>NC_141994.1:39968068-41211401 GCF_049901715.1 Pseudonaja textilis | reverse complement strand
AAGAGGGCCGTTTCCTGTTATGTACTCGGGACCTTGGCGTTCAAGTCTGCGATGCCAAGCCCCTTTCCTGGCGGTAATTGCTCCGGAAAAGGCGAGCGGTTGTGGGGGGAGAGAGAGGAAAGCTACGGCAATGTTCTTGTGGAGCGAAAGTGGGGCTTAACAGGGAGCCGGGCTCCGGACGCTATTCCGGACGAGCAGCCTCTGGGCAGCCCGCACCAAAGCTGGCTCTCGTTCCTCGGACGCTTCCCCTGGCCGGCGGCTTTTCAGGAAGGCGCCGAAGACTTGCGAAGATGCAAGGCGTTCCTGGCGGGCCGGAGAGCCGCTGGGGGGAGTCTCCCGTTGATGCGCACCTCTCCAGCCGCTCTCATTCCTGCCCGCCCCAAAGGCGGGGATAGGCGGGCAGATGGAGGCGAGCCGAGCCGGGCTCATTTGCCGCTGAGAGCGAATTCGGGCTCTGGGTCGGAACGGAAGGAAAGAGAGCGGTGGCGACCATGCCTGGCAGCGATACCGCCCTACCTGTGGATAGGACTTACTCCGACCCGGAACGGCACCCTCGCTTCAAGACCCGGGTAACTGCGCTTCCCCTCCGCTGCCTAATCTGTCCCAGCTCCTGTTCCCTCCGAGGCTGCCGGGTTCCTCCTACTGCGTTTACTTCGGGACAACCTCGCCCGCCGGGGCTGCCTTAATCCTGATATGGGACCGACCTGCCTGCCTTCGGGTCTGCTCTGTGGCCTCCGGGTTGCTGGGGTCGCCGTCTGTCAGCGTCCAAAGGCGGCTCCGGTCGGCGTGTGGGTGTGCTGCTGGGGGGCTTCGCGAGTCGGGCTTCAGTTCGCCTTTACGGGCGAGTAGCTGCGTGGGATCCTGGGCCGTCTGCATTGCGCCGCTGTTGTTGCCTCCTAACTCTGTGCGTTTCGGGCGTTCCAGGCACTCACTTTGCCGCCCTGGTGTAAAAAGTGCTAAAAATAAATCGGAGAACCTCTGGAGAGCTTATTCCTCGCCTTTAAGGTTTCGATTTCAGCGTCCAGCACGTGCTGAAGTGGTCAAAATATCCCGAAAATTAACTCCCTGAGTTTCACTCACTCCTCGCCCCTTTAGTCTCTTGTGTCTGGCTAGGAATCTGCATTCTGCAAGCATTTTGTAATGGGATTTAATCAGAGAAGAATGATTTGTGGTCCTTAACGCCTTCAGAAATTGTAAGCTACTTGAATTGTAATGGAGGAGAGAGAATTTATAAAACAAAGGTATAGAGTAATTATATTAATTGATTTCATTCCTTTATTATAATTTAATTATATTTCTTCTTATTATTATTTTTATCCGGTGCCAAGCACATTTTTCAGTAGCCTCACTTTTCTTTGGAAAACATAAGGTCCAGTATGGCTTTCCATGAAAAACAGTTGCCCATCCCTGCTTTAGCTGGCAGTGTATGACAATTTCAAAAACTGAAATATCTGATTGGTACTCATGGAATGCAGGCCCAGCCAGAATGGATGTGAGCTTGTGTGATTGAAATGTGCCAGCTTAATTCAGATTTGACCAGACCAGTGGCATCTTGGGTGGGGTGGGCTGTTAAATTTCTCCAATGCCATTTTTGAGAGCTAATTTGTTTTTGCAAACATGAACTTTTCTGAGAATATTTTAGAATAAGAAAATGGGATGAAGAGGAGCTTAAACCTTCCTTTCCTAATGATGTTGTAATAATAAATACTGGAAAATGTTACCAGGGCTTATTGAAAGTAAAGATGAGAAATCCAGCAATGCCATTCCCACTACTCAGTCACTGACAGTGATTTTTGCAAACACATGCTGTTTCTCAGAGAGCATTATGTGCAGTGATTTTTCCATAATTATTGTGAGACAGCAGTGAAATAAACATTCCTAAAACCAGTAGTAAAAATGCAAGCTGGTGCTTTCCAAATATAAGCATTTCCCTCCTGCTCAGTTGAAATGCTATTGACCTATCCTTGAATTAGCAGAAAATCAAATGGGCATGAAATTTGCTTTCCACAGTACCAATCCCTCGCCTGCTTCTGTTTCATGTCAGTGCAGTTGTCTGACTTCCCTTCAGGGTGTGGGATGACATAGAGTAACATATTTGATTCAGCCTGAGGTTGTCCTTGGACAGTGATGGAATAAGAGGAATGATGTTTCTTCAACACGATAACAGCTCAGGACAACTTAAAACGTAGTAAAATTGCTGAAATATCCCACTCTTTAGAAGTATCCACTGAAAACAGCTGCCCATCACTGCCTTCAGCTGACAGTGTATGACCGTTTCAAACACTGAAATATCTGGCTGATACTCCAAGAATGCAGAACCAGCCAGAATCCTGCTTATCATATGCATGCTAATTAAAACCATATTGTTTGAGCATGCTTGTTGGAGTACTTTGGCTTTGAATCGTTTCTGGGGCTTATTATATCACATGTTTTGCTTGTTCTTGGTTCTCTGTATTGCATGCTTTAATTTGTTGTTATCTGCCCAGAATCTGCTAGAATTGGGATGAGATATAAGTACTGGAAATAAATTAAAAACAAATACGTAATGTAAACCTTACTTGGAAGTACCTTGTTTCTCCAACAATATGGCCTCCCCCAATAGGAAGTCCCAGCATGTTTTATACGCATGAAATGAAATTAAGCCCCTCCCTCCAAATTAAGGCCTATATTAAAACATGCGAAATGGGGGGAATGGCGGGGGGGGGCTTGCCGTTAGGAAGTACTTTTGTTGCACACCCGGATATGGTGCTGCCTGCGTTGACCTCGGCATTGGTGGGGCACTTCGTATCGGGTGCCACCGTTGCTTTCCCTTCTCCCCGTGCTGCTGCAGCGTTTGGCACAGCCACACGGCGTTTGGCGCAGCCACACAGGGCCAGCCAGGGCTCCTCCCTGCAACTGAAGCCCGGCGAGACACTCGACTTCAGGCGCTCCTGTTGCCACCTTCCTGGGCAGCTGTCAAAGGCAAAGCCCATTTTTTAAAAAACGATGCCCTACTACCGGTACAACAAAGCCTCCCCTGCCCGAGAGGGCAGCCCAACCCCACGTGGGGAGGCGAATCTCCCGGGGCCGCAGTGTAGGATTGGCCCACCCCGGGAGAAGCGCCCAGCCGCCATCCCTGCCTGGTGCCTGGCAGAGTGTGAAGAGCTTCGCCTGGGGCACCCAGCGCAGCTGACAGGCAGGCCCTCCTGCCCGGCAGTGGAGTTCTGGCCAAGGCAGCAAGCACCTCCCCGCCGGGCCATCCACTCATCCCGCCAAGGCCGCGCCAGAGCTGGGCGGAGCCAGGAAAGCGAGCTGCGGATGCTCACCCACCTGCCAAGCGAAAGAGCCAGGCCGACCCGAGTTTGGCTTCCCAAGTCCCTCCAGCCCAATCCTGAAGGGGCCACCAGGAGAGGCTGCCTGAGGCAGTGATAGCACCCACCCATCTGTGGACAGGGAGGCAAGGCGAAAGCCCAGGCCATGTCCTCTGAGCTGAGCCCCGCCGAGTGAGTACCGATGCCCGTGTCGCTGCAGTGTTTGGAGCTGCTGGTGTGTTTGGAGATGCGTGTGGATGGGGATGGGCTGGGTGAGGAAAGGACGGGCGGCTTTGGGCTCTCTCTGCTGGACTTGCCGGCCAGGGAAGCAGTGCTACCGTCGCCTTGCCTCCCTGGACGGATGGGCACTATCACTGCTCAGGCAGCCTCTCCCAGTGACCCCTTCAGGGTCAGGCCAGAGGGATTTGGAAGCCAAGCTCGGGTTGGCCCGGCTCTTTCGCTTGGCAGGCGGATGCGCACCTGTGGCTCACTTTCCCGGCTCTGGCGCGGCTCTGGTGGGATGAGCGGAGGGGCCAGCAGGGAGGCACTCACTGCCTTGGCCAGAGCTCCGCCGCCGGGCAAGAGGGCCCGCCTGCGCTGGTGCCCCAGGCGAAGCTCTTCACGCTCTGCCTGGCACCAGGCAGGGATGGTGGCTGGGCACTTCTCCCGGGGTGGGCCGATCCTGCGCTGCGGCCCTAGGAGATTCGCCTCCCCACGTGGGGTTGGGCTGACCCTGCGTGGCTGCGCCAAATGCCGTGTCACTGCGCCAAACACCGCAGCGTTGCTCTAAACACTGCGGCAGCACAGGGAGAAGGGAAAGCCTTGTAGGTTTTTTTCCTCTACATGAACTTTTTAATCCTCTCTAAGATGCAGTTTTAAAATCCTGACATTACTTTTATGTCTTTCAAACACTGAAACAGATACTATGAAAATCTATTTTCTCTTTACAATTAATTTCAAAATCTTATTGTAAAAGTTTCAATATTACAAATATATCTAGACCCTTAGTCCATTTATACATTTTTAAGATCAAAATCTTATTTAGCTTTTTGCTGTTTATTTCACATTCTTTAGGTTCTTAAGCTTATAATTATATTTTCTTTTATTCAGGTTTGAAAATAAACTCTCCCAATAAAATCTTTTCAAACTTTTTCAGAACACCTCTAATACTTTAAAGTGGTTAATAGACAATTTTCAAAAGTGATTATAGAGTGTGGTTTGAGAATTTAGTGCCCTTTAAAAGGCTCCACCGTGTTTGTGAGCAATCCTTAGTCTCCCAGCACCCAAACCTTTACGCCTAACCCCTTAGAAAATATGTATAGCAGTCTTCTCATAAGGAAGAGCTGACCTGTGCACATTTGCTCTTTTCTTTATCCAAGGACTTGGTCTGTTCTCTGGTTCCTTGGTCTTTTCCATGGTTGTCAGCTCTGTGAAACTCAGTTCACCACATCTCCGTTTGGAAGACCTTATAAGAATCACATTTTCATTTCATTCATTCATCCATTCATTTTCTTTTCTCTGTAATTTTACTATTTTCTTTTCTTCCATCCTTGTTTTTTTCTAAGATTCTTTAGTAGTACGTTAGTGCTACCTAATGTACACACATCATATGATGGTTGATTATATATGTATAACCATATACATATAATCAATCATCTGTCCCACATTCAGAATTATACATCCCTTTGTATCCTTTACTAACTCAAGCAATATTTAATAATATATTTTTAAACCAAACATATTTTTGGTTGTTCTTAGACATTTTTTTCTATCCTCAACTCCTTTTTATGCTTCTTTTGACAGTTTGTAGATAGGTACTATTGGAAAATGTAGAAAGGGTCATAGTTGGCAGACATTTCTGAAATGGTATGCAGGAAATGAAGGAACTCTATTTTGCACTCTTGTCATAGTTGCTGTCTCTATGCAAAATGATCAGATGTGATGCCAGCTGGCACGATGCCTATATACTCTAGAGGTTATTGGTTTTAATCCTTGGAGTAGACTTTGATTTATTTCTCAATACTAATGTTTACACAAAAGTCATCCTAGTATATTTGGATATCCAGTTTTAGGATTATAGCACAAAAGTAAGCAAGTGGTGACAATTCATGAACTGGTTGAGTGAGCTGTGCATCAGTATTGGAGCTTTTTCATTTCTACATGAAGCTATTCAGTCCCAAATTTTTGCTTTGCCAGCTATCCTGATGGATGAGGACATGTCAAAGAACCCTGAGCCTCAGAGCAGCTGCATAAAGCAAATCCAGAAGAGAAAAAGAAGGTGATGTAGTAAAAATAGTGACATATCAGAAAGCTCACCAGGGTTGTTTTAGCCTCTGGCATATAATTATCATCAGAATAGTCCTAGGCTACTGTGCCTGTTGACCAAATAGGGTCGACCCAGCTTCTGTTTTAGATAAAACATTTGTGGTTCTAATAATGTGTTAATTATTATTTTATCTGCTGCTATCCTATCCTGGGATTCATATAGTGGGTAAAACATAGTTTTCTTCCCAGAATTGTCTATCACAAATCACTTTGTGATGACCTGGAAAGCTTCTTTTCTACTATATCCTCATGCTATTGCCTTGATTTCATCTTGAACCCATAGCTGAGACAGTAAAGTCATTCTTAGTTGTTTCTGCATTAAAGTAGGATTTTCCCCTTTAAAGGGAAAAAAAAAGCATAGTTTTTCTGGGTTATGTGTGTGTGAAAATGGATGCAATTCACTTAACATCCAGTTGATGTTGCATTCAAGTAATCCCTGAGAAAAGAGATCTTGATACTACTACCCATTTTAGGCTAACATGGGTACACCCTGTCATTTTGATTTGTAGCCATTCTCTTTACAGGACCATTCTTTTTGTGCAGCAGGAGAATCCAGTTCTTTCAAACATGTCTCCCCCCACCCCCATCCCATCCCATCCCATCCCATCCCAGACAAGTCTTGAAAGCAGAGCCCTCAGAGACCTGGATCTGCCTGAACAGCAGCTGATTATTGGTGAAAGTGGCAGAAGGTGAAGTAAGAGGTAGAGCTGATTCTTCTGTTGCTTCAGGGTACAGATATTTGCAAACTTCTGCTCTTGCTTGAAGTGTTTTTGGAAGGTGGGTTTATCTGTATTCCAGAATAGTGCTAAATTGTATCGGTTGCCTCATCTGTGCAAAAGACTTGTGCAATATCAGAGGAAATTTTTCCACGACTAAATTCACCAGTCCAACCATCTGAAATTGTGACTCCTCAGCTGTTTCTATCCTTATCACATGAGAGTGATTAGTGGATGCTTTTATTCCACTTAGTGACGTTTGGTGGGAAAGAAAGGAAAGAAAGCCCATATGTGTATAGTGTAATCCATGACAGCATGATTTTGGGGTAACTTTCCTTTAACTTGGTTTATTAATGAAACTCCAGACTTCTTTCACTCCTCAGGCTAAATAAAAATACCAGAGTATGACAATGCAACATGTGAATCCAGTTTTGATTGATGATTCTGCTTTTGGAAGAAATTATGGAAACATTTGTGCTGAGCTACTGTGTTCAAATACATGCCACAGCTTATTGTGATTTTGTCACAATGTTTAAAAGGAAAAAAAACATTTTATTTTAGTTTTACTTACTTATTCAATTTATATGCCACCCATCTTGCCAAGAGGCAACCCTAGGGGAGCTTACAATCAAATAAAAGCAGCAAGATAGAACATAAAATAATAAATATTAACATTAAAATTTAATTAAAATGTAATTAAAATTAACAAAGATGGCAAGGAAGGGAGCTATATGAGCACAAGGTGGAGGTGAAGTATTATCTCATCCATAACATACCCCCAGAGGAGCCCCAGGACAAATGGCAGAACCAGACTTTCAGACTCTTTTGGACTCCTTTTGAAACAAAATCCGTAACAAATCCAAGATCATTCAGTTTTTACAAATGCAGAATAGATTTTATTACTCAAATATGCATCAAATGGAGAAAATGTTTGCTAAGTCACCACTGGAAAGATAGAAGGATTTTTCTAAAAACTCACCCCTAAAATCTTGATTGAAATCTTGATTTAGGCAAATGGTGACACATTTCCTCCCTTTAATATTTTAAATTGCTTTTAACATATAAACAAAAGAGAGACAAAGATAACTAATACATTATTTTAAAAAAAATAAAAGTAAAAAAAAACTAACCAAAAGAAGAAGAAAAAACAGTAGAAGTTCTAGCTGCAGCTGCTTGGTCCCTTAGAACCGAGTAGGAATACTCCTGATTTTTGATTCTTTGGTATCCATTAGTATTTGAACCACCAGATCCAGGTATGAAACTGGACAACCATTAGACAGAAGCAGAGAGATACAGAAATCTTTGATTTTTTTGCTGATATCTAACATTTATACAGATTTTGCAGACTACCATGTTTCCCCCAAAATAAGAAGACCCTGTCTTATATATTTTTGGCCACAAAAAAGGCACCAGGTCTTATTTTCAGGGGATGTCATCCACTGACTAACCCACTTGCACGCATCGCTCCCGGCCTCCTTTTCGCTGTCAGAGGCCTTCAGGAACTTCTTCTGTGTCTGGCAAGGCTTTCCTGAAGGCCTCTGCAGCCGATAACAGAGCAGCTATAGAGGCCTTCAGGGAAGCCTTGCCAGCCTTGCCAGCTGCAAAGAAATGGGCCTACAAGGCAGGTGTCGGGGTGTGCAAGGCCTGGTTACAACTGCCCAAAAGTACATAGTAGGGCAACTGCACCTCCCCCATCCCAACCCTAGCTTAATTTTTACCCGTGCACTCTGGAGTGGGTGGGATCTTAATTAGGGCTAATTTTGAGGGGAGAGCTTATATAGGGCATGTAAAAACCAAGCTAGGACTTACTTTCAGGGTTGGTCATATTTTCAGGAAAACAGGGTAGATCTTGTAACTAATTAGTTTATAGAACTGTTGCACAAAATGATTTAGTCCGGGAGCCCCAAACCCTCTGTCTCTGGACCAGCACCGGTTCATGGCATGCCAGCAACTGGGCCGCACAAGCAAATGAAGCCCCATCTGCAGGATGCAGGCAGCGCCTTCTCCAGTTCATGGAAAAAATCCTTCTCCACAGTACTGATCCCAGGTGCCCAAAAGATTGGGGCCTCTGACTTAATCAGTGAGAAATTTATTTTAGCTTGGATTTGTTCTGTCCTGCAATAGAAAAAGCTGGTTTTAATTTTGTTTCATCAATCTTTTACTTTCCTTTCAGTGTCTTTTTTACTCTTACTTTAGGTGTCAATTCTTTCCTGGTCAAAGTATGTGCTGAGCCCAAAGCTGTTTTAAAAGTCCTCAGTGCAATGTATTATTATTAGATTACTTAGATCCTTATTTGTAAGAAGGATTAAGCCACACTTTTCTAATTTAATTAAGTTCTTATGTAGAAAAGGAAGGGAAAAACCCCTGCTATTTCAATTTCTCACAGTGATCAAGAAAGAACATTAACTTCAGGCTTTGTTGAAAATAAAGTTAGTTAGATAGATATGAAAATAAGGGCCAAGTCAGTCAGAGCTGGCATTGTGAAGTACTTGTAAATAATGTGATAACAAATAATTTTTAATTTTTAATTATATGGTGCTATACTGTTTTGCTGCATGCTTGTCCCTTTCTTTCTTAGTTCTCCATAAAATCTACTATTTATATACAAATTGGCTGCATTAGATATTTTGCATAATAAAGGGACTTTCCCACTTTCACAAGAAGGGTTTCTGTTTTACTATAACTTCTCACTCAGTATCTTTGATGGTCTCAGGAGAAAGGCACTTGTTCAAAAAATAAAACGGGCTTGCCTGGGTATACATGTATCTACTTTTTAGCCAAAATAAAATGGAAAATTCTATTTTAGAACTGTAATCTGCAAATCACAGAACATTTGCTTTAGTACAGCCATAAATGGAATATCCAATTAAACTTAATTTTTTATTCAAGGCATTTCCAAATGTAGAGCCTTTTGGTTTTCAAACCTTTCAGAACTGAGCTTACAATGTATATACCGCACTGATTCTTTTGGAATTGGACCTCAGGACTGCTGTGAACCTGGATTTGTTTACAGGTCCATAGAAAATGAGCTAAGCAGCATTTGCCAATGCTGGTTTATACAGCATGGCAAACTGTCAGCTAATCTTTGCTTGTTTTGCCGGCCAATAATTGCTTGCTTGTTGGCCCTTCTTAATCTTACTTCAACACATACTTTCCTTCTCTTCACAAAAATAAGAATAAGATTTCCAGACTTATCATGAGGTCATATTACGGTTGCCATCAAGGCTTATAAAGCTGATGCTTTCATTTCTGCTTTTAAACTTGTTTATCAATTATTACTATATTTATTAGATTTTTATCCCACCTCTATTACTTTACACGTAATTCAAGGCAGGAACATACATAATATTCCTTCCTCTTCCTCTTTTTTCTCCACAACAACAACCCTATGAAGTGGTTTGGCCTGAGAGTGACTGGCTTAATATCACCTAGCTTGCTTTCATGCTTAATGTGAGACTCAGAATCTCACAAAGTATAATTTCATACCATGGAATTTTGGTGAAATTACATACAATGGAAATTTGGTGGAATTTCATGGGGTAAATTGGATGGAATAAGAATCACTTCCACTCAGATTACAGCTCTCCTATTAAAGCACAAGGCATAATACATTCCATTTCTAAAACATTATTCTCTGGCTTAAAATAGCATTTCTGTGTCCTCAAGCCAAACATTATGGTTCCAGGGATTGACAGTTATGCCTTGCTTACAGAATGGTAGAATCATTTCCAATTTTTAGTAATTTTTTTATAATATTCATGAGAATAATGACTAGTAGACTGGCTTTCAAGATAAATATACAGTGTTAAGGTCTTGGGATTTAAGAGCGGACCAGCAGTGAAGCTGATGCAGTATAGGCTGATGGAATAAGAATGAATCAGCTTAGCATTAGCACTTCCCTTTAAGACTGGGGATGGGCTCTATCCCTTTAAGAAGTGTTTATATAAAGGCGGCCATTAGAGGGCATGTTCTCTCTTCTTGTGTCTGGTATTCATTGCAGAGTTCTCCGTCTAGTGTTAAGAAGAAGAAAGATTGCTTGTAAGGTATTTTGCCCACCACATATTTGCCCACCACATATATGTCTGTATATAACTGTTGTATATAAACCACTGTTAAATGTCTAAGTCTCTGTGTGCTGTGTTTTGCTCCTGGGTTGTCTCTTAAGAGCAGTCATGCTGCAAACGCTCTGACAGGTTATGGGACCAGTATAGAGAGAAGGTCAGAGTGACCGAAAAGCCTAGAGAGAAGAGAAACCCAGTGGGAGCTTGCACCAGAGTAAGTGGTTTAAATAGTTTTATTTGTATAAGCCATGTATATTTTTCGGGCCATTTTAAGCTAATAAAATGGTAATAAATGACTTTTGAATCTCCAATATCTGAACAAGTTGAATATTACATCAGCTATGGCACACACTTTTCAAGCTTGAGGTTAATTTTTAAACTGCTGAGCCATGCTACATTCATAGGCCTGACAGTATTTAAGAAATTGTAATACAATTATATTTATAATCTGATGACCCGGTGTTTAATATCTATATAAAAATGGTAATATTACTCAAAATATTATGGCTGGTTGTAAAACTATTATAATTCGCTAGTTTTAAATTGTCCTGTTATATTATTTGAAATTGCAGCTTTTTTTCAAACTATGATTTATGATTTGCATGTGGTTCAAAGCCAATTAGTTTAAACTTCTTTGGTAGACTATAGTTAGACAACAATGTGTTAATACAACATTGAGACCAAGTCTTTGAAATTGCCCTCTGAATTCTAAAGATTGTACTTGAAAATTAGTTATAACAGGTAATCCTTTTCTTTCTGTTATACTACTGTTTTTGTGTCAGCAGAACTAAAATGCATCTGGATTGAAAAATTAGCTGGTGATATCGCTGTTGCCTAAGGCTCTTTTCATGTCTTGTTGAGCTTCCCACCATAGTGGTACCCATCTATTTTCCCATGGTCACTTGCTTTCGAACTGCTGGGTCAGCAGAAGCTGGAGCTAGTGATGGAAGCTGACCCTGCCACATGGCAGCAATCAAATCTTGAACGGGAGCCTGCTGATCATCAGCCCAGCATCCTAATCACATGAGCCACCACACTGTCTTTCTGTTGAAATAAAAAGACAATTAGTGCAACAAAAATTGCATACGTTAAACCATGAAATCTAATGTTCTGTATTTGGATCTGCATACATTTATACATTTATCATGGTAACTTCCACAGTGGTCTCATTCTCCAAATCAGAATTTGCATAACTTTTAACTTCTTTCTTTTGAAAAACAAACAATGTGACTATTCAGAAGGTCAGTACTCAGGTGATTTAAAATAATTTTAGTATATACAGTTGTCCCTTTTCTAATAAAAACAGATTGAATTGATGGCAGCTTTGAGAGATTAGATATGGCATTGGAATTGTATTGTAGATTAGATTTGGCATTGGAATTGTATTGTAGCTAGTGGTTACACTTTAAAATGTTCATTGCTTTCACAAATAGAATATGTAAAAAGTTCAAATTAAAATAGAACATCAAGAGAAACATACTTTGACAGCTGAAGATGCAAAAAAAAACCCAAACAGAAATTAACCACATAGTATGATCTACATCTGTCTATGAAAGGAACATTCTGAACTCTTTTGCTGAAAAATTACTCTGAATACAATCCAGTGACAGATAGAGGAGTTGTGATTTTTTTTTACATGGTACAGATTACAATAAATTGTAACTAGGAGTAAATTTGGACTATGGGTACGATACACTTGGATTTTAGTGTAAGAATCCCTCAGCAGAGAATCATCTCCTTGCATTAATGTTAATATGGTTACATGGTGTAAAAAAGTACAATGGATGTTATGCTTGCTGTATTTAGAAGGCCAATAATATGTGCTTAAAGGATGGTTCATTCCTCTTATAACTGGTCAATCCTGAAACTTCCTAAGACTCCCTAAAGGGTTTGACCATGCTAGTAGCAAGTGCCACTGCTACTTCCTTCCATCAAAAGTTTAGTGTGCCCCCATTTCTCTTTTTTGTTTTCCTGTTAGTGGTCTTTAGAGTTAGCAAAATCTTGTTCAGTTAGTCCTGTGGTTTTGGTGGAACAGTAGCTTCAAGTTCCTTAAAACTCACATTTCCTATTCTTCTTTGGAATAAATGTAAGAAACAGGAAGAACAGATCCCTATTATGGTCCCATAAGGGCATCATGGAAACCCATGAAGGTTAAAAACCATAAGGAATAAATTGAATTATGAAAAATTCTGGTGGAAGTCAATACTAACAGCTCAGTTTGTATTACAATAATATAAAAATGCCTTATTTTATCTTTGCAATAATTTATTAAAAGTTTAATTTTGGTAAAAGAAATTGTACTGAGTTCAAAACTTTTGTTACCAATTTCTTCAATTAATAAGTTATTGGTCTTTAAACTTTGGCAGAAGGAATGTGACAGATGTGGAAAGAAAAGAAGGCTGCTTGATTAGAGATGAAATAATTATAATTTTGATAGTATTTCAGCTGAGAAGAATTTTATACCTGTTCTGTTAAATAATTAGTATTTAATTATATTAAATTGCCAAATGGAAAAGTGATGTTAGGTAAATCATTTAAATATTAATAGCTTAGTTTGGCTTTCATAAGTCAGTACTCATTTATAGCAGCTGGTTTGTACATTTAGCAAAGATGGTGATAAACTTTCTTATTTATCATGGTTGGGTAAAGCTTTAAAAAGGGTATCTTGTAATCTGGGGAAACATACATGTATAGTGCATTTATTTTCAAGTTGTTAAAGTACTGTGCAGGCAGAAAGACTGTGATTCACTGAAACAAAATGTGATGTGTACATTGTACAGCCATAACGACAGATGCAGGCACCAGTGCCTTGTAAATAACATGGCTGCTTTAATGATTGGTAGAGATGTACTTATATGTATTTCCACACATAGTAAATCACCTTAAAAAAAATTTTTTTTAGAACTCCAGTATTTATTGCTTAACACTGACTGTGCTGAATACTCATATTTATTTCAACCATTTCTTTTAAATTTTGGTTATGGTAGAAATGTGCATTCAGAAGTTAGTGGATCATTTTTCTGCATGATGAATATGGATATTTGGTCAATTTTTGTCCACACAGCTTTGAAAATATGATTCTTTTTATAAGGGAAAGAAACCGTATCTTCATATAGTATTGTACTAGTGACTCACTATTATCACAATTGAGGTATACTTAACTAACTACTTGTCTTTCTTTTGTATTGCAATCATGACACTATCTCTGTTTGATTTAATCATGGCCCAGTTATGCTCTGATAATAATTTTTTGCCACGTTCTCATATATTGCTTTGATCGTACCTCTAATCTGTGAATAGATAACCAAAAATAATGCAGAACTGGTGAACACTTTTGTTCAGTTTTAAGCACTACCTTTCCCGTCTCCTTGAAGTAAGAAAGTGATTGCCTGCAGCAGATTAGTTTCAATTATCCTTCCTCCCCCTCCCAATATATTAGTTGCATGGTCATGTTAGGGTTTGCCTCCTTGTGCCAGTTTATGTCCTGGAGTGTTCCAATATATTTATTTTGTATTATTTTAACTTGGGAGATGCTCCAGGATGTGAGAGGAAAGGCAAACTTGCCAACTTAAGAGAAGAATCCTAAAGTCAAATTCATATCATTCCTCTGCAATACACTGATTGATATGCCAAAAAAGGATGGCAGAAAATCAGAAGAAAAAAGTAAAACACCTTGTCCACAACAAATGAAACATTCCCAAATTAGGGCAGCATCATTTGGCAGTCACTCAAAATAAAAAGCAGAAGTAGGATAAGTATTGGCATGGGCATAGCAATTTTTTGATGGCATTTTTTGCTGCTCACTCAAGGATGATGGAGAAGGTCCTATAATTGATAGATTTGAGTCTGGTAGCATATAAGGAATCATCTGTTCCTTACAACAATCCCGTGAAGTCATTTTACTGAAGAACAAGTGTCCAGGATAATGTTAACTAAAGAACAAGTGTCCAGGATAGTGTTCAGAATATCAGGAAGCTTTCTAAAAAGTCTTTAGAATTGTGGCTATAAAATTTGTACTAAAAAGTCCTTAGGTTCTTTTATTACATCACTCGGTGTTGGATCTGAAAACATCATTGTAACATAGGAACAAGGAAGTACATATTGTTCTTTATTAGGAAATTATACAGAGAGATATATGCATCACAGTTATAGGCCAATGTAAAAACAGATTTAATCTCTCTGTATCTTCGTTACTCTGAAATTATTAAAGTGTCTCAAATATATATGTGTGTGTGTGTATGTATGTATGTATGAAATATCACTTTTTACTATTTTGTTTATTGATTAAAATGTTTCAGGTACATATTTCATGACATTGTTACAGTGAACTTGAAGATCTTTCTGTTAAATTTATTTAGTGTAATCTATTTTATTATGCACCCATATCGTTATTTTCCTTCATTTATAATTTATGGAGTGTGATATTCTTTTAAAAAGGCAATGGAAGATGAACAAAATACAATATTTTAAGGTTTCTCCCAAAACAGCAAAACTCTATTTTATTTAATCATACCTTAGAATGATAGCTTGCATAACAGTAATAGAATAAGCATATTTCCAGTCGATAAAAAGATGTTCAAAACATATTACTGTCACAGTAGTGCTTTGATAGCCTGTTATTACATGACTGTACATTATGTAGTACGCAAAGGAATACCTATTTAAAGAAAGACAGCAATGAAATTGAAATAGCTATTTCCACTTTAGCAGCCCGTTTCTATCTGATACCTTCAATATAGTTGGTAGTGAGTTGTCCCTTTAAGGAATCTCAACATGTGATCAAAATTGAGGATTATTGCAATCCCCAAACAGTTTTAATGAAACCTGAAGAAAAGACTTTAATTTTTACCAAGCTTTTATGGATTTCCACAGAGGTAAAAAGAAGCTATCTATATACTACTCTAACATATCTTGCTCATGAATATTGGTAGGACTATGCAGCATTTTCAATTTAAAAGTTTTTTTTTTTTAATGGGGCTTGCGGGCAATTTTATTGCCAGGGCAGATGCTGCCACAGAGAAGGCATGGTTCCAGATCCTGATAGGTGGCATTCTTTAATCAATGTAACCTGGAATCTGCCAAACCTGCCAGATCAAACTGATCAGGCAGATACTATGTAGAGAATGTAACATATTTAACACACATATATTTTCATAACATATCTGCATTCATAATCTTATTTAATTCAATGCCAATTGTCATTTTTTGAGGAAGTAAGTTCTGTGTGGGATGTTTTGCAAGTGATTTCTTACTACTCTAGTACTCATGAAACTGTGTGTGGAAATCTCAGTCAGTTGGAAAGATTAACATTTGTTGGCTTCCTGTGACATTAATTAGGCATTTTGCGTCATAGCAAAAACTTTTGAGAATCAGAATAATGGGGTTTTCTACAGTCAGATCTAGGAGTATTTTTTTAAAAATGAAGTTGATTCTCAATTTGTGTGCACATGATAATATTGATAATAAGTTTATAAACTGAGCACTATGTACAAATGGCATGATATAGTTTTAGTTAATGATAAAACAGTGTTGGGATAGTGAAATATCTTAATACCTTCAAGAATGAAGTGAAAATTCTCCATGTGGAAGAAGTATTGCAATCCAATTATAGCTGAGTATTGATAGCATGGCATGTCATCATTTCTTGCCTGGAACACTAGTTGTTAAATGTATTACAGGAAGCAGTTGTTAAAATTCACTTCTGCTCACTAGATTGGTAGATAAAGCGATCTGCTTATGTCCTTTTCCAAACTGTTCTACTACAACATAGCATTATGCCATAATGTAGTTAGTTTGATTTTGAGAGAAAGACACAGGATGTTATACTATTGGAAGTGGGAAAACAAGGTACACAACCACCCCAAACCATGTCAATTTACTCATAGGCTATATTGAGTCCTATTGAGTCCTATCAAGTATCCTATGGATACCTTTAAAAAAATGGTTTGATGTTCTCTATATAGAGATAATTAAAGAAGCAGCACCATCTGCTGGCAACTGAATTACCATGTAGTAGATTTTAGTTAATACAAAGTCAATGAGCTTTTTCATTTCACTGGAACTTCATTCGCATGGCCTACTAGATGTTTGTATAGGTAAGTACACTGAAGCTGAAACATTGGCTGCACAATATCTCTTCTGATCATTTTCCACTGATTTATCTATCATTCCCATTGTGCCCTATTCCTCTCTACCCTTGTGGTCTCAGAAAATCTCACAGCCATCTGTTAAAAAAACCCAAACACCTGGATCCTATTCAGAATGTGAGTCAGAGAAATTTGTAGCTCAGATATTGCCATTTAGAGATAGTTAATTCTACCTGGTTTCTCAAAAATACATGATTTACTATTTCTTGTTCTGTTGTCCTCCTGTTTTGGATAATGTTGCTTAGCATGTGTATTCAGTGTGTATATGTGTACACTAAAGGAATGGGATATGGTAGAAACTTGAAGTAATCAGAAAAAAACAAACAAGGGGGAGACATTCATGAAGGAAATCTGTGAAACAGCAGGTAAATAGAAAACCCATTGGCCTGGATCCAAACTTATGCTTATTGCTCTTTGCTTTATGGTTTGATCATGAAACTATCCATTGTCTCTAAATTTCTGTTTATAAATAAAACAAAATAATCTGTGAGTTGCATCCAGTGATGCTTATATGTTACTTTTACTGTTTACAGAAACTTTCATAAAAAACAGCACAGAACTACATTTTATGTGTGTTTTTCTCACTAGGCTAATATTAGATGCAATTGTAGTCTTCTAGCTGGTTCCCACTTAAATTATCAGTGACAGGTGATAAGTTAGATCACAGTATGATTGTCACTGGGTTGGAGTTTCATATTTAATGTGTATTTTAATGTACTGCTTCCTGAAATACTAAGCCTGACATTTTAAGTATCATTTTAAAAAACAGGTTTTTTAATGATATGAACATATATTGGTGTCAAGTATATACTAACAGAGTTGCTTCCACGTGTTGGAAGAAACTTTCTACACATGCTTAGTTCATTCTGCTATGGATGTAAGTTTCTCTTTCATAAAAAAACTAGAAGTTGGATTGAAAACTAACATCTTGTTACTAGTACATTAATAAGACTGTAACTATCCTAATAGCAATTGCCACGCAACAGCTCTTCAAGCACTCTAGCAATGAGAGCACAAATATCCTGCAATAGGAAGAATCTCAAAGGCATAAACAAGCTCAGAAATGTCAGATGGGGAGAAGAATAATAGCATCTTTGGTATTTTGTCAAGTAGTAGAACCTCATGACCATAGCCAACATAATGTTTAAAGATATTTGTCAAATGCCTTATTTATTTTGTAAGTCGCAAAAATATTAGCCAGGAACTGTGCTGGTGAGCCTACTAGACCACGTCTGGAGCTGTTTCTTTTTCTATCTAATTAGTTCACAGTTCAATGGGGACACAAATTGTATGTGTTACTTTCCTTTGCAGTTCTCTAAAGATGCATCTCATCACAGCAAGCATTACCATTGAAAAAGATTGTGCTTATTTTTGTTGAGCTCCAGTATATTAAAATGAGACACTGCAGCTCAATATAAGCATCGTATTTGCTGTGCACATACTGTAGTGTTTACTTTAGGGAAATTGTTTTGCTGCAATCAGTAAATATAAAATAATACATTGTGGCTATCACCTTTGTTTTAAAATTTAGTGAACGTTATTTGGATATTAGATCTTAACAGCAGAGAATGTAGGGGAAAAAAAGATTTATGGTAGAGGATTGTAGTCTTTGTGCTGATGCCCTTTTAATGCGCTTATTTGTTTCAGGAGTTTATTTCATAGTATTTTAGTTACTTCTGATTGGACATTTCTAAAGCAACTTACGATATTAAACAGATCATTCAAGTCACAATAATCAATATATTAAACAATAACAGCAGAAAAATGGTAAAATAATAGAGACCAAGTATACATAAAGTAAATAGGAGGAAATGTAGACATCTACATACTTCCACCATTATTACCTAAAATTAGCAGAGCTCTGTGAAATGAATAGTTACATCACAGTATTTGATGTCAATTTAATATTTTGTTCTTCCAGACGTTTAGAAAACAATTTCAATATTTTTCTCATTTTTCCTCCTGAATATGATTTTACTCTTATTATTAGCTTCTTCTTACTTGCTGTATGTATTTTCTTTTTAATTTATTTGCATACTTTTTTTAAAAAAACTTACCTTTTAAAAACTCAGGCAAATAATGAGATCATGGTTTTATCCTATAAGTCGAGATCCCCAATCCCTGGGCCAAGGACCACTACCCGGCCGTGGTATATTTGGAATTGAGTTGTGCAAGTGGTTAACTGGAGCGTGAGCACGCAGCTCAATGTGCGCAAGTAGTGGGCAGCCCAGTTCCCCTCTACCCCTAACCAGGTCACTAGTAGTCTCCAACCTTGGAGACTTGGTGGCACAGCTGTGAGGGAGAGGGGAACTGGGCTGCGTGAGCAGCGAGCCAGTGTGCATGCACATGCAGACCTTGCACGAGCAGCAGGCCAGTGTGCAACCATGCAGCTCAACTTGCACAAATGGCAGGCTGGTATGCACACCACTCACGTGGCCTTATTCTGCATATGCCATGGCCTGGTAGTGGGCTGTGGCCCGGGGCTTGGGGACCTGCTGTAAGTTATGCTCCAAACATAAATAATTTGATTTCATGTTTGTTTCATCCAACAAAAATGTACTTTGCTTGTTTCCCCAGATGGCTTTTGTATTGAGATTTCATGTTACTCAGATCACAAGAGAATCAGGGTATGCTCTGCATATGATTATGCATAATATTTATAAACGTTTTTACACCAAAAAAAGAATATTGCAGCCAGATCTGAAGCTTATGCAAGTTGCCCTTGGTACTACTGTTGATTATATTTTGTATAAACATAAATCATTTAGCACATAATATTACTCTGAGTTTACACTAACTCAAGATGTTTCCATTTCTTTAGGAGATGAGTCATACATAAGATGTTTCTTGGTTTTGTCTGTCAGACTTTTTATGATAAAAAGCTTAGAAGAGTATGCGTACAATCAAATTTAAATCAAGGCTATTTTTTGCACTAAGTTGTTCTGTTACTAGATCTAGTATGTTTGATTCTTCATATATCTCTGAATTTTATGACAGTATATCATACTGTTGGGTTTATCATTACAATATAACACCTATAATAGTATAACAACAACAACAACCACAATAATAATAAAAAAATGGTTGAATTCACACATTGTGCTAACCCTGCGTAGCTTTTTCTCTGGTAATATCACGCTACTAACTAGAGCATACAAAACATTTGCTAAACCAATGCAGCTCATCAGTCTGAAACCTGCATTACGTAACTGATATTAATACAGTTGAGAAAGTCCAGAAATATTTCACAAGAAGAGTTCTCCATTCCTCTAATTGTTGCAGAATACCTTATGCCACCAGACTTGAAATTGTAGACCTAGAAAATATAGAACTACACCGCCTTCGGTCTGATCTAAGTATAGTACATAAAATTATATATTGCAATGTCCTACCTATCAATGAATACTTCAGCTTCAACCATAACAATACAAGAGCATACAATAGATACAAACTCAAGGTAAACTGCACCAAACTTGATTGCAGGAAATACAACTTCAGCAACAGAGTGGTCAATGTCTAGAATACACTACCTGACTCTGAGGTTTCTTCCCCAAACCCCCAAAACTTTAACCTTAGACTGTCTACTAATGACCTCACCCCTTTCCTAAGAGGTCTATAGGGGGCTGCATAAGCACACCAATGTGCCTACCATCCCTGTCCTATTGTTTCTTTTATTTTTTCTTATGTGTATCCATTTCATGTATTCATAACAATGTTTATACTTATACCTGTTATTTTATAATCGCTTGACAAATAAATAAATATAAATTAACCGAGGGTTATGCAATAGTTCACAGCTGGCTGAGTTGGCACAACACCCAAATCATAAAATAGTTCAGCCTTCCCAAGCTGATGCACTTCAGACGTTCAGAATCCCAAACCTACATGGTTATTGATGATACAGGATGGAAGTCTGCAAGGCTTGCCTTGGACTATATACATGCCTGTCTGTCCCGAAGAGAGGTCAAACCAAACATTTAAGAAACATTTTCCATTGTGTTTGCTGGAAAACACAATGTTCCAGTAGGAATCAGAAGTTGATAAAGTTGAATCCAGACTCCGAATAAATATTTTTATTGACTGGCTAAATCTATTCTTATAATTCAGTTGGATTGGTACATCTAATTCTTGCAATTTCAAAGCCTCCTGAAAAAAATAAGTTATACCATAAAATCACCTTCCAACGATTGCTTTAATTTTACTGTATGTTAATAAATCTTTAATGATTTGTTTATTCTTTTTGTAAGTAGCAGAATGTAAGTATTACAATAAAATAGAAAATCAAACTATAGCAAATATGGAGCCTGCTAGATGGTTATATTGATAGACCAGGGGTCAAACTTTTTAAACGGGACCAATTCATGGTCCCTCAGACTGTTGGAGGGCTGGACTGGCCAAATGTCTGCGGCTAGGTGGTCAGGTGACTGGGTGGGCATGGCCAATTTAGCAGTCCATTTTGCCAATTTAGCAATCCATTAAATAACACAAATTAAACTTTAATTTGTTTTACTCCTGGGGGTGTTTTATTTGCTTTTGTTTGCATGTTGCTCTTTTGGTTGACTTCTTTTTACTAGATTGTTTTTAAGTTGTTTAGGAGTCTAGTAGTCCACTTCAGGAAACTCGGTTTTGTAGTAATTCTTCTCAGCTTCAAGGAGCTTAAAATCAACAAGTGTCTCTGTCTGTCTCTGTCTCTCTCCATCCGTCCTTCTGTCTCCCCACTCCTTTCCATTATTTGAGCCCCTCTGGAGAAATTAAGATTTTAAGTACAACTAAAGTTGAAGAGCAAATGGGGGTGGGGAAGAGAAACCAGAACATGGAATGTTTGATAGGTACAGAGATGAGACCTGGGGCATCTTCGGCAGTATCCCCTTCAATCCTGGCAGTGCCCTGGAATACCTCGTTGAATTCCATTCCATTCCATTCTCTTCCATTTCATTTTCATCCCATCTCATTCCCATTTCCACTCACACTCAATCTTGTTGCTATTCCATCCCATCCCATCCTATTCCCATTCCCATTCCTATTCTATTATCTTGTATTTCCATTCCATTCTATTCTATTCACATCGTGGTGGTCTCAATCCACTTTTGGAATCTCGCTGGCCACCCCAGAACTTCCTCTGCACGTGCCAAACACCTGCAACTAGCTCCAGCAAGGGCTTTGCATGCTGGCAGGCAGGATCAGCCAGGCAAGCATCTCTTGGAGTGGATCTGGTGAAGAAGCTGAGCTGCACAGAGTCCTGAATCTTAATTTCTGATTAGACCATTAAGAATGGAATACTGCTAAACTAGTAATTTTATTTGGTATCTATGTATTATACAACTGTAAGTCCATGTTGTGGGAAAATGTATGCATTAGAATTCTAACGCTGTTTTTTTAAAAAAAGAAATGCTGCTTTGGGAACAAAGAATGAAATGGTTACCTTGTGCTATTTGTACTGATTATGGAACTTTGGGGAGGTACTGTAGAATGTGGCTGGGACAGAAAACGCAAAGTACCCTTCAGTCACCATTTAACTCTTGGATGTAGTTTGAAGCTGCTTCTTTCTAAATTAAACAAATCAAAATACAACTAAACTCAGCATTGGTCCTATAACATAATGTCTGCCCATGTTCAATATACAATTCTTCTGTTCCCACTCTTTAGCAGAAAAATGTAACTCAGCACTGACCAGTAATTTATGTCGAGTCAGATTTTACTTTTGCTAACTTGCTTACAATCTTAGCAATAATTTGTAAGTTTTCCAATGACATTCCAATATTTTTCCTCCCTATCCATTCGCTGATCTATTGTCTTCTCTCCTTCAATTTCCTTCAAACTACTAAAATTGTTTTATATCATGTCACTCCAATATGCTAAGGCATATGCACAAACATAGTAAAATCAAAAAAGAAATTGTAGATTTAAGGACATCACTGCACTTAGACACATTTCTTTTATTGTATCAAGGGACCATGCTTCTTAGGTTCAGTGCAATTTGATATGCTACCGTGTTTCTCATAAAATAAGGCCGGATCTTATTTTTTTTTGAGCCCCGAAAAAATGGCTAGGACGTCTTTTCAGGGGTGACTTAATTTCTTCCCCCACGCACACCTCCACCTAGAGTGCCCCATGCGCACTCACCTCTCCATGAGGCCGCCACTGGAAGCTCCCCAAAGGTAGACTCACCAGCCGCTTCTATCTGTCGGTAGAAGCCTCAGGGCAAGCACCCACGTGCACTTACCTCGCCACAAAGCTGTTTCGATCAGCCAGTGGAAGCTCCCCAAAGGCAGAGTCACCAGCCGCTTTGGATTGAGGTGTGGCTGCCTGCAGGGTGCTCCTGAGAGGAGTGCCCCATGTGCACTCTCCTCGAGGCCGTTTCTATCAGCCGATGAAAGCTCCCAAAAGGCAGAGACACCAGCTGCTTCCATCGGCCGATAGAAAAGGCTTCATGGCAAGGGGAGTGCACGTGGGAGAGCAACTGCAAACTTTTCTTAGCAGAAGGAAAGCAAGCTGAGTTTCTCTCTCTCTCTCTCTCTCTCTCTCTCTTTCTTACACACACACACACACACACACACACACACACCACCCCTGCTAGCCCTCGTTCTTGCACCAGGTCACCCAAGCCCTTCTGGCAAGTGAAGGTCTCAGCATCTGCGGGGTTCCCACTGCTGCCCTCCCCTCCCCAGGCCAGACCTTTTCCGGGCACCTTGCCAAAGTCCCAGGGCAGCCAACCTCCCTTTACCTGCTGCCGCCGCTGGTTTGGGGAGCGGGGGGGGGCGCCGGGGAGGGAAGATGAGGCAGCAGAGCTTGGCTACCCCTGGAAGGGAGATTGGGCAGGCTCCTGAAAGGAGACATGGGAGCGGTCCTCGTGGGAATGCAGCAGGGAAGCGGGGTGAGTGTGAAAGGGTCGCCACTGTGGCACAGGAAGGCGGGAGGGAGCTGGAGCAAAGAAGGGCCGGGGAGAAGCTAAACCGTCCTTTCTATTGCTCTGGTGAGGGCTGAATATTTGCAGGGGCTGGTTGGAAAGGCCTAATAATAGTATGAACCTTGAGTCTTGGGGGGGGGGGAGTTAAATGGCAAAGGCACTCTGCACATGATCCGAGGCAATCCTGCCACAGCTTACGGGTGGTGTTGCTAACAGTTGGGGGGGGGGGGTCTGAGAACTTCAGTGATGCCTGCTTTTCTCTCTCTCTCTCTGTCTGGGCTCTTGAAAGAGCGCCCGTCATTAACCAATTAACCAAGGCCAGTCTTGGAATCCCTTATTTCGGCATAATTCGGGATGAGAGAGGAGCCGTAAAAACAGGGACTTGGCGACAAGGTGCAGGTTCTTTTTTTTTTTTTTGATTGAGTTAAATCACAAGACATTTCTGGATTTCATTGGACGTCCGAGGCATTCAGAAGAACTTTTGAAAAACTTGCGGGTCTAACTTTGAGAAGCAATGAGTTAGGTCGTCTCAAATGGTGGAGGTTAGGGATGGTCTTTGGAGACCTCCCCTCTCCTTTAGCTGAGGGAGACCTGGGCGATTTCAGGCCAAAAGCTGCCTCAGAGAATGGGCAGGAAAGCAAAACAGGAACACATTTGGGCTAAGGCCTTTTCTCCCATTTTCTCCATCGCAATCTCACAACTTTTATCCAGACACAGATAGGCGTATGCTTTCTCTCCTGCCCCGCTGGTAGATTCAAAGACAACTAATGCATGCTCCCCTCACCACGAGGCCGTTTCTATCGGCCGATGGAAGCTCCCCAAAGGCAGAGTCACCAGCTGCTTCTACCGGCCGATAGAAGCGGCTGGTGACTCTACTTTTGGGGAGCTTCCATTGGCCGATAGATACAGCCTCGTGGTGAAGGGAGTGTGCATGGGCATTCGCCCCGAGGTCACTTCTACCGGCCGATAGAAGCAGCTGGTGACTCTGCCTTCGGGGAGCTTCTATCGGCCGATGTTCTATCAGTAGTAGATCAGGGTATTCTAGCCTAGGCTACCTGCATGGTGCTCCTAAAGGCAAGTTTTCTCCCCCCCTTCCCTTCCCATTTCTCTTCACCTCGTGTAGTTCTAACGAACGATGTGAGAAATGGTGGGGAAACGCATGATTTAAATAGGCCTAAATTTTGGGGGCGGGGCTTAATTTCACCTCATGCCTAGAAATCATGCTGGACCTTCCTATTGGTGGAGGACGTATTGTTGGAGAAACATGGTACTATATAGAAGAGCTTGTTCTAGTCTTTGCTAAATGTAGTTCAGCTATTTTTTTACTGTGAAAGTGGAAAATGATAATCATTTGTAATGGGCAGGTAGATACTGGGGATACCAACAAAGAAACAGATTAAATGGTTGAACCGAAAATTTAGCCACTACTTTAGAACTAAGTAAAAAACAAACTGTCAGCGTTCCAGCAAACCTCCATTCCAACCAATAACTCCGAGACAGACATCGCTCAAAAGTTCTCTTTTATTTGGATAGTAACTGGCACAACTGTGGAAATCCTGAATCTAACAATTCCAGGCTTCCTTGCAATAATCATAACTACAAATTCAATTCCATCATCCATCATATGCCCCAATCATCATCTGTCCCAGCTGAAGACTTCCCCTCACCTAGTATGACCTTGAACTTACAAAAAGAATGTTATTTTGTCTAACTACATATACCCCAAGAACTTCCACTCTTCCACTTTCCCAGGCTCAAAATGTGGCAACAAACAATTGACTCCTGATTGGATGAGTCAATAAAAATATTTTTGTTTTCTTTAAGAAACTTATCAGACAAGTAATTATATATAGTTTTAAAAAACACACCCCTGTTTTTAACTGTTTTACAGTTTTAAAAAATTACTGCCTATAGATTGCCCAGAGTCATTGTTTGGGATGAGTGGCTATAGAAATTGAATACAGACATAAAAATAACCAATTTGTGTAGCAAACAAAACAGCCCATGGAACTTTTATCTGCAGAACATTATATTGTTTTAACTTCTGAATGAAAGTGAATACATTTAGG
Organism: Pseudonaja textilis; assembly: GCF_049901715.1. Lineage (NCBI taxonomy): Eukaryota > Metazoa > Chordata > Lepidosauria > Squamata > Elapidae > Pseudonaja > Pseudonaja textilis. The sequence goes on along the minus strand of NC_141994.1, from coordinate 41,185,887 downwards.
AATGTGGCATAGTTTTGGTTTAAAGTTATTATAATTGTGAAGTAAAATCATATAATTTGTATTATTTATCACTTATGTTTTGTTATTTATTGTGTTTAATGGAAAGAACAGAACACTGTTTTCTCAGTGTATTTCTGCAGCAATCTTTTATTTCCTATGACAATTACGATAATAAATTCTGATAATTTTCTGAATAGTTTCTGATTACAATGACTTAAAACTGTGTGTATAAAACATCACACACAAAAAATCCTTACTGTTTTTTGTATTTAATTTTTTTTTAGGTGGAAAGACATGATGTGAATACACTGAGTTTGCCACTTAATATTCGCCGTGGAGGTTCAGACACTAATCTGAATTTTGATGTACCTGATGGTATATTTGAATTTCACAAAGTAAAACTCAGTGCTGATAGTCTGAAACAAAAAATTCTGAAAGTTACCGAGAAAATAAAAATAGAACAAACAGCTCGGGATGGGAATGTGGCCGAATACTTGAAGCTGGTGAACAGTGCAGACAAACAACAAGCCGGACGAATTAAACAAGTCTTTGAAAAGAAGAATCAGAAGTCTGCCCATTCCATAGCCCAGCTGCAAAAAAAATTGGAACAATATCACAGAAAGCTAAAAGAAATAGAACAGAATAGTTCCTCCAAAAGCACCAGAGACTCTTCCAAAGACAGCCTAAAGGAAATTCAGCACTCTTTAAAAGATGCCCATGGAAAAGCTCGTGTTACCAGCCAGGCCAATGAAAGCTGCAAAACAGGAGTTCCAGGAGTCTCGTTGACACCTCCAGTGTTTGTTTTCAACAAATCCAGGGAGTTTGCAAATCTGATTCGGAATAAGTTCGGTAGTGCTGACAACATTGCTCACTTGAAGAGTAGCTTAGATGACTTCAGACCAGAAACTACTTCCAGGGCATATGGTGGTAGTGCCACCATAGTAGCCAAGCCAAAATATACCAGTGATGATGAATGTTCAAGTGGAACATCTGGATCCATAGACAGTAATGGAAACCAATCCTTTGGTCAAAGTGGGGCAAATACTTTGGACAACCATGGAAAACTTTCCATATTCTTGGAAGAACTGAGGGAAATAAAGGAAGCACAATCACAATTATCAGAAGATATTCAGAATTCAAAAGTACAGTTCAAAAGAGATTATGGCTTTATTTCTCAGACCTTGCAAGAGGAAAGATTCAGGTATACTATTATATATTATTATATTACAATAATACACTGCTGCTCTATCAGTGGTTGCCTGCCATTATGCTTCTGGTTTCAGTTCAAAGTATCAGTGATGACCTATGAAGTCCTTCATGTCATAGGACCAAGTTATTTAAAAGTCTGCCTTCCCTGCTTACATCTACCCATCCCATTAGAACTGGTAGACAAGATATGCTTCAGGTCCCATCTGTTAGAGAATATTATCTGGCAGCGCCCAGGAAGAGAGCCTTTACTCTCATGGAGGTCATTCATCCTTTGGAATATCATTATTCTGGAAGATCATATTGCCCCAAATTCATTGGCCTTTTGTAAAGCTTAAAGATGTGACGTTGCCCCCGGCCTACTGATCTAGATGTGCCATTGAGCCTATATACAGTGATAGTTTTGAGTGTTTACAATTTTATATATCTTGGTGGTGAATTGTGTTATATGATTTATATGGTTTTCTTTTAAGATTGTATTTTGTTCTTTTGAACTGTTTTCAATTGTTATAAGTCACCCAGAGTTATGCATTTGAGATGGGTGACTACATAAATTGAAACAATCAATGATCTGATTTTTAAAAAGTCTAAAATATTTAGCTTCTATATAAGGCAACTTATGCTCACTTCGTGAAAAGGTTGGTTACCATGATTAAAAACAACCCTTGCAAATGATATTTTAAGCTATATACAAACTACACCAAAAGTAACTTTAATAAATCTTTTTGTTGTTGAAATTTGAATGAAGATATGAACGCTTGGAAGACCAGCTAAATGATCTAACAGACCTTCATCAACATGAAACAGCCAATTTGAAGCAAGAACTGGCCAGTATTGAAGAAAAAGTAGCATATCAGGCTTATGAGCGGTCACGTGATGTTCAGGTATTTACTTTTTAAAATTAAATAGTATTGTTGCCTATTTGTAAAGAATAGATCCCTGCAAAGATCCCTTCCACAAATTGCCATCCCTTAAATTAATTTGTAGAAAGTTATAAAAAGTTTACTTCTTGTAAAGAAAAATAAATTGGTTGTTAAACTTTTAAAAATTAATTAGTCTGAAAAAATATTTGTAAAGACAAGCTTAACAAATTAAGCTGGAAAGGTATGTAAAATGTCTGGTCCCTTGTTCTTATAATTAAAGAATGATGTTTTTTCTCTTAAGAAGTATGAAATTTGAAATTTAGTGTGAGAGTTAAAAAATTGACTCAACTTTTCATGATCAATATATTCAGAGAAAATGCCATCACTTTTTGTATCTTCATAGGGAATAGACATGTTTGAACTTTATTATTGTCAATGTATATTTTAAATTATTTGTACAAAATGAGGGTAATCTTTAAGATTTATATCTATGTCTCCAATGCTATAATAGAGCTGGGATTCTGAGAGTCATTTTCCAGTAGAATACAGTAGGCTGAATTACTTCTTTCACAGATCAGACAGGAATGGAAATCTATTTTGTATTTTAGTTCCTTAACATTTTGTTCCACTGTGTTCTCTTCCTGTTTTCTGCCAATAGGAAGCTTTGGAATCTTGCCAGACACGGGTTGCTAAATTGGAGCTCCACCAGCAAGAACAGCAAGCGTTACAATCGGAAACGGTTAATGCCAAAGTCCTACTAGGAAAAAGCATAAACGTAGTCTTGGCCTTCATGACTGTTATCCTTGTGTGTGTCTCCACCATAGCAAAGTTTATAGCTCCTATGATGAAAAGCCGTTTCCATATTATTTGCACGTTTTTTGCAGTAACTCTTTTTGCAATTTTATGCAAAAATTGGGATCACATTATCTGTGTCATAGAAAAGATAGTTATACCAAGATGAAAACACAAGTATGGAGACTTTCCTTTTTTAAAAATTATTTTTGACATCTAAACAAACTACCAAATCTTGTAATCTAAGCAGACAAATTAGATGAAGACTTTTTTTCCCACCTGGGCATAAGCTTGTAAGAGTGAAAACTCCTGGCAATGCTTTCTTCTTAGCAATCACAGCATAAAGAATGACGTGAATCTGATATGAAGTGGATGCTGTGTATACATGTTTTTGCCTTAGTCCAACCAACTTTTCCAAACCACAGATTTCAACCAAATTCTGAATTAGATATTAACTAGATAAGTTTCAAGTGGAAAGAAGAGAATAAATAATAATTAATTACACTTTATTAAATGGGAATTTACAATGTCCTATCCTTATCTAAAGCATTTTCCTTGTAGTATATTTCTAAATAGTAAATTAAGATATCTGTGTCTTTGGAAATGCTAGACAAATTTCCCTGATGAACAATATTCCTATGGTGGGAATTGTACTGAGTGAATTATCTTCTGTTATTTGTATCCCTTTTTATTCAATCAACATACAGTATCGAAGTTATTTTAGTATAGAAGCTATTTAGAAGTTATTTTGTCTTTCAAATTAGTTAATCCACTATGATTTTGCTTCATGATCTTAAAGACAATGTCTTTACTACAAATGAAATCAAGCACTTGGTTCTTCTGTTAATTAAAAAATGGGGATCTTTATCTAATTTCTGTAGCCTACCAGACACCTCATTTATCATAAATGCAAAAAGATAAGAAAAACTGTTTATCTTCTTACAGATACTGGAGGAGATAGAATCATTCACAATAGAGCACAAATATACTCAGAAGTATCAAGGAACAAACAAAACTAGTGTAACAGGACATGTTGTTTGGTAGTTTCAAAACAGGACCAGGAAGAGTAAATGCAGGCCAAACCATTCAACCATTGTCTGTTACCTTACCAGGTTGACTAGACAGGAAACATCACCAGATACTCTAATTCTATTTTATTGTAAAGCCACATTAACAGAATTATCCTGCTGTCACTTTTAAAGTCCGAGAACTTAAACAGAGTCCCTTTGCTCTTTCCACTAATACTACTGTGGGCTATAGTCTTTCTTATCTGATCATTCCCCAGGCAGCATCTCTTCACCTGGTCTCCCAAGGTCTTTCCCATGTACCATTACACTGTTTGTCTCCTCCCTACTCTCCCATGCCCTAATAATCTGAAGTAGCTACTTCATCATAAATAAAGAACATACTGCTCTAAGCTAGTTGGATGCTTGGATACCCTCCCTATATGCATCACCATTGATTCTGAGATGGTAATGGCATCTACCTGTACAGTTGATAAATGCCACTTCATCCACTACTGATAGAATCAGCAAACTGCATATAAGGTAAGCAGCTTGCCTTCTAACTAGAAATGGTTGTGATGGTGCTGACCCTGGAAAAGAAAAAAAATCAATGACTAAAGTAGTGAATCCCCCTTCTACCTCAAACTGTGAGACCTCTTAGGTCTCATTTTTCATATCTAGTTACTATCTTTCCTTTCTCTTTTCCACCCTCCCTTTAGCTTCCTTATTCAGCTATCTGTCATTCTCTATGATACTGAGCAATACTGCTTTCGTACCAATCTGCATAACATTGGGGCAGTATTCTCAAATTACTGTGTTTCAGCCTACAGTAACACCGTAATCACTGTGAAGTTTGTATAGAATCAAGACTTCATCTAAGAATACTCTTGTATAATCTTGAATAGAATTGGCTGGGAAGTGAAAAGATGGGATATGTAATAGTGTGATTATGTTCCTTGTTTTAAGGCATGTATTTTATTTTTAGCACTTTCTTGTATCTAACTGATTTGGTTGACCTTAAGATATGCACTGTAATCCTTTTGCACATTTTCTGTTGGGTTGTGTTTCTACTGTGTTTCATGAATATAATGGTATGGATGCTGTAATAATAACAGCATTGCCCAATATGGTTTTTCATCTTTTGAAAATTTGGATGTGTTGTTTCAAAATGCACATGAGCATAAGCACAGCTCTCTTTAAAGCATCCACATCTTTTTTTAAGGCTTCATATAAACTTGAAAAATAGGCAAAACTCTTTTAAGAAGTCGAAAACATGTGACTACTTTAAAGAAATGTTGTGAAGTATTTCCATGCAGAATGAAGCAACTTCTCCAAATCATGTTTAAGTATGTGCAACGGTTTTATACAATGTGTAAATAATTATAATGCTTGCACTATAAAAATAGTTTATAAACAATATGTGCAATTTTATTTTTTAAAGTAGAACTGGACTTAACAGTAAAAATGAGAGCCCTTCACTGTATCAGGCAGTGCTAATGTTAAAGTTGATCAGACTGAATCCTGCAAACAATTACTAGCAATCTGGTAAATACAAGAGCATTGTTTTAAAGTATGTGCATTTAACAAATTAGTCCTGTGAAATTCTGATCAATCTCTCCATAATTGACATATCATACCTTACAATCTGTTCTTCATATAATACTTTCTTTCCCTCCAGCAATTCTTACTAGATGAATACATGGCATAGAAAATTAAAGAATTCATATTATCTTAAAAGGGGGAAAATAAAGAGGATTCATATTGTATCCTATTTTCCACATCTCAAATTCATACTGTATCCTGTTTTTCCACACCTCAAATTAGTAAAATTCTAAAAAAAAATAAGAATCTAGTTTTTTTTATCACATTTCATTATTTCCCTCTTATTGTATATTAGGAGCATATAATTCCTATTAAAAATTATGTTTGAACAAATTTTAATCTAGTAATTTAAACAAATCACATGCGATACTATAGTTTATTCTATAGTTTTGTGCAAATCATAGAATATTAGGTTGGGTGGGCCTTGGAGATCATCTACTCTTTATATCAAAGCTGAGAGTTGGCTTTATTTTTTTCAGCTCATATTAATGAAGTTATTTCTGAATTCTTCCCTGACCGTGATATCACCATTTCTCCCTCTCTGTCCCTCTCTCTCTATGTAATAAAAAATCATAAGATGGTTCAAAATTCTAAGCCAACAACTAAACTCCATGTTCAGAAATATTTTGTATTCTTCTATTTGCAAAAAGCGATTTGCTCTTTTAAAATTTTGAAACTATTTTTCTAAACTACTGATTATTCTTTTATAAAGCCTCTTTCTGACTCTAGTTCAATACTTTCAAATTGTTGGATAGAATAATGGACTGATCCAGGCTGAATATCCTGGCTCTTCCTCTCTCTGGGAAGGCAGTGTTTATATCATGCAACCTGTCTTGAGCTATAAACTAGTTAAGCATAATGGAAAATATTATTTGGTCACTAATATTGTGACATGATTCAATTGCCACTAGTTTCTACATGTGAGATGTAGGAAGGCAGGAAAACGTCTTAGGCTACTATCTCTCAGGATACAGTAATATTGTATATATTTTTCTTAATACATGGCCCATTGCTGTGAATGATGATCTCTTGTTTACATTTGCCTAATATATATATATATATATATATATATATATATGTATATGTATATGTATATGTATATGTATATATGTATATGTATATATATATATATGTATATGTATATGTATGTATGTATATGTGTGTGTATGTATATGTGTGTGTGTGTGTATGTGTGTGTATGTATATATGTGTGTGTATGTGTATGTATATACATATATATATATATATATATATATATATATATATATACATACATACACACATACACATATATACATTCATTCATTCGTAAGTTTTCGCGGGTATCTATATGTATGGTATTCAGCTTTGTTCGGGTATTTTCCTGCGTCATTATAGTTGTGCTTTTAAAGTTGTAGCAACATTTCAGCAGAATCTCATCTGCCATCATCAGGCTTCTGTATAGTGTTCATCTGTGAGTCAGACTTTCACAGCCATTTCTGTTTTAAATTTGGTGCTAATCTACTGTGTGCCAGAATGGTTTTTTCTTCATCCTGATTGGTTGGGAGTCTTGGTCTGTGTTTATTGGTCTTGGAGTTTGCTGTGTTCTGCTTGATTGGTGTTTCTAATAGTCTGACTCACAGACGAACACAATACAGAAGCCTGATGATGGCAGATGAGATTCTGCTGAAACGTTGCTACAACTTTAAAAGCACAACTATAATGACGCGGGAAAATACCTTGCTGCTTTATAGTACAGTCCTCCCAAGTACTTTTGCTAAGTGCAATCCTCTGTTTCACTGAGCTATATTCATGTTCTTGAAATTGAGTTTTTTCAGAAGTGCTTGAAGCCACAGAGAGTGCACAACAGTGAAAATGTAATTATATTCACTTATTTATGTGAATGATTAAAAAGTGTTAACCTAGAGCTTGTCAATCACCACATCAGAGCTATCTCTGTTTTCTTGAATCTTAGATAACTTCTTGTATATTTTTGGTTCTCACTTTAGTTCAAAAATGGTTGCAATTTTCTAACCAGAAAACTCTGGCTTTAAATTTTAACACCATTTAGACATATGCCACACAGCCAATGTTTCTGTGTCAAATACAGCTTGCTTAATTAAATTACTGCTGCTTCATAGAAATCTTTGACTAATTTAAAAACTAAATAGTGATGCAATTGAATTTAGCACTGCTGAACAAAGCATGCTAAAAGCATTGAAGACAGTTTGCAATCAGGTCACCTTGCTATAAATAAATTCCATCCATAAGCTTTGTCAGATTGCTTATATATATAACAGTACAGCTTTTCCTGTAGTTGGGCTAAACGAAGTATTCAAACATTAGGTCATAACATGTCAATGTCCTTACAGTTCCTATCTGAAGGGTGATTTAGACTGAAGCCAAGAACCAGAATATTCATTTGAAGCTTATTACATTTTTCCCCTACGCCAACGTTTTTTTTTTTCTTTTCTATTGCTTGAAGAGTCAAGCAGTCGGGAATGTAGGGGAAATCTTGAATCCTTGAATAACTCACCATTATAGCATAACTATTGCTTTAGATACCTTGAATTAAAAAAAAAACTATAATCATTTTAAATATTAGATTTAGAAGATAGATCGTTCTCTTGTATTCATTTGCCCATCTGACCAGATCAAATAGGACCAATTTCTTTCATCCCTATTGGATTGCCACCTGAGGAGGCTTTGGACAGAAGCATTTCCAGTAGATGCCCTCAACTTTTAGAACTCCTTTCATTGAAGATTTGACATGCTGTGTTCCTCTGGTCTTTAGGAACATGGCGAACATTTAAGTTGTTCTGTCTTGCACAAGAGGGGGGCATAATATTACTGAAAGTGAGATTTGCAAGTGATGGCATATTTCTTGATTCTTTTTTTTAAATCCTTTTTTGATTTTGTTATATATATATAAAATCTGGAAGAGTGGTCTTTTAAGATCATTAGCCACACATAGCTTCTGGAAATAGATAGCAAACAACTACAGTAATACAAACACAAATAGCCCTTCTGGAGCAACCTCTATGTGGAGCCCAGTAAAATTAATTAATTGACTGCCATAGCTCACTTCAGTTTACTTAGTGAGGCTATAGGAATTCTGAAGTTACCAACTGGAATATGTTGGCAATATACCAAATCTAGAAGCCTTTTAACATTTGAAACTTATAAAAGGGAATGCAGCAAATAAAGAACTTCAAACAATTATTGGGATCAAGGAAAATCTATTTCCTGGGTTACAATTTGCAATTCACAGGTGTTTCAGAAAAAAATGGAGAGCAGAGATGCTAGACTGTAAGCAGGAGATTGGAAGCAGAAGAAATATGAAATTGTCTAAAATCAAAAGTGCACCTCAGAATTAGTATGATCACACAAGGTTCTGATTCTCATCATTTCTTACAAATGTGCATCAAACAAATGATGTGGCAATGTTGGAAAGATTGCTTATACCAATAATTCTGTTTCTCTGCATATATGTGTGAACAGAAAACAGTGATCTGATAATGAACAGAAAAACCAAATTAACAGATTAATGAATTAATATAAAAATGTTCAAAAAGTGTAATGTGCAATTTTAGTACAGACATTTCTACAAAATTGATAATCCTCAAGCTAAGGGATAGCATTTAAATCAGTTTGTTAAATTGTATTATAAAGGAATAAATTAGTTAAAAAAGCACTTTGAATAACAACTAATCCTAAGTATTTTTGTCTGAAAAAAACCTTCAATTTTCTTACGTCAGGTCCCATCCTGCCTTGTTAATCAGGTTCTCTCTGCTTAGCAGTGATGCATATTATATTAGCTTTAGTCAAGTCAACATTTAATTTCAAAACTACACACACAGACATACAGTATACCACAGTATTTGTAGACTATTTTTATTAATAAAATCTTTCCAAGAAGTGAAAATAATAAGATAAAACATAGTAATTAAAGAGCAACAAAAATAGCCAATGGTGTGATACAACAGAATCATGTGCACAGGTGATAACAATTCAACAGTACAATTTAACAGAACCATATCTTCAAAGCCTTCTTAAAAGACATAAGAAGGTACCTCATAAATCTTCAGAAAAAAATCATTCAAATTACAACACTATCATTTTTTTCTCATTTCTACCTTAAATAGCTAGTGAACAAGGGAGGTAAGTCATTTCTTGCAGTAATTGCACACAAGCCAGCAGTAACAGCCAATTCCAACTTATTGAGAGGTGTTCTAATAAAAAAAACAAGATTAGCTGAGGAACAATCTTTAAATTTGTTCATTCTTCCTTTGTACAATATATCTATTGGGAATATGATGGACTGTTTCTTTGCTGTTAGACTGCCTTTGCATTCATTTTGTTGTTTCCTGTTATTTTTATAAAGATGGACATGAAAAATAGAGAAGAGGCAGATGGATTATGGGACATTGGTGTTGGTTTAGGGAGGGAGGGAGGAAGAAAAATTGTGGGAAAACAAGTGCCAGTGTAAGAGTATGGATAACAGGTAATAGCCTTATTCTACTGCTCTGTAAAAACACTCTTCAATCTCTGAAAATTTTGTTTCAGCTGAAACCCAAAATAATAAAACTTCTAGGTTTTGTTTCTGCTGAACCACAGCTATTCCAAAATGATTTGGCAGAACTTAAAGAATATGATATTTTATTAGGGTTCAAAACTTTTTTTCTACATTTGATGAAGACTCTTAAATATATTATTTTTTGAAAACATGTATCTGTTTGCCAGCCTCCCGTATACTGGATTGTTTTAATTTTCATAACTGTATATTATTTTCTACGTTTATTCTCAAATTTTATCTCATTTATGGAATTATATGTTTTACTTCCTCAAACGATCAGTGATGACTGCATCACTATTGAACACAGTAACATACAGTTTTGTCAATAAGAATCAAGGATTTAAATTCTATATGCATATTTTATTGTTTAGCTCCTGAGAAAATAAAGTCTTCATGGTCAGAATTATTTGTACTATAGATTCTATTGCATCATGTTAATGACATTGATTATAGAACGAAAATGTGCAATATAAAACTAAACAGGTAATGTGTTGCATACAATTTTTGCATTGAATAAAGATTCATTTTAATAACGTTACAGACTACTGAAACATTCATAGAACTATCTCATGATAGGAATTTTAAAGACAGTGCACATACTATTTGCATGGTGAATGATTGAACTGTTGAACTGTTTTGTAGATTTTAATTTATTACCTATATTTCATGGATTAAATTGTACCTCAGGCAGCCCTTTTTCCTCCTTATCTTTCCTTTGTAAGATAATGACAACTGGGCATCATTGATAAATGTTTAAAAATCTACTGAATCCCTTTGCACTGAACTGACCTTTTGTCATTGTATATGTAACAAATATTCATGCCATGTTTGTTTTGTAAGGCACTGCAAACATATAAATGTGCTACTATTCTTTATTGTGTTGTACAAATTTCATAGGGAATTAGAATTGCCTCAAGGACACACTGACTTTTATTTTTAAATAAAGTTTTTAAATGTAGTTGGTATTGTTTATTTAAAATAGCTACTGAACTATCCAATGTGATACACAAAATAGTTTATATTTTCATGTATACCTTATTTTTTATTACAATTGTTTTAATTATTTGTGAAATAATTTATTCAGTCAGATAAAGATTAGAACAGCAGTGAAATCTGCTGCATATCCCCTTATAGGAAATAACGCCCCCCCACAACTCCAGATTAGAGGAGATGTAATCATTAGATCCAGTTGATTTCTCCAGGATGGGAGGATGTTGGTATTTACAGACATTGTGTTGGCACAGGCAAATATAAAATGGGTCACAAAGCTTGAGATCTGTATCTGCATTGCAGAAGATTGAATGAAGAGTTATAGAGATGTGCCAGATTTTTTACTTCCCATGAATAGATTAAACGTAGTCTGTTATTCTATCCACAACTATTTGCACTTTGATTTTTTGCAGGGTAGAAAAATGGATACAAAGTGGTATAAATAAATATTGTACTTAGCACCAGGCTATTCCCTAATAAGTATACCTACAAAAACCCTGGCATATTCTGAAAAGGATGTTCCTGGCACTTGGTCAGAATAAAATGAGATTTAATATATAAAAGGCAGTCAGAAATACTTGTACTTTTGGGGGCTTAAGTGTAAATCATCTGGAAGGTTCTTTGCAACAATGGACTGGTTGCAGCCTTGAATGGACTATATGTTTTAGAAATATTTCCCTTGTGCTTCTCTCTGACCTTCAAATGTCATAGCAAACAATCATATAGGCATTGCCCATGCTCCTTAGGCATGGTTATTACCCATGAACCTAAAAGAACTTCTTGGTTTGGCCAGTAACTGATGCTAAAACAATATTATAATGATACATGGCTAATAAGTGATATGCTGTTTAGTCAAAGAGATGAAAAAGAAAAACTTGAATAATAATAATGATAATAATACATCAAGTAACTACATTAAGAGAGTGAGATCTTAAAATCCAAACTCAATGGAGGAAATGCCATCAAAGCAATTAACACCTGGGCAATTCCAGTCATTAGATACACGGTAGGAATAGCGGACTAGACTTAGGCAGAACTAAAAGCAATGGATAGTAAGACCAGAAAAATAATGACAATCATGCCCTTCATTCTTGCAGCAACATTGACAGACTACCTACTAAGGCAAGTAGGTGGGCATGGAAAGTTGCAGGTACATCAGAGCAGGGTGGATTTGATTTAAATCAAGTCGATTTAAATAACAATTTAAATCACTAGCAAAAAGGCTTGATTTCAAAAAACTCGATTTAAATCATAATTTTTAAAGAGCAACTGTCATCTGTCCCATAGCGGCTCCTCTGACCTGCTGTTGACTCACCAAGTCCCAATATTGCAGAATATACAGCGTCATGTTATATAACTAAGCTCCATTTCACGCTGAATAAACTAAATTGTTAATGTATTTTAAATAGAAAACCATCTTTTGATAGATTTTTTTACTCCCCCAGAATAAAAAAATTCCGATTTAAATAAAAAAAAAACAATTTTTTTTTAAAAAAATAAAAAAAATTATCAACCCTGCATCAGATGGTTGAAGAAGAAAAAAATAGCCTTGGAAGAATATCTGAAGGAGAATGATGAAGATGCACCGAAATTAGTATATCAGGAAAGTTTACTGACTACTGGAGAGACCAAACTGGCCTACAAGAAAAACCAAATGAACAACAGAACAGAGGCATGGAAAGTCAAAGCACTACATAGAAAGTACATTGAAAAAATAGCAGGGAAAGCAGATAATAAGACCTGACAATGGCTAAGAGCAGGAAAGTTGAAGAAAGAGACTGAGGGACTAATTCTGGCTGCACATGACCAAGCCTTAAGGATAAATGTATACAAAACTAGAATTAAGAAGACAGCAACAGACAGGAAGTGTTGCCTAGGCAAAGAAGCTGAAGAAACAGTGGATCACCTGGGCTGCTACAAAGAAGAGGGGGTCAAATTATTCTCCAAAGCACCAGAGGGCAGGACAAGAAATAATGGTTGGAAAGTAATCAAGGAGAGAAGCAACCTGGAATTAAGGAGAAACTTCCTAACAGTGAGGACAATTAACCTGTGGAACAGCTGGCCTTCCGAAATCGTGGGGGCTCCATCACTGGAGGTTTTTCAGCAGACTGGACAGTCACTTGTCTGAGATTGTATATAGGTTCTCCTCGATTTAAATCATAATTTTTAAAGAGCAACTGTCGTCTGTCCCATAGCGGCTCCTCTGACCTGCTGTTGACTCACCAACAGGGGGCTGGACTAGACGACCTCTAAGGTCCCTTCCAACTCGTTTGAAGTTGACAGCTTCCATGAGGAAAGATCAATAAACAGAAACTTAGGACATGTGATAGGCGGGGGAGGCGGGAGGAGTTATGCTTAGGAGACTGAGGAAAGTAGGAAAGGGAAGTCAACGGGCACATTGATGGATGGGACTATATACTATATACATACATACATACATATATATATATATATATATGTATGTATGTATGGCATTCGGCTTTGTTCGGGTATTTTCCACTATATACTATATACACACACACTAGTATACTATATATACTATTCAGAGAGACGGTTCGAGATAGCGAGCGTCCTCCACGCGTTAAATAGGAGTTCTGCACACAGTACGGAACCAAGAAGGAAATTAACATCAAGAACGAAGAACTTTCTATCCCGAACAGATTCCAAATGCCGTTTCTTTGCCATAAAAGCTACCTTGGCAACAACACGATTGGCTGAACGCTAGAAAGACAGGAAACAAGCCCCGCCTCTTATCTTCCCGCGTCACCTCGCGCTTCGATTCCCATTCCAACGCGGCGATCTCTTTTCCGCATTCCCGTGGTTCTTAGCGATGAAAACCTAAACCGATGAGGGGTCCAACCTGCAGTTTACAAAATGGAAAGGTAAAGAGTGCATACGGGTCCCGAGAGGTCTCAAATAAAAGCAAAGGGGCGGGGCAATAGTCCTGGAGGCGCCATTTTTAAACAGCCGAGCAGGCATCCGACGCCTGCTTTGAGCTGGTAGGTGAGGGAAAGAGTGGGCGAAAAGGGGCTGGTAGGGTTAGCATACTTCCCGAGACATCTGGCGACCCACGGTTTTCTTCTACAAATGTGACTTTATTGCAGAATTTCGTAATGTACAAGGTTGTTTTTAACGAACTCCTACGCTTTCGCGTTAACTCTGCAACAGCCTCTCCCGACCTGCTAAATATATGGAAAGTCTCGAGTTTATACTGTTGATACTTCAGAAATGACGCTTTCTTTTACTGACCAATGAGGGGGGGAAATACTATCGGGTGTGGTCTTTTACTTGATAATCACTTGAATGTTGGGGAGTTGATGTCCTGTACAACTTAAGGAAAATTGGTGTAAGACATCTCAGCTGAGCTGAAATCTCCACAAGAACCCTTTACTGATATCCTAAAACAGAGTCTATCCCTTTGCATGCTCATTGGGTGGAGGTGGGAACGACTGGGAATTACTGGGGTTTATATCTGAGCAGCTGCTTATGAGATTGTGCTAAATCAGATTGAATGTGACAGGATCTTTCACTACCTGAAGTTTAGGAGGAAAAAAGGCAGGAAAGCTTTGTATTGTAAAATTCAGCTGCTTACTTATTTTTGAATGTAAAACAAAATTCTGCAACTATCTGCTTGGTTAGGTTGATAGTGATAACAAGATATAAATAACAGATTTATACTGATAATTATTGTACCCAAAATATGTTATCTAAAATGACTCAATTTTCCCTGTTAAGCCACCTTGATGCTTGTTTTGATATTGTTTTTTGAAGCCCAAAACAATCAGGTTTTTGTATATTCATTATCACAAAACCCTTAAAATGTTCAATGTTTTTATTCACTCTTTTATTCTTGTGAATAAAATGAAACAATTTCATCAGAATTAGAACTGGACAAGGAATAAAAATACCACTTCTATAATTTTCACCATAGCTTCTTGACATAGGCTTGCTTTTATCCCAACAGTGATTTTTAGCTTTGCTGTTAAGTGTCACAAAAACTTTCCATTTTAAAATAATGGATCAAAAACGGGGACTTCATTAACAGACTAAGCCAGTATTATTCCATACTGCGAAGCTCTAGGTCTGCAACTATGATTGATAAATTGTTTTAAGAAACATTGTGTGTCACAAACATTGTGTGTCACAACATTTCATTGTGTGTCACAATGAAAAATAAATTACCCACATTTTAGTCTAGAGGAATTATTTTATTTTTATTTCTAAATATTTATAAAAGATGTCAGTAAAATCTGAATAATTTTATTATTTCTTACTAAAGCATTATCTTTAATAGTTAACACATAATTTTAAAAACAGTTTATAAAGAAATAAAACTAAATTTGAGTATTATATCATAAGTAAATGTTTAAATAGGGACCCCCGTACATATTACTGTATACAGTGGTACTTCAGTACTTGATGTTAATAGTTTTCAGGAGACATGCTGAGTACTAAAAACAATGATTGTCAAATAAACCAGGTATCTTACCATATGGTCCTTTGTTTTGGCTGGGAGGAACTTTTTGACTATCCTTTTTCCTATGTCAATGACCTTCCCAAAATGGCCGATTTCCTATCCACCCTCTGTGGCTGTCCCCCTTCTTCCTTTTGTAGCACACCAAATACCAAAGAAACTACGAATAGTGGGACAACATTTTCACATCAAAAATGCAATCAAGTACCAAATTCGACGAGTTTTGAAGCAGTCGAATACTGAGGTACCTCTGTAGTTTTCATATATTTGGTATTTATAGTTAATAATTAGGTTGGTGTCCGATCTTTTCCCAGGAACTCAAGTCAGTATCCAAATTATTCATTATGGCAGCTCTACTTTTAATGTCCATAACATTCAGTTGAAACTCCATATATTTCAGACAATTATTGCAGACAATTTATAGATAATAATGCTGCACAACTCAGGCTGGAATGGTATTTTAAGGATGAAAATACAAAACGTTTTACAATTTTTTAAAAAAATCACAGCAAAAAAAAGTCCTGCTCTATTTCAGAGTTTGAGATTTTATCTTTTAGCTTGAGATTTCAAACTAAAAATTTGAAATTTTTTATCTTTTTAAAAACATATTTCCTCCTTAAGATAATTTAAAATCCTGCAAGGTTTAAATATGGCCTACTGTACCCTGTTACTTTTAGGTTTGGCGCTCATAACAATAGGATATTTTAGCAAGAATAGAAGAGAAGTAAGGGATTCAGATGTTGTAATAGCTGAGTTTTTGTAGTTAAGTGAGATACATTCTCATCAAAGAACATGGTCAAACTTGACTGGCTTTCATGCAAAGTTCACAGTATCCCTCAGGAATAGCTCTTTTACACCCATAGGAACAGCCAATACTCTTGTAAAGAAAAAAAAGTTCAGATAATGGTGAATTGCATGTATTGTTCATAATTTAGCATATTTGGTTTACTTTGAATTGAATTGTTTGGCATGAATTCTTACTGAACATCTGTTTGATGGCAAAAGGAAGTTTTCAACATGTATTTAAGAAAGTTTTTTTCATCATGATGTACTAACTATTTAATTGGGTGCTTTTTTGTTTGTACAGATAATTTGGTCTCTGGGGATGTCCTTAGGAGAGAAAGCAGTCTCTGTGACGGTGATAGTCTTGCACTGACAGCATTTTTACCTGATTGTCATCTCATTAGTATTCAGTCAAAATGGATGCTTTGCCGAATATCCTTTCTTCAGTAGGAGGAAGTGGTGATCTTGTCAGTTCACAAGTAGAAGTGCAAAAATTGTTAATTGATGAAAGGATGCGGTGTGAACATCATAAAACGAATTATCAAACACTAAAAGCAGAACATACTAGGTATCACGTTTACTTTAATAAAAATGAATTGGTCGCAATAGATTGAATATATCAAAGCTTTTCTTTCATGAACTTTTTATAGTAATATGGTTTAAAAAGTTGAATTTATACGATAAACTATAACACAAGAACAGTTTGCCCACAGAGCAAGGGGCTGTAAGAAGCAATTCTAAGGCTATTACCTTGTGCAAAATAGATATTAGTATTTTGATCTTGAGTTTATTATGGAGAAAAGCACTTTTACTATTTTAAGCCTTATTAACATGTTTTAGCACAAAAATTTTTTAGTCATATTTATTAACTAAACTTAAACATATGTATTTGAAACGGTTATACCTCAGTTTATTCTATTTCTCTTCCTTCGTTATTTTTGCTGTAAGTTATGAATGATTAGTCTTTTGCAAAACCTTTTGATAAAAGTCTCTTCTTCCTGCACATTACAAAGCATAAAACAGTTGCTTGGCTGCCTTTATGATCCTCTAACATTTTCTGGGCATATCTGAGTTAACTGGTGAAGCAAAGTAAGTACTGCTTAGCTTTGCCAGTTGTCTTTGATAAATTATATTCTGCGTATGCATGCATGTACAGAAGTCCAAAAGCTAAAAAAGTAGCAAGACCAAGCCCTCAAGTACCTCCTTCATGCACATATTTATTGCATGATTTAAATTTTTATGTTGCTTTTTGCAGGCTACTTGATGAATACACCAAATCACAAAGTGAGTTGAAACAACTGTTACATGAAAAGCAAACTGTCCATGATAAATTTCAGTTGCTGCTTGCTGAACTTAGAGGAGAATTATTAGATAAAACTAGAGAAGCAGAGGAATTAAAATTACAGGTAAGACAATATTTCCAAGTTTTGAAAATGTCAAATGTCTGGTATATTGTTCAATACCATAACCTATAGGCCTGATAATTTATAGTTAGCATGTTTTCATCAATGCCTATCTTTGTTAGACTGGTATGTCATGAACTGCTACGGCTAATCTTTTGCTAGTAATTTGTGGCCACTTATAAGACTGAGAACAAATCAGGCTCAGTATATCCCATGCTTGCATTTCGTGGGGGTTTCCTCAGACTATAGAGTAGTACAGCAAAACTGTCAAAATGATGGCTCTGATAGTTGATCAGAGCTCCTCTGTTTTTTATCTGCAACAGCTTTGGCATTTAAGAACAAAGATAAGTTAGTTGCTTTTCTATTAATCCTTAAAAACTCTCCTGTAGGGACCCTGCCATGGTCTAATTCAGACTGGAAATATAGCCAAGGAAAATATTTTTCCTCACTTGCTTCGTCCTATTTTCCCCACTGGAAATAGCTGCTTGCAATACACAAGGAGGGGATAATTTCCTAAAAGCTCACAATTCAAGAACACCAATGTGCACTTGAGGTATCTCAGGATGGGGAAGGCCGTGGGGGGCCTAGTGATAGAACCAGCCCTCAAGGCCTCCCTGACCCACTATGATACCTCATGCTTCTTCCACCCTTCCGGTCACATCTTGCAAACATCTGTCTCCTCTCTTTGTTTCTCTGCTTTTCATGTTGAGAATGGATGCTCCTGTGTGCTATTATATCATGCAGATTCAGGCACCCATCCTTTTTTGCAGAGTGTCAGGGACCCAGAAACTTTCATTTTTGGCACAAAAAGTGTTTGCTGGTCTCCTGCTCCCTCCCCCACCCAAACTACTTCCCAGTTAACTACTTATGAGATCTTGTCCCATGGAGCACACTTGAATGCAAATAGAGTAAGACAGAGCACTCCAACCTCCGTTTGTGTGTGTTTGTGTGTTTGTTTGTGTGAACCAACGTGTGTGTCTGAGAGAGAGAGAGATCTTCAAGGCAATCTGCTGGCAGTGGCGCGGGTGGCAAGAGCCACCTGAGCAGCAAGGCGATGGGGGATAGAGTACAAACAAAGCAGAGGGGAGCAGAGCTGCCCCCCCTTGCCCTACACTGGCTTACCTGATAGCCCTGCCAGACAGGCACTGAAGCGCCACAACTGCCACTGCAGAGAGAGAGAGGAGGCAGGGCTCTCCAAACTCTGTCAGTGTTTGTATAAGAGAGAGCATGCAATCCCTGCTTTAGTTGGAGCATTTAAGCTGCTGGCGGGAGAAGGGGGCAGGAGCCGTTTTTCTCGTCGTTCTCCCTACTGAAGCAGCGGCAGCCACCTAATGATTGCCCCCTCCCCAACCAGCCAGCCGGCACTGCCTGACCTGCTCCCTGCCTGGCCAGCAGGCGCAAATCCTCACTGTTCTCCTCCTCCTCCTTGTTCTCCTCACCGCCCAAGCGCCAGGCCCATGGGACAGGGTCCCATTCCTGCCCCGATGCAGTGAGCTCTAGCGACCTGGACGTGGGTGTGATGGGCCTGGCCCCTCAGTGCTTCCTCATTCAATTGAAAGCTTCGTTCAGCCTTCAAAAAGCAAGTCCGGCCGTGGAATTGGAATCAGTTGGATGCCGGAACCAACGCCGTCATGGCCCTGATGCGCCACTCACTTACGTGAGCCAGCCTTACTGTTTGAAGGCTGAACAAAGCCTTGCCCTTCACATCTGTATCTAGGTTACAGAGGTGAGCAAGGAGAAGTGGCAAAGATTGAAGGAACGTGAAGTGGGGTGGAGGACAAAGTAAGACTGAGGTGCAAAGCCACCCTGTGTTATTTGAGGGCCCACCAGCCAGGCCAAATCACACACACAAACACACACCCTGCCCCCAGGGCAGCTACATCTCTTCACTAACCTTTCCAGCTCCTTTCGCTGCCACTATGTGCAGAACAACTAAATCTCGCGAGGTTGGAAGGTCTGAACTATTTTTTTTAACCATAGTCCCACAAGCTAGTTTCTTTGCACAGGGCGATGGAGAATAGGGCCTGTGTGTGCGCACACACCGGGATGGCATGGGCCAGGCTGAAGTGACATGGGCCGGACTCTTACAGTTTTCAGGATGGCCAAAGGGGCCGGATTTGGCCTCATTGTGGACCAAATTCAGCCTGTAGGCCCTGGGTTTGACACTCCTGTCCTAGAGTATTATCTTTGGGGATGTTATACTTGCAGACTTTCCTTTCTTTACACATCTCAAAAAATTTGCCATTGCATATTCTTAAAAAGCAAATATCATAGGCTGTCACAGTTCTCTGTGGTTTACTATGCCAACTTAGTTTGATTATTATCCACATTCAACTTTTTGGGGATTGTTGAAGAATTGTGTAAAATTATGTTGCTTTTATAAATGTTTTACTCATCTGTTTTAGATTTATAGATTAGAAAATCTCAATTTGATTATAATAATTTAAGAGAATTAATTTTATGGCTTGTAGACTTGAGAGGATTTGTGATTTGTGTCATATAAATGATGTTTCATGCTATTGTTCCTCCAAAAGCTTTTAGGAGATATAGTATTCTTCCTGTTTTTATTTTATCCTCATGAAGTTAATGTAGGATAGTTGCTGGACTTGTACATCATGTTCATTTTATGGATTTTTGGTGTTATGCTTTACTAAATGAGTTGGACAAATCTAGCACTATATTTCCTTGGCCCATGGATTCCTTTCCACTAACCCCAATATTGTTCCCAGGGTCTCTAGTAACCTTGACTGGGTAGTATACTTACTTGCTTCTTCCCCATTTCTGCAATCGGTATGGTTGCTGCACTCATGTCATCAAGTAATTAATCGCTAATGTCCTATGACTTCCTTCATATTTGCTTGTCCCTAGATCTTCCCTCACAAAACGTTGGGAGCTAAAATGAAATAGAGACCCGCTGAAAGTCATCCAGTCATCCAATAAACACTTCAGTACCACTGCAATTTAGTTATTTGCTTTATTGCTATTTCTCATCCTGTAGGTAATAACTCCCCAGAAGCTCGAATTGCTGAAAGCACAAATGCATCATGAGTTAGAAACACCTATGAGAGAACGCTTTTCCAAGCTGAATGAAGTAAGTAGAATGGAAAGAATTTTACTATAACAGCAATTTGTTAAACATTTACTGAAAATATGAAAGCAAGATTATTTGACAGATTAATTCCATTGATGAGAAGTTTTTTTTAATGGATAACTCAGACATCTCCCAATCAAGTCCTGCCTGATTTAAGTTGTATGCCTAATTTAAAGCTATATGAGTTGTGTACTTTTAAGGTTTTTTCATTATCAGTTGTTTTCCAGACTTCCTAAATGCTTCATGTTTTTCTTCAAAATCTCATTAAATATATTGCATCCTCTATAAAACTGAAGTTTAAGGCAAACATTACAAATCTTATGTTTTCAGGTTGTGTTTAATGCAGTGGCACCTGTTTATTATATTTATTATAGAATAATGAAAATAGGTTGAAATCTACAATGGACCAAACCTTCTACAAGAAAAGGCATAGAATGTCTTACAATGGTTATCTGGCTTGGTTCTATTTCATGGCAATATAACTCAGTGATGATTATACAGATAGTAGTGGGTTTATGAATGTAATTGAGCCTGGAATTGCAGTTGTAAATTATTGTGGTTGCAAGTCAAGGAATCACATGACTGGATCATTTTGACATTTTAAACCACAATTAAGATTGGTAATATTTATTTTATTGTTTCTCGGTACATAAGCTATTTAAACATTATAATCTTAATTTTTAATCACCACTGTATAAATACCATTGTGTTAGAATAATGCAATGTAATTTTTACACCAATGAAATAATGTTTAATGTTTTTTAAAAATCCCCTAATATTAAGCATAACCAATCCTATAGTTCAAATGTTAGGTTAACCAATATTTTTAAAAAGTTTGTCTATATTTTGATTTCTAATAAGTCCTGTTTCTTTTCAGTGTAGCATGTTTGACATTTTATGTACATCATTTATATAGTTGCCCATTTTATACAAGTAATTCTGGGCAGTTTACAAGATTGGAAACCAGCCAGCTCTCCCAAACAGCATAACACAGAGAACTTTAATTAGTTTGCTTTTAAGAAGAGAGGAAACTCTTCCCAGGGATTGACATCCGGGGTTGATTAATTGAGGTCCATAAAGAAACTGCACAACATCTTGACCTCAAATAATTTTAATGTTCTTGGGAAGTACTATAAGGCACAAGCAGCTTTCCTTGCAACTCTATTAGGCATTTAGTAAACTATTAGTAAAAAAATACTTCATGTGGTACTTCAATAAGAACACTAAAATAATAAAAACTTACAATTCTAATTCTGTTTATGCTCCATATAATTTGTCCACTGGGAAGGCCAATTTTTTGTATTTTTGTTTGCTTTGGTCCAATTGAATCATACATGCTGTTTTTAATTTAGGAAGTAGAAAAATATAGAACAGAATATAACAAACTTCGTTATGAACATACTTTCCTCAAATCAGAATTTGAACATCAGAGAGAAGAGCATGCCCGTATATTACAAGAAAATAAAATAAAATATGAAGTTGAGGTAAGTCCTAATATAAAATTATATCAGTAGAATCTTATTTTAGATTTTTTTTAAAAAGAGATTGATCAATATATCCAGCTTACAGTATGATTCCGTGTTTGTTGGTAATTTCATTTTTTTTTTCATTGAGCTTAATCCCAAATAGGTTTGCTTAGGATTTTAATTTTAAATTGTAATCATGCTTTGAGGTGTGTAAGTGGATTACTTTGTTTTTCTTCATTTCATTTGTGAAATGAAACTAATAGGGCTGTATATTGAACATAATTTTCAGTTCAGGGTCCATTTCAGAAAAAAAAATGTTTCTGCTCAGATTGAAACCGGTAGCTTAATCCAAGACAAGATCTATCCCACTGACTAGCATGCAAAGAATACAAATGGCTCATCTTTTCCCCTTATGGAATGGAATTACCTTGGAAGGAATGTGAGGATACTGAGAAATTGAAGACTGCCCAAGTGTTAGTTATTTAGGTTGAAAGTATCTTGTGGTGAAAAGATTTTTTACAAACGTTTATTTAAAGTGTGTGTGGGAAAAGGTACTGCAATGCACACCGGACATCGGACAGCATTATTACTGGCATTGTGCAGGGTGCTACTATTACTACTGCTTCTGTTGTCAAGAGCACTATAAACTGGCACGGTGAATCATTTTCTGATTATAAAATTGATAAAGTAAGTGTTTTTGTCTCTATCATCTTCCTAATCCTGGTGTTTTATTAAAAATGAACAAAAGGAATGGTTTTCAGATTGAGCTACTTCCCCTTTAAAGAAGCACAGTAAAGAACAGAATCATTCATAAAATGTTTTTAATTTTGATTGTGTTTTTAGGGATCCTCTTAAAATATAATCAGTGTCCTGTTGGATTAGACCCCCTGGCCAATTTATTCCAGCAATCTGTTTTTACAGTAGCAAATGAACTATACAAAGAAGCATTATTAATCTCCCAGCAGATACCTTCAGAAGTAGTAATTCTCCCCTTGACTTCCATTAATTGATTCAAACTTTTGAAGTTAGCTAGGTAATTTGGAATAGGTTAAGGGACCAGACTAGAACCTGGGAGACCAGGAGTTCTAGCTCTGCCTTAGACACAAAGCCATCTGGATGACTTAGGACAATCTCTCAGTCCTAGCAAGCTACTTCAGGAACCTTGCCAAAAAAAACCCCGAAGAGACATGTCCAGGCAGTCAACAGTGATTCAATGGCACACAGAGACATGTAAGCTGGTAGCTAGCTTCATGGTAGCTAGCTCATGGTAGCAAATCCCAAAGTTTAATTATGTCTTGAGTAAAAAAAAATTGTCCTGATTCTTCCAGGATTCAATTCATAACAATTTATTGTCATCGGCAAACTTGGCTATTCATGAATTAATGTTTGATTATAGATCCTTTAAAAATTTGGAGAAAATGTTAGAAACGTTTTTAAAAGCACCAGTCCTAGGCCTTTTCTATCTTTCTGGATACAGATTAAGTCTAAATCTGCCTGCCTAAATCTTCGTTTTTCAGATTTTGTCTGAATTTGATATATAGATCTGATTTAACAGACATACTCATACTTTAGAAGTATTATCCCAAATATGACAAGATGATATTTCTTGCCATGCTTTTGCCAATCTCTCTATGCTTTATACTTTGATCCCTTTTTCCCTGCCATTCCCTGATACTAATTGCTTATCAACCACATTTCCTCTTCAACTGCTATTTTAATAAAGAATGATGAGTTCTGATCAAAACTTAAATCTCATATGTGGTGGGTTCTTGTATTTTCATTTCCCCGCATATTGTAAGCTTTGATATTGCTTCATATGTGACTACTCTGAGGATAGTGTTGAGACATTACTGTTTTCTGTTCAAATTCTAATAGATAACAAGGCTGGATAAAGATAAAGAAGAATTGCATAGTCAATTGCTTAGTATTGATCCTACAAGAGATAACAAACGCGTTGAAGCACTATTAAGAGAAAAGGCCCAACTATTGCAGAAATTGAAGGGGTTAGAAGCTGAGGTGACAGAACTAAGAGCACAGAGAGAAAATTCTGGCATGCAAGCAGAAAATGTGCAAAGAATACAGTTGCGACAGCTAGCTGAGATGCAAGCTACAATGAGAACTTTGGAGGTAAAAAAAACCACTTGAACTCTTTCTGTGTAGGTATAATAAAAAACATGCTATGTGTATGAATTTCAAGAATTTGGCCAATGGTTTAAATGCACATCAGGCTATCCGTGAATCTTAATAATCAGCCTTTTTTTAAAAACAGAAAACCAAATTGTACAGTACTATAAAATGTATAAATGGTTCCTTTTACATTGATGAGATATTATGTGACTAAGTGTTCATTTTTGCCTTCTGAGAGGAGGCTTCTTGGTATCTGAAACAGAACAACTAGATTCTGGAACAGCTTTGTTCCATATAGTATCAAACTCTCCAGACTTTTTTCCGCCAGGTATTAAAAATGGACTGTGATTATAAGTTTTTGTGCCATTTTTGTATAACTTGGCGTTTTTGGTATTGTTATCCTTGGGATGGTGACATTGTTCAGTGGGTGATGTTCCTTTTAGGAATGAGGCATCAGAATTTCATTTAATGTGTGCTATTGTGTAGATAGGTAAATGGCCATAAAGGTTATTTTAATTATATTTTTGGAAATTTCTTAACCCCAGCTTAAATACTTTACACCTATATAATTAAGTATGCATAGTGTAGTAGAAGAAGCATTTTCTCTCTCAAATTGTGCACATCATAATCCTTAATTAGTACCTTCTGATTCTTAAAGTAAGCTCTTAAGGATTTCAGAAAGTCATTGCTTATGAACTGTTCTTTTTAAAAGTTGTGGGTTATTTTCAGCTATGAAGCCTAATTCTTTGGAGAACTGAATGACACAGCCCTTTCCTTAAATCATAATTAGCACTAAGCATAATTCTTAGCCATAATAAATTGCCATTAAAAATGAAAGTCATTTGGAAGAAAGAAATGATAGAAGTCTTACACAACAATTTTTTTGTACATTAGGCTAAATCGTGAGTTAATACTGCATGCTAGCTAGACTATTTTATTATATTAGATAAGCTTATATAAACTAGATGACTTATTTTCCTTAGTCTTTTCCCACACACCCCCTTCTTTTATCTTGACCGCTGTCAACAATCTGTAAAATTACAAGTGCTTTTGAAACAGGTTTAGGAGCATTAAAAACAATATGTTTCATTTACTAGTATGAAGCTACTATTTCCTATTCTGTGCTGGTTCTCTTTGGTTCCAAACTGATGGAGTGTCAACTGAGCTTGCTGAGGTTTTTTTGCTTTTTAACATTGTACAAATATCTATTTTTGCTTTGTAAAAGGCATAATAGCATCATAGCTTTACAAAGTTAAAATCTATTATTACCCAAATGAACATTCACCATAATGTTAATAAAATATTATGTTTGGATAAATACTCAAGACTATAACCTAAAGATAATGTAAGATAATATAAAGATACTTTAATTTAAATCAGTAGAAATGCTTCAGTTTAAACAAATTTCAGATTATAATTCAAGCGTAATTTTTCCCAATGAATTCAATTTATTAATACATTTTTTCTAATTTTAAGGCAGAAAAACAATCTGGTAAGTTGCAGCTTGAACGCATTGAAAAAGAATTGCAGCTAAGCAATGAACAAAATACAGACTTAATAAGCAAGCTTCACAAAGCTGAACGAGAGATTGATGCCTTGAATACTAAAGTAAGCATTTTATGTAGTCTAGCATGTATGTTCAGGTATATTAAAGACATGTCTAATTGGGTCTATTACATTTACTTTCCTTTTGCCTTCATAATTTTATCTTTTACAAAGTGATTCTACTGATCATATATTTTTTCACAAGCCATATTTAATAGGTATTATTATGAACCAATGAAGCTGCCTTATATCAAATCAGAATGTTAGTTGATCTCAGTGTTATCATATCCAGGATTTAGTTCTCATTTGAAGTAGTTATACTGATTCTGGTAGAGTCATTTCTCGCAACAAATCAAAACTCAAATGATTAAAATAGTTTTTCATTTGACAGTTTTCCATTCACATGGAAAAATAGATGCCTTGGAGAATTTGAATTTAGTTTTTATTTTGACATACTCATTTTCTATTTGGAAAATGATACGGAAAACATAACATTCAGCCATGTGAATCCTTGTCAGTACAGTACAGTACTACTATTCCCATCTCTAAAAATCTGGAAGACCACCAGGTGGCAGAAAAGTTACATATTCTTGCAGCCCTGATCCAAAAATAGGCCAAAAATAATAGGATGCCTAATTTTTGAGAGCTTGAACCAAAAATGCTAAAGACTGAGCCTGGTATCTTATGTGTATATTATTTATTTACTACCATTCAAGCAAACAACTAGTAATTTATTCCTAAAAATCTCTGAGATTATATAAAGTCATTTCTCCTTTAGAAATAAAACCAAAATGTCAGTGTAAAATGGAGGCTTCATTCTCCATTTTAAAACTAAAAACAAATATTTATATTTCATAAAATGCATGTGTTGTAATACAGAGATTCTGTTCTACTCTATTCCTATTCATTCCTGATTGGCCCAATAATATAATAATATATAAATGCATTATTTGCTATGTAATTTTCTTAAAGGTTTATTATTGAAATTACATATTTGCATTCAGCTTTGTTCGGGTATTTTCCCACGTCATTGTAGTTGTGCTTCTAAAGCTGTAGCAACGTTTCGGCAGAATCTCATCTGCCATCACTATACAGAAGCCTGATGATGGCAGATGAGATTTTGCCGAAACGTTGCTACAACTTTAAAAGCACAATTACAATGACGTGGGAAAATACCCGAACAAAGCTGAATGCTATATATATATGAATGACACAGTCTGAAAATATAATAAAATGTATATGTCATAAATAATATGTTGAACTCTGGCATTGGTGTTCCCTGAATTTAGTTGTTTCCTTACCGATATTTCAGTAACAAATTAGGGGACATCTTGGTGATAGCCAGGAGTGGGGTTTGCTTTCCTTCCATCCTGTGAAGGCTTGCATTTAGAAAAATCTGTTCTTAGATTTCTTGGTTAGCTCAACTAACCAATGTAAATTTGCATACAGAAATTTGACCTGTGAGTATTGGTGGGAGCATTGTTTTCTCCTTGGTAGTTCCTTGATCTCTTTACAATATATTATAGTGTTTTTTATTCATAATGTAGCTGTCATTTTTATGGGGAAAAAGTGATAATCAAAATTAAGACATGCTTAATATTTTTGAACTTCCACACAATAGCAGATTTTAGAATACATTTAACATTGCAGATGGGTTTAAAGAGTTTTCTTCTTGCTATTAATTGTCACCAACATGTAATTATTGTACAGAAAGGCTTAAACTATAGAATGTCTCAGTTCAGACTGTAATTGTCTTTTGGATTTAAATTTTCTATTGAAAGCTAGATTTGTGTTGTTTTTTAATGAAGCAGGAAGATAAATATATTTAGCTTCCAAATTGTGTTGAATTGTAAATGAGCATGTTGTAATTTCTTTTCTAAAGATAGCTATATTCAGTGCCTGCAGAGTAACATAAGAAAATGGAGGAGGGCAACAATATCAGTGAAGAACATCACTGGGCACGATTTAAGTGTAGTTAAGCGGAACATTTTTCTAACATAAATATGCATGTTTTTGAGTTGACATATTGCAATTTTAAGCATACAGAAAGAGCAAATTGGCTGTATCAGAGACTGCTTCCTGGTGTTTTAGAATGTTTTAGAATGTTTTGCTTTCTGAAATACTCATGATCTTAGGGCTTCACAACCAACTTGCATTTACAAAAGTTGCAGTATCTCATATCACATGATTGCAATTTGTGACCTTTCCTGCCTGTTTAGCACAAGCAAAATCAATTGAGAGGCTGGCAGGGAAGGTTACAAAATACTCACATAAGTCTCTCTCGCATGCAAATCTTACCCCACCCCCTCTGCACTTGTGTCTTGCTGGCTGGCCACCCACACCTTCCCTCACCCACCAGCAGCCACCAGAAGTGCCCTCACCCCACACATCCCCCACTACTCACACGCTCATCTGCACTCACTTTCACCTGGTGGTAGCCACCCCAAACTGCGCCATGCTCACATCTTCCCTGCCATTCCTGCACCCTCTTCCATTTGCTAGTGGCCACTCCAAGCTACTCCATTCCTTGCCACTCTCACATCCTTTTGGGCACTCCCCCATCTTGCAGCAGCCATATATCTGCCTACTGGCCTGCCTGTTAGCCGCCTGGGACTTCAACTTCTTGATCGCTTCCCCACTAACTTTGATTGTTAGAAGATAGCAGAAAGCCGTGAGGCGTCATTGTTATATCAGATGGCAATGAAGAGTGCAGGATTGCATTTGCTGAGCATTGCAGTCACATAAGATTGCACTTTATGATTATATTGCTTAGTGATGGAAATTACCATCTCTATTGCCGTGGTAACTTGAGGACTATCTGTACATTTTAATTTACTGTAATAGGCTGAGTATATGTTCCAGTGATACCATTCCTGAAAGGAATGCATGCATCAGTATAAAGTTACATAATAAGCAAAAACCTACTTCCTGATTTGAGAGCTAACTTTAATGGAGTTCAGTTCACAGAGCTATATCCTTTTAAAAAGTAGAACAGGGCAACAAGCAAAGAGTAGACATGAAAGATTGGGGTATGATTAAGGTGTATAAATTTTGTACTAGGTAGAAATGAGAGTTTCTGGTGAAAGTTCTAATAAGATGGAGGAAGGAGGTAGTCAGGAATAAACAAATTTAGTAGTGATGGGAAGAGTTAAAATACTAGAATTAAGACAGGCTATTTTAGGAGGAAGAGAATATGAAAACTTAGAGGAAAGGGGAAGTTTTAGGGGAAAGAAGAAGTGAAAATTAACACCCAGCAGGGGTTAACCCTAGGATTAATAGCTGGCCAATGATCAAGCAATAAACAATACTCTAATCAAGAAATTGCCAACTCAGATAAACAATCAAATAGTGAACAACAGCCTAATCAAGGAATTGCAAAGAAGAAAACAACATTTTCATCAACACCAACTGAGCAAGCCACTGTATATAAACAGAGTAAATACCATTCCATTCTAGCATTGACGATGTTACTAACTGGGTGATGAAAGATTTGCAAGAAAACAATCAAGCTGAGAGAGCACCAAGAACTCAAAAAAATATGAAAAGTGTGGCTTATTTATGGGGCCTTTGATGCTCTCTCAGCTTGGTTGTTTTCTTGCAGACATTTCATTCATTATCACAATATAAACTATAAATCACATTTATAAAAGGTGCCCTATTCATTAGAAACTAAACTGTACGATAAAATTAATGATGATACTCAGTAATACTGTCAAACTAGATATTAATAGGATTTAATCTGGGATGCATATCCCACTTGGGGAAAAATGAGATATTCAGGACCCATTTAAAGGATGGCAGAGTAGCTTAAACCTTGGAGAGCAGGCCCTGCAACCGAGATGGCACATCTTCTACCTCCCATTAGATGTCATTATTTTAAAAAAGGAACTTAGAACACATGCCCCCTCTGTCAGCTCTAACCTTATGGGCAGAGACAAAAGGAGGTAAGAGTTTTGTATTAGTGCATCAACATCAATCCCAAGGAAGGCATAAGGCTCATCCATTGGGAGAAACTCACATATATCAGGAATTTCTTCTAAAATAATTAGGTGGGAAGTTTTATATGTGTAATTGAGCCTGAGGCATAAGCAGAGAATAGTGGTAATAAATTGGAAAGGATGGAAGGATGTACATGTCTGAAAGTCCCTGCGTGTTGCTTCCCAAATATGACTCCTTTTAAAAATTTGTTTATATTTACTGCAAAGATAAGAAAACATTTGTAAGCACTTTTTAGTCACCTCCTATCCTTTGTAATATACATACAGGTAGTTCTTGGATTACAACCAATTGTTTAGAGACAATTCAAAATTATGACAATGCTGAATAAATGGTATTTACTGTGGGTTTTCCAGCCATTGTATATCTTCCTATCTTTCCCATACAACCCTTTGGCACCCGTGATACTCCCATGCTCCTTACCTGGGATTCCCACCTCTTTCCATTTAAGGATCCACACTGTCCTCAAGTTATATCCCCAACAGCCAATCAGTGCTGTGGTCAAGCAATGTGGTCCTTAGATATCACACTTCATGACCATATTACTTGGCAAACCCAGCCCCAATTGCTTTCATAATCCAAGGATGCCTATAAAGAAATAAAATGAAATTCATTTTTGCACTAAAGTAAGAAGATACGAAAAATCAGAAAAGGCATCTAGTTGTAGCGAAAAACCCAGAAAGAAAAATAAAGTACAAGATTTAGAAAATCTCTTTAGGGAAGAGGGTTTTTTTCAGTGAAGACCACTTGAGAAAATATCTTGCTCTTAACAAAGCCTACAAAGTCTCATTTGGCAACAATACCTCATACAAAATATTTTATAAGAGCAGAGAATTGCAAATATTATTTCAGATTTTTAGCTAAAATGAGTTATTTTTCTAAAGCGGAAAGCTCAGAAGAACCATTGGTAGCGTTTGTGAATCTTGCCAGTGAGATAAGGTGGAATCGGGTATAAATCTTACCATTTTACTATCATTTCAAGAAAGATAATTTTGCAATATCTTTTTATCAAAACTAAAAAATGATTATACATTCTTTTTCTATAGATTGAAGAACTGAAGCATTCACAAAAGATAGAAATAACAAACATTAAGCTGGAGACAGCAAGAGCAAAGAGTGAGATAGAAAGAGAAAAGAACAAAATTCAAAGTGCATTGGATGGTAAAATATTAGTATTTCAATTATTTAATATACCAACTACAATTGTTATATTGGGTGAGATATAATACTTGTTTATACTTGTCCTTGTTTAGTGCTGCCTTGGAGAGCAATCATCTGCTGTTATGATGGTGATGAAAAAGTAACTTTGCAACCAATGCCGGCATTTACAATCTTTGCAGCATCTCTCTGTCTGTGTCAGCTCTCCCAGGGGTTCACCAACCTGAAACACAACTATTCTACTATATAGAATAAGGCTATATTAACAGAATCTTCCAAGTCTAAAAGTTGAAACTCCCCACCACCACTTTTTAACTGCTTGATCCATTTGGGCAGGTGCTTCCTAAGTTTCTCTCTGACTGTTAAAGCCCCCAGGGCTTTCTTGTCTGATTGTTTCCTAGGTGACATCTCTTTCCCTCATTCCCCAGGGTCATCCACACATTCCCTTACATTCAGTCACATTTTATCTTTACAGTTAGCAATTGTCCTGCGCCAGGCCCATTCCCACCCTACAGACTGGAGACATTGCTTAAACAAGGAGCTGCTTCTTGAGCTGCTTTTCTCTGCAGTGCAGTGCATCCCTAAAAAGTGCAAACAGCAAGTTAAACAAACTGACCTCTAAAGGCTTTCGTTTGCTCTTAAGCAGTGCTTGCTAATTATCCCAGTGCTGGGGTGACCACCCACTGCTTGGGATTGTTTCATTCCGATGCTGTAAAGGGAAGACTAAAATAAAATTAGTAAGCATAGTTGCAGTCACGTCATTTTTAGTTTAGCGACTGTCTCCCTTCATGACTGAGTTGATGGTCTCAGATGTGGTAGCTAAATGAGCAATATCTGATAACAACAAGAGCAGTAACTGATATTTATTTGCTAACTGCCCAAATGCACTTTGTGTATTTTTGCACAGGTAAAGGGAAGCTGGTGCCTACTGTTAGGACATTAGGCACATTCCTTGGTGTACAGTAGGCTCACTATACTATTTTTAAAATGTTTAGATTGTTTTTATTTAAAAAGAAGAAGCTGGCATACTGCAGCGCATAAGCTGGCAGAAACAGCATTATCCAGCACTGGCTTAGTGCCACGATAGGTTTCTTAGAAAATAAAAGGCATGGGTGACACTATCTGGATTATTTTTGTGCCTACCTGTCTTTCTGGATGGCTAGATTGATGGATGGAGAATTTTATTCAGTAAATATGGGTTTTGTGACTGGCCGCACCATCTGTTTTGTCACTAGAAAACTCTTTGACTGTCATTTTGTAATAATGCCTACAACTTGTCCTTAAAAGTTCCAGTGACACCTGTTACACTTAAGTATGAAATCAGTCAAATGTAGGCAGTTATTCTATATAGCAGGGGAGTAGGATTATGTTCATTATTTTTTTTATATTAAAATTTGACTATTAATTTGACCATTCATGATCATGAGCTTCATTTTCTCTAATTATCCAAATATTACCTTTACCTCTAGCTCTATGCTCACAGAGATAAATGTAGTAATTGCGGGTATAATGATAGTAATTCCTAGAGGAGAGGAAATGTCTGCCTGGCTTGAAAATATTTCTTATACATTTCCAGTGCAAATATTTCTTTAAAATTTGTGACATTTTGTTTTTAGGTAAGAGGCATGTGTGTGTATCCATAATAACTTATATTTATATATTCCTACTAAGAAGTTATGTTATATGAACAGTGCAAGCCTATACAGGTAGTCCTCAACTTATGACCACAATTAGGCTCAGCATTTATACTGCTAAGTGAGAAATTCATTAAGTGAATTTTGCCCCATTTTATGACTTTTCTTACCACATTTGTTAAGTGAATCACTGAAGTTCTTAAATTAGTAACACAGTTGTTAAGTGAATCTGGTTTCCCCATTGGCTTTGCTTGTCAGAAGTTCACAAAAGATGATCACAGGACTCCAGGACACTGCAACCGTCATAAAGATGAACCAGTTATCAAGCATCTGAATGTAACTCACATGACCATGGGGATGCTGCAATGTCATAAGTATGAAAAATGGTCATAAGGTACTTTTTTCAATGCCTTTGTAACTTCAAATGGTCACTAAATGATCTGTTGTAAGTCAAGGACTACCTGTATTGTATTTGGAAAAAAGAATGACCCAAAACGTCATTGGTTGTCTGGTTAGGCAATTATATGTGTGATAATTAGGAGTCTCAATTCTATGTTCTCAGTGTTTGCACAAAGATTTTAATATTTTTAAAGACTCAGTATAATTGGGACTATAGAACAATAACTTTTTAAAACATATAACAGGATTACATTCAGATAACGAAATACTTAAGACAACTCTTGAGCGGCACAAAGCGCTTTCAGTAGAAAAGGATCGTGAATTAATACGTAAATTACAAGCTTCCAAAGAAGAAGGCTTCCAAAAAATTGCAGCATTACAGGAGGAGAAGTATGTACATTTTTGTTTGTTTTCCCCAGCATTTTTAAAAATAAAAACTGCAATGTCTGCCTTTGATTCTCTTTGATTATAATTCATTGTGCTTCCTGTCCTGGCTATAAAATTTATATTATTTCAATTGCTGTTGACATTTCTATTTATACTGTTTTAGATTACAATATCTCATTTCTTGCTTCCATGTCCTTTCCATTGCCCCCCAAAATGTGTTGCCTTACATCAACATCATCCATGAGGAAATACAGTATATACAGTTTTTGCTTTACTCCTGGGGCTTTGTCAATAAAAGTAAGTTGTATGTATGTAATGATACCAACATTTCTTATGGCCTGGGTATCTGATACCTGGTCTGGCTATGAAAGTCAGGTTAGTATAGTGGTGAAGACATCAGACTAGTCGCTTGGAGACCGATAGTTCTAATCCCATTTATGGCAAAGCCAGGTGGGTGACCTTGGGCCAGTCCCTCTCTCAGCTCTAAGAAGGAAGCAGTGTCAAACTACTTCCGAAAAAAATTGCCAAGAAAATTGCTGGGACTCTTTCAAGCAGTTGCCAAGAATCCTTGCTGACTTGAAGACACCCCCTCCCCCACAAAATCTGACCTATGAAACATAATCCTATAATTTAAACAACTGCTTTTTACAGCTATTCGCTATATTTCAGGTTAGAACTTGAAACTAAACTAACTGAACTAGAGAAAACCAGAATGGAGCAAGACGCTCAGAGGCAATCAGAGAAAGATCAGTATGAAGAAAAGATATCTGCTATGCGCTTGGAAGAAGAGTCCACCAAAAGGGAAATCCAAAATCTTCGGTAAGGTACTAACTGTATAAGGATTTAATGTATTTAAAAAGTTAGAATGTAACAATTTAGTTACACAAGAGGAATATTAAAGCAAGCACTTAGTTTCCAATAAAGATAAAGCAGAACTATTACTATTTTTTATAAAGCAAATTAATTACATTAATTTGATAAGAATGTTTGTTTGTAGCAATTTCTTATACAGATTTTGCTATCCATGTCTAATTATTGAACATTTTTATTCCTTCAGCCTTATTATTTTAGTTTAAACAAAATTTATTAAACTGCATCTTAGGGTTGAAAACTTCATTGAAAAATCAATTTTCAGTTAGGAAGAATGAACACAAGAATAATAATAAAGATGGGATAAAAGCGAGGGAAAAACAAAATGTTTTTGTTTTGCTGTTTTATAAACTCAGAAAATGGTTAAAGTTCTTTATATCTCCCTTATATCTTTGTCACTTCTTCCTTGACTACCAGATTATTAGCATTTATAACATCCAAGGATAAATTTATAATTTGGCCTTACTTTATTACTTATGCAATAATAATGCTTTCCTGAGTATAAAGCCTTGGCTGCTTCTTTATTTAATAGCCCTAATATCCTTGTTCCAAAATTTTTCTGTATCCCAAACAGTGTGGCATTTTATGCTCAATTAAGAAAGGAGAATTTAAGTTATTCAGAATATTTAAATACTTCAATTCTGTTATTTAATGACTGTTTGAAGTTACACTGGCACTGGACATGTAATACTTACAACCAGTCCCTGAAGTTACGCAGATGCAACTCCCTGTGGTCATGTGATCAAAATTTGGGTGCTTGGCAATCTACCCACATTTATAATGTTTCAGCTCTTGGCACCCACTGATCTTTCCCCCATATCTCTGCCATTTTGACCACTCTGCACAGCAGTCCTGCACAGCAGGACTCCTTAGTGGCATGATTGGGGCGCCTCGTTTTTGCCCTCCATGGCCTCCTGCAGCACTCTGCCAGCCAAAAACAGGCCACGTGGCCCGTATTTGGGCTGTTTTTTGGGCCCGGTTTTCAGCCTGGGTTTCGCCCCTGGTTTCAGTTGGCAGAATGCTGCAGGAAGCCATGGAGGGTGAAAATGAGGCAGGCCCCCCCGCACATGGCCCATTTTAGCTGCCAGAGGCACCGCGGGCCAGTCCCTTGATATTTCCAGGCCAGCCCTGCGGGCCAGAATTAGGCATCCCATAGGCCACATCTGGCCCATAGGCCTTGACTTTGACACCCCTGCTCTAAATAGTGCATCATGAGAATGGAGCAAGCTATTTGCAGATAGTTCAGGATAAGGTGATGGTTTGGAAAGCCTTTGAAAAGCTTCTGAGATCTTCTGAACCATTGAGAATGACACACTTGCTGTTCTCCAAATAGCACAACCTGTTCTTGCAGTGCTCTAGAAGGCCTCAGAAGCTTTCCAAAGCACTGGTAGGACAGGGCATAGCATTTGAAGATAAGCGGGTGGGACAGATTCAATAGGAAGCAGTTTCTTACCTTGTCAAAGCTCAGGAACAGGAATGGTTTGGATCAGAGTGGGTCCTTGCCTAACAACTGGTGGGATTTGGCTAACAGCAGCAACAGGGAGTGCTAGGTTTTCTGTCACTGAGCAATAAGGTCATATGATATTTCCCCTAGCAACTAATTAATGATTGTAACCCACTCAGAATCGCTTCTTGGTGAGTTGGATGGCATATAAGTTGTATGAATGAATGAAAAATAGCATTGCTTAGCCATTGAAATTTTTGATCCAATTATCATTTAACTCAAGGACTTCCTGTATAGACATGTTTTTAAGGAAATATTTTACAGCTCTGCTTCGTATTGACTTGTAGAGTAAAGATTCAAGAACAAGTTACTGCTTCTGAGGACCTAGAAAAAGAGAAAAGTGAAAATGCAAATCTAAAGCAGGTACGAAGTTGGCTTATATTCTTTCATCTATTTTAATTTGTAGCAGTTCACGTGATGGTTTTATTTTATTTCATATTTGGGGGTTTTTCTGTTTTGATTGCCCTCTTCAATTTCAAAAATAGAAAAAGAGGCTTCCGTGGATACAAAAGTCCAGAAGTCATCAGCATCACATACAAGAAAGAATATGTAATTTTTTTGGTGGTAGTATTTGATGTTAGGAAGAATGATACAATTTTAAACTTTCGTTTTGTTTTTTTTACATGTCAACCTGTTGTTCCCATGAAGTTGTAGTCAAAAATGATTATGCCATCGATTCTTTCCACTCTACCAGGTTTCCATTCTCATCTCTAACTCTGTAGCTTGGCTTGGAGGTATCTAGTGTTGGAATGAGCCCTTTTCACAACCTTTTTAAACATAATTATCATGTATATCCATTAACCCGCTTCCAATATTGGCCTTTTTTTCTTGTATCCGTTATTTCATTGCACTTTGCATATTTTATTTTTACTTTTTTATTATTTCTTTGACTGCTAAGAGTCGGGCAGCATACAAGTTTAAAAGACGGTGATGTTGATTTTCTGAAATGTCTGCATCTTTTTGAACTGGTTGGTGCCATCATTTGCCAACTTTCTCTCAGAGACTAGTTTAAAAGTTGCTTTTTGATGTCACCACTAGAGCTTTAAAGATAACAAGCAGCACATTAAGTTGCACCTGAAATATACTGGAAGCCAATGTTTCTCATACAGCTATGGTGTTGCACAGATGAACTTTGGAGTACCAGAAAGTGTGTTCATTGCCTCATTTTGAACTAGCTTAAACTTCCTAATATTCTTCAAGGAAAGGCTCATCTAGAGCATGTCTGAAGACCATTTTCTGGGAAACTGCTAGGTTTTCTTATTCAATTTCTTGTCCGTTGTAAAAACAGACTGCTGGATCAGATGGGCTGGGATTTTACAGCAAAACAACTGACACACAACATAAATCTGTACAAAGCCCTCTCTGGCTACAATTCACCTGTTTTTTTTAGCAGAAGCCATGAATCTATGAGGGCTCCTAGATTATACAACTATGTATAGGGAATGCTCCATATTGTCTTTCTTTTTGATGTTGGTTTCTGGAGATAGGAAGTCAGGATACTCCTACCATCTTCTCTACTGAATTCCCCATTTTGCTTCCCCCATCATTAATTCTCCTGTTCCTTTTTTCTCTCTCGTTCTCTTGCTCTGGTTACAAGCTTTCAACTGACTTCACATAATTAGAAACGTGTAAGATGAAGGATATCTAAATAGGGTCATCTATTATAATCTCATTTTTAAATGAGCCATATTTTACGGTGATGAATTGTGGTAAGTGGTTTCTGATTTTGATGAAGTGTTTCTCCTTTAGTGCCAATCAATTCTTTTAGCTATTTCTGACTTACAAAGTTGTGCGAAGGGTAGCATCTTCATGATGATTTTTTAATATCTAACTGATTATAGAGCAGTGTAAACTTCTAACACTGAAATATTCAGTGTTAATTGTTCAGAATTCCTATTCATACAGAGATCTCTTTCATATCATACTGCATGTTCAGTTGAATCCCCCAAAACATCTTTGTTGAAATAAAGTACATATTTCAAAATAGCAGATTTGTGTGTTGGTGGCTACACTAGAGTTCATAGAAACTCTATCCTTACAATAGAACAGGGAAGCCCAACCCCCGGGTTGCGACCCACTATTAGGGCTGTGGCCTATTTGAAACTGGATTGCACAAGTGGCAGGCAAGTGGGTGTGTAGCTCCATTTGCATGAGCAGCAGGTGCTTGTGTGCAAAAACTCCATTTGTGTGAGCAACTGGCTTATGCAAATGGACTTATACGCATTCAGATACAGGCACGCTACTCGCATGGAAACACACACAGCCTCGGGCAGGTCTCTCAAGCTGGAAAGTTTGGGGACTGTTGCTCTAGAATTTGATAAATTGATTATTTCATTCCATTGCAGCAACTGCATGATCTGCAACTTCGAGTGGCTTCCCTTTCACAGTCAGAGAATGATTTATTGGATTCCAATCAGAAACTCAAGGAAATGCTGGAGATGTTAAAACATGAATGTCGTATTGCACGAAGTCAAGCAGAAAGAGCTCAAGCAGATTCAGAGAAGTATGATTTCATTGTTAATGCAATAGTACTGTTGCATTTGGATGACATGAAGAGCAACTTGCCCTAGACAAGTATAGGTTAATTTGTCTGTAACAGAATTTTCTCTTGAAGAGATTCAGAATATGGATTTATCAATAATTTTTCCAGTCTTTTAAGGATCGACCAAATCTGTATCTTTGTTTCAGCCCTCCTGTGTCGCCAGCCCCCTCTTACTGCAACAGCACCATCAACTCGTCCTGGCTGGCGAGGGATGTGCTGCTTTTTGCAGGTTTGCACTTGGCCGAAGGGTGGGGGCCATGAGGGCAGCACAGCCTTGTGTTCCCCTGCAGCCTGGATTAATTGCTTTGAGGGGTGCTTTGAGGGGACATTTCTCTGTGGCCCACCAAAATTTTCTCATGGACCACTAGTGGGCCGCGGCCCCCCAGTTGGTGACCACTGTCCTATAGTACCTATGACAGTGGCAACAGTGTATGGTGGCTCAGTGAAGAGTTTGCTTCTGAAGGAGGGAATTTGAGAACCCAATATCTTAAAATCTGTCTTACCACCAAGATGTGTCTTATAACAATATTTATATTCTGTGTCAAAATGTTATGACAGTATTTTACATACTGTTCTTAATGTAGGTGACCCATTATTTCCAGAATTTTTCAGTAATTTAGTAGCACAGTCCGTGCTTAATTCCCAATTAATAATGTTCTTGAAAAGACATTCAAAACAACTTATGAAGCAGCTGCCTATGCCTGAAAAAAGACTAAAAATGCAATAATATATGCTCTCATATATTATAGAATACTATATATTTTTCAAAAGATTTACACAATCAATAAAAATAGGTAGCAGGGTAATAGCAAAGATTTGCAGGAATATTTCTGTATTTATTTAAAAGATTTATGTACCTTCCCCCAATCTTTTGTACCATGTATCCTGTATTATGCTGGCTTAGTAATAAAATAGCCCAAACAAAACAAAAACCAAGAATTTCCTGCTCTCCCAAATACATAATACTCCCATATACCAACATTCACCTTTGTTTAATTCCTATCTCCTTGTACCCTAATATTTGTAGGAAAAGCCAGCAATTCAAGGCATTCCGGAAACCTAGGCGTAGGGGCTTGCTGGATTTCAGGGAGAAGGGGTGTTTTCAAAAGGACAGTGATTCCTCTCAAGAAGAGAGACTAATAGAAGATAGACTAATAAGAAGCATGCTTTTTAGGATTGTTGGGAATTCATCTGGGTATATCAAGTATTCTTTATGTTTTCAGATAGCAAACAAGGATGTGACTCATATCTGTGGATTTATAGTGTTCATTTCTGTGAAGAAGTAGAATTGATTTGTAAAATAACCACTGTTTGTTTTTTAGGTATTTGGAAGATAAACAGGTGAAGTGGCTAGAAGACAAACTTAAACTTACTCAGCACATCACAGAGATAGAAGACAAGTATAAAGTAACAAAAGAGAAATTGTATCGAGCATCGGTTGCTCAGAAAAAGGTATGTCTCATATGCATAATTTTGAAAGAAGCTTGTGCCATAATATAGCTAAAAGAAGATCCTAATCTGTAAAAAACATAACATAATTATTACCAAAGTTTCTTTTAAGTTTGTAAGGCTGAGAAGCCATGATATATGAACTTAATATAAGAAACGTGATGCTGATTTTAATTGTGCTAAATGTAGCCTTTTTCATATTTTCAAGTTACTTTCAAAAGAACAAGAGTTGATTCACTCATTACTATTTCTCCTGATGAATGTTTGTGATAGGGAAAGTTTTGGGCCAAGCTGCAAATAAGCAACTACATATTTAAACGTGGGAGTCAACCTTAAAAAGATAAATTTGTATATTGTATTCAATATGTAGAGAAAGACACTTAATGACAACAAGCAAAAGAAATTACTGAACAAGATAGAGCTCTTAGAAGCCAAGAGAGAAGAACTAGAAACAGAAAACCAAGTGTTAAACAGGTATAATTTTATGTTGTTTGATTCTGAATTGCATAGTGTTTTATACTGTTGCTGTTAAAATGTTTTAGGTACAGTCTTTGCTGTCTTACTTAATGAGAAAACATTCTATTTTAAAAGGAACTTACAGCTGGCTATATATTAGCTCAACTTGGTCAAGACCCACAGACTCATTAAATTCATTTACAAATTTCTGGAAAAAAACCCAGAAAGCTCTATGTACTGAATATAGACATGTTTTCTTAGCACTAGTGTTACCTTGAAACTATGATACCATATATCATAAACTCTTTTATAAATAGAAAAAAATGCTTCTAACTAAAAGAACCCTTTTTCAATTGGGTGCCTCTACCAGCAAAGACAGAGCTCGGGAGGTCTGCGGGTGACCCTCCTGAGCTCCATTTTTGCTGGCAGAGAGTTTCAGGAGGCTGTCAAAACCAAAAACAGAATTCAGGAGTCCATTTTCACTGGCAGAGCGCTTGGACCACCACAAGCGCCCCCAACACAAGTGCCCACCTTGCCCATGCCCACCTCACCCTCCTGAGGTCAAACGCAATCCTGATATGAACCCTTAATGAAATTGAGCTTGATACCTCTGGGTTAGGACATCAGGCCAGAAACCAGGAGGCTGTGTGTTCTAGTCCTGCCTTAGGCATGAAAACTGGCTGGGTGACTTCCGGCTGATGTTGCAGCGAGATTGAACGTGAGATCTCCACATTGGAGGGCTCCAAAGGGAGCTAAAGCCACCCGGTAGTGGTGCTGAAAAAAGGAGGGGTGCCCCGCAGGTCGCAGAGAGACGCAATACTTCCACTCGACCCAGGGCTTCATCCCTCTCATCCATGACAAGGAGAAGAGGCAGTCATTATGGCTCCTGTGAAGCTGGGACAGCCGAGCCAACTAAGAAAGTGCAGGAGTGGTATAGATGAACAGTGATTGGAACTGGGTGAGATGATTCCTTTACCTAGAACCTAACCCTAAAAGGAAAAAAAAAGGAAATCCAGGAAAAGAGATTCTTAGAACTACTTAGAACAGTGGCGCAGTGGTTAGAGTGTAATGCTGCAAGTTTCTTCTGCAGCCAGCTACCTACAGTTTGGCAGTTCAAATCCCACCAGGCTCAAGGTTCAAATCCCACTCAAATTCAGCATTCCATCCTTCCGAGGTCAGTAAAATGAGGACCCAAATTGTTGGGGGAAATATGCTGACTCTGTAAAACCACTTAGATAGGGCTGTAAAGCACTATAAAGCAGTATATAAGTCTA
This sequence comes from Pseudonaja textilis, assembly GCF_049901715.1. NCBI lineage: Eukaryota > Metazoa > Chordata > Lepidosauria > Squamata > Elapidae > Pseudonaja > Pseudonaja textilis. The sequence continues at coordinate 41,144,317 of NC_141994.1, read as the reverse complement.
AGTGCTATTGCTATTTGTTAAAGCAGCGAACAATTGCATAGAGAAAAAAATCCAGTTCCAAAGAAAGGAACTAAGGGAAGAAAAGTAAAAAACATTTTGAAACATAGAAAATTGGACTTTTAAACAGGGTAGGCATTGTTTTGGAAAGGCATTTTAAAATGGTGGAAATATCTACTTGAATAACTGACTTTGCTTCCATAAATCGAATTAAAATTGGATTAAATACTTGTTAGATTTGAAACAATGCTGAAATCTAAGCTGAGGGCACCATCAACTGATGAATGGAAAAAACCATACCCCTACAAGTTTGGGAATATTCCTGATAAGAGAAATAAACAATATTTATTTGGAGGACTGTGGTGATACCTACTATTCTATAATTATCTACTTTATGATTGCTGGAGACTCAACTGTGGGAATAAGGAAGATACCTAAGTAACACAACTTTTTTTAAAAAAAAATTATTTGGGTTTTCACAAAATAAACCATAATGCAAATAAAACACCTTTTTTTGAAAATAGCATGGTCCCAGGTTATCACTTCTTCATACAGACACAAACTCAATTTCATGCTCATTTTTGTGTTCTATTCCATATCTTATTAGTGTTTTACATTTTCTACATAGTTTTTCCCCTCTTTTAATTCTCAACTTTATTTTGATTATCTCAATTCAAATCATTATATTTATACTTTTGTCTGTCCTGTTTCAATTTCATATTATCTTTTCTCATTAAACAAATTTTCCCCTGTAGTTACTAATTGGTGTATGACACCTTTATATCTTTTAATTTTATCCGTCCAACTCTTATTTAAGCTTCAATGTATACCTTTAAAATTTTAACATTCAATATAATACATAACTTCCAATCCAATTTTGCTTGGTACATTCTTAAAATACACACTATATTCTTAAAAAAAGACTATATATATATATGTAAATAAAGCACTCATTCCATTCCAATTCAATTCTATCATTAATATTCATTAAAATCTTAACATCTTTAACATTTCTTTTCAATTAAATATCATAGTTCCTTGGGAACACTTATAAACTTTTCATAATTAATTACCTTTTCCCTGTTTCTCTAAATCTTGTTTCTGTCCTTTATAACTTCTTTTCCTTTCCTTCTTCCCTCTCTTCTTCTCCCTTCCCTTTTTACCCCCTTGTCTCTCTACTTCTAATTCTCTCTTCTGTAATCCCCTCTTCTGTTGCTTTCTAATATTATACTTATTTTTCAAACTATTCTTCTTTTTTGGGGTTGTTTTTTCAAATCTTAAACTTTTCATTCTCTTTTCCCCCCTTTCCTTCCCCCCCCCACATAAAATTACTTGATCATTAAAAATGGCTCCTTCTTTGTCCCAATCTTCTTGTTCTGCAAGCGTTTCTTGTTGTTTCTCATAGTTCCAGATCTCCATTTCTAAAAATTGAAATACGGAGCCAAAAGAACCTCTCCCTTTTTGTGCATCTTTGTTTGTACTTTTTAAGTTCCATTTTCAGTTCTTCTAAAAGTGGTGCCATTTTAAACACTTAAACAACCACCCGATTGATTTTAGTCATTTAAATGCAATAACCAAAAATCCAAAGATCACCAAGTAATCCAAATAATGCAAAGCTGTTTCTTCTTGCTTCTTTTTTCCACTTTCTCTTCCTGGGGTTCTATTATTTTGTTGCCAAGTTTCAGTTAAAATGTATCTTTTAGGAATCTTGTTGCGGTTTCACTGTAAATTCCTTTTAGTTCCAGGCAGTCTCCTCCATTTTTCCAGATCCTGCCCTTTTATTCTTTTTCTCTCTTTTCCTGCTTTTAAAAGCTTTTAAGTATCCAGAAATCTTTATTATCCCTTTGACATTTTATTTTCAGCTTAAATGCCTATTGATGTCAGGGTAGTTTTTTTTTTCAATTTCTTGCTAAGTCTCTTAGCTGTCAGTATAGGGAAGGGAAGGAAAAAAAAAAACCCAAATCTTTTCCCTTCCCTCTCTCCTTTGCTGCTTCAAAATCTTCTTTGGGAACAATGTTTTTTTTTTATAGTTTAAATTCCAGGGTAGCTTACGTTGTTGCTTTTGCAGTTTAACCCAGTCATCCAAAACTTCTCTTCTTATCTGCCTCCTGCACATTCTTTTCCGGTCGAGCTCTTTGAGGTGGCCATTTCTGACCACCGCTGCAACTGCCTTTGGGAAAGGGAGTAATGGCCAGCTGAGGAGGAGAGATGTGGCTTTCCTCAACCCCGCTGGCAGTCTCTCCCCTCTTCACCACCTCTATGGGGTGGCTTAGCCCTGAAACCAGCCGGCTCGGGACGCTCCGGCGGCAAGCACGGATCGAAACCATGCACAATCGTGGTTTTGGTCTGTCGGCGAAGGAACTCAAACTGGAAGTCCAAGTAAGTAACGCAACTTTTGAATGTGAAGATATATGTTTGAACTTACAGAGTGGACTGAAGGAGATATTTGGAAAACTTCTTGGACTATTTAATTGGAATTGATTAAACAATCTTGGGATATAAAGAACTATGGTTATTTTACTTTCTGAGGAGCAACATTAGGCTTGAATATATTGTTTTTGGACTATTGTGCAAGAGTGGGACTTACTAAAATAAGACAAGATACTCCATCGGGGAAATGAGTGAAATTTTAAAAGAAATGGTGTTGATGTTCCAAAGCATTAATGATACTATGACAAAGAATCACAGGGAGATATAGAACGTATTGCATGGCATAAATGGGAAAACAGAAAATACTCTACAAGTGATAATAAATGAAGATCAAAAACCCCAGGAAAGAGAGGAAACAAGAAACAACAGAAAGAATGGAGGAAAAGATAGAACAGACAAATCAGCAAATAAAGCAAGAAGATGAAAAGGAGAAGAGAATAAAAATAATGACTGATGAAATAAATCAAGGGAAAAGTACTTTAAGAGATATAAAAACGGAATTAGATAAGCAGGAAGATACTTTTGAAAGGGAGATAAGGGCTTGGGCAGACACTCTGGAGGTGTGGAAGCATAGAAGGATAGAGAGGGGAGAAATATTTAGACTGAATAGTAAAGATATAAATGTAGATAGAGATAAAGATCCAAGAGAAGAGTATGAGAGGGAAGCTAAAAAAACGAATAAGAATTAAAGTATTAAAACTGACAAGATGATGGATAGAAAGTAAAAATATTTTAACATAATGTTGGCCTGATTAAAAACTAGAATAAAGGTAGAAATAAGAATACACACTTTTATATAAAGCAATAGCTAGATGGAAAGATTTGAGGTTGAAAGATGGTATTATTATGTATGTTTAAATAATATGGTAATTGGCACTAGAATGGTGCATTGAAACATTGAATAACTAAATAAGTATTATGTCTCACTAAAAATATGTATTAACACTAGCATTAGTAATAGTAGCCTGATTAGAAGCTAGAATAGAGGTAGAAATAATGGAATATTAACATAAAAGAAATAATTATATGAAGAGATTAGAGGTTGAAAGAAGGCATTACTATGCATGCTCAAATAATATTGTGATTAACATTAGAATGGCACATTGAAACACTGAATAATTAGTTTAAAACAAACGTGTGTATTAATACTAGGATTACATAAGTTTGACTAATGTAATAAATATTATTAACATTATTACTGCAATTTATATCAAAATGAATGATACCCAGATACCACACTGTTCATATATTGATGTTGATGTACATTTAAAAATAAAAAATATATACAAAAAAAGAAAACAAAAGAAAACTGGCTGGGTGACTTTGGGCCACAGTGTCAGATATGTATGGGTGACAAGTTATCAATTCCTACCACAATCAATGGGTCAGCTCTGCGCTTCAAGGAAAATATTAGTAGGAAAATAATTTTTATTTAGTTATATATATTTGTTATAGGCAAAATATTCCTTTTGAAGAACAGCTCCGTCTTCAGAAAAGATTAAAAGATCTGCAACGGAGACATAATGAGTTCCGCAGACTGATCCTTTTTCCCAACATCCCAATACTGAATCCAGCTAATTTATTATCTTCATCTTTGATTCCTGGGCCAGAATTACCCTTCCCTCTCCTTCAGGTATGTAATATTCCCATATGACAGAGTAGGTAATAGTGTTTCAAAAAGCATACAAAATAAAGTTTCTATTTTTCAGTAATAAAATTTAACGAAACAATATCCTAGTATTGAAAGAGAACTGAGAATTTTATTTGTGACTGCCATTTTGCAGCTAAGATGCTGCCATTTTTGCAGCTAAGATGTTGCCATTTTGAACATTACCATGTTGAACCAAAAGTTATATGATACACAAATCCTAACCTTAATTATGCAGAAAAGTAGTAATGCCATTTCTTTAATTCTATTGATTTTGGTTAAAATCTTACAATTTCTGTATGATTTTTACAGTGACGGTTATCTAAACTTTTAGATAAGCTATGTAATATTCTCTTAATTCCTCTAGTTACAAGCAAGTTCCTATAAATCAATATAGGCATCTTTATTGTCTCCATGGTATTAAAGTACTGTTTTTGGTTACAATCAGAACATATTATTAAAAGCCAGAACCAGTAGCCTGAATCTTCTATGGTTCTACAATATCTTTAAAAATGAAAGTGTTAAATAATGTACTACATTCCCTCTACCCATCTCCTTTATCTCTTATGAAGGAGGAGCAACATCAAAGAGAACTTTCACTGCTTCGTAAACGTTTGGAAGAACTAGAGACCACACAGAGAAAGCAACTGCGAGAACTTGGTGCTTCTACTGAACGACCTCAGTCGGAAATAAGTACTGAATCAGACAGAAATAAGTTTGTGGAACAATATGATCTGTCATCTGGAGATGCCAAATAAACCATTAAACATTTTTCATCTTTTGCCAAAAATTCATCTACAAGTGCCGTGAAATAGGTAAAAGCTCTGTTTTACATCATTTGTATTATTTTTAATACTTTTTAAAAAAAATTATAATTGAAATATTTGGAAAATAATTTTCTGATTTTACACTCTAAGAATCATGTTGCACTGTAATGTTTTGCTAACAGTACTTTTCTCAAATTTTATAAAAAATTTCCATTTTTTGTTATTCACCAAGCTGAATAACAGCTAATAATAAAATACTGAGAAAATGGAAAACAACATTGTTTGAGGTCTGTTATCATATGAATTTTGTCCACAATTTTACCTTTGAAAAATATTTTGCTATCTGCACTTTAATATATTATGAAATATCAAGAAAAATAATCACATTTTAAGTGAATATGAATGTTGTTTACCTACATGCAAAAATGTGTGTGTTTCAGATCAAAGTTTTGTTAACTAATCAAATCTATAATATATTTTTGTAAAATTATCTTCTCTGTGTTTATTTAATTATTTAACAGCCATAAAAACATAATTTTGAAATTAGTGGATTGTTTTTATTCTACAGTTTCTTAACTTTTAATAAGGTAAGCTACAAAACAATTTCTAAAGCATTTTATTAATTTGTTTTGAGCAGTTTCCGGTAAGTCAGTAAACAAGCCTAAAAATGGACAAATCATCTCAACAACAACAATAACAATAATAAAAAAACTTCTGCAGCTCAGATTCTGCCATTTCTTCAGGGATTTGATGACAGAATAGAAGTATTCCACTGTCCAACAAATTTAAGTGATTCTGCTACTTTTACTTTTTTTAGGATTGATATATAGGTGAAGACTATTTTTATTGCCAGTTCATAAGTGTTAAGTTAGTTGGTAGTGAAACATCTGCTAACTAGCATTTAATTCTGAATGGCTGTTGAGCTGACATATCACTGAAACTTGAAGAGTTAGGACTCATATCTCCAGTAGGCTAATCAGCAAATTTGATAAGAAAACAGTGTATGGGGACAGTTCATGTGCTTCCACCACTGACTTTTCTTGAGCTAGCTGTAATGGCCTTAGATATATTTATTTATTACATTCATTTATAACATGTACAGTTGTGCTCATAAGTTAACATACTCTGGCAGAATTTATGATTTCTTTGCCATTTTTCAGAGAAAATGAATGATAACACAAAAATGTTTCTTTCACTCATGGTTAGTGTTTGGTTGAAGCCATTTATTATCGATCAACTGTGTTTACTCTTTTTAAATCATAATGACAACAGAAACTACCCAAACTACCCTGATCAAAAGTTTACATACCCCAGTTCTTAATACAGTGCATTGCCCCCTTTAACATCAATGACAGCTTGAAGTCTTTTGTGGTATGTGTGGATGAGGCTCTTTATCTTCTCAGATGGTAAAACTGCCCATTCTTTCTGGCAGAAAGCCTCCAGTTCCTGTAAATTCTTGGGTTGTTTTTCATGAAATGCACATTTGAGATCTCCTCAGAGTGGCTCAATGATATTGAGGTCAGGAGACTGACATGGCCACTCCAGAACCTTCAATTTATTCTACTATAGCCAATGACAGGTCGACTTGGCCTTGTGTTTTGGATCATTGTCATGTTGGAATGTACAAGTATGTCCCATGTGCAGCTTCCGGGCTGATGAATGCAAATTTTTCTCCAGTATCTTTTGATAACATACTGCATTCATCTTGCCATCAATTCTGACCAACTTTCCTGTGGAACTATGGAAGGCTGAGTCAACCTTGAGCCTGGTGGGATTCGATCTGCCAAATTGCAGTAGGAGTAGCTTGCAGTACTGCACTCTAACCACTGTGCCACCAAGGCTCCTCTATGCTATCTATATACTAAATAAATAAACATGTAATCAGTTTAATGATGGACATTAAGCTGAACATATATATTCAGTCATGATTCATGCTACTGAAAATATAAAACCAGATTCAGTATTTGTATAGGTTTACAATCTCCCCCAAAAGGTGGTTTGGATATTACTAGATTCCTAAGTGAGGGCTGAATTTGCCCAATTATACTGTGATGCTTATGTCCATTCATGAGCTATCCACCTTTGGTCAGCACCTTGATCCCAACATTATAGGATTTTCCTTGAAAAGGTGCATAGATGAAGCAATTGCACAATTTGGCACATAGATAATTCAAGATACAGGAACCAAAAAAATTTAAGGTACAGGCAGAATTGATAGTAGTATTATTGTTTATGTTCTAAATAGCTTAGGGTCTGAGCTTCTGATGGATCACCTTCCTTACAAACTTTGCCGGGTGCTAAATTGCTGGAAAGACCTTTTTGCTGTCTGGCTCATATGTCACATTGGAATTCAGTTGGCCTCCATTCTCTTCAAACTTAAGAACTGTAAATTTTCAATTTTAATACAAATCTAATGGGCTAACTTTCTGTTTTGTTTTTTTTTTAAAAAAAACACAATTGTCAGCTCTAGTGAGAACACAAAGTTCTCTGGCAATAAGTACACAAATACCATTCTGGCTGATTGAAGTTTTGAACTTTATTTTTTTTCCAGGTTTGAAAATTATAATTCTGGAATAAAACTGATTTCTGTAAAAAAAAAAAAACCCTTCTAAACTATTTGCCCATTTAAAAATGCTATACTTGTTTTCACATTGATTTCTTGAAAAACTGGAACATATACTAAAATTTCAAATCAAACAAAAACAAACATCACAGTTTATATGTATGAAATGAAATATTTTACATATTCATACAATACATTTTCCAACTCCATTTATACTTGTAAACAGTTACTTTAAGTCTAATAGATTGGAATTATATGCATCTATAAAATTTTAATTGTTTTACACATTTATAGTAGGAATGCTAAAATTTGGCTTGTTTCCAGAGATTGTCAGAAATATTTTATTTCAGTAGTTCCTCTCAATAACGCAATATGCAATAAATACATTGCAATTTTCAAATAACTTTAAAATCCAGTTCCAGACATTCCCCTTCCCACCCTATGCCTCTATATCTATATGCTTATTGGAAATTATTTTCCCCTTAAATGAGTATAATCCCTGGTCCCGAATGTATTAATTTAGTAACTACTGATCAAAATGAAATAAAGTGCTCCACTTACAATACTGATCCTTTCTGCATGCACAAACCACTTTTACGCAGAGAAATATATATATATATATATACACACACACACATTCCCCAGTGGAAATGGAACATTTTTAAAAAAAAACATCAGCATGACAATTCAAGAAAGAGTGGCTGTTTGGGGAGAAAAAGAACAGGAGGAAAACAACTGAACAGAAATCATGAATTAGGATGAAAAAGGGAAGAAAGAAGGGGGGGATCCTGTTTAGGTATTTAAAAAGGGTTAATTTTGGGGAAATCCCATTCTGAGTACCTTCCTTGCTGCTCCTTTTTTGAGTAGGTTTAACAGTTACTGAAAGCAAAGCAATTCTATAATGCCTGTCAAATAAGCCTGAGTGGTCTTTTTCATATATTTTTTTCTTTCACAAGCACCATCATCACCATTTTGCCCTTCAAAAGAGCAGCCCTTGGGCCTGGGCAATAACTGGCAGATATTCTGAAAGCAACATCTGTCAGTGTTGTGCAAGTGTTTAACTCAAGCTGGTTTAGAGGCACCTTCGCCCCCTTTCCTTCCTGACTCTGCTGCATAACAGTAACTCTTCAAAATGAAACTCGAATTCAGGAACTAAAGTCAGCACGTCCTTCCCTTTTCCATTAAAAATACAGTTTTAAATATGGGGAGGGAGGAATTGCTTATTTACAAAGAAATTCCCTTGTATAGCTTTATTATGGTTTTATTGGATATAAAAACTAAATGCTAATTTTTAAAAATGTATAGTTATTTCTTGCCCAAGTTGGATCCCATTATAATCATTCATTTTAATTGTGTGGGGGATGGGAACATACAAATTCATTGTATCATTTCTGAACAGATTTAGTTTAGGAAGCTCTGGTCTGACCTTTAGAGACATCCATGCTGTGTAACATTCAGTTGTCTGCTTTGCTCATTCCTATGTTACTCATTAACAGGTAATTATTTAGGGAGGGAAATGTTCAGCATTTATTGGTAAATATGTCACCTTGTGTATAATATTCTTTTAATTTTTTAAAATCTACTTTCCACATGATTGTAAAACATTTTCTGAAAAAAAGAAAAAACAAAGCAGCCTTAGTGCTTTGCTTTTTTATTTTTACATAGATGTATTCAATGAAAAATATACAGGTTTCTTCTCTACCTATCTATACCTTAGAAGAAACAGTGTGGGAATGGCTCTTCCCTCCATTTTCCTATCTATTAGAACAGTGATCTCAACGTTTTTGGTTTCACAGACCGGCAGTGGCAGGCTGGGAGGGTTTCATGTGCACAACGTAATTCTTTGCATGCACAAATAGAGCTTTATGTGCTCACCTACTGCTTGCATGACCCAGTTTCCAAAGGGCTATGGACTGGTACTAGTCTGCAGCCTGGAGTTGGGGACCCCTGTAGTGAAACACATCTTGGGAATTCTGGGAGTTGGAATCTACGTCTAAAAATTGCCAAGGTTGGGCAAGTTCGCCCTAAAGAATCCTCAGCCTATAATGGCTAGTTAATCTTTCCAATGCCGTTAGAATTTTCCTAGCAAGAAGTAGTGGGACCAAAACCTGCAATTTGTTGAGGCACTTTTAAGTTTTTTTGTTTAAAAATTTAAAAATTGATACAGCACATGCAAACATCTGCTGATGTGTTCCCTGTAAATATTAATCTGAGCAGGATGTGATAGGCAACAAATAAACTCTAAATATTAGAACACAGCAGTGCTTCATATTTGAAATCTAGGAGACACTTTAGAGTAGGGGTGTCAAACTAGCAGCCCCTGGGCTGGATGTGTCTCATGCTGGGCATGCCCACCCCCGGGTTAGCAAAGGGGGAAAAAGTCATGATACATCACGTGATGATATGGTGTCGCAAGTTTGACACCCAGGCTTTAGGGTATGTACATAGCACTCTTTATACCAAACCTATTCCTGGGATTCTGCTATAACTTTGGTGAACCAGCCCAATCCCAGGAAAAGATACAACTTCCTGAAGGAGTTGCAGACAATATGGTTTTGCCTTCAAATGCAAGCACTGCAGGCCCTATAAAATATAGCTGAGAAAATTGGTATTCCAATCGCAAGGGAAGGCATAGAAGCTGAGGAAGAGCCTAAATCTACGTGATGCCCTCATCCACATTTACTTTATATAATAAACTACTCAATAATAAAATTATGATACATTTATGAATCTTCAGTTGTTAAAAAAAACCCCTTTGTAATTTTTATTTTTGCCCTTATATTTACAATGCATGTATATACTAATGAAAATACAGATAGGAAAGGCCACCAGCTCCATTTTTAAAAAGTGCAGATACAGTGATGGAAGAATTTCAAAGTGTAAGTTTGTGTTCTGAAAACAGGGAAACTGCCTTTTGCAAACCACTTCCATTATCATGCCAAGAAACTTACATGGATGCGTCAGTGACATCTTCAGTGGTAGAGCTGGATAATAAACCCACTTTATCAAGAGGTGAATTGCATAGCTGTATCAATGTGCTGGGTGGTAATCTTCCCCTCTATTTCAGTCCCACATCACTTTCAGTTGTGCCACAATGTGCAACTATTTGGGGGAGGTTGAAAATCTGCACTTCATTATACAGCCATGTAGCAGTTGAAAGCTCTCTAATTTTGACGCTCAGACTATGAATAACAAGGGGATATATTTGTGCTTATCAGAAACCAACTGAGAGGTCTTTTAAGGCACATAAATTGCTGCTCAGTAACAGCATCGAAATTAGACAAAGTTGTGAACGATAACATAACCAGTTTGTTTATATAAGAACTGCATTTCAGATGGTTTTTAATGCAAAAAAATAAACCAAAAATTACTTGATTGTATCAATCTAGAAGGGAAGATCTGCATAGTGGGATTCCTTCAGATGCCAGAGGCAGGCAGGTATATGTCTCAGTCCAGGCTCCACTTTGTTGACACATCTGGAGATGACTGTTCCGATCTGAGGGCATCCGTTGCTGATTTTGTGTGAATAGAACTAGTTGGCCAATATTTTGAATTTGGTTCCATAACAGCAGCAATTATAAAATTAAATGACTACACCCATTTGCATTTTTTCTTTTCATCCATTAAGCCTTTTATATTTAAGAGTTGCTGTTGGGCTTCTTCCAACCCTCGTTCTGTCTCTAATTTATTCAGTATCTATGAGAACAAAGGAATGTATATTTATTTTGCTTATTAAAAAAAAAACATTTCCCCCAACCCAATGTTAAAAAGTAAGCTCTGCTTAAGTAACGGTTCCTTCTAAAGCCAGGCTATTTTTGCATCTTCCTTTGCAAGTTATTATTAATCACAAGATGAACACTTCTGTCGGCACTAGCAATTAAAGTCACAAGTGTTTCTGTAAATACAACTCAAATAGCAATAGATTCATGTTGTATATCTGCTAAAAGCAGAAAAATTCCAACTTCAATAATCAACAGGAATCAACTATTCAAGTCTAAATATTGAGCACTAAAATATTTTCATTACCTGCCAGCCAGAAATAACATGTTTTTGAGATCATGAAAAAAAAATGTGATTGGAAACTAACTAGATTAAGTCAGTCTAGTTAATCTACCTCACATGCATTGACTTCTATATTTTATTTATAGAAATCACAGTTTTCCATAAAAATAAGATTTGTTTCCAAAGGCTTGCACAAGAGAAAGAAGACAGCAAAGGCCAGGGGACAAAGAATGCAAAATCTAAAGGAACTCTGGATTCTCCTAAATTAATTTTTGGCTCTTATTAAATCTTAGAAAAGGGGTGGGTAACACTTTTGCTGTGCATGGCTTTGCCAAACTACAGGTTACTACCCCCCACCCCCCTGCCAGCCAGACGATCTTATTAGTCAGCCTGTGAAAAACAGTGCTATATTGTCAGTAGGAAACAGCACTGGCCTTAAGAATAAAATGCAAGGTGCCTGGGGTAGAATAGAAAGTAGGGTAGGATAGGGTAGGGTAGGGTAGGGTAGGGAAGGATAGAATAGTAGAATAGGAATATATGTAGATATAGAAATAGGGTATAGGGATTCAGTCATTATAAAAAGGATCACAACCTATTGCTTCAAGGTCATTAATCCATATGAGTTATTAGTCCTTAAGGGACAGTTTATTCACTTCCAATTAGTTTCTGTCCAGTTCCTCTCCCCTTCCCCTGTCCTAACTAGAAGGGCAGAGATAAGTATTGGAGGAGTGCCAGTGCACACGTGGGGCCAAACAGGGATTTTAGAGTTGAAAATTGCCCATGTATATCATGTGCTAATACAGTAACCACTTTCTTCCCTAATTGGAATGTTCCTGGACATTCTATGGCTATGCCATTCAGTAGTCCACAACAGCCAGTCTAGATTAGGGAGGGTGGGGGGCTCTTACCTTATCAAAGTATCTTGTTATATAGGAGTAAATTTTATTCAAGGCCTCAGCCTCATTAAATTCATTTTCATGTTTCTATAAAAAAAATGAAGTTTGAGGAACTGTTTATATTTAAAGATACCACTACTATCCATAGTACATAAAATGGTAAAAAGAATTACAAGTAAACATTGAAAGATAAAGGAAAATATTACTGGAACCTTTGATATGTTTCTGAATAAATCCATTAATGGGAACTGTCCTTTAAATACATTAAGACACAACTCCATTTACAATATATTTTTAAGTTCCAACTACAGCAGAAATAATAGACAGATACCTGTGATTCCAGAATTAAAAATTCTTCCAGCTCTGCTCTGGGCAGTGGAGGCAAATCCCTTATTGCTTTATAGAAAGCTTTAACTTCCTCTTTATAAAGTGGTATATCCTTAGCATACAGAAGTTTATTTGTTGGTGCTTCCTTTGAGGAGGAAGAAGAAAAGACACCATAAAAGTTAGCAAGAGGCCTCATTTGTTAGTGAACCACCCCCCACCCCTGTTGTCTAAATTAGGGAACAATCGGTTCTGGTCATCAGTCATGTCAGGCTATCTTGGTGGACCTAATAGACTATTTGCAGGTTTACAACCATTCCCTGAAATCTCTGAGCACTAAATTTTAGGAAAAGTTAATTATGAGACAACAAGACCACCAGCATCATTGGAATATAGTCTTCCAGCCAGAACAGCAGGAAAATATATGTCTGGTTCTTGCCAGGTGCACCAAAACTTTCTTAAGAACAGCGACAGAAGAATCGGGGAGCTCACAAAGCTAACATAGGGGTCTTTTTCAGGACACAAAAGAAATATAGGGCAGCTGGTCAGCCCTAGAAGAAAAAGGGGCTTTTGCATTGGATCCCAACTCCTGATAGTGTGATTCCACACACCCCATTTGTGCTCTGGGCAGCCTCCTGCCTATGAGTCTTTTCTTATAAAAGCAAACTTTGCTTGTGCTAAAACTATCATCACAAGGTTTTAGAGAAATTCATGCAAAATGATTGCAGTTTTCTGGTAATTAGGAAAAGTTAATAATTTGTTCATACATACTGGGCCAAACTGGCTAGTTAGCAAGCACCTCAAGTGATCCTGGTCTAGCAGAAATCATATCCAAGAAGCCAGGTAAGAGCTTCCTAAGCTAATATCTCTGCACAGATTATGAAGCTATTCTAAAAAACTATAGACATAGAAGATATGAAGTTATACTCCCAAAAGAATGTGGACATGGCTCAGGAAATACTTTTTCAGTGAGTCACATTTACAGATGAAATTACTATTTTCAATAGGAATAGTACAGTGCTTGGAAGATTGTAATCCTATTAATTCACTTATCTGAAAGTTAGTCCTGGACAACTTAACAGAACAACTTTTCTTTCTTTCTTTCTTGGGTTCTTTCTGAGCTTAGTTATTTGCTTGCAAAATCCACACTAATTAGTACTCACGATGTTACCTAGTTGGGTAATAAAACGTCTGCAAGCAAACAACCAAACAAGCTAGATTGAACCCTTACTACTACCATACAGTAAGAGGAGATTCTAGGGAAAGACTATCCTAACTCTTTTCTTCTATCTGCTACCCAGCTCCAGACCAGGCTGCCTCTTGTCTCCACACCTCCCATTCTGAATATGCTCCCTCCTTCCTGGGAAACTTTTAAAAGAGGCTCTTGGTACGCATGAAAAATAAGACGTTACCTTTCCCAACTGTTGCTCTGATAGAGAAAATGCATCCATAAATGCTTGTGCAATGACTGACAGGCAGCCATCTATATGTGGAGTCTTTTTAATATCAAAGACAAATTGAGGATTCTTCAGAATATTCACCCAGAATCGAAGAGGCAGACTAGTCAAAAAAGGTATTTAAAAAGTTATACTAAAATAATGAAATACAAATCCTTCATGGAAAATCTAGCAAATATTTACTGTAAAAAACACTAACTAAAAGTAACATAAAAATTATTTTACTGTCAATTGATGGACACATTTTCAACATGCCCTGCAGTGCTAATAATTTCTGAAATTGTAATGTGTGTGTGCATGCATTTTTATATGCAGTGGTGGGATTTAAAAACTTTTAACTATCGGTTCGTCCAGGGTCAGGTTGGCTGTCATGAGAGGCGTGGCCCATCTGCATCCTCCAGCTCTGCCACACATGTGGGATGAGCCTCCTATGACAGCCAACCTGAGCCTGGGCGAACCGGTTGTTAAATTTCCACCCTTTGCCAAAAGGCTGTTTTGAGGGTGCTTGTTTGCACGTTGGTCTCGTGGCTGTTTCAGACTTCTGGACGCGGCTCTTTTAAGAGGTGAGGAATGAGGAGGGGGGGTTACCATAGAAGTTGGAATTGACTGATTGAACTTTTATTTTTTTTAGTCCCATAAACATTTGTTTCCCTGCACACAATGGCAAGAGCTGGGAATCAGGTAGGCAAAGGAATGCTTGGGGGAAGCAAGGGGATCTGGGCGGTTGCAGGTGGGGCAAGTTCTTCTGCCCACAAAAACCTTGTCTTTGGTGGCCAATGCCAAAAAGCAGAGAAAGAGCTGCTGGGAAGAAGCCAGTCAGCCCGCGAGTTGGGAATAACCTTTCCCTGGCTGAGGCCCCATCCTCTGCCCCTGAGGCAGAACTGGTGACAGACGGGGTCCTTCAGGCACTTAGCCTGGCCACCTGTTTAGGATCTCTAGCTCCTCCCTCCGAGTGCCTTGTCAGAGCTGCCTTGGAGTTTTGCCTGCACCAATGTTGCTTGCTTGGTGGGGGGAGGGGAGCCGGTCAGAGAAGCGCCAAGATGGTCTCAGGAGAGGTTGGGCAAGGGGAGGAGGGGAGGGGGAGGACAAGCCACAAGGTGGGGCCAGGCGTGATGATTCAGCCAGTTCACCGAACTGCACACAAAGTTAATAACCAGTTCGGCTGAATTGATGTGAACCGGCTGAATCCCACCACTGCATACATGTATGTATTCAATTTCTTTGTAATTCTGGATGACTTACAAATAAAAAAAAGAGTAATATTAGAGATACAAGTAAAAAAGGACCATGGCTGACTGGAGAACAATATATCCAGCTATTCAGCAAACACAGTTAATATAAAGAAAGGCTCTGGGGAACAACCATCTTTTTAAAAATTTCATAGATTTTTAAAAGTTTCCAAAAGCTCCCTGAATGACTGGGACAATGTTCCAAAACCCAGGCACTGCAACAGGAACCATGCTTCCTCAGTCCCACAAGATGGCACTGTTTAATCTTTGGGGCTCAAAGCGCACCCACCTTGCTTGTTCACACAGGATGGACAGAAACAATTGAAGATAAGCAGCCTTTCAGAAAGCCAGGCCTAAGCCAGGTCAACTACTTTCTTCCGCTGCTGCATTCTGAAACTGCTGTGGCTTCTGGATCGTTTTTAAAGGTGGTCCAGTCCAGAGCCTGTTATAATAATCTAACTGTGAAATGACTGGTTCGTGCGTGACTATCTGAAGGGCTTCATAGTTCAGGAAACTGGTGCATTAGACTCTCTTCAAGCAGGAAGAGAGAAGGAACCAGAAGTCCAGAAGGAACCCCAAATTGCACACCATCTCAAATGAAGAAGTACATCCCACTGAAAGTTAGTATATTGAGGGAGGAGCTTGAGTAAACATAGCCACTTGGTTTTCTCAAGACCGAGACTGAGTCAGTTTTCTTCATCCATACCCATATAGCCTGTGGGCACTAGGCTAGGACTTTAACTGTGTCACTTTGCCAATCCAGAGTCAATAGATAACTGGACATTACTAGCAGACTGATAATACCTGACTCCAAACTGACAGTTGACCTTATCCAGCAGTTTTATGTATATGTTAAACCTGACAATTTCATGTATTATAGAATGGAAGAGAGCCTGTAGTACCTAATGAGTCCTCCTCAATTAACATAAGTTGATATTAGCTGCAGAGAAAAGAGATTATAAAATACGCTTTGCACCCAAGGCCCAGAGTCAACCTGAAAGTATACTACAGTCAATGGTATTGAAAGTTGCTGATAAAAAAAAAAAATCAGGATCAATATACCACCTCAGTCTTGGCTTCACCTTAGTCATCAACAAATGCAACCAATGTTACCTCTGTATGTACCAAATTCTCGCCTGAAAACTGACTGAAATGGATTCAAAATAACTGTTTCCTCCAGGGTCCCCTGAAGCTGAAGTTTGACCACCTTCTCCATCATCATCTTTAAAAGATATAATTGTCCCAGGCTTTTGGACTCCATAATGGTTTCTTGAGGATAGGACACACAATAGCTTCCTTCAAGGCCAAAGGGACACCCTTTATTCAAGAAGGCCGGGGGTGGGATTCTACTGGTTCATACTGGTTGTTACAATTCTGCACAGTTCAGAGAACCGGCAAATCGTGTCCCTGGCTGGCCCCACCCCTCTCCACCCTCCCCTCCCAGCCAGTCCTTATCGCGCATGTGCAACATCGCGCTCATGCACGACATCGCTGACTGCATTCTTCCCCGCTTGCTCCACCCCACCAAGTTACTCCTTATGGTATTTCTTTTTTCTTCTCCCAACAATCATCTGTTCCAATGATCAGCTGTGCTGGGATCCCCCTTGCTGTCTTACTGCTTCGCCCAGGAGGCTTCCCTGAAGCCCAGGAGGCAAAAAGAAAAGAAAAAAAGGAGCACGATGGGGGTGCTGCAAAAAAAGCCATGCCACTCCCACCTAGCTACTCCCACCTCACCATGCCCACAGAACTGGTAGCAAAAATATTTGCATCCCACCCCTGAAGAAGGCTAACACTAATGCACACATCCAACCACAAGTCACCTCATGGGAAGCTTTAATCATAGAAGGGGAATCTGGATTTATCAGACAAATGGCTAAGCTAATAGGCTTGTTCACTTCCTAAGGAATCACAGAATCAAATTCACTCCAAATAATCCCCCAGAACTACAAACAACTTTATCTGCCAAAAAGCAAGAATATTCTATATGCTACCAAGTTACAGTGAGCACATAAATACCTGTTGGTTTTCCATATGTGAACCACATCAGGATCTGTAATTTTTTTATTTTCAGCCTGAGCATCCAGAAAATCAAAAAAATATTTAATAGCAATTGGGGCTTTATTGTTGGGCAAATTCCAAATACTTCTAAAGAGCTTTTCAACAGTTGAGTGGATAGCAACCTGTGACAAAAACAAAAAAAGCATTTCATTACTCTCTCTCTCTCTCTCTCTCTCTGTGTGTGTGTCTGTGTAAAATTGCTTGGGTATAAATTAAAATAATTTATAAGACTGGAGCCAATACACTCCAGTTAAGCTTAACATATCTATAACTTCATGCAAGGACACATATTAATTTTTACTAATTACACTTACATATCTCCTTCCATGTAGGAAGATTGACACAATATATGTGCTTTTCCTCAATCACCATTTCCACAAACACTTTATCCTCACAATCATTTGATAGTCATGAATGCAGCCCTTCTTAGAGCTCCTCTATGCATAACGTGCAATGATTCTCAATTCATGTAAGTCAAAGAGGAAGCCTTCTTATATAAATTGATGTCATATAACCATGATTTAGTGCATAATTATATGCACTTAATGACACCAGTATTTAATTACAGGTATATATAAAGCATTCCCAAAATGCTGTTGCTTTACATATGAAATAGAAAGTCTTGTCATATATTCCTTGTCCCAATGCTTTTTAGCCTTCATATGCAAGCAAGTCATTTTGTAAAGTAACAGAATATACACTGAATAATTATAGCATTATATCATTCTTTTATGATTAGAAATAAAATCTCAGAGTCACCTTAGTAGAGAGAAGTTTAGTGAGATACATTTCTTTGACTTTAAATTTTTGTTTTCCTTTATGTTTTGCACTCTGTGATTCTTTGGCTGCTTCTGCATCTGGTAATATCTATAAGAAAGGTTTACACAGATGTTCATGGAAATGCTGCTATTAAGGAGCTAAACAAATGACTAATTACTAGGTATTAAGCTGACTTACCAGATGGCAATAGTCCTCAGAATATTCTCCATCTGGTCAACATGTGAAGAGTGGGGGGGAAAGGGTAAACTGAATGCACACATAAAGATCAAGCTATGACCTAGAAAGTAGGCTGATGCTCAGGAAAAATACACTAAAACATGCATGGTTAAATTTATTCCTATTCAGATTACTGCCAATTTAGATGCTATCTTTAATCATGGTAGTCCTTTCTATTAACTGGTACAATTAATACTTAAGTGGAAATAGATGCTCGCTTAGAAATATCAGAAAACAGTAATCCCAACATCTGGAGGAAGTAAATGTTTTCTCAATTGGTTTTGAATTAGTTTTTCAAAATTGGGTTTTCAAGACTTCTATTAGTTGATTTTTGCAAGGCATGAAGTATTCAATTTGTCTTACATATTGTTTGATTTGGAGAAAATCGAAATCCTGGACTGGGCAAATGAGCTTCTTAGAATCATACAACTGCCCAGTATTGAGAACAGAATAGTTGATTTTTCTTCAGTTAAATAATTTTAGTTCTTATCATATTACTGTATATCTAAAATCAGTTCTCAGTTCATATGAACTTCTGAATTATAATTCAATTATAATTCAAAGAATTACCACAAACTTAAAATTTCAAAAATCCAATATATTATATAATTATGTTATTTGTTTTACCAGCTGATATATCTTGTTTCTTCTTAAATACTTTCATTGTTGCTCCATCTGAAATCTGAAATCATACAATAAAGCCATCTTTCTTACTTTTCCTGAAATCTGTATCCAATTGTCATTCTTTACATATGCTCCGTATGTTAACAAAATGAAAATGCATGTTATAAATTAACATCTGCCTAATACTCCCCTAACAAAGGCAAATTTTCAACACATTTGGATGTGGATTCTTACCCCATAATGGCCTACGGTGTTCAGCTTAGTAACTCCATTTTCCAAAATCACGGAGGAACCATCTACATCCAGAAGTTCTTTTGCTTGGGAACCTGATTCAAGAGCTGACAACACAAATAAAATAGTTAATCTGCGCTTTGTTTTAAAAAGGTAAGAACAGCCTTTTCCTGTGAAGTTAAAGCAGTATATTATGTTAGTAAATGTTAATGTTTGTTCTATAGTATTGTTTATTTTGTATGTTTCACATAAAAGATGTTGCTTGCAATTGTATCACATTTCTTCCTTACTCATTTCTTCACTTTTCTCCAAATTCTTTATCACAGAAGAATTTTGTGAAAAGCTTCAAAGTGACTATGCGAGTGTGCTATTGTCACTGCTGAAGGGGATATTGCCAGTACGTATTCTAGGTCAACAAAAATTGCTACACTAATTGTAGCATTGCCCTAACACACTATTTGTGCCTATTGCTACATACTTGCTCACTTATGCAATTTAGAATTTTTATGATTGGATCAATTCGATTTGATTTTTATCACTTTCCATTTCTCTGTAACAACCTGGATGGCTAGTATCTTATAAAAAAATACAGTACAAAATAAAGTTCAGAACCAACAATGTATTAAATCCTAACATGATAACTGAGTAAAGTCTAACACCTTAGGGACTCCAGCTAACCTCCCAGCCCCCATGCCTGGAATCAAATCCATGCCTTAAAACTTTCTGACAAGTCAGCCAGGTCATGGTCAGTTTAATCTCCATGGCTACAATAGAAAAGGATCACTTTCTGAGTCCTGCAAGATGACATTCTGTAACTGATGGGACTCACAACACACACCTCCTGCCAGACAGGACAGATGGAAACAACTGGGGACTTTATTTGCAGTTCTACAAATAAAGACCCAGGCTGTGGAGAGTTCTGTTTGTTTGTTCAATTTATATAGCCCCCATTCCCCAGACACACTTGTTATAGATGACAATCAGCACCTTGAATTGTACCTGAAAGCACTCTGAGAGCAATGTAGCTTGTGGAGCAAAGATATAATGGTCGCATTTCTATTGTGTCTTTTCAGCAAAAAGCCACAAAATAACCCAAGACATATTCAGGTACTAAATTATTCTAAATAACTCCAATAGTTAATCTTATAATTCCTATGTTAAGTAGCAAAGACATAATAATGTTTAGTTTTTAAAAAATGCAAACCATACAATTAAAAGTAAATAATAAAAACAATTATACAGTTGTGAAGAAAGAAAAACTAACAGCTAGTTTTGAATTTATAACTAGTATAGCATTATCAATATCTTACTCAGGCCCATTTCTCTTAGCTGGAGACCATAGAGGGATCCGTTCTTGTTCAGAAAGGCCTGTAGGATCTTCTCTTTGGCCTGTCCAATGGTGTCACAATCCAATATTTTAACTTGGATATTCTGAGCAGCGCCATTGGCCTCATTTCCTTGCATATTTTCAAAGACAACATTTAATACCTGGAAGAGTGTGAATGTTTATTCAAAGTGACTTAAAAGTTGAAATTGGATAGAAAATACACATAAGGATTATTAGGAATACCTAACAGTATTCATGATGGCATTCACCGATTTCTAAAATATTATCATACATCATTTTTGTTTCTCTTGGATGAAACTCCAAATGCACATTCTGCTTCACTCAGATACATACACAATGAACAACCTTCACACAAATCTTTCCCTGTTTTCTTTCTTTATGACTTCTATGTCCTATCACTGCTTGTCCAATGTTTTCATTCTGGCAAGGGTCTTCCTCTTGCCATAAGTCATTCTCTGCCATTCTTTTTCCTATATGGTCCAGTCTAGATTTTGTAAGATAAACTCCATAATATTCACCATCTCCAAGCTTTGGGAGTAGTATTTATATCCCGTAGTGTTTATTTAGCATAGTACTTATTACCCTGAATTTCAGTAATTCAAGGTAACAGATGACAATTTGCTGAGATTTGCTTTATTATGTTCTCAAATCTATAGCTAAAGAAAAAACAATCACCAGGGCTTTTTACAGATACATAGGAAGTAATCCATGGGCTTTTTAGGATTCTGATCATGCTGCCCATCTACAACTTGGCCTTAGGCTGTACAAATACAAACCTGCTCTTCCCTTGTCTCACTTTCTTTTCCTTTGTGCTTAATAAGTGGTTTAGAAAAGCAATTGCACAAAAAACCCATAGCATTTGATAATGGATATTTCCAGGGCTAAAGAATGAGGTTAGTTCCACACTATCCTGTCAAACCTTTCTGTACCTGATCTTTTCTACATGGACAAAATGAGCATCAGGTAGTACAACTGAGTTGGAACAAACTATCAGAATAGTTTTTGGATTCTCCCACAGCTCCAAACTACTTAGATCATCTTGAGCATATTGGAAGAACATTGTTTATAACACCATAAAAATCACGGAGACACGTAAATAGCTCTTCTTCTTTAATTTCCAATACTATGCTTTCCCTCTTATCATTCACAGAGATAAATGTAGACACTTTTTTCAGTGCCATAGTAATGTTAAACAGTCACTAAATGAACTGTTGTATGTCGACAACTACTTGTATAGTCTAATTCATGAATAACATGCAACCCTGCATCCTTAATAAGAAGGGAATGGTATTATGTACATATTTTGAAAGTTGCTTCCTGTTGAAATGACTGATTTGTGGGTGGTGCAAACCACTAAGCCTAGTTTCAGAAATAGAATGATAAAATGATTCCACGGAGCTTTACGCTACTTCTGACCTAGATATACAGCCATGCGTTGATTGTGTTGAGATACTTAGTACCACAAAGACAGGATTGAAAAGATGAAACAAATACTTGGATGAATTTTTATTGGATGGAACTGTTTTTAATTTTCTGGGGCTAATTTATCTTCAACAAAAATATAAAAATAATAGGAATAATTCTTTGCCAATTTCCAAAGCTAGATGAATAGATACTAAGGCATATTAAACATCTGTAAATTAAATTAAGTTAAAGAGTCAGCCTTTCTTGGCACCGAACCTTGATTTTTAAAATACATTATGCAAAGCATTATTGGAATATATGCTTTTTTTTATACAAACTGTCCTGGTTTCAGTCATAAAGTCATTAGGTAACATACCACTGTGCTGAATTCAGGTGCTTGCCACAGTAACCAGTCTTCATTTAGAGTGTATAAGGCCTTGCAAGATATTACATCCACAGGACCCTTGATAATCCTTTGATTTAAAGTTGTTACAAGTAAAAAGAATGGTTCCCCAACTGTTTCCTATGAAAGAAAATGAAAGACAGTTATTGTCTTTTGCAGCATTTATTTGCAATTGTTTAATGAACATAGTGTGAAAAAAGAAGGAAAAGGGAAGCACTAAGTATGCCCCAGTTGTAGTTCAAATCTGTTTTGAAAAATATGCATTCTCAATTCACACAAAACCTGGAAACCAAACTATTTCTTTGCGTCTATATTTGGCACATGAATGCTGAAAAGCTGTAACGAATATGATATCTAATGAATTAAATTAACATGCAGTTGGTCAGATTTTTTCTCTCATGCCAAAGTGGCTTCTGCAGGAAATATTCAGGAATGTTTAAAGTAATAGATTACTTATGCCTCATGTATCAGTGTGAATTTATTTAATGCATTCAGAACACCAGGTTTATGAAATTTGAAATTATGAAATTTAATTAAAATAAGAGGCTGTCTGTTGAGCTTGTGCCTGTAGTCCACAGTGTCAAAATAAAGCAAGACTGGGGTGGGATGCTGCCGGTTCAGACCAGTTCAGGCAAACTAGTAGTTTTGATGAAACTACTTGTCCCGCCCACCTGCCCCTGTCCTTTATTTCCTGCTTTGTAGCTCATCTCAGTCGCACAGCACAGCTGATTTCCCACCCCTCACTGTTCTACTTATCACTGTTGACTTGGAAAGTAAGCAGCTGAGCTTCTAAATGCTCCATTTTCAGTGCTATGTGCAAGCACCTTAGGCAACATGCGTGTTAAACCGGCAGCATCCCACCAGTGATCACCGGTGACTGGGTGATCAACACTGCTAGAAGACCAAGTGTGGGAAATGTGAGCAGGAAAATCTGCCTGCAAATTAATTAGTCTCTTGCTCACTGATGTAATATAGTAAAAACATATAATACATAATACTTGCCCGAAGAAAACCAGAAAGGCAAACTGACATCCAGTTTGTAAGCAGTTTTTCTACTACTGATTCTGTGCGCCTCAGCATCAGCTTAGGTTGTATATTGCTAGACTGCTCCATCAAATCTTTTGTCAAAACTTCTAGAATATT
Source organism: Pseudonaja textilis (assembly GCF_049901715.1). Classification (NCBI taxonomy): domain Eukaryota; kingdom Metazoa; phylum Chordata; class Lepidosauria; order Squamata; family Elapidae; genus Pseudonaja; species Pseudonaja textilis. Next base: position 41,120,797 of record NC_141994.1, on the reverse strand, counting down.
AGTTAAATAGACTAGATTTGTCTGTAGTGCAATTGTTAAAAAAGATGCAAACAAGCATCTGTTGAAAAAGAAAAAAAAAACAGGTTAACAATAACTCTGCATGTTAGGAATCTAAATTATTACCATATAATAACAGCACAAGCTTGATCCAAACTCACCCACATCTTGTCATGTGCCATACAAAAACATGAGATTATTTCTGGAACTACTAAATATAAAGGGTCTATTTAACAGATAGATAATCTGTTTATTGATAATCAAAGGTACTCTGGTACATCTAAGAGCAGAGCATTTTTGGCAAGATCAACAATTAAGGCTAGAAATATGAAAAAAAATCTGTACTGTTTGGAAAGTTAAGAATCTGAATATCATGAATGTAAACTCTGTTAGCCATTTTACAGGTGAAGAAAAGGACCAGAAGCATAAAACTAATGCTAATAAATAAATACCTGTGTATTGTTCAGAAAATAAAATTGGTTATTCTTCATTCACCTAATGGCTCAAATTATACAAATGATGCAACATAAAATTAACCTCACCCTAACTTTTCCACATCTGAATAAAAAATGGATTTATTATGAATAATATAAATTTCTTATTTCTCCATCTGTTTCAGTTGGGAAATATTCACAAAATCTTCCAAATGCAAAGGCTAGATTAAAGTGAAAGTATTGATTGATAAGACTTATATGTCTTATCATAACCCAGGGTGACATATTCTATTCAAGATGAGAAGAACTAATTTTGACTATTCAAAAAGTGAAGAAATCAGCAAGTATATTTTGACTATTTTAACAAAAAAAATGACAATTTGGTGTCTTTTGTCCCCAGTTTTATACAACTTGAAGAATTTAAATTTTGTAGCATACCTATCTTTTACATCAAAGGTTTTCTGTTTTTCAAGAATGTGAATCAGAGTAACAAGAAATTTTTTGTTACAAATTAATGCATATAGACCCTGATCTTTGCTCTGAAAGAAATGAAAGACATAAATCACATTATTGTTCACCTATTTTTAATGTTGTATTTATTTAATTCTTAAAAATGTAAAAATCATAATTTGATAATTAGAAATCCTGCTACAGATATTGATGTTATACGAAATACAAAGGAGGCAGATAAAGGAACACATTATTCCTGTGAGTAAAACTTTTCAGAGTTTTTCCAATATCTGTCCCAGTTTGGATATGCTATATTTCTAAATTCTGTAAAAAAAATCTAAAATTTTAGAAATATTTTTAAAAGCACAACAAACTTAAAAGAATGAAAACTATAGATATTTATACTTACTAGTGATTCATTGGAGTCGTCAATAAATATAGATGAAATATCTTTAGCCTAAACAAAAAAATGTGAATACAACAATAAACATGTTTCTAAACATTTGCAGCATAAATATAAAGATGATGCTGATTTTGATGAGGTATAATGACATGTTCTGAATGTTCCTCCTCTAAACTACAAACGAAAGTGATGTGAAAATTATTAGAAAATATGGGCTTATAAATTAGCTGCATACTGAAAACTACATAGCACTTAGACTTATATATCACTTTACAGTTGCTTTTACAGCCCTCTCTAAGTGGTTTACAGAGTCAGCATATTGCCCCCAACAATCTGGGTCCTTATTTTATCCACCTCGGAAGCATAGAAGGCTGAGTCTCATCTTGAGCCTGGTGAGATTCTCTCTGCCAAATTGCAGTCAGCCGGCAGTCAGCAGAAGTAGCCTGCAGTACTGCACTCTAACCACTGTGCCACCACAGCTCACATGTTCAGAAATAATTTCTTAAGAAAAGAAAAACAAAACTAATGCTGGTTCAAAGCTGAAATATTTTTCATCTGAAACCCCTCTTACTCACACTACATCCACAGAGGATGGAAACTGATAGTGTGAGTGCACCAGGTTATTCTGGAAAGTTCTCATTATTCAAAAAAATATATATGAAGAAATAAACAAGAACTTAGCAATTTTAAGACTGGCCAGGGAATTCTGGGAGTTGAAGTCCATAAGTCTTAAAGTTTGGAGACCTCTGATCTAAAACACTGCAGTATTTGTCCTTTTTTTAAATACCAAAGATTTGCATATGTTGGGAAGGAACCCTGAAATTCACATCTATTTTTATTATCTTCATATTCCATCACATTAAAGGAAGATGATACTTTGTAAATGGATTGATAAATTAGAAAAACTTTTTCAGTTACAAACTGAATGATCTTTGGCATTTTAAAATAATAAGATTCAAAGATCCTTATCAACTATCTGAGTTGTGAAACGTTGATTGTTTTTTTTCCAGATGTTATTTTTGTGTTGTACAGTCTATTTTATTTTTGAAAAAAATGATTCTATACATCATCTAGAGTTGTAATGGAGTTGGGCAGATTACATTTAATAAATTGAAATACATTATTTCAATTACTTGTTTGTTGTAGACAAATAATCATTTACCTCTGGGAAAAATGTCCTAAGAACAAAATGTTTATAATCAAGAAATGGAATTGTTCCAAAGCTATCAACTATATCCTGTTCTTCAACTTGTAGTTCAACAAATCCTATAAAACAAAAAAGTCAGCTGTAGTGTTTATTTTTATAATGTTACATCCTAATGACAATTTTCACTATGATTCTGGAAGGGAATGATAAAGAAAGGAATGGTTATCAGTATGTGTGTTTGTGCATACATTTGTGTATGTGTATTTATTTCTCTGGAATATGCAAAACTGTCTTATCTTTTTAATATACAGATTTTTAAAATCCATTTTTGTATACAGCATAGAAATGACCAATGATTATTTATTGTAAGATCAGCAAAAAATACTCTATGGAAGAATTTAATCCAAACGCCAATAAAGACAATTATGGATTATGTGTCAGAACAGGCTCCTACAATCACATGAAGATTTAAAATAAACACATAAAAACAGCTTCTCTCTTAATATGCAAAAACTTAGTATGAGATATTTAAGGAATGGCTTTTGCTATATTAAATTGGACAAATCATGTGTTTTAGGTGTAGCATTAACATTATTGCAAATGCATAAACCATTTGCCTAGTCTAACAAATTTCTTTGTATGTTATTTGTGATGTTGGCAAGATCTACATACATTTATCTATTACTGACCTCTTTCTACGAGAGTAGATCTTGTAGGTCTATTTATATTTGTTTATTTGTATATATATATATAGTTCTTGTTTCCTACAAACAAGGGAAGATTGGCTAAAACGAGCATTGAAGCTTTGCAATAGTAAAGACAACAAGACAATTTTACAAAGGGTTTTATAAAGAATATTAAAGGATTTTTGAGGAAAAACTCTGTCATGTAGTGTAGTAATGTAGTTACAAACTAGATTTCTGTATTGGATACAATGGTAAAATAATTGCATAAAAACAATGCAACAATTCTGGGGACTTTTACATCCACGCATCAATTCATTCACGTGCATTCTGCTGATATAAATTTACCTTCCCGTATTTCTTTACGAAGTTCACATTCCAACAGCTCCAAATGTTCACTCAATTTTCGATTTAATTGTTTGGACTTTCGCTGGGTGACAAAAACTGCAACTAAAAAAATAACATCAAGCTAACAGAGGTGTTAACATGCCATCTGTCCTAATACATACATATTTTTAATTTGTTTTAAAAGGACAAAAATATCAGAAAACTGGTGCCAAGTGGCCAAGTTTAAAATGACATTCAATACATTTAAATCAATTCATTAAAAGTAACTGCAGGCTACAAACAACCCTAAAAATAATAATAGAACTACAGTTAGTAGTAGAAGGCCGAAGCAACCTCTGGAATTTTGGAAGTAGGGTTCTCCTTCCTCAAATGCCTTCCTTTTTGTCACCTCACACTGTCACAAATCTTGACAAAATTTGGAGCCCTCTGCCTAGGAAGGAAAATCTATAGGGTTCATTATGTTGATGGAACTGAAGAATTTAGGCAATTCAGTCTGAGGCCTTGGAAAGATTTTGTGTATAGCAAGGGAGAGAAAAGAATAGGATGGATCATTAGTCAGATGCAGTATAAGCAGAACTTCCTGAGCTGTGAGATGATTATAGGTAAAGTGCTCTCTGATGACTCTGAGTGGGTTTAGCTGATGGTTTTGGTGACTGGCAGAGCTTTGAGCTGTATCAAATGACTTGGTTTATTTTCATTTATTTTATTTTCATTGTCTATCCTTTGCAGCCACTGTTTTGTAATAAATTAATGGGTAAAGATAAGTATGCAATCACTTACCCACAATTACTATCGGGATTAACAAAAGAATGTAGAAGAATGAATAGTTCTTTTCATTAGGAACTTCGTACACAAAATTCCCCACCTTGACCTTTGGATAAATAAGACATAATAATATATTATATATTTCTAGAAGATTGCAGTCAGTATATGCAGAATGTGGTATAGGAATAAACAGAATTGGTATACTCTTTGTATTTCCAAAATAGTTGATAGTAATTATGTTAATTTATTATATGACACTTCTTTTATTAGTTTTATTAGTTTTATATTCTGTAAGCCACCTTGAGTCGCCATGTGCGAATAGGCAGCAATATAAATTCATTCAATCAATCAATCAATAAATAAATGTTTTAAATTTATTTGATTATACTGTGATGACCTGGGTCAAGGCACAGAGGCGACACAGTCAGCTGATAGTTCAAATCACCAATCCTTTATTGCACCAACTTTCCCCCAAACGTTCCCAATTATGGCAAGTCTCAGAGCAAAGTGATCTCTCTCTCACACACACACGCCTCTGGCTGCAAATAGTGCAGCAAAATGCTCTGAGCACAATGGCTGCAAAGTAAGAAATGCAGCAGGGCAAGGGAGTGTCCAGGAAGCAAAGGAACAAGGCAACTAATCCAGGAAGCAAGAAATAACGCAAGAAGTCCAGGAAACTCCAAATGTTGGAAACAGCACACTAAAAACTCAATGAATTCAGCATTTATTCCCAATAAATGTCCCTCCCCACAGTGTCTCCTTAAGTCTCAATCCACAGGTGTGCCTTGTGAAGTGGGGCGGGGCACTCCCCTCCCAAGTCATTGGGCTGGCCTGTGCTGTTCCCACGTCCTCTCCACTCTCCTTGTTCAGGGATCAGGAGGGGGTAGTTCTTGCTCATCGCCTGAACTCCTTCACTCCTCATTTCCACTGTGTGCCCTCTGTTGGTCATCTTGGTCCCATTCCTTCCTGCTAGCAAGTCATCCCACTCCTGGGGGCCCCACCTGGCCTCCTCCCTACATTCCTCTGAAGCCAACGAAGCCACCTCCTCGGTCTCCCTCAGCTCCAGCTCTGGCTCATCTTCCTCTGCAGATTCAGGCTCCAATGGGAATATGACATATACCTTGTCTTTCTAACAGATTTTTCTCAACAGATGATCAGAGTTGGAAGGGACCTTATAGGACATCTAGTCCAACCCTCTGCCCAAGCGGGAGACCCACACCATTTCTGACAAATGGCAGTCCAATCTCTTCTTGAAAGTCTCAAGTTCTACTTAAACAGCACTCAAGAAAAAATATTATTGAAAGATAAAATGCACTTTCCAATTAAACAATGAGAGATCTCTCCTCGTTACAGAATAGTATGCAACATAAGCAGAGGTCCAATTTCTCCTCTCTTAAAATGAAGAGCAGGTATCACATATGCTAAGCATAACAAATGCAGATTTGTTATGCATTTGCAATATTTAGTACGTAATATTTAGTATGTAATAAAAATGCACTTGTAATATTTAGTATGTAGGTATTCTGTTTATTTTACAAATTATATCTACTTTCCTGATTATATGGGAAATTGTAGATAATTTGTGTCTGCAAATAAGACTGAGGATCTGTAGAGAGAGAAGCATACAGAAAAGGAGAAAAAACATAGGGCTAACTACTGCAATATTAAATTGTATAGATCAAGATATGATACACTTTTATAACATGAAAAACTAGAGCAAATAAATGTAATACTAGACTTTATTCAGAGATATTTTCTGCCAGTAAATATTATCCAATTTTACAGGATTGTATTGTAGTAATACGTGTCATGATTAGTGACATCTGGTGTCTGGTTTCCTTGCTTTATTTAAATACTTTATTAATTCATTAGTAAAGAGATAGTAAAGTGCTAAAAGAAACTGAGAAAGAGAAAGAAATGAAATATTTTACAAAACTTTATATAGATTGTTATACCTTTTGACTTTTTCATAATGTTTTGGGACCAGGGATAAGTACATTTCTTGCTAAGTTTACTAATGTTATTAAATAACTTGAAACAGGAAAAGACAACAATGAAGTTTCAAAAAAGCTATTTCCAGATCAAAGAAGAGGCAATGAAACAGTGGAAATTAGAGGTGCAATGGATATAGTTTTAGACATAATTCAATCTCACATATATGTCTTTGATTAGATTTGAACTGTCTGTTTAAAACTTCATACACATGGTAAGTTTCAAACAAAGGTTAATTGAAATAAGTTTACATAAATCTCCTTCTCCTCTCCCTCCCTCTCTTCCTTGGGCTATTTCAGTAAGTAAAGATGAAATCTAAATTAATTTGGTTTATTTTTTATTATTAGTCACAAACAGATGCAAAAGTGAAGTCACCATCATTTTCACTTCAAAACTTCAGAAGTCATCCAAAAGTGATCCATGATCATTTATTTTATTTATTTATTTGATTTGTCAATTGTTTACAAGATAATAAGTATAAGTGTATACATAGTTATGAATACACGAAATGGGTACATATAAGAAAAATAAAAGAAACAATAGGACAGGGACGGTAGGCACCTTGGTGCACTTATGCACACATCATCCTAGCATCTGCCATCAAAATGCTGAACAAGGAGTTAAAATTACTGTTACACGAGTCCTGCAGTAATGATAATCCCTACAGAACTATCTGATACAAAGGAAAAGAAAGAAAAGTGTGTGTGGGGGGGGAATTCCTCAGTTGCTTGGCACATGAGTTGCCCACTGAGCCTTTTAAGAAGATAAAGGGAAAATAAACTCTTGTTAATTTCAGCACTGGCAGCTTTTGCTAAGGACATACCCCAAAGACATCATGTTAGCATTCCAGTTCCAGAGCAGGAATCAGGAAAGATTGTTCTCAACAGGGAAATTGTCAAGACAGAAAAGCACTTAAGCTTCCTGTGTTTATTATTGCTTTTCAGCTTGCCAATGAATTGGGGGAAGGGAAGGGTGAGATGGAATTCATAGGTTACGATCTTCAACCATGAGATCCAAGGACACATCTGTAGGTGTCTGTCGAGATATGGACTGTTATTAAAACAACAGGCTGATTCCTAATTGGACAATGTGACCCGTTTCATGGGAGGAGCGGATGAAACTCATTTTTAACTATGCAGAGTTGCGTGGGAAAATTTAGGGTTGGTCTTTCTTTCTTTCTTTCTTTCTTTCTTTCTTTCTTTCTTTCTTTCTTTCTTTTCTTTCTTAGTGATGTATTCAATAGAGAAATGCTTTTGGGATTTTAAAATTGAAGTTGAAGATGCCTGCTTTTATTGAGACTATTAGTTGGAAGGTTGAGAGAAATAAAGTTCCAGAATATTAAAAAAAAAAAAACAGACCACCAAGTAATCAACATCCAACATTAGGCATGCACGCCCCTTACTTCCTCCAGACTCACTACTAAATATCTAAAATGCAAGAAGCCTCGCAAACAAAATGCATGAATTCCTCATCTTATTAGGCATGACCACATTCAACATTATATTTGTCTGTGAGACATGGTTAAATGCATCTTTTCCAGACTCCATTATCACAGACAGCGAATATAACGTTTATTGGTCAGATCACGAAATTCGTAGAGGAGGTGGAGTTGCTATCTTCTACAAAAAATCCCTAAATCTAAAAAAGATCCAAATTACACAGGAACTTGCTCTTCCAGAGACCATTGTCTGTGAACTGTCCTTAAATACCACAATCCGCTTCTTACTATGCTACAGAGCCCTGGATTATGACATAGTTCATGTAAACAAGCTAACTTCACTGTTAACGTGCGCTGCCTCTTGCCCTCACCTCTTATTTTCCTTGGTAACTTCAATCTTCCTCTTATAAATTGGTCCCTAAATGAATGTACATCTGAACCCATACATGCAACCCGATACAATGCTGTTACTATACTGGGACTGGATTAATTAGTAACTAACAATACTAGATTCAATAACTGCCTCAACCTTATCTTCTGCAACAGCTCAAACTCAATATATGGCCTACAAATACAAGAACACTTTTCAAACAGTGACCGCAGTATGATTGACTTTTGTCTCAATTTACGCCCGCACAAGGAGGATCATAATGATGGATCCCCAAATACAACTTCAAAAAAGCCAACTATGATCTCATAGATGCTGACCTATCATCTCTTGATTGGGACATTCTGTTCTCTAGCTGTAATACTACAGAAGACCATTATAATGCATTCTTGTTTGAACTTGAAAGAGTCATTAAACTATATGTACCATTAGTAACCCCCAAAAGTAAAAAAAAACAAATTACCCATAACAATAAGGAAACTTCAATCAAAAAAAAAAGATTGCTATGGTGTAAAAACAAAACTGGCTACGTACCAAACTTTAAAAACCAATACAACACCCTATGCCGACAGATAAAGGCAGAATGCACAAATTACAACTGCAAGCAAGAGAAAAACGTCCTATGTACAAAATCCACCCGCGCCTTCTACAATGTTGTTAATACCAGACTTAAAGACTCATGAACCATCCCATCTCTAAAAGGACCAAATGGGAAAGACTGCAACAATCAAGCTGTTAAGGCCAATCTCTTCAACACATTCCTCAGTTCAGTCTTTGTAAACAACAATGGTTCATGCCCCACATTTCCTAGTAGTACCACAACTAACTGTAATGACCTACTACATATTGAATTTACAGAAGATAACGTAGAAAAGGCACTACATAACCTAAAACCATCCCTATCTATTGGCCCTGTGCATACTTCTTAAAAAAGCTCTCCTCTGCCATAGCGGAACTCCTAAACATTATATATGAGATATCATTCAGAACCAGCTCCTTCCCAAACCTATGGTCCTTAGCTACAGTCATCCCTATCTTCAAAAAAGGTGATCCCAGCCTGGTTGAAAACTACAGACCAATCTCACTGTGTTGTGTCACATGCAAAGTCATGGAATCAATCATTAACCAATTCATCATTCTCCACTTAGAGTCAAACAACCTACTCTCCAGAAAACAATTTGGTTTCAGGAAAAAATTGTCCTATAATCTTCAACTCCTACACTGCAAAAACATATGGACTACTCTACTTGACCAGGGTAAAGCTATATGTTATGTCCGTGGAACTGGTGGGGGTTCCCAACCAGGTCCGCTGTTTGAGCGGGAGCACCAGCCGCTCCCATTGGTTGGCTCCGTTTGACAGTCGGCTATATAAGCCGGCTGTCGGGCAGAGCCAGCCCGTTGTCGCCCGCTAGTCTGCAAGTTAGCAAGCAGACGCGACAACCCTTTATTCCCCACAATAAAGCCTTGTTAGTTATACGCTCTGGTCTCATGCCTCTTCCTTACCATCGCTCTACAACACTGGCGATGAGGGTGGGATGGTCGAAGGCTAGCCAGACGCGTCTATTCAAAGAGCTGTGAATCACTGAGAGTGGAAGTCACGAGCGCTGTAGCCGCAGCCGCGCAACGCTCACAAAGAGTGCGAAATTCAAACCACCATTACTAGAGCCGCAGTCACTGAAACGAGTCGCCGGCACCGTAACCGCGGCCGCCAACGCTCACTAAGAGCGCGAAATTCAAAAACAGCTTCGTAACCCAGAGAGACAGTCACAGCCTGTGCTCTTTTAAGAGCGCGATTTCAAAGACGATAGAAGAAGACGAACCCGACACTTTCCACGATGAATGCTAATCCGCCATTCCCGCCATTCGGACCGAATGAGGAAACGTGGGACTCCTACAAGAATCACTTCAGCCATTTCCTCGATGCCATCGGGTTAGCTGACGCTGCGGAACACAGAAAGAAGTCTTATTTCCTCAGCTATTGTGGGGCCGCCGTTTTTGACACCGCTACAGCGTTAGTCGCACCACGTGCCATCAGAAGTGTCCCATGGGATGAGTTACAAGAAATACTCTCCAATCACTACGCGCCAAAACCATCCCAAATCGCTAGAAGGTATGCCTTCAGAATCAGGAAGCAGGCAGAGGGGGAGTCGATCAACGAATACATGGCTGCCCTGAGAACAGCTGCCTTGCAGTGCGGTTTCAAAGAATATCTGGAAGACATGTTGCTGGACCAGATCGTCTGTGGGGTTAGAGACCTGAGACTCCAAAGACGTCTGCTGGCAAAAAAGGACTTGAATCTGGCCCTAGCCATGGAGGAAGCCCTGGCTGCTGAGCTCTCTGCCCAGTCAGCAGCTGAGATTCAGGGCACTCCATCAAAGCCCAGCAGTCCAACCGTCCATTCTGAAGAAGTGCTCAGTGAAGAAGACCCCACAGACTCGTCAGATATTAACCACCTTAAACATCAGAAGCCTTCACAGGTAGGAGCGGGACAGACAAACAACTTCAAACAACCACCCTTGTGCCTAACCTGCAGAGGCTCCCACTCTAGGGCATCCTGCAGATTTAGAAACGCCATCTGCCTGAACTGCCAAAAGAAGGGCCACCTCGCTAGAGTATGCCAAGCAGGGCGCTCCTTGCCTCAAAGACCTCCACCACCGCCTATTTCCCAAAGGCAAGTGGAGGACTGCTATACCTGCTACCACGCTAACCACACTTCCCAAACCCCCGATAAAATTAAAATTTCTGTTTTCCTAGAAGGTAAACCCTGCAGGATGGAGGTAGACACAGGATCTGTGCTCTCAATCATCTCCTGGGATACTCTGAAGAAGATCCAGCCCAGACTGTCAAGGAAACAGCTCCAAAGATGCCACCTGACACTGCGGGACTACCAGGGCAAGAACATTCCTGTCCTCGGGAAAGGCAAGTTCCTCGTTCAATTCCAAGCCTTTAAAGGCCATTTGCCTTTAGTGGTTGTTAACGGTGCCCTCCCCAGCCTGTTGGGACTTGATTGGTTTCCTTCCCTGGGCCTTAGTGTAACTGGGATCCATGCTGTCTCAACTTCTGACGTAGATACATTATTTTCTGATTTTTCTGACGTATTTAGCAACGAACTGGGTTGCTATTCGGGCACCCCCATTTCATTTTCCGTAGATCCCCAGGCAATTCCTCTCCGCCTTAAGCCACGCAGGGTGCCTTTCGCCATCCGTCCTAAATTGGACGCAGAATTAGACAAACTACTTAAACAAGGGGTGTTAGAACCTACTGATTTCGCCAAATGGGAGACCCCCATAGTCACCCCACTCAAGAAAGATGGCAGTTTAAGAATCTGCGCAGACTATAAAACCACGCTCAACCGTTACTTACAGGTCAGCGCATACCCCGTCCCGGTTATTCAGCACCTCTTACACACATTCGAACCCGGTACCATTTTCGCCAAGTTAGATATGTCCCAGGCATACCAACAGTTCCCTGTTGATGATCAGACAGCTGAATTACAAACCATAGTCACTCAATCAAATGTAAGCGCCTCCAATTCGGGGTCAGTGTGGCCCCGGGTATTTTCCAGTCACTCATGGAACGGATCCTCCAAGGTCTCCCAGGAGTTGTTCCGTATTTCGATGACATCTTAGTCTCAGCCACAAGCCAACCTCAACTCATTCAGAGGGTCAGGACAGTGCTAGAGAAGTTTAGGCAGCATGGCCTCAAACTTAAAAGGGAGAAGTGCGCCATCGCCACTAGGCAGGTGGACTTTCTGGGTTATAGGATAGACGCCTCCAGCATCCACCCAATCGAATCCAAGGTGAAGGCCATCCACGAGGCACCCACACCAACCAACAAGACCGAACTACAAGCCTTTCTGGGGCTTCTAAACTTTTACGCCTCATTCCTCCTGCACAAAGCATCAGTCGCTGAACCCCTACATAGACTCTTAGATAAAGACTCACCCTGGCATTGGGGACCCAAGGAAGCCCACGCTTTCAGATCAGTTAAATCATTACTCACATCGGAAGCGGTTTTAGTCCAGTTCGATCAACGCCTTCCTCTGGTCCTGGCTGCTGACGCATCCCCTTTCGGGATTGGGGCTGTCCTAAGCCACAGACTCCCCAACGGTTCCGAGGCACCAATTGCCTTCTTTTCTAGGACTTTTTCCTCGGCAGAGAGGAACTACAGCCAAATCGATAAAGAGGCCCTGGCTGCGGTGGCTGCAGTTAAGAAGTTCCACAAATTCTTGTTTGGCCACCATTTTGAACTTGTGACTGACCATAAACCTCTCCTAGGACTTTTATCTGGAGACAAGCAAACCCCACAGGTACTTTCACCCAGAATGACCAGATGGACTTTGTTTCTGGCCGCCTACTCATTCAAGTTGGTGCATCGTCCTGGCAAGAACTTGAGTCATGCCGATGCCCTTAGTCGCTGCCCCCTGCCAGTCCCAGTCGAGGACCCTGCACCAATTCACGCCATCTTTGAGGTCAACGAACTCAAACTTCCAGTGACAGCCGAAGACATCGCGGCACACTCCAAAAAAGATAGAATAATCGCCCAGGTTCTGGACTGGGTGGGAAGGGGGTGGCCGGAAACTCAATGTACATTTGACTTTGTTCCCTTTAAAACCCGCCAGCAGGAACTGTCGAGGCTACAGGGATGTCTATTGTGGGGCACAAGAGTAGTCATCCCAGCCACCCTTCGAGTACCCATCCTGAAGGTGCTTCACGAGGGCCATCCGGGCATCGTAAGGATGAAGGCGTTGGCCCGCAGCTACGTTTGGTGGCCCGGCATGGATGCTCAAATCGCCGACTGGGTAAGCTCTTGCCAACCCTGCCAAGAAACCAGGGCTGCCCCGCCTGCCGCCACGCCCACCAGGTGGGAAAGTGCTAGTGCCCCTTGGTCTCGCCTGCACATCGACCTGGCTGGACCAGTGCATGGCAAGACTTTCTTGGTGGTCGTGGATTCCTACTCCAAGTGGATTGACGTGGCCTTGCTTCCCACGACCACCACCCAAGCAGTTGTCAAAGCCCTGACACGTTTGTTTGTCACCCATGGACTTCCAGACACGCTGGTGTCCGACAATGGCCCGCAGTTCACGTCATGTGAGTTCAGTATGTACGTGGCTAATTTGGGCATCAGACATGTCCTTACAGCTCCCTTTCACCCCGCTAGCAACGGGATGGCAGAGAGAGCGGTAAGGTCAGCCAAGGAAGTGCTCGCCAGGTTTGGCCAGGTAGACTGGCACTCTAAACTGTCTCGTTTCCTGCTTAGCCAACACACGACGCCCTGCACCACCACTAACAAATCTCCCGCTGAACTGTTAATGGGGAGACGCCTTAGAACCACCCTGGACAGGCTACACCCCCATTACTGCCCGGACACCCCCTTAGGGTCTGACAGCCTGGTTAGAGACTTTGCCTTGCAAGACCTGGTGTACGCCAGGAACTATGCAGGGGATCCTTTGTGGGTGCCAGGTCAAATCGTGTCAGTCACAGGTCCAAGGTCCTACAGGGTCCTCCTGGAAGATGGACGCCTGTGGCGAAGGCACGTGGACCAACTCAGAAGGCGGCGTGCGACTGATACCAATCCAACCCGGCCTGCCAGCGCCAACGTCTCCCTGCCGGTGCCAGATGGAAGCTCCCTGTGGGACCCGGTTTTCCCCGGCGAACAGGAAGGTCTACTGGAGAGCCCAAGTTCCCGGCCAGGGTCACCGACTCAGCAGCCGAGCATTCCAGTTTGCCAACCGGACCACGAGACTCGCTCGGGTCAGCCCGAGCAAGAGGACTCGCCGGCGTCGCAAGACACCGTGCCTGGGCAAGCCCATGCCCCGACAACCGTCGAGGCTCGTTCCGAAGGCCTGGACTTGTCACTAGCCAACAGTCCACCCGAACTATGACGCTCTGGTCGCCAGCGGAGACAGCCGGCTTACCTGCAGGACTATGCGTGTTCCCAGCTGGGGGAAAGGAGTGTTATGTCCGTGGAACTGGTGGGGGTTCCCAACCAGGTCCGCTGTTTGAGCGGGAGCACCAGCCGCTCCCATTGGTTGGCTCCGTTTGACAGTCGGCTATATAAGCCGGCTGTCGGGCAGAGCCAGCCCGTTGTCGCCCGCTAGTCTGCAAGTTAGCAAGCAGACGCGACAACCCTTTATTCCCCGCAATAAAGCCTTGTTAGTTATACGCTCTGGTCTCATGCCTCTTCCTTACCATCGCTCTACAACACTATAGATGCAATTTACATAGACTTCTGCAAAGTTTTTGATTCAGTGGTCCATGACAAACTACTGTTAAAACTAAACTCTTATGACATTTCCGGATCCCTCCATAAGTGGATTACTGCATTCCTGTCAAACAGGCAACAAATAGTAAAAATAGGGAGTGCTACATCAAACCCTGCTCCAGTTAACAGTGGTGTCCCCCAAGGCAGTGTTCTAGGACCCACACTCTTTATACTCTATATAAATGACCTTTGTGATCACCTTATAAGCAACTGTGTCCTCTTTGCAGATGACGTAAAACTATTCAACACCACCGACAATGCTACTATCCTTCAAAGCAGCCTTGATTACGTGTTAGAATGGTCAAAAATCTGGCAACTCCAAATATTGACCCATAAATGCTCTGTCCCTACATATTGGTAAAAAAAATCAGTACACCAAATACAAACTAGGCGGATATGACCTTGTTGATGATCCTCACTCTGTCAAGGACCTTGGAGTTCTCATATCAAATGACCTAAGCACCAGAGCTCAGTGTAACAGCATTGCCAAAAAGGCATTAAGAGTTGTAAATCTAATCTTACAAAGCTTCTCCTCTGGAAATATCGAATTGCTAAACTTTTGCCAGACCAATACTCGAATACAGTTCATCAGTCTGGGATCCGCACTACATATCAGACATTAATACAATCGAGCGAGTCCAGAAGTATTTCACAAGAAGAGTACTACACTCCTCTGCTCGCAACAGGCTTGAGATTTGGGACTTGGACAACCTTGAACTACGCTGCCTACGATTAGACTTAAGCATAGCACACAAAATTATCTGCTACAATGTCCTACCAGTCAATGACTACTTCAGCTTCAACCACAACAATACAAGAGCGCACAACAGATACAAACTCAATGTAAACCGCTTCAAACTCAATTGCAGAAAGTACGACTTCAGCAACAGAGTGGTCAATGCCTGGAATGCACTACCTGACTCTGTTGTTACATCCTCTAACCCCCACTCCTTTAACCTCAAACTATCCACTATTGACCTCACCCCATTTCCTAAAAGGTCTGTAAGGGGCGTGCATAAGTGCACCATCATGCCTACCGTCCCTGTCCTATTGTCCCCATTTATTCATACCTATTTCCTGTATTCTTACTCATGTTTATACTTATACCTATTATCTTGTAAGCGATTGACAAATCAAATAAATAAAAATAAATAAATAATCCTAGCTTTCTGCAGCATATACTCCATAACTGAGACAGAAATAAATCAACACTTTCCAACACTGAAGTTACAAAGGATCTGAAATTTATTTCCATTGGTATGGAATATGTAAAAAATATGTTCTAAGTAAAAAAACGAAGCAAAAGCTTCCAACTGCTTGCTCATGGAATCCTGCTCCTATAAGATTAATTTATTACTATGTGAAATGTGCATTCATGCAGCATCTGAAATATTATTCTCAAGTGGCAAAAAACTCAAATTAAAAAAAATGCTAGAGACACTTCCCAGTTTGAGAAATTGCATTGACACTGCAACGCTGAGAGAAAAACAGAAGGTATAATTTCATTTTAGAGATGTGCAGGATTTAATCCAAAACAGGAAAAATGCCTTGGAATCAATGTAAGCACTTGCTGTATCTGTCAGCAGAACATAAAACAGGTCACACATCTTTCTTATCTTCCACAGTGCTGCATAGCCCCTGAAAATCATAAATCCTAAATGTGTATTTTCCATGGACCATACTGGCCAACGTGCATATTTCAGATGAACCAGGAAGAGTTCCAGATTCTCTAAGGTGCAGCTGACAAATACAGCACATGCATCCACATCAGATCCAAAGTACTTTTCTGTTTTCGATTTGACTATGCACAGTTTAGAGTTTTAGATTAGATGAATGCTTAGATTCTAAAATGCTTAGATTCAAGCATTACTCACATTGAAAGCTGTGTAATTCTATCTATATGTACATAATGTCAAGGACTGTTTTCAGAAAGGAGACATAAAAATTTAGCATATGGAAAAATCTAATTTTGAAGTATAATATGATATGATTTACAAACTCAGAGTAGTATTTGTAAGAATAAAATTTAATAATACAAACTTAACAAACTAAAAAAATATATAGTCAACATTTACTCACATAAACTTTCATGCTTGACTTATTAATCTTCCTGGTAATGTTTTTTTCCTGTTTAGCTCTACAGTGTATTATGCTACGAGTGGCTGTTTTGGAAATATTTTGGATGTTGAATGTTATGTTGATCAGATTATTATCAGATATGAAAACTTCAAGTTCATGTCTAGAAAGACTTAAGTTGTCTTTTTTTTTCTAGAAAAATGAAAAAATAGAATGAATCATGCAGTAAAATTCAAACAATGAAAATTGTTTAAAAGAGAAGGTTTAATCAAAGAACTTAAAAGCTCACAACTTACATGTATTTTCAATTCCAGGTCAGGTTCCAAATCAGTTATTAGTTCATAATGAATAAATTTAGGATCAGGATAATATTGAAAGTCACCGCAAGATATATTAATATTTTCAACTTTAAGAATAACGTTAATAATCTTAGGTCCTTTCTCCATCTTAATAGCTGGGGTTGTAAAATTGCATTCAAAACTATTTTTATGGCAAGTAAATTGCTAAAAAAAAAGCAGTATTGAGAAAATTATAAATTATAGCAATATAAATATATATATATATATATATATATACACACACACACACACACATACACTATTGCTAAATGCTGCAGATCTATGCACAGTTCAAATGTTTAAACATCACTTAATTCAATGAGATTTGATATTGCTTATATACAATATATATTCATAAGTTTATTCACATATATTAAAAAAAACCCTTAGCAACCTAATTAACTTTTAGACTGAGTCATAACAGTTTTAAATTATTCACAAATACATACATATCCAAATTTGATCTTTAATACAAAACCATTAATCAGATGATGTTGTATTTAGAAATGGTGATAAGCTATTAAAATTGTTTTTACTTGCTGGAATGAAGAGCAGAGGTGGGCTGCTATCAGTTCGCACCAGTTCAGGTGAACCGGTGGTTAAGATTCTGTGCAGTTTGGCAAACGGGCAAATCGTACAATTGGCTGGCTCTGTCCCCGCTTGTTTTTCGGCCTGTTTTCCAGGCTGTTCTCTGGACCATTTTTCAGACATTTTCAGGGCATTTTCCAGGATGTTTTCCGGGACATTTTCAGCCTGAAAAATGGCCTGAAAACAGCCCCAAAATGCCCCCCAAATGGCCTGTTTTTTTTGTTTTTCGGTCTGTTGTTGGCTGTTTTTCTGCCTGTTTTAAGGCATTTTCCAGGCCATTTGGGCCATTTTTCAGTCATTTTCAGGCCATTTTCCAGGTTGTTTTTTGGCCCCCAAAATGGCCTGAAAACAGCCCAAAAATCTGACCAAAATACTGGCTGAAAAATGGGTGGGGTGGAGCCAGCCGGCTGAATACTACCGGTCTTTAAGATGACTGGTCAGGAGGCGGGGCTGGGTGTGATGTCACCCACCCAGTCACATGACCAACCAGCCATGCCTACCCAGCCAGAGAAACGGTTAAGTTATTCCAATCCACTGATGAAGGACAAAGTTACTTCTTCTGTTTGTTTATTTTTCTTTTTTGTGGCTTGTATTTTTATTTTTTTTAAATATATTTTATTTAATTTTTTGCATTTTTATTTTTATTTATAGATCTTAATAAATTTGTTTAAATAGTATTGTTATTGTTAGAGTTTATACACTCAATTAAACTTTCATTTAGACACATTAGATAAATACATTTTACTCTTTACCTATTTACATGCAAATATAGGTTACCAGCAGCTTGGCAGCACTCTGAAACAGCCTGAAACTGCTCTTTCCAAATTTTATCATACAGACTCTGGCTTTAAATACAGTATTAATGTCAGAGTAAAGAAATCTAGATGTTTCCTTGATTTCTCACCAGCTTCAGGTAATATTGTCCATAGCATCATTCTGGACTGGCTCAGGGCATAAGAGTTTCCTTTCTCCAGAATTGGTTCCAGTTGGTGTTGATAAGCTCTGTTTTACAGGATCCCACTGTTTCTCTCCACTCCTATTTTACATTTTTAGGGAGCCACTGATCTGTAGTTATCCAATGGCACAAGGTCAGGTATCATCATTATGCTTAGTCAGCCAGGGGTTGAGAGGTATAGCTGAGTGTTTTTATCAATATGTTGATGATAACTCAACTGCACCTCTCAACATCAACCAATGAAGGATGCTCTCAAATTTCTTTCTCAGTGTCTGAAGGCTGTAGAAATTTGGACGGGGAATAAATAGGCTTAGGTTCCATTCTAGCAGGAGTGACTAACTGTGGGCTTTAGGATTCCCAAGCTGGTAATTTTTCACATTGGTTCTGAATGGGGTTGCACTCACAAATGAAGGCAAATATAATACAGGAGAATATTGCAGGATCCAATCTGGGTTGGTCACTAGGACCAGAGTTTTAATCTTCTGAGCTTTCACCCTTGTGCTGGAGGGTGGAGTTCCCATCCTCAGGGAACTTCTGTCCCACCAGAATATTGCACAGCCCAAATTAGAACTAGTGTACAACTTGGAGATAGTCCAAGATTATTGGATCCTGTTCAAAAGGTATGTGGTATGCATGGCTAGGAGGGCTCTTGCACAATATCATCTGAAAATTGCCTGGATTGGGAAGTCGAGCTCAAACATTTGTGTCCGATAAACACCTTTTTGGATTACTGCAACATTACTGCTGTGCAACATGTGACTTCCTTAAGAACTACATGGTCACATCTGTGTACCCACTACTGTCCAAGCTATATTGACTCCCAGTAGGTTTCCTGGTGTAATTCAAAGTTCATGTTATCATCTATAAAACCTCTCATAACAATCTGGGTTACATGAGGGAACCATCTTTATCCAATTATTTCCGCCCATCCCACAGAGTGAGCATATGATAGGTCCCCTCAATCAAATAATGTCATCTGATGAGATCTACCTTGTCTGCCTTGTGGAAAGCATAAATCCTGGAAATTTGAATGGCTCTGATCTATTGGCCTTCTATAAGACTGGCTTTTTCTCAGACATTGGGTAGGATAGTTAGAGAACCTATTTTTTAGAGGATTGTGGATATTAATATCCATGTTGCCTCTGGTATGATTTTTTTTCCTGTTTTCTGTTCATATTTTTATTATTAATTTTAATTGTTCAACATGCAGACTCATATGTTGAGTGAGTGGACTTATAAATCTAAATTCTTTACAAGCACTATCAATACATTTGGGCACAATATTCATTTTAATTCATTTAAAGGCAGGGACACTTGGAGAAAAGACAGCATATACAGTACCTACCATTATGGTTTGTGAGAAATCACTTAAAATAACTTCATCTGTGATATTCAGATATTTCCCATGTATAGTCATCTTGCGACCTCCACTGGGGGAGGGGGGAAAACAATAAAAAAATAATGTTAAAACAGAAATTTCTTAATAAAAAAATAAAAAAAATCACACAATCGAATTTTCAGAGTTGAACACAAAGTACATTAACTCAGAATTTCAAATTTTAATTTCAAATAATCAGGCAATCTACACATTTCTGATTTCATTTCTGATTAAGAGCCACAGTGGTGCAGTGGTTAGAATGTAGTACTGCAGGCTACTTCTACTGATCACTGGCTGCCAGCAGTTTGGCAGTTTGGTTTCACCAGGCTCAAGGTTGACTCAGCCTTCCATCCTTCCAAGGTCGGCTAAAATGAGGACCCAGATTGTTGGGGGCAATATGCTGACTCTGTAAACTGCTTAGAGAGGGCTGTAAAAGCACTGTGAGGTGGTATATAAGTCTAATTGCTATTGCTATTCAATTATCTTCTCTTATGGCACTGCATAAGGCAGGCTGTTTCAGGCAAATTGCTAGCTATGGCCTTAGATATTGTCAACATTGGAAGTATCTACACAATAAAATTGAGCTTGTAACACAATTCCTGCCATATATAATTATGTTTCCAAAAAGTGAATTTAAATATATATGTATTCAGTGCATTACAGAAAGAAGCATTTAAAATGTATTATTAAAATATGCATAAGATACCACAAAATATAAAAGGCTCAAAATGCATTTCTTAGGTTACTTTCTCCTTAGATTATGTTAGGATTTGATTACATAATTGTTTTTCATATATATATCAGAGTTATGTGAATTTGCTATGCTACCAAAGTGTTCTAGTAACTTGTAGTTTTACACTGAAAGAATCTGCTAAAAGAAACATAAAAATGTTTCCTGTTTATGAGGAAAAAAAGTGGTGAGGAAGAGAGGTTTCTGTAGCAATGTTAGTGGTACAGAAAAGTTCATTCTAGTATTTTCACCTACTTGCTCCTTTGGTATGGTAGAGGAATAATAACCTGGTCTCCCGCTTGGGCGGGAGGTTGGACTAGATGACCTACAAGGTCCCTTCCAACTCTGATTATCTGTATTAAAGGAAAGTTGTAAAGGGAGAGTGACAAAGGTCTATAAACTAAAATGATCTACTTTCAATAACAATGCTTAGATTAGACTATAACTTTCAGGTGGTGTAATCTTTTATGATAGTACAAATTAAATATTACCTCATCCAAGTAGTATTTGGAAGGATTTTAGCGCATGATGGAAAAGAGACGTAATATAGTGGAAGAGAGGCAGAACATTCAAATCCGTTTTCCTTTATGCATGCGCTCTTGACTTCTTTACGACTTGGTGGTAAACAGAATTTCATGTGTGTGTCATTTAACACTTTAGTAACATATCCCCTAAGGAAAAAGAAAATAGTGTCCCTTTTTAATGCATCATTACTCTCACTGAATATTCCTTCTGCCTGAACTCTTTTTAAAACTCTTTCACCTCTTCTGCATTATCTTCTATCTTTTCCTTAAAGGCTTAGAACCTCCCCTTCACCTCCATGGGCCTCAAGACTGTTTCTTAGTATAAAATATTGTCTACAGTTCTTAATTCTTGTTGACACTCCCATTCACTTCTTTCTATTATTATCTTTCTTATGGAGAGTTGCTTCCTCTTTCAGCTAGCATTTCCTTTGCTTGATCTGATAAAATTTTATTCTCTTATCTAAATACTGTTCACTTAGAATGAAGATATAATAGATTTGTAAACTCCATCAGCACACTAATGTTTGCTCTCTTTGTTGCTTAACTCAGAGTGCTTCTTGGAATCTAACTACCTCCTGTCATTGCTTGCTTAGCAGGAACAGGCCATCTAATCAACTACAGTATAATGGACAACTATCAGCTCTCAGTATGCATTGCTTGTAATCAGTAACTCTTTCGGATATTGTCTTGTTACTTTTCACAGCTGAATAAACAGTCCCTCAGAGAATTAGCTTCTCCAGAGACTTTTGTCCTTTCTTTGTTTCTTTTTTATTGGCAATTTCTCATAAACTATCCTTGTTTACTTCCTCAGTGTATTTCTCCTTGGAAAGGATTGCTATTCCTTGTACAGTCTCTGCTTACTCAGGAGGTATTACTCAATAAATCACCTACAGTGAGCAATCAGCAACCTTCAGGAGATACTCTTGGCAATCAACATTTCCCCCTTTACTGTTGAACAAATAATCCCAGAATATACAGTTTCTTTGGTCATTCTTATATCTTGTCTCTTTTTCATACTGAAAATGTGGATGAGGTATACAGTAAATTCTAAGGATGACTATGGAAAATATGAATAACTACTAGGAGTCTGATGCCATCCATATTTAACTCTATATTTCATTTACCCTATATTTACAATTAATTTTGCTCATATCTTTATGTCTTCATATGTGTGTTTCAGACAAATTCAGTCCAATATTTCACAGAGAATGAGAAAGAGATACACTAATGGACTGTACTTCCTAATTACTAGCAAAATTCCACTTTGGGAGTTAACATGACAAAAGAACAGTTTCAATTTCCATGTATAAGAGCTGTAAATCTATGTTTCTTAGGTAGACACTATCTGATTATATAGTACAATCACCAGTGCAGATGGTTTTAAGATAAATCAATATGCTGTTATTTTGACTCACACATCTTGTTGGCAGCTGCTGGTTCCAGTTATCTCCATCAAAAAATTTGATTTTGTAAAGTTTTCTCCTATGACTAGCACTTCAGGTTTACCTAATGTTGACATGTAGTTTGGTTCAATGGAAATAATTTTAATAGGCTGTTGGAAACAAAATAAATGTATGTTAACATATCCAGACAATTTTTTTAAAGTAACAGAATTGTGCATTTATAAATACCTTTAACATTCTTTTGATATTAATGGTTTGGCAGCTAATTTGGTCTAGTGGTTAAGGATCAAATTAGAAAGCAAGATGCCATGAGTTCAAGTCCCTGCTTAGCCAATACAGCCAGCTGGATGAGGAGTATTAATTATAGCAGATATATTCAAAAGATAGATAACAAAACTAGATAGATAGATAGAGAATATAAATTTTTTAAAGTTACCCTTTTTCACTGAAATCAAGGTCTGCACAGAGGTGAGAGAATTAAGTTAGTTTATATGCAAACCAGGTTGTGTCCTTATTCTGTTACATCTGGTAAATGTACAAAGCCAGCTTCAAAATATATAAATATGTATTAGTAGTTTACTTCTCATAAAACAGCCACATTAAGCGGTCAGTAAGGAGAGAGTCTGCCTATCTCCAAAGACAGATCCATGCCAAGAAGTTAAGGGATAGAGAACGTGTAACTTTCCAGATGTCGTTGATAATTCTCAGGATTATTTTCCATTGGCCATGCTTAACTGGGTTTCTGGGTAATCTTAACAAAGAAGTCCATCTCCAGTGTAAGATATAAAATACATATTTTCCTTTAAGTTCTAATATATCAGTTTCAATTTTTTTTGCTGACCTTTGATGTTGCTGAATGATCTTTTTTGTTTAATGCATTGATAGTTCTACTACAATCAATCTGAAAAATAAATCAATAAAAACAAATCAATTTAAAAAAAATCACTTAAGGGAACAAATTTCATTAAATGATTTTTATAATTCTATAAAATCAAAACATCTTACTTTTTTGGCACAAGTCATAGAAGAGGTAACACATTTTTCTTCTCTAGCATTCCAGGTGCAGTGCGGATGATCACATTTTGAGCACCTATTTATATATATATATATATATATATATATATATATATATATATATATATATATATATATATATATATTAAAAACAGAATATGTAGCAATTAGCAAAGAGAGAATCAGCAAAAGTGTGAACAATGGCTAGTGGCTAGGTCCTATTTATGATATTTACATGTCATAAATATTAAATATTTGATATTGATGATATCATATGATATTTATCAGTAACAAGCTTGACTATACTTTGTTTTACATTTAAGAACTGTTTACATTTCTAATTCTTAAATGATAAGTGGAATATTATAAATCCATACAAAACAAATTTGGTAAACAAATCTTACGTTTTTGATAAAGAACAGATGTCAAATTCAAATATTTCTGATAAATTCCAAGTTCCTGAGATGAATGACACTTGAACTGAAAAATGAGAAAAAAACACTTGTATTATTAACTGCAAATCTGTGTATAATGAATAACTTAAAAACAACTGATTTAAATATAGAGCTATAGGTTTCCTTTATATTGTGGTTGCTTTTGTACTCTATATTATTTACAGCCTATTTTTCAGTCAGGACTGGATGCCTGAAAGGCTTACAACAAGTGATATACAGTACTAAAAAAAATATGAAATGTCTTCAACAACAAACCTCTAAATAGATCGCACCTCATATTGTTTTATATGTCACATTGAATTAACAGTCTCAATAAAATGATGTTCTATGTTTCTTGAATATTACAGTTAGATTACTTTGCACAGAAGCTCAAGTTATGGTACAATTGCATAGGGTATATGGATCTCACCCATTTCCGCATCCATTATCTTTGCAATACCATTAATATAATTTCTGGGACTATGAACTTGCTTCTATGAGCAAAACTTTTAAGACTGCTTACGTTAAATGAGTGGGAAGAAATCCTATCCCAAAGGTTCAGATATGAAAGAGTTAAAGAAAAACTGAAATTTAATCCATCAATTAAATCTAACTTGTCCATGTAGATAATGACCAAAGACTATCAGGGCCTGGAAAAATCAAACTCCGAGGAGCAGGAAAATCCCCCTATTGGGGTGCTTTTTTGAAACAGAGTAGCAGAACTCCATCTTGTATTTTGTTCTAGCTGGAGTTCTTTCCCAGGGCTGACTGAATGCCACTTAAGACCCAATTTTCAGTCATTCTGTTTCCTTTAAAATTTTAGTTTCTTAAGCTAAAGGATCTGCATTTCTTATGCAATCAGGGCTTTCATCTTGACAAGTTATTTCTAGTATATTTCAGCTATTTAGGGAAGATAAGAGGCTTGCCATTTTCTGCATATGAATTGAAATTAGCTGAGAGTATTTTTTTTTTCTGGAATAACTGTCCCAAAGAGTTGTGGGAGGATTATGGGTGGAAGATCTAAAATAGTTTTCTCAATTTTAGCAGCTTGAAGATGTGTGGACTTCAGTTCCAGAATACTGGATGGGGAATTCTGGGATTTGAAGTCCATACATCTTCAAAAGGTTGAGAAATAGTAATCTAATAGAACTCTATGGGAGCCAGGAGGTTTTATGACTTTTCCTAGTAAGTAGTGTTCTGTCGCCAGTAAAATAGACTAGAAGACCGGAGTTGAATTCAGCTCTTTAATAGCAACCAGTAACTTCAACTGCAGTCGAGCCGCGGCAGCCCTTTTTATAGCGGCTGCTCGCGGCTCGCAACCAATGGCATTTATTTAAACTTCCTGCCGTTTTAGGCAGCCAATCCGATACTGATGTTATTAACCAATTGTTTCGTTGCATTAACTAACCAATAGGAACATCGACTTAGAAGTCTCTATTTGAATACAGTACAAGTAGTATACATATACTTATATAAAGAATATATAGAAGAAAGAAACTGCAAATGGATTTACAGAGCAACTAATTATGCATATATCTGCAATTCTTTTACATCTGCTATACATGCTGAAGCTAATAGATTTGTTTTCAGTCTTCTACAACTTCCTTTACTAAAAAGATTTGATTAATATTAATTAAAATTGCTCTAACTGTATCACCACAAGATTGTATTCAGCAGATCAGATTTTATTTTTGCAGAATGCTGAATATTTAAAGCAACTTCCTTAAACTTGCATTCACAGGGTGTGGTTATGTGAAGGCAAAATGGATCTTTCATTTCTTTCAGTTTTATCAACCACATCTTCTATTCCCATGCAATATCTACCCAACCACATCTCTCTGTAACAAAGGTTCAAAATTTGTCTGCCAAAGAGGTACCCTTTTCTTTTAAGTAAAGTTGTTGAAACTCAGTACATATACATATTTCTAGAGGTGTGCATGAAGAATAAGGCCATAATAATTACTATAATTTCTCCAGATACCCAAGACCACAATCATCCTCCAAATATATTGAAATAGTATCTTCTAGGAAATTCTAGAAAAATATTGTCTCACTTCTAATATACTTAAATTACAAGAAAACACTTTCTGGAGAAGCAAAGTCTCCTGAGTTCTATCTCTAGGACATCTCTTCTGTTTATGCTATTTATCTCAGGAAAGTGATAATTGTTCTTGGTTGAACCACTGATCTTATACAGTCATTTTTTCCAGCATGATTTCTGTTTCCATACAGCGTATTTACAAAATCAGTGTAATATCTCCACTACAGATCTAAAGCATTCCCATAATGTAATAATTTTTCTTGTGTTGAGCCCCATTACAAATAATTCAAGGTGGCAAACATATCCAACACACTTTCCATGTCCTATTTACCCCACAACAACCCTGTGAAGTAAGTTGGGCTGAGAGAGAGAGTGACTGGAAAGTCACCCAGCTGGCTTTCATGGCTAAGGCAGGACTTGAATTCACAATCTCTTGTTTTCCAGCTTGGTGCCTTAACCGCTACATCAGGAGCATCCAACCTTTTGGCTTTCACAGGCTGCATTGAGAAACTGTCTGCACCATATAAATATATAATATAGTTAATATATATAAACTCACATAATAATGTTAAAAGTTTACAATCTTGTTAGGCCCCATTACTAGCTGTCTAGGGCCACATGCAGCCTGTGAATGACAAATTGGACATGCCTGCACTAGACCAAATTGGCTCTCTTTTGCAGGTTGAAAATTGCTATCAATTTATAAAATACTTGGAATTAGAAGACTTTCATCATTATTGGGTCATAATCATTTTGTTTTTATTTGCAGGTCGTTGTATTTTGTGACAACCCCCTCCTCCACCCCCAGTTCTTTTTCTTCCACTCTGCTGTCTCCAGCTCTTGCCATGTCCACTATCCAGCTTTTTTGTATTTATCGACAATTGTTATGTTGTTGGTGAAACAAATGAGCAATGTTTTCACCCTTAAAATATAGTGGTATAGCATCATTCAACTTTACATCCAAACTCGATACTTTCTTCCTTTCTCATAACCTCTTTGAAAAAGAAAGTCAAAATGAGGCAAAATATGCACAGGAAATGAGTTACTATGTATTTCCCAATATCTTTGCCAGTCAATGTTAATGCAGTGTTGGTATCTAGCTGAGGTTGTAGAAGAGCATTGAGAAAAAGAATTATGCAATTCGTTTTTGCCCATACATTTTAAAAGCTAATAGATTTATGCCCCCACAATTTTGAAAGAAAGTATTATAGCTGACATTATTTATTAATGGATATGAATGTACTTATAATTGCACTGATCTTAGAAGGCAGTTACAAAATATGTATGTCCATTTTGCTTCAATAAAAATGCATGCAGGAAAGCAAGTGATTGAAAAATACTACTGCATAGTATGGCTGAATGTTGAATATGTTTCATAAAGAAATGTGTATTAGTTCTGCTAGAAAGCTCTTATAAATAATGCATAAGTAAAACTATAATTATAGCAATGAATAATACAAAGCAGCCCAACAATAAAATGGCCATTCAAATGGACTGCAGATTTTCCACAGCATATGAGAAGGTTGATTTGCTTGTGGATTAACAACTTTGTTTTTTGGAAATGTTATTCAACACTTAAAGAGAAATTAGAAGTACAGCTGACCTTTCTTATGCATCTTACGTGTTATTATTATATTAAAGAAAGGGACTGGTGGATTTCCCCAGAATTATTTCCCTCTTTTCCCCACAAAACGTCAACAGCTGACAGAAAAGTATCCATTGCATAACATTGGATAAGGATAAAGTGATGAGTTTCAACATTCAATCTCCTGCTGCACCTATCATTTCTTTCAACTGCCTCACCCCTTCCACTTTTCTCAGATTGAGAATTTCCTTCCATCCTGCTGCACAGCTAGCCTCTTTCCCCCTCCCCAACTGTAAGTCAACTTCTTTTAAAACACAGATAGACACAGATAAAACACAGCATTAAACACGGGTTTAAAAGTAGCCTTGATAATATTGATATGGGGTAGGACATGTACAGTGCAGTGGGAGATTCAGTCTCACTAAACTATAACACCATGCTGAAACACCATTTCCCTGAATGCCTGTCAGTCTACCATGGGTTTAGTAGTAGTAGAGTGCTAATCCTATGCTTAAAAGTAGCCTGATTAAGAGGAGACAGGCTCTTTAGGAAGATTTCATAGTGCAGATGAGTCTCTCCCCCTCTATAGCAGGGGTTTCAAACTCATGCCCACCCCTGGTTTAATGAAGGGGAAAATAGTTGAGATACATCAGGTAATGACAATGTGTCATGTGAGTTTGATACCCCTGCTCTGTAGTGTGTAGACAGCTGGTTTCTTTTGATTAGCTAATTTAAAATATGAATCAGCTCAGAGATCTGCAAGTAGTAGAAGGCTAGAGATTAGACTGAAAGATCTGAACTCTTTCAGTCTTGCTGCCCAAATCAGAATGGCCCTGGAGGACAATACCCAGGAACCAGAGGAGAGTGGCAGAGCCCACATCAACCTAAAATATCTTAACCCTTCTAAAGTGGTTAAGAGAAGTCAAGTCAAACCTTTCTCTTGGGATCACTTTAATACACCCCTGCCAGGATGATTGGCAAAACTTGTCAGTTTATATCCACTGCAACAAATATGTTGTGGTAAGAAGAAAAACCCACTTTAAAACCAGAAGAGTTAAAGATACTTGAAAGCTGCCTCAGATAATATCAAGGGATTAGGTCAGTATCAGACAATAATAATGTTGCCAGGGGTGGTTAGATGCAAGTTATGGTGTGGTTAGATGCAAGTGGGGGAAGGCCCAATGTCTTAAAGTGGCTCAAATATTGATTTTCTATCTTTCAGGAAACACTTAAAGAAATGAACCTCTGCCAGAAACACATGTTTGTAATCTGATTCATGTTTATATTAGCTGACATATAATTTAGATTCTAATGGGTGTATTTTTTAAAGAAGGGTATATGGTTGATACTAGCTGCAAGAAGTAAACTAGCAAGAAGTAAACTAGTGGACAATCCATGAAAGTTTAACTATGATTCCTAATTTAAAAAAATTAGGCTGGGTGGAAAAGTCCATATTCTGTGGCATAATGGCCAAGGTCAGAATGCTAGAACTGGAACTAACTAAAAAGATTATCGTTGCCAACCAGGATTATGATTCAATTTATTTTAACCATCTATGTAGTGTGATCGAGGATTGAGTTGAAGAATCAGCTTCCCCCCCCCCCACCCCATGTGAATATGAGCCACTGGGCACTCTTAAGGGCAGGAAAACGTGTTGACATCAGGTCTAGGACAACTTGCCATGACCAACTTGCCACATGACAATTCATCACGGGCCACAGCCAACTTGCCATGGGACAATTTGCCATCGGACAAAGGTTATATAATATCAAAAAAAATGTGAAATAGAATCATCAAAGAAATGATGTAAAAGGAAGGACAAAATGAAAGGTGAATGGCAAAAATTAAAATAATGTTTTAATTATTTAAAATAATTAAATAAAATTGTTGAATGTCCAGTAGTGAGTTTTCCCATGGTGAATTGGCTTCAATGAGTTGTCCCATGGTGAGCTGGACATCGTGAATTGGCAGCAGTGAGTTGGCTGTGGTAAGTTGTCTCATTCTTTGTATTTATCTCTAGCCATCCAGAAAGGCAACCTCCAGCTGTTTTTTGTTGCTCTGTATAGGGATTTTTTTTTAAAAAAATTACATTCATACTAGCAATGCTGTCTATGTTGTCTTCTGCGCTTCATTTCATTGCAGGTAGCCCACTCTACTCCAGCTGTGATTCCCTGTTGCAGGAATGTCCACTCCCATCCTATAGCTGGTTACAACCCTTCATGGCCAACAACTTATTTTACATGTTCATTCGTAGAGAAATAAAATGCTAGCTTTTTTTTTTTTTAAGTTACATGATAGAACATTGGAACAGTGAAATGGTGGGTCTTTTTTTCTTTCTCTCTTTTTCAAATTAGGTAAAATGGACACGATATTACATTTTTGCCTTCTAGTCCAAGGCAAAATGGTAATTGTGCTCCTTCTGTCATTTTATTCCTGTCTTCTCTTCTTCACTCCCTTGTCAACTATAAGGAAGCTTATACAAAAGAATTGTTACTGAAAGCCATGTGTCCTTGAAAGCCGCCCTGTGTCACTGTTGCTTGTTTTCCTGTCAGGCATAGGAGGGGTAAAGAAGTAGTGGAATCCATCAAATATGGTAAACATAATATAACCATATATCAGGCCATCACCATGGCCAAAGTAGAAGAAAGTGGAATCTGGAAAGGGCTTTCTTAAGCTGGCCTCACTTCCATGATTTAAGGCTGGAATGTGGAGTGTTTTTTTTTCACACAGGTTTTTCACACATCAACCAGAGGAGCATTTTTAATAACTTAACTGAATTCATTGTTACATTAAGTAATGCTTTATGATATAGCTGAATCTAAATGGGATTATGATGAATATGCAATATAAATATTAAATAATATTGTAATATAACCTCCCTTTGCACTGAGTTCAATCTTTAAGAGTAATTTGTATGTATAACTGGAGAAAAGATATTACAAGATATAGAAATATCAACTTACAAAGCTGAAATATAAAGAAACTCACCTTTCTCTGATGGATCTTTAAATGTTATATTACAGGAACAATTTAGATGGTGTTGATTCACATTACAAAGAATTTCATTGGTCCTTGCATTTAACATCTTACAATGGGAATGTGCTTCAGAAAGACCAAAAGAATTTACATCTACTCTCACATGAACCTAAAAGAATAAAAACATTGAAAACAATAAATTTATTCAGTGCTAATTATAAAATTGCCAATTTTATCCTGACAGTGAGCGAGGAAGTAGAAATCTGATGAAATCTGTGCAACTTTAATGATTAAATCCAAATAATCAACTATGAAACAGCATCTATACAGATTTCCTTCCTTCTGTTCCCAGTTTTAATAATGATTTAGCATTATACAGTATAGATGCATGGCTTCTTTTGTTTAAAATGTAGAAAAAAATTACTTGAAAATTAAAGTACATCCCTATGATGATCATAGATTTAGAGAGTGCCAAGTTAGCTACACTGGTTAATCTATTTTGTATATCCTTTTAATACAGATGGATATTTAGAAATTTAAAAGTCATAAAATACAAATAGTATTGGTATGATAAGTACAACTGGTAGGAAATCTCTATGGCACGGGTTACTTTCTACAGAACAAGGATGTACTGTTCTCCAACAGCAGCAAAAATATTAATTAAATATACAATTCCGTATTACCATTATTTCCATTTTTATGTACTTGTGTTTAATTTACTGGATTGGATCCAAAGGCAAAGTATTATAATCATGACTATATAGAGATCTGATCCATTATTGTACTTTTATTGGCACAATGAGAGGAGATTATAAAAATTACTGAGGGCCACTGATCTTACAATTGCACAACCCTGCAACAGGTTTCATTGGTAAAAACAGAGAAAATGGGCAATATTTTTATTCATATGGCCGGAACACTACAATAATGCATTATCATCACAGTCTCAAAATCACCATTGCTAACCATTTTATTACTATTACTCATTTTAATCTATGAATAGAGAATTATGAATTACATACCTTATTATTTTTGAGTTGAGAAGTGTAGATTTTCAGGCACTTATCTATGCCATATGAAATATTTACCCAGTTAGGTGAGTTACTAGAAAATGGACATTTTCCTTTTAAAGTGCAGCTGAAGAAAATACAAGTGTATTTGTTATGGAAATACTAAAAGATGTTTTGACTCTATATAGCAATTCACACTGTTTTTCACTAGTCATTTTAATTTTTTTCCTCAGTTCATAACAGGTTAAAAGGATGTGTTTTACATCAAATATGGTTTGGGGGTTCTACCCCATTTCGATTCAGCTATTTTTGTAAAAAAAAAGTTACTGTACTGTTTCTGCAAGCAATGTAAGCATTCCTAAAAAACAGATTAGCCTAATCAGATTATCACACTCTGCTGCATTTGCTTATTGTTGCATATTGGTATTGTTTGGATTTCTATGATTCTAAAAATCATTTTACAAAACAGCTAAAACCAGGGCTCAATGTAATGGCTTGAAGTTCATATCTGGAAAGTCCTAAATTTGAAATTTTGGGAGCCTATAGCACTCACAATTGCTAGCAGGGACTGGTAATCCCTATATTCTGGGAAAACAGCATCATTTTCTTTTTAAAGCTGGCATGCAAGCTATCTCTGGGATGAACAGCATTATTTATTTTGCTTTGAAAAAACTAAGCGAACCTTAAATACAACTTCAGATTTCTCTCATTCGGGCACTTAAAAAGATCTTAAGCAAAGATCTTGCTTTGTTTGAACACTGTTATGGAATACAATATTCTTTGGAGCAAAGACATGCCTTTATTTTTTTCCTGAACATAAGTTCTAAAGAATGTCCATAGACTGGTCCATCTAAAAAGAAAGTCAATGTGCAATAAATACTGAAATATATTTTGGCAGAAATTCATTTATAATTTTTAGGAGTCACATAATTGGAAAGTCTGAGAATCCCTGCCTTAGTAAAAATCCCTATGAAGCACAAAAATAGCTTTTGTGAAGCTTCTTCTCTGGCAACATTGAATTGTTAACTAGGGCATACAAAACCTTTGCCAGACCAATTCTCAAATACAGCTGGTCTACCTGGAATCCACACTGTATATCAGATATTAACACAATTGAACAGGTTCAGAGATATTTCTCGAGAAAAGTACTCCACTGTCCACTCACAATAGAATTCCCTATGCCTCCAGGATTGAAATTTTGGACCTGGACAATCTAGAACTGCGCTGCCTGAGGTCCGATCTAAGCATAGTACACAAAATTGTCTGTTACAATGTCTTACCTGTCAACAACTTATTCAGCCTCAATCACAATAATACACGGGCAAACAACCGATACAAACTCAAGGTAAACTGCTCCTAACTCAATTGCAGAAAATACATCTTCAGCAACAGAATGTTCAGCGCCTGGAATGCCCTATCCGACTCCATTGTTACAGCCTCAACCCCTCACAGCTTCAATCTCAAACTGTCTACAATGCACCTCACCCATTCCTAAGAGGTCCTTAAAGGGGGCGTGCATAAGCTCACCAGCACGCCTACCGTCCCTGTCTTACTGTCCCCATTTATCTGTATTTACTCCCTTTGTTCTTGTTTATGTTCATCTTATACTTGTTATCTTGTATATGTATGACAAACAAATAAATAAAATAAATAAAATAATCTTTCTTTCTTCTTTCTTTCTTTTTTCTTCCTTCCTTCCTTTTTCTTTCTTTTAAAACACACATAATTTTGAACAGGCATTCAGACTCTCCATGAAATATTAATTATGTTGTTTTACAATATTAATACAAGGATAATTACCTTTTCTTTGTGTGGCACCATCCACAGTGTGGGTCCATTGCAGATAAACAATCTCTGCAGGAAATATATTTGTTGCAATTTGCAACCTGTATTCTCCTAATCTAAAAAAAATAAAAAGTATTTTTTGCAAATTCTTTATCAGCCATTCCAAGCAAAACAAATAATATTTTTATGAGTTTGAGATACACAAAAAAATAATAACTATTTTAAAAGTTATAACTCTTAAAAATATAGGGAGGTAGTCAAACAAATATGCCTCATTAGGTTACTAGAATAAGGTGTGTTTTTTGGGTATGTTGATACCAATTTCTCACTTTTTCAGTCTTTTACAAATAACTATTTGTGAACTTGATTTGAACTTATCCTGGCTGGCAAAAGCTGGCTGACAAATAACAAGTCTCTGGCTGCTAGTTTATATTGATTCTGGGTTGATTCTGGAATGAATTCTAGGATTAAAAGAGAAACATATAAATTATAGGTGTTTTCTAATGATATGGTGATAATTTAGAAGATCCTTAATAGAAATATTAATAAAAATATAAACAGTTTGGGGATAATAGCTACTTTTAAAATTAGCAAGCAAAAGATGAAGATGCTTACAAAGAATTTGAAAATGGAAAAACAAAGGGAACGGTTGGAAATAACCAGTTTTAATATTTTTCTTGAAATACGTATGTATTACTATGACTAGCATGAATTGTATTTTATTGCAGAACAATTATGTAAAAGCCTGGAATTAAGAAGGATGTACTGAAATAGGAGAAATTACTATCATCTAGCATGCAAGGTAACTGCTGACCATGTGAAGCCAATTTCCACAAGTCTCATGAGAATGGGAGCCCTAGTTGGAGAACAGCAGGCACCTTGTTCTTGTGATAGTTTGGAAGAACTTCCAAAGGGTTTCTGAAGCATTGAGAGAAAGGGAACCACTATTTGCACAATGCCTCGAGTGATTTGGAGAACAGTCTGACTGGCCTCGAAAAGAAGGCTTGGCATAGCTAGCTGCAAGAGAAAGATGGCAAAGACAGCTAGGCACATCAGGGCCTTTACGGGAAAAGCAACGGAAGCAATGGCAGAGGCTTGGGGCAATGGCAGCTGGCTGAGACTACCAAAGTTTCAGGTCTCTACTTCAGCCTCAGGACTGCCATTGCTGCCGAGGTTTGTGATGCTGTGCAGGGTGGCCAAGAGGGTGAAAGATGATAGGAGGGAAGGAGTTGGAGTGTCCCTGTGGTTATAAGTGGCTGAATTTTGATCACATTCAGTCAGCGTGGCTTTGGCCCGGTCTACCCAGTGCACAGAGGAAACATGCCAGCAGTTTGGGGAGTGGGGTTAAAATGGCCACAGCCACCTAGTCAGTCATGCCCACCCAGTCAGCCACAGCCAGTGAGTGACAGCAAGATGGCCATGCCCACCCAGTCAGCCATGCCTGGCTGGCTCCCGAGGTCAACCATAGCCCTGATATGACTCTCAATGAAATTGAGTTTGACATCCCTGTTCAAACACAATGACGGAATGTTTGGTGAAGAAGACAAAAGTAGTAGAAATGGCAAAATTGACTGGTTTGATTAAAGAAAGATTAACATCTACATTTATTAGTAGCTGGAAACTCCTTATGGACTTTTTGCTATAGAAAGAAAAAAATGATCTATGACGTTAATGATTGGAAAAAGTAAATTATGGAAACAAGAACACTTTGATGTAACTTTAGAAATAGAGGGTAAAATAAATGCATTTATAACCATTGTTAGGAAGACTCTGTCTTATAACTTTTATTTTTTTCTATTTTCTTTTCTTACTATTTACTACTTTTATTTTTTTTTAATTACCATTCGATATTTATAGTCTTTGCCTTGTTAAAACGCACACATGTACAGTATATCATTAAACATACACACACCCACACTGTAGCTTCAAATTAGTATAACTTTTAATTATTGTTTTAAATCTTATGAGCCATTTTCATTGCAGAGGCTCTATATTTTATTTGTGAACTGAAATTGAAATGTAGTGAGTTGCTATATTAATGTTTTAATGTTGTATTTAATTATTTTGTAGATATCTAACTACAGGCAAATTCACCTAGGAAACTACTGCTAAAATTCATTTTGAAATATACTTCTGGCCAACCTCTGAGTCCATTTTCCTATTTCTAGGAAGATTGGATTAATTATTGCTCTTAAGTATTTTATAGACTTAGAAAAATGTATTTTTTCAGATATCAACTTTTTTAGGTTTTAATGTGGAAAAATTGTAATTGTGGTTGCTCATAATAATTTTTGTTAAACTCAGATGGTCTGTATTAATCCTATGAAATCATTATTAGCATTTCGAAT
Source organism: Pseudonaja textilis (assembly GCF_049901715.1). Lineage (NCBI taxonomy): Eukaryota > Metazoa > Chordata > Lepidosauria > Squamata > Elapidae > Pseudonaja > Pseudonaja textilis. The sequence continues at coordinate 41,085,303 of NC_141994.1, read as the reverse complement.
CTCACCAGGCTCAAGGTTGACTCAATGTTCCATCCTTCCAAAGTGGGTAAATGAGGACACAAATTGTTGGGGGCAATAAGCTGTAAACGGCTTAAAGAGGGCTGTAAAGCACTGTAAAGCAGTGGTAAGTCTAAGTGCTATTGCAATTGAGCCTTTGACCTTCTAGTGTACAGTATTTACTCCATATCAATGAAGAGTTGGAATAATGCTAAGTCATCTTACACAAAAAAAGACTGATAATGTTGATGTCCTGGACCAATCACAATGTGGAATAAGATAAATAAAGGCAGTGAAATGGGGAGTAAAGTGAAAGAATGTGAACACTGCAGAATGTGAAAAGGGACAATATTTCCAATATTAAATTACTAGGATGAGGTGACTCTTAGGACCTGATGATGTAAGAATCTTCCAAAGTCCTCCCCCTACCCCACAAAAAAGATCCAGTGTGTAGTAATTTTTCATAATTCTCTAAACTTTTTCCATGGGCTTTCCAGTATCCTTTTATCATAAAACTTCACTAGAAAAAAATTTGAATATTTGCAATTGCTTTGCTGGCCTTCAATACTTGGCTAAATGAAGTTTTATATACAACTTTGAAAACAGCATATAAATGGAATTCTAGAGTGTAATTTAGAATTCAACCAACCATATTATTAGATGGTAGATAGATGTAATTCTGATCCGTAGGGTCAAGTTCAAGCCTATGGAAAATGGGTGTTTCTTCCTTAATTTCATATAAAATTTCTGGACAATTTGGCTTCATTTTGTCATCAAGGACAATCTATAAAAACAGGATATATTTAATGAACATAAGCTTGCAAACAGTTTGGAATAGAGTTGTCCTGTACTCTTTTGCCACCTATTCCTCATCACAACTTCTTTTCCCGTGTGGTCTTAAATAACTGTTGAGGAAAAAGATTAAGGCTGATTTTTATCTTGTAAAATTATTTAATAAAAAGATGATAGATAGATAGATAGATAGATAGATAGATAGATAGAGATATATAGAAAGACTGACAGACAGACAGACAGACAGACAGATAGATCGATAGATAGATAAAATAGAAGGCTGAAAAGAGTGTAAACAGTTATAGATGCTGTTGTTATAGTAAAAACATATACTATCTTCCAACATTGTACAAAATCATTATGTAACTTATAGTGGCTTAATGTATGAGCCCAGCCTTGCCAATTTGTAAACTGTAGCATATGTAAGTTCTATGCCTTGTTCAAAATACCACGTTTAAATCAAATGAATATATTATTAAATCAAATGTACCATAGCAAACAATGTATTTTTAAAAAAGATTTTTTTCAAATGCAAAGTTATAGTGAACAATATAAAATCTGTCTTCCTTCAAAATCTTTTCTATTTAATTTATAGAAAATGAAAGCTCGAAATGTGCAAATAGTGCAAATGTGCAAATGCATGCACCAACCTGTTTTACTTCACTAAAAAAAAGATAAATTGTATGTGCAGATTATTTGTGAGTTCTTAAAAACTAAGTATACTGATTATTTATATTAATACTATTAATTTTTTTATTAAAAACCTATTGAAAAAAATTGATTCAAATATGAACACTGTTTTCTGCAATTATACATAACCTGATGTATGAACTATTGAAATCATAATGATTTATGGCATAACCTACCTTCAATAGCTGCCCATTTCCTGTCCCTAAAAATAAAACAGTCTTGTTTAGAAGCACAGTAGCATAAACTGAAACCAAATTAAAATGATTCAGAGAAGTTGAATTGTTCATTGGCCATGTAACTTTTACCTGAAACAGAATGAACAAAGAAACAAAACTTTAGTATACACCATTAAATCATAACTAAAAGAAGAAATATTCAGTAGCTATCAATATCTGTGGGAAGATTAGTTGCCATATTATAGATGTTGAGTGGTATTTTATCTCAAGTAGACTTCAATATTATTAAATTTTTCATTAGGATTAATATAATATATATTTAATATACTTTTTTAAAAAAAATCAGCATAATTAGATCAGAGAAAAATCTGAAACACTGAAGCAAGCATGTACTTAGAAGCATCTTTTCTTAATTAATAATGCCTGATTAGCCTAGCTAGTTTGTTGCTTAGCTATGTGAATCCAAAAAATGCAGGAAGAAGTAGACTACATAAAGAGCCAGTTTGGTCTAGTGGTTAAGGCCCCAGGCAAGAAAGCAGGAGACTGTGAGTTCAAGTCCTTCTTTAGCCATGAAAAGTCAATTCTGTGAGTTTGGACCAGTCATGCTCTCTCAACCCACAGGTTCATTGTGGTGGGGAAAATAGGAGGAGGAAGGAATATTAAAGCAATAACATAGAGACTGAAACATAAAAACCAGAAAATGTGAAGGTCAGAAATGTAAATATGTGTGAATTCCTTGCTCTCAATAATTTATTCTGTTTTGAAAGAAGATACCCCAAAATATCTGAAAGGCACTAGATTGAAGAAGGCTAAACTACACATTATGGGTTTTGTATTCAGAGGTGATCATGTAATGTAGTTATGAGATTGGATATCATTTAATGTATAATTTTCATAACATTTAATACCAAAAAATTTGCGGCATTTTTAGATTGTGAAAGTACTCATAATACAATTAGTGAAGACTCCTACTCCTCTTTCCCATAATACATTAAGGAGAGGAAATAAGAAAACATAGGTAATCCAACAATGTATATAGTATATTAGTGTCTAAAGAATTATAGGTAAATGGAAACCATTCAGTAGAATACATTTATTTTTCCGATGTATGGGTCACCATTTTGAAATTTAATTTTTCTTATAATGCAACTAAATCTAATATTTATATTATGCCCTCCATGTTTGTTGCTTTTTCTTTAATATTTCACAGTGCTACAAGAAAGTAAAAAAACTGGAAATCCTGTACAAAATCTTTCACCTCCTTTTCCGAAATGCCTTTTATAATTTCATTTTATGTGGCTCTTTGTTTCCAGGGCTCATGGAATCATAATAAAAAATCTATTTTAAAACGACAAAGCTCCTCTATTATCTTTTATTGATAACAGTTTTGTATGTATTCCTTAAAATTCTATTTATGGTTCTGAATAATTATTTATGACAACTTTATTGTGTTATTATATTTGTAGTTAAGTTAATAAAAAGCCTTCATATTTAATAGTACTGTTAAAATGTGTCAGATGATTTTTACATTGCTGTAAACCAAAGTGTTGATCAATTACTCCAATCTCCTTTAACCAGCTGTAATACATTTCATAATTCTCAGTTAACACAGAATATCAATCAGAAAAAGCTGAATTAGATTTTCTCTGTATTGTCTATTATTTACTACCATTTGGCATAATAGTTTTCTCTCTATAACCAAGTGACACAATTTGGTTTAATAGTTGTTTTTAAGTTATCCTTTCAGCATTGTTTGTGATATAAATATCAAGTGGCATAGAAATATGCCACAGAAAAAGAAACACAACTTTAATATGATCCTTTTAGGTTTTTGGAGCATCTGGCATATCCTGCAGTGCATATCTCTGTTTAAACTTCTTACCCACTTAAAGGGGAAAACAACTTTAATACCAGAGCACCTAGGGTCAACCTTAATCTCCCTCAGATATGGATTGGGGATGACATGAACCATGCCATGCTTAGTTCCAGGCTAAATATAAAAGACCACTCAGGGATCACTCTCGTTATGCATTATATTCTCCATTGAAGCCATATTTTCACAGTTCATTACCAGTTCTATTATTTAAATAGAGAACATAAGAAGAATCATCCTGTCGATACCGGTACTTCCTAATACAATTATGATGCCAAATAAATGACTGGGAACAGAAGACAGCTGCTCATTTTTGAAGTACTCTGTTCTCTATAAAAATACTTTCCTATTTAGACATCCAAAAAGTGTAATATTATCAGGTCCCAGAATCTAGATATACAATTTCCCCCAAGACAAATAGGTTTAAAGCTGGGGAGATTGGATGTTTAAATCTAATTTAAATAGATTTAAATCTGGGAGATTGCTTATCCTGCAGTTCTTACATATTGGAAGAGTTATTCCTCAGGATGATGACAAAGAAATAAACCTAAATAATATCATTGTTATCTTTTCTAGGCAATGTTTTCAGAATTAGGAGTGAATATCACCTTAGGTTAGAATCTTCAGAATTCAAAACACATATTCTGTTATAAATCATTGGATGTGATCACTCAAAGAATCAGATTTAAAAATTAATATCACATATACACAGTTTGAAGGAATTCCATGTTACAGTCTATATCAAGGATCAGGAAAATTACTTTAAACTGATTTATATATAATACGCTACCTCCATACAAATTACTAAAATTTCTGAGACCCCTAGAAATGTATGGGGAAGCAAAAGATTGCCAATCACACTCTCAGTCTAACCCATGTCAAAATGTATTTCGCCGCTTTGAGTTACTTATAAAATTAATAATGCAGGATTAAAAATGAGATAAATACATGATGCTGCTGAAAGATTAACAGCATGGATACCAGAAAATTTAGTTACAAGTCTCAAGATAATGCTTGCTGTCATTATTTAAGTGAGACAACACAAAAACTAAAAACATCGACTTTTCATGTGGGAAGCTGACAGGGAATATGATCACATGACTATGGCTTGCTGCCACACTATAATTGCAAGTCACGCACCAAGCTCCCAGATTGTGATTACATGGCCAAAGGAACACTGTGATGGCTGGAACTCAATCATAAGTCCCACTCATGCAGGGCCATCACGACCTTGAATGGTTACTGGATGAATGGTCATAACCTGAGGACTACTGGTGCTCTCTGACTTAGGAATGCTATAGCAGCTGAGACACACCTGGTGCTATCTTTATTGTGTTTTCTGCCAGAGAAACGTATTTTATTTTCCTCGGTCCTTTTAATGATCTCCTAATTTCACTATGATTTTTTTTTATTATCATTTTACTACTGCTTTTACTGTTATTATTATTGCTTATTGTTTTTCTTCCATATTATATTACAATGCAAAACTGTGATGTACTTTGCTTGTATTAATAATTTTAAATTTCATTTGAATTGTTTGAATTTAATGGTTTAATAAAGTGTAATAAAAAAAGAATAAATTAACTAAATTAAATAAGAAATATTGCTTACTGTTCTATCTTAACAGATACGTAACAGATTAACAGAGTTGGAAGGGACTTTGTAGGTCATCTAGTCCAACCCCACCCACCCAAGCAGGAATCCCTACACCATTTCTGATAGATGGTTGTCCAGTCTCTTCTTGAAAGCTTCCAGTGATGAAGCTCCAAATTTCTGAAGGCAACAACGACTGATGACCTTCTTTTATCGGTTCACTATAGAAAGCACCCTTTCATATTGCATTACGGCGTGGTATGCTGGCTTGACAGCCATGGACAGAAAGACATTACAGAGGGTGGTGAGCACACCACAAAACATCATGGGCTGTTCCCTGATACTACTAGATGACCTCGCTAGGGCTTGCTGCCTTAGAAGAGTGAGGAAAATTCTCAGGGACGACTCACACCCTGGTCAGCACTTCTTCACTCTCCTACCATTGGGTAGGAGATGTAGAAGCACAGCCAGCTGCACCAACAGGCTGAAGAACAGTTTCTATCTGTGGGCTGTCAGACTCCTGAACGGAAAATAACTTCATGTCAACATAGTATGATAGACTTGCAGGGCCGGTGCATTGTGCAACAAGGTCACATGGTGTGACTGGATTAGGGACTTCTGTCCTCACTGTGAGTTGTGTTGGAGGTGTGTGCACGAAGGGAGGCTCAGCTAACCTCATTGTACATATGTTGTACTCTGACAATAAAAGTTGATTGATTAAATTATAATCAATCATTTAAATTATAAAAATCATCTAAATTGTATGTTACCAATTCCAAGTTACCAATTCCAAGTTCCTTCTTCCTCTATTGAGTAATGTCACATGATCTTTTGCAATATATGTTCGGTTAGTTAGACATTATTTTTTGCTATTTACCAATGATAAGTATTTTTAAACCCACTGTCTATAATAGAAATTTTAAAAAGTTGAAATCATTTCAACTGAAATCAGTGAGGCTTCGTAGTATTTAATATTGGTTGAGTCATCCTCAGGATCACATTTGCTTATTCTTTATACATATAAAAACTCCAAGATCTGAACTAATTTTAACATTTCTTATATATAGAAGACTGTTAAAAATAACATTATCTGACATGCACCAGCTTAGCCTACTCTATAATTGTCTAAATTGCACTTTCAGCTCCTTTAGGTGATGGAAAGTTGAAACAGAATAATATTAAAATACAATCTATATATATAAAAGCAAAATACCACTCACGCATCATCACAAAATCTCCAGAACTGTAAAGCCTACAAACTTGAAATTTGGCATGTATGTTCCTCTTGGCTTCTAGGTTCTCACTAAGAAACGCTTTATCGAAATGATCATCAGAGCATTACTATTTTATATATTATTACTAACACGCTCTGATGCTAAGGAGTTCTAGTCCCCCTCCCCACCTGAAAAGAACTCTGTTGCAAATGCAAAACACAAGCAGAGGAGAAGAATTTCAATTTTAATTTCACAGCACCAAGCAGCTTTAGTGCAGAACAGTTGAGCTAAGCCATGCCCAGGCTCCTTACCATCCCCTTCCTGCTCATACAGCAAATACTGTTTCACTTTTCAAACAGCCCTCAACTCTCTCACACACTGACGGATACTAGCCAGATGAATACTGATGGATGCTGGTAGGCAGAATTCCCCTCACTTTATTTTTCTCCCCAAAAACTAACTCCAACCATATAGTTTTGTAGTGAAGCACAGGTATCAAGTTAGTATATTATATATAAAGGGGAATAATTGCTGCAGGAAATAACAATTCCTCAATATGAAATTTGCAAAAGTATATCTACTAAAATTATAAGCCAATTTTAAGAATTGTGAAGATTTTAGAAAACAGAAATTATATTATCGGACTATGGAATATATTCCTTGTAGTTAATACCAAAACAATTGGATATAATATTATATTGTACAGTGTTATTACACACACACACACACACATATCTGCTGAACATTAAATGCAGGTGAGATCAACATGGGATATTGTCCTATAAATTGGTTCAAATTTTATGCTGCAGAACATGGAAAGTAGCAAAAAAAATGTTTTTTATTGTACAACAACTGATATTTTAAATGGCTTTTTATTAAAATGTTTTAAGGCAGTCCCAGATAAGGGATACACAATGATACATACACAATAATGTAAGAATGCAATAATATATAACCTCCAACAAATATTTACTTAGGAAAATTATCTGGATCTAAGATCCACTGACCTATTTAAACACCTTAAAAATCCCATATAATTAATATTTCTGGATTTTAAACAGATTAAAACTGCAAAATATAAGTACAATTAAAATCCAAAACTTCTTTAACACATTCTTTGGCTCAGTATTTGTAAACAGCAATGGATCATGCCCAGTATTTCCTAGTCGAACCACAGACAACTACAATGATCTAATACATATCGATTTTACAGAAGACAATGTTGAAAAAGCACTACGCAATCTAAAACCATTTCTATCTATTGGACCAGACAGAATATGTGCCTACTTCTTAAAAAAGCTATTCACTGCCGTAGCTGAACCTCTAAGCATAATCTTTAAACAATCTTTCAGGACCAGCTCCTTGCCAAAACTATGGTCGCAAGCCATTGTCATCCCCATCTTCAAAAAGGGAGACCCCAGACTAGTTGAAAATTACAGACCAATCTCTTTATGCTGCATCACCTGTAAAGTCATGGAATCAATTATTAACCTCCACTTAGAGACAAACTGTTAAATCTGGGAGGATGGGTCCAAGAATGGAGACAAGACTCAGATAGCAACAACAGCTCTTTATTAGTGACTTCAGATCTGAGCAAACTATCCCAGCTGCAGCAGCCCCTTATATAGGGCTGGCTGTGGCTAGGCAGCCAATGACAGTGATTTGAGTTTGCCGCGCTTGGCTGGGCCAATCGCGGCAGCCCGTTTACTAGCCAATCAGATCAATCTGGGGTGACCAATCACGATCCGCTATTAGTGGGCCAATCAGAGTTGCAGGCTTTTGAGCCTGGTAGTCCGGAACACAAACAACCTACTCTCTAATAAACAATTTGGTTTCAGAAAAAAACTATCCTACAATCTGCAACTCTTACACTGCAAAAACATATGGACTACACAACTCAATCAGGGCAAAGCAATAGACGCAATTTACGTAGACTTCTGTAAAGCCTTTGATTCAGTGGTACATGACAAACTACTCCTAAAACTAAAATCTTACAGTATCTCTGGACACCTGCATAACTGGATAGAAGCATTCTTGTCAAACAGACAACAGATGGTCAAAATTAGGAGCGTCCTATCAAATTCTGTACCTGTCAACAGTGGTGTCCCCCAAGGCAGGGTTCTAGGATCAGCTCTCTTCATACTCTACATAAATGACCTCTGTGATCATATTAAGAGGAACTGCGTCCTCTTCACTGACGATGTAAAGCTATTGAACACCACAGACAATACTGCTACCCTTCAAAAAGAGCTTGACTATGCTTCAGAATGGTCAAACAAATGACAACTCAAATGTCAACAAACAAATGCTCTGTCTTACATATTGGCATACCTGTCAATGAATACTTCATCTTCAACCATAACAACACAAGAGCACACAATAGATACAAACTCAAGGTTAACCGCACCAAACTTGATTGCAGGAAATACGACTTCAGCAACAGAGTGCTCAATGTCTGGAATCCTCTACCTGACTCTGTGGTTTCTTCCCCAAACTCTAAAAACTTTAACCTTAAACTGTCTACTATTGACCTCACCCCTTTCCTAAGAGGTTTGTAGGGGGTGTGCATAAGCGCACCAATGTGCCTACCGTCCCTGTCCTATTGTTTTTTTAATTTTTTCTTATATGTATCCATGTATTCATAACTATGTTTTTATTTATACCTATTATCTTGTAAGCAATTGACAAACAAAATTAAAAAAAATCCACAGCACTGTACACATAAAGTATAGCAAAAGTCTTAATTCTTTAGTTCTGAAAAAAAATAATTGCTACAGGCAGTTAGCACTTAGGGCTATGTCTGATTATTGAACATGGAGTGTAAGATTTAAAGATTGACATTTCCAGGACACAGAGAATTGAAAACAGGTGTCCAAAGGATTTTACCTGTTCAGTTTGGTTATTGTTGTTTGAACAAATATAACAGAGGCTATCATACTGCTTAGCAAATACAGCCACATTGATTGTTTTCCAGAATTTTGTTCTGGCAATATAAAGGCAGCATCTGTAGCTCCACCACAGCCCTATTTGGGAGAGAACCTGGATGTGGATCTCCGAAGGCTTGTTTGAAGCTCTCCCCGTTAAAAGTACTAGCTCAAATAAATCTATGAGAATGAGTTCCTAGTCCAATTAATATTGATGGACAGAGAGCATTGATAGACACAATTTCCAGGGAAGGAGCATATCACTTCCAAATTATCTAAGGTAGTTTCTCTAGCTAAAGTATATCTAGCTGAAGTATATCTAGTATAAAGTATATATATGGCTAAATATATTAGGCTCAGACAAAGCCTGGAGCAAAGTCAAGCAAAGAATTTTTGATCTTGATGTATAAACACCTCAGATCTCTGCTACAAATGAGATTGTGGATCCATCTTTCAGCATCCCCAAATACTTTCCTTGTATACTTGCTCTCTTACTTAGGAGGGCATTCAAACTGACATGCCTAGAAAATTTGCCCGCAAAGGTATTGATTAGGAAATTCAATAGTATCCCCTATTCGGAGCTCTTACACATGTGCTCAGACACTGACATTGAGATGGTGTTTTTGAAATGCCCTTTTATCTTTGAAGGATTGAGTTAATCTCTCTTCCATTTACAAATTACATGGTCCCTACAGGCAATTGTATGCTTCCTGTTAAACTCTTAGGACTACAAAAAAATTTGGAAATTCTGTGCCATAGCAATTTCAGCCAGAAACTATTGGGTCTGAATATATTACTGTATGGGACATGTTAGTTTCTGCTTGAATAAGCTTTTATCCAATTATTTTTTTATGTTGATATTATTTTCTTCTCTCTCTTGCTTTGACTTTATGGAATGATTATAACTTTTTAAAATAACATAAGAGAATGAAAAATAAGGTGGATTTACACACTACACTATGATGTGATTTCCTTGTTTATTAGACAAGCATGTTTATAAATCCAGCCAATTATAATTTTAATTCAAATATGTTCAAACAGTAGTTAAAGCAAATATGACTCAATATTATTGGTGGTTATTCAACTTTATCCAAACTACTGTATGATTAAAACAAATTATGGTTACTGATACATGCATTATTTGCATACAAAGCACAATGCACTACAAACAGTTTTAGCCACCAATTTAAGATCAATGTTAAGTAGCCTCAGGAATACAACAGCCAGCTAAACTGTGTTGCATTTTCAGTATGATTGAATATTCCAGCACAGCTTTCTAGGAATTGGTAAAAGATAAAAGATTCCACATTACAGTTCTGAATGGGTATCATCCTTGATGACATCAAAAAGCAGCAAGATATCCAGAAAAATAATGGGACTGAATTTTTCCCCACATTCTGTTTATTTGGTTTTGGCAGGAAAAATGTTTTAGTGCCCAAACTTGACTGAAATATATTCAGGGTGGGGAAAAGGCAGCCCCAGCCACAACATATGCTTAGACTAAAAAGAGTGTTTATCATTAGCCTGTTATATTCTTTAGAGCCCTATAGAGGTTCATGTCTAGAGGAACGATTGTATTAATTTTAAGGATGGAAGGGATGGGAGGATTTCTTCTTTCTGTGGGATGTGGCAACTTCATGGAATCAGTCTTCTGTCAAAAGTGGATAAGGACACACAATATTTCTCTCTTTCCAATGCTTCCTTTTTTAAAGAGTCTTTAGTGCTGAGCTTGGTTGTTTTCTTGAAGACGTTTCATTACGCAAATTAGGTAATATCATCACTGCTAGCATTGATGGTGTTACCTAGTTTGGTAAAGAAACATCTGCAAGAAAACAACCAAGCTCAGAGAGCATCAAATGATCACCCCTCATTTCAAGCCTGAGTTACAAATATTCTCCTTTGTTGCTTCCCCCTTTCTCTCTCCCATTCTTTTTCCTCACACCTTTGTTTCTCTTTTCCAAGCAAGAGGCTGCAAGAAATTAACAGACACTAAATTACAGCATCTGTTGCAGGGAATATGTAAAATTAGGCCAATTGTCACAATTGCTTAGAAAAGATCACCCATCCTTTAAAAAACATATGAACTTAAGATTCATAATTGAGGAAGAAAAATATTTTCCTCTAATTTTACCATTATCATCACACATATTAAACTAGGCAATGAACTCTTATTATTTTCTACCACTGCCATTCTAAATGATGTCATTACTTTTACAAATATACCAAAGAGTAATAGAAGCAATATAAAAGGTCACTTGAAAGTTCCCAATCTATTATTTCATTCTGCAACTGAAGAGGATTCTTATAGCAATGTCAACTATATCAGTCAAGACCCTAGAAATCCTAAAATCAATCAATACTTTAGAACTCATTGCTTTCCACCATTAAAGAGAGAAATAATTGCTTTTAGTCCAATTGAATCTGGATGCGGAGGACTGCTGTTCATTGGTGGAAAGATTAGATATAAAATAATTGAAGTCTTTCACTTTTGGCTTGGACCAGCTAGAGGTTTCGAGCATGAATGCCAAGATTTTTCTCCAAAGGAATTTTATCATCCAAACTGCCTAACCTCATCCATGGAATTTCATTCCCTGCAGGTTAGTCTCTATTTGTGCCCCCTTTCCACAGACTTAGAAGAATAAATGTACCTTTAATTGAGGAGACCTTGGTACTAGTGCTAATCCTAATGATGTTACCTAGCTTGGGTAATGAAACATCTGCAAGAAAACAACCAAGCTCAGAGAGCACCAAAGACCCTTAATTCAACCCTGAGCTACATTCTTCTTCACTGATACCTTCAAAGCATCTCCAAACCCCAGAGTCTCACACCGCCAGCTTTCTTCTCATTACATTAGCATTCTTTATCTACTGGGTTTCTTTTTCATTGAAGCCAATGAAAAACAATAACAATGCAAGAACCTGAAATAACTTTTTGACTCCTGCGTCTCATCACTGCAAAATACAGTAGTGAAATCACTCCTTCAGAAAAGACATCTTACCCCACCATGGCACGGTCCTGCAGAAAACGCTAAACTTTCCTTTTAGTTTTGGCTTCCATTGTGATCTGCTTGCTAACCATGGAAGGCTATGCCTTTTTTGGGGTGGGGAGCAGTCTGCCCAAATATTCCCTATCTTTCGGAGGTCCTGCCTCACATAAATACATAGCTTGTAACAATTAAACAAGTCGACCCTAAATGTAGCTGATTTAGCCAGGCATCTGGCCAACGAATAACCCAAGGTACTCACACATGTTTTTGGAGGATGAAATTCCGAACGGAATTCGGAAGCGGGGGGCTCCTTGAAGTCGCAGCTTTCCGCATTCTCCAGCAGCTTTTGAAGAGAAAAGATACAAAGGGCCGTGGAAGTCGGGGTGGCGGCGGGACTTGAGGCCGAACCGAAAATCCCGGCCCAGAGCTCGTGTTGCTCCAGGTACGCCGAGGAAAGAATTTTGCCGCCGGCGCCACATCGCAGGATCTGGCTATTGTACCAGAAGGTGTTCTTGTACAGAGCGATGAGCATCTTGGCCTCCACTTTGTCGTTGTTATAATAAGGGAAAAAGAAGTACTTCTTCTGCCAGCGAAAGGCATCCTCGAAGTGCAGGTCGCGCACCTCATTCATGGCCACCTGCCTGTTTTCGGCCACGCTTTTCTCGCTTTCTTTTATGAGGAAGATCGCCTTGTTGGCGATGCTCGGCGCGGGCTCACCGGTGCAGGGGTTCACTTTGTGGGCCGTGGCTACGAGCAGGGACCAATGTGAGCAATTGTCCTCGCAAAACATCAGCCCGGCCGCCGCGCCTTCCGACGCGTAGGTCACCAATTCCTGGCCCAACGCTTTCTTGGAGCTCCCTTCGGTGACGTTCTGCAGATAGCAGACGCCTCGCGGCTGAGTCCAACAGGTGAGCAGGCGGTCGCGACCGAAGGGCAGCAGGAGCTTGTTGACCGAGGCCACCGTCTCCCCGCAGGTGGTGACCGGCTTCTCGCAGAAGCGCTCCTCCTTCCACGCCAGCGAAGGCGCCACCTCGTACCAGCAGTTGCCGCTGGCCACCAGGAAGCGCTCCCCGCTCACGGCCAGGTTAGCAACGGCTTGAGGGAACTCGAGGGGGCCCTGCCCTCGGACCCCCGCCGCAGCCCAGGCTAGCAGCAGCAGCAGCAGCGGCGGCGGCGGCGCGGGCAAAGCCGAGCTCCCAGGGTCACGGCGAGCCAGCTGCCTTCTCGTGCCCCCCGGCCCTTGGGCCATGGTCCTCTGTCTCCCCCGGCTACCTAGGGCTCCTCGGCTGGCGGGAGAGGCTCTGGCACCACCGACATGCCAGCAGCTGCGGCCCCGCCCCATCCCTCGGACGAGCAGGGAACCGCTCCCGCGGCTGCCCTTCCCCCGCTCTGTGGCTTCCTCTGTGCCTCAGCTGCCTCGCGCCTCATCGGTTCCTCTTTTTCCCTGGGAGGTGGGAAGCCCGCTTCGCCTCCTTCACATGCGGGGCCGACCCCGTCTCTCCCCTCCTTCCCTTTCTCCCTGCCTCCCTCCTACTGAGGGCGTGCCATCTGGGGCTCTCCACGTGCTTGTCGCTTTCTTCCCGAAGCCTCGAGCTCGCTGTCACCTAGGCGGGAAACGGGCTGCTGCAGATGTGTGCAGGGGAATGTCCTGGCGGAGCTGAGGGCAGCTGGTTCTTTAAGGGTGGGGGCTGAGTGGATCTCCTCGTCGGTGCCAGAGGGTTCAATTCTTATTCTTGTCTTCGGCCTCCGCTCCTCCCAGGCCCTGGCGCTGGGTGCCCCTTCCAAAAAACGTTACCCAGCTGACTTTCCCACTCTAGCCGGTTTTTTTTCTCTCTCTCGAGAAACTTAAGCACCAACCAACCAGCCCTGGTCCGATATAACAAGCAGGCTTGATCTGCCCTCGATAGACCTATGATTTTAACTAACTAAAGACAAAATGGTCCACGTGGATGAAAGCTGTTTTCAGAGTAAGTAGGAATAAGGCTTCTAGGGGAGCTTGGAGATCATTTAGTTCAATTTTCTGCTCAGAACAAGACTGTACAACAGCATGGTAAAATGGCCATTCCAGCCTTGCTTCAGGCACCTCCAGTGAGATAGAGTCCACCTAGCCAAGCACTCTACCCCACTGTTGAGCAGCTTTTTCCATTACCTTCTCCCCTCCCCCATGCCTACTTGAAATCTACCTTTTTTTTTCATTTAAACAGTTTCTTCCCCCTCCCCTCCTCTCCTGGAAAAACTCTGAACAATTCCAGTCCATCTTCCACAAGACAAGCCAGCAGATACGTGGAAACAGCTATTATATCTCACTGCAGTCTTCTCTTCTACAGCACAGCATAGGGTAAAAATACCAAGTGGCTCCAACTGTTCTTGTAATTTTCCTTCCCAATTTCTTGTCATCTTGGTTTCTGTTCTGTGGACATCCTTCATTCTGTCAGTGTCTTTCCAAACGGTGCCCTGCACTAGATATTCTAAAACACAGGTGTCAAACTTGTGGTGTCACATTGCCATCACATGACGTATCATGACGTTTTCCCGCTTCATGGAACTGGGGTGGGGGTGGCCTGCGTGTAACACATACGGCCAATAGGCCAACAGTTTGACACCCCTGTTCTAGGGGCATTCAGTTGACCAATGCAAAATACTGTGGAATGTCTGTTTCTTTAGATCTTGACACTAGACACTAGACAACTGTTGATACCAGTTGTCAGATACTAGGTCAGAATTACATTTGCTTTTCTTGTAACTGTTTCACATGTTGGGCTCATGTTCAGATTTTGATCCTTCAAGACACCCCAACCCTTTTAAGATGACATCTGCCCAGTATGTCATCCCATTTTAATCCTATAGATTTGATTATCATACCCAAATATAGAACTCTGCATATTCAATGACAAATTTAAACTTACCTTGCTACTTTTCTATCCATTTCCAATGTATCAAGTTCTTCCTGATTCTTCAGACTGTTCTTCAGGATGATGCTGTCCTTACCTCCATGTTAATTCTGAAAAATTGATAAATATAATTTCCAGTCCCAAATCCAAGTCATTTATAAGTATGTTGAACAATGCAGGCTTTATAACAGAAACTTGCTGTACGCTACTTATTCCTTCTTTCAGCTTTACATAGTTCCCTTAATGTTCACTTATTGGGTATGTTCATTCAACCAGTTCTGAATCCATTTACTGATACCAGAGCCTAGTGCAAACTTTCCCATCTAGTCTATTAGAATCTCATGGGAGTGCTAAAGTCAAGATGCATTGTGTTCACTACATTCCTGTCATTAACTAAACTGATGACTCTATCAAAACATCTTATTTGAGTACAGCATCATTCCGGGTTATCAAATTTCCATACAGGCACAATTTCATATGCATATTCTTCTTATGTATTCAACTTCATATCTTATTACTCTTTTTCCAACTTCTCACTTTTTCTCCCTTTACTTCTCTTAATTTTCTTTTATGGTTATCTCATTTTCTTTATTTTAAATAAACTTTATTAGTTTTAAAAAACTTTATTAGTTTTAAAAAAACGACAACAACACAGCTACAAATTATATACAACAAAAAGACGAACAGGTCTTGGCATAGGCCAAGAGGGAAAGAGAGGAAAGCTTGAGAGAGGAAAGAGGGAAAGGGAAGGGAAGGAGGGGGGGAAAGTTGGGAAAACAAAAGTAGAGAAAACAATTATAATAAAACCATATTTTTGTGACTGTCTGTAAGGTCTTTTCTTCTTCCAAACTATCGTTGGCAGTGCTTTTCTTTATCTCTGCCTCGGAGGCCTCGGCCTTAGTTTTCTTAGAGATGATCTATCTTTGATTAAGCCAAATGTACAAAGGATTCCAATTGCTATAATAGGTTGAAGATTCTTTATTTTTTAATGCTTGGGTTAGTTTGTCCATTTCGGCGCATTGTAAAATTTTCTGAATAACCATAAGTTCAGTGGGGATAGAGGGTGGTTTCCAGCACTGGGCAAATGCCAGTCTGGCCGCGGTTAAGATATGGATTGTAATATACTTCGATTTTTTGGATATTTGTTTATCAAAAATTCCTAGAAGAAAGGACTCTGGTTTGTACTCAATTTGTTCCTTGGTTATTTCCTCTAGCCAGTGCCTAATTTTTTGCCAGTACTTCTGGGTTTCCTTGCATGACCACCACAAGTGGAAGAAGGTACCTTCTATCTTTTGACATTTCCAACATTTGGGGCTCGTGTTGGGGTGCATCTTCGCCAATCTCGAAGGGGGCAGGTGCCATCTATAAAACATTTTATATGAGTTTTCTTTATAAGCTGCTGATTTTGTGATCTTAATGTTCCTGTTCCAGATCTTTTCCCATTCTGCTAGGGTAATGCTCCGACCCACGTTTCTGCTCCATGCAATCATATTTCCTTTGACAATTTCTTGTTCTAGTTCTGTTTCTAATAAATGTTTGTAAAATTTAGATATATTTTTTTTACTCAGTCCTAATAGAATTTTGTCTAAAGTCTGTAATTTATTGTAGATTCCAAATTCCTTAATGTCTTGTTTGTATCTACTATGAATTTGAAGGTACACCCACTGATCAATTATAAATCCTCGCTCTTGTAATTCTTGTCGTGTTTTCAGCTTTCCTTGTGGGTCTAATAAATTTTCGTACTTAATCATTTTGGTTATGTCCAAATTATTAGGGTGTACTATCGCTTCCATTGGAGATAGTCACATCGGTATTTTTAGATAAAGTTTTTTACGTACTTTTTTCCAATTAGTTAACAAAGAGTCCCTGATAAGATGCCTATGGAAATATGATTGCCTGGGTTTCCCAGTTTCCCACAGAAAGGCATGCCATCCTTTCTGCATATCGTGGCCTTCTAATACTAGTGTTCTTTTGTTGGTTAGGTTCACCCAATCCTTTATCCATAGTAGGGTGGCTGCCGTATGATATATTTCCCAGTTTGGCAAGGCTAACCCTCCTCTGCTTTTCAGATCTTGTAGGGCTTTTACGTTAATCCTAGCTTTTTTCCCCTGCCAAATGAAATTCAATGTTATCTTGTTTAGTTCCATAAAAAAATTTTTATTTAGTTTGATTGGAATTGTCTGGAATAAATATAGAAATTTTGGCAGAATATTCATCTTAATCAAAGCAATCCTGCCCAATAAGGAAAGTTGTAAATTGCTCCAGAAATCTAAGTCTTTCTTAGATTGTTGGAGAAGTTTGTCATAATTGTTTTCTTTTAACGATTTGCTTTGTGGAGTTAGCCAAATTCCTAAGTATTTAATTTTTTTTGTCACTTGTATTCCCATTGTTGTCTCTAGCTCTTTATTCTGGTCTCCTGTTAAATTTTTAGTCATTAATTTTGTTTTTCCCCTGTTTATTTTAAATCCCGCGACTTCTCCAAATCGTTCTAGTTCTTCTAATAAGTTGTGTCCTTTTTCTATGGGCTCCTCCAGAAAAAAAACCAAATCATCAGCGAAAGCCTGTACTTTATATTCTTCTGATTTGATCCTCAAACCTCTAATTCTCAAATTTTGCCTAATGTACGTCAGAAGAGATTCTAGGGTGAATATGAAAAGCAGAGGGGAGAGAGGGCAACCCTGTCTTACCCCTTTTTCTATTTTTATCGGGCCAGTTTGTTCCCCATTTATTAGAATGTTTGCCTGTTGAGTGTGGTAAATTGTAGTGATGACATTTTCAAATCTGGTACCAAGATTCATATTATATATTTTTTGAATTAAGAAATGCCAATTTAAATTGTCGAATGCTTTTTCAGCATCCAAGAACATAAATCCAAATTGTTTTTCCGGGTGGGCTTCATAGTATTCTGAAATGTCTATCACTGTTCTTAAATTATTCTTAATTTGTCGAAATGGGAGAAATCCGTTTTGATCTTCATGGATATAAGCGTTTAAAACCTGTTTTAATTTATTGGCTATTATAGAAGAGAATAATTTGTAATCTGCATTCAGGAGCGAAATTGGTCTATAATTATTAATAAGTCTGTGGTCTAGGTCCTCCTTCGGGATCAGCGAAATTAAGGCTCCCCTCCACGAGTCCGGCATCTTGACTGCTAAGAGTACCTCATTAAATACATCCAGCATCAGTGGTCCAATTTGTTCTATGATAATTTTGTAAAGTTCTACCGGTATCCCGTCCGGTCCTGGTGCTTTATTGTTACTTTGCTTCTCTATTGCTGACTTCAGTTCGGACCATGTTATATTTTGGTTTAATAATTCTATCTCTTCCTCTCCAATTGCTTTATTATTCGCTTCCTCCAGATATTTCATTATTTTATCCTCAGAGACTTCTTCTTTTTTGTATAATTTCCCAAAGTAATTAAAAGTGATCTCTTTTTTCTTCTCTATCTCCTCATGCATATTGCCCCCCTCGTCCATTAATTGGTGTATCAATCTTTTTTCTTTCGTTTTCTTAAGTTTGTGGGCTAACCATCTCCCTGGCTTGTTTGCATGCTCAAAGTAGATTTGTTTAGTCATTTTCAGACTAATATCCAATTTTTCTTGTTCCAGTAAATTTAGTTTGTGTTTAGTTGTTATTAACTGGTTCTGTATTCTTTGGTTTTTGGGGTTCTTTTGTAATTGGGTTTCTAAATCCTTAATTTCTTGTTGTAGGTTACTTTGTTGGGCATACTTTCTTTTATTTCTCATAGCATTGTAAGAGATTGTTATTCCTCTTATAAATGCCTTTAATGTGTCCCATATATTTTGTTTCGAAGTTAGATCATTATTATTTTACTTTAAGAAGAAGTTCAGTTCTTCTTTCAGTTTATTAGTATATTCTTCTTCTTTTATTAAATGAGTGTTAAAAGTCCATCTTTTCTTTGGTTTTCTTCTACCCCTCCAGGTTATTTGAATTGGGTTGTGGTCAGCCCAGTCATTTGGTAAGATTTCGCTATCTTTGATTTCATTAATTAATTCACCGTTTATCCAAGCCATATCTATTCTTGTCCAAATTTTGTGTGGGTTAGAATAATAAGTAAACTCATCTCATTTTCTTCTTATTCGATTGTATTTCTTTTACCTAAATTTCTATACCCTTTTATTCATTGTATTTATACTGTCGTCTGTCTTGTTTACAATTTCATATGTTCTCTTCCAACATTCTTAAGAAGCAAAATTCCCCCTATGATTGCCAACAGAAGTGCAACACCTTTAAATCTTATTGTTATTAATATGTGAAATCTCATTAAACATTGAATTTGTGCATTCTAAAATTATAACATTCAAATTTCTAATATCTATTTTATATCATGTAGATCTCATCATTCAGACTCTGCTTGGTACTTCCCTTGAAAATGTAAAAGAAAAATTCTAAAAACATAGCAAAACAATATATATATATATATATATATATATATATATATATATATTAGTAAACAAAATAGTTATTCAAAATCATTCTAGTACTGGTATGAACCTTGTAAATCTTTCACGTTTCTTTTCAATATCTATCAATCTTTGAGAACAATTTAAATGTTTCCCTCCCTTCTTCATTATTACTTAACTGTTAATTGGATAGTCATACAGTTTTATCTTATAAATTATTTACTATTAATAAGCAAAATAATTATTCAAATTCATTCTAATAACTGGTATAAATTTCCTTATAAATCTTTCACATTTCTTTTCAATATTTTATAAATCTTTAGAAACAATTGCAATGTTTCCCTCTCTTCATTATTATTGCATTAATTATAAATAAACATAACATTACATAATAATACAGTTTTATCTCATAGATTATTTACTTATTTCATTTCTAACTCATTACAGTATTCTACTGTCACAACACTATCTTTTGTACCTTTGCAGAATCCTCACTTTTAACTTAATTTAACCATTGTCTCTGTGTTTTCTAGTTGAGCAAATACCTTTAATCCTAGTACGTTTCCCCTTTTTCTTTATTTCCTCTTTTTGTCCCTCATAAGTTCTTTCCCTTTCTATCTTCCCCCCTTTTTCTCATCCCTTTTTTTATACCCTTCTCTCTCTCTAATTTTCCCTTCTGTAGTTTTCTTTTCTGCTTCTCCTTGCTGTTTTGCTTCTTTTTCAGACTATTTTTCTTTTTGGCTGTTCCCTTTGATCTCAAACTTTTAACTCCTTTCTCCCTTTTCCCCCTTATTACCACACTTTGCAGTATTTGATCATTGAAAATGGCTTCTTCTTTGTCCCGCCCTTCTTCTTGCCCTTGAAGCTTTTCCTTTTGCTTTTCATAGTTCAGGATCTCCATTTCAAGAAATTCAAATACAAAGCCAAAGGATCTTACTCCACTTTCTGCATCTTCTTTCTGTTTTTTAAGACTAATCTTCAATTCCTCCAGGAGCAATGGCATTTTAAACACTTTTGAACAACCACCCAATTGACTTTAAGTAAAAACAGAAAAAGAAAGAAAAAACCAATGCCAAAAACTTTTTTTTAAATCACCAAATGATCCCAGACTGTTCCTCCTTGTTTCTTTCCTTTACTTTTCCTTTCCGTGGGTTACTGCATCTTTTAATAAGATTTCAGTTACAATGTATCCTTGGGAGTCTTTTCAAAGTTTCACTGTTAATCCTCTTTATTTTTCCAGGTGGCACTCCATTTTTTCATTATTCCAAGTCCCACCCTTTTGCCTCCACTCTTCTCCTTTTTAGGGCTTTAAAATGACCAAGAAAATATCTTTATTCTCCTTTTGACACTTAGATTTCAGCTTAAGGTTGCCTATAAGTGTCAAAATAGATTAATATAAAATTCTTTCCATACCATTTGTAATTGTCAATATAAAGGTTAAAAAAGGGTTTTTAACCTCCTTTTCTCTCTCCTTCACCACTTAAAGATCTTCTTTCAGAAGTATCCCTCTAGGTACTTTTAGATTCAGGGTACCTTGCTTAGATGTTCTCTGTTGTTTAGCCCGGTCTGTCCTGCTTTCCTCTTTGTCTTCCTCCTGCACAATCTTATCCAGTCGGGTTCTTCTTTGAGGTGGCCATTTCTGACCACCACTGCAACTGCCTTCAGGGAAGGGAGTTTAGACCAGCCAAGGAGGAGAGATGCAGCTCCCCTCCAGTTGGCTAGCAATCTCCCCCCTCTTCACCACCTCTACGGGGTGGCTTCAGCCCCAAATCCAAAGGATCAGGGCACTAAAGTGGTGAGCACAGATCGAAACCACGCACGATCACGGATTTTGGTCTGTCGCTGAAGAGACCCAAACCGGAAGTCAATATGACTTATTCTTGATAAGTCTGTGCTGGTTCCTGCCAAACAATCCATTTGTTTTTTAAATGCTCACAAACTGATTATTTAATAATCTGTTCCATTGTATTGTCCAGTATCAATATCAAGCCAACCACTCTGCTGATGCGGAGGTCTTTTCCTCCCATCTTGGAATATAGAAATGCATTGTTCTGCTTTTGTCCTTTAACAATGAACTCTATGATGTCTTAAAAAGAATAGAATGGGTGCTGAGATGACATTAATAAGCCCCTTCAGACTCTCAGAAATAATTGTTCTGGTCATAGAAATTTGAAATGGTTAAGGGTAACAAGTGCTCCATAATAATCTTTACTTCCTTAAAGTCACCATTGTCTCCTTGTGGCAATTGTTCTGTTTAGGTCCATTTTAACAGTTTAGATGTCTTGAGCATAATCTTGCAATCATATTAAGATAAAATCAATATTCAATTACAGCGATACAGGCTTATTTGATACCCCTTATAGGTTGAAAGACATTTGGGTCCAACTCTGTTGGATTTTGTCACATATTAGTTACTAATGAGGCATGGCATAATCTTTATGATCTTCTGTAATTAACAGTGTAGGGGGATCAAATATTAAGATAATCCTTCTGTTGGAGAACCTTGGAAAGTGTAAAATTAATCTAGTAAAATTAATAGAATAAGAAGATATATTACTAGTACAGATAGTCCTTGACTTACAACAGCTCATTTAGTGACCATTCAAAGTTACAATGGCAAAAAAGTGATATGTGACAATTTTTCACAGTTACAACTTTTGCAGCATCCTCATGGTCAAATTATCAAAATTCAGACGCTTCATATTTATGATGGCTGCAGTGTCCCAGAGTCACATGATTCCCTTTTATGACCTCTGAAAGCAAAGTCAGTGGGGAAAACAGATTCACTTAACAACCATGTCACTAACTTAAGAATGGCTATGATTCACTTAACAATTGTGGCAAGGAAAGTTATAAGAGGACTTAACAAATGCCTCGCTTAGCAACAGAAACTTTGGGCTCAATTGTGATCATAAGTCGAGAACTACCTATATTATTATTTGAGGAAATGTAATGTAAATTTCGTTTGCCAAATTTAACTACCTTAACTTCAACTGATGTCCAGTGAAAATCTAGCAGTCTAGATTTAACATTGCTTTATAAAAATATAAGGCTGTATTTGGACAGCAAAGCACAACTTTTAACACTTTAACTTTTATTACTCGAAGCTGCCTCAGATATAGAGGATCAGATAAAGATAACAAACACCATACAGAAACACTGAAATAACCGTTTACTGAGGCTGATATATCCCACAGTTGGCTACAATGAGAAACACTGATTGATTCATTCATATTGATTCCCTTTTCATGGAGAGTTACTGACATATTAACCTCTTTATACATATACGAAATGGGATTGAGAAGTTCTGACCCTTCCAATGTGGGGTTCTGCACAGTTCAGTATTCTCTCCATTTTTATTTAACATTATCTGTGAAACTGCTGGGTGAAATAATCTGTTGCCATGGAGTAAGGTATCATCAGTATGCTGATGATACTTAATTATACCCTTCTGCCCCTGCCAAACTAAGTGATGCTATGGATTCTTGTCCCGGTGCCTGGAAGCTGTGGGGGTCTGGATAGGAAACAACAGGCTTTATCTGAATCCTGGCAAGACTGAAGGCCTCTAGGTTTTAGAGCCTTCTGGATCTGGGACTTTACCATTTCTCGGTAATGGAGTTGCATTACCTCAGTCAGATCTGGTGCACTTTTGTAGACCCCAAAAGGAAAACATTTTCCAGATCATTTTCTTGTTTATCATTTGTTTTTTCCTTTAATTTTTAAAACTTTAGTCCTTTTCCAAATCATTCTCTTGGCCTGTCGTTTCTGGTTCTACTTTCTATTCTTTTTGTCTTATCAGACAAAATTTTCTCCACAACTGTCATTCCCTCATTAACGTATTTTGAACATAATCTACCCATTTAGTCAAACATTATTTCTGGCACCATTTATATTGTACCTACTAATTTCTAGCTCTGCTCTTCAAATATCTCCTTTAATATTTCCAATGTTATGATTGGAAATGTTATGCCATTTTGTACAGGCTCAGGGTTTTTTCCATCTTTTTGGAACCTTTTGTCCTCTCTAGTGTCTAGTTTCTAAAATCATAAAGCCACTTATCTATGTTATTAGCCTAAGATCAGGTTCCCACAAGAAGATATTTTTAATAGTTAATTCCAAAATCTTATAGTGAAAGTCAATATTCCAAATTTAACGGGCCTCTTAGTCTGTTTATAACTTTCTTAGATCAATTTTATTTTGCTCTCTGCTATTTATTCCAAACTCTTTAAGTTCTTAAGTATATAATTATTCTTTCTTTTGTTCAGAACTGAAAGTAAACACTCCTGGCATCTTTTCAAACTTGTTATTTTGACGGTTTCTAATAGCTTTATGATGGTTAGATAAGGAATTTCCAAAAATGATTAGAAATCGAGGCTTGCAAATTTAGTGTCCTTTAAAGAGCTTTGCTGTGATTGCGAACAAGACAGCTAATCCAGTACTCCAGTATTCATCTCCCAGTACTCAAACCTGTGGAAGACTTTTATCCTGCATCTTCTTACAAGCAGCAGCCATGTGGCATTTACATGGGTGATCTCCTGTCCTCTCCTTGTCTACAGAGATTCTGAAAAAAACAGTCTATTCACTGTTCTTTGGTCTTTGCTACAGTTTTGGTTATGTTTTCATGCATTTTCAGTTCAGACTGCCAGACTTCAGATAGAGTCATTTTCTGCCAGAGTCATGACTCCTGCAGAACTCCCACAGTATATGAATATCTTTTTCAAAGTACAGCAAGTAGAGTGCAGAAGGAGGAGATTCTGCTTCAGGTTTCATCAAATCAATTCCCCCATTACATTTAATTTAGTCTGCATTTTTTTAAATGCAGTACAGATGCCATTTTATTAAAACTTTCTGTACAGATTTCTGTACAGATGCCATTTTATTAAAAGAAGAGAAAGTGTTATTACCAGCACATATAGCCTTGTATAATGCAGTGGTATAAAACCACCCATTGAGCTCAATGTATTTGTCAGGGCAATAGGGCCTCCACAGCTGTTATATTCCTTCTTCTTTCTCTGTTAACAGCTGCTAAAAATACAAAAACTAAAATATGATGAGACTAATTAATTTCAAGCCTATATTTTGTTGACATGTCTATTAAGAGTTGTTTTGCTTATTCATAGTCTTTTATGAATCTTAAAATTCTACTGTCAAAGTATGCAAACCACAACCCAACAGTTATCACCATCTGTTCTGTCAGCAGAAAAGCTTGTGGGAGTGTGATTAAAACTGTCAAGAGAAGAAGATTCCAATCATCTATTCAGCAGAAGAAATCAGAATCAGAATCTAGGCAAGTTTTCTCTGAGTTGCTACCCTCTAACATATTTGACCATAACTTGAATGATTAACTGGTCAATAATATCGTCAATGATTCTGCCATCTGAAAATTGTGACAGCAGTGGTGTGCCATATATGGAACCAGTGGAGAAGGAAGACAGTGAGACCAGTCATTTAGACCACAAGTGTTACAAAATATGCCCGAAACTGTATATTATACCATGTCTCTTTTATAATAAAAATCAACTTCTGGCTGTAACAAGGAAGGTACTGATTGAATTCCTAAAGTATTTCTAGGACAATTTCCCTGTATTTGGAAAAGCCAAAACAATTTAATGGGATTCAGTTTTTCTCAAATTCAGTCCCATTCTTACCAATCATATTAATTCTCAAATACGTGATAAGTCCCACTGAAGCTGATCGAATGCATTGTCATGCATACATGCTTAAGATAGTGATATATTTCTTTTGGAGTGTGTGTGTGTGTGTGAAAGAGAGAGAGAGAGAGAGAGAGAGTGAGTTTGGTTTATCCTTTAATCAGAATGTATTAAGTTCTATAGAACTTCAAAGCTTTTTTCATTTTGCATATTCAAACTGAAAAAAAATATTTATAAACCTCCTACTACTTCCTTCTTTCTCTTCCAGGTTTTAACTGAACAGCCTTTTTCTTTTTCTGGAGCTTCTGTAGGTACAATTCATAGAACTACCACTTTGGATTTCAATAATTTAGTTTCAGTCAAATTGCTGAATCATTTTTATATTATAGTAACACGACTCATTTACAAAGCGTGGAAAATATTTTGTGGCCGGAATTGTCATTTTCAAAATATAAATAGCACAATATGTTCACACCAGAAGCAAAATGCATAATTAACTCCTATAAATCATAAATTTATGTTCATACATTATTATTTTTAAAATGTTCTTTCTTTTTTTATGTTACTAGATTTGTACTCTCATAAGCTACTTTTGAGATGTATATGAATTACAATCTTGATAAAAAACAAATATTTTAAAAAAAATTTGGTGGAAGAGATCTCTTTTTATCAAATTCCCAAAACTATGTCCTACTGCACCATCCTACAACCATACAAGGAAATATAATTCCTTGTGTTTTGGATAAAGGACGTCCCAGTAACAGAAGCATTTTAACTTACCTCTCCCTGTTGATCTGAACAGTTAGGCAGGTTTATATCAGGAGAAGCTAAATTGCAGATAGGCTGTTTAGTGCTTTAGGAATCAAACCTTAAATTGTGCCTAGAAGGTGATTGGTAGCCAGTGTTGATCTTTCAGTGAGGAATTATTTGAACCCTAAACCTTGCACTAAACAGTAGTTTAGCCACTGCATTTTACATGCCTGCAATTTCTGAACATTTCTCAATGATATGGTCATTAAGTGAGTCATACCTGATTGTCAGAATCCCCTAAGAAGGTCATAAATGGTGAACAAGTGATCCTGGACACTTCAACTATCATAAATATATGCTGATTCCCAAGTGCCTGAATTGCTTCCAGTGACTGTGGGGTTTTAAGTGTGAGGACCAGTCATAAGTCACTTTTTTCAGTGTTGTTACAGTTTCCCTTGTAACTTTGAACAGTGGTTAGATGAATGGTTGTAGGTCAAGGACCACCTGTAGTTAGCTTCAGAAGAACTGCAGCAGATGCACTAGTTGTAGTTGTGTAGATGTGCTCCTCACCATAATCTGTGAACTCTGACACTGTTAAAGATTTAAAAAATCAGGTAACAACTTTTCAGACCAACAGGAAGGATAAAACCCTGTGAAAACTGCACAAAAGCTGCAGTTCACAAAACCGTATGTATTTATAAGAGGGGTGTCAAACTTGATTTCATTGAGGGCTGCATCAGGTTTGTGTTTGACTTTGGAGGGCTGGGGTGGTGTAGACATAAGTCATGTCAAGGGGTGCCTGTGGTGGCCTGAGCGTTCTCCCAGCGAAAATGGGCTCCTGGACTCTGTTTTTGGCTGTCATGGCCTCCTGCAACCCTCTGCCAGTGAAAATGGAGTTGAGGGGGGCAACACACCAACCTCCTGAGCTCCGTTTTTGACTGGGACGGCCTCCTGCAAATGTCTGCTAGCAAAAAGAGAGCTCCATTTTTGCTGGCAGAGGCACCATGGCCAGTCCTTTGCTGTTTCCAGGGCCAGATCTAAGCACCCCATGGGCCGGATCCAGCCCCAGGCCTTGAGTTTGACATCCCTGATTTATACCAAATCTTTTGGTCTGAAAAGGAGCTACTAGAGTCCTCCTGATATTTGAATACCATACTTGTGCTGATACAAAATCTGCAACTGAATCAAAGAATGCTCCCAAACTGCAAACCTACTTCTTTTGAAGAAATATAACTCTACTCATAGCAAACTTCTGTTGTGGTTCACCGGCAGCTGTGCAGATGGCAGCAGAATCAGACAGTGGGGGAAAACAGGGACCAGTCTGGGAGTCTAGGAAGGACTCGGACAAGGGTCCTGCGTCCGATGCAGAGATGGGGCCAGGACTATCTGGGAGTGGTGTGCTGACTTTGGAGCCTGCAGAGTCTGGCAACAGCGAGGCAGAGGAACAAGGGGAGCCTGTTTCTAGTATGTGTGTATGCAGAACTGCCAAAAGGTAAGAGCAGCTAAGACAAAAGGGGCGACTTGGGACTAAGGCTTGGAGATGACTGCCTCTCCCATAAGGTATAAAGGAAGTGCAAAGGTAGGAAAACCTTTCCAGGAGGCAACGTCGTTCACTTTGATCGATATGGATTCGGAAAGCTCCATGGTGAATTTGTTCTTTGTTTTGGTTTTAAAAGACTAATTGGGACTTTAGTCGCTGGCAGCACTTCAAGTCAGATAACGTGCTTTCTTATCAGCATTCTTCCGAAGAACTTTGGCAGACGTTCCTGGGACTATTTATACCCGATTGAAACTTATTCTGGGCTGTGAATGATGATAATTCACAGCCATTAAACTAAAATAAAATAGGTTTGGATTTTATGTGCATTTGTTGGGTTTTAGGAAGCCTTGGTCAGAACAACTTCACCAAAATGCCAAATATTAGTTTTATTTCTTACCAATAGTAACACCAACCTGTCTGGATTTAATTTCAGCTTGTTTAGCTTGAGAGTAAAGTGGGGAAGTCTGGAAGCTTTCTCCTTGTATTCCTCTACCTTGGCAGACAGATATGGGAGAGAATCATCCCCCATCTTCAGCCAGGACTTTGTAATATATGCTAGATCAGTGCAGAATAAAACCCCAAATATCAGAAGTTTTGTCAACAAATGATTTGACATTAAGAAGACCTTTATTTTTCCCCAAATTAATTGTTTTATTACACAATACAAATAAGATCTTTTGACTGGAGACTCTTCTTGGGGTTTCTTAGACTTTGTGCCTAAGATCAGGACTCCGTCTCCTGTTTTCTAGCCCACTACTTTTTTAACCACTATACTTTAAAACTATACTTTAACTATATTAAATTGCATCTCATGCCAGTAAGCTACAAATTAATAAAAGTAATAAGCAGTTGCCCTACACAAAGTCTGAGCTTTCCACTTTTAAGGAGAACTTATTTGATGCGATTTGGACAACACTAACAAGTTCTAGCACTGTGTGTAGGTGGGAGTGGTTTCTTGAAATGATTTTGCTCTACAGTACTCGTATAGAGTAAATTGATTTTTTTTCACATCTTTCTTTAGGCAAAGTAAAATAAAAAAAAACAAATATACTATTTAGAGCCACTGGCAACATGAAGCTATGTGAACTTGTGAGTGTTTTTTGAATATTTTGAGTATATACTGTCTTAAGTGCTGTCTCCTACCAGAGGTTGATAATCATCAATGTTTTTTTTTGAGAGAAGGATATTATATTAATGTATATCAAATAATGAATGTGGATTTTTCAGCCAGAATATACTGTACACCACTACCAGTGCTATAGGTTTCTTAACATTTTCTTGTATATGTGGTTGATACTTTTCATTGCATGTTATGTCTTCCAAATATTTCTATTTCCTATATTTTTTCACAATATCTATATCTTTGTCCATCCTTTGGAGGACTGTCTCATTTCATTCAACCCATAATGTTAATCTTTTCTACATCCACATTTCAAAGTTTTCTATTATGTTATTTCTTGAATCCTTATCTATACTGCTAGTTTACATGTTAGAAATAGGAAAACACAACAGCCTACATCTCACAAAGTTCCAGTCTTAAATCTCAACAGCAAACAAGTTTCCATTTTTTAAAAAGGCTACTTTATCCAGCTCCTTATTTCCATACTGTCTGTTTAAGTTCAAAGTATAGTCCAGGCAGTTACACTGTATTCATACTACTATTTTTCCTGAACCCACTTGGTTCAGGGTTTTTATTGATAACAATTATTTGTTTTCTTTTGCATTTATGTTTAGCCAAAATTTTATTCAGTGGATATACATACATAAATTTTTGGTTTTGTAAATGTTGCTTACTATTTGCCACTGTATCATTTGTTTAGGAAGATACAGATAATCAGAATTGGAAGGGACCTTGTAGGTTATTTAGTCCAAACCCCCGCCCAAGCAGGAGACCCTACACCATTTCTGACAAATGGCAGTCCAATCTCTTCTTGAAAGTCTCAACTGATGGCGCTCCCACAACTTCCGAGGGCAAGCTGTTCTACTGGTTGATTGTTCTCACTGTCAGAAAGTTTCTCCTTGTTTCCAGGTTAAATCTCTCCTTGTTCAGTTTCCATCCATTATTCCTTGTAGCTTGACCCCTTCCTCCCTGTGGCAGCCCCTCAAATATTGGAAGTCTGCTATCATGTCTCCCCTGGTCCTTCTCTTTACTAGACTAGCCAAGCCCAGTTCCTGCAACCGTTTGTTGTATGTTTTAGCCTCCAGTCCCCTAATCATCCTGGTTGCTCTTCTATGTACTTTTTCTAGAGTCTCAACATCTTTTTTATAATATGGTGACCAAAACTGGATGCAGTACTCTAGGTGTGGTCTTACTAAGGCTTTATAGAGTGGTATTAGTACCTCCCTTGATCTTGACTGTATCCCTCTGTTAATGCAACTTAGGATTGCGTTAGCTTTTTTGGCAGCTGCTGCACACTGCTGGCTCATATTTAGCTGGTTGTCCACTAAGACTCCAAGATCCCTCTC
Organism: Pseudonaja textilis; assembly: GCF_049901715.1. NCBI lineage: Eukaryota > Metazoa > Chordata > Lepidosauria > Squamata > Elapidae > Pseudonaja > Pseudonaja textilis. The sequence goes on along the minus strand of NC_141994.1, from coordinate 41,055,335 downwards.
ACAATAGTTACTGCTATTGAGCCTGGTTTCACCCAGTCTATATGTGTACTTTGGGTTTTTCTTGCTTAAGTGTAGGACTTTACTTTTCTCTACATTCAATTTCATTTTGTTAAATATGGTCCAGTGTTGTAGTCTGTCAAGATCCATCTGGATCTTGAGTCTATCTTCTTGGGTGTTAGTTATTCCTGCCAGCTTAGTATCATCAGCAAATTTGGTAAGTTACCCTTCTATTCCCTCATCTAAGTCCTTAATGAAGATATTGAAGAGTACTGGGCCTAAGATGGAACCTTGTGGCACCCCATTGCTTACTTCCCTCCATGTAGACTTAGACCCATTTAGGACTACTTGTTGAGTACCGTTTGCCAGCCAGTTGCGAATCCATCTAGTGGTGGTGCTATCTATTCCACTTTTTTCTAGCTTACTAAGAAGTAGGTTGTGGTCTACTTTATTGAATACTGCACAATACTGCAAAGAAGATCAGCTTGAACTCAATTATCAGAAAATTAAAATCATGGCATTTGCCAAAGAATTCAGGAGCTATTCCTGAGCTTAGACAGCCACAAGACCATTTCAAATACATGGGAGTAGAATGTCATCCCCCGCTTCTCTCTACAAAGGGTTATATTGCTAAAAATGCCCAGGAGAGCTCATCTGCCATTCTTAAATCCCTTAGGAGAAGAGGTGGCTGCTATATACCTGCAGTTCTCAAATTATTTGAAGCCAAGCCAGTATCACAGCTTCTGTATGGTGTCCAGTTGAACTCCTTCTCCAATTTGCATTATTAGAGACACACTTTTGTGAGATGGGCAGTCATATAAATATGAGAGAAAGAGAGGAAGGGAGGGAGGGGGGGAGAGAAAGAGAGAGAGAGAGAATGCAAAATTTTAAAATCAGATCTTCAAGTCCCTAATTATGTCTCTAATGCCACCCTGTGATAAAGAAAGGCTTCTTCAAAGTGGAGGCTAGATAGTAGGTGACCGTACTCAGCTATTCGCTCAGACTCTCCTCAGTGAATTCTGAATTTTGTAATATGGTTTATATGTATGGTTTTTATTATTTTAAATTGTTTCGCAGTTTCACATTGGTTTTAACTATTGTAAGCTGTCAAAATCATGTACTGAGATTGGAAGCTACAGAAATGTGCTAAATAAATAAATGTCAAAGGTGATAAGCTGCATCGATGTTCTGGTTTATTAAGTTCAAGTTAATTTAATTAAAGTTTTCTTGTTCAACAGTTTAAAAAGTTGCAGATCAGGGCAGTCAATTACTTAGAGGCTAGAGCAGCTGTCTTCTGAAGAAATATTACCACAATGGGAACTTTGTAGACTAAACGGAAATAAGGAACATTATGAAATAGATGTAAAAGGTCATGCGTGCCATAGATAATGCAGAGAGAGAGAGTTTTTCTTCCTCTTTCACACTGTTAGCACTTGATGCTATCCGGTGAATATTGAAACATTCAGGGCTGAGAGGTGTAAATACTTATTCAAAGCACACAAATAAATGGTGGAATTTCCTGCCAGTTTGTAGTAATGGCAGCTAATTTGGACACTTTTCAAAAGACATTGGACACGTTTATTGGACAATCAGGCTATCAATAGCTGTTAATACAAATAGGCTTTTATTTCCTTCTGAACTTGAACGTATTCTTGTATAGTATAAATATCTGTTGCTGAAGATGACAGTGGAAGTCCAAGCATCTGTGTGACACAGGAAGAAGGATTCCAAGTATGTCTGTGATACTGTGGCTCAAAAATTCAAGATGGCAGCCACAATCATGTGATCAAATCCTTATACATTTACATATGCATAATAAAATGTGATTGTGTCCACCATCTTGACTGTTTTTTAAATCTCCCTGAGGACACCTGTACTGAACTAAATAGACCTATAGGGTTGATCCAATAGGCCTGTTTTTGTTCTTATTCTCATTGTATTCTTTCATTTAGCTCAGGGGTCTGTAAAGTTGGCAACTTTAAGACTTGTGGACTTCAATTCCCAGAATTCCCCAGCCAGTTGCCAAGTTTGGAGAACCATAATTTAGCTGTCACTAAAATATTCCAAAATGGTCCACAACGGTTTGTCTATTAATATTTTCTTTCTTAGAAATGGCTTCGTAAGAAGATAATTATGATTAACACTAACAGTCATTTTCCTCTATTCTAAGAATTGCAATTCTACTACAGTGACTAAAAAGACTAGAAAGTTCGTATTTTTGGAATGGTAATTTTTTTTAAATAAGCACAACTGGGCAATGCTCCTTATTTTGAAGTTTGTAGCAATTTTTCTCATGTAGTGGAAAAGCTTTAAAAATAATTCCAGTATATGGTGTGTGTGTGTGTGTGTTGCATGTATATCTAGACCCTAATCAAATTAGTATGGATAATTGACTTCTCTAAGATGGGATAAAAACTACAGATTGTCCTTAGTCTACCACATTTGACTTTTTGAGCTTCTTCTCTGAGCTTTTATTGGACTAATGCAATTCTACAGAAACATAATAGTGTGCACTTTGTATAATGGGCAGTGTCTCTTCACTAAAAAACATATCCCAGGGTCTTTTCATTTTGGATTATCTTTGAAAGACCTTCATGTGACTTAATATCCTCACTAAATTTTAGCATTTAAGGCTAACAAAAACAACAAAGAATTAAGACAGAAAGAAGCATCACAATTTAATTTTTCTATATATTCCCCTGATTATCAATATGTCAGTTGTTAACTGATAGAGTCACATGTTTGCATTTTGGACACATAACAACAAGCCCGCATTTACATCAGTGTGCATCATTCCATGGTCGCATGATTGTGATTTAAATTTTTGGTTGAAAACTAGTGTTAGTACCAGTTTTGGGCAAAACTGGCCTATAGCAAACAATAACACTTAATGACCTTGGTGTTTGTTTAAAAACCACCGCATTTGCTTAACAACAACCCCCCCAAATCATGAAATCCGATTGGTCACATTTTACAACAGTCATGACTTATGCCCGTAATTGGCAGACTCCATTGCTGTCATAAGTTGAGGAATTCTTGTATTATTAAAAAGTAATAAGCAGAAGAACAGATAGAGTAGGAAAGGGATCTGATTTCCAGATCAATCAGGTAAATACAGTATCTCAGGAAACAACAGCAAGCACAGGAGAAAATTAGTCCTATCTGTATCACGAGATGTTTTCTGCAGAGATCATTCAGAGCTGCTAATGAAAAACAAAAGAGAAAACACACAAAGTTAACTTCGTATTTCTGTGGCTGTAGCAAAGAAAAAACAAATATGTTATTACATGAAGCACAATACTCCATGCATTAAAATTTCCTGCATGGCAATTTATTTTGAAATTCTGAAAGCTGCAATACTGATATATCTTGCAGTTGATGTTTGGAAATGCTGGAGGAGAAACAAGATCATAAAGTGCTTAGTATTGCCTCAGTGATATTCCACTGCTAGGCATCATAAACAGATTCAAAACTCATTGCACAAATATAATATCAAACACAGATCATTTTTCTGCTTCATGAATTTAAAGAAAACAATAGCTATCAGGAACTCTCAACATATTACAAAATGGCAGTGTGGCTTTCTTTTATAAATAAGAGAATGTACACATTCCAATCATCTCTTCCATGACAAAGTATTATAAATTAAATGACAATGTCATTTCAGATAATATCAATATTTTACAAAAGCACCTCGATAAAATGTTCACTTTTGCACATACTTAGACATTCTGTTTGTGTTATTTGTCTCTTGAGAAATCTATATGCGGGTCAAGAAGCAACAGTGAGAACTGGACACGGAACCACTGATTGGTTCAAAATTGACAAAGGAGTTTAGCAAGGCTATATACTGTCGCCCTGCCTATTTAACTTATATGCAGAGCACATTATGAGAAAGGCAGGACTAGATGAATCAAAAGTTGGAATTAAGATTGCCAGGAAAAATATCAACAACCTCAGATATGCAGATGATACCACTCTAATGGCAGAAAGTGAAGAGGAACTAAAGAGCCTCTTGATGTGGGTAAAGAAGGAGAGTGCAAAAGTTGGCTTGAAACTAAACATTAAGAAAACTAAGATCCTGGCATCCGGCCCTCTCAATTCCTGGCAAATAGATGGGGAAGAAATGGAGGTAGTGACAAATTTTATTTTCCTGGGATCACCGCAGATGGGGACTGCAGCCAAGAAATTAAAAGACGTTGGCTCCTGGGGAGGAAAGCTATGGCAAATCTAGACAGCATACTAAAAAGCAGAGACATCACCCTACCAACAAAAGTGTGTATAGTCAAGGCTATGATTTTCCCAGTTGCAATGTATGGCTGTGAAAGTTGGACCATAAGAAAGGCTGAGCGCTAAAGAATTGAAGCCTTTGAACTATGGTGCTTGAGAAGACTCTTGTGAGTCCCTTGGACTGCAAAGCGATCAAACTGATGAGTCCTAGAGGAGATCAACCCTGATTGCTCTTTAGAAGACCAGATCCTGAAGATGAAACTCAAATACTTTGGCCACCTAATGAGAAGGAAGGATTCATTGGAGAAGGGCCTATTGCTGGGAAAGATTGAGGGCAACAGAAGAAGGGAATGACAGAGAATGAGGATGGAGTCATTGAAGCAGTCAGCAAGAGCTTAAATGGACCCCAGAAGATGATAGAGGACAGGAAAGTCTGGAGGAACGTTGTCCATGAAGTTGTGATGGGTCGGACATGACTTCGCAACTAACAACAACAGACATTCTGAGCAGTTTGATGCGGCCCCAGATAGTGCCACAATTCAAGGAGAGACTGAGAGACAGATCATTTGCAGATTTTTTTTTTAAATAGATTTTATTAAATTTACAATTTAAAAACACATCAACAATACATTTACAAAGTAGAAAGAAAAACGGGTAGGGGGAAAGAAGGAAAACACCCGGCCTAGCACATCGGATAAAGGCTGGTTGGGGGAAAGAGAAAGGATATAGAGGGAGAGAAGGGAAGGGAAGGGGAGGGAGAATAGGGTAGAAATACAATTAAAAACGAATGATATCTTTTTGTGACAGTCTGTAAGGATCATTTCTCTTCATCATATCCAATCTACTCCTCTTTTCCATTATGTTTAAGTTACTTTTTATCATTTACATAATTTGTCTCTGTGTAAGCCAATTATACCATGAGTCCCAGTTGTCGTAAAATGTTGAGGACTCTTTGTTTTTTAATGCTATCGTTAATTTATCCATTTCAGCACACTCACAAATTTTCTGAATAACCATTTGCTCTGAAGGTGTATGAGGTAATTTCCAACATTGAGCAAACGCTAATCTAGCTGTGGTTAGAATATGGATTATTACATATTTTGTCTTTTTGGATAAATATCTATCAGAGATCCCTAACAGGAAGAACTCTGGTTTATAGTCTATTTGTTCTTTAGTTATCTCCTCCAACCATTTTCTGATTTTTTGCCAAAATCTTTGGGTAGTTTTACAAGACCACCACGTGTGGAAAAATGTTCCTTCAGTGCTTTTGCATTTCCAACACCTTGAGCTCATGTTAGGGTTCATCTTCGCCAACCTCGAAGGGGGTAAGTGCCATCTATATAACATTTTATACATATTTTCTTTGTATGCTGCCGATTTCGTAATCTTGATGTTTCTATTCCAGATCTTTTCCCATTCTGTTAATGTAATGCTTCTTCCAATATTCCTACTCCATGTTATCATGTTCCCTTTCACTATCTCTTGCTCTAATTCTACCTCCAATAAATATTTATAAAATTTGGAGATATTCTTTTATTTGATCCTAATAAGATTTTATCTAAATATTGTAATTTGCTATAGATTCCAAACTCTTTGATATCTTGCTTGTATCTGCTATGGATTTGTATATATAACCACTGGTCAATTTTAAATCCCTGTTCCTGTAAGTCCTGTCGAGTTCTTAATTTTCCTAGAGGGTCTAATAAATCTTTATATTTAGTCGTTTTTTGTTATATCCAAATTGTTGGGATGAACCATTGCCTCCATTGTTGAGAGCCAAATCGGAATTTTTAAATAATGTTTTTGCATATTTTTTTCCAATTAGTTAATAATGAATCTCTAATAAGGTGTCTATGAAAATACGACTGTTTAGTTTTCCCCACATCCCATAGAAATGCGTGCCACCCTCTCTGAAGATCGTGCCCTTCCAAGGCTAAAGTTCTTTTATTGAGTAAATTGACCCAGTCTTTTAACCATAATAAGTTGGCTGCCCAATAATATAATTCCCAATTTGGGAGCGCTAGCCCCCTCTACTTTTTGCATCTTGTAAAGCCTTAATATTGATTCTAGCTTTTTCCCTTGCCAAATAAATTTAAGTGTTACCGTATTTATATCTTCAAAATTTTTTGGGGGTAATTTAATTGGGATTGTCTGGAATAAGTAAAGGAGTTTTGGTAAGATGTTCATTTTGATCGTGGCAATCCTGCCCAGTAGAGAAAGCTGCAGCTTATTCCAAGATTCTAGGTCTTTCTTAATTTGCTGTAATAGTTTATCATAATTATTCTCTTTGAGTGATTTATTATGTGGTGTTAACCATATGCCTAAATATTTGACCTTTTTTGTTGCCTGTATCCCCATGGTTTTTTCTAATTCTTTCCTCTGATTCTCTGTTAGATTTTTAGTCAGTAATTTTGTCTTATTTCTATTAATCTTTAATCCTGCTACTGAACCAAATTGTTCTAGTTCTTTTATTAGGTTATGTCCTTTTTCCATGGGTTCCTCTAGGAAGAAAACCATATCGTCTGCAAACGCCTGTAGTTTATATTCCTCTGCTTTGACCCTAACTCCTTGGATTTCAGAGTTTTGTCTTATCCGCGTTAACAGTGATTCTAAAGCAAGTATAAATAGGAGGGGTGAGAGGGGCAACCCTGTCTAACGCCTTTTCAATGTTTAATGGGCCTGTTTGTTCACCATTAATTAGTATATTGGCCTGTTGGGTATTGTAAATTGTTGTGATAATGTTCTCAAATTTAGTGCCCAGACTCATGTTATAGATTTTTGTATTAAAAGTGCCAATGTAGATTATCAAATGCTTTCTCCGCATCTAAAAACATGAGTGCAAATTGTTTCTCTGGATGAACTTCATAATATTCTAAGACGTCAATAACAGTTCTTAGATTATTTTTGATTTGGCGGGATGGAAGGAAACCATTTTGGTCTTCATGAATGTATAAATTTAAAACTTGTTTTACTCTATTCGCTATAATTGAGGTAAATAATTTATAATCAACGTTTAAAAGTGAGATTGGTCTATAATTGTTGATATATCTGGCATCTACATCCTCCTTCGAATTAACGAAATCAACGCCCCCTCCATGAGTCTGGCATTTTGGCTGCCAAAAGTACTTCTTAAACACTTCCAGCATCAGTGGCCCTACTAACTCTATTGTGGCTTTGTACACAATTCTACTGGAATCCCATCTGGACCAGGGATTTATTATTACTTTGATTCTCCATTGCAGATTTCAACTCAGACCATGTAATATCCTTATTTAATAATTCTTTCTCTCCTTCCCTATTGTTTTATCATTCGTATTCTCCAGATAAGTTCTTATTTTGTCTTCATTGATTTCTTCTTTTTTATATAATCTTTGAAAATAGTTTAATATAATATCTTTTTCTTCTCAATCTCATGTTGTGGTATGCCTTTCTTGTCTATTAGTTGGTGCATCAGTCTCTTTTCTTTTTCTTTTTTAAGTTTATAAGATAGCCATCTTCCTGGTTTATTGGCGTGTTCAAAATAATTTTGTTTGGACCTTCTCAAGCTAACTTCTATTTTATCTTGTTCAATTAAATTCAGCTTATGTTTGGCTAATATTAACTGGTTTTGTATTCCTTGGATCTTAGGGGTTTTTTGTAATTGTATTTCTAAATCTTTGATTTGTTGTTGTAATACGTTTTGTTGGGCATAAGTTCTCTTGTTTCTCATAGCATTATAGGAAATTGTTGTACCTCTTATAATTGCTTTCATAGTATCCCAAATATTCTGTTTTGAAGTTGTTTCATTATTATCTTTTAGAAAATAATTTAGCTCCTCTTTCAGCTTATTAATATACTCTTCTTCATTTATTATTTGGGTGTTTAGTGTCCATCTTTTTTTTATTCCTCTCCTATCTCTCCAAATTAGTTGTATTGGGTTGTGGTCAACCCATTCATTTGGTAGGATTTTAATTTCTTTTATTTCATTAGCCAAATCCAAATCCATCCAAGCCATATCTATTCTAGTCCAAGTCTTATGTGGATTAGAATAGTATGTAAATTGTTTCTCTTTGAGATTCCGTTCCCTCCATAAATCTTTTAAATTTAACTCTTTCATCATTTCCTTACATGCCGCAGAAAGTTCCCTTTTCCCCTTCTTGTTTTTTCCCATATTACTATGGTCTTTTTGGTAGTCTGCAATGGAGTTAAAATCGCCAATCAAGCAAATGTTCCTTTTTAAAAGCCTACTATTTTTTGGTGGAGGTGTTTAAAAAATTTCCTTGGTCTTCATTTGGGGCATAGATTGCTACAAGTAAAAATGTGATGTGGTTTATCCAAACTTGTATAACCAGAGTTCTTCCTTCGGGATCCGACCAGGTTAATTCTGCCCTTACATCTTGTTTTACGTAAATTGCAATTCCTTTTTTCTTTTGTTTATCGGCTGGTGCCGTAAAAAGTTTCCCTAATTTTGGACAAATTAGATGTCTTTCATCATTTTTCGAAATATGTGTTTCTTGAAGACATATTATATCTGAAAATATCCTTTTTCTTTTTGATATTGAATTTAATCCATTTATATTGATGGAGAGCAACTTCTTCCCCTCCACCATTTATCTACGTCTGCTTAGATTTTTGCCTAGTAATGATTCGATTCTCTTGTTGTTGTTTTGGGATTTGCTCTTCTCTCCCAGGTTGTGGTTTATCATTTCCTGAAATTGGAGAAAGTCGTTCCTTTTGGGTTCTGTGATGATATCGGTCCTCCTGTGGTCTCCTTTTAAGTTCTTCTTTAGTGGATTGACCATTCATATCCGTGAGCTGTTGATAAAAATCTTGGGCCTGTTCTATCAATTCTATTTTGATTTTCCTCTCTTTCCACGTAATTAACATCCCTTCCGGGATTAACCATTTAAATTGGATTCCTTTTTTATTTAAATCATTAGCTAGAAATTTATAATCTTGTCTTATCATCCTCACTTTCTTTGGAATTTGTTTTAAAATCATAATTTCTCTGCCTTTATATGATATTGTTTCCTACCTAGACATTTTCAAAATTAAATCCCTCAGACATCTCCTAGAGAAGCGGATATGGATTTCTTTTGGACAGTTGTTGTGTCTGGTGTAGCTTGTGCTAACCCTATATACCTCATCAAACTCTAATTAGATCATCTTTTTCCTTTCCTAACCATTCAGCCAATATTTCTGCCATCAAATGTTCCAATTCTTCATTTTTTGCTTCAGCCACATTCTGGAACCTTAAATACGCCATTGCTTTGTCCATCTCGAGGTGGACCAGTGAGTCTTCCATTTCTCTAAGTACATTTTTAAATTCCTCATCCATCCTTTCAAAGTTAGTCTCCATGCGTGTTGTTCTACTCTCTATATCTTTTATTTTCACTTCGTTTTTCTCCATGGCCTGCTGTAGAGACCCTATCTTACCCTCCACCTTCGATATATCCGCTTTCATTTCAGCCTTCAGTTTCCCATCTCATTTTTCAATTCGCTTATATCTGCTCTAGTTTCATTGTGATTTTTAATCATCATTTCTTGCATTTTAGATATAGCTTCCTGCAAGGATAATAGGGAAGTTTGTATATTAATGTTGGGGACATTAGGCTGCTTTTCCCCTGTTAAGGACTCCTCAATAGTTTTTTGAGTTGTTGGTGGGGTGGGTGTCAACGTAGTCGATAGGGTCGGGTAGCCTTCCTTCCTGTTTTTAAGGCCATAGTTGTCGTGGATGTCATCTCTCTAAGTATTTGTTTTTGTTGATGCACAATTTTAGATATATTATCCCAAATCACCATTCAGTGTTTGGGTCTTGTATTTGAAAGTCTATTCGCGTATTTCAATTTAATATCTCACTCCACAGTCTTTTCCCTATATCATAAATAGATATCTACTACAGTATTCTAGTCTATGTAATAAGAAAATTGGTCAGCAATAGTACATCAATTAACACTTTAAGGAATTAATCTTAAATGTCTTAAGTAGTCTAAATAATTTATAAATAGTTTATATCAACAGAGTTTATCCCTCTTTACTATTAATACTTACAACAGTAATCTCTTAACTCTATAATAATAGTATACCCTCCTCTCCCCCCAAATAAGTAGAATTATGTAAGCTATTTAGGAGATACAATAGGGAGGCAGGGGGCAAAACAATAAGAGAAAGGGTAGGAGAGAGATTACCACAGCTTCAGAGAATCAACAAACAAAAAGCAAGGAAGTCATCTTAAGGAGAAAGTAGTGCCAAACTAGTAATATTAAGTAGTACCACGTAAAAGAAAGCAAGTTGGGTGAGCTAAAAGTCCATCTTCCAGCTAGAGAATTCTTTTCAGCCTTCCAATCAGCAAATGGTGTAATGTGCTGACTAATCTACAGTCCCAAAACCGTCTTTCCCAGCCTTCTGTTCGCCTCTGCCTTCTTCCTCTTGCTGCTTCTTCTTTCTTTGCTTTCCAACTTTTAAATCAACATACAAATCTTCCAAAGTCCAATATAATGCTCAGTTTGTCTTCCACAGTATTAAATAGATGTAATAGTCATGTTGTGCTCAGATCTGAGGATTCATAAAACTCAATCAATGTCAGTATTCTTTCACCTCCGTCGCCTCCTTTTCTCAAGTAAAGTCAAAAAGAAAGGTCCAAAATCAGATGAAGCCCTCACCAATTCCGGACCTCCGATCTCCTGGTTTTAGCAATCTCCCTCTTTCCCCAGCGCTTCCCTTTCACAGGGTAAATCTGTGCTTTCCTTTTGTGCTTAGGCTTTTCCACTCTCCATTATAATCCTTTCATTTTCCCAACTGCTTTTCTGGCCGCTTTCCGCCCGACTTCTGAGAGGTGCTAATCACAACCAGGAGAGAAGAATTTATGCTGTCATTCTTCTGTCATTCTGCTCTCTTCAGTCTTCAGAGGATCCAAGTTATAAACCGTTTCTCTGTTCCTGTTACTCTTGGCCTCGCAGGCTGTCACTGCTTTGCTTATTCACTCAAGTGGCAGACCGGACTTGAAGCCGCCATAGAATGACAGCTTACTCTTTTGCGCTGGGCTTGGGAGCTTCCCTCTTCACTGTCGGGGGGGTTGCCTTCCCCCTCTGCAGCTCGAGGTTCTCCACGTTGACACGAACCTCTCCGGGGTTCGTGTATCCCTGGGGGATCACTCCTGGCGCCAGAAAAGGTGTTCAAAGACTGTGAGAGCCTTCTTCACCTCCGTTCTCCCTGTCCTGCCACCGGCTTTTTCCAGAAATACATACCAGATCATTTGCAGATTGATAGGTAATGTAGTTGTTACAAGAGTCAAAACCTCATGTCTACAACAGGACTATACTGGAGTCAAAATAGTGTACTGTTTAAAATAGTACAATAGCACAATGATTATTTTGGTCCTCTATGTTCAGTTAACTGAATCTGAATGCTGTGATTTTAATGAGTTAATTGATATTAAATCATGGATAAAAATTGTGGCTGAAGCATATTACCATCAAGTTTGGGCATATTACCGGTAATTAAAAAGGAAAGACTCCCTCAAGTTCTGATATCCTGCTGGCTCCTTTGAGAAAGCACCATGAGCTAAAATCTTTTTTCAAGCTTTATGGAGGGGGTTTAACCACAGGATGGCGCCAATAATACATATTAGAAAGAAAAACTAGTTCTTAAGCAGAGCAACATAGTTGGAAGTTTTGAAGTAACAGAATAACAGAATTGGAAGTGTCCTTGGAGGCCTTCCAGTCTAGCCCCCTTTATATCATTTCAGAAAAATGGCTGTCCAATCTCTTCTTAAAAACTTCTAGTGATGAAACACCCACAATTTCTGGAGGCAAACCATTCCACTGATTAATTGTTCTCACTGTCAGGAAATGTCTTCTTAGTTCTGGCTGGATCTCTCCCTGATAAGTTTCCATTTGTTAGTTCTTGACCTCACTTCAGGAATAGGTTGACCTCCGTTAGATATTGAAAGATTTCTATCGTGTCATCTCTAATCCTTCTGTTCATTAAACTAGATCAGAGGTGTCAAACTCAAGGTCCGTGGGCTGAATCCAGCCTTTGGGTCTACACTGGAAACAGCCCGCAGTGCCTCTGCCAGTGAAAATGGAGCACAGACCTCCTGAACTGTGTTTTTGCTGGCAGAAGACTGCAGGAGGCTATCACAGCCAAAAATGGAGCCCAAGAGGGCAAAGTGCTAGCAAAACAAACTACTAGCAAAAGTGGAATTGATCACACGAGTGACCTTGAGCTGGCCACACTCTGGCCATGCCCCCAGGTCAAACACAACCCAGGTCAAACACAACCCTGATGTGGCCTTCAATGAAGTTGGACACCCCTGGATTAGGCAGACCCAATTCTTGCAACCTGTCTTCATATGTTTTAGCCTTCATTTTTGGAATATGTACACATTATTTATTTATGCACAAATATCCTTGGAAATCCTTGCTGCAGTTTATGGAGACTTGGAAATTACAGAAATATGTCATTATCATTATGTAAGAAATATCTCTAGATCTTACAATTATTGAAAGGTGGTGTTGCTGCTTTAAAAAGAAGCTGTAGCATGCATCATTAATACATACATACATACATAATACATACATACATACATAACTTTTTCAAGCAGAAGAACATTCTTAGGTGTTCTTGGTGGAGAGAATTCATTCTGATCACCAGTGTAAAGGGACTTTTGTGAGTAGACTTATGCATATAAATTACTTAGAAATCTGGAATATCTGGAATTCTTTTTTCTTTCTTATGGAAGCAATAATCGATTCACATACAGATTGTCCCTGGTTTAGACAGTGGGTGGGTAGAAATCAGATTGTTTTGACTGTTTTCAGATGTATTTGGACATTTACAAATAAAGCATGTTTGCAAGCTTGCCGGCCTATAAAATTTGTGAAGAACAACCCAATCAGTTCTTGCCTATCTGAACACCAGCTGAGCACAAGGAACTGTAAATCAAGCAACATTGGCTTAAAAGGCCTGTAACTCTGTGCTTCTTCCTCCTTTTCACAAAAATAAAGATGACTATATTGCTGGTTCTTCCCCTTGTTTTTCATACTTCCTCTGAGAGGTCTTTGTAATTTGATATTTCTTGACTTCAGGAAGAGAATGGAGAACAATTGTGAGGAAGTGGTTGGATTAGCAGTAGAGACCCAACTTCTGGTCTACCCACAGCCACAGAAGTTGTCTGGGGGGACCTCACAGGGATAGTTGTGGGAAAATTAGGAGGAGGAAAGATTTTTGTTGCCCAGAGTTGCTTATAACAACAACAACAACAACAACAATAACAATAACAATAATAATAATAATAATAATAAAGATGAAATATAACTAACTACTATACTCTCTTAAGACTCTGTAAGAGAGGTGAGATATAAATGTAAAAAAAAAGTTTTTACTTTATAGGTTACTTGATTATTTATTGTTACACTGATTCCTGCAGTTGCTGCTGAACTTCTTTTAGAGTTGTTGGCTGAAGTAGTTTATACATTCATAAGTAAATCAATAATATACTCCCTTTTTACAACCCTGTAGTCCCTAAGTAAATCAATAATATGTACTATAATTGCTTTTAGCTGCAAGCCCGTGATCATGATGCCCTATGATCAGGAGGGGGAGCTTGTCTTGCAAGAATATAAGGCTGTGACTTGCCTGAAAGACCCCTCATATGCATTCTGATACATCTGAACAAGATCCTCTCTGAATTTCTTATATCTTACAAAACTATTTAGGTATTACCTTCAAGCCAATCTCTATGGTTGTTTTGTTTTGCTGTTTACATTTTCCCAGCTTGTGGTAAGCAAATAAAGTGATTCATTCACCACAAGCAGAAAGTGCCAATTCTGTACACCACACCCAAAACAAATGGAAGTGGTGCACATGCAAAAGCAGCCACTTTGTGGTGGCTCACATGACTTGATCCTTATGACACAAACATACTATACTTATTAGATTTAGGGGAAAGAATACAATATTCCCTAATCAAACCTTTTTGATAAGTGGGTCGGCTCTTTTTCCATGTCGTACTATACAGCTTAGGAACAGTATGTTAACAATATATTAAACAGCAAGCAGCTAAGAGCTGAAGTTGCCTCAGGTTGTCATGAATAAGTGAATTTACTAAAGGAAACCTAAAATTATAGGACTAAAAATCTTGCAATGCCAAGACAATATAAGTACATCAGTATATCAAGAGATTAAAGAACTGCAGGATTTATCTCCTTCATGAGTTTTTGATCATGTTTACAGACAATTTGTCATGGCCCCATCAGATCCTGGTTTGGAGGAACCAGAAATATCCTATGGGATGGCACAACTCCCCTCAGAGGAGGTCTTGCTTTTGAATAGTCCCAGAAATAGTTTTATCAAATAAAATTGCCTGTCTAAATCAGCTACTCAAACCACAAATCTAAATAAAATTGAAACATTAATTTGAACTGAATTACAAATTGAACTCAAATCAATAATTCAAATTGAATGAAAATCTGAATTGAGGGAGAGAGTATGCCCACAGATGGACAACAGAGGCATCACAAAGACAGTTTTAGAGATCTTGGACTTGATTCATATGCAAAACTTGGACCATGAGAAGAAGGAAAACACTAATCCAAAATTGAAGTGCATTTTCTCTGTAGTAAACTAAGGATGGGATGAAGGTGACATCCTGAGGACATGACCTATAAAGTAGAAACAGGTAAACCTCTTCTTTTTATAATTAGAAGAATATGGAGATGAGCCCACAAATTACTTCCATGTCGCCATTATTTTCAGTTCTTCAGAATTAATGTGAAGATTTTTTAAATTTTTGCTAACACATAAATATTGAACAAGGAGTTTTGAGTAGACTGAACTGAAGGTAGTAACTGATAGCTTAATTGATCAACCTATTTTTTTTATTACTTCGGACTCCTGAGAGGCAGATGCAAAGTAAATAAAATAGCATCCCACAGAAACTAGAATTACTGGATGCAGGGCTAGATAAGAATTCCTTCCAGTAAGAACCTGTTACAAACAATATATGCCACTGTTATTAAAATTATTAGTTCTGTTCCAATAATGACTTGTATTGGATATAATAAAATGTATATGTAGAAATACATATTCAGAGAACTTGAAGACCTGCCTACATTTCAACTGTTAGATTTAAGATAAAACAATTATTATAATCCGGTTATAATGGTCTCCAGAGATTTCAGCAATAAGACAGCAAGAAATGGATTGTGTTACAATTATTAATAAAAGAGAAGAGCTTCTGGGCAAGGGAAGGGACACTTCTAATTCATAGGTTCCCAGGACTTTTTCTTGGATGGTTATTTTCTTAGGCTTTCTGTGTCTGGTTGCTTAATTTTTGCTCTGGTTGGTCTGTGCTTAACTTGGTTTCAAATAAACTAGACTAAAGGCTTAATTTTGATTCATCTTCTTAATAATATTGAAGTATGAATTATTTAACAATGATCTGTTTTTCTTTTGCCTAACAGTCATTCAAACAGTGAGAAACATTATTTTAATAAAACAACCTGAAATTATTTGCAAATGATGAAAAACATGAAATTTGTGCCTAGGAGTCACTTGCACAAAGACGTCATGATGTGCGTGGTGTCACTGTAACTTCTAATGCCTAGAAAATGTAGTTTTGGGATACAAGATATTATGGCATAGATAAGTGTACCATGAAGTATCACAACATGAACATGTCTGTGACATTGCAAGTCTTCCCTGCAAGCACACAAAGATCTTCCAAGGTAGTGGAACTCTTGAGTAAGTACTGGCATCACTGAAATGTTTCATCACCCAGAACTGTGATGCCACATGAGTAACATTTCATAATCTGTACCACCCCAGAGCATGTGAATTTATGTGCTACTTAATTCAGAGTATTAAAGTTAAGTATTTTATTAATTTCTTGCTCATGAAATCATAACAGGAGGCATGTAGTCAAATAACAATACAGGAAAAAATTAAAACTACATCTGTTTATCCTAAGGATTTTTCTAATAATAGAAGGTGCTAGGAAACCACTGCTACAAAAATACAGCTCATTCTGTTGTGGGTTGGCTTTGTGCAGAATTAAAGGTTCTTTAATAACACGATTAGTATTGCCCTGTGGTGTAGGAATGTTCTAATGCAAAACTTGAATAAGTTTCAGTAAAACATAATCTTAATTCAATTTTTAAAGGGCCATATTGGCTCACCATAATAGCCTCTGGTAGATCATAACTACCTGGAACTGCTAAGAAACATATGTCCTTCTTTTGAGGGCCAAATACTACAGGTAATCTTCATTTAGCAAATGCTTTGTTAAGTGACCTTTCACAGTTGCAATAGTGATGAAAAAGTCATATTTTGATCAATCCTCATATTTACAACATTCATGACATAGCCAAGAAAAGTTGAAGTAAGTTATAAGCACAGTTCAGTTCCTCTTAGCTACCACTTCACTTAGCACCCCAATGGTTCATGCAAATGATGGTCACTAAATGAGGAGTGCCTATATTTGAATGTCAAATTATTTGCATGTTCCAGTATTATTTATATAATCAGGCTATCAGAGGCCAATATAATTGGTTTGAAGTATTCAAAACTTGAATATAATAATAAATAACTATAATACTGTAAATTTGATTGCTTACGGATCTCTGAAGTGGATCTTAACAGCTAGGGTCCTGATGACAATGGAAAGAGGGAGGGAGGGAAGGAGGGAAGGAGGGAAGGAGAAAGAACAGGAAAAAAAAGACCTGCCTTTGCTACTTTCTGAGATCGTTTTATTTATTTACTGTATTTAATTAATTAAATTTGTATGCCACCCACTGCCATGGGACCCTGGGCAGCTTGTTGTAGTCTGTTTTGAAGCTTAGTGATTTCTCATTCAAGTACTGATCAGACATAAGCCATTACCACTTGCTTAAAAGGGCATATGTGAAATTTTTGCATACCGATGTATACCATGATGTGCTATGAAAAACTATCTTGTGTTAAGGATCACACAATCCATTGGGCCTATGTTTAAAGGGACAGATGAAACTTTTTTTAAAAATCACAGGGCTGATCCCATCATTGGTCAGAAGGAAACAGATACTCCTGTAATGAATGCTGGAGTGGATCTGGAGAAGGTAGCAGCCAAGTGGAGCAGTGGAGAAAGAATAACATAATGTATAATGTCTACTCATCCCTTACTCCTGAAGCAAATTTGTTCTTTATTGTGGTAGACTAGATCTTCTCATTGAGGGATAAAATTCATTCAGGTAACTAGCATATTCCCTGAGTGACAGTAAGGACAAATTTATTTGCCATATAAGATGGTTTTCGCTGGTCCTATAGGAAGCATGTGTCTATATTTTTGTTTTTACACGTTCTCAGAAATGCTTATTGAGTGCCATAAGCTTATTGAAAAGAAAGTTGCAAGTGAGAGAAAAATGATATTCCAGTTCAAGAATTTTTAAAGTTTTTCACTCACAAAACCTTCTAGCTAATAATAATGATATATAGGTCCTTGGGAATAATTCAATAGGTGGATAAAAATGCCAAATCCAGCCTAAACATTTGGCTAACTGTACGATGAACCATAATAATAATAATATTTACTTGCAAGCAAGAACTGGTGGGACCAGAAAATAGATAAATAGAAAATCTAAAGTGTTCTGGGAATTCAAAACACCTGTCACATAACATGGTAGAGTTAACAATTATCAATAAGAAAGACAGAAAAAAATCTGGATAGAACTTGGGAGACAGTAGAAGAGAAGAGAAAGAGCTGGAGAAAATCACAAAATACAAAGACATGCAAATAAAAATAGAACAAAGATAGTACCAATAGTTCTAGGTGCCTTGGGTGCAGGCCCAAAACATCTGGAACACCATTTGAAGACTATTGGCATTGATGCAATCTCCATTAGTCAATTGCAAAAAGGCAGTTTTGCTTGTAATAGCTTACATTCTGTGGACAATATGTTTAACACCATTAAACTACATCTGTCTATCCAAGATTCTTGGGAAGGAGCTGATAGTTGGATAAAAAAATGTCAAATCCAGTGTAAATATTTGGCTGACTGTCCGACAAATCATAGTAATAATAATCCAGAATTCTTAATCAAGAGACAAAGTTTTAGAGAAAGAAAATTGGCTTTGTACATTTCCTTGAGTTCTTGCAGAAAATAGAAATATAACTAATGAAAGATGGAATAAAAATGCAACTAATAAATAAAATTTTAATCTAATGATTTAATTTAATAATAATAATTTAATATTATTAATAATATGTATTATTACACTGGATTTCCAAAGTTCAAGTGCAATACTGTAATGATAACACAGATTTTTTCCCTTGTGTGAAATTTTTAGTTTGTAAGCTCTAATAGCATTGCCCTGCCTTCTTGTGTTAGATGTGTGTCTTGCAGCCTATTGGGAGAAAGCTGGATAAACATAAATAACATAGCAAAAAATAGAAAATCATCACAAAGTAAAGTATAACATAACTCTATGTTAACCAATCAGTTGTCAAATTCTATTTCATGATACTTTGCAAATGTTGTAGGATCACAAATTATCACATTTACGTAAAAGAAAGACTTTCCCCCCCTGATTATTTACCTTCAGATAATAGGGTCAACTTACAATTGTAAGCTTGTGTTTACAATATAGTAATTCTTGGAAAATGTTTTCTGGCTAATCTTCCCTAGAGTAGCAACTTCTTTTAAAAGAGATTTTCCTTTTTGGTAAACACAATATTGCATGGCATTCCACTTGAATATTTATACTGCTGACAGAAGGTGGCAGTACCTACATCTTTAAAAGCTAATCAGGATTGGAGTAGACTAGTAACCTGAAGTGACAACTATGAAGTGACAAATCTCTGGGCTGCAGGCCAGACTTGGAAGATTTTTTAACTGAAAAAAGACAGTGGCAACCATTTCTATACCGCTGCCAAGAATTACCTTTTTACAAATTTCTGGAAGGGTCTTACCAAAAGCCCAGCTGGATGAGTAATACTCTCAGCATGGTTACAACTGAAGTGACATCAGAATTCCAGTGTAGATTAGATTACATTTCCAGAAATCCCAGGTGACCTGGACAGCAAGTAAAAGATTTAAGGAGAGAACCTTGACATTCTCTATCAATCTGGAATCCAAGATAATTGGGAAGCAACATGGCATTCTCCATCTCTTGAATGTCTTCTCTTTTTAGCAACATGAACATGAACATGGAGTCAGAGTCTGTCTCACTTTTGTAATTGATGTGAGTTGCTTTGGGAGGCAAAGTATCTGAAAATAGAGAATAAAATCTACAATAAATTAATAATAAATAAAATAGGCATCCTGACTGGAAATTCTTTACATGCACCAGATAAGGGAACATAGGTTTAGAAACTACAATATATAAAAATGCCACTGCCACTTTCCAGATTGCATTAGGATACAAAATATGTCAACACCTTGACTATTCCACAGGGTAAGTTCTCTTGTCCTGCTTTCCAGTCCTCAACTATAATAGGTTGTGCTAATTTTTCAAAAGAACAAATTATTCAGGTTTTTCAGTGTTGGTAGTTTGAAACAATTTAATTGGTTTTAATGCATTAGAGAAGGAATTTCAAAGCTCTTTCAACTAAACATTTGGTAAACTTTAATCCTGCTTTTAATTCTCCTTTCCCAAGAATAGCCAAATCGTTCATTTTCTCTGTCTCTTATCATCTTGTCCTATTGTAGAATAATTACTATTAAGAAATATAATAAGGAAAATGCCACAGTGGCACACTGGATTCTCAATTATGGCTTTTCTGAAACAGTTCTTCACTGAATTTTACAAGGACTGGTAAGTTTGCAGTCCACTGCCTATGAGAAGAAGCCATCAGAAAAATCATTTTTCTTATTTCATGTTCACTTTCTCCAAGTGAAGTTCTAATTTATCCTACTTAACCTTCTTCTTGAGTACTGTTGTTTGGAAGCAAATATATACAGAGGCCAACTAAAGTTATATGATAAATTATAGCAGCCATTATTTAAAACTTTTCTGAAGATCTGCAGTGAGAATCTAGGATGGTCACAATCATTCCAAAAGGAAAAGTGTGCTATGGTACTTCTTTGGGGGCTTTCCTGGACTCAGAGCAGGACTGAAGAAAAAGCAATATTATTTTCTTTAGGGAGAACTTCAGTTATGTTGCAGAAATTCTTCTAAAAGTTCATTTTCATGCCCCAGTTCTCCAAAGGACCTCACATTATGCTATTCATATTGCAAAAGCACATACTTTAGATGCAGTTCCAAATCTTGGGGGCTGCCCTGCTCACAGTGAAGTATCCAGAGGAATTGAGGACAAGGGTTAGTTCACAGCATAGGTACACAGTTGCGCAGGGTGAAATAAAAACTATGGCATACACTTGACAATTGCATTACTTCAAAAACAAACAAAAGATGGCACACAGACGCCTACATCGAAGACTACAGGTAATGATGGATTCATTTTTTAAAAATAATCAACATAATTATGTTTCCAAGAGAGATAAAATACAGAATAACCAAAAGGAAAAAATTGGGGAAGGGGAATAAAATGGGTTAAAAAAAGATTATTTTGTTGTATAATTTAAATGTTATTTTGATTATATATTTTTATATGATGTTTTTGTGATTTTGTTTTAATTTCAAGTAATAGGTACTTGAATATATTTTTATCTGTATTGAAGAAATTTAGAAATTAATTTATTTTCTTGTCACTTTTTAACTTTCCCCCAGTTTAGGAAGTGAAGGATTCATATAAATAATTCATATAAATATGAATTATTATTGGTAATTTTAACATTTATCCTGCTTTGGTGTATAATTTGATGTCTGATTGTGCAACTGTCCCTAGCAAAGTGCTTTCTAGATGTATTAAATTTACTAGCAGTGAATGATGTGACTTGTAGTAGTCCAGTATATTTGAAGTTCTGATTAAGGTGGTTATATTACTCTGTATTTTTTATTTGAGAGTATGTAATAATTTTCCTGTTTTTGTTGTCCTCCTCTCTCCTTTTTTTTTTTTGCTTTCATAAAAAAATAATATGAACCTCTAATGCAAGGTAAAAGCAAAAGTATACAACAAAAGCTAATCAACATAAAACAATTGCTTAACAATAATTTGAATATATCCAAGATTTTTAAAAGGGAAATAATATAAATTGGGTATATTTTGCTTTTCTCCACACCACTAATTAACGCTGAATATATTTCATCACGGACTTTGTGTCAGCTATCAAAATGTTTTTTGTATTTTTAATGTTTTCCTCTAACTCAGAGTTCCTCAATTTTTCTGACTTTGCAGACCAGCAGAGGGGATGGGTTGTGCACAAGCAATAGGCAGACACGTGCATGTACATAGCTCCATTTGCGTGAATGCACTCATTTGCCTCTTCTGCAGTCCAGTTCCGAGAGGCTCAAGGACCGGTACTCGGCTGCAGCCTGTGGGTTAGGAACCTCTGCTCTAACTTGCCTCAATAATTGTTGCAAAGCAAGTTATATTCACGCAAACATACACACACACACACACACACACACACACACAAATTGCCTTTTCATCTGGGAGGTTAAGGCAATTTATATTAATAACAGAAATAATAGATTTAGCAATTAAAAATATTGCTTTCAGAATAATTAAGAATAAAGGCAAAAAATGTAGCAGGTTATTAAGCTGATTCAATAGGAAAAACATTAAAAAAAATAAAAATCACAAGCTGACTACAATAGCATAATAAATCTTAATCATTGATGATGAAACCCTGTCCAATATTTTCCATATAGCCAAAGATACTGTTTTCCTAAATTCATATGGCAGTAACAATACTGAGAATAAAATGTTTCTTGCTTTCCTCCTCCAGCCACTGCAAAATTTCACCTTCTATGAAAAGAATTTGAAAAACACATCCTACTCTTAAGAAAATTACTAATCCCTTCACCATTGCAAATGTCAACATATCAGCTGTTTTATTGTCACATTTCGATCCAGTCCAGGATTTCTTTCCATCACTGTTGGCCTAAAGCCATATTTCTTGAGTGTATTTCCAAGAAAGCAATTGACAACCTTGGCACAGCTATTCCTGGAAATGTTCAATAGGTCATCTTCTGGAAAAGCGTGTTGACTGACAGATCAGAACAGATCTTGTTCCTCATTCCACCCAATGCTTACAACTTCTGTCTAAATTGTCCTGATTTAGAGACATAATAATCTTAAACTACAGATGATCTATAGCATTCGGCCTGTGCAGAAGAGTAAGCCTCAAGGTCTCCTTCCCTTTTGGCAGCACAGCAGCAGTAGCAACTTGCTTTGTTGTTGCCAACATACATTAAGTGAATTACCTAGAGCTAAGATCATAAACACATCTAGTAAATAATTGATGTTTAAGTTCAGAATACAATAATGTAAACGGCTGTATTTAGCAAGGAAGGAAGGATGGTTAAATTGAAAGCACATAAAGCTAATATCTTGGCCTGGTTTGTCAACTTTCCTCTCATGGTGTCATTCCGCTCATGGTTGACTCGCTATGCAGCCTCACTTGCAACCAGACAACTGTAACGGGAGGGGGGAGGGAAGGCATTGGAATATAAGGGAAGTTTGGGAGGGAAATTTGGAATGCAAGTGTGCCGACTGGAGGTCTGAGACAGAACCAACATCTCAAGGTTGCCAGCTGGGGAAGTCTGAGGCAGACAGATCATTCCCAAAACAAAGAGAGTGTAAAAGATTGGTGGACAAGGGACAATGGGAGGTCCAGGTGGAAAAATGAAAGTTTCCCTATGTTGTTACCCTTGGAATCTTATACTCCTGGTAAAAAAACATCTCCCAGGAGTTTATTTTGCTGTCTAACCTAGTCAGATGGTTGACACATGGCTAATTTGAGCATCTCCCATCTTTTTTTTTAAAAGGAAGTGAAATAAATACAGAAAGATGCCAGTACCAGAATAGTCTAGACGTTGCAGACAGACACTACAATGTTCATAAAACAGGCTACTTAATGCAGAAGTGGGTAGGTGAACTTGAATAGCTGCTGAGTAATCAGGTATTTTTCTCTAGAGGAAAGGATTGAAACTGAGAAATGTAGGAACTGAGAAACTGGCAAACAAGAACAAAAGTTCAACATACTTTTCTGCACACTGTGCTGTGGAAAACACTTTGTGACTACTATGAACGCTGTTGGAATAAGAGGAAAACACTTCTTTTATAGCTAGTGGTGCTACTTAAAGCTTACCAAGGATGAAGTAAGAAGAAAGTGGTGGAGCGAAGGGGGAAAAAGAATATTATTGTCAGAGTAGGATTGTGCCAAGTAAATTGCAAGAGGGAAACCATTTTTCAAATAGCCCTTCAAATATCCTCAATGCCTCTGTCACATCAATAGTGAGAACTTCTCAGCCTTTTCTCCACTGACCAATCAGAAGGCATAAAAATGGCATCAAGTCAATGTCTTGGCCATTTCCTTGTTCTTAGGAATTCAGTTTGTTTTTGCAGAAAATTTAAAATCTGGGCACCTGCTGGGTGGGGCATTTTAAAAATTGTCCTTCTGTTCATGACCAAAAGAACACTGAACGATCAGAAACCATGAGGCACGGTGAGAAGGGAACTTTACTAATGGGAAGTTGCCCTCAGTTAAATGCTGGAAATGCCACCAGATACCTGGGTCATATTACCATATGTGGTGGACTTGCCCAAAAGCAAAACAATACTGCACAAAAATAGATATGTGGTTGGAAAAAATGATAAAACAGCATAATGATTTAAAGCCAGAAATATTTCTATTGGGAGTTCTACCTGAAAAATACAGTAAGGCAAATGCATATTTAGTGATTCATATATTAACTGCCGCTAGAATTGTATTTGCATAAAGTTGGAAGAGTGAAGAGATACCTACAGATGAGAATGTGATTAGGAATATATTAGAATGTGCAGAAATGAATAGATTAATGTTGGCAATTAAGGAGAAAGAAAACTAAATATTATATGATCTATCTTATCAATGGTTAAATAACAAAAAAATGGAAGTTAGAAACAGGGAAACAAAATAAAGAAGATATGTTAAAAGAGATAAGTAAATATTATGACTATTACGTTGAATATTACTATTTTAATATTGTTGAATTAATATCAATGTAACGAATGATGTTGCAAATTTTTATTATTATTCAACAAAGATATTTACACCCAGACAACACACTGTTTAATTGAAGATGGAATTTTAGAAAACATTTAAATTATTAAAAAAGGAAGTAGCCCTCTCTGAAGTCCCAGCTGCCTTTTAATAATTTGTTCACAATGGAAGTTAATCATTTCAAAAACAATAGTATGAAAAGATAGGGGCCGATCCTGATATTAGGGTCTGAGGGGAAGAGTTCTGTAAAACAGCCCCCTGCTGCTTCACAGAAAAAAATAAATTTCTTGTATAATTTCCACCTTAACTTTATTATTTTATTATTTTTCTCTTTATTATTTTAATTTAGTTTATATGATTTTATATCCTTGTAAGCCACCTTGAGCTGCCATGTGCAAGTAGGTGACAATATAAATGTCCTACATAAAAAAATTTCCCATGTGGAATATATGTATCCCATCCTCTTATAGTGATTCTGTTTTATTGAGCCTGCAGGCTTATATATATTTGTTTGGAAGCAAATCTCTTTAAATGTGTACGTGTACATGGCATTGCTATAATAAGAGTATGTGAACTGTACTGCAAAGCATTCAACTTATTTCATACAAAAGTCTCCAGATAATAAATCTGTAATTGGTTATATGGTATCAAGTTGTGCACAATGATGCTGGCAAATGCTCACCATTTTAATTTATGTTTAGAAATAAGTTAAAGTTCATCCACGACATTTGGTGACCTATTTGATTCCAATCAACCATTTTGTCTACATATTTCTTCTACTTCCCCTTTTTCCCCCTAGTGCATCATATGTTTGTCTCAGATGAACATAGAGTAGTCCACGGGTATTAAATCAAGACCCAGTTTAGGCCAATTTTATATTTTTTAACATCTCCTCTCACCTCTCTCCTTTTCTTCATAACATGTTTGCTTTTTCAGATGTCTAGCAATATCTTATTGATTCAGATTCAGATTTAGGTTCTATGATGACCCGGGGCGTGGCACAAAGGCAACACACTCACATAAGTAAGAAGAGTCTCTTTAATACCTCCAACTTTCCCCCAATGTCTTTGGCTGGAGAAAAAAATTCTCCCAAGAACAGTCTTTAAATGGAGGAAATCCAGTCCAAAAACAAAGTACATACAAACTGTAAATAAAAAAAGCCACACAAACCACGCTGCGGTAATTAACTTGACAGGGCAGGATAAGGAACTGCAGACTTGAAAGGCCAACAAAGCACACACAGTTGGGAAGATGTCAGAACCCCAGATAAGCCTTGACAATACCAGATAACTCACAATTTGCTCTCGACAGTTGGTTGTGTGCAACTCCCCTTTTTAAACACTGTGTTCCCAACTGCAGCTAATGAAGGGAATCATCGTTGCTCCCTTCTCCATTCCTCCCTGCATGCCCTAGGATGA
The DNA here is from genome assembly GCF_049901715.1 of Pseudonaja textilis. Lineage (NCBI taxonomy): Eukaryota > Metazoa > Chordata > Lepidosauria > Squamata > Elapidae > Pseudonaja > Pseudonaja textilis. Next base: position 41,029,624 of record NC_141994.1, on the reverse strand, counting down.
AGAGGGGTTGGCCTGAATCTTCCTCCGAATTCCCTCTGCCTTGCTCTACCTCTCTCCTGCTCTGCCCAGCTGGACTTTGCCCTTCCCCAGTTTCTTCCACAGCCAACGGACCCACACTCCCACTCCCTGTCAGCTGCTCAGCTCCCCATCGGAATCAAATTCCGATTGGGGCATGACAGGTTCTCTCCTTTCTTTGGATGCTTATTATATTGAAGTTTCTGAAGTTTTTTTTTAAGTGTGAGAGTGTTTTCAAATGTTTTTGCCTTAATCTAAATCTTAAATATAAAGTATAGGAAGCAGTTTAACCAAGGTTATCCCTGCTTCTATGTCTTTGCAGCTCCTCATGCTTTATTTTTGCTCTAATCCTGTGACTCTCCCCCTTGTATTGCACAAACACAATTTCTTGCAAATTCTAGAATATTTTCAGTATGAATAAGCATCTTCAATTATTGGGATCAAAAGGAATAAAAAAGGTAAATCCTTAATTTTCTTCTAATAGTCTAGCACTGACGATGTTACCTAGTTTGGGTAATGAAACATTTGTAAGAAAACAACCAAGCTCAGAGAGTACCAAGGACCTCCCCTCAACAGCAATAGCATTTAAACGTATATATCACTTCACAGTGCTTTACAGCCCTTTCTAAGCAGTTTACAGAGTCAGCATGTTGCCTCTAACAATCTGGGTCCTTATTTTACTGACCTTGGAAAGATGGAAGGCTGAATCAATCTTGAACCAGTGAGAATTGAACTGCCAAACTGCTGGCAAGCGGCAGTCAGCAGAAGTAGCCTGTAGTACTGCATTCTAACCACTGCACCACCATAGCTCCTATTTTCTATCTATGCTTAGTGCTTCCTTGTGGTCCCTAGATAACGAGGCAATGAAGAATTATGTGACTGCATCTTCAGTGCACAGCCCTTCTGATTTAATTTGAATATACTAGTTTTCTAACCCTATGCCATTGGACCAGTCTGAATAGCAGTTGCTTTTGGAACAGGTTTAGTAAGAATTAGTCCCTATACCCAAAGAAAAAATAGGTGTATCATACTGTTGTCCCATTCACTCTTTTTTCTTACTGATAAAACTATAGTCATGCATTTCCTGGAATGCCACCTCTTACATTAAAAATGTACACTAGAAGCCGACAGTCTAATAAAAATTAAAAAGCAAATTTCCAACATAAATGAATGCTGTTGAAACTGCTACTCTCAGAAATAGGCATTAGGAAAGCTGCTTTTGACCAGTGAACAACACATAGTCTAAAAAGTTCTTCAGAATGGTATCAATATGCCTTTTTACAATTAATGTTATAAATAGCAGTGATACCTTCATTCTTCTAAGCACTCACACTGAATACTAACTTAATGAATGATAATGAATGAATACTAATTCCTTCATTTAATTGCCTCTTTATTAGCATTCACTGAATTTTCAGCCATGCTGAGCTAAAAATAATTCTGTAAAACGATCTTCCACAACTTGATGCCTTCTAAATACACTGGAATTTCTGCCATGTTGCCATCTCTTATATCTCAGCATCAGTTGATATGTAACTACCAATATTAAAATAACACATTGGTTCAGAAATTGCCCTGTGTAGGTATATCAACATCTTCCTTTGGTTTTTGCAGCTGCTGCCTCATGTTTCAATCTTCAGTGCATGCAGCACCTCAAGAAACATTGACGCACATAGTGCACCAAAATATTCATACCATTCCCTGCTGTTCTAAGAATATAAACAAGGGAGAACAGATGCTTGACTTTACCAGCTCAGTTCACTGCCCATTTTGTGCAGTGACATTTTATCAAAACAGCAATGAGGAAATTAAAAGCTAATGCTAATTTTAGAGAAGCCTTCTCTTATTTTTTTTTTCTGGCTCCAGGACACATGATCTATACTTTGCATGGCAGCAATAACATTTGCATAACCTTCCCATTTGCACAACAGAAACCACAAGCTTTGGTAGCACCCAAAGGAAGTGGTCTACCGTCTACTCTTTCTTCCATTTCCCCAATAATCAGTGGTGGGTTTCAAATAAACCCACCACCAGTTCGCCAAAAATATGAGAGAGAGTGCATGCCCATGTGCACGATTTCCACACATGCACAGCTTTCACCCTGTGGCAAGGCTCAATAAAGCAGTGTTTCGGGGCCTGCTCTGCTCCATCTCTGCTCTCCGGCACTACAGCATAGACAGCACTACAGTACAGAGAAGCAGCAGCTATGTTGAATGCTGTTTCTCTCAGCTGCAGTGCTTTCCGAATGGGACTTAGAGGACTCAAAGTGGCGGCTGACAGCTGCTAAATTGCAGTCTGCTCTCACAGCAAGAGCAGCAGCAGAGAGAAGCAGCTGCCAACCTGGAGAGCACATGGAGCGTCTCCACGAGCGAAGCCTTGGCGGCAAGTGATGGGAGAAGTGGCTGCAAGATCTCCGCTGCAGTGCTTTCCAGATGGATCTTCTTAAAGGTAAGAAGAACCGTCCGGTCCATTCCCAAACTGCTTTGGCTCTCCTGCACCCATGTCACCCCCCCATAGCCCTTCGGCCTAGCACAAGCTGAATAAATTACTTTGGCCCATGGGGCCATAGTTTGAAGCCAGAGGTGGGGGGTAGGCATGCGAGCGGACGCCTGGGGCAAGTCTGGAGCCAGGGAATGGTGCATTCCCTGACCCAGCCAAGGCGAACAGCGAGCAGGTGGCATGCATTGCTTACCTTTGGTGAGCAGAGGCGGCGAGGCACGGAGGCGAGGCACAGAGATTAGCTGGGCCATGTGGCAAAGGCAAGATATATAGAGCAGGGCAGGGTGGAGTGAAATGGGCGGGGAAGGTTGGACAGGGCCAGTTGGTGTTGTGATTGGTTCTATGAGAGCGTGCTTTTTGGAGGTGCAGCGCAGCACTCAAAGACCGCCCTTGGTGTCAGTGCTGATGAGCTCAGCTGAGGCATGGCAATATGCTCTGCCGCGCAAATCACCTGAGCTAAAACAGAAGGGAATTTGGCCTTATTTAGGGCAGGAAAAGACAAGGGTGGGGGCAGGTGGGCAGGGGCCATGCAGAAGTGGTATAAATAATCAGAAAGTTAACACTGAAATGCAACATACCATAGCATGTTTTATAAAATGCAAGTACTTTGGCAAATGTTCATTGTGATAAACATGCCATAGAATCTAGTCATCACCATTATAGATACTAATGATGCAATCAATATTTGTACAGTAACTTGCTTTCTGATATTATTTCTTTGAATGAATTGCATTAAAATTCACTTCAAAGGAAAAACGTCATAAAAACCACACATTCATAGAATGGTATTATTCCAGCCTACCAATTCAATGTTGTTTTGAGCCTGCATAGTACTTTATAGTGTTTATTACAATCCTTTTATAGAAAGCTTATACAACGTCCCATATTTAATCTGCAAGTATGTATTAGTTTACAAATAGTTATCATGCAGATTTTAAAATGTTTTTCCTAGTTTTATATGCTGCCCACAGTCCACTGGAAATGGCCAACCCTCCCCTCCCCCCCGAATAAATACCCTTGTACCTCTGTTGTTGTACCTGAATGTTTTGAAGACAAGATTCCTTTAAAGAGTCCTTGCTCGTGTCCTTGTGACCTCTTATCTGGATTACTACAAAGTGTTCTGCATGGGGCTGTCCTTAAAAAGCATTCCAAAGTTTCAAAGAGTGTTGAATGCAATTGCACAAGTAGAAAAAGGGTATTGGGTATTTAGCATGTTAACGCATGCTTGGAGAGCTGCATTGGTTGCCAATATTTTCAGGAGTGATTCAAGGTGCTGGTTATCATCTTTAGAGCCCTTCCTATCTTGAAGCTGGGTTACCTAAGGGACCATCTTCTCAGAGTTGTTTCTACCTGTTCAATTTAGTCAGGCAGGTTGGGCACCTGCAGGCCTTGTCAACCAAGGAATGTCAGAACCAGAAGATGTGTCTTCTCTGCCCTAGTCCTTGCCCTCAGTGGTGGGCTGCAACCAGTTTAATAACTGCTTCTAAGAGCATGCGCTTCGCGTATGCATGCAGGACTCAAAATACAACAATTTCAAGTACTACAGATTACCTTCTAGGGCAGCTCCGGTAAGTAAAACAGCTGAGGCACGGGAATCCATTGTGCCACGTGAATCAACCGAGTTTTAAAAATGCGGAAATATAGGACAGGACAGGACAAGACAGGGTGGGACCAGCTGATTGTCGGAGCTACCGGTTCGCTAGAACTGGTCCAAACTGGCAGCATCCCACCACTCCTTGCCCTCTGAAATACTCACCTTCCAGATATCAGGACACCAACCCTTTTGCAAGCTGTGAAGACTTGGTTGTGTGCTCAAATCCCATTTCCTGACTGTATTAATGAACTGTTGTAAGTCAAGGACTACCTGTACTGCGTTTCTTCTGGAGTAGCAGTTCAACGTAAGAAGCAAATCACAAGTTTTAAGAGTGTATGGATTTGCTAATCTTGAAAAGGGCCTGGAAAGGACTGTCATTTACAGGAATCAGCACCTGAATCACCTCTTCAGAGGAAAATAAAGAAGGCAGGAAAGACAAACAGTATCGTAATGTAGAGATATGTAATGCACTATAGGTTTTTGAATTAAATAATTTATTGTAGGAACTATTTTGTATTAACTATTACTGAGCCATATATGGTTGAAGAACTCTCCAGAGGATGTGCAATAAAATGATGTAAAAAGAATGATGAAATATTGCATATTCATCGCAGAGTGAGGGGACAGAAGGGAAAGGTGCAATTGTTATTTTCGTAACTCTCACCTGCAAGGCTCCCACAAATCCTGCTTTGCTGCCTCATCATGGTGAGCAGGTGGGTTTTTTTGAAAAGATGAACCAAGGATGCTGGAGATGATGCTAAGGATATATAATTCTAAAATGGTCACTCAAAAGATGAAGATTAACTCAGGTGCCCTGTGCTGTCCAGACAGTATATAGGTAGTTGGGGACCTAGTGTTGCTGTGGAGAAAGGCTGAAATTGAAGATTGAACCTCAAGCTTTGCATGCTTTGCTTTGTTTGATGCTATATTATTGTTTACTGTTTATCTTGAAAGTCTGCTGCAGGGAAAAGGGCATCAATTTATTTATATTTATTCTCCATAGCATCTGAGGGTAGGACAAGAAGCACTAGGTGAAAGTTCATCTGGGAGAGATCCATAATAGAAAATGTAAAATTTTAAACATAGATTAAAATGGTTTTGTATAAAGGAAAAAAGTTCTTAAAATGAATGATTCAAACTTCTCCTTGAATGTGGAAGAGCTGATTGTTAGAGTTTGACGTACTAATTTAAAAGATTAAATAACTGGAGGGTTTTTTTTTCTTCCACAGAAATCAGCACAAGGCCAGGTTAGGTAATCAAAATCAGAAAATATCATACTGCTGTTCAAATGAAGTTTCTCAAACCTCAAAAATAACACTATTAAGGCAAATAAGATTGGCATAAAGTTTACCCTAATTTGAAGGCTAACTTATTGAACACTTACTTTTAACTTCCTTTTCTTTTTACAGAAGGGGAGTATGGCATCAGAGCATTTAAAAAAAAACAGTTTCCTTTTCCTTGTCTTTTTTGGCCCCACTATTGCAAATCTGTTCTTGATGATATTTGTGAAACATTGGTGAAATATCTTTTGGGATGAACGGATTCAAAACAGTTTTGAGGCATTGAAAGGGAACTGGGTTTCATACCCCTCTGTATTCTGAATAAATATTTTTCTAAATTATTAGACATAAAATCAAAGGGAGAGTGAAATGAGAGATTTTAAAATCTACCAAAATATAATAAATCTTCAAATCAGGTAAGAGTGGGATAGTCAGGATAGTAATGAACAATTAAAATTTACACAAATTATGATAAGAATCTTCCAGAAGGCAGAGGAAAAAAGTTACCTGATCAGATGATCCTTCGGTGGTAAATGATTTAAAGAGGTATGAAAGCTGACAGCAATCAAATATGAAAACTGGCTTTTAGGAATATCTACAAAGTTAAATCCAATAAATAGAAAACACTTGGCAATATTACTGAATCACAAATGAACATATCTGGAGGAACATGACACAAATAGGTTGGAAAGAGTATGCTTTTCGCCAATACTTGCCACGTGCAGGGGACCACAAATGAATGTCGGGTGATGGGACTCATGCTGGAACAAGACTCAGGAAGGCAAGCCAGCTGCAGTTGGTCAGAAGCCATCCGGGCCTGAAGAGTGCTTGCTGGACCTGGGCCACAAAAAGTACTTGCTGGAGCCAGCCGGGAGCAACCAGGAACAGGAGGGCAGAGCGTGCTGTGCCCATATAGCCAGCTGGCTAGCAGAGGCCAGCAATGCTGACTAGAAACATTTTTACTTGCGTTGTTCACCACGTGCCAAGCTGGGAGACTCTAGGAAGGAGACCTGTTCTGCTCACAGTGTGGCCTCTTCTTCTGCTGGCTTGGTTTGAAACCGTGACATCTTTATATACAAAGTATAGAATACAGAGTACGGCCACTCTAGTGCACACCATCAAGAATTAAGTAACTTACACAATAAGTACTCAGAATTCATATAACAAAATGTAGCCGCTTTGGACTGTTATTTTTTATGGTTGTAGTATGCATTCTTTAAAAATAAACAGGACATTATAACATTCCTAGACATTAACATTAAAAAAAGCAGAGTCACCAACTTGCTGGGTGTATAAACAAAAAGTAGTAACTCCAAGTACCTGTTATGTTTCCTTGCATCTCTAATAGTGAGACTGTTATCTTTGGTAGCTATTCAGTGATGACTGCCCTTTCCTTATGATTTGCTACTGGATCAACTTACTGCTATTAATAAAGGTTACTAAGGCCAAGAGAAGAGTCATTTGGAATTGCAGAAGGCTTGCACAGTATTGGTATGGCTGTCAACACTAATTTCTCATCCACATGATGGGATCTCATGCCATACCAAAATCTCCTCCACAGTATCTGATCTTAAAAGTGGCTTTGCCACTTTGCCATGAAGGCATGGCATCTGGAGACTCCAAAAAGAGAGAGAAAGGGGTTATCAACCCTCATTATGATGGCAATATACCTGCTGCAGCAATCAACATTGGCATGTTAAGGCCAATTGGTAAGCAATGTACCCAGAAAATACTGGGTGGTTGCTATAGTTGTGCCAAGATGTAGACTTTTCATAATTTCTGAGTGAGCACTGTGGGAAGAGAATATTGGATGGGCCTTTGGTTCTATTGAATCCAGTTGTGATGAGGTTTAGAAGCTAACTAAAACAGCTGCTGGATTACTGAAGGATCTACTTCTCCAAATTTCAAACCAGCGCACAGACTCTCTACAGTAGCTTTATTCCCCAAACGTTGCCTCCATAAAATGAAGGCACTCACAATCTGTGATTTTATATTGTATGGGTGGTTGACTTTACAACAGTAGATATCATTTTGGCTCAAGCCAAGAAACAATACAATGCACTCCCATTCAGGTCCAAGTCTCTGAGCAAGTTTGCTAATCTGTTGATCGGTCGGTGATTTCTTCAAAATCTTTTGTGGAAATCTGAGTAGCTGATCATCTAAAACAAAGAAAAGGAAAAAAGCTCAAATACGTTCTTCTGAAAAATGCAGCATTAGTTTCAGAAACAAAACTTAGATCGGTGCTTTATACCAATATAGACAAATTTCTTGTGTGCCTACTTACAATTGGCCAAATAAAGTATTCAAAATAATCATATTTATTATTTAGCATATGGTGAGAACATGACAGAAGAGAAGTAAACATATACACACAATCCACATAATTATATATGAAACTTCTACGGGGATATGGCAGTGGCCTCATAACTGGAGGTCCAATTTAGCTATCCAGGTGATCGCCTCTGGCATTGCTTTGAACAGATCTTCTAGGAAACCAGAAAATGCAGGTCACAGGCAATCTCGCACAATATGTTTACATATCAGCATCACAATCGCAACAAGGGGAATCTTTCCACCCCCGCATATACAGGGCAGAGCACTTCTTCCAATATCATACCTAATTCTGTTCAATTTCATCCAGACAGAGCGAGAGGCAGGTCAAAACCATATGGTTTTGATTCAATATAATGAAACAGGATAGCAACAGTCATAATTTCAATTAAATAATAAAAAGGTTAAAAAAACCTCTTTATATCTGTAATATAAAAGCCAGAACTGATTTGATGTCCAAATTCAATTTGATATGTTATTTCCCATCACATGCATTCTAAAATAGCAATTGTACTTTACAGCAAGGATTCCCAACTCCTAGGCTGTGGCCCACTACTGACAGATGAGTGTGCAAAGCTTCATTTGCTCATGTGCGGGATTTAGGTTGCGTGTGCAAAACCATTTTCCCCCACTGCTAAAACCACTGAAACCACTGCCGCCGGTCCACAAAACCCAAAAAAGTTGGGGACCCCCGCTGTATAGGATGGCTCAGGAAAACTTTTACTTATCAAACTTTACACTCATTCTCCGCTTTGCAGTTTGAGTGATATAGAATTTCTTTAAGGCAGGGTAAGCAATAGAATGCTACTATAGATATGTTGGATTATCTCTAATCAGCACAGTCACATATTATGGGAACAGTTATTAAAAATAACTGCAGAGCCAAAAGCATCCTGCCTCTATTTTACAGTTATTAAGCATCTAGGAAACTTCCAAAGGAAGTATGGTAACTGAAGATGGTTCTGTGAAAGCAGAGCTAACAAACACAGCAAAGACCAAGGAATCAGTAAGTAGAATGGTTCCTTGAACCTCTCTGGGTAAGGAGAGGATGGGAGATTGTTCACATGCCCACATATCCTGGACAGGTGATCCCTGCAAGGAGTTCACAGGACAGTGATTTTCCACAGGTGCTGCGAGACACTAGCCATCTTACTTTCAGATTAATATAGTTGGAAGGGACCTTGTAGGTCATCTAGTCCAACACCCTGCCCAAGCAGGAGACGCAAACATGCAGACGATTAAAGGCCAGTAAGTTCATAAACCTCACTTTCTTATCACTTGCACAAAATGCTCATTAAATAGTTCTAACCTATTCCTTCAACAAGTTTGAAACACTGAGTAAATCTGGCTTCAATCTTAAAGGAAATAAACTTTTAATCATAACCTTAAGAATTTAAAGAATCCAGAATAAACAGCAAAAAACTAAATAAGATTCTTGTCTTAGAAATGTATAAACAGATTAAGGGTCCAAGTAAAATTGAAATATTGAAACTTATTATAAAAGATTTTACAATTATAGGTAGTTCTCAATTTATGACCAAAATTGAGCCCAAAATTTCTGTTGCTAGTTGCTTGTTGAATGAATTTTAAGCGAATTTTAAACATTTGCTAAATGAGCTTTGCCCTATTTTATGATCTTTCTTGCCATAGTTGTTAAGTAAATCATTGCAGTTGTTAAGTGAATCTGGACTCCCCATTGACTTTGCTTGACACTGCAACTATAATAAATATGTGTCAGTTGCCAAGAATCCAAATTCTGATCATGTGACCATGGGGATGCTACAATGGTTGTAAGTTTGAAAAATGGTTATACATCCCTTTTTTCAGTACCAATTGTTGTAAGTCAAGGACTACCTGTAATTATAAAGAACAGCTTCTGGTGGAAAATAGATTCTGTTCTGGTTTTTACAAAATACAACAAAGATAAGCAATTTCATGACATGGACACTAGAGGGGATGAAGGCTTTTAGAAAGAGGAGATAACTCAAAGCCTGTAAAATATTGCAGAACGCTGTAATAATGAAAATAATGGAGACTTTTAAAGAATAGAATAAGAAAATAGTAGCTGTAACATCAATAATGATGTCTGCTTCCAGTGATAAACCATGTCCAAAATATGTTAGGGAAAACTTAACAGATGTAGAACAATTTTTATCTGACAATATAAAGGTATCAAAGTGGGTTTACAATTCATAAGCCAAGAGAATGAATTGGAAAAAAGATTTTTCACTGGATCTACAAAAGAAACTGGCCGAGGTTTTAAAATTTAAAAGGAAACTGCAAATAACAAACTAAAAAAGCGACTTCAATAATTTTGCCCTATTGGATCTATAAAAAAGACTTGTTAAAGCCTTGAAGAACTCTGTGCAAAGGAACAAAGAAATGAAATCAAATCCTGTAACATTTGAATGAGCTAACATAGTCTCAACATTTGAGACTGTTGGAAGTGATACAGAGGAATATAAAGATGGTTTATTTTAATTTCCAGATTTGCAGGCTGGTGGTGGTGGAGGAAAGAGGGGATAGTTCCTCTCTTGCCCACTGCTTCCATGGCCCGGTTCCGAATGGCTCAAGGCACGATAGTGGGCCGTAGCCCGGGGCTGGGAATCTCTGGATTATTTGATTAATGTTGAAACAAGATATTTCTGCGAACCATTTATGGACTTTCTGCTGACACCAGGACTGAAAAAAATGTTTCATAGTTTTGTTTATAGATAAGAAATGTATATGGGATGAAGTAATAAAAGTTTGTAACCTTAGAGGGAGTGTAGAGTCACTAAATTTGTTTATACTTGTGATGGTCAGAAGTTATTCCTTAGTATATTCTTTATTTAATTATTTGCTTACTTCTTTATTGTAGTCTTACTTCTCTTTTTTCTTCCTATTCTTTTATTTTTTAAAATGTAGTTTGTATTAGATTTTACTATTATAATCAAAATTCTTAAAAAGAAAGGTATTAAGCATCTCCAAAATATTCCATTTATCTTTTTCTTTATGGAATTGAGTAGCCATTGTTACTCTGTAAAAGTATTTCAAACAGCACAATACACACCATTCTCATAATGTTAAATGAAGCAAAATGTTTCTATATAAAACCTACCCAGAGCAGCAATGATCAAGTTATGACTCCTTAGAGAACACTCTTTAGAGAGCACTTTGTGACATATGTAAATAAAGCACAGTAGATAGACTACTGAGAACAGACTGGATATGACATTACACGTTGTTCCAAAAGAAACAACTCTTACTTTTATAAGTCATAGAAACACAGCTGAATCAGAGCACTAAAGTACAACCTCCTGCTCAGTAGAAGAATCCAAATTAAAGCGTATAGGTAGTTGTCTGGCACCCTCTTAAACACATCCAATGAAGGGAAATCTACCATTTCTCTGCACATCTCTATTAAGCTCTTCTTGTTGTTAAGAATTTCTTAAACATTCAACCAGGCTGTCTGTCCCAAAGGTGCTTCTTCAGGAGGCAACTGGACATTCTTGTTTTTTCTTTGAAGACGTTTTGCTTCTCATCCAAGAAGCTTCTTCAGTCTGACTGGCTGGTGGGGAATGGAACCTTTCTATGCTCAAAACTGCTGGGGGCTGGGGGTGAGCTGAAAAATAAATGCAGTTAAGTGGGTTATACAGCCTATGAAAAAAAATGGATGGAAACAGAACTGATAAACAGAGAACTAAGCAATAATGCTGAAAGGTGTTGAGATAGTTTGCTTGGCTCCATCTTCTATGCTTTATCTGGGCATTGATTTCTAATTTTGGTTGTGAAAGTAGCACCATCATAAGCCAGGCACATGAATAAAAAGGGAGACTGGTTGAAAAGAGGTTATGCTCACAATAGTAGCCACTATTGGTGCTAACGGAATACAGTGGGAATGTCTCAAATGATTCTTCATAGGCCGTATGTTCCTTGAAACATTGCAGCTATAGCAACCGTTCACCACTTGCTTAGTTTCCAGGAAAGCCCTGTTCTGTTTCTGCTCCCAGCAATTGGTGACATCATAAACTTAATATTGACATCAATGTCATGACTAGTTTCTCAGGGTGAGTACCACTTAAAAATTAACTGGAATTAGGCATGCTAACTGAACATCCTTGCTTTCTAACCTCTTTTAAAGTGGTTTTCAGATTTTCCAGACCAGATCCCTGAAAATTTTAGCTGTTTTGGCTAGCACAGAATAAATAGAAGACAAAAGCAGGGGAAAATATAACATAAATGTTTGCATTTATTTAGAAGATCCCCTTTACTGCATGAAGTTGTTAGCCTAATTATGGTGATAATAATATGCCATCAAGTCAATGACAACTGTTAGAAATGACATATATTTTCTTTTGGAGGAACTGCTCTTAGCCAATGGTCTACCTAATTAGTTGATTAAATGTTTTCCAAGCCTTTGGGAAGGAGAGTACCCATCTTTACCTCAAAATGTAAGCAATTGTCACAGGGACTGTTTGCATGTAATGCATTTATCATTAATGCCATCCATATGGATATATTCATTATATTAAAGCTTCCATCCCAGATATTTTAATGAAAGGCTTTGAATTTTAATCCTCATCTTACTTCTTTTTCTTTTATTTAAAGCCTCTCAAATGTATGAATGGAATATTTGCAAAAGCACAGCAGATCAAAAAGGACTTCTCATTGAGACTCTTTCTAAATAAGGAGATACAGCTTTAAAACACCTGAGGTCATGGACTTTGATTTCCTGTCACAGCTGCTCATTCTAGTAATAAAAATAATTGCCATTTAGTGGAGCTATATAATATATATAATGTAGTTAATCTCCCAGGATTTTGGTATCATAAATGGCAATGTCCCTTTGGGAATCTTTAGCAGAATGCAGATAACTTGTCTTATATTTGCCCCTGACAAAGTTGTCTCTCATATTGGTGTATTAGGCCTGAGCAGAAGAAAACCTTGTGTCATGAGGACTTAAGCCCTCAGTCTAGCAGAGACACATTATATCTTTAAATAAGCACTTTGCTGGTGCAGTATTGTTATTTTTTGTTTATCATCTTTAATTAATAGGAAAGAAATAAGAAGCAAGAGGAAAAATCTGTCTTTACCTTGATTTCTCCCCTCTTAATAGACATATTAACAGGGCCAAGCAGGGGGAAATTTGACCCATTCAAAGGGTAGCTACCTAGGCATACAACACCAGCATTTCCAGACCACAGCTATGCTACAGTATGTTGGGTATGCTCCAAGTTGTGAAATGCTGTCCAAGAAGTCTGTTGCTGACATTGCATAAGCTACCATTCAAAAGAATTTAAATGAATCAATTTATTAATTGGGAACAAGGAATGCCAATATCTACTCTGAATCAATTTTCAATGAAGCATTGGAAAATATCAATGCTGGTCTTAAAGTAAACAGTATTCAGATCAACAATTTAAGATATGCTGTTGACACAGTTCTGCTTGCCAGTATGAAGTATGAAGACCTTCAGTTCCATATCAACAGAGTCACAGAAATATCTGAAAAATGCAGCTTGAAGCTTACCACCTCAAAAACCAAGTTCATGGTTGTCAGCAAACAACCCATTAATTTACCATTGACAACTTCGTAAGGAATACCACTAGAAAAAGTTGAAAGGATCACGTACCTTGGTTCTAATTTACATGAAAGCTAGAACATGACCACTGAAATAAAAATGAGGATAGAGAAAAATTGAACAGCATTCTTCACGATAAAAAAAGGTCTTCTGCAATCACGACATAAGCCTAAGATGGAAAATTAGCCTTGTCAGATGTTACAACTTTCTATCCTGTTCTACGGAATGGAGAGTTGGTCTCTGACAGAAAGTCACTTGAAGAGATTAGAAGCATTTGAAATGTGAATTTACAGGCAGCTGTTACATATAAGTTGGGTTGACAAAATCAGAAATGAGGAGGTGATAAGCTGCCTGGGAAGGCCAAGGGAAATCATCAAAATCATTAAAAAGTGAGTTAGACTATTTTGGACATGTGCTGTGACATCTGGAAAAATACGGTATACTTCACTTAATCCTCCAAGGAAAGATTGAATGCAAACAAGGTCCAGGCAGACGAACAGCATCATGGCTTCAAAATCTAAGGGACTGGTTTGACAAAACTCAACAGCACTTTTTTTGCGGATTTTGATAAAAATAGGATTGCCAACATGATCGCCAAAGTCCAATGATGGATATGACTCAAGAAGAAGAAGAAAGAGAATGCCAAGATGCTATTCTGCTAACTGGAAAAAGACACAGATTTAACAGGATAAACAACACCTAACTGCTGCTCCCACATCTTAATAAATGCATTTATTTTTTCAAATGATTCTCTCAGTCTTCATAACGTTAATGCTTAGTTAAAAGTGGCACTGCTAGGCTATGTACTTCTGCCAAAGATGACACCCAGCTGATAATGGCACAACTCTCATAGCTGACCATCACTGTTTACAATAATTGTCAGGTGCTTTTGGGCTAAACCATTCAGTTCCATTCTTTCTTACATTTAATTGATGCTATTTTATATACTGTCTTTTCTCCTGCTCAGAATGACTGGGGCATAATGAGCCCCATGAAATTTCCTGGAAGCCACACACACTGCTTGCTAATGATGCATGTTCAAAGAGACTGAAATAAGTATGATGTCGTAAAAACAAAGGGCAGTCACGGACTCATGAGTTAGCCAATGAATATAAACATTCTACCAGTCCGAGAAGAAGGATTTGGTGAAAGTGTCACCACTGCAAGGCAGGTATTACTTTCTGATCAAGGATTAAAAATCAGCAAGCAAAGAAACTTACACTAAATTCTAATTACAAGATGATAAGATAGTACGGTGATCTTTTCTGAGGCATATACAAAGAAAAGAGTTAAATATTTGCTTTTTAATAAGGTCCTACAACATCCCATTGTCTAATTTACATACAGCTTGCTAACTATATCTTTTTTGTGGAGTTAAATAAAACATAGTAATCTAACATTGAAAGAAAAGAAATAATATTCGATACATTCAAAAAGAATCCTATGATTTGACCCGCTGGTGAATCCAAAACTTTATTGCCAATTCTACAATTACTGAATGCAATCAGGTTGAAAATGCATAGTAAAACTGGTTTAGCAATAGTTGAAATAAATAACTGCATAAATAAACAAATAACCAAGCTCCTGTCAAATAAAATGTGAGGATATGAATCCTCTAGTGATAGCTAAGACTGAGAAGACAAGAATTCAAATTAACATTTTAGAAGGAGTCAATCCTACTCTCTAGGCCAGGGCTGTCCAACTTGCAGCCCATGGGCCAGATGCATCATGTCCTAGCACGTCCACGCCCAGTTTAGCAAACGAGAAAAAAGTCAAGATATGTCATATGACACCGCCATGACAATGTGCATTTGACACCCTGCTCTAGCCAAATACAGTTTACAGGGGTATATCAATAGCAACTAAAGAAACCACATACATTGGCTTGAACACTGTGGGAAATATATGAATATAAGTGAATAGTAAATATGATTTATGTCTTTTCAGGATCCAATTCCCAATATGACTTTGAGGTCAAATCTTAATTATGACTGTAAATTTTAAAAAGTTTTTAAAATTCTTATAAAGAATGTCACATTACAGTAGCTTTGACATTTTTCTTAAAATTTTTACCATTGTCTCTATAGTCTTTCACTTTAATCTCCCAATTAAAGTATTATGCAGTTACTGATTAAATACATTTTTTTAAAAAAAAATAGCACTTCAATCATTTAACTGCTTTTAAACATAGTAAAATATCTTTTTAAAAGCTCCAAAGGAAGTATCAGAATTTTTTTCTGAACACAAGTGTTTCAGTATTCTGCAGCTCTCTGAATTTCTTGGAGATAGTATTCTAAGAAAAAGGAGGAGGGAACGAAGATATTTTTTTTACAACAGAAATTAACATAGGGATTTTGTAAACTAAAACAGGGGAGATTTGAAAACCATGTTCTCTTACTGTTTCCTGTCTTCCTGGAAAAATCTTACTGTTAAATCAGCTTGGATTACATAAAAGGACTAAGTGACGGTTGTGGGGAAAAAAAACTTTTTAGTAAAGCCACAATCTTTTTCTTTTTAAACATGTTTTGCTTGGACATACGGATATATTTCCATCTTGCACCTATATTATTTTTCTGGATATCTAAAAGATCTGTATTTATATTCCTTCTAATATTTAATAAAGAAAGGATGCACTAATATTGAATTCAAAAGCATATGTTACTCCCACTTATTAAATAGTAAAACAAAAATAAAGCAAATAAAAAAAAATCTACAAACAAGAAAACCAAAAACCATATTGTTAATCTGCCAGACCAAATGCAAGACACAAATGGAGATAAATTAAGCAAGAGGAACCCAGAAAAACGAACAATTAATTCAGCTCAAAAATCCAGGCTTTAGTTTTGCTATTCATAAATACTTTTTGAAAACATTTTGTTTCCTTCTATCATGTTGTCATCTGCTACTATACACTACATAAATGATACACCAATTTAAAAAATCAACATACCAGTAAGGTGTTTAAGTCTGGATGCCTCAATGAGACAGATTCTGCAATAATAAGGTGATATTATATAGGACATTTGCAGCACATGCTCCTCCTTAATGGAAGTGTCCATATTTCCTCATGCTCACGTGGAGAGTGAAGAAGGCTAATCTTGTCCTTTGCACATACTGGGGTCTTGATTCAAATGGGATTAGGGAAGCACAATTGATTTTAATTTAAATTCCAGCTATAATAGGTACTTTTTGTATTATCTTTAATTAGATGCTTAGAAATAGTTTGTAAATAAGCCATGTCACATCACTTATGCTGTTAAACTAAAATTTACCATTTGGAGTAGTAGAGATTAGCACGAAGATCTCAAAACCACTATTCCATGTAATTCTGAAGTATATCCCACAGCCTCAAAAATCTCCACCTGGAATACAGAGTGATAGACAGATATTTGTTTGTCAATCACAGTCTTTTTTTGTGTGTGCACATTTTATGAATTTAAAGCAGAAACGGGACAAAAAGTCAGTTGGGGACAACTTCCATGAATCTTGAATTGTACAATAATATTTCTTGGAAAAAGAGCCACATCATTCTTAGTAGGGATATATGCAGCACCTATCCTAGAATTTCACCATTACTTAAAAACTCTGAAGTTGCTTTTATTAAAACAATTTTCTGCTTCTTAAAAGCTTTATACTATCTTTTTTATCACAAAGCACAGAAATCACAAGTATAGTTTTATAGAATATCTTCTGTAAGTTTCAGTTTGTGTTTATAATGCTGGTAACATTTCAAAAATATTAGTAATGATGGCTATAATTTACAATGGAACAAAAAAGCAGCCTTATTTAACAGGTATTTTCTTCATTGTGATTCTTCGGTACATACTTAAGTACTGTTATTTGTTGATACTGTAAATCAGATGTTACTTAAAATTAAGATTATTTCTGTATTTGCTTCTTTTTTGAAATCTCTCTCTATCTCTGCATGTTTATAGATTAATGGAGAAATATTATATTGTTTTTGAGGAATTGTGTTTACCTCTGCCGTAGAGAATTAATTGCCAAAGTAATTATTTTAAGAATTTGCCAAAAAAAAAGTTTGTTTAAACTCTAGATATTAAGAATTAGATTCAAGAGATATGTAATTTATCCATTTCTGAAAATGCAAACTTTTCTATCTAGTTAAAAAATGCATTATATTTCTCTTTGCTATAATTTCATGCTTTATAGCAAAAAAGGATATGGTTATATTCTTCTCCCCCTTTTTCTTTTCTGTTTTGTTTCTTATTATTGGTATCTTTTTTTTCTTGCATTTTTGCATACTCTTTTTTGAAAGTTATAGGAACATATTTTTAAAGGTTAGTGTTATTTCCTAATGATGGTACATAATTCACTGAATTCTGTTGATAAAACACTTACTTGCTTTCTCTAGCACTGTTTGTCTAGCAACAAGCAAAATATGAGATGTAGTTGTTAGAAAGAAAATGAGAAAAATGCACGTGACAAAAACAAATAGCACATCATAAATATGGGATTTGACTGTGCATGGGTTTGAGTTATTTATAAAAGTTTTGCCATTTTCCCTCTGTTTAAAGTATATTAAACTATGTCCAGGATCTCCATTTTCATGAATATAAAGACTGAGTGTATTTGAAAAAAAGCTTATAGCAACTAATTTTGCATGATTATTGAGGGCCCATGTGAAAAATGTAGAATTTGTGATAGCAGAAAAGCAATTATGATTTATAAATTATATGATTTCCCACTCTTCTAGTATCAATGCTTTTTTATCAGTGTGTGATTAAAAATTCAATAAATTTAAACAAAATTGTTATAATTTTTTTCTAATTGCCTTCCAGTATTTCTGAGAATAAAATCAGAATTCAATATTATTTTTTAGTTTTACACTTCTCCAAGGACAGCAGTACATATGATGTTTAATTTGCAATATCAAAAAACAGAATAAATTAAAACTGCTACAAAGTGATGGCACAAAACCATAATGATAAGCACATTTCCTCATCAGTAACAATGGATTGTGTTCCCTTTTTTTAAACAGCTGTTGAAAATAGAGGAAATATGAGGTATGTATGTATGTATTTATTTAGATCCTTATATTAGATCCTTTGTTACTTTTACGAATAACTCAAGGCACTGAACATATAGAATAGAATAGAACACAACAGAATAGAATTCTTTATTGGCCAAGTGTGATTGGAAACACAAGGAATTTGTCTTGGAGCAAGTGCTCTCAGTGTACATAAAAGAAAAGATACATTTGTTTATCCAACACATTTTCTTCCTCCTATTTTCCCCACAACAACAAACCTGTGAGGTGGGTTGGGCTGAGAGGCAGTGACTAGCCCAAAGTCACCCAACTGGTTTTCATGTCCAAGGCTGGACTTGAAGTCAATGTCTCCTGCTTTCTAGCCTGGTGCCATAATCACAAAACCAAATTGAGTCTTATGTGTATATAAACAAATAATTTATAAACACCAGATTTTTACACTCTCCAAATCACATCTCAGGTTTAATTTGCATTAATATTGGAATATAAGGATCTTGAGATTACTTATTTGAAATTAGTATTTAAAAATTGTTTATGCAAGTTATTTATATAATAGAAAAAATATAAAAACATATTTAATGAGGCTAAAAGAGGATAACTAATGAACAATAAAAGTAAAAGACATGAAGAAAACTTTTCAAATTTTACAGAAATTAATTTCTGCCATTCAATTTACTGTTTCATTTTACAAATAGGGTCACAATTAAAATATAAGCTGCTTGAAGACTGAATATCTCCGTTCTTAGTAAAGAAAACTCTTATTATTCAGAATAATCCTTAAAAGCATTAAAAGTATAACAGAATTTGGAAGATAAAGCAATACAGTTGCATGAATTTGCCTAGAATGGTTTTGATTATATTTTCTTAGAAACATTTAAGGAATGTAATTGATACTTTCATTATAGAGTCATATTCTATGTGTGTTTTAGATCTAGAAACTATAATCATAAATTAAGAGTATTTTTGTTTTGTGATCATGTCTCTCCTACCTACCTACTATTTATTAACTAGAATTTTGACTTCCCAGGAGCTACACATACTGAATGTCTTCAAAGTAATTAACATTGTATTATCCTGGATAGTTAAATAAGGCATGAAGATCAGAAACTAGGAGATAATGAATTTTGTCCTGCCTTAGGCAATTGACCTTGGGCAAGTCACTTTAACCTGAGAAAGGCCTACATGAGGACCAAAAACATTGTAGAAAGTGAAATCATGCCTGAGGATTCTTTTTTGCAGGATGCCAGGCTCCCATTCATGTTTTTAAAACTGAAATAATATTTCAAAAATAACTAGAACAGGGAGAATGTTAGGCAACAGGGAATGAGTTGGTGAAAGCAATGGATAACACACTAGGGGCACAGGCAATAAAGATAGCAAAAACTGGGGTAATAGAGACAGCCTATCAATTAAACTCATTTAAAAAAATGAAAATTGCAAACAAAGAAAACTGTCTTCCTCAAGGCCAAATCAGCAATACGGCAGAATTAATTACCATAAAAGCTACTTTAAAAAGCTTTCCCACTCTAAAGCCACTAAAAGATAAATGAAAAAATAAAAAAATAAAATAAAAGAGTCCTTACTGCTCCAATGTTGTTGTTTTTCTTTTGAAAGAGTATGTGTGTGTGGGGGGGGTGAATTTCTCCTTAGCATCTTCAAAGTTGGGACTGACAACAGTGTTAGTAGCAGAGAAAGCCTCAAGTTTCTCTCCTGAATTAGCCTCCTTTTTTTTAGGAGGTTCAAGCTGTACCACAAAGGCTTCCCTTTCTCTTGAGGAAGATTCTTCTGTAACATGAAATTTAGCTTAATTCAAATGAATGATCTTTAGTTAAAGGCAAGTTTTAGAATCATTAACAAGATCCAGAAAGGTCAGAGACTGACAACATAAAGGGGGGAAGGACTGAAATCCTCTATTTATCCAAGTGAAAATGAAAGCAATTGAAAAAATATTTTTTTTCTCACTGTTTCAGAGTTTTGAAAAACAAAACAAAACAAAACAAAATCAGTTTTCATCTAAACACAGCAGGTAAACTAGAAAAGAAAGGTTGTAGAGAACTTCTCCAGAACAAGTAGAAAACAATTACATAAAAAGCTAATATTGCAGTCAAGAGGCAATGAAGAAATATATGGTTTTCCCTTGTAAGGGTGTGACAGGTCAGGATGTGTCATACTCCTCTTCAGCTGCTAAGGACTGAGTCTGTGTAAAAGGTTTATTAGCCTAGCTCCGTCCACTCTGGGTAACTCCTCCCCAGTTCTACTCAGTCCTTGGCTGAAGAAGGGTGTAAACAATTGCCTCTCCTGCCTTTGGAGTTCCTTCCCAAAGACAGACTTGTAAGGAAAACTTTTCTTTTTTCCTTTTTTCTTTAAAAAAAACATCAGACAGAGCCTTCCCCTTTAAAAGTCAGTGGCTCCGCTTCCCAGCAAGTTATGGGGCCACCAAACAGCTGAGGCTGTTTCAAGGACCCGGAGGGCTGCAGAGCCTTCCGGGGTGAAACGGCCAGACTGCCGTTTTTCTTCGAGGATCAAGGTTCGGCCTCTCCCAGGAGCTGCAGGGCTGTTTGGGGCATCCCGCGGTGAAGAAAAAGAAGCTGGACAGCTTTTTGGAAGAGTGGGGGTGGCGACCACACTCTAATTGTGCTTCGGGGCTTATCGAGCAGCCGAAAGGTTAGCGCTGCCTCTCTGAGCTGCCTCTGCCATGAAGAGCAGCGAAGCTGCAGGGAGCCATCTCTCTGGGCTAGAAGATCAAGCCTCGTGGCCAGAAGAGGCCAGATTGAATCAAGCCTCATGGCCAGAAGCAGCCATTTTGAGTCAAGCCTCGTGGCCAGAAACGGACATTTTGAATAGCCTTGTGAGCCAGTGGCCATCTTGAGATCACCAGTGGCCATTTTGAAGAGGCCTGCTTCTTCCCACCACTCCTATGCCTTGCTGTCTCCATCAAGCCCAGTTCTTGCTGCTGCTGAGTGAAGACATCGAAGGGTAGGCGCCTTTTTATTTAAATTTCTGGTGTGGGATTGGTTTCCCTATCCCGAAGTAGAGCCTTCGGGCTTCCAGCCATGCCTGGTCTATATTTAATTGCCCTATTAGGCCCAGGAGGGTATGAGTCCCAGTAGGAAGTGTTAAAACTTCCTACTGAAGTTGCATAGGGCAGAAGAGAGTGATGGTTGGTGTGGGGATGGAGAAGATTTCCCCTGAAGTCCCTTTATAAATCCCTTTGTGTGTTCTCTTCCTTGCACAGGACTTTCAGTCCAGAATAGGCCTTGCTGTTCCAGGATGGCTGAAGCCCCAAGGGAAACCAGAGCTTCCAAAGCTGCCAAGCCTCAAAAGGTGGCTCCTGAAGCTTCTACCAAAGGAAAGCAGCCTGTGAAGAATGCCTCAAAAGCGGAGGAGAAGGATACTTCCAGGCGCCATCAGGCCATAGAGAAGCAGATAGTCAAGGTGCATCAAGCCTCTACTCACTTAATGACTGCAAGAGCTACTTCTCCAGCATCACTCACCAGTGAAGTGGATTTCTTCTAGGCCCAGCATCCAGATTTGGTCCCTTGATGTGTCCAGGAGAGGCGCTTCTCCTATTCTCTCTGAAGGAGGCAGTCAACTTGATGAACTTCAGGGAGAAGCTGTACCTTGGGAAGAGCATGGGTGTAGTAGGCAGGGGATGGAATCCTCCTTTCCTTCTACTGCTGCTGGGACCAGACCAGCTGAACCTTCTGAATCGGATGTCCCTGTCAACTTACAAATTCTGATCAACAAGGCCTTCAGGAAGGGCATCTCAGAAGGCTTGCAGAGAGCAACCCGACATTCTTCTGCAGCTTTTGATTTATCAGAGAGACAATCCTGGATTCGAGAAGCTCTCTTGTCAAAAAGAGGTTCCTTTCTCCAGGATACTGTTTCTGTGTTGGTTGAGGACTATGCTCCTGCTCTCTCAGTGGCTCCATCCTTGGTGGGGGAACCTGACAAGCTGGAATCTGACATGTCCCATCTCCTCAACTGTTCCTGAAGGTTATTGGGAAACAGCTGGAATCTCCTGCCTCAGGACCCAGTCCCCTGGCTTCCAATTGCAGGTTTTTCACCATGAGGCCTGAGCTCACAAAAACACTCCAAGTTCCCACAGTGGATGCTCCTATGGCATCTTTGGCTTCCTCATCTTCTGCCCCATCTGATCCGGAGGAGATCCTCAAGTCAGAGGAAAAGCGTGTGGAACAATTGCTCCAGAGATCCCACCTGGCGGCTGCCTGGGTGGTCAAGGCATCTTCTGTAGCGTCATTCTTCACCAGGACATCGGTCAAGTGGCTGAAGCAGTTGAGAGATAGAATTCCTACATCAGATGTCCGAGCCCACCAGGACATCAATAATATGGCGGCCACGGAATTCACAGCTGATGCCACTCTGCATGGGACCATGTTTGCCAGGAAAGCCATTGCTTCCTCAGTGGCAGCCAGGCGCATGTATTGGCTGTGCAACTGGCAGGCAAATGGAAGGAGGAAGTGGAATTCAGCGTCTTCCCCCGTCCAAGGGGATAAGCTCTTTGGCGAAGTCATCGAGTCCTTTTTGAAGAAAAAACAGGATAAGCAGAAGATCCTTCCTTTGCTTCTCAAGAGGGCGGAGTATCGGATGGCTCCTTACTTCAAATGTCCTCAGTTTCGAGGGGAAACCAGTTCCAGCTTCCACTGGCCATCCGACCCCTTACCAATGCCAAGAACCTCCTCCAGATCATTCGGGCAAGGGCAGGCAGCAGTTTACAGCAAAACAGCCCTTTCGAGGAGGAGAAGTCGCCCGTACCGCCGCCAGCGCTAGTGCACAGTCTATTCCCATTGGTGGCTGATTATCTTGGTTTGCGGACCAATGGGAGGGAATTACTTCTGATGCCTGGGTTTTGTCCACAGTTAGATCGGGTCTTTCTCTGGAATTCTACCACACTCCTCCAAGGTACTTTATCTCTTGCCTAGTATCTAGGGTCACAGGGAGAAAGGACCACAGAATTGGCCATCCAGCATTTGTTGGACTTCAGGGCCATTCAGGAGGTCCCCCTTCACCAACAGGGAATCCAGGATTTTCGTTATCCCCAAGGCCTCGGGGGTGTGTGTGATGGAGGACAATTCTTGACCTAAAAAGGCTCAATAAATATGTTGTATACAAGTGTTTTAAGATGCACTCTCTTTCTTCTATTCTAGAGAGTGTTCGGCAGGGGGATTTCCTCACATCCATAGACTTGACGGAAGGTTATTTACATGTTCCCATCTGTTCCACAAAGGCAGTTTTTAAGATTTTGTTACCAGGGGCGGCATTATCAATACAGGGTTCTTCCCTTTGGGTTATCTTCTGCCCCTAGAGTGTTCACCAAAGTTCTGGCTCTCCTCATAGGGCACCTTTGTTCCTTTCCGGTGCGTCTGCTGTGTTATTTAGATGATATTTTAATCATGTCTGCTTCCTTTCAAAGGGCTCAGTGGGATCTGCAGGTCACGATGTCAGTTTTGCGGGACCTGGTGTTTTCCATTAATAGGAAAAAGAGCCATTTCACTCCTTCTACCCATCTTCTTCATTTGGGGGCCATTATTGACACTACAGTGTCACAGGTTTTCCTTTCATAGGAATAGCTGGACAGCCTGCAGGGGATGATTAGGGGCATTCGGAGTAAGCATTCTACCCCTTTAGCCCATTTATCTCAACTTTTGGGTAAAATGGTTTCCTGTATTGGCATTGTCCCTGGGCCAGGCTTCATGCTAGGTCTCTGCAGTGGTTCTTGTTACCTCATCAGAGGTCTGGGTCAAGCCATTCCTTTCGGAAGGTAAAGTTGATTAAGCACGTTTTACTTTACTTTCACTGGTAGCTATTTAGAGCTATGTCCAAGGGCCATTCCTTTAAGGTGGAGACTTGCCTTGTCCTCACGACGGATGCTTCCTTATCTGGTTGGGGGGCTCACCTGGATTCCCTCTGGGCCCAGGGCTTATGGTCTGTGGAGGAACAGGCTCATAGCATCAATTGGTTAGAGCTCAGAGCGGTCTGTTTGGCCCTGAGACAGTTTAGGAATCAGGTCTCCGGGTCGCATGTCCTGGTTATAATGGACAATGTTGCCACTAAAGCCCATATTAACAGACAGGGGGGTACCAGGACCTTATGACAGAAGCAGAAGCCCTGGGTAGATGGGCTGAGCACCATCTTCTATCTGAGCTGATCACATCTCGAGCTTGGATAATGTTCAGGCGGACTGGCTGAGCGGGACCTCAGTTGATCATTCTGAATGGAGTTTACATCCCTCTCTCTTTTGTCAAATTATGCACATATTTGGTCTGCCAGAGGTGGATTTGTTTGCCACCCCCCTTAATGCCCAATTGCCTAGCTTTTTCTCTAGATATTTTGCCCAAGGGGCAAAGGGACCAATGCCTTGCATTGTAGCTGGCCTCCCGGCTTGTTGTATGCCTTTCCTCCATTGCCTCTGCTCTCAGCCGTGATTCGCAAAATCTTATTGGAGAAAGCCAAGGTGATATTAGTGGCTCCCTATTGGCCTCGTAGGTCGTAGTTAGCTGATTTGATGGGTCTCGGCAGATTCCTGATAAGATGTCTCTCTTCTTCAGGGGTCCCTGATTCACCCAGAGGCTACATCTGGCAGTTTGGCGATTGAGTGGGGTGTCTTAAAAAGCTCCCACCTCTCCAACAAGGTGATCAAAACTATTCAGGCCTCCAGGAGACCCCCAACCATCCGTATTTATGAGGCTACATGGCAATCCTTTTCTACTTGGTGTAAAGGCTAACTTTTCACCTCTGCAAGCTTCAGTGGCTACTGTTTTGGAGTTCCTTCAGGCCAGCCTGGATAAGGGTCTTGCCCCCAACATGCTTCACAGGCAGGTGACGGCTATCTCTTCAGTGCTGACTTGTGGGAAATTAGAATCTTTGTCTCAACACCCTACTGTTCGTAGGTTCCTCAGAGGTGTGACCAACCTTTGTCCTCCTATGGTACATAGGTACCCTACTTGGGATTTACCTAAGGTCCTGAAGTCCCTTACCAGACCTCTGTTTGAACCTCTCAGACAGTCCAGCCTGCACCTTCTTACACTGAAAGTGGCATTCTTGGTGGTAGTTACTTCGGCGAGGAGGGTTTCTGAGTTGGTTGACCTCTCAGTTCGTCCTGATCTTTGTCTTTTCCATCCCCACTGGGAGGTTTTACGTTTGGACCCGGCCTTTATTCCTAAGGTAACACCTCCTTCCACAGAGCTCAGGAATTGGTTCTCCTGGATTTTTGTGTCCATCTGGTCCATGAGTTGGAGAAGGCTTGGCACACTTTGGATGTGTGCAGAGCCTTAAAGTTTTATATCAAAAGGACAGCTGAATTCTGCAGGACGGAATCTCTTTTTTGTTCCTTCCAGCCTTCGACATTGGGAGGAAAGGTGACTCCATCCACAGTAAGTAGATGGATCAAGGCATGCATAGCTCAAGCCTATTCCAGTCGGTCCCTTCCGATACCTAGGGGCATCACGGCGCACTCCACTCGCAGTGCTGTGACTACGTGGACGTCCCATTTGCCTTTCATCTGCGACTACAGGCTGGACTCCTTTGCTTCAGCGGATGTGGTGTTTGGAAGATGGGTTCTGCAACAGGTCGTTTCAGACTGTGAAGGCCAGGACCGATCTTAACCCTCCCGAGGACAACCCTGCTTTGGTACGTCCCATCCTGACCTGTCACAGCCTTACAAGGGAAAATGAGCATTGTTTACCTGAATGCCAGTTTTCCTTGTTAGGCAAGACAAGTCAGCCCCATCCTTTGGAGAATGGTCTGGCCAAATGGCCTATGGGGGGGCGTTTCTGATTACGTTCTTGTTCTTTTTCCCCTTTTCTTAGAGGCAATTCAGTCTGTCACAAAGTCTTCGCAGAACTGGGGAGGAGTTACCGCAAGTGGGCTGAGCTAGGCTAATAAGCCTTTTACATAGACTCAGTCCTTAGCAGCTGAAGAGGAGTAACACCTATCCTGATGTGTCTTGCCTAACAAGGAAAACTGGCGTTCAGGTAAACAACGCCCATGTTTGCCCCAGTCATCACTGAGGAAAAGATTTCAAACTATAAAAGAAATATTACTTTAGTATTATAGGTTTTAACAAAAGATTGACATTTCTGGGCAGGAAATCTATTTCTTTATTTTATCAAAAAAATTAACACCAAGGATATCTCTGGAATACATGCAATTGTAGTATAAAAACAATGCCCAAACTGCTGAATCTTACCTAAGTTTTATTTAGACTGTTAAAGAAAGTAGTTGGCATCATACTACAACTTTTATAATGCTGAGTATTCAACCATTTTCTGTAGTAATCCAGTGTGAGAGAACAAAAACAAAGAACTGGCAGCAAATAAGTATAAATCTCTTCCAATTTTCACCAAAAGGACAGCAGATGACTGTATGTCAAATTACATTTTGGCAAAAAATATATTGTTGTGTCTCCAACTGCTTGTGTAAAAACACTAGCAACAAGTGAAAGACAGAAAACCAATTGCAAAGAAAACTAGCATTTTATGGAAACATAGAAATCAAATAAATACAGTATGGAGGAATTAAAAACGTGTTCTTAACATTTTGAGAATGATTTTTATAGTTCTTGGCATAGGTAAAAAACCCTCCTATCTGATCAGACATCACTTGAATTCCAGATTAGAACTCCAGGAACTAAGCTAGTATACCCAGCACATCCCACAGTTGTAGAAACATTTCTACGTCATCCCTGATCCATGGAGGCCACTCAATTCAGAGTTCAAGGTTGGTGACAGCATGTTTGTGTGTGAAGGTTTGAACTTGTTATCAGGAAATACACCCTCTTCCTCAAACATACTCTACTATAAACACACACCCCCTCTCCTCCTCCTTTATATTGGCAGGTTATTATCAGTTCTTATTTTTTTGGCTTAATAATAGGCAGAGTCTTATGTTGCTGGGTTTTTAAAAATGTGATATTTTATATATTTAAATGAAATGTTTAACATATGAAAGGAAATAAGAACAGTCTTTGTTCTCAAAATGAGCTAATAATTTTCAGGTGATCAAACTATAAAAATATTAACTGTTACCATCTACTCTAGTCATTTAAGAAACTACAATAACTAAAATAGGTGATTTTGAAAAGGTTTTTTTAGATATATTTCTGAGGCTGCAATGCAATGCATTGACTTTAAATTCATCCAAAGGTTATGCAAATTAAGAAAATGGCAGGAATGTAGGACTTTGCTTCAGAATCTGCGTTCAAAAGTATAAAGAAATCTTTCAACAGAAACTCTGATTTAGCCTTCTTTCACTGTGCTAGATGGCATTTGGCAATCTATATTTTCAGCATTCCTGTCCAGGAAACTATCTCCTAATCCTAATGTACCACAAATAGGCACTGAAAAACAACTCCATCAACCCAAGATGATTAAAGGTGACAGCTGAGAGGAACAGAGTTATACTTAAAAAGAGGGCTTTAGTATGTGGTCATTATAACTTGCATTTATAGTAAAGCAAAATAATAATAATGCACAGCTCTGGTTCAAAGAGAAATAGGAGCTTCAATGTATGAGATGTGCAATTAGCACACACACACAGACACACAGAGGCTCAAAGAGACTAGCCTTTCACCCAGCACCTGTGCAATCCTTCTGGCATTCAAAAGGTCAAAATATAAAATGTGAAGCCATTTCTATAATCAGAAACTACAGGGAAAACAGTAGTCTCATTCTTTTCCCAGCCTTCCAGCTGAAAGGGTGTAGACTGCCAGCCTGGCATGGGGTTTGGCACTAGGCCATATTCACAACAATTAGATATTAACTTTATTATCTGGTGCATTATGAATCATATGCTCATTCAAATATGGCACAGCTCATGCTTTTGCCACCTAACTCTGAAGAGCAATATCCCAAATCCCCTGACACTAGCCATGCAGCTGTGATTGACAAGAGCAATACTGTAGTGACAAATCTGGAAGATACAAAGTTGCCCACTTCTGATTTAGGATTATCTGCCAAAAGATAAACTGTAAAAATCTGACTGAATACCCTTCACACAAAAATAGCTGCATGAATAAGCTAATCCAAAAATCACAAAACAGGGAAGAATGGGGTAAAACTGCTTTCCTACTCCTATTTTCCAACATGCAATTGATTGTGTATCAGTGTGTGTGTGTAATATGGTTAGTATTTAGGAGCAGAACAAAAGGAGGAAGGGAAGAAGGAGAGAAATAGAAAGAAAACATCCCACAGGAACCTTAACTTCACTCCATAGCACAGCTATCATTTTACAGAAACATACAGTGTGTTATTTTAACTTGCTATTCCTAGAAAGAATTAAACATTTCTGCCAACACCCACAACTTTTCTTAAAAACTGTAAACATTATGCAGAGCCTTTCAGACTATTCTGCCTTTGCCAGTATTCCTCCAAATAAATCCTCAGTTAGGAAGTCATCTTACCACCTGATTGGCTAAAAACTAGGCATGAAACTACTTTTTATAGTGACATGGTAAACATATCCACTAGATGGATCAAACACAGGTGAAATTGCTTAGAAATCTTCTTTTGTTGATAACTGGAGTCTTTCTGAATCTGAAACCTACTTGTTAACCTGAAATCCAGATATTTATGAGCATCACATGTTTTTTCTGCTGCTTTTCTTGTTTAACCAAGTATGCAATGCAGGGAACTACCCAATCTTCTATTTGAAATACTGATGTTTTAATTTACCTAGTTTGGATAATTTAAAGGAATTAAAGTGATTTTGGGGTCATAGGATATAGAAATATGTAACTACTCTTTATGTGTTTTAACAGTTATAATCCAAAAATAGAACAAAAGACAGCTTTAAAATATCTCTTGTGGGATTAAAAAGCTCTTATCTGTTGTGCATGTTCCAATTATTTGCTTACTGGTCCAGGTAGTTGGTGATTTATGACTGTTTGTTTAGTGATGATCTGGAATTATGACAGCCTCAGAAATTGTATCCATTTAAAGATAGGAAGGCTCTGTTCATTCTTATTCATACTCTTGAGACCTCCCATTTGGACTACTGCAATGCATTCTACATGTGGTTGAGGGCCATTCAGGAGCTTCAGCTGGTATAGATTGCAACTGCACAGGTTGTAAATGGTGTTGTCTATTTGATACATGTAAC
This sequence comes from Pseudonaja textilis, assembly GCF_049901715.1. Lineage (NCBI taxonomy): Eukaryota > Metazoa > Chordata > Lepidosauria > Squamata > Elapidae > Pseudonaja > Pseudonaja textilis. Next base: position 41,000,216 of record NC_141994.1, on the reverse strand, counting down.
ACCATAGTTGAACAAAGAATGAAGGTTACGGTTTTGATAACAGTCTATCATCAATGCTTAAGAAGAACTGATGAAAATGGGAAATGTGGAAACTTTCCTTTAAGTTTTTGAACAGCTCTAGGTCCCCCATGCCCATGCTTTCATTTTTCTCACTACATTGCAAACAAATTTGGTATCTTTTCAGATGCTTCAGCAGTGACTTATCTGAAAATTATTGATACATAAGTAATATACCTTGTAAGCTTGATTCTCAGTAACATAAAATGGGTGCATCCATCTGAAAACACTATTCCAAATTGGATTTGCAATGCTCAACAGAGAATATAGCTAATATGGAGCAATATGTAAATCCAATATAACATTGTAAAGATTTACACTGATCACTAAGTTGTACTGGTGTATATCTGCAACCAGCCAGAAGACTGTATGTATATGTAAGCAATAGGGTTGAATGCATCAGGAAGTGAATCTAACTACAATAGCGGCATTATGTTTCTGCTGAGCAGAATTCTACAAACCACACTTCAAGGTCAGAACATGCAGAACAATGAGCATAAATATAGACAGCATGGCTTATAAAGCCAGAATTCCCCCTACACTGTAAAAACTTAATTACCAAGGACATAAAACTTTTTAAATGTATGGAATCTGAATCTATACAAAAATCTGCCCTCAAGAGTCTCTCATCCTTAATATCTCACCACACTCTTTTATATGTTACTTAAAATGGTCAACTCTGTTATGATCTATTGAGCACCTCATAGTATTTCTTGATACTCTCTCCTAAATCATGAAGATATCCCTGCTTTTTTACCCTGCAGTTCTGTACCATACCTTGCACCTGCAATAACTTCTCTCAAACATAGAGAATCATTATCTACAGTAGAGCTCCTTAAACTTTTTGTGCTTTGAGACTCTGCTGAAACCTACAGACCCATTCTCAGAAAAACCTAACTAAAACAAAATACATCAACTATAGTTATTAGAAACCAATCATGGAAACAATGCTCAAATATAATCACCAAAATAAAAATATGTGAGGTTTTTTATTTAAGCCATGAAATCAATAATAAGATGAGCTAAATTAGTTTAAGCTTAATATTCATATTAAGCTTAAAATATTCTTTTCCCCATACAAGATTACAGATCCCTTGAAATCTCTATAGATTCCAAGTTAAAAACTTCTGTCCTACAATAAGAAGCCTCAAACCCTGGACTGCAGACCAGTAGTGGTCCACAGCCTATTAGGAACCAGGCCACACAAGTCAGCGAAGCTTCAGTTGCACGTGTGTGGAATCTAGATAGCACATGAAATCACCCTCCCCCCACCCAGTCTGTAGAAAAATTAATTTCCTGGAAACTGGTCCCTGGTACAAAAAAGGTTGGGACTGTCCTACAGCATCCATAGGACATCGATCAAGAGAAGAAGAAGGAAGGAATTCATAAATGTAGTCCCTGTATTAATTAATTAAATTAGTTTAATTTCCATTGAAGTAATTAATGGAAAATACATTTGAGAATGCATATGCAGAATCTGCATCACTAAAAAAAAAATCAAGGAATGCTGTTATTTCCTAACCATGTACAAAAATCATCAAGGTTGATGGCCAACAGTGATGCCAAACCACACAAGAGTGAACAAAATGTTGTTAGTATATCTAATCAGCACTATATTAAAATTTTATAGGCTGCAAATTTTCCTTGACAATATGACTATATTGGAGAAAATGTGGGAAACTAGTGTTAAATTAACATTATTTAATATAAATGATATACCAATGGTAAATAACACTGGCTAAACAGTCAAAAATGTATAAAGGGGTATCAAATTAGTGTAGGAAATTTCTTTACCATGCATTGTAAAGAAATTTTGGGTGCAAATTCCATCATAATAAAAAAGGTACTGCAAATTAATATTATAATCAAACCAGAATTATTATTGGATTTTATAAGTGCTGAACTAAAAAGAAATATGGGAAACTATATGATAACAGCAGCAATACAAACAGAGATGAAGAATAATAAAATAATCATAGAAGAAGATTGAATTATAAACTTGACTTAATTTTATAATCGCAAAAATGGCAAAAGTAATTAATTTGGTCAGGGGGAAAAATACTATTTTAAAAGACTAGAAGCCTTACATGGACTTTTTTCTGAAAGAAGAAACAATGGAACTAAAAGAAGAAAAGATAGAACTGATGACTGAGGAATTTGGAGATTAAAAGGATTAAACAGAACAGGGAAAGAGTAAGATGGGAATCACTGAATAGAAAAAACAGCGGAAGTCAAAATTCTGTGCTTTCTTTTTTCTTTTCATGTTTATACTTTTATTGTGTTATAAAATTCTAATTAAAATATTGTTTTAAAAAGCACTGTATTAATAATTTTACTTGTACATCACTATAATGGCAGAAGAAATATCACCACTAACATTTTATGGAAGATATCATTACAACTGTAGGCCTGATGGATCGAATCTCAAAGTATCTGATTGTTGTTGCCCACTGCATCCTGGTCTATGTGGTTGTCAAACACAGGTATGCTCAGCTCAGTTATGGTGTTTTGACTACCCCTTTGGATAAAGACATCATTATTATTAATTCAAAGCCTCTGATTCCTGTCTCTACTGATCCAGAATCTCCTAATATCTCCTGCTATACTTTTCACTCAGAAGACTGGAGTGAACTTAGCACCACTTGAGGGGTTTACTATCAAGGACCTGTACATCAACCAAGACAGATACCAACTCTCACCAACTCATTTTAAACCACCACAACTCTACTAGAAAAGATGTAAATAGCAGTCCACTCAACAGCAACATGAAAAATAAAGTAGATTCATGGCTCCTGAAATTCATCACTCAAACTATGTGCACTCAAGATGAAAATATTTGAAAAGCAGAACTTAAATAAATGACCATAAAACTCTTTTCAGGTCTATTACTGAAAGATGCATAGTTAATATGGATTAAACTAGTACATATTAGAAATATTCAAATTATTTGCATCCAAATCAGGAAAGAAACTTCATATTTGGTGTGGCTATGATCACTGTACCTGTCACAAGATCCTTAAATAAATTATGCACTTTTAAAAAAAACTATCTGTGAGTTCATATGGCATCTGTATGGTCCAAAAAAGTGCATATTTGAATTAAAGTTGCAATGTTACCATCATCTCTCTAACTCAACACACATATATTCCTAGGATCATGAAACTACCACGAGTGTACAAATGACGTGGTTTCTTTAAATAGTTATTGACAGGTACAGCTAACATGGTAATGTTGGATCTTAAGAACATTTTACCAGGAACAAGCTTCATTGCAGACCTGGAACATGTTTTTGGAGTAAGACCCCAGATATTAAATCAGCATTGTTGCTACTTGTGAAGTTTGTTTTAAAAATTAACCTGATATTAATTCTAATGCAATTGTTTTGATAATAAGCACTACATTCTACATTTTTAATAGTAAGAACTATATTCTCAAACTAATTATTTAAACAAATCTTACCTACAGAAGTCATTAGCATAACTTCATTGCGCTTTGATTCAAGTTTTTCTCTCACCCATGGAAACTCTTGTAAGGATTCTAGAAATGCTTCAAATGCCTTGGGGCCTCTTGTTGGGAGGATGTCAAGAAGTACCAAAGTTTTCCGTTGGTTAGTAACTTGGGCCTTTATTTCTTGCACATGATTGTCTGTTAGAATTTCTTCTTGATAAAGATATTGAATGATAAGACCCTCAACCAGCAGCTCTGCACACAGCTCCAGGCGCAAGGAGCGCAGAACCTGCTTGTCTCTGGCATCCATCCTGAGAAAGAAAAAAATATGTGAGTGGCCAACTTTGAAAACATCACTTTGGAACCCTATCAATGTGCATTTGTAAAATATGGCTAATTATTTTTATAAAGGTGATTATGATAAGATTTTTTATAATAGAACAGTTTCATGTTCCTATAGAAAAGATGCCACCAAAATGTGACATTTGTAGCCATATCTTTGGAGACTACAACTTCTACCATTAATGGTGTGTCACCTAGCTTGGATGTTTTTTGAACTGCAGGTTGTGTCCAGGGCATATTTTAAAAGACCCAGAAGACTCTTATTTAATATTTCATGACCATTGATATCTGTTGTAAAGACTAGGACAAATCTAAAATATAGACATCATTGATTATGGTTTATCATTTTAAGCTGGCATGATTTATTCAATTTACGTTAAATTTTAAACATATGTACAACATATACTCTTTCCTGAACCAAAGGAAAGTGACTAGGTTTACAAATTATAAAAAACATGTGGTTTGGTTCTATAATGCTGTACAAGCCTAGTTAATTGTAGTGTACTCAGCAAATAAGTTAAGCTAAATAGAGAAGAAGTTAAGTTAAATAGAGTTTGGCTGTCTGAGGAATTCTGGGAGTGGAAATGTACACATCTTAAAGTTGCTGAGGTTAAGAAACACTGAACTACAGGAATGATGGGAAGCAGTCATATCAGGTTGTTTCCTGATAGATGGCTCATTGGTCTGACCATGCCCATAGAATTATTTGTGGGAGGACCCTTAATATACACAGATTCCAAATGTGCCCATTTGCTCCAAAAGCTTGGGCAGCTTAAGACAGTGCGCAAACCCAATTATTATCTAATGCTCTTCTCTCTTAACCTGTATTGCAACAGGTTCAATATTTCTGAACACAATTTTATCTGAAAAACAGCTAGAAATTCAGCTGATTTAAAATACAACACTATTTTGACTGAAACTAGCTGAACAAGTTTCATCTTCTATTTTGTATGTAGCTTTGTTTTTAAATCCACAGACCAGATGGGTCCAACCTTTTGGCTCGCCTAAGTTGTAGTGAATGAAGAGAAATTGTCTTGGACAGCACATAAAATATATAATATAGCTAATGTATATAAATAGAAAACATCCTTTCTAAATACATTTTTTACAAAATCTTATTAATTACTAGCCATCCAAGGCCATGGATTAGACATGCTTGCTCTAGTTTAAATGTTTGGAATTGGGGAATTTGAAAAGACAATATATCCACATGTGCCTCAGTCTACCTAGATCTTTAGCAGATTCTGTTCAAAGTCCTTCACTGGCAGAAACCTCAATATGTCAACCACTATATTATTGTAGCAACAATCTTTAAAACTGTCTAACTGCGTCTGGAATACCTTATATATCCTAGTGTCTTCTAAGAAAGGTTGATATCTTTTTGGCTGTGACCCCTGATTTTCTCAAAACAGTCAGTTTAATGACACAATGTTAATATTATCCAATTCAGCTTTTTTTTTGCTTTTCCATAGATTGATGTGAACCACTTTAGGAAAACTATTCAAACAAAACCTGCATGATTGTAAAATAAAAGTAAATAGAAGCTCTAAGGGGGCCTTAGAACTACAACCAGAAACATAGCAAGCAATACAAAATATTACAAAAAAACAGCAATCAGAGAATAAATAGCATTTTTTTTCTCTGATTGCTGTTTGAAATGGTCTCGGTAATCGTATAAGTTCAACATGTTTACATTTCTTGTAACAGTTTTTGTTTCTAAATATGTATGTATACTGAATTTTATTTTTATTGAATTGGTTTCTGTTTTGAGCCACAGAGTCACTTAGATGACATGGGAGATCATGCAAATAGAATGAATAAATCATGATTTTATCTTTTTTCATGGACTCCAGAATAACATATAAGGATTTTCCGCACACACCCTTCTATTAATGAAGTGAGAAGAATTCCAGATTTCCTTATTTTGCCTTAAGTATATTTTTAGACCACTGTATCCAGAACCCAATTTAAGAACCAGCCACGCTCAAATCTTTATTTTGTACGGTTTAACTAGCTTTCAGACATTGCTATTCTTCTCTATTTAAAATTATGCATGCAGCAATAACAGTCAACTCACAACGGAAAGCCATTACTTGCAAAATGTAATTCTTTAAAGTAACATTTTTTAAAAAATAAGTAAAAATAGCATTATGTTGTCACAGAAAGAAAAACTGCAGAGAAATGAAGTTGCAGGTTTATATAAAGCCTGAGAAAATAAATCTGATTGCTCTGAAAACGCTCCGTTGGCATACTCAGCACAGTAAAAAGAACAAAAAAGGCTGTTCTTTTAAAGTACTTACAAAATGAAGCGAAAATGTTATTTATTAACTCCAGGCGTAATTGTGAACTGCTCCCTCTGCACCATTTTTCCTGGAGAGAAAATCGCGAAGCAGGAAGTGCTGCTTCCCCACATTTTTTACAAGCAACAGACCTCGATGAAAGGCGGGCGCTTGAACCAAACTTACGCGACGATTCGAGTCGGAAGTTCTTACATCCTTTTGCCGCCATTTTGCCCTTTGCTTACTAGTTTTAGGGGAAAGGGTGCAGCAATCTGAAACTGGAAACGTTGTTTCTGTGATTAGATGCGTGGGTTACTCGTAAAAACTGAAAAGGAACAGAAGTTTATTTCAAAACCATATTACGACCAAAAATGTGCTAAAAGCCTGGCATCTAAATATGTCGAAACTACAAGTCCCAGAATTCCGTTGACTATGCTACGAATTGTAGTTGCGTGATCCTCGGGGAAGCTACAAAATATTTCTATCTTTCTTCAAGTTGGAAGAAGAATCTATGCTTCCGAAATTCTGTACAATTACCATATATCTGAAATGAGCTGCATTTTAACTTTTTGGTATTTACTGATGAAATATACTATATTGCTGAATCAACATTAATATCTGAATAAATCAAAAACTTCGGAAGACTTTAGGGCTGAATAGGCTGCATATATCATTGCGCTGCAACAATTCGGATGACTACTAGATGGCAGTAAAGTGATTTTGCATGCTTTGTTGCCATCTAGTGATTCTCTGGAATTAGGCAGCACCAATATCAAGCCAGTAGTCACTACTAAGATGTGGCCATATCACACATTTGCTGTTTTTCATTAAATTATGTTTTCTTCTAACAGTTACTATAATGAAATGTGAGAAGTATTGTATTTGTGACTCAAAACTGAAGTTTTAGAAGTATTATTGAAGAGTTCTAAATCATTGTGGTTAGAAAGGCTATGAGAACCGAATGGATCATGTTTTGGCCAGGTTCTTAAAACAAGAAATTAACTTCATTGCTAAAGAAAACTCTTTTAAGAAATAAACTATTAATAGAGGATATGATTGTATGATTTATATATTAACAGTATTTTTGAATTGCCCATATCACTAATGTGCAAAAAAATAACATCACAATCCCCACCCGCCAGAATAAAAAGATATCCTTCCAACATATAAAAGACATTCAAGAAGAATCAGTGGCAGAATTAAAGTTTAAACGTTTGCCTACATCAAATAGTTTTCACATCATTGCAAAATACCATTGACAGGAGGTCAGGATCAGCTGTCAGGATAAGATGTTCCAAAGATCAGTGCTACGGAGAAAGTATATTTATGCATGAGGGAGTAGGGCTTTGAATATGGTCTTTCAAGATGTTCTGACATGATAACTGGAAACATTTTGAAGAAGGCACAGGAGGAAGCATTTGCCAACTTGAAGTAGCAAGACAGCATAGATGTTTCTCGAGATGACACTGCTCAATGATGCCCAATTTAAGTGGGCCCAAAGTTTTGAGTCTGCTAGAGAAGATCAGACAAGCTGAAGAACATCAAACCAGACTGAGTACATTTTCTTGATGAGATCAGGAGAGGATTGAATGAGAGATCTGTGGGGGAATCAGGGGAATTTGGCAGGCAGATGAATACTATTATCTGGAAGGTTCCGGGAAAGGAAGGAGTGTGGATTGGATTTGTCAATTGAGGGGCTGTTCTGTAAGTTGTGGAAATAACTGGCCTATTGAAAGGTGTTCAGTAAGTAGCTGAATGAATCTGGGCCACAGAAATGGCTTGCGCATGGTGGCAAAGACTGGTGAAGTATGTGATGGTTGGAACTACTATTGGCCTCTGGAGAAAATGTGAGGGCTCAGTTTAGCACCATGGTGAGGAAGGGAAGCAGAGTGTGGGCAGTATTGGATAGGTATTGCAAAAGATAGTAGGCCTGCATTATTGGTATAGACCAGGTATGTCCAAGCTGCAGCCCATGGACTGCATGCAGCCCCATAAGATCATAAAAAATAAAACTTGATATTTATATACATTATTATATTATATATTTTATATGTGGCCCAAGATAATTCATCTTCACTCAATGTGGCCCAGGCAAGTCAAAAGGTTGGATACCCATAGTATAGACCAGGGGACCCCAAACTTGGCAACTTTAAGACTTGTGGACTTTAACTTCCAGAATTCACCAGCCAGCAGAGCTGGCTGGAGAATTCTGGGGTTTGAAGTCTACAAGTCTTAAAGTTGCCAAGTTTGGAGACCTCTGGTATAGATCCTATTTCTAAGCCATTGACCCAACCCTGGGTATAGGTGGCCAATTTGTTAGGCATTTTGGCTTTCTGGTTTCTAATAAAGCCATGCCTGTGAGCAATAAGACTGCATCAATCTCTGGTTTGGTAGTAGATGAGCATGCACATCTGACACATGGGCAACAGAGAGAAAGCAGAACTGCTTAACTCATTCTTTGCCCCTGTCTTCACGCAAGAAGAAACTATAGTTCAACCCACCAAAAACATAACTGTAAAAGACAGACCAGAAATAAAAGTTAAAACAAGAAAAAAAATAGTTAGAGAACACCTGTCTGATCTTAATGAAAACAAATCACCGGGGTCTGATGGATTACATCCCAGAGTTTTAAAAGAGCTGGCAAAGGTCATCTCAGAACCACTGCACCATATCTTTCGTTAACCCTGGAGCACCGGGGAACTACCAGAGGACTGGAAAAGAGCTGTTCCCATCTTCAAAAAAGGAAAAAAAAACAGACCCAGGAAACTATAGACCAATCAGCCTAACATCAATACCCAGGAAGATACTGGAAAAGATAATAAAAAAACAGATCTGCCAACATCGAGAAACAAGTAAAATAATAACTAGCAGTCAGCACGGGTTTGCTAAAAACAGATCATGGCAAACCAATCTTATTTCATTCTTCAACACAGTGACTAAATTAGTAGACCAGCAAAATACTGTGGACATAATATATTTAGATTTCAGCAAGGCATTCAATATAGTAGATCACAATCTACTTCTTAGTAAGCTAGAAAAAAGTGGAATAGATAGCACCACCACTAGATGATATGCAACTGGCTGGCAAACCATACTCAATGAGTAGTTCTTAATGGGTCTAAGTCTACATGGAGGGAAGTAAGCAGTGGGGTACCACAAGGTTCCATCTTAGGTCCAGTACTCTTCAATATCTTCATTAACGACTTAGATGAGGGAATAGAAGGGGAACTTACCAAATTTGCGGATGATACTAAGCTGGCAGGAATAACTAACACCCAAAAAGATAGCTCAAGATCCAAATGGATCTTGACAGACTAGAACATTGGGCCATATCTAGCAAAATGAAATTCAATGTCAAGAAAAGTAAAGTCCTACACTTAGGCAAGAAAAACCAGAGGTACACATATAGACTGGGTGAAACCAGGCTCAACAGCAGTAACTGTGAGAGGGATCTTGGAGTCTTAGTGGACAACCAGCTAAATATGAGCCAGCAGTGTGCAGCCGCCGCCAAAAAAGCTAATGCAATCCTAAGTTGCATTAACAGAGGGATACAGTCAAGATCAAAGGAAGTACTAATACCACTCTATAAAGCCTTAGTAAGACCACACCTAGAGTACTGCATCCAGTTTTGGTCACCACATTATAAAAAAGATGTTGAGACTCTAGAAAAAGTACAGAGAAGAGCAACCAGGATGATTAGGGGACTGGAGACTAAAACATACAACGAACGGTTGCAGGAACTGGGCTTGGCTAGTCTAGTAAAGAGAAGGACCAGGGGAGACATGATAGCGGTCTTCCAATATTTGAGGGGCTGCCACAGGGAGGAAGGGGTTAAGCTACAAGGAATAATGGATGGAAACTGAACAAGGAGAGATTTAACCTGGAAACAAGGAGAAACTTTCTGACAGTGAGAACAATCAACCAATTGAACAACTTGCCCTTGGAAGTTGTGGGAGCGCCATTACTTGAGACTTTCAAGAAGAGATTGGACTGCCATTTGCCAGAAATGGTATAGGGTCTCCCGCTTGAGCGGGGGTGGGTGGGTGGACTAGATGACCTACAAGGTCCCTTCCCACTCTGATTATCTGTATGACATGGCTGAGCTGTAACTGGAGGGAAGCCCAAGTGAATATATAAGCATTTCAAGTCCTGCAGCAGGGATGGCAAGGCCAAAGAGAACGGATTGCCATGGATATGTACGATACTCTAGCAATGGTGAAAACTGCTTCAGAGGTAACTGTATGAATGTCTTTGCATGGAACTGTTTTACAGAAGCAAGCTAAGGTTGTTGGTTGTACTGTATAGCAGTATTCTTATAGCTCCTGGATGCTGTTAGAGTATCCAGGACCTCAATCTCCATGCCCTGGAGGATGGAACTGCAGTAATTTTTATGAGTAAATGGCCATTGTAGGTTTGTTGCAATTAATTGTGATCCTGTGTATCTAAATAGGTACATGCCACACTACTTGTTACTTCAGAGGAGATGAGACATTTTCTGAAAATGGAAGATCTTTCCTTTGGCTTGGTAAAATCATTGTTGCATATAAATCATGGATGTCTGGACCTCTCCATGGGTAATAGTCTCTAGAATTTTCCAACCCTAGAACCCACTGGATCCAGAAGTTCCAGAGGGTATTTGCTATTTTTTTTTAGTTAGTAGGTATGTTTTGTCTGATTTGATTTATTACAATGATGATTACAAATAATCATACAATGATTATTTCTTGAAGGGATTAATAGAATGCAGGTAACACAGCCAGCTGAGAGTTCAAACACCCCTTTAATGCCAAGTTCCTCCCAAATGCTCCCACCTTCTTGGCAAGCCCCAAAGCAAAGTGTTCTCTCTCTCTCTCTCTCTCTCTCTCTCACACACACACACACACACAGCAGCAGCAGCAGCAGCAGCAGCAGCAGCAGCAGCAGCAGCAGCAGCAGCAGCAGCAGCAGCAGCAGCTCTGGCTTAGAGCAGTCCAGCAAAGCATAGGAACAGGGAAATGAACCCATGAAGCAAGCTAAGACACTGAGTACATGTAGCAAGGAAGAAGGAATGAGTCCATGGAGCAAGGAACAAGGCACTGAGTCCATGAAGCAGGGAACAAGGCACTGAGTCCACAATTCAGCATTTGTTCCTGACAAATGCCCCTCCTCACAGCATCTCCTGAAATCTCAGTCCCCAGGTGTGCCTTGTGAAGAGAAGCAGAACGCTCTCCCCCTGAGTCAGGCCTGTGCTGTTTGCGCTTTCTTTCCTCTCTCCGTGCACAGGGATCAGGAGGGGGAGGTCCTTGTTCATCGTCTGAGCTCTGTTGCTCCTCATTTCTACTGCTTGCCCTCTCTCTGTCATCCTGCCTCTATCCTTCCCTACTAGCAAGCCATCCCAATCCTGAAGGGCCCTGGGCTGCCTCCTCCCTACATTTCTCTGAAGCCAACAAAGCCTTCCTCTTGATCTCCATCAGCTCCAGCTCCGGCTTGTCCTCCTCTGCAGATTCAGTCTCTGACAGGGGCATGACAGGTTGTCAATCCTAGGTAGCAACTTGAAATGTGCCCCCTTTTCCTATTAGATTTTTTGACAGTATTCAGAATCATTGAATGTAGTACCTTCTGGACTGTCTGCCAAGTTGGGAGTTGAAGGCACTCTTCTATAATGAGTGGAACTACTCCTGTATAAGGAGCCAATTCCTGTCAGTAGTTCTAGGACGGCAGCACTCAAGTTAATAGCAAGTCCTTTGTTGTTTAACATCTGTATGAAACTGTTTGGAGAAGTCACCCTTCCGTTGGAGTGAGGAATCAGTATGCCAGCAGCATTCAGCTAAAGATTGCCATCTCAATCCAAGCTAGAAATATTATGGAAACCTGAACCCGTATCTAGAGGTTATATGAGATGAAATGAGATTAAATTAAATCCCAAAAATTAAATTATGGATTTCCTAGTCATTAATAAGCATCTGGACAATAGATTCACATCGGCAAATTCTCTGGATAATATCATGCTTCCTTAAAAGGACTTAGCTTGCAAATTGGGAATCCTTCTGGACTCCTGTTTAAACAATAGATAGAGGCCATGGCTAGTGGAATCAGGTATGAGCCTACTTAGACCAAATGCTCTCAAGATTTGATCACTACAGATTCTTACCCTACAACCACAATTGAGCCCAAAATTTATGTTGTTAAGCGAGAAATTTATTAAGTGAGTTTTGACCCATTTTACGACTTTTCTCACCACACTTGTTAAGTGAATGACTGCAGTTGTTAAATTAATAACATGGTTGTTAAGTGAATCTGGTTTCCCCATTGACTTTGCTTGTCAGAAGGTTGCAAAAGGTAATCACCTGACCCCAGGACACTGCAACCATCATAAATGTCAGTCAGTTGTCAAGCATCCATATGTAAATCATGTGACCATAGAGAAGCTACAACGGTCATAAAATGGTTATAAGTCACTCTTTCCCAGTGCTGTTGTAACTCTGAACAGGCACTAAATGAACTGTTATAAGTCAAGGACTACCCATATATGGCTGGATCTAGACTACTACAGGACACATTATGTGGAGCTGTGCTAGAGGTAACTTGGATCCTGGAAGTAGTCCTAATTATGGCAATCAAAATGCTGATACACAACTCCACCAGTGCAGAATGAACCTATTGTTAAGATTCGATAAATCTGTCATTCTGCTATGAACATGTAAAGATAGTGTGTTAAGCATCTCATCCCTCCTACAAAGAATACTGGGATATGGTTGAGATACCAGGTTTCTTGTCTAGAAAGCTCCATGATTTGGAATATGCCTCCTCAACAGATATATTTGATCTCCTCCCATCTTTTATTTTCTAAAGCTATAAAAGCAGTACATGCTCTGGGTTCTACTTAGTTCTTACTGTTTTTTTAAGAATTATTTTCTTTTTGTTTTATTTGTACTTTTAAAATTGATTGGGGCATTCTGTAAATAATATAAATACCTCCCAGCAGTTTGTCTGCTACATTCTGTACCAGCTGTAGCTTCCCAGTGATCTTCAAAGGCAGCCTTGCACAGAGCTGTACACTTCAATATGTTAAGAATCAACAATACTGTACAGTTAAACTTCCTATTTGAAAAGTAATGATTTATCTTGTTTGCAAATAATCCCTTAAAGAATGCTGTTGATTCACTAAGAACATGGCTTTAAAGGGTTCTTCTTGTCATTTTAAAATAAATGGCAGGTGATATCAGGATGTCAAAAAGTCTTCAGTATTAGCAGGAAAAGGGAGAAGGCAAGAACCAAAGGAGTGAAGCAAGGTGAGAATTCTACTTAGGGAAACCCATTCCAAATCTGAAGAGTCATTGCTGCAGAAGTATCTCTGTAGCTATTCCTTTTGCACTGCTGTGGAGTTCTTTGCATCCTTCCACAAGGTGGAGAGGTGCAAAGATTGTATATGGAGAGCCCTTTCAGTAAGGAATTAAGTTTTGTAGTTTGTTTTGGTTAAATAGTTCTTTAAAGTACAGCAGACATTCCCAAACCTAATCTTTCAGTGATTATTTTGAATATTATTAAAAGTGGCTTATTACAATTCCTTGAAAGAATAAAGCTGAAATCCTAAATGTAATTATCATAGAATGGTTACACACATACATTGCACATATGACTATGATTTGATGAATACACACTGGTTGGTGGCTATTCCAACACACTAAGCCAAAACATATGACAGCTTCAACAATGGATGAATCTAGCTGCTAAGTCTGACACAAGCTTCAGGGGTCTACTTTCAAATAAATATGAAGACTCTTAAAATACTCTAGCCATCTCCCAATTACAAGAGGAAAGAAAATACTGAAAAACTTCAAATACTCAGCCTATCTTGTGATAATTCACCAAGCGCTACCAAATTGGCTAAAAGCCCTTTTTTATGTAAATGAACGTGTGCAGCTGTATCTAGGTCATGCAGATTGCTCTCAGCTATAGCTAAATCTGATCCATCTATCGACTGATAGTATAAAATCAAGAGTCTAATTTTTTTCTAATCAATGTAAAGCTACATTATCTTCTGCTGAATACTGATACATATGCTGCCACCTGGACTGCATTTTGTTACCTTAGTGAAAACAACTCTTGTAGATAGAAGTACTATTGAACTCTATCTCTTTAGATGCAGTTTTCTATGTAAAATACAGAAAAACTGCACACCGTTCATTGTAAGATAGGTGGCTATATAAATGTTTTAAATAAACAAACATACAGAGTAGAAATACATATTATATAAATGTCAGCATTAAGTAATCTATAATTAAAAATCATATACAGTATATCTATATTTCAAAACATGTAAATTTCTGGCCTTATATATTTCTTAAAATAAATTAAAATTTATGCACCTGAAAAAAACTTTAGGGTCTACCAATATGGAAGTACTTAATGTATGTTTTATGTACTCTTTAAAATGAGTAAGAGTACAATATTTTTATTTTCTAGACAAGAACCAAAATTAGACTTGGTAGCAAACCGCTGTTGCTAAGTTGCTAAGAATAAAATAATATATCTTTCACATTTGTATCAAAAGTGTTTTAATATGGTACTTTATATAACAGAACAGGTAAAAGCATTTTTCACAAGAAGTACAGCAATTGAACTAATCAGTATTTATGCATTAACTTGAAATATGTAAAAGTTGATTGAACAATAAGATATATTGCTTCCTGCAATTAAATATAATAATTTTCAGGACACTTTTAATGTAGTTACATTAATAACTAACATTAATGGATATTTACTGAATATCTTAGAATTTAAATAAAATAGATCGAATTCAATGTCGCACTGAGTCACAAGGTAAATTATGTTTTTTGTAATCATAACCATAGTTAAACAAAACCATATTTTAGTGTAATACATGAAGAGATTTATAGATTGATTTTATATATATTGTATGGGAATACATTTTATGGCAGTGAATTATATTTGCTTCATCAGTACATATTTAGAGTTGTTCCCTCAAGTTGGAGGAAAAGTTCTACTGTAACTAATCTATTATCAAAAGATAGTTTAACT
Source organism: Pseudonaja textilis (assembly GCF_049901715.1). Taxonomy (NCBI): domain Eukaryota; kingdom Metazoa; phylum Chordata; class Lepidosauria; order Squamata; family Elapidae; genus Pseudonaja; species Pseudonaja textilis. The sequence continues at coordinate 40,985,070 of NC_141994.1, read as the reverse complement.
ATTGGGAATGCCAAAATATTTAATGGTGATCATCTTTAATGTTTCAAATCCTTTTTATTTGATAAAGAAATTATAGTACTAAGCATCCTGAATTCTTTAGATTATAACATAAACTAAATTATGTTGATGCTTAATTTTCAAAAAATATGTACACTAGCATGATCTGTTAGAGCTAAATTTAGATTGCAATTGACATCCATTCACAATTTCAGGCTAAAGGTGACAAAAAAGTGAAGCCATGTTGTCTCTTTAGAAACACATCTAACTTATCCAACACCTTTCAATAGAATCTCTCAATGGTAGTAAAATAAAGATAGTTTCAACGTAATGACACCAAGCTAGTATGGAAATAACCTTAGATACAAATATGAAGCCAGGATAGTTTAAAACACTATTTAATCAGCAGTCTAATCTACATATTGAGCAGGGCTACACATTTTAGTACACCAAAAGCAATCACTTGATTATCATGGCATGACAGTCAGCCCCATGTGTTGGAGTTCACAGTACCTTTGAGTAGCTATTACCAAAGTAAGACTAGAAAATATCTCATCCTAGCATTATAGAAACCAAGGAAGAATATGAGGTGTTATATTCTTCCACTTGTAATTCAACATGCAGTTGAAAAGATTAGGAACAGGAGACTTTTCAATAATGAAATATACATTGCTATATCAATGGACAATCTGAGGCCAGTTGCAATATCCCAGCATCCCATTTGCTATTTCCAGAGGTCCACTGCAGTTCACTGAACCAAATCAAAATGTTTTGATGGGTGGTCCAGAGATGACATGTGTGCTATAGAGACCAACTTCATCTCTCAACTTCTACCTCTCTTCTTCCCTCCCTCTCTTTCTTTCCCTCCCTCTCTCTCAATGGACTAATTTATTTTATTTAGATTCTTTAAGTCTTTGTAAGAAAAAAGGGGGTGAAGAAATTGGTCCCACATTCAGTGTAATAACATCTTAATCCTCCAACATCCACCTACAAGCAACATATAACATGCAGCAACACATGGAATAATTTTAGCATATTTGTTCTGAATATACCAAAAAGGCAATGAGAACAAAGTGGATGTAAAAGAAACATTTTACTGGATACCTCAATTTTTGTTGTTCCCACAGCAACAAATGTATCTATACAACATAATTTTGCAAGTAATCATGTGAACATGGCCTCAATTTCTAGACATGAATATCAGTGTATCTCTAGCCTAAATTTAGCTCCTAATGTGCACCTGGCTCTTTGCATCCCCAGATGGGTTTTTGAATAAACAGAATACCAACTTTAAAATTAAACTTCAAAAAGTTTCTATGACTGCATCCACCAACTGTTGAGAACTTATCTATCTAAAACATAAAGAAAGTGGATATTTTTCTGCCCATATGATTAAAATTCAAGTCCTTCAGGACAGAATAAATGAAATCTTTTTGCACGATGAATTATTATATGGGATTAAGAATAAGATGTTGAGGCTATTAGCTTGAATAGTATTAAGAGTGTTGAAGCCATGTGTAGGAGAGGAATTTTAGAGCTATTTTATTAGTTATCACTAAACTAAATGTCAGTATGAATACACTTGGTGCCATAATTTTTTTTCTTCTGGAAATGACATAAAGTCATAGACAAATATTTCTTGTGTAATTCTGAAAAGTCCATTTGAACACAGAAACACATTATGAGCATAAGGGCACTACAATTTGATTTACTGAGCACTGTCTGAAATAGGAGAGGTATATATGAATAATATTTTTTAAAAGCAAAATTACTTGCATTTCAAGGAAATAAGAACACTAATAAAATTCTACATTGTAGAAGTTAGTCATATTTACTATTGTTTTGGATGGAAACAACTCAAGACTGCAGTCTAGATGTTTATAAAGCCTCATTCAAGGGACCTATTACTGTTATGGATCTAGAAAGAAAACTCTGTGCTAACACATATAATGGTACATTACCTCAATTTATCCAGAGTCCCTGTAAGAGGAATAATATGACCTTTGCTTTGGAATAAGATTTTAATTACATTGCCTTAAATTAGGAATAATTGATTTCACACATCTCTCTCCCACACACCTACTTCATGGACTGTTTCTGGTCTGACATGGTTACTTTCCACATATACCATATTTCTCTTTCTCTTAGATGAAAGTTATCATTTAGGGAGGCTTTGTGGAGACTATACTGAAGGCTTGGGATGGTGTGCCTGCCTGCCATCTTATCTAGAAATCCAGTCCCATTTTGACTGTTCAAATAGACCTTTGCTATAATGCTAAACTTACATTCTGAGTAAAAATGAGGAAAACTATAGCTTTTATAATAGCACCAGAATGATGTAGTGGTTAAGGCATAAGGCTAGAAATCAGGAGATTATAAGTTCTAGTCCCATCTTAGGCAAGAAACCAACTGGTGATCTTCAGTCAGTCTCTCTTTTTCCCAGCTTTAGGAAGCAGACAATGGCAAACTATTTCCCAAAAAATTTGCCAAGAAAACTGCAGGACTTGTCTAAGGTAATTGAGAAGAGTCAACATGGATTTGAAAGCATCTCTCCCCCACCCCCCAAAATATTCATATATTCATAATCAGGAAGAACTGCTAGGTAAGTTTTTAGTGAGAAAACACTCAAGTGCTATAATATTAGAAAATAAAAGCTTGCCATTTGTTAATATGTAAATTATAATTAAGAATGTGCAAAATACAAAATCAGGAGCATTAGACTGATCTAAACTGAGACAGTGAATCTCACCAGCCAGTCTTTTATGCTAGCTGGAAATTTATTGCCCAAAATGTATGTTCCCTTTGTAACTTCACAAAAAGTTTACAGTGACCTAATTGCAGAGTTGTAAGTCATTTGCTACTAAAATCCAGATGCCTATCCTCCCCTTAGCCCTTCTGATATGAGGGGAGCATTCAACTGTAAATGGTCACTAGGAATCTTTCCTAATCTTTCAAAATAGCGATGAATGCAATAGGCTCTCAGAATGAGGACCATAGATTATTTTAAGGTAGCCATGGTATCATTGACTGGTCCATATTATTCAGAAGTTATTTTGAAGGGCAGCCATATCATTTGGATTTGGATTTAGTAATATTTTATAAGATGGGTTTCTTACAAAATGCCTCATTTATTGTAAGAACGAAGTTAGTGCATAGGTATCAAAGAGCAATGAACCATTCTTTTTTAGGCACTTGTTCCCAATGAAACACTTTCCCCCTCAGCTTGTAATTCTAATAGCATCAGGAAGTTTACTGAGCACCAAAGTTTTAAATGCTAAATCCAAGTCCTCTATTAAAGTCCACAAACATACACAATAACATACTATTTTCACAGTGACCTACGCAATACGTTCATGCAGCTGGAGATTTTGATTTCTCACAAATCATATTCAGGACCTGTTTTCTTAAAATGAGGCTGAGTACATGCTTATACCCGATATCGATATTCCTGTAAGAATTCCTTCAATCTTGTTGGTAATGGAAGTTCCTGGATTTTACTTGTGTATCTGTTTATTGCTACTCTACACTGATGCTGTAGAGACAGTGTTGAATGATAGAGAGGTTTATTCAAATAAAGATGGACTGTTCCATTGGAAGGTATTTCGGAGACCATTCTTCTGTCCTTGCACATAAGGACATAATATTCAATTAGGTGAACCACACTGTCAAATTGCTGGAGCCTTGATCGGATGCAGATAACAGAATCCAGACGGAATTTACCACCTTGAAATTCTATTCGTAAATTGGTAGGACCTACTGAGGTTTTGACTGAAATAGTAAGTAAATACTCTGAGTGAGAGCTGTCTCTGACCAAGAAAGTCCCTTCAGATGCATCTTGTAATCTTTCCTTTGCTTCTGCAACACTCATGCTTCCCCAATACCATCCTAATAGAAGAGAAAGCAAAATTAGTTAAGAATCTTCATCATAGTTTTAGACAGAATACCATTGGAAGCAAAGGACAATCCAGTGCCAATAACTATCTGCACTGGAGAATTTTGATAAAAATAAACATAATTGTGCATAAAATCCAACGATTCAAACCCCTTAACATTCTAATACTACTTCCTAAGTGTCCTTGAATAACTAATGCAGTTTCTCACTTTTACTTTCTGCTTTGTGAAACATGAATATGGCCAGAAAACTTTGCAAACAGAATCTGACATGTATTTATTTAATAATAAATACCATTATACTTAATAGGGCTGATAGAGTTGTATTGCAAAAGTGCTGTACGAATATCAATAGGATTTAAGATTGCCCATTTTTCAATAGCCTTATTTTATTAACAGCTCTGCTAAGCAAACAAAACCCATAACACTTCTTTCATCAAATACAGTGCAGATATGTGAAAGATTATATGAGATTAGAACAAGGCAAATTTTAGACCCTAAAGAACTTAAAATCAATACTTTCTCTTAACCCTAAAAAATAATGAGAGAAAATACCTTTCATGTGATAATTGAAGTAGCCTGTCTAACATGGTTGTCCCTCCATGCATTAAAATATAACTCCTAGGATCTCCTGGCAGGATTGGAATCATTTTTTTGCTATCTATAATGCAGTAGTAACAGCTAGAAGTAATAACCTTTGCAGTGTATCCAATTTATTCTCAGAACTAAATACAAGACCAAATAGGAAAACTGTAGTGAAACGACATCTTTTAAAAAAAGTATAATATAAAAATTTAAAATAAAATAAGAATAAGGCTAACAGATTTTACAAAGAAATCTTATTAAAATTTCTGCTCACTATTCTAAACAAATTGATCTTTTTTTATTAACACAGAGATGTTTTCCTAGAAGTCTTATGTAACTCTGGATTTACTCCTAGTTCTGCCCAGCATTTTATTAGTCTCTTAATTCTGAGGTGCTACTACTATAGTGGAAACAAGTTCAGGATTATATAATGTATTTGATAATGTACACCTAATTGTGTTGGCTAATCTGAAATGTGGAAATCCAAGATGAATTGAAGTAATCTGAAATGTGGAAATCCAAGATGAATTGAAGTTGCAGTACAGTGCTCCAACATACAAGTCTGAGAAACAGCAGAACTTGTCTTGTTCCTTCCTTCTTATTCCCCAGATCTTAAGCTATTATTGTATTCCATCAGAGAGGATTTTCTGCCTGCTACCTGAGAGTTACTCAGAATGATCATTAAAGAAAAGTTGAAAACCCACCGCAGTTTCCCAACTCAATAAAGGAACGCGGACTTAAAACTTGCAACATAAAACCCAACTGTAGAAAAGTACCTAGCTAACCCTGCGAAGGTTTCCAGGCAGGTAAACACATTAGTTTGGTGGAATAATTTCGGTTCAACTCATCATCTTTCCACCCTCGAAGCTTTTTCCTCCACTTAAGAGATTCTGCGGGGCGCCTGTTTTTGGGGCTCCACCTCTCAGGAGCTTAATGGCGGGAGTCTTTTTTCAACTCATAACCCACCAGCGTTGGGGATGCTACACAACAGAATTACGAACCCTGCATGCATTTCCACCCCTCCACGGCTCAATCGAACGCCGGGTGCCCACTCCCACGTTCCCCACGCTTGCCTTACCCGCGCATCTCAACTCCCTCATGGCAGAGTCCAGGCGCTCCCCTTCAGCAGGTTCCGCCGAAGCTCCTCCAGCTTCCCACTGGGGCCCAGCCCTGTCGGTGCCATCCGAAGATTCGGCCGAGCGCAGGGTCATTTGGGGGCAGAGACCACGACGTGAGGAGGAAAGTAAGGAACAATGGGTCCTTACCAGACCTCCCGGCGGCTGCCCCAGGCCATCTGACCGCCGCCCGCAGGGACCTGCAGCTCAGCAGGAGAGGAGAACCAGGGCCCGGCGAGAGGCTCCGGCGATATCGGCCGCTCGAATCTTCACTTTCGCAGCATCCCTCGGAAAGGCGATCCGTTCGTCGCTGGGGTGGGCGAAGGGCGCCCGCTTTTCTCTGCCTCCTTCCTATTGTCCTGACTTCCCCACTGCACACGAAGGGCACCGGCACCCGCCGGGAAAGCGCCTCTCCCAGCCGCCACCTGGACGGGGATTTCGAGGATGGCTTACCGGCTGTTTTCAAGGTGCACGCCTTTCTCCTCCTTTCCTTTGCAGCGAGTCTGGCTGCTGTCTAGGAAATAATCGGTGGGCAGCCCCGGGGCGAAGAGTCGTGTGCACTCGGCCAAACTCTTACCTTCGGCCTCGCCAGCAAATGCGGCAAAACCCAGAAGGGCGGGATGCTGGTCTCTTTAGCGCGGCGCTTTTTAAAAGGAGAGGCCGTTGGGAGGCTCGCCACGGCGACCAGCCTTGCTTTTGTTTCAAAAGGAGCAAAAGAGAAAGAGTCCCGCAATATTAGCTGAGAGAGAGGGGGGCGGGCGAGTAGCCGCCGGGCCGGCCAGTTCAGGTTATGCTCTGCAAGAGCTTCTCCTACAACCCGGGGCAGGAAATATTCATGTGACGCGTGGAAGGCAAGTAAACAGGAGCGAGGAGCCGCGGCCGGCGGGCGAGATTTGCTGCCTGGTGCGCGCCGATACCGAAACAACTCAGAAAGTGGGGTGACGCGGTTGCATGTCATGACTGGGATTAATAATGGCGAGGCGAGCGTTGCCCCCGTCTTTCCTCCTGTGCCATTTCAGATAGGCTGAGCTCGGTGCGAGGTTGGGGGGGGGGATTGGAAGAGGCAGGTTTCTTGTGCTTACAGTATGTGGAGCGCCTCCCCTCCCTTATCCACCCCCCCCCGCCGGGTACATTGCAAGCGATCTCGAGGCAACTTCGGGGTGCCTCGCCTGGTGTCCGGCCGTTTTCTCTTCCCGCAGTTATTTTGCTTTGTGTTTTTACCAGCGGAACGATTAAAAATGCAAAGGCCGCTTTCCAAGAACTTTCCAGGAATCGCATCACATGACCACCGGCTCCCGCGCCTCCGCTTGAAATGGAGCTGCCGTGTTGCAGCCGCTCCTTCCTTCCTTCCTCCCTCCCTGCCTTCGCCCACCTCTTTCTTCGCCGCAGGGGGTGGGGGTGGGGTAGCCGGGCTGTGGGCACAAACAAACGGCCGTCGTCCTGGCCGGCCGTCTTCGTCGCCGGAAAACATGGAAAGCAGCCTCCGCCGAGCTCCTTTAACGGAGCGAAGGTGCTGGGTGTACGGACGGCTCCTGCTGCTTTACGGGGCTGCTGAGGAAAGGTCGCTCGGGATCTGTGAGGCTTAAATCCTCCGGGATAGAGAACGTGAGAAGGGCGTGTGCCGCTTCTGGGGTGGGCACAAGAGGGACAAGGGGACCTCTCTTGATAAGTGCCGCCCTACCGTCAGTGCCTGGGAACGGTTTACTGCCTACATCCTCAGCCGCTTCCGGGCCACCTACAATTAATATGTGACCCCGCATTGCTTCTAAGCAAAATATTAGGCCTGAAATAGCCTTGAAGATTGGTCGAACCGAAAATTTAATGTGTCCATGTTTCCAGTAATTCAACATTTAGGCTGAGGTGTAGCTGTGCAACTGGCTTTTTCAGGATTGAATTTGATGCTGACTGGAGACCCTGGCTATTCTTGACCAGAGAAGAGGGTTCATGCATATTGTTATGATAAGGGATTGAAATGGGCAGCATTTTAAATGCTCTCTGTGTTGGATTACTCAATACATATAACATTTTGTTTGGGGGCAAAATTCAAGGTTCTTATTTTTATATAGTAATTCTCTGTTTAAAGAAAAATCACAATCTTCAATAGGGCTGATTGTAATGTATGATTAGTATTGAACATTTAAGGACCTTTATAAAGTGCACTGCAGATATTTACAGGAACCTCTTTCACTTTGTGTAAACATACCTGGTTTTTATGATCTGGCACACATCAACAGTTGTGTGGTTGTCTTGAAGACATGGTTCTTGGAGGCAAATGCCAATTGAGGCTTACCAGATCCGGGTCTGTGGCTCTTTTAAGACATTGAATACTTGTTTATTTAGATACACTTTTTGCGGTAAGCATTTAGTTTTATTGGCTGCTATATTTATCTTTTTGTCTCCAATAATTTTACTAATGTTTTCAACTATATTTTTATGTTATTTTTGTCCTTTGGTGTAAGAATGGTTAATAAGAGGGCAAGCTGTATATTTTCTAAATAAACTATTTTAAAAATATTTCTCAGTAATTTTTTCAATTATTCTGAGAATTTGTTCTGAATTTGAATTTCTATATTCCTGTTAGAAGTTATTGTATTTAAATTCTCTAGCGTGAGATTGTTTAGCTTTAATTATTCCTTCTGCTTTATCCTGGAAAAATAGTAATATTTGATAATATTAAATTGTCCTTATTGAGTATTTGTACATGTGAATGTCTTAGTAAATATTTAGGATGCAGATTTTGTTTGCTCTTACATATATATTTCTCAGAATCCTTTCTTTGACTTTGTTGAAATAAATATTTTCAGCTAGCTGTTGCAGATGTTTATTATTTATTATATTTATATCCAGTTGCAGTCCAATTAAGGACTTCAAATGCTTGAAAGATTTTTTTTCTTTCATTTAATTGTGTCCAATTTTTAGAGACTGCCTGGACTATTCCCATCAGTTTTCTTTGCAAGGTTTTCAGAAGTGGTTTACCATTGCTTTCTTCCTAGAGCTGAGAGAAAGTGGGTGATCCATGGTGATTCATCTGGCTTTGAAGTCACCTGGATTAAACTTCTTTGTCAGTGCATGTGTCATTTGGAAACAGTTGCGTAGATGTTGCATTTATAGGTTTGTGAATGTTTGTTCTAGTTAGGGGTCACTTAAATAGCAAAGCACAAAACAAAGTTGGATCAATCCACATGCACAATTCGCAGTTGGGATTTGGGAGATGTGTATATCAGTTCATCTGTAGCCATCTGCAACCTGCACCTATCCACAAACCCCTTCACACCACAGATATGTGGCAGCGCAGTTGCAGACAACTCTAAATCAAGCTTTAGGCAGAACCAGAGTTCATGGTCTCTTGGTTTGTAGCTTTATATCTTAACCACTACACCAAACAGAACGGACTCTCATTCACAGATTTTATACACATATAAAATCAAAATGACTAATTAAAATAAAACACAATGGAAAAACTATCAAGTAAATGGTATCAATAAGAAATGTTCTACAAAACAGTTCTGTTTTAAACTGCAGAAGGAGCAATGGTGGGAACTAGTCTAATTTCAGCTGGAAAATCTCAAAGGGCCAAAAATATCACTGAGAAGCAGCACTCATTTCCTGGCCTTAGTCACCCACATCTAAAAGTTGTTTCTACACTTCCCTCTGCCCCCCCCCCCCCATTCTATTTATTGGGCCAATTCTAGTTAGAGAATGTGATTCTGAAAGTAACCTGGTGCGAAGTCATAGAAGACTTTATAGATTAAAAGAAGCACTTTAAATTGTACCTGGACAGTTAATGGAAGCCAGTGCACAGCTGTCATGTACTCCCAGTCCCAGTGCCAGGAATTAATGAGCACACAGGCTGTTGCATGCTGGATTATTTTGCAGCTTCTGAGTAGTCCTTAAATACACATTATGGTAGCGAAAATGGGTAGTGACAATAGTAGGAAGATGAGATATTGCAAGAATTTCAAAGCCCTTGACCTGTCAAGGTAAAACTTATACTGAAGGCAGTGAGAAATCCAGATCCCGACAAAGGTAATCTAGAGTGTCTCTTTGTCCCATGCTGGGCCTGAAACATGCCTGAAAAACTTCATAAAATCAATTTTCTCTACAAAGCTTCATTCTTTGTTCCCTACCTCTATCGTTCCTAAAAAGGGAATATTGGAAACAGTAGTAGTTATTTAATAGCTCTGTGTCCAAAGAAGGCCTCCTAAGGAGGAGGCACATCTCACCCTCTTTTAAGGTGCTGATAGTACCCTTTTGCAGTACTGTAAGGTAGTGGTCGCCAACCAGTGGGCTGGGAACCACTGGTGGTCCATGAGAAAATTTTGCTGGTCCGCAGAGAAATGTCACCCCGAAAGCACCCCCAAAGCAATCCAGGCTGCGTGGGAACACAAGGCTTGTGTTGCTTGCATTGTGAACAACATGAAGTAGTGAGGGGAGGGGGGAAGGGCAGAGGGCGGGAACTTGCCCCACATGCCCCACGTGCCTTGCCTGGCCACTGGGTTGCTTCTTTCCACTTCTGCTTTTGGCTGCACGCAAGGAAAGCAGCAAAGGTCTTTCTTTCTCTCCCCCAAACTCCACCAGAAATGAGTCTTTGGGACCCTGCAAGGCATCCTGCTCCAAGAGGTTGCGCCAGCAAAGAGTCATTTCTGGCAGAGTTTGGGGGAGAGAAAGAAAGACTTCTGCTGCTTCTTCTGCTTTCCTTGTACGGAGCCAAAAGTTTCTTTCTCTCTCTCCCTGAGAACAGAGCTGGAGACGGTATTTTGCAATCCCAAATAAAGAATGATTGATCGGTAGGAAAACGGGATGGGGAATTTCCCTGCAACTTTTGGGGGGATTTTCCCAGGGTCTTTGGTCCGCGGGATTTAAAATTATGAGTTTGGTGGTCCCTGAGGTCCAAAAGGTTGGCCACTCCTGCTGTAAGATATTGACTACTTCTTGGATCCAGGTAATTATCTCCCTCTTTCGATGTACACGAGCCAGAAAGGACAAAGATCCAACCCACAAATGGCAGAGGATAGCAGGAAATACCAGCCAAAGGAGTCCCAGATAATACTAGTATGTCAAGAATGCCCCAGTTACTAGCCTACATCCTGGCCATATTAAGTCAATTACTGAGCAAATCTTATTGTAGTGTTATAAAAGGATTCCGAAAGAATTATTTTAAGGTGGCAAGCCATATTTTACTCAAAGTTGTAAGAGAATTGCTATTCCTTGTATTTAATTGTAAAATTATAATGCATCATAATGTTGGATCATTTTGCAACATAATTACATTACACCAATTATAGGGTTAAGCAATGTAAGATAGAGAAAAACAGTGTTACTCCAATATAAATAATTACTGGAAAATCCAGTTCTTGATACTTTGATATACTGAGATTGTGTCAGTTCTGTAAATGTGATCCAGTTTTGTGCAGTTTTACAATTTTAATCTCTCAAACCTTCAGAATTTGATCTTCTGTCTTCTTGTATTGTTATAAACATAGACTCTTCAACAGTAAAGACCTTCTGTTCCATTGGTATGAGTTAATATCACTGACGTCAATTTTTTTGTATTTGGTTCTGAAAGAATAGTAATTCCTCTATTAACTTGAATTTTCCTAAACTAAGTGGTGTCTACAAGCTTTAATGAGCATTATGCTAAATATGTAGCCAACAATTTCATATTGTTGTTGTTAGTTGCAAAGTTGTGTCCGACACATCGCTACCCCATGGACAATAATTCCTCCAGGCCTTCCTATCCTCTACCATCTTCTGGAGTCCATTTAAGCTCACGCCTACTGCTTCAGTGACTCCATCCAGCCACCTCATTCTCTGTTGTTCCCTTCTTCTATTGCCCTCAGTCTTTCCCAGCATTAGGCTCTTTTCCAGAGTCCTTCCTTCTCATTCGGTGGCCAAAATATTCATTTTGGGGATTATATCCCAATATTGCTTTTCCTACTCTTTTATTGACTATGAAGACTACTCCATTTCATCTGAGGAATTCTTGCCCGCAGTAGTATACCTGATGGTCATCTGAATTAAATTCACCGATTCCTGTCCATTTTAGTTCACTGATTCCTAAGATGTCGATGTTCAGTCTTGTCATCTCTTGTTGGACTACATCCAGCTTGCCTTGATTCATGGATCTTACATTCCAGGTTCCTATGGAGAATAGATCTTTACAGCATTGGACTTTATGTTCACTACCAGCTGCATCCACAGCTGAGCGCCCTTTTAGCTTTGGACCAGTCGCTTCACTCTTTCTGGCGTTACTAGTACTAGCCCTCTGCTCTTCCCCAGTAGCAATATATAATTGCTACTATATATATATATATATATATATATATATATATATATATATATATATATATATATATATATATATATATATATATATCTTAATATAAGCCTGCTTCAGTTCAGACCTTACAATCTAGCTCCATACAATCTCATATTAAAGAAAGTAGATATTTTCCTGCCAGCAGGTGATATTGGCAGGAGTGGAAGGAAACATAGTGAGGGGAGTTCATTCTTCATTTTTTTAAAACAAAACTCCAGATGAATACTTTTTACCAGGAGGGGGATATTAAACTCTTGTGCTCTTATTCAGTTATTATTCTAACTGCTGTTATTTATATTTTTAAAAAACAAAATATGAATGTTGAAAACAAATCTGCATTTTATATTTTCTACTTTGGTCATAAGTCTGTCTTATAATTTAATGAATACATGCCAATTACCTTATCTGAAATCCTGTTAAACAACAGTGCATGGGATTTAAACTAGGACTATCTACAAACTGAATATCTGTGTTAGCACTAAACCCTTTAACTGTGCTGAGATGGAGGAAGCATGGGTGTTGGAACAGTTTATGCAGTGCTTGTTCAAGCTGGTTCAATGCCTTCTAAAAAGGAAGTGTGGGATGACACTATTTTCTCAAACAGTACTCAAATTGGTACTTTTCTCAAACACGTGACTGGTACCTGAAAGATTGAGACTGAGATTCATTTCCGTTTTCTCAAACAGGTGATTGGTACTTGCAGGTCCAATTAAAGTTACTTTAGGCAAGAGAAAGACTACCTGTAAACTATGAACGTTCTTGGAGTGATATTAGAAATTTAATGTACTTATTTTGTTATGAAGGTGAAAGAAACTTTGGCTAACAGTTGTGCAAATGTTGTGGATCTTAAATATCTTTATTTATTTGCATCTGGAAATAATTCTAAATATGAACAAGTTACAAAATCAATTGAAACCTCCCAATTTAAAGTCTAATATGTAATATTTGGATAAATTAATGAGTTACTTTTATATTTGCTTTGGTATATATTTCCATAAGGGTTTTATGCATATCTGACAAGTAGATGGAACTTCTTATTTTTTTTTTTTAAAAAAAAATTAGTAATTCTAAGAATTCAGGCAGAAATTGAGCAATTCTGAGAATTCAGGATGTGTATTGCACGCCACTCCCTCCCCATATGAGCCAACATAGTTCTTGAGATCCAAGTTTTACATAATGGCACCCATGCAGTTTGGAATTAGTTTTTATGCTAATTTAAAATATTACAGTGAAGTTGGGTAAGTTAGAAGGAAGACTCCTGATCACCTTGTGAATTCACTGATTTTAGAAATAGATTACAGTAGTAGCAACTAGAAATTTTTCATAAGTAGACCTAAGAGGGGTTGTTTTTTTTAATCTTTTCAGGGATTTTTCCAACCAGAAGGGAATATAAATCAAGTCAGTAGCTGAAATATTTAGCAAATGAAAACTTCAAGAAACTTTGGAAAGTGTTGGGTTTTGCTGATCTTTTTCCCCTAATCCCTTTTATTTTGCATTACGATTTTGCAGTTCTGAACTTATCAGAGTAATAAATGATACTGATGGTGAAAGACACGGGGAAAGAGCCATACTTTGCAATGAGAAAACAAATTCATCCTACCTGAGACATGCACATATCCATGTAATCTTCTTGGTTGTAATGGAAAATGTTTGCCATGGCTTTTTTCCAGGATGCTTTTTGGTTTTGCTTATTTGTTTTTGCCCTCTTAATCTAGCTCTGAGATTACCTAACAGTCGCCAGTTCAAATACTACACTAAGATCTGATTTTGCCTTTTTTGTGGTGGTGGGGGAATAGGACTCAGTGAAGATTAGTGTTGCAATATCACCCAATGATCCGCATCAGATTAGCTATGTACTGCTACCAATTCAGCCATACTGAAGAACTTGTGCAAGCACAATTGGATAAAAGTTCGCAATTCTATTTCAAACAAATGCATACATGGTCTTCAACTAATTATTGTTCACAAATCATTTTGAAAAGCAGCCCTTCACTAGACACATTTTAGTAATCTAATATGTAAATTGTAGCTTATGGTACACCAGCCTACAGTAGCAACTGGCACTTTATGCCTAAGAACAACCTACACATCCTGTGTAATCTTATTTTTTCAGGGAGAATGTAGCACAATCTCTATTGTGTGTTCAGATGAATTATAATACCTGCCAATGGTCCTTGTGGATGTAGTGGTCTGAGTTTCTGATGATTTTTATTTAATCCATGAATAGATTCCATATAGACATACAAATAATGTATAATTGTATCAAGAACTGCATTACTATGTCCAATTCTTCCTAGCTGCTAATTACAGCATAGAAATGATTTCATCTTATTTACATCTTGTCCTCTTCTTAGAATAAACAGTCCTTCCTCTGAATTGAGAAACAGGAAAAACAGGTTTAAGCTTCTTGCAAATTATGGCAAACAATTGTAGATTTGCATCAGAAAATGGAACTGAGAAGGAGATTTGCTAAGCCTTTTACATATTTGTATGCACTCTGGTGTTTGAAGGAAGGCTACTGTTTGTTTCATTTATCTTTGTAATTATTTAATTTGAAAAAAGCTAGTATTTTGGTGCATTCTTAAAAAACCCTTTGATGCCTGTATTATTTCCCCTACTAAAAGACAGAATCCAATTTTATATTTGATTTCTTAAAAAGGAAAGATGGATGAATCAGTGCAATTGGCTCCCAGATAAGTACATAGGAGATTAAAAGTTTTTTTGACCAATCTGCTTCAGGCTTTATCACTTACTGTACATCAATTCAAATAGGAACAAGAGGAGTGAAGCAATTAGACTGCAGCATGGATTGCAGGAAGTTCACACATGCTACTAATAATTATATGCAGGGGTGGGATTCAAAATTTTTAACAACCGCTTCTGTGGGCATGGCCAGGTGAGCATGGCCATGTGACTGGGTGGGTGTGGCTTTTTTTGCAGCACCCTTTTTTTGCCTCCTGGGCCTCAGGAGAGCCTTCTGTGGGTGCGTTTTTGCTCCTAGAAGGCTTCCCTGGGGTCCAGGAAGGCAAAAAAATGGAGCGCAGGGGAGAAGCAGTAAGACAGCGAGGGGGATCCCAGCACAGTTGATCATTGGAACAGCTGATCATCGGAACAGCTGATCATCGGGAGGGAAAAAAATACCTTAAGGAGTGACTGGACGGGAGAGAATGCAGTCAGTGATGTTGCACATGCACGATAAGGATTGACTGGGTGGGGAGGGGAGGGGCGGGCGGATAGGGGCAGGGACAGCCAGGGGCACGATTGTCAGTTCTCTGAACTGCACAGAATCATAATAACCAATTCTATAGAACTGGTCCAAATCAGTAAAATCCCACCCAATTATATACTTAAGCAATGAGTATGTTCATGTAATACATTCTGGTTTAGCAGAATGA
Organism: Pseudonaja textilis; assembly: GCF_049901715.1. Lineage (NCBI taxonomy): Eukaryota > Metazoa > Chordata > Lepidosauria > Squamata > Elapidae > Pseudonaja > Pseudonaja textilis. The sequence goes on along the minus strand of NC_141994.1, from coordinate 40,969,768 downwards.
GAAAAAACAACCATTGAATAGCCGTGGTTCTTCAGCATTTCGGAGGGATTCTTTCTCATCTCTCATCAGGGGCTACTCTTGGCATCTCTGTTGCATTCAATTACACTCTCTGCCATTGAAGTATGTTTTTAATAACTCCAGCTGCATGGGTTTAGATTTCTCATATTTTCCAGGAAAACCTGTACTAAAGAGTTAGGGTTTTTTCCACAGGGTTTTTTTTTTTTTGTGGCTCACAAAATCAGATTATTCAAAAGCGTCTTCCTGTGTTAGTATAAGAGAGTGCAAATAGCTTTTGGACAGAAAGAGGTTAGCAAAATGTATTTCTTGTGGGTGATGGATGTTCTGCATCCATGACTTTAGCATTTTGTTTTTCTGGCTTTGCTCTCGTTTCCCTGTTGGCACAGGTGTTATGCAAGGATCATCTCTTGTGTTTTGACAAGTTGTTTAGTGTATAAGCTACTTCGAGACCATGGTATCAAATCAGGAGTTAAGAGACAGTCAAGTAAGAAGTTACATAACTGTCTCCCTATATTTTTGCTTAATGAAAAACAGATGTTGGATTGAAAGGTACTTTACTCTTTTCTCACCCTCTTCTTGCTCAGTCACGCTTATAATCAGAGCTTCTTTTCACATGATTCTGTATGATCATGTCAGTAATTCAGTTTTGACTAAGCACATTAGTTTAACCGTTTGTGAGCCTTTTTGAATATGATCTAAAATGACCTGTTCTCATAAATGAACTATTATAATGATTTTGAAGCATTTGCTTACTGTAATTGGGACTCATGTAAAGAACAGATCATGTGTTAGGTAGTATTTATACAGAAATCTTGAAAATTCAAAAGGATTTACAATCTTTTAAGCACCACCATATGTGGTTTGTGAACCATGATTTAATTCTGGAATTTACAACATGACTCTCTGCATGAACTTTCTATATTTTTAATTTTTCTAAAAAGTGGATGTGACATACTGCAAAGTTCATCCCCAATCACTATCATCACCTTTACTTTCAAGAATATCCGAGCCCAAAATCAGCTCATGAGCTTGACTGGAAAGTAAAAATTGATTGCTGCAAGCCAATTTTTGGTTTAGAAATATAAAAACTGCTCTGGAAAAGTCAACTTTGAACTCATGTTATAGATAAAATTACTGCTAGCTGAGGCATTTTAATCAGAATGCTCCTTGTACTCTTTGGATATTCCTGGTATAGTAAATGTCTATGGAGATTCTTAGTCATCCAGATCATGGTTATCCCAAAGGTGCTTTTCAGAAGGCAACTGGACTTTCTTGGGATTTTTTTTTTTTTGCTTTCCCAAGAAGCTTGTTCAGTCCTGGTATAGTATCACATTCACAATCAAAGCGGGAACAGTTGAAATTGGGAGTGGGATCCAGAGTTGTGCACAGCCTTCTTTCATATGAAAATAGATGTCTACCCCAAAGCAAGCTGCAGCAAATTTAATGGAGCAGATGTTTGGATAAGTAGTCCAGAGATCCTGAATTGTGTTTGAAAGTCAGACAATTTCTTTCTCAGAACTAGTTTTGTGATTTCTCCTGCCACCAGATTTCTGGCACTTCTTCCCTACAGACATGAGAAATGCTTGCAAGGCCACTGGAGTTCATGAGTTGTTTGAAGGACGAACATCTCTCTTGCAATTTTCTGTACAAGTAGCCCTCAATTTACAGCAGTTTGTTTAGTGACTGTTCAAAATTACAACTGCTCTGAAAAAAGTGACCATTTTTCACACTTATGACTGTTGCACCATCCTTATGGTCAGTGATCAAAACTGGATGCTTGGCAACTAGTTCACATTTATGATGGTTGCAATGTCCCAGGGTTATGTGATCTTTTGACAAACAAAGTCAATGGGGAAGCCAGATTTACTTAATAAATGTCTTGTTTAGCAATGGAAATTTTGGGCTCAATTGTGGTTACCTGTACATTTAAGGAGCAGCTTTTGGGGCATTTCACATTTTCATAGTATGCTGACACTATGCTGAGCTTAGAAATAAACATGAGCTAAACATCCTAATTCCTCCCAAATAAATCTGCATAGCTGATCTCAAGCTTCTGTGGTTTTACAATCACTAAAACAGTTTGCAGGCCAGTTCCATATAAAAGCAATATAACGCTTTCTCTTTTTCCTTTCCAAAATACATTTATCCAATTCTTGTTAAAAACTACAAAGCTAATACCATTGTTTCCTATGCTTCTAATGTAGTATTTTTAATTCTTTCACCTGACTTTTAGATTGGGTTTATCTCATTTATCCATAGTTTTATTAATTATGGAATAAGCTACAGTTAGGCTCAAATACATTTTCAACTATTAGAAATCTTTATATTAATGATTTTGACAGCATGCAGTGAGTTTCCCTTCAATCCTTAGCAAAAGAAAGTTTTAACTACTAATTTGAGAACTTTAAAAAAATTTTTTAAAAAAATAAGCAGGAAAATGATTAAAATTTGATTTTAGAAAGTTACAAATGGACTAAAGATCCAGATGAATTTGAAATAAGACTTTGGAATTATAAAGAAGTCTTTCTGCAGAAAAATGCCTAATTTTTTAAAAAATAGAGTTAAGATTTTAAAAATTGGACACAAGGGAACTCAAAGAGCTAAGGTGGCACAGTGGTTAGAATGCAGTACTGCAGGCTACTTCTGCTGCCTGCTGGCTGCCTGCAATTTGGCAGATTGAATCTCACCAGGCTAAAGGTTAACTCAGCCTTCCATCCTTCCAAGGTGGGTAAAATGCAGATTGTTTGGGACAATATGCTGACTCTATAAACTGCTTAGTGAGGGTTGTAAAACACTGTGAAGTGGTGTATACAGTACGTTTATGTGCTATTGCTATTATAATGAAGACAAGAAAACATGAACTTGACTATAGAATTACAGAATGGAACAAAATATTCTAACATTGGACATATTGAAGGTATTTTTTGAAAAAAGGATTCTGATGTTAATACTGTCAACAGAGACATCTGCCTCTGTGGAGAGACTGAACCTAAAACATGTTATGAAAGAGGAACAAGTTCTGCCTGACAGAGTTGAAAGTGGATTTATAAATGATGGGGTACAAGAACAACATTTTAAAAGATATTACATTAGACATAAAAGAAACCAGCTGTATAATAGTTATTAAAAGGATATAAAACAATAAACCAAAATAGAAACAATAAACCAATATAGGTAATTTTCCTATATTAAATTTACAAGAGAGAGTTGTTAAAAGTTTTGAAGAATCTCTTTTGAAGGGACAAAAATGGACTTTTGCTAATACCAAGAGTGTAATGATAGTGCTTTATAGATTTGTATGTAAATAAGGATTGGGATATAGAAAGAGATCATTTGTATTTTAAGGGATAATAAGTTTGCAAATTGTTTACACTTGTGATGTCATTTTATTTATTTTTTATTTTTGTATTTTCCCCTTTTCTTTCTTTTCTGCACTTCTACTTTCTATTTTTTTAATTTGTATTAGATTTTACAATGAACAAAATCCTATGCTCATAGCAGACTAAAATTATACTCAATATTTGTTTTTCCGTCATTCTGATTCTGACAATCTTACTGAAGTTTTTGGAATAGAAAATCTGGTCATTATTTTTATAGAGATACAAAATAATTTTCAATTGGGTAAAAAGGTACTTTTTTATAAAGTTTATTATTTGGTTTTTATTTCTGGTTTTGGCTGCAAATTGTTAACATATTCTTCCACATGCCCGCACCCACAGATCTCCCCCTTCCCAAAAAAGTATAGTAAAACTGAATTCTTGTATAGTAGTGCCCTCTGGTGGTTCACATATACCAGTTCAACTTAGTTAGCAATATTTGGGAATGAAACTTCTATTTTGCATATCCTTAGATTTTACAAATTATCTGGAGAAATTGATAAGGATTTAGTTAGAAATGAATACTCCATCTACAGAAAGTTGTTTTCCATGATGATAAAGACAAAATGTAATTTCATCGGTCTTTGGGAGTATTGGTTTTCTTGCGTCTAGTGTGATACCTAAATGAAAAAAAATCCAAAAGATTATATTAAGCTAGTGCCTCAGACACCAAATAATTTCAGGACTTGTTTTTAAAGAGACTAGGAGTGTTATTAATAGTTACATTTGAAAATGTTATCTTTATAAAGGAAAACTGTTAAGACATATTAATCCTATAATTAAACAATTTTTCTGCAGTTCTGCAAATTAAACAATTTTTCTGTAATTGTAACAAATCTTCTATTGTTTGGCTGAAGGGCAAAAGTAAGTTGTAGAAGGATTCCAAATGTTTTTAAAATCTGAACCCTGCTTGGAATATTCATAGGAGTTTACCAAAGCATACCCAGCACTATTCCCACTTTCACTGAAATGTCTGGTGGGAAAAAAGAAACAAGATTTTCTGGAAATCTGTTACCTGTCCTTCTGGTTATGTTGCTAAAGTTAGAATTCCATGTCAATACTGAATTATTTCTTTAAAAAAAAACTGGGAGTCTGGGACCAAATTCAAAAGGAATTGTGGTGGATTTTACCTATCCAGTCTTTCCTATAAGGAAGAGTATGCATTCCAGAGGAGTAAGAGACAACTCAGTTCAGATAATTTGTGTGAGAGAAAGAGAGTGAAGAGAGCCCCTCCCTAATAGTTCCCAAGTATAGGCTTGTATAGTACAGTGCTTTAGTTTGGCAAGATTCTGTCTAGAGGTAGCGAAAAATAAAGAAATCCGCTTGATGAATTACCATGTCTTTCTTAATTCTGAGGGCTTGACAGGAACCTTGCTCATTCTAAGCATAAAAGTACAATATGAGTACATCCAATTCAGTACCTTCTTGAGCTTTCTTGACCATAATAGAAATCAATGACACACCTGAAACTTCCTCAAACTCTCTCTCCTCCAAAACTGTATATTCCTTTAAGAGCAGATGATTGACACCAAAACATTTAGAATGCATCTCATGTGCACATCAACTGGGCTAAAGGCATATCAACTTCCCAAAGAGGTACAGGCCACAATCATGATACTTTTTCACTACTTCCACCGGGAAGCAATTTCACTGAAAGGTATTTATTGGCCAAGTGGTTTATGGAGTAAAATGGTCCACTAAGCAATAAAACAAAAATATTTGTTCTTAGTTTCGGTCTTGAAAAATAGAGATGTAAAACTAAACATACTCCAGAATATATTTCTCACAAAATTTGCTAGTGAAGCCATTCCTAGGCAAGCGAACTCTTAGGAAGAAAAGAAGAACTGCACATTTTCTATGACAGCGGTTGCCCACTAGTGAATGAATGAATCTGTGATTCTGTGAGCAACTCCATCTGCCTGCCTGCTTTGCCTGATTTTGGGTAAAAGTTGCTCTTTTTTATAAAAAAAATCAATATTTATATAAATATTTATAATATTTACGTATAAGCCATGCCCAGCCAGTCACATGACCACCAAGCCATACCCACAAAACCGGTTAGTGGTCCCTGGGATCTAAAATTGTGAGTTTGGTGGTCCCTGAGGTCCAAATGGTTGGCGACCCCTGTTCTATGAGGTTATTACATTCCTAAGAGTTCCAAGATATGAAAAAAATAAATAAAAAGCAAAGTATTTGCACAACACAGTACTCCTACATTTTAGAAAATGCAGAACAATAGCCAGATTTTCTGAATTTAAAAAAACTGCTTTAGTAAAGTCAAATAATTTTGTACCTTAAAAAAAATCCTTCGAGTTAGAAGAAAGAACAATTGATATGGTTTAACTTCTAAAAATAGTTAATTAACTCTTGAATCTAAATGTTAGAAGTACTGCTGATATCAGTGTCTACTCAGCATAACATGTTCCCAAATTTTTCCAGCATTTAGATATTTTCACCCAAGATGCATATGCAGTTATTTTCAGTTTTGGTGCAGTGGTTAAGGTACTGGTCTAAGACCATAGAAATAGTTCAGATTTACTCTCAGCTGTGGAAACTCATCCAACCTCCTTAATCTACCTATAGGGTAATCAGAAGGATAGAAATGTGAGGAACTATGAGTGTATGAATGCTGTGGGTGTTTCAGGCTTACACAGAAAAAAATAAATAAAAAAACTGGCTATCTTAATGAGTAACAGAAATGCTCTGCTCTTGCAAATTCCAAGCACCACTTCTCTATTATTTCCAGAGAATGTATGAACCTAAGGGTTGAATCCTTGAACCCTAATCAGTCAATAAATGCAGACCAAACCTGTGACACATATTCAACTGAGTTATGCACCAGGAAAGAACTTGAAGTATTGTAATTCCATTCCATTTTAATTTTACAATTGATACCTTCAGATATACTTACTGTCCTACAGGATACCAGCGATGTTTGGTTGTGTAAAACATTTTACTAAGTGTCTCAAATGTAGGCTCATTCTCGTAGACTTCCTTTTCATCTAATTTAGATTTCAGGACTTGATCGTGTGTTTCTTCTTTATAGGTCACTGGGTCTAGTTGTGGAATGGGCTGTCAAAGTATATGTCATCCAAATTAAGAAATACAACAAAAGTCTATTTCTCCAAAGAGATTCCATTTGCTAACACTACACATCCAAATGTGCTGGTACTATTTGACCATAGTAAAGCTAAGAGGTGCTAGGAATACAAGACAGCAGAACTCTTAATACTAATATACACCAGGGAAAGTTTTATAAAAAGCCTTTCTAATAAGACCTTATTACAAAGGCTTTTTACAAGGCTTTTCTTAATGTGTATAGTTAGCCTAGCATCCTATTTCCAACAATGGGCAGCCGTATTTCTCCTGGAAGTTTACCTGCAAAGCATACAGACCGTGCTGACTTTCTTACTGTTTCCTTCCTAACCACATATATCCAGCAATATGCTCCCTTTTAAATTTGGAAGACTTGTTTATCCTCTCTGCCTACTCCCTTTAATCTACAAGAGTCAATAATTACATATTTTGTGGCACTGAATTCATATAATTGTGTGTGAAATAAAAGTATTATTCTCTAAATGTTACTCCAATCGATATTAGAATCACTGACTCAAAACTTTAGAGAGGGAGCCAAGTCCCTCTACAGCTTATCATTTATAACTGTACTCAAGATAATCCATACTCAATGAAAGCATTTATACCTTTTAAAATGATCCTGAACAATATTTAAGATTAAAGCCAATATTGTACTTCTTTTAATAGTACTGAGATTATCAGGACACCATTTTCGCACTATATGACCTGAATCTATATCATCTATTTGAAAGTAGCTCAAAGTATCTGAGGTAATTAATGTAATTTTGCTACCTCCCATATTTACCTTTTATGATCTTACCTTGTAAATCACATTCATGGGATAAACACCCAGCACCATATATATGAAGATTACCTAGGACTAATAACAATTTTCAGTAACTTACTTTGGTGTGCTCATATGGGATGTCCACTGAAGGGTGATAGCAAACAATTGTCTTTCCATCTGATGTCATAGCAAGTTCAACTTTGCTAGAAAATGAAATAGACATCAACATTCCTGCCATTTTAAAAAGATGGCATTGGAGATAGTGCTTTAATTAAAACTTACAAAAAAATATACTAAACATAATTATTTTGAATAAGTTATAAAATATTTAACGAAAAAACAGTAACAAGATTAAACGTTGCCAAAATATATTTAATAACAAAGTATTTTAATAAACATAAAAAAACAAACAAGCAAACATGCAATGCATAGGAGCTGAAGGTGGTATTTGTAATCTAAACACAAGAAAATTTTAAACACCCACATTCAATGTGGGTGGGATGGATGAACTGCCTGCATGAAGACATGATAGCCGTGGGCGTATGCCCCGCCAATGCTGCATACCGGCAAAGTGGTGGGTGAAATGCAAAATTGTGTACCCCGCAGTATGATGAAAATAACGCAAAGAACAAGAAGATGATTCAATATTTCTGTTGAAAACTATTAATGAAAGTAACTATTTGGTACTTCTATAGTAATACAGCTAAAAAGGACATCAAACATGTATAAAACATTTGAAAGATTATTCAAGATTTTTTGGCACTCGTGTCAGTTTTCTAGTCAAATTTCCTAGAATTCTGAGTTGTCTCAGAACAATATATATTTCAGTTCAGGAGATATGATAATAATATGCTAACTTACAAACTGGACCATACTGGCTCTATCGGGCCTGCTTATTATTTTGCCCCTAATATATAAACTTGCAGAAAGGCTAGACAATTCTTTTGTGAAACAACTTTTAGAAACCCTGCATATAGCACCTCTCTTCATAATTAAAGAACAATATAAATGCAGAAACAACTGGAAGCAGTTTACAGAATCAAAAAAAACACAAGTGCTTTGTATACTCTTCCACATATTGGAAATAATTCTTCTGCAGGATTTGCTGTCCTAGTGATAGTTATTTCACAGTTTAAATAATCTTTATGAAAAAACTGCTATTATCTGTTTAGAAATTAAAATAATATATATTAATTAATAAAACCTAATCAATGTATCAGGCTGGTTAGTTTAAAACAAAGGCACACACCAGTTTTTGCATCTGTCTTCAACCCACATATAAGACAAGGGAGTTGCAGTGTACTGGGGATATTGTGGTGGCACACTGTATGAAATTCAGTTACCAGCCCATTCAGTACAAATTTAACAGTCTTTGTAAATTAATAGTGATAACATGTGGAATAGTTAATACTTGCCAGTTATAGTCATCAGGAAGTGGTGAATAGGTAGATTTGGGACAGGCACGAAATACGGCTGCATCTACAAATACAGGAGCAAAATAGTATTAATAACAGAATACACACTGGACTGTCAGTCTCTAAACATTGTGGGAATGAAAATAACACCAAGGTTATACCTTGTGGTGCTAATCTAGGGGTTGATGATAAGTTTAGGGATTTTAATTCTGGCATAAATCCAGTTGTTTCACTGTTCAAAACCTGTAAATCAAAGTGTAACTTTGAAAGAAAAAGATAAAGGACTTCTATATTTTATCCAACTTGCTTTTCTCCAGTATTTTGGATTGGAATTCTTATATCCTCAGCTTTGGTACCTTGGAATAATGGGAACTGGGAACCTCAAGCTGAGGAGGGCTGATTTAGAACATACAGAAAAGGGTGAAGTAGGGAAGGGATATTAATGTTCATGGACGTTTAAGGCAAGACTACATACATTGGGAATCCAAGTATATGCCATTCAATAGCACTCACTAGTACTGAGTTCTACATTTTTTTAAAAAAGGAAGACCAACAAGGTTCTTTTTCTGCTCATATGTCATACCTACAGTCGCCACTGAAGCTGCATTATTTGTTCCTCTTAACTGATGTAGTCTTGAGAATTTAGATTTATCACCCCAAATTCCATTATATTTCCTTATCCATGAATATACGGTAGGTAGTCCTCAATTTACAATCACAACCAAGACTGGAAATTCTGTTGCTAAGTAAAGTGGTTGCTAAATGAATCATACCCAATTTTATCTTTTTTAGCCTGTGGTCATTAAGGGAATTATGCAGTTGTTAAGCAAATTTGGCTTTCTCCTATGGATTTTACCTTTGGGAATCCCAGGGGAGAGTCGCAAATGGTAATCATGTAACCATGGGACACTGAAAGGCTCGTAAATATGTGCCAGCCCCAAATGTTGATGGTGTGACCACAGAGAGATTATGATGACACTAAGTGTGAGGATGGGTTGTACTTCTTTTAGTACAGCCATAATTTCAAACAGTTGTTAAATGAATGGTCATAAGTCAAGGATTACCTGTAAAGACATTGACAACTAAGCAAAAATCAGAAAAATAGAACTGTTTCTTCTCGTATAAACTAAATATTAGTACTGAATGAATAGAAAAGGGCTTAATCAATTTTACATTGAAGTCAAGTCTCTCTGTCCCTCCCAAGCCAAATAACATAGCTTTATGGTGACAACATCCTGGTCTCTTGAGCAAAAGAAGACCACCACATGGAGGATTAGCAGATGGCCAATATCTGACATAATGTTCATTTTTTCAGAAAGATTGGAATGGGCTATTGATTTCTAATGTAAGGTCACTACTCTCCTGGCCACAAAGAAGCAGTATTCTGGTCTCCAATACCCAGAGAATGCACAATGCTTACCAGTTAGCAAAGGCTTCCTGATGAAAGTTGCCAAATGCAAAATAGACTTCCTTGAGGCTGTGGCCATGGTAGCTGGTTAAAGAGTGGAACTTGGACAAATCAATTCAGGCTTCACTCCTGTTTGAAATTCAGCTCATTAGCTTAAATATGTTAAGTCAATAACAAGGTAATTACTCCAGTATTTTAACAGCTGTTCCATGCATTGCTAGAGAGCAATTAACAATACAAATTGCCTGAGAATTCATTATTTTAATTCCACAGATGGGAATTTCATCATATTCACAGTCATTGACTATGACTTCATTAGTCATAGTCCTCTAAACCAACGTTCAGGTATGTGGACTTCAGTTCCCAGAATTACCATCAAGGGCCATATCTATTGTGGAATTTTGGGTCTTGCCCATATATCTGGAAATTGCCATGGCTGAGAAACACTGTTTGAAAGTCACACATTTCCAAGGTAGAATTAGGATATTGCAAAAATAAGGAGAAACCAAGTCAAATAAACCATGCAGGACCTGTTTTCCCCCTTTATTTTAAACAGTTTTATTTAATCTTTTTGTAATGAACAGTCAAAAATTGTCTCTCATTTACTATAGCAGTATGTATATGCCTACCCTATAAATTTAACTTTTATTTATTAATAAATTTATATAGCTGCTCATCTCATGAAAAGTGATGCATACTAGAATCCAGTAAAACAGTAACTATATAAAACAATTATCTAAAACCATTACGTAATAATTATTAAAAAGCATTAAAACTATTTATTTATTTTTATTCTACCTTTATGTTTATAAATAACTCAAGATGGTGAACATAGCTAATACAGTATTCCTTCCTCCTCCTATTTCCCCACAACAAAGACCCTATGTGGTTCCACTTGGGCTGAGAAAGAATGACTAGTCTAAGGTCACCAAATCGGCTTTCAGGGCTAAAGTGGGACACTCTCTCCCTTTTCAAGGCCAGTATCTTAACTACTACACCAAACTATAGAAGAAAAGTTAAAGAAAATAATAGGCAGAAGATATTAATAATAAATCTGTTCTTTATCAAAATATTACTTGAATGCAATAGCTATTGCTGCCATGGGGTGGCTTTAAATGAGCGCTCAGGTCTCTAATCTTTCACAAGCCCCAAATCTAAGCAGAATTAACACAACTTGATTGCTTTTTAACTTATTCCCACCCCCACCACCTACACATTCATGCTTGTTCTTAGTCTGGAGACTAAAACATATGAAGAAAGGTTACAGGAACTGGGCTTGGCTAGTCTAGTAAAGAGAAGGACCAGGGGAGACATGATAGCGGTCTTCCAATATTTGAGGGGCTGCCACAGAGAGGAAGGGGTCAATTTATTTTCTAAAGGGCCTGTAGGCCAGACAAGGAATAATGGATGGAAACTGAACAAGAAGAGATTTAACCTGGAAATAAGGACAAACTTTCTGACAGTGAGAATAATCAACCAATGGAACACCTTGCCCTTGGAAGTTGTGGGAACACCATTACTTGAGACTTTCAAGAAGAGATTGGACTTCCATTTGTCAGAAATGGTGTAGTTTTCTGCTTGGGCGGGGGTTGGACTAGATGACCTACAAGGTCCCCTCCAACTCTGATTATCTGTTAGTATTTGTCCCAGTTATTTTCAGGATGCACTTGTTTTACATTGCGCTTGCCTAGTTCTTATCAATGCATGGTGTGACATGGGGTTTTATTTTTTAGCTAGCTTGTCATTGATAATTAGGCTGACAGGAGATGACTGGCCCAAAGTCATTCAGCTGGTTGCCATGCCTAGGGGAGGATTACAAGCAGCTGGACTGTTAACAGTCCAGCTGCACAACTGGCTCTTCTTGCATCTTTATTCCAATATGGCTTTTAAAGTGATTAAAAAAACTAATGTTATAAATATGAATAAACAAATAATAAAAGCTAAAATGCTACTTTAGTATTTTAAAATAGACATTAATTATTTTTAAAAAAAAGGATTTTAAGCCAACACTGAAAAGAGAAAGAAGCATCTTTAGGTAAGTATTTCAGGAAGATACAGTATCTCCATACAGTATCTCTGGGAAATGTAAAAATTCTGACTTTTAGTGGCATCCATTTAGTTTGGAGAGTAGTATTTGAAATTCTCAGTGAAAGATTTCAAGGCAGAAATGAGAAACCATTTCATTGTCATTCCAAATCTTGCTAACTGGTGGTCACAATGACTGGATCAACTAAATCTTATAAGTGAGCACTATCTGGAAAGCAGGAGGTTCATCAGTTTTGGAAGTTGGATAAATTTATACAGGAAAAAGCAGGCTCTAATACAGTTGTGTCTTGAGCTGTGAAATGAAACACAACGAATTGGTTTAGAATTAAACCATTAAATTCACAAACAGGTATAATATGAATTATAGGCTTGTAATGGTGTTATACTTAAAATATTTAAATTCAGTTTACAATAATAACCTACATATTGTAAATTCCTATGCAATTAGTCTTAAAATGTAATAAGTTGGCTTAAACAGTAGGGAAGGCAGAAATAACGAGATGTCTGCTAGGACTTATTACTCTCATTTTACTGATTTTATCTGACTCCGGTCAGTATTTATTAATCATTGTGGTAATAGAATAACCCCTAATTTAGCCACCAAATTTGGTGCTAACTAATAATTTAATTTATATGCCGCCCTACTCCCAGAGACTCTGAGTGGTAAACTGTGTTGGACGACAAGTGCCATCGAATGGGAGATTCAACTAGGATGAAAAGAGTGGAAGCTGCATTCTAACACGTGGAGAATATCAGACACCAGTTGTGCCCAACTACACGATTTAAACGGCATAAGCTAAAGTTTCTATATCAGAGCGCATCTTTTGCGAAAGGACAAGAGGACGTGATCAGACAGCCAAAAGTCTAATCCAGAGGGAAAAAAATAACTCAGAAATGCTTACCAAATAGAGGACATCGGATCTCTATCACATAGGGACGAATTTTCGGAACAACTTCCGGGAACATCTCAAGTTCAACCAAAGGACATTGGGAAATGTAGTTCGGATGAGAAGGCTATCCGAGTGTGTTATGATGGATCTTAGCGTAGATTCTTTCCGATTAGTTAGTTCCCTTTTCATAGTTTATCAGCACAAACTTTACTTTCTTTCCTCTGTCAGAAGCGTAGCCTATGTTTTTGCATGGCATGGTGTATGAAAATAGAAAAACAGTTCAATCTCGGGTGTCATCGGATAGAACTGGGAATGATTCCTACCTGAAACTCCGGACAACTTCAGAAAGAAAAGAATGCTGTGTCAATAAGTTTTTGGGTTAGTTCTAGTATACCGCCGAATTGTCTGATTTCCAGTTATTTGACAGTAATAGAAAATTATGATTATAGTAACATACTAATTCATGATAAAATTAACAGTAGTTTGCGGAATCCAATTTTTGGTATACATAACACACAGGCATATACTGTATATTAACCGTATAAATTAGAACAAGCTAGACTAAAATGGTAATGGCTAATTTGAGGTAATTGTATGTAAACTAGATCAACTATGATTTACTGAACCATTTAACACAGTGGTTAATGTGTGAAATCAACAAGGGATATTTTCCATCCAAATTCTCCTGTTGGAATGGGGGGGGGCACTTAATAATTGGGTCCTTAGAAACTAATTTTATGTGAGCTCAAGTCAATGATAATACAAAGCAATAACACATGCTTGTGTTCAGATCTAACTGTTCTTAATTCCAAGTAGATAATTCTATAACTGGTTTTGGCTGGAGGCTCTAACATAAACAAAAATGTATTTGGAGGTTTAAAGCCCTCCTATCCTGGTAAGTAAGTCAATTTCTTGACTTGTGTTTCTACATTTGAGGAAAGACTTGGTGCAATTGTAAAATATAGAAATGATAGGCATCTGCAAGAGCCATTCTTAGCATCTCCAAATTAGTTTGGGAAAACTTAGACAAAACCTGAAAATCAATGTAGGTAACATACTTTAACGTAAGTCTGTTTTGTGACCTGTTGGACCATAGGTGAACATCCTAGGACCCACAATGAAAAAGTCCTCCAAGTTCCAAATCGCTAATATTTTGTTCCTTAAAAATGTGCTGAGATGGTTGGCTGGTTTCATATTTATTTGCCAAAATACAGACTTAATATTCCAGTGCTGTCAGATATAAGAATGGAAGGATAACATTCAGAAATTGGTGTAGAAGGAAAAGAGAGAGGCATTACTAGATGGGAGGAGAGGAGAGGAGAAATAAGTTGGGAAGTGGCATATCCAGTATTTTGGATGAGCTTCCAAAAAGTGTCTTGCTCAGCACATCTCCCCACAGTGTCATTTTTGTATCCTAACAGAAGCCCAGAATAAAAGAACAATACTACAATAATATGTAAACATAGACCAAAAAAATCTTTAGCACAGTGAGGAAAGATATGGAGACAACCTGTTTTATAATTTAGAATAAATCAGAAATCATCTATAGTAGGCTAAAACAATAAAAAGAGGGTAACAGGATGTCTATAGGGATGGAGAAATAGTACCATAAAGAGAGAGTCAAACTATTCTCTAAAGCATCTGAAGGCGGGACAAGAAGCAATGGATGGAAACTAATCAAGGAGAGAAGCAACCTAGAACTAAGGAGAAATTTCCTGACAATGACAACAATTAATCAGTGGAGCAACATGCCTCCAGAACAGGGGTGGAATTCAACTGGAGTTACTACTGGTTCGTGACTACGAATCGTACTGTTTTTAGGTGAATCTGGCTTCCCCCATGGACTTTGCTTGTCAGAAGCCAGCTGGGAAGGTTACAAATGGTTATCACATAAATGCCAGTTGCCAAGTACCAAATTTTCATGATCTTGGAGATGCTATAGCAGTAGTATGAAAAATAGTCATAAATAACTTTTTCAGTGTTGTAACTTTGAATGATTGCTAAACAATGTAAGTCGAGGACTACCTGCATCAGTGGTGCGTTTCAAAATAATTTACCACCAGTTCAGTCGGCATGGCTTGGTGGGTGCGCTTTGTGCACACATTTGCACACGCACACATGCAAAATGTGCACTTTGCGCACATACAGAGGCTTTCCGACCCATTTCCTGCACTCTCCCTGTTGCTTCAGCAGCTGACGCGCAGAAATGTGCTGTGCTGTGCCGTGCAAGCAGCTGCGCTTCAAAAGCAGGGAATAAAGGTCAGTATGGGAGCCCAGGTGGCGGGTGAGCCCAACAGCAGCTCAGAGAGAACCAGTTTGGTCTCGGTGATCTTCGGCGCTACCGGTATGCCAGAACCGGTCCAAACTGATAGAATACCACCACTGACCTGTATTCTTCAAAACATTTTGCATTACCATCTTTTAGATTTTGACATCTTCCATTTATTGTTGCTGGCAATCCTATCTATCTATTTAACACAAGGCAGAACTGAGTCATTCAGCCAGAGAATTGCAGCATTGTGACCAATGCAATGGAAATATGGTATTGTAGAATGGAGGCACCACTTCTCCCAGTATTGCTAGAGATTGGTGGGTTTTTTCCCCCTTGGATATTACTTAGGTGATGGTGTCATAATATGGTTGCTTTAAATGCATATTACTTTCTTTAAGGGTAACATTGCTTTTAAGTAATGCCTGGTGGCTTTATGGACATGCCATTTTCTTGGCAACAGTACATAAATGATTTATTGCTTTCTTCTTCTGAGAGTTCTTTCTCCCTAGTCCAGTTTTTCCTGATGATCCAAATACTAATCAGGCCTGACCCCAATTAGTTTCTAAGGCCACATAAAATCAGCCAGATGCTGCTTTCTGCTGAGGTAAGGCATTGTTTACATGTCCTTCAGCAGGTATATGCCTTCCCCATCCTGGACTTTAATTAGATGCCAGAATTCTCAGTCCACGTGACTATTTACATTAAGTTTTTCTTCTGTAAATAAAATAGTTTAACACTGAACTGTCTAGAGAAAATGTAACATCTTCTCCAATTCAAGCTGCTGCTGGTGTCTTAACAGATATGTTCATATGGCCGTGTGGAAGTGGTTTGCTGCTGACATCTTCTAGAGTGTTTTTAAAATGTCACTGTAGTGTAAGAGATATTTTCAGGAGAGCTGAAGTAGGAAGGAGTGATTTGTAATTGTAAGAAAGGATCTGTAGCAGGGGTGTTAAACTCGTGGCCCGTGGGCTGGATGAGTTACAGGCTGGCCATGCCCATGCCCAGTTTAGCAAAGGAGAAAAAAGTCGTAATATGTCATGTGATGACACCATGACAACATGTCACATCCTGATCTATAGCAAAAGAAACACAGATCAGCAAATAAAAGATGTTTCACATTTTCTCAAAATAATTTTCTTTGAATTCAACTATAATTTTTAATATAGAATTGTGGCATGAAATATTAGTATCACAAAGCAAGCTTCCTGGATAAGTCCTTCATAATAATACCAGAATTTTACAGCCACTGGGGGAGCAGGGAAATAGGAAGTTATTTGTGAAGGACTCCATTTCTAAGAAGGCCTCATGATCAGATAGCTATCATTCCAGTCTTGGATTCAGAAGAGACACCCAAAATAGAGTTGCAATTGAAATATGAAGGTATGAAAGAATTTGTTTTCAGTGCAAATGCAATGTAAGAACAATATTAAATTACCAATAGGCATTATGAGACAGCTGCCTCAAGATGCAAGTTTAGGATGTAGTGGAATGGCAATATGGAATATGGAATATAATATGTACTGACTTTTACAACAAGAGCGATACAGTACTGATAGTTGAACAGATGTTTGATATGATCTGCCTTTATGTACAGGTATTACATTTTGATGGTTTCTAACGTCTACATGACCACTGAGGTATAATAAGGTTATCAGATACATGAAGAAGGGACGTGGAAAATTGGACAAATGGGTGGGTGGTGGGGAAACACACTGATTGTTTAACTTTCTCGGCATCCCCAGCAAAATTGGGGAAAAATTGGGGGAAATTAGTGAAAATAAAGTATTTAGACCTACATGTGCATGAAATTCCTTTTTCCAGCATCGGTTTTTTAATTGCAGAAATGTGCTGGAGCCAATTAGTAGGCAAAAGTCTTGTATGTAAACAGGGAAGCCTCACTCCCTTCTAGTACTGATCGTTACCTAGATGGGTAATGAAATGTCTGAAAGACGACAACCAAATTTAAGAGACTAGCAAGGAACTCCATAGTTCAACCCTGAACTACAAATATTCTTTTATTAGAAACAAAAGACTTCAACCTGTAGCTAATTAAGGTCTTATTAATTTCAGGCAACAGGGAAAGTTGTATTCACAACACGAATCTACAAATTTAAACCAACCTTGTTAACTTGCCATTAGCATTCATTAGGGAAGCATTACCTCAAAAGCTGCTCCGGAAGAAATACTCAAAAGGCTTGACAATATTTGATTTTAAGCCTGTGCTTGCTGAACGGAGGGCAGGAGGATAAAAAGATCATGTTTCCCTTTTGCCCAATCCTAGGTGCTTAAAGATATTGATCTACCTGTGTACTGAGGGAGAATGATGCAATATTATCTCGTTGGTAGATCTAGCGGAATTAAATGTGCTTAAGACTGTATTTGAGAGCGAGCATAATAGCTTAAAAAACACATTTAATATTTTCCCCCATGAGCCATATTAAAATGTTTACTTTTTTGATGATTATGTGATGGTCAGCGTAAAGGAAATTGGCAGGGCTAAACTTCACTGGTTTAAGTGTTTTGTTCTTTTAACTCAGTCAACTTTGATTCAGCAAGTAACAGTTAAGCAACCGTGGTTTAATCTTCAAACAACCCCCGCCCCTCCCCAACCCTCAGTGGGATGAGAATTTTGCCGTTTGCCTTAGGCAACAAAATGCAGAACGGTCTTTCTGGGGCGAAGAGAGACGCAACAATGGTTCTCATCTTTAAGGGGGACGAAGAGCCGCCTCACCCCCCCACCCACTCTGGAAACCATTGGGTTCATTCATCCTGTCTTGCTAGCAATTGACACTACGCTTCCCAGCTTGCCCGCGGAGGTGCTGCGATGACGTTACGGGAAGTGGATCACGGGCTTCTTCCGGTAGCGCGTAAGCCCCGAGCGGAGTCGAGGTCCAGTGGAGACTAAATCCTGATAAGACAAGATGGCCGGGTTGCCCCGCAGAATCATTAAGGTACCCGCTTTACTTCTCCTCTTGTCTGTTTCCTCTCCTCCCTTCCTCCCCCTGCGGCAGCTGGAGGCAGGCCCCGCGTCTAGCTCGTGGCCGGGAGAGCCTGGAGCAAATGCTTCGGGGGCGCGGCGTTTCCGGTGAGGGAGACAGGCAGTGGTGTCACTCTGCTTGCCCGCGCCGCTGCTGCAGGGGGGGGAGGAGGGGCGGCGAAGGACCGGCCCGCAGGAGCAGCCACCGCCATTCGAGGCGCGCGCGTATGTTGCAAAGGAGCGACGGCCGATGGGTGCGTGACGGATGCAAGGAGCGCCGCGGGCGAGGCCTCGGCACCTCAGCCTGCCAGGAATGAATGGGAATTTTAGGCGGGGAGGCTTGCACGAGCCCTCTCCGTCCGTCCCCTCTTCCGGACCTTTACCGCGCGAGCCACCCGCCCCTCAGCCCCTTCCCTTCCCTTCCCTTCCCTCTCCTCTCCCGCTTCTTCGTTTATTCTGCGGCCGGAGTGGGAGGTGTTTTGATGGGGCTAGACTAGGTGTATGACCTCGGGCCGGGCCGGCAGGCGGGTGGAAATGGCTCAGCTCAATTGCTTCCCCAGAGCTCTGATATGCAGTCTCTACATTCGCCGCCGAAATAATTCTGCTCTTTTCTTTCCGACAAACAGCTAATCCGGGGAGAAGTGAGCGTGCTCTCCCTTCCCACGAGGAGGAAGGAGATGGTCAGTTTAGCGATGACTCATGAGTCCCTCCTTAAGGAATTGTGCTTTTACCGCTTGCCAAATTGCCTTGCAGCTCCTTTCCCCATCTCCTGTGTTATTGAGTAAATCCAGATTTGCATAGAAGGCTAAAATACTTTCATTTGAATGCATGCATCTTATGGCGGATTCTTGATGCCTCTCTGTGTGGCATAATTTGTTTTCTGCAGAATTTAATGTATAGTTTTAAAACCATGAAGAAATGAAGGTGAATTAACTGTTAAGCGCTTGATTTAAAATAAATTCACTTACAAATTGTCAGTCTTCTATATGTTTTTTGTCATTTGTAGCATTTTGTTCTGTGTAGTTGAATATTTATGAAAATCTGTGCCAGTGTTATTAGAGCACTTATGACTTCTCTAGCTAAGTGGGGTATAGGTGATTCTGCTGAAGGAGATGCATTTCCATCAATGTATAGGGCCAGAATGGATTTCCCAGAGACTCAATTATGCTGAAGGAAGCAAGGCAGATGTATAAGAAGTTGCTTCCACCTTTGGCTGGTGGAAGTTGTTCACTTTTCTCTCCTCTTTGTGGCTCTTTGATAAATATAATTAGAAATTTAGTCATATAATTTTACTGGAAGTTACTAGGAGTTATAGAAACAATGCACACACATAATACACACATATAAATGATAATGTGCTTTGATAACTTATACTAAAATCCTTAACACATTGTAATCTTATGGCTTTCTTCAGGATGATACATGCAATTAATTGGTTTGTATTTTAGAATGACTTTTCTGGGAAGGATCAACTTTAGTGATGAAATATCTCTTCATTGGAGTAGAACACCAGTTAAAACTGCAACTGTTTATTAACAGTAAATTTCTTTTAACTGGTAACTTATAAAACTAGTTCACAATCTTCAATATTACTAAAGGAGCAACACCAAAACATGCCTGTTTGCTCTAATGTCCTTCCTGTAGCTTTCTTGTTGACCATTTTGGAAATTGAATGTTGAAATAAAAAGGCCTTTGATCTGATCAAGCAGGTAAATATCTCAATTATTATTACAATAATGAAACAACTTATAGTTCTAATCCAAACTGAGAAGAGCATCAGGGTTGATTTTTTTTTTGGGGGGGGGGTAGATTTGGCTTACTTGATCAAACTATTAATATACTTAGGTGTTATTTGGAATCACTACATTGGCATTTCAAAATTATATTTAGTTATTAGCCATTGTAGTTGATAATGGAAACCTGCAGCTAATTATGCATTATCTTAGATAAATCTTGGAAACAACTGGAGGAGAAAAATGTCTTTTCACAAAAGGAATGGATCTCTGAGCAACAGCCACCAATCATAAGTATGAATGATTTATTGCATTCTTTCCTAGATAATAGACAAACATATTTCCTTTAGCACCACCTGGCTCTATGATATCCTTTTTCCACTAAGGCTGAGCTCCCAAGTCTGTTACAATATTAGAGAATGATACTGATATGAATAACACTCATTTAATCCACAAATCCCTGGTACTCAGACCTGGTAAAATCTTTCACATTTTAGCAATCCAAGAGGATTCACCTGCCCAGAACCTAGTTGGTTAGTAGCCAAATGTATGGAAATTGAGTATGCATTTTGTTAACCTGTGGTACAATAGCAAAACTATCTAAGCCATCCTAGCATTCTAAAGAACTCTATTTTTGTATAGTAGTTGCTCATATAGCAAGCTATCTGCAGGCAGACTAAAAATAAAATCACCAATATCAGTCTCCATTTCCCAGATCCTGACCTTTCTATAAATTGGGATCTTGCATAAGTATCAGTCTTCCCTTTAGTCCTGTTACCAGGAAACACTGAACCTTTCTTGGCATCATCAAGAGATTCCTAAGTGGGAGGGATCCCTGTTAAGATTAACAGCTATCCAGAAGTATCTGTTGTGGGGCTTTCAGCTAGTATTTCAAGTCATAACCTAAGCCCTGATTGAACTCTTAATGTGAGTCAGCTTGGAACTCCCTGCATAAAGTAACATTCCTTAGTGCCATAACACTAAACATTGCTCTCTACCAAGAAAAAAATGTGTATTATCTAGCCAAACATCATCATCATCATCATCTCTGTCTAGACCAACTGGCAGTCCATGGGCCGGATGCATCACGCACAGGCCATGCCCATTCCACCTTCGTGAATGGGGAAAATGTCTGAAAATGTCATATGATGGCAATGTGATGCCGCGAGTTTGACACCTGTGGTCTAAACCAACTTTCATGACAACAGTGCTTTATCAGGGTCAGGAAAGTATATTTTCCTTTCATTCGAATTCTAGGTTTAGTTAAAGAGGCATCAGCACAAATTGGATACCAGATTAATAATCACAATTTAACTGAGCAGAATAGAGAGATTCAGAGTTTTAGATAGCCTTGCGTATTTTCTCAAATGTCCCATCTTGGCTATAATTCCTATCTTATCTTCATGATCTGCAGATGGATCAAGGATTGCATTTGACTAGTGTTCAAAAATCAGAACAATCTTTCCCAGGAGGAATTTCATCAGTCCACCCAAAACGCACCATTTCAATTCCCCTAGGCAGTAATGCTCCCTAGGAGATATAAAAAAGGTCTATTTTACAGTAGAAACAAGGCATTTAGCTAACCCTGGCGAAAGAAAGAAAAGGGAAAATATGAATGTATCATGGGCTTCAATATTTATATGTTCTTTAAACTGGCTCATGTTTGTTGCTACATTTCTCAAAATGTTTCTATTTTAATTCTCTTTCTGGCTTCACATTCCTAAAACTAAAAGTAGTGTCAAAATCTTTCATACCCTACATTGAGAATGAGGAGAAAGAGAGGATGGAATATTGTGTCTTTGTTGTAAAAAGTGATGTAAGCCAACAAATACATTAGATTTATGTTTTGATCTGGATAATTCAAGAGCAAAGTTTAAAGAAATTGGTTGGTGAACATCTTGAAAACTAAGCAGGCATAATGACCAGATGTTACAATAATTTTTCCAAGGGACTAGTCTTGCCAGATACCTCATTTTTTCTCTCTTCAGTAGATAATTGGAATGCTTTAGAATGACATCTTGCTTTCAGAAATTGACAAAATTTTGTCAAAATTCAGAAGAGGTAAATGTGGTGCTTTTCATTTAAGAAATAATAATCAAACACACAGTAGGGAAATATGTAGTCTGATCATTTGTGAAAAAGATCTTGGAATAATTATTAATTACAAATAATATTGGTGGGCAATTTGATGTCTACAAAAGGCAAATGCAATTTTAGTTGAATCAACAGAACTGTGGTCTTCAAATTACAGGAATAACAGTTCTCTTTATTCTGTATTGGTGGGATCTGCTTTGAGTACAGGTAGTCCTCAACAGTTCATTTAGTAACTGTTCGAAGTTAAAACGGCATTGAAAAAAGTGACTTATGACCATTTTTTACACTAATGACCATTGTAGCATCACCATGGTCATGAGATTTACATTTAGATGCTTCACAGCTGGTTGCAGTGTCCCAGGGTCATGGGATTCCCCCTTTTGCGACCACCTGACAAGCAAAGTCAATGGGGAGTCACTTAACAACCCTGTTACTAATTTAACAACTGCAGTGATTCATTTAACAAATCTGGAAAGAAAAGTCGAAAAATGGGGCACAACTGCTTTAATACATTTCTTATTTAACATAAACTTTGGGCTCAATTGTGCTTCTAAGTTGAGAACTACCTGTACTATGTGCTGTATTGTTTGCCATGCTGTAAGAAAGATTCAGAAAAAGTCGACCAGATTCAGAGGGCAACAGGAAGAATAATCAGAAGACTAGAACAAAGTTTTGTGAAAAGAGGTTGAAAAATATATTTCGTAATAGAAGATTAAGGTGGATTTGACAAAGAATAATGAATTAAACTACAGGATAGAAAATTCCCACTAAATATAGGAAAAATGGAGCTGTTTGGAACTAATTATACAAAGAAGGATTTGCCCTACATTCAGTATGTTCAAATATAATCTGTATAACTGATGGGACTTTTAGGAAGGTCCTGATCGCCACACTTCATATTGTATGATTATCTGATAATATGCTGTTTAAATTTTCTAGAACTCTTGCATATTTATAATGACAAACTTTTTTCTGATTTTTACTGCTATATTATACTCAGTGTGCCTGTGCAACGCAGTACAGTCATTTCTGGATCAGTAACAACTTGTACATTTGTTCTGTACCACTGGCGGAAATTTAATGTCTGCATTAATAAAGTAACAAAAGTGTATTTGAAAAACTGGTTCTATAAATATGATTCAGTATGTTAAATTCTTGGAAGTTTTAAAGAAGTGCTCTTCAAGTGTCTTTATCCTTTTTTAAATAATACAGTGTTTTTATCAATAGATATCTAGAATCTGGGTTAATTAATATAATTATCTGATATTATATTTTTAATTGATAGGCTATATTACAACTCCCATATATTATTTAACTGCAGTTTCTAACAAGCTCAGCTAGGATGGCCAATATTAAGAGAGAATGGGAACTTCACTAACATTTGGAGATAATAAACATTCCCTAATCTGTAGGTAGTTTGTTAATTTATTTTAAATTTCTGATCAGATTATCTGTTAAATAATTATGTATGAAATAATATAGATATGACAAAATAAGATTTAAGGTGCCTCAAACTTCACTATGCTACAATCAGAATAAGATAAAGATTGATATGTAACCACATATATTTCAATAAATAGAAAATATTATTTTCAGATACTATTCTGAATGAATTAGGAGAAACTCCAGTAACCGGAAGTGCTTCAATGACTCTAAAGATACGCAGAACAGACAGAATCAGACAGAATTAAAGGAGACGTAAAAAGAACTAACGATTGAGCAGGAAATAAGATTTGTAGCCGTGACTACCATGTATGCCAGTGTTTGATAATCAAGTTCTTGAGTCCTGACAGATCTAATAATAGCTCTTTTAAAAATTACAAAGAGGCATGGAAAGAAGAGATCAAGTGACAAATGTGGTGAGAAAGACTAAAGGATTATATTGGGCAGTTAAAAGATATTTTTGTCCATGGAGTTCTAACATAGATTGTTAATGTCAGATTCGGATATTAAATAAATATAGCATAATAATGGTAAAAGCCTTTATTAGGTATTACTTTGTGATAAGAGTGCAAAAAAAATATTTTCCCACTCTTATTGCATCTCCAGGGCTGGCAGCCTTTTCAAAATGACCTGATCTGTGTAAGGCATCTATCAGAGGCATCTATCACTTCAGTCTGCTCTGAGCTGAACTCTGGATATCAAGTGGTATGGAGTTGACTGAGGCATGATCTAGCTTGATTATCTGCAAAGAGTTCAGGCTTGTTGTCCTGAGAAAATAGACCAGGCCACAGTATATGCATGTTCCTCCCAGTTGGTTAAGGTCTCCTAGGAGACAGTATATAATTAGATCCAGGTAATGAAGAATCCATTTCTGTCCTCAGAAGGAAGGAGTCCTGCCAACTCTTCAAGAAGCAGTAGTCCTCTCCTTAATGAACCATTGCTGGTGTAATGGTCCTGGATAATTTTCATTCTGTCTATAATCTTCCTTTTATAGGGAAAGTGCGGAGAAAATGGCTAAAGACCTTGGCGAAAGCAAGTTAATCTTGCTTTTTGATAAAGATTCAGACCTGGATAACGAGTTAGATTTGATCACATTTGTTGCTGATTTTTTGAAAGACTGGAATGGAAAAATGCATCTATCTAGGTCTTCCTGGATCTCTCAATAGTTTTTGATACCATCAATTATATCTTCTGGACCTGTTTTAGTGGGGAGCATGTTACTGTGGCAGTTCTGCGCTAGTTTCAGTCAGCAGGGAGAGAAAAGTCTAGCTCTAGAACAGTGATTCCCAAACTTTTTCAGTCCACCGCCCCCTTGGTGCTACAAACTCATCCTCGGTGCCCCCCACCTAGGGGTGGGATTCAAATTTCTGTGGGCATGGCCTAATTTGAGGGTGTGGCTTGCTGGTCACATGACTGGGTGGGCGTTGCTTGCTGGTCATGTAACTGGGTGGGCGTAGCTTGCTGGTCACGTGACTGGCATGGCTTGCTGGCTGAGCATGGCTTGCTGGTCATATGACAGGGTGGGTGTGATTTGGTGGTCATGTGACTGGGTGGGCGTGGCCAGGTGACTGGCAAACCAAATACAAGTGGTCCTCACTTAATGGATGGTTGTTTAGCAAGTGTTTTAATTTATGACTGGCCTCCCCAGAGATACTTGACCCGTTTTTGGAGTTTTGAAAGCCATGCACACACACACCCTTTTAACCCTGCTGGAGTAGAATCGGCAAAGCATCTCTGATTAGATTCTAGCAATGAATAAAATCTAATCAGAGATGCTTTGCCAATTCTTGTTGATTTGTTTTATTTGTATTTCTTTATTTTGTGTTGCTGAATTGCATTGACATGTGTGTCCCTTCTTGTGCACAACCAGGAAGCTTTTGTGATTCTTTGCAGCAAAAATTACCAACCTCTGGCTTTGCTCTACTTTTCAAGCGTGCCAACACTGCCGCGTTCTAGGAGCTGGCCCCACAGGTCCACCCCATTGAGCCCACTGCACTGGAGGGATCTGCCCAAGCAAGTCAATGGGATGAGCCTGAGAGAGGGAAAGAGAGAGAAAGAAAAGAGAGAGAGAGAGAGAGAGAGAGAGAGAGAGAGAGAAGGAAGAAAACAAAGAGAAAAGGGAAAGAAAGAAAAAGGGACAAAGAAAGAGGGGAGGATGGAAGAAAGGAACAGAAAGAAAAAGAAAGGAGGGAGGGAGGGAGGAGAAAGATAATGAGATATCTATTCTAGTCCAATCACCTGCTCCAGCAGGGTTAGAAGGGAGTGTGTGTGTGTGCTCGTAATTTACCAGTACATTTTGGTTTTGCCTTCTACAGAATTGGCACTGTAATACATTGGGGAAAAGTAATTTTTTAGGGTGGAGATCTGGTTCAATGGATCCTGTTTAAAGCCTCAACAAAATGTGAGAGCTTCCTGATAGTCTTGACCATGTTTTGTCCACAAAACCTTTAATAAAAGCCAAAGATGTTTCAATGTGGAAAAGGGCCTCAGTCTAAACTAGGCCTCATTTCAATCTGATGCATCAGGTCTCTCTCTCTCTCTCTCTCTCTCCCTCTCCCTCTCCCTCCCAGACTGGCTTTGCTCTACTTTCCCAATGTGCCTGCAGGGCTGGCGCTTCGAACATGGATAGATGGATGGATAGAGAGAGAGAGACAGACAGACAGACAGAGCGAGACAGGTAGGTAGGTACGTAGGTAGATAGGTAGATAGGCAGGCAGGCAGACCTTTTGGATGAATGTATGGATAGGTAGGTAGATCTATATTGGTAGATAGGTAGGTAGGTAGGTAGACAGAAAGGCAGGCAGACAGACAGGCAGTCCTTTTGGATGGATGGATGGACGGATGGACACATAGAAAGAACAAATGCGACAGCAGTGGCACTTTGAGAAAGTAGAGCAAAGCCAGAGTGGGAATTGAAGTCCACACAAGTTGCCAAGGTTGAGAAACACAGGCTGAATATATCAACTCAGCCATTCTGGTTTAGAGTTTAGCGTGCTGTTTGATTCCGGCTTAGTCAATGAATAAACCATGGCTAAGATCTTCCTGCTCCTTAATGCAGCTGCCCCTCTGCCCCTTCTGCAGCCCCCTGCAGCTGCCCCTCTGCCCCTTCTCCAGCCCCCTTTGGCATCCAATTTTGCAATGCCAACCTCCCCGGGGCAGCGATGCAGCCGACCTCACCCTCTTTGCTTCAACCCAAGGTCCACTTCCATCGGGCCAAGCAAGGGGAGGTACTCTACACACGCTCAGAAACTCCCAATTTCAGTGAAGCGTTCCACCCATCTTTATGCTCTGCCTGGGAGGAGGAAGGCATGCGGAAGCAGCCCAGACCAGGGGAGGCGCAGGGAACAATCGCTTAGAAACTAAGCAAGCAAGCGCAGGGCTTGGTTGGAAGAACCGGGCTGCAGAGGGAGGCTAGGTTCTAGGTTCCAGACGGCTACGTAGAGCTGAACTGAACTGAGCCACGTGCCTTGGAGAGCTGCAGCTGCACCCACCCACATCCTGCCTGCAAACCTGGCTGGCTGGGCGGATGCTGTGCGCTCTCTTGTTCTCCTCCGGGGAAGGGGGCCCTAACGCCAGACCACCCACCCCTTCCACTGCGCGCCTTGGGAGGGTTTTGCTTTTGGGCCTTCTGGCGTGCCTCTGCCGCTTCCACCAGAGAGGGCAGCCTGCAAGCTAAGGCACTCTCTTTCCACCACCTCCCCCTCTCCCCCCTCAGGCTTGGCAAGGCTCACCGTGTGCGGGTTCCATATTCGAGGTGCCAGCTACGGAGTGATGAAGCAGTCAACAGGCTGCATGGCCGGCAGTCAGTGAGCCTGCAGGGCCGACACCTTGAACACCCCCCTGCCAGCCCCCTTGCCTCTTAGCGCCCCCCTAAGGCATCCCACTGGCCCCCAGGGGGCGGTACCGCCCACTTTGGGAACCACTGCTCTAGAATCTCTAGACCTGCGATGGCAAACCTATGCCACGCATGCTGGAAGTGGCATGCAGAGACATTTCCCCCGGCACGCAAGAGCTTGCCCGGAAGGGCCCCACTGCACATGCATGCGTACCGCTGCCGCCCGACAGCTGATTGTCGGGTATCTGGCGTGCATGGGTGGGGGGTGCGCGGGAGACACATGCGCATGCGCAGATGGATAGCATATGGGAGTGATTGCATGCACATGCGCAGATGCGTGGTGCGTGGAGGTGTGATTGCATATGCAGGTGCAGATGCATGGTACACAGCAAGGGGAATCGCATACGCAAGCGCAGACACGTGCGCAGCAAGGGGAATCGCATGTACAGGCACGCAGCAAGGAGGTGTTGGGGGGGCCCCAGCACACATTGCCTTCTGGGTGCTGGCATGTGAGCGTGCGCGCACGAGCATCAGCACGGGAGTCGAAAAAGGTTTGCCACCACTGCTCTAGACCCTATCCCCACTCCTATTTTACACCTACATCAAGCCACTGCTTAATCTCATTGGTCAGCATGGAAGTAGGTATCATCAATAATGATTATACTTAACTGGTCACGGTTCTCTCATGCTATCTGGGATATGAGGTTCTAGATGAGAAAAAAACGGATCCGTGTTGTAGGATCCCACCCCCTAATTTGAGAACATTCAACCTTTAGTTCTGAATGAGATAACAGTCCTTAGACCAGGGGTCCTCAAACTTTTTAAATGGAGGGCCAATTCATGGTCCCTTGGACTGTTGGGGGGGAGCTGGACTGGCTGGGTGGGCATGGCTAGATGGTCATGTGACTGGGTGGGCATGTCTAGGCATTGTGATTGGGTGGGTGTGGCCAATTTTGCAGTCCATTTTGCCAGTTTAGCAGTCCATTAAACAATACACACAAATTAAACTTTCATTTGTTTTGCTCCTGAGGATGTTGCTCTTTTGGTTGACTTTTCTTTTTACTAAATAGTTTTTTAAGTTGTTTGGTCGTCCACTTCAGGATACTTAGTTTTGCAGCAATTCTTACAATGAACAAGTCTCTCCCTCCCTATCATCCTATTTCTCCATCTCTCTCTGTCTCTGTCTCTGTCTGACTTTTTCTGTCTCTCTTTCCATATCTCACTCTCCTGGGGCATCTTCTGCAGGATGCCCTTCAATCCTGGCAGTGCCCTGGGATACCTCGTTGAATTCCATTCCATTCCATTTCCATTCCATTCCATCCTATTCCCACTCCCATTCCCACTCCATGTTATTGCTATTGCTATTTCATCCCATCTCATCCTGTTCCCATTCCCATTCCATTCTCTCCTATTTCCATTCCATTCACATTGCGGTGGTCACAATCAGCTTTTGGAATCTCGCTGACTGTCCTGGAGCTTCCTCTGCATGTGCCAAATGCATGCAACAGGCTCGATCCAGGACTCCGCATGTCTGGCAGGCAGGATCCGACCGGGCAGGTATCACTTGGAGCAGATCAGACGAGGAAGCCCCAAGGCAGGGGCTCAGCGGCCGCTGAGATGTGAGTGAGCTAGGCAGTGGGCACCGCAACAGCCGCCCCGCTGTCTTCCCCACTGTCGCCGCTTGGATGCCCTTCCTGTCTCCCTCTCCAGGAGCAGAGACACGTTCTCCTTCAGGGGCAGGCAGCCTCACCGGCCACCACTCTGGAACTGCTGAGTGGGAGAAGGACGGCCAGCCAAGTGGCAGCGGGAGGGTGGGGAAGAAGGTGGCGGGGCAGCTGTTGTGGCACCTGCTCCCTAGCTCACTCGCGTCTTGCCAGCTTCACTTCTCCACTGGCTGCCAAGCTCTCCTCGTGAGTGAAGGGCTGCACCTTTCGCCAGCCAAGAAAAGAACTCAAAGATTTGCCACCGTTGCTCTGCCGGGCGGGGCGTCCCAACGGGAGAGGCTGCACCTGCTGCGTAAGTAAGCATTGCTTCCAAGAGTTGCACTTAGTGCCAGGGTGGCGCTCTCCACAGAGGGCCATCCGCTTGCCCTCCCCCCACCTTGGACCCCACATCCAGCCTGTGACTGGGGGATCTGCTGCTTCTGGGCTAATCCAGCCGGCATGGGATAGCCCTGCGCTGGGCATGACATGCTCTCGGGCTTCCCACCCCTCTCTGCTTATGTTCTGCTTCACCCAGGATAAATGGAAAGCATGCAGGTACCTGATACTAAGCACGATTCTTGGAAGTGACGTGTAATTACACGGCAGGCGCAGCCTCTCCTGTTGGGACCCTTCATTTTTTCCCCCACAGAGGAGTGACAGTGGACTGAAGTCTCTGGCAAATCTTTGAGTTCTTTCCTCAGCTGGCAAAAGGTGCGGCCTGTTTTTGGCCTCTCCCATCCCTAGAAGCTTTCTGCCAGCCAAAAACAGGGCACGCAGATGCCTCCCTGGGCCTCTGCCCACACCTTTTTTGGCCTCCCCCATCCCCAGAAGCACTCTGCTGGCCAAAAACAGAGAGCGCGGATGCCTCCCGGGGCCTCTACCCCTTTTTTGGCCTCACCCATCCCTAGAAGCACTCTGCCGGCCAAAAACGGCATGCGGATACCTCCCAAGGCTTCCGCCTGCCCCTTTTTTGGCCTCCGCCCCCCAGAAGCACTCTACCAGCAAAAACATTGGTCTTACCTTCCAGTTCTAGCCCATGGGACTTGCAAAGGGAAGTCCTGCACTTGGCCAAAGGGTGGGGGCTGGCAGGTGGGTGGGACGATGTGGGCAGGGCAGCCTCATAGTCCCACGCAGGCTGGATTAATGGCTTCAGTGGGCCGTATCCGGTCCGTGGGCTGGAGTTTGAGAAAGCCTACACTAGACAACAAGTGCACAACCTGGGGTCCTTTGGGACTGTTTGGTTCCCCTTGTAGAACAGATAGCAGCTGTGATCAGGAGGTCCATTGCATAAATCCATTTTGTGCACCAGTTGTGCTGCCCAGAATCATCAGACACCTGGCATATAAAGTAAATAAATGTGTTTGGATTAATATCCATGGTCACTCGTGCCTTGGTGACCTTTCATTTGCATTCTTGCAATGTGCTGTTCATGGGTCTGTCTTTGAATACTATTTAGAAGCTACCACTGTTCCAGAATGTGGTAATGTAGACAGTTAGAGGCACATCATGGTATACTCATGTACCGTAACTTCACTTCTTTGCAAGCTGCACTGGCTTCCAGTAGGCTCCTGGGTACAATTTAGGGTTCTGGTTATAAAGCCCTTTTAGGCAAAGCAAAGGACCAGCTTATCCCCTTATCTTTGATTGTTTCTACTGTCACATAAAATCTAGATGTCAGCCCCAGATCCATCTTGATTCAGATTTGGGGCTACCACAAGGCAGGTTGAGTAATTGTGGGAATGAGAGTGAAGTGAGAAGGGAGGATAGCCACAACAACATTCTTTCGCCAGAGCTCAAGGTTGAGTCACTGGAGTTTGGAGGGGAGTGGCTGGACTTGGCGGGAGTTCAGAATGGAGGTGGATTGGAGAGTGTGACTTGAGGGTCATCAGTAAGGGGCTAGGTGTGAGTTTTACTGTAGCAGGGGAAAACGCAGGAATTCAGATTTGGGTTTTCCCCAGATGTGCCAATATGACTTCTCTTATAAATTCTTACTTGGATGGACTTTGTCTCTGAGTGCTGAATTTGGGGTGGAGAGTTTGGTTGGAATGCTGACACTAGAGATACTTTGTACGCTCTATGAAACAGCGCCATCTTACGGGACCCAGGAGACACACCTTTTCCTTCGCAGCTCCTACATTATAGAACATTCCCCACCCCCACCCCCAGATTTGAATTCCTTGACCATTTTGGCCTATTATTTGGCTTTGAAAACTTCCTTCTTCTTCAGGCATTGGACCAGGTCCAATAAGTCCATTCTGTAAGATATTGGCATATATTGGAATATAGGTTTTTAAATTAATTTTGTTTTGATCATTTGTCCTGATTCTACCCTAAATTAAGGGATTACAGGGTTGTAAAAAGAGACTTTGTTTTTTTAGTGTTTAGGTCTTTTCAAATGTGATGTTAACTGCCCAGAATCACTATCTCTGGATTGAATGGCCATAGATATATTAAATAAAAAACTAAAAGCTTGTATTTTGAACCGCATAGGACTGGACTTTCCTAGAGCATTATAATATTCATGCAGCCCAGGAAAATACACATTTTAGTTATGGGGGGCATATCTAGAACAAAACAGAACAGAATAGAATAGAATTCTTTATTGGCCAAGTGTGATTGGACACACAAGGAATTTGTCTTGGTGCAAATGTTCTCAGTGTACATAAAAGAAAAGAGTCAAGAATCATAAGGTAAAACACTTAATAATAATAGTCATAGGGTACAATCAAATCATACTAGGAAACAGTCGATATAAATCGTAAGGATACAAGCAACAAAGTTACAGTCATATAGTCAAAAGTGGGAAGGGAGGGTGATAAGGAGTGATGAGAAGATTAATAGTAATAGTAGTGCAGACTTTGTAAACAGTGTTGAGGGAATTATTTGTTTAGCAGAGTGATGGCGTTCGGGAAAAAACTCCTTGTGTCTAGTTGTTCTGGTGTGCAGTGCTCTATAGCATTGTTTTGAGGGTAGGAGTTGAAACAGTTTATGTCCGGGATGTGAGGGGTCTGTAAATATTTTCACAGGCCTCTTTTTGACTTGTGCAGTATATAGGTCCTCAAGTGAAGGCAGGTTGGTAGAAACTATTTTTTCTGCAGTCCTAATTACTGTCTGAAGTCTGTGTCTGTCTTGGGTTGCAGAACCAAACCAGACAGTTATAGAGGTACAGATGACAGACTCAGTAATTCTTCTTTAATGTAGAACTGTATCAGCAGCTCCTTGGGCAGTTTGAGCTTTCTGAATTGGTGCAGATCTGTCTCAGAGCATCTCGTCATATCATGTGACTAGCTCTATAATTTAAATGTGTTATTTCTATGGGATCATACAGTTACTCTGTAGGCACAGGAATAGATGCAGTTTCTTTAAGAAGGCATTGACAAATACATATATTCTAAAAAGTCTTTCCGAATCTAAATTATGCCATATTCCTATTAATGTATTTCTTTAAGAGGTTGAAATGTGTTACATATACTTAATATATTTGTAATGTGTAAACCTATAAATTGTGTAGCAAGTACATGTGCTGTATTCAACTAGTTGCTATGGTCAATGAGGCTGTAGACCTCTTTCCTCTGATATAAAAAACAAAACTGGATTCAGGTATTTTAAGATAAAATATCATTTGGTTTAAAATAAATACTCCTTCATTATTAGATGCAGATCTGTTTTTTCTAATGAAATTGGAGTGGAGAAACTAAAACAAACTTTTATAATAAAAGATTTTACTTTGCAAACTAAGAAATCATTTGTAAATCTCAGGGAACAGATGGAGTTCTTCCGGAGACCAGCATGGAAAAAATATAATACTGTAAATATGGTAGCATTATGCTTCATAACACTACCTATCTATATTTATCTATCTATATTTATCTATCTATATTTAGCCATATCTATCTATCTATCTATCTATCTATCTATCTAACTATCCACGATTAAATAAATAAGGAGTTTAAGCAGTTTTATTTATTTTGCTTAGCAAAATAAGTTTCTATGCTTTCTTAAAGTATATCAGAAAACTTATAAATATCAGCAAATGGAAACTATAAATTTAAATGTATTTTAAACTCTTATTAATTATTTTCAAATATATTTGTTTTTCAATAGATCTTGAAAGTACATAAGAAATTTGATGACACACTGATGCCGGATTTGTCAAGGAAACTAAATTTCTTGTTTTATGAAGCAGTTTTTATATTTAGCCATGCATGTTAAAATAGTTTTCTTAGTCCTGTATTAGAAGGTGGTTCTGATTATTTCTTCTGTTAATCAGGAGAGTAAGAGCAGGACAACCTCACTAGTGTTTTTCAATTTCATGTGTGATAGAAAACTCACTTCCAAAATAACAACAATGGATAGTGTGCAAACATGTTATTAATTCCAAGGCTTTCAGGTTTCAGTGAGTCACTGGTCTCATGCTCCCAGATGAACCCAGAGCAAAAGCTGCAAGGTTACATAGATCTTATATAGAATGTTGATCAAGGACTATTTGTGCAGGTGTTTACAGCAGCAGAAATTCTCAAACATAGAAAAAATCGTTATTCAATGCATAAGAAAAAAAGTTGGCCCCAAAGAAAGACAATAGCATTAATAAAAGCTTTGATAGATGAGTTGAGCCAAGACTTTAGTAGTTATTCTGACAGACTATCCTGCATTTACAATGGAAGAGGGAAGAGATAAGGAAGTGGCAGCATTTATGCTTGAATCATGTGTCATTTCAAGGCATGAACTCTTACCAACAACTGCTGTGTTGTTTTTTTCTCTTTCAGGAAACCCAGCGCTTGCTGGCAGAACCTGTTCCTGGCATAAAGGCAGAACCAGATGAAAGCAATGCACGTTATTTTCATGTGGTCATTGCAGGGCCACAGGATTCCCCCTTTGAGGGTGGGACATTTAAACTTGAACTATTCCTTCCAGAAGAATATCCAATGGCAGCTCCGAAAGTACGTTTCATGACCAAAATTTATCATCCTAATGTAGACAAATTGGGAAGAATATGTTTAGATATTTTGAAAGGTAAGCATTTTGGAATCATTATTACAATGAGCATTACAATCTTTTAGCAGACTGTGAAGATATTCAGAAATTATTTCAGTGATTTCCCAAGTTGGGAGGTGTGGGAGAAAGAGTGTCTTTATTAGAAATGCTGCTGTAGTACCTTCTCACTTGCTTCCTCAGATAAATGGTCTCCAGCTTTGCAGATCCGTACAGTTCTGCTATCAATCCAGGCTTTGTTAAGCGCACCCAACCCAGATGATCCATTAGCAAATGATGTAGCTGAGCAGTGGAAGACCAATGAAGTCCAAGCCATAGAAACAGGTGTTGTATCTTCATTCTAGGACTAGTTCCTCTCTTCAAGATACCTACCTACCCCCCACCCCCTTCTCTCTTCGTCTGTTTCTCTTTCTCTCATGTGGCTGATTTGGAGAGAGTAGGGCCCTTTCTTACATTTCATGTTGTTTTTCCTTTGCTTTTATTTTATAAACATATTTAGATAGATTATAGATATGCATGCAAGCAGTTAACTTTATACAATGAAGAATTAATATCTGGTTCAGCATAATTTCTGCCTACCCTCCCTTGCTGAAGTTTACTTCCCGGCTAGCTTGTTAAGGTTAATTGAATGAGCATATTGTATATTCCAGGAAAAAAAAAAATTAGATAGATAAATTACTCTTCCAAATGCTACTGCTTTAGTGTCACAAATGAGACGTGCGTGATCACAACTAATGATGATAAATGTTGCATAACAGATCGAAGTTATCACGTGCCTAATGTGAATATGGAAAAGTAACTATTAATTCATAAGAAAGGAAACTTATAGCAGAAATATAGATAGAAAATCTGTAACAGATTTTCAGCAAAATCATATAAGTGACTTACTGTTTGGACTAATACATCTTTTTTCCTTTCTTTTTACAGCCAGAGCATGGACTAGGCTATATGCCATGAATAATATTTAAAATGTGCTCTAAATTAGTGTGCATCACTTTTTCCTGTTCTGCCAAGACCTCTTCCTTTTTTTGTTTTCACATAATGGACAGAGTCTTAGAAAACTTTACAGAATAAAAACCCAGACATCAGTTCTTTGGTGATTTAAATGCACATTAGCAAATCTGTGTCTTGTCCTAATTCACTCCTGTTCTGCATGAGCAGAGGCTAGAAGTATCATCAGGATTGTTTGTGAAATTGTTTAAAAGCAGTAGCACATCTCTGCTTTTAATGATTTTTTTCCCATCATGAGTTAAGTGTAAGCACTGTGAATGAAAGTAGTCAGGGTTAGCTGCAGGGGTTTTTGTTCTAATTGTGTGGGCTCCTCCTCCCTTTTTTTATGGTGATGCTAATTGCATTGGTTAACGCAGCTAACCAGTTATATTCTAGCCAAGTCTAACTTAGCTGTAGCTGGACAAGCTTAGTTGTTTGAAAAAAATGGGAACATTAAACATCCACTCACTAATAATATTGTGATTCTGCTGTCAAGTGTAAAAATCTTCCTTTCAAAAAAAAAAAAGCTTGTGACCATTTTGTATGGCTTGTCTGGAAAATCTTCTGTAAATCTTATGTTTTAGTAAAATATTTTGTTATTCTACTTTGCCTTTGTACAGTTTGTTTTGATGTGTTCTTTTCCCCTTTTTCAATTGTGACAATCGCTTTTTAAAACAAACAAAGCTGGATTGAAACTGTTTGATTTCACCAACCTAAAAGTTGTAGTATAATCTTGGATTTTTTTTCGACTTGTATTCATGCCTTACTAGTGTTCATAATATTTTTTGGTTTTGTGTTTTTAAAAGCCTTTGATAATGTAGTAGCTTATCAGAGACTTAAATAGGTTAGACACATCATTGATGTTATGTACATGCAGTATTAAGTACCACTAAAGCAGGAAGCTAGCAAAACAAACAGCAATTTTGGGTGTGTATGTAACTTGTCTGTCTTGTGTTAAGTATTATTGGGTATCAGACTACACATTTAAAGATAATTTGCATTTTTTAAAATGATCCTGTGCATAGAATTAAAACCTACATTATGGTAAATTAAGATCTTTCCAGCTAGCTTTGTTAAATCTGGTTTTATTGGCAATACTTACACTACCATGGTTTTGCTCCATTTCTTAATTTGAAAAAAAAAAAGCCATCATGTTAAGATGTAAAAAAAACCCTATGGGGCATATTTTGACCACATTTCTCACCCCCACACTTTCTGAAAACTTCTTTTTCTTACCCTATGTCTTTGCCTTGACTATCTTTTAATCTTTGTGCATTCAATGTGGCCAATGTAATGCCAGTTGCCATGGATAATATCTGTCTTTTAGTTCAGGGGACAATATTGAGATCCATAATTTTCCCATCATACCTGTGCTAGTATCATCTGGGATTTCTATATAGAATATGGTGTATGTATTGTGCTCTTATGTAAGATAAATATCTATTAAAATCACATTTTCAACAGACAAATGCTTTTAGTGATGGTATTGTCCCCCGAGTTGATTGCATTATAGCATAATAAAAGCTTCATATATTTTAGCAAGAGAGATTATCTTAAAATGGTTTCTCTGAAAACTGGCATTAAAACCATCTTAAAGTTATTTGAGATTCTGTTTTAGATTATATCTGGTGTTTTAGTTGGTTCTTTCTGTATTATCAATGAATAGTACCATTGTTGTGAGACACACACACACACACACACACACACACACAAATCAGGAGGAATTTACATCTGTTAAGGTTGTAAGATATATTTCAACCTTTACAGATGTAAATTCTTCCAAAATTTTGTTGATAAACATAAGCAATACTTATTTGTAATATATTATAATTCTAAAACTATTAGTGATATCTAATTAGAACATATCTGATTTTGACAATGGCTACTATCTAATATATTTTTTTAGCTTGTAGTTGGATGATAAATATATAATACTTTTGTTTAGTTGGATATTCACATCGCATATGTCTTTGTATTGTGTATTTTGACATCCCCTTTGGCATTTTTCTGATATTCAAAATACTCCTGTGGATTTACACTGCTTTTTATTTATTTTAAGAACTCTTAATGGCTGAATGTTTGGTTATTAAATTACTTACGTTCTAAGATAGAACCACTAAACTATATTTATTGGAAAACAAAATGCTATAAATAAAATTTGTCTTAAAATCCCAGAAGCATTTTGACCTTAAATTAATTGTGAGAAGTGGTTAATCAGAATTTTTATTTTTCAAATGTATTGAATAATCCAGGCAGACTTATGGGTTTCATTTGAAACGTTTATTGACTGATATCAAACATTTGATTGCAGAAAGTGCCACTGAGGTCTTCTGTAAATGCATAGGCTCACTGATTTAAGTATATTCCGTTGAACTAAATGGGACTTAAAATACTTTGAATCCACACACCCCACCCGCTTTCTTGCATATAATGAAATGCTATATGTGTATTCAGGTAAGTGAATATATTTATATATACACTGCTCAAAAAAATAAAGGGAAGAGAAAAATAAGACAACCTAGATCTAAATGAATGAAATATTCTTATTAAATACTTTATTCATTACATAGTTGAATGTGCTGACAACAAAATCACAGAAAAATTACCAATGGAAATCAAATTTAGCAACCCATGGAGGTCTGGATTTGGAGTTACACTCAGAATTAAAGTGGAAAAAAACACTACAGGCTTATCCAACTTTGATGTAATGTCCTTAAAACAAGTCAAAATGAGGCTCAATAGTGTGTGTGGCCTCCACGTGCCTGTATGACCTTCCTACAATGCCTGGGCATGCTCCTGATAAGGTGGTGGATGGTCTGAGGGATCTCCTCCCACACCTGGACTAAAGCATTCCCCAACTCCTCGACAGTCTGTGGTGCAATGTGGCATTGGTGGATGGAATGAGGCATGATGTCCCAGATGCGCTTAATTGGATTCAGGTCTGGGGAACGGGCGGGCCAGTCCATAGCATCAATGCCTTCATCTTGCAGGAACTGCTGACACACTCCAGCCACATGAGGTCTAGCATTGTCGTGCATTAGGAGGAACCCAGGGCCAACCACACCAGCATATGGTCTCACAAGGGGTCTGAGGATCTCATCTCGGTACCTAATGGCAGTCAGGCTACCTCTGGCGAGCACATGGAGGGCTGTGTGGCCCCCTAAAGAAATGCCACCCCACACCATTACTGACCCACTGCCAAACCGGTCATGCTGGAGGATGTTGCAGGCAGCAGAACATTCTCCACGGCGTCTCCAGACACTGTCACGTCTGTCACATGTGCTCAGTGTGAACCTGCTTTCATCTGTGAAGAGCACAGGGCGCCAGTGGCGAATTTGCCAATCTTGGTGTTCTCTGACAAATGCCAAACATCCTGCACGGTGTTGGGCTGTAAGCACAACCCCCACCAGTGGATGTCGGGCCCTCATGCCACCCTCATGGAGTCTGTTTCTGACCGTTTGAGCAACCACATGCACATTTGTGGCCCGTTGGAGGTCATTTTGCAGGGCTCTGGCAGTGCTCCTCCTGTCCCTCCTTGCACAAAGGCGGAGGTAGCGGTCTTGATGCTGGGTTGTTGCCTTCCTACGGCCTCCACATCTCCTGATGTACTGGCCTGTCTCCTGGTAGCGCCTCCATTCTCTGGACACTACGCTGACAGACACAGCAAACCTTCTTGCCACAGTTCGCATTGATGTGCCATCCTGGATGAGCTGCACTACCTGAGACACTTGTGTGGGTTGTAGACTCTGTCTCATGCTACCACTACAGTGAAAGCACGGCCAGCATTCAAAAGTGACCAAACCATCAGCCAGAAAGCATAGGAACTGAGAAGTGGTCTGTGGTCACCACCTGCAGAACCACTCCTTTATTGGGGATGTCTTGCTAACTGCCCATGCTTTCCACCTGTTGTCTATGCCATTTGCACAACAGCATGTGAAATTGATTGTCAATCAGTGTTGCTACCTAAGTGGACAATTTGATTTCACAGAAGTGTGATTGACTTGGAGTTACATTGTGTTATTTAAGTGTTCCATTTATTTTTTTGAGCAGTGTATATATATATGTATATGTATGTACATATACATGTGTGTGTATGTGTGTGTATACATTGCCATCAAAATACAATGTAGAAATGTATATACACACATCCCTTTAAAATAGATGGTAAGACAGCTGCTTCAAAGTTTATGACTTGTAAGTTATATATTGAACTCAAACATTCTATAGGGACAACAGATACAATTTTCCCAAAAGCCTCTTGTGAATTCTACCTCTAAATGTTGACAAGTGAGGATTCAAAAAGCACAGATTTTTTTAATTTGAAATCTGAATCTCATTTTATATCATCAAATATTGCCAGGCATGAAAGACCAGGTCTACATATGAAGGTTCAAATGAACTGATTATTGCTAAAAACCTATGCACAGGAATTGTCTCAACTAATGGTCAGCACTTGGTTAGAGTTAAATAAGGGTCAACAGTACTCAAGGCGCGGGTGGATTTAATTTGCTTGTGGCTAAGTAGGAATTTTAGGCTGATCCTCCTTTTTGAATACTTTATTTGGCCAAGTGTGGTTAGACACACATGGAATTTGTGTCCAGTACAGAAGCATTCAGTGTACACTTGCAAAGCAACAGAGAGAACAATAACAGTAAGAACTTAGACTTAGAATAACTTTATTGTCACTTTGAATTTATACTAATTGTCAGACATTAAAATGAAATTTCGTTGCATACAACTCTCAAAGGGTCTCTACCTCCAATATATAAACACAAATAAATAAATAAACACAACATTATACATATACCCATATATATTTTATGACACAGAGAAATAAATTAACAACAAACAAAAATAAGAATATATAGGAAGATGCTACTTTAACAGGTCTTAGGTCTTGATTAGGACTTAAACTGTTAAGTTTTACTAGTCCCAAACTGTGAATCGAATTAAAGGTTAAATCTATAATAATAACTAACAATATTAATAATATTAATAGTAATAATTGATTGTACTCCACTAGAATCTGATAACTTGTAATGAAAGACAAGAAAACTAATGACAGTTTACCATGCTGTGCACCCAAAAAGTGATATTGATAGATTGCACTTGCCCAGATCTCAGAGTGGCAGAGAACTCTTACAGGTGAAACAAATGATGGAAGTGGAAAAACATGGCTGAAATGACTACATAAAAAAGCAAAAAGAGCCTTTGCTGAAGGAGGCGAATAAGGAAAACCTCTTGTAAACAGCGAGATTGAAAGTAGAATATCAAAAAGTAACAACTGATCATCAAGTTTCTAACTGGAAAAAGAAGTCTATGGAGAGTCAATATCTGAAGGCCATTGAAGGAAAGGTAGATACAAAACTAACATGGAGAAAGTTGAGATCAGTGGTGCTGAAGAAAGAGACTGAAAGCTTCATTTTGGCTGCCCAAGAACAAGCCCTGCAGTCCAATTCCATGAAAGCAAAAATTCAACATGTCAGTAACAACAGCAAATGCCACTTATGCAACAAGAAAGAATAAACACCTTATCAGTGGGTGCAGCAAAATCTAACAAACTGATTATCTACAACGTCATGGCTGAATTGCCAAAATCATACACTAGAAGCTTTGCCAGAAGCTTGGGTTCGAATGCAGCAAAACAGAAACAATTAGAAAAAAATGAAATACCGCGATTTGCAAATTGAAGTTGAGTGATTATGGAAGAAGAAAGCAATGGTTGTATCAATAGTAATATGAGCAATACCCAAAGGGTTGCCTAGATACATGGAAATTTTGAGCTTATCAGGCCTGTATATTCTAACTTTGCAAAAGACCACCTTAGTTGGAATTGCCTATACTCACATATTACCTGAACAGCTCTTAGGTTCTTGTTTAGAACTTGAACTGTTAAGTGTTTACCAGTCCTAGACTAAATCAAATTGAAGATTAAATCTTAAATAATAGTAGTAATAGTAGCGATGATGATGATGAGGAGGAGGAGGAGGAGGAAAGTAAAAACGATAATTTTCACCATGCCCAGGTTCTACCATTACTTCTCTTAACAAAAATCAAATCCACCCTTTTTTAAATCCGGAAATATACTGTAGTTGAAGGTATTTTAAATTTATCTCTGTACATTGATTAAATGAATGATATAATATCTCTTATCAAATCGTATTGTTTTTTTTCCTTTTTTAATCCAAATTTATGGAATTAACTTACTCTAGTCTAAACAGTCTCTGTAAATATGCAAAGTTCAGTTATTTAGTTAATAGTCTGGATATATCTGATCTGAGTTGTCTATTAGTGTTATGCTGATAAGAATGGTTTGATGATTCCATCCTCTACAAATAGGCCTTTGAAAAACTTAATGTTTGTTTTAAGACAGGGAATTTTAAGCAGAAAGTTTGGACCCTTCACTGAATTGAAGTAGATGTGTTCCATATTATTGTGGTTCTAAAAACAATATTTCTATTTAATCCAATAAACAAGAGTTTTTAATTATAAGATTAAATTAAAATTATTACCTTCTCTACTAAGACAGTTTCCGTATTTGCAACACTTGAGAAATGGAAATCCCTGGAGGCACAACACACACATACATATACACTTAGCATAAATAAACTTTTTAGCTGACAAACAATATTTTGACTATAAAATGTAGTTATGCCCTAAGGAAAATGAGGACTGGATGCTTTTAAAAGAAACTGATTTCTAGTCCATTATGGTTATAAATGGTCTGATTTAGTTAAATCATGGTTTATATGAATAATAGTTCATGTACATTCCTACCATTTTATGATTATTTTTAAATGCCTGATAGGGTCTGTTCAACATTTTTGCCTGTAATGTTATAACATTGAAATAAAAGGAAGAGTAATTATTCATTATACAGTGAGCTTTTCATTGGAGAATCCCCCTCTGAAAAATAAGGCTGGCATTATCCCACTGATTTTTGTTTGCTTTGCACAGATATTTAAAAATGTAGATTTCCCCTAACCAAGATAGCATTACTTCTTTAGGTA
The DNA here is from genome assembly GCF_049901715.1 of Pseudonaja textilis. Taxonomy (NCBI): domain Eukaryota; kingdom Metazoa; phylum Chordata; class Lepidosauria; order Squamata; family Elapidae; genus Pseudonaja; species Pseudonaja textilis. Next base: position 40,927,703 of record NC_141994.1, on the reverse strand, counting down.
GACAGGCGGGAGCAAACAGTTGCAAATATGACAAATGCTGGACATGCCAAAGGAGCAGAGAGATTAATTTATTCACAACAGCCTCTTTAAACTGTCAAAAGCAGGGCTTTAAAATGAGTGTAACTTCTGATGCTTCTGTCACAGTACACTAAATAAAAGTGCTACTGCTAACATAGCTTCTCTTTTTATCTGGCAGTACACTGTCCAGCTAAAGAGAGAAGCTATGTTGGCGGTAGCAATTTACCACATGCCCTTTCCTTGTGCCCTTCCAAATAGGCAAATGTAGAATGCCAGCCCAGCCCCAAGTTTAAGCAGCAGGTTTTGATAGAAGCTGGCTCCTATGCTTTCTACTTGGCATTTCTCTTGGAAGAGATGGCTCAGTTCATAAGGAAAAATAGCTGTTTTAAGGTTGGGCCTCTTTATGAACAGTTGGTAGAGTTTGATAGTTTTTATGTAGCACTTCTTTTTGTGTTGCTTTCACCCTGTTATTGGCTTGCTTTCACTTTTTCCCTTGCCCTTGCTTTTCCCCGTTGAAACCTTTATGCTCATCCAGGTTAGTCTGAAAATATTATCTGGTGAGGCTTACTCCCAAGAAGGCTGGGGTTTTCCCTTCACATACCATATATGTTGAAGAAATATCAATCACCTTTTTAATCAGTTGAAGAATCATCTGTTTATAGCATAATTCACTGGGATTCATGTTTAATGATTATATTTACTTCTGTTCTTTTTGGGCAACATAAAATCCACTTGATTTGTTGGAAGCCACAATTTGATGCTGAAACACCAGTGTGATTTGTCATTATTACTCAGACTAGTTATATTTGAAATTGAAGTTTGTACATAGATCACTTTAAATCAAGGGTCTTCAAACTCGGCAAGTTTAAAACTTGTGGACTTCAGCTCCTAGAATTCTTGAACTAACATGACTAGAGGAATTCTTGGAGTTGAAGTCCTCCAGTTTCAAAGCTGTAAAGTTTGAAGACCCCTGCTTTAAATGATGATAAAGGATAGTAATTTGTGTGGTACTGTGATTGGATTTTCTACTGGATTCTGAAGCATTTAAGGTTTTGAAGACACTTGTGTAAATTCAGATACAGTGATCCCTCTTATCTTTTTGGTTTCAGTTTGAAAAAGAATTAAGGTTCAGCATGTTCTGTTACCATAGGATATGGGTGTCAAACTTGATCGCGTAACGTGATGTATCGCAATGTATTTTGCCTTTGTGGAGCCAGGGTGGGAGTGGCCTATGCATGACACACCTGGCCCATGGGCCATCAGTTTGACAGGCCTACAGGATGTCATCTTTATAAGGCCATCATATCATAGGGAAAGAGGATTGAGCAAAGCATGCTTAGGGGATTTGTGTGTTGTGCGAAATCCACTGGGTTTATTTGTAAAATGAAGAGTTTATATTCAGAAGTTGAATATGATAAAGGGAGTACATGGCTTGATGTCAGTACCATTTTCTTACCTTATTTTACTGCTTCATAAAGAAAAATAGAATTGACAATCATTAATCTTGATCCTAAAAATTAGAACAAGGAAGTTTATATCGCATATCTACCTATGTGTAGTAGTAATGGCCTCTATAGTATTCCTTGGTATCTTTATTCCTAAATGCTACAAATCTTTTTGATTTCTCTGGTACTCTAGGGGCCAGTTTGTCACCTGCATCCATCAATCAGTAGAGATGCTCTTGTCACGTGGATCAAAATTGCTTTTTAAAGTTTGCATTGTTAAGGCTAGAACACAGGTTGCCTTGGGGGTTGTTGTTTGGAGGATTAGTAAATTGTTAATTCCCTGGAGAAAAAAGGCGCTAAAAGCTGGATAAGGATTTCTTCCTTGATCTTGATTTATATTTCTTTTGGACTCTGCAATGATTTTTGATCCCTAAATTTGATCACCTTTAGTATCAGGGAATCACATCTTTTTTACATGAATTATTTGCATATAAGGTTTTGTGAAGTTGACCACTTCCCAGTATTTGAACCATAACCTTCAGCCTGTTTCTACATCTGAAGCTGGCTGTGGGTGAGGTTAAAGAATTTTGAAATGCTGGCTAGTTTGTTTTAGTCCCCTTTCAAGTGACTTGCCCCTACTGGTACGTCTTTGAATAAGGCTGAAGTCCAAAGGACTGAGATTTTATCATACTTGAGTTTGCTGTTGCCCTGCTGCCTGTGTTAAATCGAATTCTGAGTACCACTTGACTTGGTGACTACCTGAATCTGAGGAAGACCACGTCCAATACTTAGCTAACACCAATCTAGGTTTGTCTATCGTCAGCAGAACTTTTTTTTTTTCAAGGAGATTCAGCTCGCTGGAGAGAGCAAGTTCTTGGTTTGGCAGGATTCTGCTATTCTTTAATGACCAGATTAGTGAAGAATTTGGAAAAGGTTGTCAATTCAGAAGCAAATACTTTGAAGTTACTTAAGAGGTAACACAGTAATCATTGTGGCTGCCTTTTCAGCTTGACAACTAATGTCTTGGACAGTGGTATTGCTACGTTAAAAGAGACTATTCTGTGAGAAGTTGGTTGAAGATGCTTCTGATCTACACCCCCATCCTTGTTTAGATCCTATTAGTTCCTAAATGTCAGTTTCCAGAGAAAAGCTAAAAAATCAGGGGAAATCCAACTTCACCAAATATCTAGTTCTGAAATAAACTTCGCTCTTTTCCTTACAAGCCCAGAGGTTGAGGGAAACTTTTCTGATCACTGACCAAAGCAAATTAAATCTGTTGCTGAGGTTTTGTCCAATCCAGTTGTTATTGTAGAGATAGTTGCATGGTCTTTGTTGTTGCCTATTGTCCTGTCCCCTTTTGCATAGCGATTTTGACTTTTATACTTCCTCCTGCCATTTTGTGATGAGTGAATGAATATACTGGAAGTCCACAATGAGAGAAATCAGCAACATGAGGCAGATCTGAATGGGTCTTCCCCTTTGTGCTGATATGAGGCCAAGTTTTTTTTTAAAGACTCTTATGTCCTTTTGTCTTAAGTGCAGATTGTCAAATGCTTCTTTTGAGTCAAATTCCAAACATTGCCTCCTTACCCCTGTAGATTATTAATCAGCATAGCTCTCCAGATCAATCTCTCTATATATTTGATCAAATTGCAAGTGCTGTAGACTGAGCCTTGGACATTCTGTAAGCAATACAGAATATTAATGTGCTTTGGTACATAACTACAGTAGAAGCATAGGACTTTTTTTTAAAGTTAAAATGGCAATAACAAGGTTTTGGTATCTGGTTTGGTAATAAATTTTCTAACTCTGAATTAGAAAATGGCAGAGATGGACATTTTTTTTAAAGGAAGTGCAAACAAACGGAATAATTTTCAAAGGACAGAAAACGAAGAATGTTTTCTACATAACTCTTGTGTTTCCACACAACTACAAAGACTGTTATACTTTTAAGGGCATTTGGCAAGGTGAAGTGCAGCTCATGAAAACTTATGCCTTTTAATAAAACATGCCACAATCATTGAAAAAATGGTTACCAGGCATCTGATACTTTGTATGCAGAGACCATCTTGGCTCTCCCCCTACAAAGTACAATGAGAAGCACTTCCAGTAGATGAGAATTTGATTAGAACTTAATACGAATACATAGAGCCAGCTAACAATTGATTCTGCCTGTTGTGGCAGTATATTTGTGGATTTTAGATCTTGTGAGGCACTGCTTAATCATGACACTAAACTTTGTAAAAAGGAACAGCAGTTTTCAGTGTTTATTTTTTATTTGAGGTTTCTTTCAGATATAAAAAGTCAAAATTATTACATCAAGTCTTTAAAAGAAAGCCATGCTCAACTCAAAACGTTTACATCTTGAACTGTGTTTTCTCTGTGTGTATGTGTACACTTTCAGGAGCACATTGAACAATTGCTTCAAACATTTTAATAGCTTTGGTAGCTTGCAGTAAACATGAGATTTTAATTTTTTGTTTCTTGTTACCTCTTACACTGCTTGTAAGACATGTTCCCAACTATTTGTTCTCTATAACAAACTTTTGTACATGAAGATCCAAATCTATTTTCATTCTTCTCTGTGGGAGACCAAATGCATGTCACTAAAGAGCAAGTTTTGATCTACATCTTAATTCTACAAGAATATTCCAATACTTTGACAATTTACAGAAAACCATGTTCTTTATTAATCGTAAAAGGTTTTATTTTGGTGTCTTTCCTGTTATATCTGACATATCTGTTGCCCTGCCTATACCTGCAAATTAGTACAGTACAGCTAAGGGTTTCTTTGGATTCAGTTTAGAAGAGGTGCTTTGGAACACAAGCTGAACGCTTGTCCGGCAGCCATATATTTTTCCTGAACCAATTTCAAAGCACTGCACAGTCTGCAAATTATAGAATTAAAGAATGTTAAACTTTATTCAATGAACTTATAAATTAAAGAAATTGAACAATGGATATTTCTTATCCTGTGTATCACGTTGCAAGAGAGAGATTAGAAATCTGAGGAAGGTGTAATTATTTTAAATTGCATAGGCTAAAGAGATTTGTACATCAGTGTAACTATATGGCACAGCAGCCTGAAGTATTTATAAGCAATCACCTTTCATTTAGTTAGCATAAACTGTACATTTTTACACAGTATATATCGATAAAAAGCAAAATAACCATGCATTACTAATGTGCGGTTTCTATTATCTTAGATTATATTCCAAAAATGTTGAGATGAAGCTGTTAAGAACTACAGACTTGGTTTGCTGTTCATCACTATAATGGAGGCATTTTCTCACTTTTACAACCATATGGCGAACAAACTACTGAATGAATAAATAGAAATGTGGGCCTGAACAGCGAACATACTTATAACTAATCACTTCCCCATCCCAGTTAATACAAGGTTTTTGTATTAAGTCTGCATTCTCATTTTGACTTTACATAAGACTCTTTGAAACTGATTATCTAAGCTACTAAAGTTTCAAGGTTCTTACCTATAGCAGAACTTAGTATCAATTCTCTTATTACTACTATTTAGGGTCTTTTTAAATGAAAACTCACAACTTTTTTTACAGATGTTCCTTATTTAAATTCATCCATATGGCACATTATTATTTCCATCTTTCTAGAGGAAAAATTATGACACTTATTTTTAAAATTGCAATAGCAAGTGATCATTTCATAGCAGCATTAGTGTATAGTTCCCACCTGTTTTTATGATAACTGTTGTCCCTTTAACAGCTGTGTAATAAAAAACAGAAAACTCTGAAAATATATTAAAGAAATTGAGCTATTGAAATTCCTGTTTGTTATGTCACTACTAAGACATGAAAGTCATAGGTGGCCACCCAAATGGCTGAACAATAGTATTTACATTACATTTAACTTTCCACTTTACACTTTACATCTGTTGAATTATTTACAGTGAATGTATGTTACATAGAAAGAATGAGAAAAGAGAAATTTTTACAACAGAAGTGGTTGCTTACCTCAACCAATACTCTGTCTTTACAGAAAAATGGAAATTTAGTGTAGATGTTTTTTAAAAATCGTGAAATTACAACCCGTTACGGTTTAGAGAAAAAACATGCATGTTTTAGTGGCAGATATGAAAACATTTCAATGTTTTGATATGACCTGCTTGCCCCCTTTAGCCCCCCGAACAGTTATCTCCCAAATAATATGATTCACATAATCTATAAAACAACTGAAAAAGTTGGAATGGTCTCCAGTAATTAATTAAACCTGCTGGAACAGCAAATAAAGTGAATACTAATTCTGGCAATAAGTAAGAAAAGTGGGGAAAAATGGCATTTTGAGATATCTACCTATTTGGTCGAAATGTTTAACAAGAGCAATATGAAGAACTGATAAAAGTTTTTTAAAAAGCATTGATATGCTGATTTTTTAATAAACATTTTAAAGGAGGAAACTTAACACTGAAGGCACTTTGTTGGTTTCATTGCCTTAACTCCTCCAACTAATTTAATTTTGACCTTGGGAAACAACAATGAATGGGATAAAGCAATATAATTGAGGAAGCTTAAGAAATTGAATTAATTCAAATGTCAAGTTTCAAATTCACTTTTTAAATTAAGTACTATGTTTAAAAATGAAAAAGGACCATTTAAGGCATCTTTAAAAATCCCTGTATGGCTTTGATTTGCCAAAATACATTGCTAAAAAGAGAAAAAAAGTAAGACTGAACATAAAGTATTAATGGACTCAAGATTCTGATTACAATTACACACAGATCAGGATCACTAAAACATCCCCACTTGTGATGGAAGAACATGAAAAAGTAACTCAGAATTTATCTTATAGTAGATGGTAGCCCAGAGGTTTGTGCTGAAGTAACATAGAGAGAACTATTATCAGGGTGGGAAGAAACTACAGGATTTCCATTGGTAGATGGACACCCAAGTTTCAGTTTTTCCAAATACTCTGCATGTACAGGCTTGTGACACTGAAGGACCTTGATTGCATCCTCAACTTTAAACCATTCTCTCTTCCTTCCTGTGAGGATAGAAAGGTAATATTTTAAGGTTCAACTTGTTTGAAATGTAACATCACTAATATTTTAACTTGAGTCATTTAGGTGAGATGGGTGGTATAGAAATTCATTAAGTAAACAAATTTCTGAAAGTTCCTTAATTTCATTATTTAACAATGTTGTGTATAAAAATATGACTTAAAACACAGTTTGTTTAGTGAACAGTTATGACGACCATTTTTCACATTTAAGACTTGCAACTCCCTATGGTCACATGTTCAAAACTAATACGCTTGGCAACTGACTCATATTTATGACCAATGCAGTGTGTCAGGGTTATGTGATCACCTTTTGCAACTCCTAATAAGCAAAGTCAATGGGGAAGCCAGATTCACTTAACTGTTACTAACTTAAGAACTGCAATGATTCACTTAACTTTGCAAAGATTGTAAAATGGGACAATATTAACTTAAATGTCTTACATAGCAACAGAAATTTTGGGCTCAATTCTGGTCATAGGTTGAGGACTACCTGTATTCCACAGAACATGATGGCCAAAAAGAAAAAGAAAGCTTTCAAAAAGTTAACAAACTTGCTTGTGCTTTCTCTTTCCATAATGAATTTATATTCTGTATGACTTAGGCTTTAAGATCTGTAGCCATTGATCAGCCAATCTTATTTAGTCTCTTTTAAAACTTGCTGATAGTTATCAAATGACTGAATTCTATATTTTAATAGTATGTTGTATAAATGTTTATTATAATTATTTTTCTACATTTAGGTTTAACAGATAATTAGTACCAATATTAAGAGAAAAACCCTTTATGATTTTTTTCCCTGTCTTTTGCCTTTTTATTCCCAAGTGATTTTTCTGAATGGCTAATGTACTTTAATAAAGAAATTACCTAAGACAACAGTGAAAGACAGAACTGTTTGCTGAATGACCTGCCAGTATAAGTAGTCTTCAAATTACAACCATAATGGAGCTTGCCCATTTGGCAAGTTATATTAGGTTTGGCCAATGTTAAGTGAACTGCCTCAAATAATGACCGGCTCTCCCTCCAGTGCCTTTGTTAAGTGTTAAACAAATGCACGGATCTTTAAGTGGAGTTCAGGGCTGGGGGAGATCCTGGGAGGCCTAGTAAAACACAGGCCCACCTGCTTCAGGCCTCCCCCATCATGAGATACTCCATTCTCCACTTCCCAACCCTTGGGTGCCTTATATGTTGGCCTACTGCATAGCTGTTTTACCAAGGAGAAATGATGGCAAACAATGCTAGGCATACTTGACTTTCCTAATTCTACCGCTGCTCTTCCTCTTCTCAAGTTGCTCTGCCTTTCTGGGGCAAAAAAAGAACCAGCTACCTAGCCTTTTGCAGCTTTCTGTCCCATCAGCTGGTTACTGAAAAATTCAGCTCCAAAAGTGTAGTTGATTACAGACTTGTGCAACAAAATGGAGGATGCTGGGTTTTTGCAAGCTTTAGTTGTTTGCTTGAGTACCTGACTACAATGGGGTCAAACTCGATTTCACTGAGGGTCGCATAGGGTTGCGTTTGACCTTGGACTGGGGCGGGTATGGCCAAGGGAGTATGGGCATGGCCAGTTTGATGTCACTTGTGTCAGAGGCGTCTGTGGTGGGCACTCTGCCAGTGAAAACAGGCTCCCAACCTCCGTTTTCAGCCACAACGGCCTCCTGCCAGCGAAAATGTGGGATGTTTCCAGGACAGCCCCACGGGCCAGATCCAAGTACCTTGCGGACTGGATCCAGTCCCCGGGCCTTGAGTTTGACACTCCTGGTCTACAATATAGCCTTTAAGTCCTAGCTGGGTTCTATAGGTGAACAGCTAAAGCTTGCAAAGGCCGCATCCTCCATTTTGTTGCACAAGTCGCTAGTTGGCTAAACTTTTGCAGATTTTTCAGTTCAAGGGAAAAAGTTGCAGAAATACTTTTTTCTTGCTTCTGTTCCCCTACTCTTCACCCTTGAATCAAGGTAAGGTTTCTAAAAGGGTTAGAGATTGGAGAGAAGAGGCAGGGAGTTTAGTTTTGCATCTAATTTGGGGGAGAGAGAGAAGAAGGAAGATCAACAAGTGCTCCCTTCCCAGCTTTTGTTTTCTTTATTGAAGAACTGTGGCTTTCTGGGAAGGGAGGGAGTTAAACCAAGAAAAAAGTTTTGAGAAGGTCATCCTAAAGTTGCAGCCTGGGCACACAGAAGTTGCTTTCCTAAAATCTTGCAAAAGGTGTTCAGACTCCTACTGGCCAGCTGATAGGGCAAAAAGCTCTGAAAGCAACTGCCATTAGCACAAGGGATTGCTGAGCTGCTTCCACAAGAGAGGCATGGCAGCACTACAGCATCTCCTTGGTCTGTGAAAGGCAAATGACATGGGAGGACTGCAGCCCTTAACTTTGAAACAAGGTTGTAAGTAATTTGGGGTATTTGTCATAACTTTGAATGGTCATTAAATGGCTTGTCTTTCTCGAGGATATCTACCATATACATTCTAGCCATATGACCAGATTCTGGTAAGTATAAATATATATTTTACTTATACTTTTACGCACACATGCACTGCTGTTTAAATGCGTCATCTTCAACAATAAAAGAAGAAAAGGCATGGAAAAATTATATAGTCGACAAAACTCTAAGCAAACTTGGTCATTTTGTTTCAAAGTTTTCTTTGACCCTTTGTCAAAGCACATACACACTTTTCTCAGTGAGTTTTCTAAACCTCTTTCAATGTTCTACTTTTTCCTGATGATTCTAGTGAATTTTGTGCCCATATTTTGCAAGATGGCACACTTATCTGTGAGATCAATTCACTACATTTGAGAAATCCTTTAGAATACTACATAATGCCCCCGTTAAACAACTTAGTACCATCAGCAAATTTGGTCAATTTATTGTTTGCCTATAAATCTAGATAACTTGTAAACAAGTTTTACGAAAAAGTAAAAAAAAACTTTTTCACACTATTTTGCTATACTTTGAAAATACAGTATAATCTTTAAACATTTTTAATTTTAAAATTTAAAATGTTCATATATTTAACAAAAGCTTATTGTGAGAAACAAGATTATTGCTTGCAAGCTGGTAAAATCTTCATCTCTGTATATGAAATATTTATGTATATTAGCATCTTAATGAATAAGGATCTTTATACATTTGGAGTTATAAACAGACATACTGTGAAAACCTAACCATTTGGGCTGTGTATGATTTAAGTTGCTGATTTGCTCCTTTGTAACAAACTTGTATACCACACACACACACAGCTTAAATGACATGGTATCACAACTTGAACATTTCCTAAAAATAACATTCCTAAGTATAACATTCTAAAAACACTCATTTTGTTTTAAAAAGTTAGCATACATAAGGTAGAAAAAGTCTTACCTATATTTACTGAATCTTCCCAGTCTTCCAGGATTTCAGTCACTGTAAGAACATAAACGTATGTCCTATGCTTCCTGTCTTGATTCTGCTTTAGTATGAAAAAAGATAACATAAATGTTTAATTTACATCTGCAATATCAGAGATATATTAACATTACTTACATCCTATTTCTCATGGTAAAACAATACTCGAAGTGATTGACATTCATGAATTAGCATAATTCCAAAAAAAAGCAAGATTATTCTGAATATGTAGCTTTTAGTTGGTAGGATGCAGGTTTTGATATGATTAGGAATCCAAGCTTTCATAGAACAGCATGAGCATGCTTGGAGTACAACTGAACTGGAGCTGAACGTGTTGCATATTACTAAAATGTGCGTGATTAAAGACAGGCCTAATCTATATGTACTACAGAATGTATGGGCCCCTTTGATGAAAGCCATAGAAGACTGTAAATTTGAATGGTCACTAAAGGGATTGTTGTAAATCGAGGACTACTTGTAGTTTGGTCATACAGATGGAATGATTGAGAAGTTGAAGGCCAAAGAAATCTATAACCAAGAGTGAAGGAATTAAGAAGGGGACTGAGTTAATGAGATCTTCAAAAAGAGAACTGAGTGTTTAAAGAACAAAAAATAAGTATATAAAACATTGTAGGGGTATAATAGAAACAAAGATAATTTGTAAAGACAGAAACATCTGTTGAGGTGAATGATATAAGTGCAAGATGGATTTAACTTTCGTGTTCTTTTAAATCTGATTTTCAATTTATTTGGCTTACTATTTCTTCCTCCACTTCTCTTGCATAATACTGCTCACCCTAATCTCAAAGGAATTAAAGTGATGAGAATGTACATACAGTATGTATAACAAAATATGGTCAATAAGATTGATATTAATGGTTAACAATCATTATAGGAATAAGGTAACAAATTAGAAAAAAGCAAAATGTATTATAGAAGTCTAGAATGAATCTGCAGTATTGGAAGTAATATTAGTTTTCCTTGTATGCTTGGAAACAGCAATATATATGCTACAAATATGGTTCTGTTCTATCTATTGGCTTTTATTGAATTTGCCAGTGGTCTATGGGATTTAACAGAACATGCTAGGTCCAGGAATTAGAGAAAAGTTAATTATCTCTGTTGTATAAGCTTTTCACAGCAAAGCTCTTCACAAATGCGAAAAAAATCTTTCCATGAAGATTTAAAGCAACTTTATTCTGCTTTGAAAGCTGTCTCCTCTTTTGTGGACGTGTGTCTATACCAGATACGTCCACTGAGTCTGCCAGCAAAGCAACGTAGCCATAAATACATACAAGCATGGACAACCTTGGACTGCTGTGCAAGTCTTCTAATAGCTGTGTCTATTTCATCCACATATTTAGAGAAGTGCTTCCTTTAAATATTCTCATTGCTTTTCAGTAGAGATAGTAAGGATTTCAGATTGAATGAATTTCAAAAATAATACCTTTAAAAACTGGTAAAAGTAATATCCCATAGAATAAATATCTTTTCATTTTTGTATTATAATATTGTTCCATTGCTAAATCTGATTAAGAAGTACAACAACTTACATCAATTCTTCACCCAAATAATTTTAGATGTTTCTTCCTGCCCTTAATAAGTACAACTACAACTAATTTGTAGAATATATTCCCAATAAAATTTTAAAAGGCTCACCTCAAATATTCCCAACAATCTACCAAGTTTTCCTTTTACTCCAGCCTGCAAGAAATAAGACGGACTCTTTTTTAAAAAGAAAAATATTTATAGCTAATTCTTGTATTCCTACAACATAATTTCTAGGACAGATGTAATTGTGAGGAGGAAAAACACCTCCATTTTGCAATTCTAGCAGTTAGGTTCCATTTAGGTATAGAACTGTCCAACAAAGATTTCTATTTAATTATTTTCATGGGACTTACATGCAGGGAAATGTAACTAATAAGGCAGTTGAAAGTTTGAGAAATGTAGCACACTTAAATAGCAAACCAGTTTTGTTCTTCAATAAAATACTTGAGAAGAATTATATTCTTAAGAAGAACATTTTGATTTCTACACCTTACAAAATCCACTGGCACTATCAAAGGGATATTATATCTCTAGTAGCAGTATATTATTTTCATTCTGGTGAATCTAGCACACAATCCATTTTAGCACACCTATGGCCTGGAAAAGGAATGTAAGAATGATTCTTTCTAGATTAATATGTGTGTGAAGCATGAGTCCCGTCTACATTATATACCAGAAGGAATGAATTAATACTAAAGATCCTGAAAAAAAGAGCCACACATTATTTCAAATTGGGAACACTGAATCATGTTACCTCTTCATAGACTTCTCTAACAGCAGCACCACCTGGTTCTTCTTCAGGTTCCATTCCTCCACCTGGAACAATCCACTGATCTGGGTACCGGCTACTGCTTACTAATAGCACCTATGAATAAAATCACTGTAATTAATATATTTATTTTACTTTTTCATCAAAAGACCAAAGTAGCATGCAACAAATAATATCAGAAATAATAAAGAAAGTAATTTAAAGGCCAAGTTAAAGAGACATTTTGATACTTCTTGGGAACACCCCCCCGCCCCCAGCAAAAACTGATTGTAACTGCATATATTGCAACTTTAGAAACAATGATGAAGAAATTCCCCACTTGGCAATAAGTAGGTCTTGCAATGACAGCCTCCCCAAACAGACTATAGTGTATCTTAATAATGAAATAGGCAGTCCCTTTGGTAGCCAGGTATAATTTTCAACTGAAGGCTTTAATGGTTATAACCAACAATTTGAATTAAGCCTAACATTCTCATTGTCAAATTAGAACATTTTTATTAGAACGTATTAGAAAATGAGACAGTCTATGAACTTCTGCTGCTTTGAGATTTAAACACTAGAATGGATAGTTGGATAGTTTGGATAGTTTTTAATCTCTTGCTGCTCTTCCATTCCAATTTCTGATCCTAAAGCAAGCCCATGAATGTCCCCGTCCCCCCACCAAAAAAGACACAGAATATCTAATTATAAATAGCTTTTTCCTTGAGAGCTAGAAATTTGAAGGAACATTACAGCTCAGTTGTCCAGAGCAAAAGCAATCATGCTAGAAATTAGCCAATTTATTGAAAATTACACCAGATTAATTTAGTACGTGATATCTTGAACAGGTTTGCCCAGACTCCTTTACTGTACACTCTGATCTCCTATTTCGCATGACCTTGTTAGACTCAGGTCTTCAATCTATAGGGTGGACCTGACTATTTTTTGTGGATTGAATATCATCCTGGTCATGAACATTCTTGTCACTGACCACCTAAACAAATTATTTGGTTCATTCTGTACCTATGGAACTAGACAGAAAATCAGTACAAATATTCAATTAGGGATATGCTGTGTTTTGTAATGAAGCTTTAAAACATACTTCAATTTGGACAGACTTTTAAGACTTCTCTTAAAAACCTGCATTTTTTCCTGGACTTGCATGGTAGAGCATCTTCTTCTCACACAATTTCAGTTAAGGAAGTGTCAACAAGGTATGATGAAGTGCCTTGGAATAGGCGGAAGTATGCTGTTAACACTCCTTAACTCATATTCATACACTGCTCAAAAAAATAAAGGGAACACAAAAATAATACATCCTAGATCTGAATGAAATATTCTTTGATCTAAATTATCAGTGGAAATCAAATTTAGCAACCCATGGAGGTCTGGATTTGGAGTTACACTCAAAATTAAAGTGGAAAAAAACACTACAGGGTGATCCAATTTTGATGTAATGTCCTTAAAACAAGTCAAAATGAGGCTCAATAGTGTGTGTGGCCTCCACGTGCCTGTATGACCTCCCTACAATGCCTGGGCATGCTCCTGATGAGGTGGTGGATGGTCTCCTGAGGGATCTCCTCCCACACCTGGACTAAAGCATCCCCCAACTCCTGGACAGTCTGTGGTGCAACATGGTGTTGGTGGATGGAGTGAGACATGATGTCCCAGATGTGCTCAATTGCATTCAGGTCTGGGGAACAGGCGGGCCAGTCCATAGCATCAGTGCCTTCGTCTTGCAGGAACTGCTGACATACTCCAGCCACAGGAGGTCTAGCATTGTCGTGCATTAGGAGGAACCCAGGGCCAACCGCACCAGCATGTGGTCCCACGAGGGGTCTGAGGATCACATCTCGGTATCTAATGGCAGTTAGGCTACCTCTGGCGAGCACATGGAGGGCTATGCGGCCGCCTAAAGAAATGCCACTCCAAACCATTACTGACCCACTGCCAAACCGGTCATGCTGGAGGATGATGCAGGCAGCAGAACATTCTCCACGGCATCTCCAGACCTTGTCACGTCTGTCACATGTGTTCAGTGTGAACCTGCTTTCATCTGTGAAGAGCACAGGGCGCCAGTGGTGAATTTGCCAATCTTGTGTTCTCTGGCAAATGCCAAACGTCCTGCACGGTGTTGGGCTGTAAGCACAACCCCCACCCATGGACGTCAGGCCCTCATACCACCCTCATGGAGTCTGTTTCTGACCATTTGAGCAGCCACATGCACATTTGTGGCCTGCTGGAGGTCATTTTGCAGGGCTCTAGCAGTGCTCCTCCTGTCCCTCCTTGTACAAAGGTGGAGGTAGCGGTCCTGATGCTAGGTTGTTGCCCTCCTACGGTCTCCCCGACGTCTCCTGATGTACTGGCCTGTCTCCTGGTAGCGCCTCCATGCTCTGGACACTACGCTGAGAGACATAGCAAACCTTCTTGCCACAGCTCGCATTGATGTGCCATCCTGGATGAGCTGCACTACCTGAGACACTTGTGTGGGTTGTAGACTCAGTCTCATGCTACCACTACAGTGAAAGCACGGCCAGCATTCAAAAGTGACCAAACCATCAGCCAGAAAGCATAGGAACTGAGAAGTGGTCTGTGGTGACCACCTGCAGAACCACTCTTTTATTGGGGATGTCTTGCTAACTGCTTATACTTTCTACCTGTTGTCTATTCCATTTGCACAACAGCATGTGAAATTGATTGTCAATCAGTGTTGCTACCTAAGTGGACAGTTTGATTTCACAGAAGTGTGATTGACTTGGATTTACATTGTATTGTTTAAGTGTTCCCTTTATTTTTTGAGCAGTGTATTTTTATAAGCTTAACTACAGTGTGTGAGCCAAGAAGAAAGGGTATTTTCTTTAAAGAGATAATTGACAGGTATAATATGGACACTTACGCATTTCTTGATTTTAATACAAAGACGACTCCTATTTTCACTACTAGATAATATTTTGATACCAGTCAATGTTAGTCTCTGACATCATACAATTATGTAAAGTTTGGATCTTTAAAAGTAGCACTTCATGTAAGTGCACTGCAATAAGCACACTATACGCTTGTATATTTGTTTCCAACTCTAATGCATTAATTATAACTAAGCAGATGCATTTCTTGGTATTATTCCCACCTAAAATATTAGGGAACAATATCATAGTTCCCAAACATGAATTCAGATTTTTTAAAAGTCAAATATGTTTTCCAAAATGAAACAAAATCCTATCCTCAAATAAGAGTTAGAATGATATATCCTAGTATTTGGGAGCTACTTCACTCTATATACTTCTGCTTTCCAATATTTTCATTATTCACACTACTTTGTCTTATCTGAAAAGCAAAGAAATGGTCAGCTCTTACAGAAAAAAAAAATCTATGGAGCACTATTGACCAGTGTCAGTTGTCCCTTAACTCCACTTCGTGAACATAAGTAAAACTATTGTTAATACAGCATTCCAAGCTTATATTGTATAGTCTGCAAAGACATCAAAGCTAGTGAATCAAATGCTAATAGGTCTAAATCAAGGGGGTTAAACTCATGTCATCACGATGGTGGTACGTGACGTATTGGGACTTTTCTCCCCTTCGCTAAACCAGGCATGGGCAAGGCCAGCACGTGACATATCTGGCCCATGGGCTGGGAGTTTGACAGCCATGGTCTAAATAAACTACTAAGTCCCACTCATCCAATTCCCAAGAACCAGATCTGTGTTAATTTCAAATATCAGACGAAATCCTCCTGAGCAATGGGTTCCCCATCACTAGAGATTTTCAAACAAAGGGCGTATGTGTGGAAGATCTCTGCCTCGGGCAGAAAGCTGGATTAGAATGTACCTTGTAATTCCATGATTCTAATTTTATATGCAATTAAAACAAGTCACCAACTGCTCCAGCTTCTCTTTTAACATTAGGGTCATGGGGCTGCTACATAGTATAGGAAAGCATTACCAATCCATCCAAAGAACTGTAAGAAGGGCCAAGGGTAAATTTTCTTCACTGCACTTGCAACCATGAGGATGGTTGGGGTCAGATTATCATAATCCATTAAATCAGAAAAATGTTTCTAAACCTGTTTTAAATTTAAAATCTGATGGTGAGGTTTTGTAAGATCAAAGCAGCATAAAATAACATTTATCTAGAAAAAAGAACACATAATTTTAAATTAACAGAGATATAAAGATGAAATATAAAGAGCTATAAAGAATTAAATTATTTACATGTTTACATAGCTGTCAAGCCACAGAAAATTCATTGTTTCAACTATACTCTCTTGTTTATGTCAATTTGGCTGTTTTGACAGTAGGTCAAAATTTTCTAGTCACAATAAGGAATTCTACGAATTGCCACTTCAACAATTTCATACTAGGCTGTAGAAAACTGGTTTGCACCATTAATAATCTATTTTCTGCCGAATAGCAAGTTTCTTTTCACTAGTTACTATTTTTACATTATATTCTCTTACACACCTAATCTTTAACCACCTTAACAAAAATTATATCCATGCAAAATATTTTAACTATTGTTAGATACATCTGGCATTAAGTCCAATGGGAAATAAAGGTATCAAGTATCAACTAATGTAAATGAATTCAGCCATGTATTGTACATGGTTTGTATTGGATTTTTTAAAAAATAATGTATGATTTATTTTCTATTTCTTTTCAAATAGCAGTACAAATTAAACATTTTTATTAGTAAAATGAAATAACTTTTAGATATATAGCTAAGCATGGTTTTAGAATAAACTGGTTAATCTGTCAAAAAAACCTTTAGTTTATAGTACATTTTCTTCATGATTATAAATTTTAGTGCTTCTGAAGGATATTCATCACATTTAGATGTGGTCACAGTGAGATACTTTATTGTTTTTAGACTTCTACTACCTTATTTCTTCAATTATTTTAAGTTCATTTTTCTCCCATCCAACAGAATTTTATAATTATATCCAAAAACATGTGTTTTCATCAGATGAAACTTTTTTTTCCAAATGAAGGAAAACATGTTTTTGTATTCATATGAGTGACCACCAACAATAATGAATCTGATTTTTCCGGATGAAATAATCCAGTTTAATGAAAATGTTTCATTCAGCATTTATATTGTTCAGCCTGTGATCAGACATCCCAATTACTAATACAAGGAAGGAGTCATTGTTTGGTTTGCTTGAAGCTTGAAAATATAAATGTGTACTATTATGTAAGATTCAAATCCATGAACTATCAAAACATGGCAGTGTTTTCAGTAACAGCACCTAGCTTAATGGAAAAAAATGTAAGCAATGGAAGAAATTATTTGTATTAAGATTTTTATAAAAACTTAATTTGCATTCCTTTAGTCAAAATCAGTTTTCAAAGCATAAGCAGCCTTAAAAATGAAAGTATTAATTTATCATGAAATTCTTATAAAATAACTGAAAGGAATCTTTTAACCACTTAGGCTTTTTTTGCTCAGTGCAGAAACCCAGTTTAAAGCATCGCTAACTAGCTTCTCTTGAACTTATACAGGAGAATCCCCCACTTTCTTTGGGAACTGGTTTTATTTTTGACCTGCTTTTATTGTGAAGAAAAAGCATCAATATGGTGCGCTTTTACATACCTTGGATTGTATACACTTGGAATATACTGTTGAAGTTTTCAAGAAAAAATGTACTCCATTTTCTTAGTCTCTCCTCACAAAATAGAATTTCCAGCAGACCTTTATTATTCATATTGTTGTTCTCTGAACTTATTCCAGTTTTAAAAATCTTAAAATGAATATTCAGAACACCTAAGGTAGGATTTGGCTAATGCAAATGTTACAATAATTACCTGTAATTTGGAATATAATTATCTTGTTATGCCAAATAGGACATCAGGTTTTTTGTTTTAATCAAGGTTTTTTACTTTTAATCAAAATAGTTTGAATACAGTATATTATATATCTTTCAAAAGATGCTTTGGCTATCTAAGAACTATATAAAACTGGGTATGTTAAAACTACAAGCAAAAAGGCGCTTGAACTGATTCCACATGTCTCTAGGTTTAATCCTATTTGGATAAATGTCTTGGAACACATTTAGGCAAATTGCTGTTTACTTATAACCTTTTGGTATATTCATGTTTAAATGTCTGATTGGGAATAAAGCACAGGGTGCATATGTAATATTAAAAAGTTACTCACAGTCCCACTGGAATCAAGTCTAATGAAAACTTTTGTCAAAATTTTATTCCTCAGCAAACTAAAGATTCTTCTAAGAGCGAATAATCACCACAACCCTGGATTCAAGTCACTCATTTGTTGCTCTTCCACAGCAAATTATTTGCACACTACTTTTCAAAGTTTGAGGGAGAAATCACAGCACTGTAAAACACAAAAGAAGCTATGTTCAGTCCACAGTACTGGACATGCCTATCTCTGTGGGAAAGGGAAATGTCTAAGCATTCAACTTTTTTGTTCTCAAACATCTTTTTCATTTAAAACATTATTTGTTCTAATGACATTCCCA
Organism: Pseudonaja textilis; assembly: GCF_049901715.1. Taxonomy (NCBI): domain Eukaryota; kingdom Metazoa; phylum Chordata; class Lepidosauria; order Squamata; family Elapidae; genus Pseudonaja; species Pseudonaja textilis. The sequence goes on along the minus strand of NC_141994.1, from coordinate 40,909,058 downwards.
TGTTATTTCATAACAGAATAGATACATGAAGCAAATATTACAAACTAGAATCACTTGCTATGAATGTCATAATGTGGTATCTTTTGTGCAATGCATCAACCCCTATGGGAACATACACTATCTATAGATTCTGAAATGAATGCAATATTAAACATGGTTATTTCAATGAACTCTAGAAATCCAGAACAAAGTTTTATCATTCCACAGAATCTGATAAAAATGGTTCCTTTGGCTATTATGAGGACTATACAGTATAGCCTCCAAATATAATATTCTCATTGTATTTATATTATAATTATAGATCATCTAAATCCTTTATAGAATGCATACATATCAAAGTAAGGATGAAAAAAAATTATCTACACATTTGCAGCCTAAGCAAAATAACCATAGTCACCCCCTGTTTTTAAGCCCACAACTATTTCCAGTTCCATGCATCAACTACTAAAGTGTTTCCATATTTCAATCCAAGCAAGAAAGGCACAGAAAAACAATGTGGCTTAGCATAGTATTATGTTATTACTTGGCAAAATTACATTCTAACATAATGATGCCCATGTATCAGGAGAAAAATGACAACATTCCAGAAAGGTCAGACAAAGCTCAGGTGCATTAATTAATTAATCCAGAGTTTTCACAGATAAGAGGCAAGGCTTTTTCTACTGCTACAGAAATTCATACAATTTCATGAAAATAATTCTAATTTAATCTAAATGATGCACAAAGAATCATAAGATAAGCTGTTTTGTCATACCATGGTTTCAGCCACAAAAGTTAAATTTAAAATGTTAAGAAGTGCATCTTTATACAGAGATATCCTATGAGCACCGCCCCCTAGAGCCGGAAATTACTATAGCATGTATGTGTGAGGGGAACCTTACCTTTACCTATTTACCTATATACAATACATACATACATACATACATACATACATACATACATACATACATTAAAAATAAAAAATTTCAATCCTGTTGGACATTCAGAAATAATCCTTTACATTACTGGGAACAGTAAGTTTTAGTACTTCTGCAAAAGTGAAATGAAAATCACAAAGAGTTTCTTTCAAGGAACAAGCATGATACTATTATGCTACAGCTGTCTTTAATTTGTTTTTAAAGCAATTTGGTTTAAACATTTTTCTTAGTGCCTACAATTTTTTTGCTTCCATCATTACTATTTAGACTTATTTCGCAGAAATGAAAAAGGACACAGGATTTGGCATGGAAATAAACAGTCCCTTTTGAAGTTTTCTGAAATAGAACATCTTTTTAAAAAGGGAAGTGAATTGCTTAAGAATTACTAAGCTTCTTCTAGAAGACATAAGATTAGATGTTTTTGCTACATTCCTGAAAACATAACATATTTCTTTATCTTTACTAAATACTTGGTCCCTTGTTTTTTGTCTAAATTTTATGAAGCGGGTCTGCCAAAATACTCAGAAAAGTAAAACTAATTAGTATGCTATAGTTATGGTGTTTTTTTCCCTTGAAAGTAAATTACTGAAGCTTATACACTAAACTTGCTGAGTGGTTTACTTTTAGTACAACAGCTCCTCTACAGTTTTAAGATTGTCTGTGGAAGATCATATTGTCAAGACAATAGGTATGCTAGATTCTAGCAATATTTTTACTCCTATCTTCAATGGCTCCACAGATGAACTCTAACACTCAACTTTTTGTGGGTTTCATGGACATAGTTACAAATGAATACAAATAGCTGTAGCCATGCTTAATTTTTAGGTTTTGTGAATACTTTTGATGCAATACTACTCATTCTGAAGGGGGGGGGGGAATGATGCTGGCATTTTGTGATGTAGCATGTTTACTTGAATAGGTAGGAGTGATACATGGATCACTGATCCATGTAGTCACACTGCAGAGTACACAATATTTTAATTAACAACACATTGAGCTCCTTAGGCAACGTAATAAAATGTTTTTATAAGAAGGCCTGTATCTATTCCTTTTAGATGGCAGAGTTCTAAATATTCAAAGTGAAATATGATAGGATTTCATGATCATCCTCAGTAGATGGTTTGGTAAAATATCAAAAAATCTAATGTACTCAAGTCCTTTTTAGATTCAAGACTTTTGCAATAATTGTTTATGTAAATATATCTCTAAATAAGCTATCCCCACAGCCATTTCTCAAATACTGTAACTGAATTTCTTCCATGTATTGTAAATGCAAATTTTAAAATCCACTTTGTAATAAAATCTATTAGTATGTTAGGAAAGGTGTTCAAATGGTCAGATACATTACAATTACCATCACTAACAATAACATGCTATAACATTGGTGGAGGAAAAAGAGGAAATACATACAAAAAAACCAAAATCCTAAAACAGTTATATAACTATAGGCATAATCAACTTTAAATTCTTGCTATTTTGTACAACTAGAGTCTAGCAATATCAAGTTTTTCACCAGTAAGATATAATAATACTGGAGGGCTAAGAAAGTGCATTATATGCTGATTGTGTAAACCGCTTAAGAGAGCTGTAAAGCACCGTGAAGCAGTATATAAGTCTAAGTGCTATTGCTATTATGATATTATAGTAAGTTCATACAGTTAGGTCTGATTTTGTAGATTTGCTTATAGCTTATATGACAAGAATACTATATGACTGCTATATTATACAGAAACAGTATATCTTTTCTTCCCTCGTCAATTTCAAATTTCAACTAACACTTGCTACACATTAAAGATGTAGAGAAATATTTATTCATATGCTGTACCTTAATAGCAGAGAATCAAAATGTTGTTAGAAAATTATCTGAAATTGTTTCTTACACATAACTTAGATAAAATAAGGGACACACAGTATACCAGCTTGTATTTAAATGTATCCTCAGTAAACCTTTAGAACACTTTGAATAAACCTGAGAAGTGACAGTTAAAAGTTATAATGGAAGGAGCAGAATTTTTAAAATATATATTAGCTTCAAAAAACAAGGATTAATTCAACAGCAATTAATCAAATATTGAGATTTTAGGGATTTTTAAAACATTCCTTCAGGTATCAATACCAACAATACCCTTTTTTGCATACCCTTTTTTGTCAATGATGGTAGTTCTTTGGAACTGCTAAAACCTTTCTAGTGGTTTGATATATTTTCAAGAATGGTTACCTCTGGAATACAAAGAATCCTGACATTCAATAGATGACATCAATGTAACATGGAAAAGCCTGACTCTGGTCACCCATATATCTGCAACCAGTTGTGGTATATCTAACTAGATTAGTCAAAGGAATTTTGCACATATTTGTACTTTTGAGGCAAAATACTGCTTTTCAAAGTGCAGTAAAATTACACTGCATTATGTATTATTCAGTTTCAACTAGTACTTACAATATATATGAAAATAGATCCATAGATTTTAACCCAAATATTTATTTAAGCACTTCATATATACATACATACATATATACATATACGTACATACATACATACATACATATAATCATGCTTCAAGTCAATTTCTTATCTTTGAACTACCTGGTTTAATTTAACTGGAAATGGTAGGATATTTAGTGCTCTTGGTCGTTTGCTTGTAGATGTTTCATCACCCACTAGTACATTGATGTTATCCAACTGGGTAATGACAAGTGTGGGAGCAAACGACCAAATTCAGAGGTCACCAAAATCTCCCTAGGGTTACAGTTATTTTCTTCTATTAGTAATAGAAAATCGTTGCTCAGGTATTACATGTTTTATAGGGCCATTCGGAACACATCAGACAGCGACAAAAATGGGGCAGGAGCAAGTTTCATAGATTACGATTGCATAAATAGGAACTACCGCCGCCTACCTGTCTGTTTGAGAAGTCAGGGGAGGAGGGAAGGGGCCTTTCTGTGAAAACGACGGCGGCGGTCGGTCTCGAAAGCAACTTGATCGCCCGACTCTAAAGAGGTCGTTGAACTCGGCCCTTGCTGTTTTCAGAGACAGCCAGATCAGGCCGGCTAGCAACAGTGCTGAAAGCACATTGATTCTGACCTCACACACGGGGGGAGTTGACCTGCAGCCGTCTCTCACACACGTGGACCCTTCGTGTCGCTCTCCCCTCCCCAGCCCTCGCCGCAGCTCCCCAGGTCCCCTAGCGAGCGCTGCCCGCGGAAAGCCGCGTCTGCCTACCCCCACCGGCCACCCGCAGCCCCTGAAAGGATCGTTTCGCAGGCAGCCAGCTCTTGGCTCCCCGTCAGCCACGCCGGCGAAGGAGCCGGGCAGGGACCGACGGAGCTCGCAAGGGGGCGACAAGGCAAATCCTTCCGGCAGACACCCGCACACAAAGGAGCCGAATGGACCGAGGGCCGGCGGGGAAGGAAGGAAGGAAGGGGCAAGCGGGTCTGGGCGCGGCAGCCCCGACTCCGAAAGGGAGCCGCGGGCGTGGGGGTAACCCCGACTTCTTTCGTTCTCCTCCAGGCCACCCGCCATACGCCGCAGCCGACCAGAACCCGGCTCTCCTCACCTCATCCTCCCTCTCGCTGCGGAAGCACAAGCATGCCGCCCGCTTCTTGAAACCCTCCCGGTCGTAGGTCCGCGTCTGGTTTGGCTTGAATTTCATCATAGAGGCAAGAACAACGCCGCCGCCGCCGCCGCTGCCTACTCCAGCCCCCGGCACGCCCGCCCGTCCGTGTGGGAAGGAAGCGAACGACGAGGGAGGCCCCGGTGGCTCCCCTTCTCTCTTCGGTCCAACCCGAAGACCTCGGTGGGGCGAGAGAAGCCTTTTTTCTCCTCAGGAGGGAGCAAAGGGAGCGCCCCTCAGGGGGACACAGCGCCGCGCACAGCTGTGGCAGTGGAGCTGGCGACACCGCGGCCACTCAGGAACCCACGCCGCGCCATGGAGCCCCGCCGCCTGTTGTCTCTCCTGGTCGCCTCGGTCTCTCCAGAAGCACTGCAGTTGCGACCCGGCCCGAGCGCTCCCCTCCGGCCGCAGCTCCTCCCGCTTCACTCAGTCCCTGTCCTTCATCCGGTGCCCAGAAAGCGCCGCTTCTGCGGCGCTGTATCCACTATTTAACTGTAACTCACATTCCTCCACCCGCCCGCAGCCTCCCGGCCTCTCGGACTCAATGCGCAGGCGCCGGATCCGCCTCTGACGGGCGACACGAGGGAAGAAAGGGGCTGGGTCGAGGTTGAATTAATTCAGGGAAGCTGAGGGAGGCGGGGAGGGGGCCGGGAAAAGGGCGTGGCTAACAGCCATCGCCCACCCGCTCTTCCTCGGACGGCCTCAGACTTCTCACCGTCGTTTGCCTGCGAAAGAGCGAGAACGATGCGAGTCAATAGAGGGCGTGGCTTTGTGGAAGTGGGTGGGTGGCGGCGCTACCGCTCCTTTCTCTCCTCCTAAAAAGCTCTCCAGGCTCCGTTGCACTGTAAGATCCATTATCCGCATCCGCTGTTGTTCTTCAGGGTGGAAAAGATCGATACGGACAGCGCTACTGCGCCCGGAGCTAGATTAGCCAATACTACATAAGACAATTTATTTAGTAATCTTACGCACGCTGTGGTTTCATCGCACCTCTGCCGCGTGAAAAGGTGAATGAATTGGAAGAAGTTGCCCTCTGCCAAAGCCTTTTTTTTTTTTACTAATTCCTGGGCTCATCTTCTTTTGGTTATATTTGCACAGCGTGCGAACCCCTGATTTTTTACTGAATAGAAGAGAATAGAACAGAATAGAATTCTTTATTGGCCAAGTGTGATTAGACACACAAGGAATTTGTCTTGGTGCAAATACTCTCAGTATACATAAAAGAAAAGATACATTCGTCAAGAGTCAAGAATCATAAAGTAAAAACACTTAATGATAGTCATAGACTACAATAAGCAATCAAATCATACTAGGAAACAGTCAATATAGATGGTAAGGATACAAGGGACAAAGTTACAGTCATACAGTCACAAGTGGGAGGGGATGGGTGATAAGGAGTGATGAGAAGATTGATAGTAATAATAGTGCAGACTTTGTAAATAGTTGGACAGTGTTGAGGGAATTATTTGTTTAGCAGAGTGATGGCGTTTGAGAAAAAACTCCTTGTGTCTTAATTGTTCTGGTGTGCAGTGCTCTATAGTGTCGATTCGAGGGAAGGAGTTGAAACAGTTTATGTCCGGGATGTGAGGGGTCTGTAAATATTTTCACAGCCCCCTTTTTGAAATAACCTCATTTCCTGGGTTTGCACCACACACTAACCAATCACAATTAAACCAACCTTGAGAGAATCTGATTTATGCCAGCCTAACTCTGCTTATGCTCAATGCTGCAAATGCTGCAAGTTGTCCATAAGTTGTGAAACAATTTTTAGACATCCTTTTGAGATTATCAATTTTATAACTTGTATCTGGGCGTGTGGGTTTTCAGCTTCTGGATTCTCAGATCTTTTGTAACTTGCTACAAGTTGCAGAATAGGCTGAAGAGAGGTGTAAGGTATCATGACTCAATAATATTTAGCATGCAAGGTTAAAAAAGAATGACGCTATGCATTTATTTCCTCCTTTAAGCAGGAAATGACTCTAAATTAGATAAATTTTATGCAGCATATTCTTACACTGTTAGTAGATACATTGAAGTAATTATTAAACAGGAATTATTACTGATTACAAAAGTTATTGTTACATATAATTACTTGCTTATTACAAAATAAAATGAAATCACATGATGATAAACAAAATACTGTGTTGGGATTAGGTGGCTTTTCTTTAAGGTAATATGGCCCTTGATCAAGATCTATTTATAGTTATTACTGGTTCCACCATGACCTTTTCCCAACTTGGAACAATGAAAAGTTTTTGTATTCAAAATACTGCAAGGAATGCTGTATTCATTGTTGCTTTTGTTTTTTTTGTTTTTTATTAATGTACTGCAAAGGATCTTACACAGCAGGTATTTGGAAAGGAAGTCAGTTATAAGCTGAGCAGAATCATTGGTATGCTATGTTCACAGTCACACAAGCTGCCTTATGCAGTTTTTTTGCGGTTAACATATGGACTCAGACATTGTTAATTTATACTATAACACACATGCAAAACCAGCCAATGGTTTCTCAGTAAATGGGTTCGCTTAGCACAATAAATAAAATTATAATTGGTTACCTTGTAGACCACTTTGTGCTATGAATTAAAACATTGGGGTTAATTCAGCCATCAACTACTAGTATGTGGTGTGAATATAGTCAGTGTGAACTACTTCAAAAAACAAACTCAAAAGCAGCGTGACGTATCGGGACTTTTATCCCCTTTGCTAAACTGGTCATGGGTGTGGCCAGCATGTGACGCATCTGGCCCATGGGCCGGGAGTTTGACAGCCCTGCCCTAAAGGGTATCTAGTTTTGGAAATCATTTCTTATTCATTTAACTTAAGCTTATGTGCAAAAACATACTTGATTAAAATACAGTGCAGAAAGCATCAAGGACAGAATCCACCTATACCTATACATTAGTTACCTAATGTATATTTGTAGTTTAGAAATTGTCTTTTGGCCTACCTTTTCTTAGAGCAATAGATCTCCCACGTGGAGTTTCCCCTCATTTGTCTAACAAAAACAAGTTGCGGTGTAGGTTAGGCTGCTAAGAAGGATCTGATGGACACATATTTCTAAGCAACAATATGGTGTTTACTTTTGCTTTGGTTACTGTGCGAACACAACCTAATCCCGTATATCATGGCTTTACACTATGCATGAACCAATTTGTTATCTAATACAAAATCAACCACTGAGTTCCAAGGTTCAGTAGGGACTTAAATCTGCATCTCTCCAGTCATAGTCCAAACTCTTAACTACTTCCTATTGAGTTCATTCTGTGACAAAGAAATTAGTCTCTTACTAGAAGAATAATTGACAGCAAGATACCTGACTACCTTCATTGCTGCAATAAATACCTTTCATAAATGTGTAATAAAAATCTAACTACATTACATTCTTGTTAAGTTTGAGATATTTACATGATTATAGGAATCTAATTTGAATCAAAATCTGAATGTATTTTAATGCATGATAGGCCACTCCATAGCATGACAAAAATTTTAATGTGTAGTTTATAATTTAGCACAAACATAATTAAAAAAAGATAACAGTAAAAAAGTGTATGGGGTAAACTATATAATGCAAATTCTTAAGATATATTATTACTAATTACTTGCATCATTATTCTATACTTGGAATACTTAATCAGTAAAACTATTATTGTATTTTATAACATATTTCTACAATAGCTTTGGAAGATAAGTAATATTCTCTTCAAATCTATGTTTAAGTCTAGCAATATTTTAGAACCTCTTTGCTGGTTCAACATTCTGTTCCTTCTGAGGCTAATCTAATGCCCACAAGTAGAATATGGATGTCATCACATCTTTATGCCTTTTGTACCACAGTTTGAGGTAATTCATAGCTATCATGCATGCGTAATGTATATTAGTTGCATTTGGATACCCATCTATGAGTTGCACTGTCTCCTAACTGAAGCAAGCCTTAAGCAACTACAGTATTTTTGTGCCAATTAGTCTGTGTGTAAACAACACAGGGTGAAGTAATGTCCAGTAAAGTCTAGTGATAGTATTCATTATGTTTCTGGAACTTCCTGTTGTAGCTTATAACAAATCCCTGTACATCATCCATATGAATAATGTCAATGAATGTAATGTAATTTGATGGTTATGGAAAGCATCCCATTCTTAAGCACCTGATTTAAATAAACAAAACAAAATCAGATATCATGCCCTGTAAATATTCTTTTAGATCCTGGTACTGCATCCAAGTTGCCAAAATTTTTCCCTAAGCTGACAGCGTGACATGACATGGTTGGAAAATGTATGATTGAGCAGTAATTTGGAATCAGGATATAATTTGTACAAAAGGTTCACCCAAAGTTCATATGCAAAAGAGGAATACATGAACAAGAATGTTTACTTTGTGAATTCTAGTACAATTCCCCAAAAATACTGGGTGCAGGCCCAATATTTAAAAGTAATAAAAGCTAGTATGAAATAATGATATAATGGAGGTTCAAAAGCCTTCTAGTCAAACAAAAGTTTAAACCTTTCAAGCTTTAGTTAAGATTGCAGGTGAATCAACATTTATTCAAGGATTACTATGGGGCTGTTGTCTCTATCCTGTGTCTGAAGATACATAGTTTAAATATTTATGGATGAATGTCTGTTTTTAAAACAGTTCATTACAGTAATACAATCGTGTAAAGAAATCTAGCATTTGACTTTTAAAAAAAATTAATTGCTGCATCACAGTTAAGTGGGACATTAAATATGTGTACTATACTATACATTTATTGTTCACTTGCTATGGCAGAGGTTATCTATCAGTGGTGGGATTGAACCAGTTCACACCAGTTCGGAAGAACGAGTTGTTAACTTTCTGAGCAGTTTGGTGAACTGGTAGTTGGAAGAAATCATTAGGGCACAGAACTGGTTGTTAAATTATTTGAATCCCACCACTGTTATCTATGCTTTAATATTTCCATGATCTATTCTGGTTAAAAATAGAACATGAAGCAATCAAGATGAAATATTTGTTTGGTATAATTGTTTGTTTGCTATGATTTATCATAATTGTTTGTATATTTCATTAAAAGTTGTTAATCAACTTACATTTCATAAAAACAATAAAATAATAAAAAGAATGTGCATTGGCATGAAATTTGGTGAAAAATTTCTGGGACTTAACAAGACAATCTATAGGACACAAACTGCAAAAGTAATAATGAATGGAGAAACTACGGATAGCACAAGGATAAGTAAGGGAGTGAGGCAAGGATGCCCCCTGGCCCCACTCTTGTACATACTAGCAGAAGAGATACTATTAACACAAATACGACAGAATCGAGAGATCAAATGACTAAATATTAAAAAAGAGGAGTATAAACTCCAAGCCTTTGTCAATCATATTAGAAGACCCGAAAGAAACAAATCCCATTTTAATGAATGAAATAGAAGAATTTGGAAAGGTGGCAGGGCTGAAAATTAATAAAGAAAAAACTAAATTAATAACTACCTTTTAGGTTAAAAAAAACACACATTGATCTCATGAATAAATTATTGCAAAAATAATTTAAAATCAACTTGAATTGTTGAGCAACTTGTAGCCATTGTAGTCTGGAGAGAGTGGGATTAGGTAGTTTATCCATCTTTGCCCTCCTTGATAGCTTTCAATATCATTCAGCATGATGTGCTTTGGGGCCAGCTCAGGGCTTGGGACTGGGTGGAGTAGTAATATGCTGATTCACCTCCTTTCTCCAAGGCTGGTCCCAATCTTCCTCCTGTTATAAGTCTTTAAAACTCCCCCCGCCACTTGTATTCCGTTAAAAATGGTGGCTCAACAAGTGGATTTTTCTCATTTTGCCACTCAGAAAAACTCTTTTTAGCTGTAAATTATCTCCAAGCGTTTAAGAAATGAGGCTCTTGCAAACAGTATCTCAATGCAGCTTATATTGTAGCTGTATGCTTGATTGAAATTCCTTGACTCTCAAACTAGTCAACTGACCATAAAAACATCAGTGTCTGCAATTTAGTTACAAGGAACAGCTCTCTTAAGTGCAATCTTTTCTTTTTGGGGAAATACTGTACTGGTCAAAATTCATCATCTGACCTCCAGTCTCTGCCTACTGCCCCCACTCCTTCAGGGATATCTAGTTCAACATGAAACTTCACAGAAAGACAAGATTTCTGTAAGGCTTATGTTCTGATTTGGAAGTAGCCACCAAAGGCATTACACCTGGACATGTAGCTAAGGCAGCATTGGTCACTGAGTACTTTTGTTAGGACCTGGATGAAGTTAGCGTATCCCTCCTTTTGAATCTCTTTCACGGTTCCCAAAAATATCAATAGTGTAACCTTCTGAACTGCTGCAGGAATTAGGAGTTAGTGGCTCCAGTGTTTTATAGTGGTTGTGTTCCTCATTGGGTAATATGATGTATTAAAGCAGGGGTCCCCAAACTTGGCAACTTTAAGACTTAGCTATGCTGGCTGGAGAATTCTGGGAGTTGAAGTCCACAAGACTTAAAGTTGCCAAGTTTGAAGACCTCTGTATTAAAGGGATTGGTCCTCTCCCCTCTCCTCTTTAACATTTGCACAAAGCCATGGGAGAGATCATCTAGGGCAGGAGTGTAAAACTCTAGGCCCATGGGGTGCTTAGATCTGGCCCATGGGGCCACCCTGGAAACAGCAGATGACCAGCCTGAGGCACCTCTGCCAGCAAAAATGGAGTAATGCGGCCTCCCAAGATCCGATTTTGCTGGCAGAGTTGCAGGAGGCCACTGCAGCAGAAAATGGAGCTCGGGAGCCTGTTTTTACTGGCAGAGTGCTCCGGCCACCACAGGCACCCCTGACATGAGTGATGTCAAACTGGCTATGCCCTACTGGCTTTATCCCCCCAAGGTCAAATATATCCCTGATGCAGTCTTCAGTGAAATCGAGTTTAATACCTCTGATCCAGGGCAATGTTTGCAACCTCAGCAAACATTTACATTTGTCATTGAACATTTTCCAATTTTAAGATGTGTGGACTTCAACTTCAAGAGTCCCCCAGCCATCATGAGTACCTGAAAAATAATATGAACCATTAGTCCCAACTGGTCTTTCTCAGGAATTTAGTGATGCTGTTAACACTTATGGTGAACAGAAATGTATTTATTTATTATATTGATTTTTGTAGCCATCCATTGCATAATGCCTACATTGTGATGTGACTGACAAAAGGACTGAAGGTGATGTCTTCAGCTTTCATATTTGCTCCAAAGTAAATGGAGATCAAGAATGTGGCTGTTTGATGACTTAGAACAGTGATAGTTAAGATTATGACCTATAAGGGGCCATGCAAAAGTGGAAACAGATGTTCCCAGATGTTCAAGAGTGGCCAACTCCTATCTCTGTTGACTACTTCATTTTAAATTTCATTTAGCTGTCATGCTCTGTGGTACACTTATAGTACAACTTTCTTAGAATGCTTTAATTATTATATTTTAATTGTAGAAATGATGAGGGAAGATAAAACTGCCTGACAGAAAATGCCATAAATCCTGGCTATAACAAAGTAATTTATTTTTGATTTCATAGTGTAGCTGTTTAAGTTGGGTATCTGAGAGTACGTTTATTACAAAGCAAGTAGCTCTCTGTTTGTGTGTGTGTGTGTGTGTGTGTATGTATGTATACATACATACATACATACATTTACACACACACACACATATATTCAAATTCTAAAGATACTCTATTTATAGTCTAGCATTGATGTTACCTAGCTTGAGTAATGAAATATCTGCAAGAAAACAGCCAAGCTCAAAATGCACCAAGGACATCATTTGAATATTGTGGATAAATATTAGCATCTATTGTCTACTAAACTTTTATTTTACATCAGTGGTCCTCTGAGGAACATTTCTCCTTGAGCCAAGACTTATCCTACATAATTAAGTTTGCTATCAATGGAGAATCAGGATGAATCACTCTTTTGGGGTCTTAGTCAAGTCATTAAATATGTACAATTCTATATAAGAGAAGAGAGAAAATATAAGAAGTTTATTATTGCATCTGTTAAAAGTGTTAGCTTTTCAAAGTTAGTGTAAGAAAAATAATATGACTTGATTTTAAAGCTCTGCAGGGCTTTTTATGAGGATGGCAATTTAATGATGAAGAAAAGTATTTTATATTTTTAGCAGAATAATCAGTGAATATAGCAAGTAAAACATATGTTTTATGAATATATTTGAAATATTTATTCAAGATAAATATATGCAACATAATCAAATGACAATACGAGGGAAACCTCAATGAGCTAATAAAATATGTTTTCCATTTAGCTTTTTGTTCTATCAATATGTTCTAAAATAACCCTTTCTTACATATGCATCATGAAGGGTAAAATCTACGATCATGGTAAATTAAAAAGAAAAGGAATCTTAATGCCTTGATTCTCTTTTTCTTTATTTCTTGGGATCTGGGTTTTATTATTTTGGCAAATAAAATTCACTCTGTAGGGTTGCAAATGAATTTTTAGTTGAGTAGCCATCTTTGAATAATAAATTTTGCATCTGTTTGCATAATCTGTTTCAGATGATGCCTGAATCTATTTCAGCAGGCATCATCTTGACAAAGGACTCTCTTTGGCAGTGCCGGTCTATCTGCAGGATTCAGAGGCTTCTCCTGGATTCCTGCTGTGAACCTGGCAAGATAGAAGAGTTTTCTCTGTTGCCCTTCTTCTCATCAGGAAGAAAAATCCCTTTGGCCAGATGTTGGTTTTGTTATAAGTAATAAATTACGTGCTAGTAAACTGATAAGTATTTTAGTGCTTTGTTCCATTACACAGTCTGTTTAGGATTAGCCGTACCTAATTTATAGTGTATTTATGGATTGCAGGATTGTACTTTATTTTGCCCTTTTTCAAAGCTTGACAAAAATACTATTTTTCAATAAAATTTTACTTAACTTATTTAAATTAAGATAGTTGATGGGTTATATCATAGAAATATTTATTTCCAGGCTCTTAACAGTATTCTCTAATTGATAAAAATCGTTTTTTAAAAAAAATTGTTTAGGAATTACTATTTGCATGGGTTTAACCTATTAAATATTATTTTAGAAGTTATCTAATAAGAAATAAATCATGAATCATACCCTAGGACCAAAAGTCTAAATGCCAGAAAATAAATGCTCTAAGAACATCATGCACAGGATTTATTACAAGATGTATATATCCATCCAATTTACAACACATGAAAGCATAATCCAACCATCAATTAAAATGTTACAAAAAATAATCACCAATTAAACTTAAGCTAAATGTTGAACTAATATTAATAACCAAAACAAATAAATTTTGACAGCGGGACAGTGAGATAACATATTTTGTCCCAAATTTTTGGTAATAGAGTAATTTCTTCTGCAACCCTCTCAGAATTTATCCATGTAGGTGTAGGAACCATCCTAACCTTGTGGGACGAATTGTTCTCTTAATCCAGGGCTGCCCTCAGGAAGAATTGCTTGGCAGTTGTTTAAAGACTGTGGATTTGCTTAACTATTATGATGATTTATTTATAATCACAACAAAAAGGGTCATAAAATCAGGTCAGTCCCATGACTGATCTTTCTTATGATCAACATGAGTTACAACTATGATGGGCAGGCTCCATTATGACCTTAATTTGATGTCTACTTTAGGTCATACTTACAGTGTTGAGCTGGCAACCATTTCAGTATGTATAATAAAGGATTTCACTGCAAATGTTGCAATAAGTAATTACTATAAATGGTGGGAAGACCTACAGCTATTATAGAAAGTGTTTTCCAAGCATATTTCCTTTTGGGAAAGTAATCAGATAATCAGAGTTGGAAGGGACCTTGTAGGTCATCTAGTCCAACCCCTTGCCCAAGCAGGAGACTCTACGCCATTTCTGATAGATGGGAGTCCAATCTTGTCTTGAAAGTCTAAAGTGATGGCGCTCCTACAACTCCCAAGGGCAAGCTGTTCCATTGGTTGATTGTTCTCACTGTCAGAAAGTTTCTCCTTATTTCCAGGTTAAATCTCTCCTTGTTCAGTTTCCATCCATTATTTCTTGTCAGGCCTAAAGTAACTTTCCCTGTCATCTTCACTAGCCACTATGCTAGTAGGTTGCTTGGATAAAGATGATGGGATTGTAGCCCAAACCATCTGGAGGGGCTTGTTTGGGAAGGAATCTCATGTAACTATTCAAAATTGAAAGTTTAAGTAAACTGAAAGTGGTACACACAACTCTTTTTGTCTAATTCTTCATTACTTTATATTCTACCATTTTTAATGTACTAAGACCAAGCTTTGTTGTGGTAATTTTGGCCTTATGTAATATACTGAGAACTGGTCATAGCTAGATTGAAGAAAAAAGGTGGATATAACACTATTCTGTGTTTTGTCAGACACTGAACTAAAAGGCGTTTTCCAACCGCCTCCCACTTGTCACCCAAAATATTGCCAGATATGTTCTAAAGCAGCTATTTGTAAGCTCCAGAGTTTTCTGTCAAAGCTAGGTTATTTTTCTGAACAAATATTTTTCAAGGATAAATTTGGTAGGAATACATTCCACAGACAATATGCTTTTAAAAGCAAGATTCAGCTTGCGATGAATGTGTTCAGTATACCCTGAGGTTGATTTCCATTGCTTTAAATCATTCTAATTTTAGAGTATGTGACAGTATTCTAAAAAAAGATGGATCTACCCCTTTTTTTCTACAGTTCATTTAAACCAAATTTACTGTCATTGCAAGAGTTGTGCAGTAGAACAACTTCAGTACGTTCCAGAATTATCTGGTTGCAGAACTGTTCCATTGGAGCGGGTGAATAGGGCAGATATACTGCATGGAGTAAGTTAAAAGGCGGGAGGAGTTTTTTGTTATTCTGAAAAGGGGCTACCAGATGACTCCTCAGTTTTGTCTACTGTTAAAAATGATATTTTGAACAATAAGGGACACTATTTTCAAATTGTTTTTAACTTTACCCACATTTGCAAATCCTCATAGAAAGTCAGTAGGGATGGTGCTTTATGGACATAAGAGCTTATTTTCTTTCAATACAGTGCGCATCATAAAAGTAAGCAAGGAAAGGTGAATATAAAGGCAATCCTTGACTTACAACCAGCATTGGGACCATAAGGTCTATGACTAAGCATTGTGGTTGTTAAGTTTGTTGCACCTGATTTTGTGACTTTTTTTGCAGAAGTTATTAAATAAATCACCATGGTCATTAAGCAGATCTGGCTTCCCCTGTTGACTTTGCTTGTCCCCTGGGAAGGTTGTAAGTGGCAATCACATTACATGGGACACTGCAAGGACAACTCATTCACATTCTTCAGTGCTATCATAACTTTAAATGGTCATTAAATGAATGGTCATAACTTGAGTACTTGAATAAGGGGCATAAGAAAACTGCAAGGGGCAGCCATGTAAAAATGTATCTGCCTAATGTGGACATCATAATTATCTAGATTTTATTTTGTGAAAAAACCCTTTAGATCTTCAATACTGGACTGTAATAAAAAGAAAAATTGGCCTTGGGGAGAAATAAGGAAATTTGGAGATAAAAATCAGCAACAGTTCTTTTTGGAGTAGGAATTAGCTTATTGCTATGGTATCAGAAAACCTAATATAAAAGTCACAGGGTGACAATAGCTACATTTCCTCTCAAACAGTTTCCCTTACTGTGCTGCTATTGCTGAGTTGAAAAAGTAGTGGCTCGGTGGAACAAGACCTTATCTGCCAGGGACAACATTTGTACTCCCTTTGAGCCATTTCTGTTGCAGTGACAACTATGTTCAAACTTCTGACTGTAGAACAGATACTATTTGGGCCAATATTCTCTTTAAATCAGGGGTTGCCAACCTCAGGGACCACCAATCTCATAATTTTAAATCTTGTGGACCAGAGACCCTGGGAAAATCCTCAAAAAAGTCTGCAGGACAATTCCCCACCCCGTTTTCCTATCGACTGATCATTCTTTATTTGGGATTGTCTCCAGCTTCGTTCTTGGGGTGGGGTGGAGAGACTTTTGGCTTCATGCAAGGAAAGCAGAAGAAGCAGCAGAAGTCTTTCTTTCTCTCCCCCAAACTTCACCAGAAATGAGTCTTTGCAGGCGCAGCCTCTTGGAGCAGGATGCCTTGCAGGGTCCCAAAGACTCATTTCTGGTGGAGGTTTGGGGAGAGAAAGAAAGACTTTTGCTGCTTTCCTTGTGTACAGCCAAAAACAGAAGAAGAAGTGGAAAGAAGCAGCCCAGTGGCCAGGCAAGGCACATGGGGTGAGTGGGGCAAGTTTCCCCCCCCCTTGCCCTTCCCCCTCTTCTCTCACTATCTTGTTTGCAATGCAAGCAATGAAAGTCTTGTGTTCTCGAGGGCCATGTGGGTGGCGCAGCCTTGTGTTCCTGCGCAGCCTGGATTAATTGCTTTGAGGGGGGTGCTTTGGGGGTGACATTTCTCTGCAGGCCACCAAAATTTTCTTGCAGACCACCAGTAGTCCCCGGCCCACTCGTTGGTGACCACTGACATGCTATTGCAGGAAACTCATGTAGAAAACTCATGGGGCATCTGAAACAGAAATTTGCCTGCAAATGGCTGACTATTGTATCTGTTGCACATTTTAATTCATTGCTTTTGGGATAAATGTTTGTGTTGGTTGACACTTGCTGAAGCGAATTGTCTTCTCTGAATGGAAACAAACAACTCTTCTAAAGCAGGGCTGCCAAACTCACAGCCTGTGGGCTAGATGTGCCATGCCCATACCTGGTTTAGTGAAGGAGAAAAAAGTCATGATACTTCACGTGACATTGCTGTGATGACATCAGTTTGACACCCCTGTTCTAAAGGGACGGCAAGTAGCAAGGTAAAGCAAATTTTACATCCAGGTTGAAAATGTGAAATCACATTGATACGGTAATATATGAATGGTTGTTGGAAGGAGGATCTGTCAGTTGTCTGAGACTGCAAAAGAATTGTGAAGGAATATTCCCAATACTTACACCATAGGAAGACTTCAGGAATTTTGAACATCCACTGAATGCCAAAGATAGAAGGTAAATTGGTATCTGCAGTAGATTGATTATGCTGCATGATATTTATCAACTTTTCAGTGGATCATTTTTGGATAGAGGAGGAAGGAAGATACTTTCCAGCAATGTGTTTAAGATATAACTTTTCAGGCATTATTGAAATATATTGTAGTGAAGAGGGAGAATATTGTCCTAGAATTAATATCTGAATCAATCATTTGGGATACTGGACTGAGCACAATCCAGCAGAACACAGGAAAGAGTAATCATTGAAGTAATCCTTTAAGAGCAAATCCTCCCCTTCTCTCCCCTCATTTCTCAGAGCCTCCCTTTTCTTCCAGTAGGGAGAGCACATCTCCCTATAGGTCTCTGCCAGTTAAAGACCAGCCATCTTATATGGGAATAAAGACTGAATGAGGATCAGAAGAAAGAACAATCTTGGAAGCCAGATGCAAATGAGGACTTTTTAAAGAAGAGATTCATCCAAGCTGTTTGGTTTCCTATATTCTTATTCATATGTTGTTTTAACTATGTGGTGTGTCTGTATGCATATTTCTGCCTGGAAAATAATTCTTGAGTTAAAGTCTACAGGCTACATCAGATTTTCCTTTTCCTTGTTCCAGTTGTATTCAATTCTTAATTAGCCCTTTAATCTACATAAAAAAGAACATGTATCTTCTGAAGTTCTTATCCCTCCTTCTTATAGAAATGTAGCCTACATGCATCCCAACCACTTGATTAGCTATAAAAGCCAAGAGCAGACAGGAAGTCTTCCTTGCCAGCTTCCAATAAAGGTTTCTAGAGAACCTTTTGAATTTACTAGAGCAGGGCTGTCAAACTACTGGCCCACGGGTCAGATGCGTCATGCACTGGTCACACCCATGCCCGGTTTAGCGAAGGGGGAAAAGTCCCAATACATCACGGGATGCCACCGTGATGACATGAGTTTGACACCCTTGTACTAGAGAAATGTTGTCTTGCTAGAGTGGTGATGGCAGCAACCAGGCATCAGCTGATTGTGGAACATTGCAATACTACAGAGTGTGGGGAAAATAACAACACAACAACAACCATAATGATGATGATGATGATGATGATGATGATGATGATGTATGCCTAAACTTATATGCTACTTGATTCCCAACAATTCGGGCAGCTAACATCAAAGAAATTACAATAAAAACCATAAAAGGTTAGGAGTAAAGATGGCAAAAATGACAGAGCAGATGGGAAAGAGCGGTTTCAATCTCCCTTCCAAAGGCCCAGCTGAAGAGGAAATTCTTCATACCACTATTGAAGACTTTACAAAAATGATCAGGAAGGCTTGACATCTATATGACAAAAGATTAGAAAATTCAGAGTTCAAGACTTTAGCTTGTTTTTCAAGATAATTTACAAGCTAATGGATATTTTTCGTTATCCATTAGCTTGTTTTTCAAGATATTTACAAGTCCTTAAGCCACTGAAGTAAAATACCTATATTTTCAAATTTACATAATTGCCCATGTCACCAAAATGAATCAAATAAAACAATATAAATATGACCAAATAAACAGGCTCTTGTATTTTATTGATTGTCGACTCCGTGGTGCTCTCTGAGCTTGGTTGATTGCTTGCAGATGTTTTCTAGCCCAGCTAATATTATCAATGCAAGTAAGTTTGGAGTTTGCTCCCTGTGCAGTAGCTTTCCCTGCCGATGTTAGTGGAAATTGGTTTTCTTCTTGGTAGTTCTTTTATTAGGGCATTGGGTTTTTTGGCTTGTTTGGCATGGCTTATCAAGGTTGGCTATTGGAGAGGATGTGTTTTGTTCCCTTTGTTTCCTTCCTAACTTTTTAAAACTCTTTTGAATGGTGTGCAAATAGAGAGAGAGAGGGAGAGAGAGAGAGAGAGAGAGAGAGAGAGAGAGATAGAGAGAACAGTCACTTGCAAAGCTTCCCCATCAGGAGGAAAAGAATAATGAGTAATGCAATTCAGCAGCAGTTCAGTATCAGAATTTTTGTGACTTTGCAAAAGTTAGCTATACTGTCTGTATTTTGTTGATTTTGGACTTCCAATTGCAAAGTCTATTGCTATACTCTATGACATACAATATTTTTGTAATATAAGAACATTAAATAGATACTTAATTTCCTGTTTTTTAAAGAAAATACTATCCTGTTAATAATAGTTTGTGATAAACGGATAGATATTTAATTCCATATTTTTATATCTTGCAATGTCTCAGCCTTCCATCCTTTTGAGGTCGGTAAAATGAGAATCCAGACTGTTGGGGACAATATGCTGACTCTGTAAACTGCTTAGAGAGGGCTGTAAAGCACTGTGAAGCGGTATATAGTCTTAAGTGCTATTGCTATTGCAATGGAAATATTTTTTTAATTGTAGTTGAATTCATGCACGTTAAAACAAAGCAAACCCCCCCCCATTCTATGTTTCAGTAGATATTATGCAAATCAAACTTTTATAATGTTTGTTATTTATTAAGATGCCATAAGACATAAGGTTAACACAATTGTCTTTCTGGAAACTGTGCTCAGACTGAAGGATATTCAGTAGTTTCTCATGGACAAAATATATCCTGTAATTAAAGATGCTGGGGATGAGAAGTGAATGTGGTCAGAATTCATTTGCATCACAAATTACATTCATCTTGGTATTTGTTGTAGATCGGATAATGAGAGGCTAGACCAGGGCATTAAAGCAACAAGACTTTATTCAGTGAATAAAGGACTGAACATGTCAGCGCTGCTGGGAGCAGGCTTCCAATGAACAGCGGCTGACCTGACCCTGCAGCTGGCTTTTATAGCCGGCTGCTCAGGTGAGTCAGCCAATGAGGAGCAATCAACGCCCCCACCGTAAGAACGGACCTGGTTGGGAACTTCAGTAAGTTCCAGGGACATAACACCCCTTCCCCCCAGATGCGAACACGCATAGTCATTTAAATAAGCGGGTGGTCTGTGCTGGCGCCCCGAGCGCCGTAACTCGTGCGAGCTGTCGGGTGACCCAGCGTTCGAAGGTGCGGGTAGGGTTGGTGATGGAGTGTGGTCTTGCTTGGGGGCCTGCGTTGGTGCCAGTGTCGAGTTTCTGGTCTGCGATGCCGTGGTCCCATTAGGTGGCACGGGTGGCGGATTCACCGGGCAGTCTCGGTCTGTAGCCCACTCTCCCGGCTCGGGTGGTGACGGCGACAAATCCCTGGGATGGTCTCCGATGGTGTGGCGCCTGGGAGCCGACCTGTGCCCATGGTCCCACACTGGCGAGGGTACCCTGGCGCTTCCTGAGCTGGTCCAGGTGCCTTCTCCAGATGCGGCCGTCTTCCAGCTGGACTCGGTACGACCTGGGACCGGTGATGGCCACGATCTCCCCTGGTATCCACAGTGGGTCTCCGGCGTAGTTCCTTGCAAAGACACGTTCCTGCAAGACAAAATCTCTGACCCCTGCTATTGAACCAAGAGGGGTGTCAGGGCAATAGTGAGGGTGTAGCCTATCCAACACAGTTCTTAGGCGCCTACCCATCAGGAGTTCAGCCGGTGACTTGTTGGTGACCGTGCATGGGGTTGAGTGTTGGCTCAATAAGAAGCGGGAGAGTCTGTGGTGCCAGTCCTCTTTGTTGAATCTGGCTAGCGCTTCCTTCGTGGACCTAACGGCTCTCTCTGCCAATCCGTTGCTGGCAGGGTGGAAGGGTGCCGTGAGGATGTGTCGAATGCCAAGGTTGGTGGTGAAACGGCTGAATTCCGTTGAGGCAAATTGGGGACCATTGTCTGAGACTATCGTGTCCGGTAGACCGTGTGTCACGAATAGCCGGGTCAAGGCCTTAGTAACTCCTTGCGTGGTGGTGGTGGATAGTTGGGCCACATCGATCCACTTGGAGTATGAATCTACAACCACCAAGAAGGTTCTACCTTGCATTGGCCCAGCTAGGTCGATGTGAAGCCTGGACCATGGTGCGTTGGCGCTCTCCCACTTGGTGGGA
This sequence comes from Pseudonaja textilis, assembly GCF_049901715.1. Taxonomy (NCBI): domain Eukaryota; kingdom Metazoa; phylum Chordata; class Lepidosauria; order Squamata; family Elapidae; genus Pseudonaja; species Pseudonaja textilis. Next base: position 40,887,581 of record NC_141994.1, on the reverse strand, counting down.
GTGGTGACTGGAGGGACTGGTCTGGATTCCTGACAGGGCTGGCAAGAGCTTACCCACTTGACGATGTCGTCGTCCAGGCCGGGCCACCAGACGTAACTTCGAGCTAACGCCTTCATCCGGACGATGCCCGGGTGTCCCTCGTGCAGTGCCTCTAGGACTGGCGTGCGCAGTGCGGTCGGGATAACGACTCTGGTGCCCCACAACAGGCAGCCCTGTAAGCTAGATAGTTCCTGTTGACGGGTTTTAAAAGGTGTGAATTCGGTTTCAAGGTTAGTGCCCGGCCACCCACTCCTCACCCAGTCCAGTACCTGGGCGATTGTTCTGTCAGCCTTAGACTTTGTGGTGATGTCGAGGGCGGTGACGGGAAGGTTGATCTCTGTGACATCGAAGATAGCATGGACAGGGGCTGGATCCTTAGCTGGAGCTGGCAGGGGGCAGCAGCTGAGGGCATCAGCGTGGCTCAAAGTTTTCCCTGGGCGGTGGATGAGTTTGTACGAGTATGCCGCCAGGAATAAGGTCCATCTCGTCATCCTGGGGGACAACACTTGGGGGGTCTGCTTGTCTCCGGAAAGCAGACCCAGGAGTGGTTTATGATCTGTGATGAGTTCGAAGTCGTGGCTGAAAAGGAATTCATGAAATTTCTTTACCGCTGCGACTGCGGCTAAAGCCTCCTTATCAATTTGGCTGTAATTACGCTCTGTTGCTGAGAGTGTTCTGGAGAAGAAGGCGATTGGTGCCTCGGAGCCGTTGGGTAGTCTGTGGCTTAATACAGCTCCAATCCCATAAGGGGACGCATCTGCTGCTAATACTAAGGGAAGTCGTGGGTCAAATTGTATGAGGACAGCGTCTGATGTGAGTAGCGATTTGACTGCGTGAAATGTGGTGTCTTCCTTGTGCCCCCAGTGCCATGGTGATTTTTTATCTAAAAGCCTGTGTAAGGGCTCTGCTATTGAGGCTTTGTGCGGTAGAAATGATGCATAGAAATTTAATAATCCCAAAAAGGCTTGTAGCTCGGCTTTAGAGGTTGGAGTGGGTGCCTCATGGATTGCCTTGACTTTGGACTCTAGGGGGTGGATACCTGATGCGTCAATTCTATAGCCTAGAAAGTCCACCTGTCTAGTGGCAATGGCACATTTTTCCTTTTTTAACTTGAGACCATGCTGTCTGAACCTGTCTAGAACTGCTCTGACTCTCTGGAAAAGTTGGGGTCTGTCCCTGGCCGAGACCAATATATCGTCGAAGTAGGGTACCACGCCAGGGAGGCCCTGTAGGATACGTTCCATCAGGGACTGAAATATGCCTGGGGCAACGCTTACGCCAAATTGGAGCCGCCTGCACCTGAATGCACCCCTGTGGGTTACAATGGTTTGTAATTCGGCTGTTTGGTTGTCAACAGGAAACTGTTGATATGCTTGCGACATGTCCAATTTGGCAAAAATGGTGCCAGGCTCAAAAGTGTGCAGTAAATGCTGAATGACCGGGACTGGGTAAGCGCTAACTTGTAGAAAGCGGTTAATTGTTGTTTTGTAATCAGAACAAATTCTCAGACTGCCATCCTTCTTAAGGGGTGTGACAATTGGTGTCTCCCATTTGGCGAAGTCTGTGGGTTCAATGACTCCTTGCTTTAGCAGTTTGTCAAGTTCCGCATCCAGCTTAGGCCGAATGGCGAATGGTACCCTACGTGGCTTCAGCCGCACGGGAACTGCTTGGGGGTCTACTGAAAATGAGATGGGGGTTCCGTTATAACACCCTAACTCATTGCTGAATACGTCGGAGTAGTCAGTGAATAATGAGTCAGTGTCAGAGGTCAAGACAGCATGGACCCCTGTTACCCCAAGGCCGAGATGGGGGAACCAATCAAGCCCCAGGAGACTGGGGAGGTTGCCGTTAACTACCACTAGAGGCAGATGGCCTTTGAAAGCCTTAAAATTAACAAGGAACTTGCCTTTGCCAAGTACCGGGATGTCCTTCCCCTGGTAGTCCCTCAAGGTGAGTTGGCACTTCTGGAGCTGGTTTCTTGATAGTGTGGGCTGGATCTTCTTGAGTGTGTTCCACGAAATGATTGAGAGCGCTGACCCCGTGTCAACCTCCATGCGGCACGGTTTACCTTCTAATAAAATGGAAAGTGTGATTTTGCTGATAGAATGACAGGTGTGGTTAGCATAGAAACAAGTGCGACAATTTAGTACTTGCCTTTGTGAGCCAGGGTGGGAAAAAGGTGGATACCTTGGTGCTGGGTTGTGCGCAGCCTGGCAGACTCTGGCGATGTGGCCTTTCTTGTGGCAATTGTTACACGTGGCACTCTTGAATCTGCATGATGCTCTCGCGTGAGGTCCGCCACAGGACAGGCACAAAGTGATGTGCTTGGACGCCCCGCTGCTTTCCTGTCTGATAGCCGCCTGTGATTGTTTGGCTTGGGCGAGGCGGTGGACGTCTGTCTGATCGCTGGGGTCATCTTCGTTGATTACCACTTCCGAGTGGATGGTGGCACAGCTGGGCTTGGAGACTGGGCCTTGGATTTCTGCGGCTGACTGGGTTGCTAGTTCTGCAGCCAAGGCTTCCTCGACAGCCTGGGTGAGGTTAAGGTCCTTCCTGGCTAGCAGCCGCCTTTGGAGATGAAGGTCCTTGACCCCGCAGACGAGCTGGTCGAGGAGCATGTCATCTAAGTAGTCTCTGAACTCGCATTGGAGAGCGGCAGTCCTCAGGACAGCCATGTACTGGTTGATGGTTTCCCCTCCAGTTTGCTTTCTCATCCGGAATGCGAAGCGTCTGGTGATCTGCGAAGGCTTGGGGGAGTAATGATTGGTGAGGGTCTCCAGCAACTCTGCCCAGGGCACACTCTTTAACTCACGTGGTGTGACGAGTGCTGTGGCGGTATCAAAGACTGTGGCTCCACAGTAGCTGAGGAAGTATGACTTCTTCCTGTGCTCTCCTGCATCAGCCAGGCCAATGGCGTCGATGTAGTGGTTAAAATGATTTTTGTACGACTCCCACTTCTCTTCATCCGGCTTGAACGGTGGGAAAGCTGGATTGGAATTCATGTTGTGACTTCAATTGGTTTCAGGGCTGTAATTCTCTCTGGGTGACAACCCTGTGTGCTCCAGGTGAGCGAGGCAGCTGCTGTTGCAGCGTTTTTCCGGGTTAGTGATAGGGCTGTTAAGTCTCTCTGGGAAGACAACCCTGTGTGCTCCTAGGTGAGTGTGGCTGCTGTGGCTACAGCGCTTGCCAGACTAGTGCTTCAGCTCTGGAGAGGCTCCACAGAACCTCTCTCTCTCTCTGGGTTAACGAACGTGGCTTGCTGCAACGGCCGTTGGCAGCGTTTTGAATTTCGCGCCTGCGTGGGCGTCAGTGACTAGGAGTAACAGCACCGCGCTGTATTCCGGCTAGGAAATTCAAACGACAGCCATTTGAATTTCGCGCTCTTTTTGTGCTGAGCGGCTGCGGCTCGCAGCACTTCGCTTCCGGCTGCGGCTTGCAGCGTTTCACTTTCCCTGTAGCTTGCTAACCGAGCGGCTACAGACGCTCCTCACTTTCGCTTCACTTCGGCTGCGGCTCGCAGCGCTTCGCTTCCGGCTGCGGCTCGCAGCGTTTTCACTTTCCCTGTAGCTAGCTAACCGAGCGGCTACAGACGCTCCTTACTTTCGCTTTTGCTGGCCAAGCTCTCCAACGGCGCGGCTGCGGCTCAGCAATGGAGTGATTCTCAGCAATGGAGTGATTTCAGCTGTTGCTGCGTGCCTCTGGTAGCCATCCCACCTTCGTCGCCAGTGTTGTAGATCGGATAATGAGAGGCTAGACCAGGGCATTAAAGCAACAAGACTTTATTCAGTGAATAAAGGACTGAACATGTCAGCGCTGCTGGGAGCAGGCTTCCAATGAACAGCGGCTGACCTGACCCTGCAGCTGGCTTTTATAGCCGGCTGCTCAGGTGAGTCAGCCAATGAGGAGCAATCAACGCCCCCACCGTAAGAACGGACCTGGTTGGGAACTTTGGTAAGTTCCAGGGACATAACAGTATTAACCATTTTTCTCTTTTCATCCACCCCCACCCCGCTCCCATCTTAGCTCAGAAATAGTTGATAACAATCTGCTTTAAGGTTGCCTTGCTGGAGGCACTTTGACATATAACTTGTACTATTGAAGTACATTTATTATTGGATTCAAATTACTGGAATGGAGGCATCATGTCCCAGGCTCTTATATAGCACTGTTGCACCAGAGAGCAAAATGAAACAAACTAGATGATGATGATGATTAGTGTTTTATATTTATCTGCATTTATACCTCATTTGGTAATGAAATATCTGCAAGAAAACAACTAAGCTCAGAGAGCACCAAGGTCCCACCCACATCCAGATCTATGGTAATACTGGTGGGTCACCTTATGCAAGACCTACCATACTTCATGGGTTATTTAACTCTATGCCAAGTATGAGATAAGTAAAATATAGTGCATTGTGTTCTCATTGCTCTACTGCCAGGACATCTGTCTTCAAGAAAATCCTACAATAAGAGTAAATCCAAACCTTATTGAAATATTGATGATGGCTTTTGAAATCATGTATTTTCCAAATGTAAAAATAATTATAACACAGTAGAGCCCTATACTATTTTTTCAAATGAACCCTTGTGGGAATATGTAATTTATGTATTATACATCCAGTTGCTGATATTTCCAGTGATCTCAAATAGGAAAAGTGCAAAAGGCTAAACAATCATAATAAATCAAGCTGTAAATTATATATAGACACCAGTGTTCTGATTTCATCTGAGACTCTTTCCTACAGTTAGCTAAAATTAAATTATGAAAACAAGCAGATTTAAGACATGTGGATAATGAATTTGGAGCCCAGATTTTCTTACACAGAACACTGAATGGAACAGATGCAGCTGCTTGGCCTTTTAAACAAATCTAAACAGATCAGTGGAGAAGCCACACAAACTGATGTTCAAATGATGTACTTCAGAGCCTTATATATTTGATAATCTGATTTTAACACAATGTCCTGTGCCAAAAATGCTCCAAATAATATTTTTAATATTTAGAGATTAGTATTTGAAAACTGCAGCCTGCATTATTTGATATCAAATGCACAGATGGTTTAAGAGCGATAGTCATTGATGTGAAATGTATATGTCCCAGATTTCAAGAGAAATGCTGCTAGCTCTTCAGATATCAAGTTTATTATCAAAGAAAATTCATTATTTTATTTGAAAAGTGGGGCATACGGTAAACATGTGACTATGCAGGAAGATTTTAACAGTCAGGCTTAAATTTAATTCTGTGCAGTCAGTTTCAAGTGCTAAACTGTGGTGTGAGATAAACAGGTGTTAACAATTCTGTTCTTCCTTGGCACAACGTAAAAAGTATAAAAGAGCATAGCAGGTCTTACTAAAATTATCAAGCTTCTTTACTAATGGACCAGAGCTTCCAAACGTTGCCAGTTTTCTATACTACATTATTCATTTAATATGATTTTATGAGATAATGCTATAAACATAAGGTGTGGGAAATTTATACGGAGCTTCTTAAAGCCAGAAAAGCAAACTTTTTTCACATGTTCTGAGCAATATATAGTTCCCATATTTAACATTTAAACATCACATCTTAAAATAAGATGCTGAGAAAATGTGTCAGTGGTGAGGGATGGGGAAAAGAAGAAAGCCATGGGGGAATTAAATTGAACATGCGACTTCTTATATAAATGCATGGGAAATACTACAAATATAGATACAAAATTTTCATAGTTCATAAATTTGGGCCGCAAATGGTTCCATGGCACTTATGAATAAGACCTTTTAAATTGTATGGACTTCTTAGTGATCCAAGATGAAAAAAAAGTTTTCTAAGCAATTCAGAAAATAGCAATGTATTGCTTTTCTATGGTAAAAATATTAGATAAATTGGGGTGTCAAGATGGCACATTTTTAATATCCCATCACCCTACTTATGATTAACAGTATAATTGCCAGCTTTTTAAAATGACATATTCTTGCCTTTAACAAATGTTGATGTTACCTTCAGGCAATAAATTTCATTGATTTCAAGAGCAATTAGGATGCAATAATTGTTGGAGTTATTCCTGTGCAGCAAAGAGGAGGAATCATCTGGTGTCCTGCTTTCCATTGATCAACAACCACAATTGATACCACAACTTCTGTCGCTAAGGGATGCATCCAATTTTATGATCTTTTCTGCTGCACTCATTAAGCAGAATTTCACAGTTGTTAAATGAGCACCCATTGATTTTACTTGTCAGAAGATGTGCTGCTGAGAATGTTGCAGTGATTCTGGGATGCTGCAACAATTGTAAATATATACCAGTTATGAAGCATCTGAATCATGATCATGTGACTGAACTTTTTTGAGCACTGTTTTAACTTCAAATATTCACTAAATGAATGTCATAAATTGAGGACTATCTGTATTCTACCCCTCTTTTGTATGTAAAAGGGTTTCATGTTAGTTATTCACAGTACTGCTTTCAATGGCTTTGGAAAGCCATGATCTGCCCCTGTTAATATATAGTACTAGACATATCAATAATGTTGCTATTAATTCCTCTCTACCTTTTTATCTCTTGCTTCTTATTCATATAGATCTTTCCTTGCTTTTGCTTGTTTTTGTCTTCTTTTACCTATTAAAAATATTCCATAAATATTGAATAAACATCAAACATATTTTTTGCAAGCTGAACTGCGTGGCACATGTGCTTGCTCAGATCTGGCTATAGGAATTGACTGTGAACCTGCTGGGTGTGAGTCAAACTGGACATAGCAGCATTTTTCCAACAGTTCAGTAACAGGATCCCTACAAGGACCTAATAGCATCTTCTAGGACTTTCCCTGACCGCTGAGTTATGATATATAGCATTTACTCATCCTTAAATCAGCAGAAATTATACTGCATGAAATTTGTATTCCTATGAGCCAAACTATCCTGCCTCGATTGTCTTTGTTTGCAAACACTGTCATTCAGCTGACTTTCTGCAAGACAGTGTTTCTTAGCCTCAGCTACTTTAAGCTGTGTGGACTTCTACTCTTGCTAGCTGAGGAATTCTGGGAGTTGAATTCCCCCCAGCTTAAAGTTGAGAAACATTGTTCTAAGATGATGGAATACAATGCTTAAAGTAGATACGTTGAGGCTGACCATAGATGGTGTCAGAATGGGAGGCAATATATTCTTTTAACATCAGTACAGATAAAGAAAAATTGAACCTGCCTCATTCCTGGGTTAGGACCAAATAAAATCACCAGCAAATTATTTGTGTCAACAATAACAACAGCAACAAAATATGTTGCCAAGTTATATTTGTAACAAATCATCCAATTATTATTGTGTTTATATAAAATAATGACAACAGGCTTTATAGTAACTCAGTAATGGCTGAGTGATGCTTGGGTAACTTGAAATTGTGCAGACACTTCTGGACTGAATGGAGGAATGGTTGCTACAAAATAAGATTGCTTCCTATGTTTATAACAGAGATGCACTGGCCTCATGTTTAACCCATTTGAAAGCAAATGCCGTTCATAATCCAGTCAGCAAATAACTGGTTCAGTGCTGAGCAGATTTATGTCATTTTTTCTGAAATTAGAAGCAGCAAGAAAGAACACTGATTAGAGCAATACTTTTAGAAACTGATCCATAAACGAGATAAGTAACTGCTGTTTCAAAAACTGAAGCTGTATTTAAGTGCTTTTCTAGAAATCATCATCATCATCATCATCATCATCATCATCATGAAATTGCAGTTTCCTGCCTTAACACCAGCAGAATTGCAAAAAACTGCGCTACTCAGAACATCATACATTTTGGTTGGACTTGGTGGAGACCTAAGATGCTGGCAGCAACCTGTATCAACCATTTGCACCAGTCAATGGTATTTGTGCTGCATTTTTGAATGTAGACTGAGTTTCATGTTTAATGAATAAAGTAAATAACAACAATAATAATAAAAAACCACTAGCAATCCAAGCTGCCAACTTTGCAATGACAAAGTTGAAATTGTTTCACATTTAATATATGAGTGCAGCAAAATCACGCAAACTGATTACAAAGCTAGACATGACCGAGTTGCTAAATTAATCCACTGGTCAGTATGTAAAAAATATGACTTACCTGTATCTGAAATGTCATGGGAACATTGAAAAAGTTGTTGAAAATGAGGTGAAGATCTTTTGAATACAGACAGATTGTCATTTGCAACACAACACGCCAGATATCACAGTTGTTGAAAACCGAAGTGTACAATTAATTGATATCGCTGTACCAGAGGACAACAGAGTCGAAGAAAAAGAACTGGAAAAAATCATGAAATATCGTGACCTGGCCATCGAAACTATGCGATTATGGATGAAACATCTAATAATGATACCCATTGTCATTGGGTCAGTTGGTACCATGTCAAAGAATTTTATAAAATACATCAAGAAATTGAAGTTTCCTGCAATAACACCAGCAGAAATGCAAAAAACTGCGCTATTCAGAACATCGTACTTCTTAAGAAAATGCTTGGTTGATACCAGTCAGTTATATTTGTGATACATTTTTAAATGTTCAGTTGATTGAGTTTCATGTTTAATGAATAAAAGAGATAATACTAATACTAATAATTCTTTAAGGACTTGTCCCAGCATAAGGGATAGTCAGCTTTCCACATATTTTGAACTTCATTTCCTATTATGCCCAGCAAGCACATATGGAAATAGGGGATTCTATAATGCCTTGCTTTAGATACATATCTAAAAGTCTTGCCTATTCTTGGCATGTAAGTAACAGCCATAAACACAAAAGTGCTCAACTGCCATTGTTTGTGTGTAATAATAATGTAATGGCTGGAATACTAAGAAATAATAGTGGAAAAAAATGAATAACTGTCTTTGCAGGATAAACAGAAGGAGATGTTAATTACACAATTTGATAGAGAATGGTTATTTGCTGCCTTTGATGTCTAAATCGTTATTCAAATCTATCCATTCTTTTTATGTCCTAATCATCAGAGGATGAAGCTTGGAAATAAATAAGTTTTTGTAGGTTATGACCTCATGATGCTGATTTCATCTTCCTAGATTGGCTAAAAGCTACCTGGATATTGTAAATATGACTGCATCTGAAGTTACAGAACTTCCCTAATCTGGTTTTAAAATACTGTAGTGTTTTGCTTCTTTCTCCAACCTTGCTATATAGCTCATTTGTGACAATTTGATGGATATGGGGATTATGACAGATACGGCCTGATATCTGCCTTGTTCCTATTGGTTACTTTAGACTGCTGTGGTCACATTCTTAGTCTCCATTTGTTAATCACTATTTCACTTTTTTTTTTTGGTTGATGATTATAGAAAATTCTTTCAAACTGGCCAATATTCCTGTACCTTCCAGTTCTCCCATTCCACCATCATTTTCATGGGATTTCAGAATTGACAGGTACAGTGTGAATGGTCAATTTGAAAGAACTGGAGGGCTGGCCTAAATAAGAGCTTTCAAGCCTGGTGGGATGGGTGCTTGCATAGTAAAACAGGACAGATTTTGTATCATCATATCAACTGCCAATGGGAGAAAGGGTGATTTTAAATATATAGTAGGTTACTACTTTTCTGGAAGAATGCTAGATCCACACACCAGAAAAACAAGTGGAGAGCGCGGCAGTTGCAAAGAATGTGTGTGTGGGTTTTGCGCGATGCTCTTTGTCTGAAAGCTTCCACCCACCCTGGGGGAGAATCAAGGTTTTGACATATAGCTAAACTCATGATTCTATCTATCCAATTTTCTGGAACAAATCCACCAATTGCTTTCCTGAACTTATCCTGCTGCATTAAAGCTGAGAGGACAGCAGCACTCATATGCTTCATTACGGATACAAATTAGATCAGCTGTGAGGATAGTGCAATCTATAGCATTGTACTTTTTTGCTGACTCAGAGAATGCGGGAATGCACAGGGACACAGTCATAAATTTTAGGTATCTAAAAAGATTTCCCAGTGGACAATCCCACCATCTTCATTTTATGATGGAGTTCAAATACTGATGGTATTATACATACCAATGCTTATTCAATAGAATGGCAGTCTTTTATAAAGGGTTGAGAGCATAAGACAGTCAGATTTCCTCAACCTGGCATCATCCTATTAAACAGCAGCAGTTTTTGATTTATATCTTCCTCAATATTGCTGAAAGAGAAATAGGACCATTTTTTGGCCTAGTTCTAAATTCTCAGCATTCTTGCTTTCAAGGAATTTTATTATATCTATAAGCGCACTTTTCTGTCTCTGTGGCAGATATTGTAGTTTCCCTTTCTCTGTTGCCAAAAGAGAGAAAAAATAACTTGTTGGAACATCTCACTCAAGCAAAAGGAAAGGCATACCTTGCCTCCAGGCAGAAATTATCTCTGCACTTCTTATGCACCAGATATTTTTATTTGCTAAATAAGTACAAATAGTCCTCAACTTACAACAGTTCACTTACTCTTTTAAATTATGTTGGCAACAGAATAGTTTTGCTGTTGTCCTTTGGTCAAATGATCCTTCCCAGTCCTTATCTTATATACTTATTGGAGGGCTTTCCATTCTGGAAAGTAAACAGTTGTTGTTACTTCCATCCCATCTCCAGCCTTCCTTTCTAGGAAGGTTGTGAAGAAGGTAGAGGTTCATCAGTTTCTGAGCATCCTAGATGAAGCAGATGAGACCCATTTCAGTGGGCATTCATGACTGGGTCTGGGACAGTCACTACAATGGTTGCTATGAAAGAAGGCCTGTATTAATACTTTGAGGGGGGATTGCAGCTTGAATTCAGTCTGAAGAAGGGACACAACACTGAGGAGAAGAACCAAGCTTTATTGTTTATTGGGTGCCCGCTTTACAAGAAAGAGGGACATCAAAAAAAGCAAAGAATTGTATCGAAGTTGAGGGTGGGAAATCCAAGGAATGTGATTTGTTTGGGGAAACTAGGCAGATCCTTATCAGGGTACCTGTTGGGTTAGTCCTGTTGTTAGGCAAAGATAGGCCTCTCAGGAGGCCAGCAAAGTCGAGGAAGTCCATTGTTAAGGAGATGGAATGTTCATGGAATCAGGTTTATTGAGGATGGAATGTTGGGATTTCCCTGAATTGCAATTACACCCCAAGGGCTGCCCTTGGGCTGTACTGTGAGCTGATAAAGAGAGGCTTCTATCCTTTTGTCTAGGTGGGCTTTCAGGGAGGAGAGAGGATCAATTTGGGTTTGATAGGCAAAGGGAGAACTGGATTTGACCTGGTTATATCTAAAAGCTGGGGAGGAAAAGAGTGCAGCCTCCATTTCTTTTGTAAGGTTGATTTTCTCCACTCTATGGTCATTTTAGACTTCACAGCATTTTGAGTTAATCAATCACCATGTCTCTTGTCTGCTGTTTAATAACTGCAGAAAATTAGATCATGGGGAGAGCGGCCATCTGTTGGTACTATGGTTTTGAAGGAGGGTTGTGTCTTTGAGTCTCTCTTGACTCCTGGTGACTGTCTGGACAGGTCCCTGCAGTTTTCTTGGCAAGATTTCAGAAGTGATTGGCCACTACTTGCTTCCTAAGGCTGAGTGGGGAACGACCGGCCCAAGGTCAAGCAGCTGGCTTTGTGCCTAAGGCAGGACTACTGTGGAATTCATGTTCTCCCAGTTTCTAGCATAAGGCTTTATCTACTATACATCCTGGCTGATGATACCCAGTTATATATTGCCACAATGAGCCAAGCTGGAGATGCAGAGGATGCTTTGATCCACATCTGGAAGGACAAAAAACGGAGTCAGAACCCTTTCAAGACAGAGGTTCTGTTCATTCATTACCTGTCTCTATCAATTCTTATTTTGACTCTGGATAGGTGTACGCTACATGAAGGAACAGGTGAATATTCTTAGGTAGCTCCAGATTTTTTATCCTAATTCAGAAGATTCGTAAATTAAATTAAATATAAAATGAAACCAGAGGCTTTCCTCTTTAGTTTGATGGGCAATGAACTTGAAAGAAAAGCTGGAACTTTATTACCATATATGTTAAGAGACTCTTATATGCACAAAGATGGACAGATACACAAATTCCCACAATGTAAGAATGGACAGTAAAGGTGATGGTATTGGCAGAGATGGCAAAATTGACTGTTTTAGTTAACAAGAAGAACTTATCTAGTTTTATTTCTATTTGGAAACCATTTCTGGATTTTGTATTAAAAATGGGGAAAATGAACTTTAATTTTATATTTTGATAATTAGAACAATTTTGTTTTTATAGAAATGGCTTGAAATATCTAGAAATGTAAAGCAAAAGATTGAGGCTGTTAGTGTTTGCTATTCTATACCCCCCAAAAGTTGAAAGTCACAACTTTTCTTTTTAAAACCTTTGTATTTCTCTTTCCCTCCTTGTAACTTTCTTAATTTGTATTTGTATTTATCTTACCATTATTATTAATAATAATAATATATGTTAGTATGATTCTCATGGACTCATGGATCCTGCTACAATTGAGGACTATTCTGGAGGAATTTTTTTCTCTATTTTTACAGTTTAGAGTTCTGTCTGAGCATCTAAAGATTGTGAGGGTCTGAATGGGGAAGAACAGACTTCAGCCTAACCCTGTCAGGATTAAGTGACTATGGGTTTTAGATCCCCCAGATCTTCAAACTTTCTAGTTTTGCTTCTTCAAGGGGTGGTACTGTGCCACTGAGAGCCAGGCAATCTTGGGTTCCTCCTAGACACACAATTGTAACCAAGGGGCCCTTTGCAAAACTTCATCTTATGCACCACTTATGGTCATTCCTATACTTGCTCCCAGTCTGCTTAGTCACTTTCCAAATGGACTTTTGCAATGTCCTCTCCCTGAGGCTGCACTATTGCAGGTAATTTTGGGCGCTGTTAATTATATCTATCTGATACTTCTACTCTGTGAATTGCACTGGCTCCCAGTTGGCTGGCAGATGCAATTCAAGATACAAATTAACAGCTTTAAAGCCTTAGATGGGATAGAGCTGGACTGTTTGTGAAATCACTTGGTCCAAAGAATACCAGCCTGACCCAGGCATTCCTAAAGAAGAGGGGCATCCTCCAGGTCACTTCATTTAAGCCTTGCCAGCTTTTAGAATTGAGAATGTGTCCTTTTTGAAAGATGTCCCTATTCTATAGTACTGTCTTCCCACCCTGATATTTGATGGACCCCAATCCTATTTGCCTTTAGAAGCGGGTGAATACTTGGCTTTCGCCCCAGGCATTTGGCTCTAGAGACCTTTGTTGGTTATGTGCATTCTGTTCAGTTTGCCAATTTTTTACATTTTCTGAAATGATAATGTCCCATTTGATATTGTTGATTTGGCTGACTATAGATATACTGAAAACAAATAAACTATCATGAACATCTCTCTTTATAGTAATATCCTTTGGGTGAAGTCCTATCTGTGAAAAAGAACACCTTATCTTATGTGACATGCGCAATTTCCCAAGCTATTTTATTTCAGAATTAGCACTAATAGATAGGTATGGTTTCACTTCTGGTTTTTAAGTCAGTAAAATGTTTGATAAGGTAAGAGTTTTAAAATTTAAATGTATCAATTTATTAATTTATGCTGCTTTCATTTTACACTTCTGATTAAGATTTATTTAATCGGACATACAAATACAAAGTATTAGATAGGTTTTCCCACTGCATCAATTCTAGGTGTCAGAGAATTTGGTTTATTCCCCAGGATGATTGGCGTCAGGTTCATTTTTTAGATAACATTTTAAAGGATTCTGAATTTTGTATTCAGATAACCCTTAACAAACAAAACCCCTACAGACTGTAACATTTCAAGCTTTGACAGTTTGCATCCTAGTCAAGTTGGAAAATTAATTTACCATATGGACTCTTTTTAATGATTAAATATAATTGTTTTTCCAAATGTGATTATATGACAGAATCTAATAAACTACAAAAGCCTTAATGAGTAACAGCTATCTTTCTCAGTTTATAAGAAAAGATTAAATCTGATAGTCAACTATTAGAAATATTATTAAATAAATAACTCAGGGCAAATACATGGAGCTGAGTCGTATGAAGTTTGCCATGTAATCGCATAACTATTAGGTTTACTAAAATTCTTGTTAAACCTTTATGTTATCCCTGGATATCACCCCAAACACATAATTGTTTTTAGTCTTATTAAAAATGTCTCCAATGACTTGTAAAAAAATTATACCTCTGTTCATCACCCACAGTCTACTTTTTGTTACTTATTCTTTTTTATTTTACTGTAAGCAATTCTTCATCAGTTATTGATCTTACCAAATGTCCATGTTCTTTTACATGTGGAAAAACCAACAGAAAATTTAAAAGTGAGAATTTGCATAATAAGGTAAAAGAACTTGAAAGATTCTTTAGTTAAACAAGTTGCAACAAGAACATGCATTGCCAGACTTCTTTTTGCTTATCAACCTACATAGAGAGAGCTCTGTGTGCAGAACTACGTGAATATAAAGACTACAGAGCCTCTCTTGAAAATATATTAATTAACATCCTTTACTGAATTCATTACTCTATTTCAGTGTTTCTCAATCTTACCATCTTTCAGATATATAGACTTCAACTTCCAGAATTTCCCAGCCAGCATGTGGGGAAATTTGAAATCATCATTAAAAAACATAATACTCTGTTGGATATAACTATTCTTTTTTTTTTTCTGTGATCAAAAAGAAACCGTACATTCATCTGTATAGGAACTGGAAAAAGAAATATTTTCCCTCCATTGCTCCAGCTATTCTAAAATTATAAAGATAAAAGCAATACAAATTATGAACCCCCAAAAGCAGAGACTACCGAGGATATGTAGAAAGAACGGTAGAAGAGCAGTATAAATCAGGATTATTGTGGTCAATGGGAAGTAGAATGAATAGGAGCAACAGGGATTGTGTAAAATTGTAATGGTAGAATGTATCAGCTGTTGGAATTACTTGAAGGAAGCCTTCTTTGTGGAACTCTTAGGAGGACAATTTGTGATGTTTGTGTTTTGGATCACAGCCATGCAGCATGTTCTTCTCAAATGTCTTAGGCAAATCTCTATCCAGAAGGCAGTTCAAATTTGCTGAGTACATATGTTTGGGTCATTTGGTATGCAATTAAGAAAACAGCTGTAATAGAGGGCATGCTGATGCCAAGGATCTGTGTCCTTGAACTGCATCAACCTCTAATCATCATGCTAGAAAAATAACAAGTGGATTCATAAGTGAACTGGATTGATTCCTTAGTCACAGTGTAAAAGATTTTGATCGATAATCAGTGGAGGAATCAAAGCTTCATGCTCAAATTGAATATGTTTTAATAGTGTTCAGCTTTATCATCTCACCTAATTTGGAGAGATGAAATGGGGCCTATCTTTACTGAGACAAGGAGATATTATCTGCTGGGTAAAAACAGTTCTGGAACCTTTGAGACTACACAAGGTTTATGAGTTGTTGTAATCTAGAAGCTCTTCACAAATAGATTGCCTAACAGACTCACAGGGACTTTGTCATGAGCATTTGACAACAATATTTGAGTTCAGTTAGTTACATCACTTGTTAATAAATCTAACTTGGGCTCCTCATTTGGGAAATTTATCTTTGGCTTCGAGACACTGATACTATCGCTGTAAACTAACTTACTAAGGCTTAAATATGATATTTTTTGACACCAGATTAGCACTCTAATCTCTCTCACCTCTCAACTTTCAGATGGCTCTGATAATATTTTTGTCTTTCATGTGTTTGATTCACGAAATGTGAATCATCACCTATCATGCTATTTATTTTCAAAATTTGAATATTTTTCTCTCTCTTAAATGTTTTTATAATGGTTTTTAAAGGCAATTATGGCTCTGCATGATACCAAAGACCATGTAGCATAATAAAATTATCTTTTTTGATGATATTTCTTTTATGCCCTTCAGATAATTTTTCTGGAGTCAAATACCAATGGTATATTGCTCTATAAAATAATTTTTAAATTGTAATTATATAAATTGCAGTCCTTTCAGCCACATATTTTCTCATTGTTACATCAATATATTATATCCAAAATTCTTAGCCCATTTTCTCATACATCCTTTCACTTGTTCTTCTATTTCAATAAAAGTTTAATTGCAGACAGGGAGAGAGAGAGAAAACACCCTAATAGTTGTTTCTATCAAATGATTAGCTGTCAGAAAAGATATATGCATACCTTTATTGTCTGTATTTGTATCTGGTTATGTAAGCATTTATAACAAGTGTGTGCAGGATTAAAGAAATTGTAGGTTGAATTTGTCTATACTTACAGACAGAAAAATGGAGCTGTCCCCAAACATCTGGAATAGTAATAAGAGCCTGCCTCGGTGGTGCTAGTGGATGCCCCATATAAGTGGCTTTTCCAATACTTCCAATTTTCCTGTGGTCCTTGTGCTCATATTAAACACGCTGAAGCTATTCTACTTACCACTTCTCTTATGCCTAAGAAACAGTGACCATGTTTTTAAAAAACATTTGCCACCCTGGTGCCGCACACCCACTGAGCTTATTTAAAATCTTTAAACATGGCAGGAACATCTCTATCCTGTTCCACTTGCCAACTCCTGGCATTTTGCCCTCCCTACAACAATCATGGCATCTTGGAAACTCTTTCCCCTGGTAGTTTCTGGCCAATTTCAGTGACAGATTTCTGTTCTTCCTCTTGGAAATAACAAGGATAAGGTGGATTGCTTGCTTCCTGTTGCTCTTGTACTCCTTACTTAGCAAACTGGAGAAACCCCTAGTTAGTTCAAAGAGAAATTATGAAGGTCATGTATGTAACAGAGCAAAAAATAAAAAGTGAGGTGAGTTTCAGTGGAGCTGAGAAAGAGTTTCATAGCTCAAACCCTATCTGTAGAATAAAATGACCTGCTGCAAGTAGATAGCAGGAGCAGAAAGCACGTATAGGCTTCTGAATGGTGCAGCCAATCTGTATGAGGGACATACAGGTAGCAAACTGTTCTGTTGGCGCAGTTCCCATTTTTAAGAAATATTTTCATATACACCTTGTGCAGCAAGATCATATTGGATTCTTTTACTTGGCCAGTGCAAAGGTACATTGAATCATATGCTTTTTGTGTAATTATGAAACAGGAATGTTGTTCCAAAGGAATGTATTTCTTCAGGGCTCTAAAACAGGAAAATAAACCTCAGAATAATCTTAGCAGGCTGTTTGACTTTGTTGTGGTGACCTTCAAACATTGAAGCTTAAGAATCAGCTGTTCACATTTATCAATGTCCAGTTAATAAATCAACTCATCATGGCAGGAGTACATTTTAATTATCACATAATTTGTCATAATACTGAAGAATATATCACTTTGGAAGTAGGTAACTATAATTTAAAAAGTGTAGATCTATTCATAAACTATGCCTAAGAAATGAATTTTTAGTCACAATGTTACTTTTTAAAATAAAAATGATAAAATGGTTTTAAAGGGTGTATATCTTTTATTGCAATGATTTTTCTAGCTGTACATATTTATTTTTCTTGGAAAAATGTAAAATAAAGGATTAGAAGTTATTTATACAGTGGAATTAAATAATTTAGCAGCAAGTGAGATGTATAAACAATAAACAATGCAAGACTGATTATATATATCAAATGAAACAACACAAAGTTCTCTTTGGGGTCTGGGAATTAATATTGAAGGTCAAGACTTTAATGGAGGGCACAATGTTAGGAAGGGCAGTTAAATTAATTTGATTTCCACATAGAAATCTCATTCTAGTAACAGAACATTCACATAGGATCCTCGTCCCATTCTTGAATCATCTTTGGTAGAGAGGAATATACATGAATTTAATAAAGGGTAATAAGGGGTAATTACTGCCAAATAAATATATCTTTGTCATATTTTTGGCTAAAATATGAAAGAGATGGAGGATTTTCATCACTGATGGAAATCTTCAGTCCCTAGTTTAATATGGGTTTACTCTAGACTTTTCACAGCTATGAATTTTCAGATTGTGTTCAAGAATACATTATACCATCTGCACCTGGTTAGACAGCTAGAAACTTTCCTGGAGCAAGATTAGTGTTTGTCTCCCACCCTTTCCACTTTCTTTTAAATGTGATGCAGGTATAAGTTATGATTGTTTTTGAACCATAGCAATGGCTTATAAACGCAACTGTTGCTGCACTCAGATTTAATTGGAAAATAATATAAAAGGCCTATCCCAGCAATTAGGACATTTCACTCTATTAAGCAAAATGATAAAAATAAAACTACAATGAAAAGCTGCTTTTATTGCCAGAAGGGAGCTGGCTTAATATTGAATCCATCCTCAAATTGGTTTTCTACAGGCTCTGTGTTCTGGTGAACTTAATTAAGGTTGAACTTAATAGTATTTATTTCACATTAGATGCAGCAGATCTTCTTGGGGCCTTTTGCTTTCTGTTTCCCCCAATAGATTTTGAGTGCCCAAAAGCAGGTATGGCAATTGGGCTGCTTAATCTTTTTTTTTTTTTGCTGTTTCAAAGTAAGTACTTGCTGAATGTATTTCTAGGCTATCAGGCAATGAATTCTTATGAATTTATAGGGAAATAACTTTGGTTTGTATCATGGCTCAGCCAACATTCCATTTTGTTCTATCTTGGGGCCTCCTTTGATCAGAATATGGTGGTCTTGGCTTTGTTGAACTATAATTGTCTATACCTTGTTTATTTCTAGACATCTGAAGTTTTTTACTGGGTCAAAACTTTGATTTCTCCAGCCTCTAGAACACCCTGGTCCTTTGAACTTTAGCGTCTTCATCAGACATTTCCCATTTATTTTCAAAACCTTATTCAAAACTGCAATATTGGTTCTTGTCTTAAAAAGACAAGAATTACATGATGCATGTTCCATGCCAGATGCTAGATTCTGAATTTCCTTGTGCACTAACTGCATAGCTATGCAAACCATGTATTATTTTGAAAAAAAAGTCAGCATTCAGAAGATATGAGCAAGACATAAATAAAAGGAGTAACTTATGCTTTATTTTAAACTTGAATATCCCCCACAAGTAAAACTGCATTTCTGCCCCTTATTACAATGCAGTAGTTGAAGATTTCAACAGCGTTCTAAATTCTATTCTCAGGCTATAAATTTTACAAGCGACAGCTTAACTTGTAATCTTGCCAACCTAACATGGATCCTAACCTGCCATAGTGTTTAAGACAATAATTAACTCATAAGCTTGTATGGTTTTCCTCATAAATTAATCCTGCAGGCATTACAAGAGTAAGGGCAGTCTTGGCACATACTTGAGTCATGTGTACATATGTCTGTTTTGTCCAGCAACATTATACACTCCACAACCCACTATTTCAGCTTGCTCCATTAGAATTCTTGGCATTCAGAGCTGGCTTAGAAGGGTTCACAGTAAAACCTCTCTTTAGTCAAAGAATATATCTTGTGATCTTGAGTTTAAAAACTTACTAGAGAATAAGAAACAAGTTTTAGCAGTAGGTTAACTAACCTTTGTGTGCTTTAAGAGAAAGAAAAGAAATATCTATGGATTTTTAGCTAAAAGTGCCTGATTTTCATGACAAAGATCTTGGGTTCAATCTTTTTTCCAGACAGCATTGGGAAAGGCCCAATTTATAGCAGAATATCTTATTGCAGTCAGTGTCTATGGCTATTGTTCTATGTGGCTAATTTCTTATATTCATAGGAACTTTCTAGCTGAGAAAATGACAACTGACTTTGGAGTGATGCTTTGTGAGCTGCATGCCAACAACACAAAACCCAAGTTTGTTTTATTTCAAACTTAATTGAATTAAACATGCAAAATTATTGTAAGCCACATTTTTGTCAGATAAAAATGTCAACTTGATGGCAATTTTTAGAAAGATATTGAGAGTAGATCTATGACTTTTTGGAAGATTGAGGGACCTTCAGTCTTCTTCAAAGTAGAATTGCATTGTTTCTATAACAATAGCCAGCCATGAAGAAATTAAATAGGATTCTTTTTTCAGGCATGTAGATATACTAATATGAAACACTTGACCAGTTTAATTTCTTAAAATTAGGCAATCCTACTAAAGTGCCCCAATTCCAGAGATAGGGGAGTGAAGCAATCACTGTATTTCGTGGCTACGAGTAGAAAGAGGCTGGAAACTATAGCTACACACTAAGCAGACTGCATTGGGTACATAAGCTGTCTAGGTTTTAATCCTTAGGTGCAATGGAAATTACTATATCCAGGATGGAAAGAGGATTCTATTACTGATCCCACTGGGTTTTGCACACGGAATGGAAATCTTAAAGAGGAGAATCATTTTGTTATTTATCCCAATGGCATAATATCCAGGATATCCACTGTTTCATACTTATTGATATTTTCAGACTTGAAACAAGCAAGTCATTGCCCCCTCCAAAAAAAACTGGAATAGTTTCTTCACTTATTTTGAAATGATTGCAAATTTGTTCAGCTTCTGATGATAGAAGTGTAGATAGTAGATTGTTGGAGTGTAGCCAACAAATATTGTAATACTCCATAGTCTTAAGTTACAGGTCTCATAACCATAATGAGATCACTACCAATAGGATAAAATTATATTTACCCAAATGCAGGAATACGTATTTTGAGGGCTTGCTATATCATTTAGATTTAGATCATCCTATAATAGCTATGCTAAATTTGAGAATTCTATTTGAATTCTGCACTACCAATTTATTAGTTAGGAATGCAGCATTTAGTTTATTTGTAGTACTAGAAAATCTTTGGTTGCAGTAGAATCAAAGCTCATTTTTTTTAGGAGTCAATGTTTCCTTCATATCACATTTTCTGAGCAACTGCAGAGTTAAAAATGGATTGAGCAGTAGTATAGTTGTTGTAAACTGAACTCAACTGTGACCCAGATTGTAATGGTAGTAGAAGCATGTGACTGCTCCCATCTATGCCAAATCCTGCATGGATCCACCCATCTAAACCAAGAATAGAGAATGAAGGGCAAGTAACTTGATTGTTGTGCCACAGACCTTTTCTGATATTAGTTGATATTACTGAAGAACAATTGACATTCTTGGCAACATTTCCAGGATATAAAATGCTCTTATATGTAAAAAACATGATTTTGTTAATCACTAATGGTCATCTCTGTATGGATGGGGAAAAGGCCAATATTGGCACATGAAGATCTTTGTTACTACCTACCTACTGTAGCAGCTGTCACTTAAACAATGCTCCATTTTTATTTGGATGAGTAAAAAAGCAGTTACTTAGGCATAAATTACTGCCATGCACTTGACAAGCTTTCAGTTTTGCTAGCTGATGCTAATTTGCTTATTATATTTGTTAAATTTATATTCTGCCATTCATTCAAGATCTGAAGCTGATGTACAGGTCACTCCCTTCTTCAGTTTCACCCTGTATCAATGAACCTGTGCAATAGGAAGGGCTGAGAGTGTCTGTTGCAAAGTCACCCAGTTAACTTCCATGTCTGAAGATGGACTCAAACCTGAGTCTTCCTGATCCTAAGGTAGTTTAATAGCTTAACCACAGCACTATTGCATTTATTATGGCTGCTAACTTGAGGAAGATGGGGGAAGTATTCATACATGGATAAATTCCAGGAACTTAACACCCAAGCCTTTAAGGAGGAAGCATGAAATGAATGACCTGAGGCAAAAGGCAGAATAATGAGAGGTTAAATCAAAGGGAAGATGGACCATTTGCAAGATGTATTAGTAGTGATTGCCAAGAAAGACTGCCACAATTTAGATGATTTTAGCAGTTAGCATTAAAGAGATAATAAACTCTTTAATAAAAAGATAATAAATAAAAAAGACATTTGTTTCTCCCCACCATCAGGTATGGTAATCTTCAACTTTGCTGTGGCGTCAAGTAAATCAGATTTTATTAAAAAGAGAACCTCAATTCAGCCTCCAAGCTAGTTACCTATCAATGAAAATACTAATGTAAACATCCATAGAGAGTCAAACCTAAGGCTTAAGCTATTTTAGAAATGAGAAATTTCATTAGCCATAATTACAACTTCTAAATATTCTTAGATACTCAGAATTACATATACTTTCACCAAAGATTTGTGTGAGAGCAGTATTGTATGACAGTTTTATTCCAATTCCCATTTTAATGGTTTCAAGTCATCTGTCATTGCTAGCTTAAATCCATTCATGCAGCTGTGAACTCTTTCAGTGGTAACAACATCATCTTACACTTGTTTACATGTGCTACATTTGCACATCTTTTTTAATGTGCTTATCTACATTTTACCTAATTCTGCTTAAAGGAACTGAAACATTTTAGTAGTGTTGCAATAAACTGCTTGGAAACAGATGTGCAAATTCCACTTTTATTATCTGTTCCAACCTCTCTGTTGGAAATTGGCATATATATACTATTAGGCAAAGAAATATAGTAACCAAAAAGAAGGATTATTGCATCTTTAGCAGTCATGGAGAAGACGTAGGAATTTCAGAATTCTATTATTTTGTTTCCATATGGATTTTATATCTTTGGCATCTTTTGTGTGGGTGTTCTTTTCTTGTTTTAATGTTTTTTACAAACTATAATTAACAAACTTCCCAGAGTTACTGGGAGTAGGGTGGCATATAAATGTATTGAATGAATAAATAAATAAGTAAGTTTAAAGGAAATAAATACAAACACAAGACTCATTTTCCAAAGGTGCAGGTACAAATTAAAAGTGTAGGGAGCAATTATTAATATAATTTTACAAAGCAATAAAATAAACCAGAAGTTTAAATTCTTTGACCAAGATTGCTGTGCCACAGTACTAAAAGGAAAGAACCAAGCATAAAGCTCAGGTTATGTCACTATGACACAGTTCATATCACTACGACTGGACCCAGATTTGACACAGAAGAGTAGAGGAATGAATTAGAGTGAAGACTGTCCAAAGTTTGTAGATTTTTTTTCCATTTGACGTTGCTTCATCCAAATGGCCAAATATCTTATCAACCTGTCTGAATAAACTTTGCCCTTAGTAAAATATCATTATATCCACCCAAAGCAGGATTATTCCACAAGTAATAAGTAAATAAAACCCTAACAAATTTGTAAACAATTTTTTGGTTCACCGGAACCATTTTTGTTCCCATCTCTCTGAAACTTGCTTCAGTGAAAAAAATGCAGAAATATCATTTTCAGTATTGTGTCATTTAGACTTTTCTGAATGTGCTTTAGTTTAACAATTCCAAAAATATATGAATTAGACTTTTGAGTGTCTAAATGAGCAAATATAATAGTGATTGCTACTGCAACCTCTGTGCCTTTTGCTGATCTTCACCAGGAAGCTGTCTATGACAAAACTAACTTAAATAAACTTGTTATTTTGTTCCATAATTGAATAAGCTAAAATCTTATTGTAACTGGAACAGAAACAACATCTGAATTCAATGCTATTTACCTTTAGGTAAACAGAGTGTAAAGTGTGCTATGTCAGTAAAAATCAGTGAACTTAAGTATGCTTAATTCCATTTTCTATAATAGTCACTAATTCACAATTTAGATAAAAATAGATATAACTTGTACAGAAATCAGTGAAAAAGTAGTGATTGAAGGCTATAGTTTTAGGTTCATTCTTTCATGATCTGGGGATGGGGAATTTTAGTAGTATATAAATATACTAATATTGTACAGGTAGTCCTCGACTTATGACAACAATTAAGCCCAGAATTTATGTTAAGTGAGACATTTAAGTGAGTTTTGCCCTATTATATGACCTTTCTTGCCACAGTTGTTAAGTGAATCACTGCAATTGGTAAGTTAGTAACCAGGTTATTAAGTAATCTGGCTTCCCCATTAACTTTGCTGGTGAGAAGACTGCAAAAGTTGATCTCTTGACCTTGGGACACAGCAATATTCATAAGTATGAACCAGTTGCCAAGCATCTGAATTTTGATTACATGATCATGGAGAGCTTCTAAAGTCGTAACTGTGAAAAATGGTCTTAAGACACTTTTTTCAGTGCCTTGAAATGTTGAATGGTCACTAAATGTTGTAAGTCAAGGACTACCTGTATACAGAGAGTTTTAGTAGTATATAGAGCTCATGGCCTTTGTATCTTTTCCTTCTAGTTTCTTCTAAAAAAGTAGTTTTTGTAATCCTTTTAATTTCTGATAAAAAAATAGAAATTCCTTTTTTCTTAATTTGATATTATTTACTATTTCATCTCACACACACACATATATAAGTATGTTTAGGCCCATGTATCAATTGCTATAGGGGTCCAATCAGTTGTAAAGAAATTTGAAGTTTTTATATTAAGAGAGTTGGAAAGGAAGTTTAGAAAATATTACTTGGAGGCTAGAGGGCATAAAAGCCCAAAACATCATGTCTCATGTTTTCATTGCCTGAAAAGTAAAAGAAAATATTTCTCCAATGGTAGGATCTTTTTTCTGGATTGCAAAAATATGGTGCTTTCTGAAACACAGAAAAGTCAAAGCCAACTGTGTAGCTAAACTGGGTTCTAAACATACTGATTTTATTCTTCACATGTTGCTCAGTGTCTGGGCAGAACGAAATTTAGAATACAGTGAACTTGCTTATTGTAGCTGTTAGCTGTAGATGACTGCCAGGGGTGTTCTGTTTCTCTATTTCTGAGGTCTGTCTTTTAATAGATCCACTCTGCGAATTGATCTGACTCTACTGATCTGTCTATTGAGTGTTGGGTAGATAATTCATCTCTTGTATGTCTGGTTTAAGTTCATCATTTGAGCATTTCTTTCAAGTGAGTCAGAATAAGTGCCAGATCAAACTATTTAAACACATTA
Source organism: Pseudonaja textilis (assembly GCF_049901715.1). NCBI lineage: Eukaryota > Metazoa > Chordata > Lepidosauria > Squamata > Elapidae > Pseudonaja > Pseudonaja textilis. The sequence continues at coordinate 40,862,830 of NC_141994.1, read as the reverse complement.
TTAATAAGTTACAGCCCCTACTGGATAAGGACATTGCATTTTTCCAAGTTCTGGGTGGCAGGCTCATATAGAAACAGATGCATATAGACTGCCAACCCAACAGATTTTCACAGGCAATAACAAACAACAGACAGTGATGCCAACATGGGACCAAATCCTGCAAAAGCCCAAATGTCTATTTTGTTCTCACTAATAGCACCATCACAGGCTCCAACAAATGCAAACACAAGATTATGCTTTTTCTCCAAAGGGATATATGCCATTGTCTGCAAGCAACTCCCCTCTGAAGTCTATGTAGGACAAATGGGCCAAAACAATTAATGGACACAAATTTGACATCAGGATTTAAAACAAGGATAAAGTAATATCAGAGCACTACAACTTCTCCAGGATACATTATGGCAGGCGTTAAAGTGATTGTTTGGGAAAATGGGAGCAAATTAGCTTTGAAGAAGAAATTGCTGAATTCATATCAAAAGTTTCAGGCAATCTCAGACATCTCAACTATTATGGTGGTTTTTAAAACTTGTTACAGTTGTTAATTGAGAACATATAGTACTTGTAATCTCTCTCATAGGTAACTTGCATCTGCATCGCTAATATGTCTTTGTCTCTTCCCTGCACCCCAATTCTGCCTCACCGTAATTTAAATCTGAATCAGACCAGCACTCTATGCTTCTGATGATGAACTGCAGCTCAGGAAAAAATATGCCTTTTAATAAACTCTGTAAATTGGAAAAGGTGCTTCCAGACCCCAAATCAAGTTTCCTCAGCTCCACAAAATTTAAGACTTGGACATATTGCTTCTGTTCTAACCAGCAATCTCTGCTGCTTGCTAGACACATGGGAAAGGAAACACATGGGATTTTCAGCTAATCTGTGTGTTTGCTGGACAGGAAAACAAAACCCAGGGAGTCCAAGATCCTTCATTTGCCCTTCTTCCTGCACCTGCCTATATCTTTGTGCTTCCCTCACAGCAGCCTCTAACAGCTACAGCCTTTCCTTGTTTTGAAGGTCCAGCAAAGAATAAATGGTGTGGGAAAGTCAGTGGTTTTTGAAGCATGTTGAGGAAAATATATAGCTGGAGATATAGGGGAAAAGCCCGATGTGTAATCACTTATGTTTCAACAAAACCCTCCTTTTAAATTATTCCTTCAATTAATCTGTTGTTCTTCTTAAAGTCTAAAATATGTTCTCTATCTTATAGAACTAATTACACACATTTCTTCTAATATTATCCTATTTATCCATTGATTTATATAGCTGCCTATCTCACAAAGCAAGTGACTCAGGATGGCTTACAGCAAATTAAAACAATAATTAAATATCTCAAATCATTATAATTATTAGCAATTAAAATATAAAAAACTGAGCTAAAGTAAAAAGTTGATAAAGAAATGTTAACAATAGCAAAGCCACCTCACTAGATTATCTGACCCCTGGGTTCCCCAGATCTGATAACACAATTAAGTCCTGCGGGATCTTCAGAAACTCAGAAGAGGTCAACTTCATCTCAAATTCCACAATGTGGGTGCCACTGCAGAGAAGGTCCAGGGCCTACTATGTGTAGTTCCTTAGACAACGGAATCTGTAACATGCCTTCTCTACTGGATCTGGTGCAGGGGTGGGATTCTACCAGTTTGCACCTATTCGCTAAAACTGTTTGTTAACATTCCAAACAGTTTTGAGAACCGGTTGTTAAAAGAAATTACTGGCCTATTTCTGTAAGAAGGCTGGAAGGAAACATTCTGGTGTTGTATACAGAAACTGCCTCTCCATTCTTGGCAGGACTAGATTATTACATTCACCCTTATTGCATTCTTGGCAGGACTAGACTTCCTATTTCAGGAACTTCTCTGGAGTTTTTTTTCCCTCCTTTGCTGATACTTTGCTTGTGTGAAGTGACCATTCAAAGTTACAGTGGCACTGAAAAAAGTGACTTATGACCATTTTTCACACTTACGACTATTGCAGCATCCCCACAGTCACAAGAGGCCAGGCGAGGAGATGGGTGCCTCGATGTGAGTGATGTTGAGTTGGCCACACCCAGCCAATATGACCACCAAGCCATGCCCACCCAGTCACATGACCACCAAGCCATGCCCAACACCTAAGCCATGCCCACAGAACTGGTTGTTAAAAAATTTGAATCCCACCCTTGATCTGGTGGGTTGGGCAGATTAAAACGGGGAGAGGTAGCTCTCCAATAACCCAGTTCATGCCATGAAGTGCTGTAAAGTTCAACACTAACACCTTGAATTGGGCCTGGAAATTGGTAATTAATGCATATTGTGAAGCAAAGATGTAATGTAAGTTCTGCAAAACACCACCACCACCACCAAACCATACATAATTGCTTCTGCAACTACATTTTGTACCAGCTGAAGTTTCTGGAACTTTTCAAGAGTAGCTCATATAGAGTGCATTGCCTGAAATTCAGCCAAGAGGTATGCAGCACATGGGACATTTCCATCTTGCTGCTGTTAATACCACTGAGGACTTTTGCAAGAACTATTTTCCTTTGTAATGACAGAACATAAGTCTATAATTTAATGCTGCCCTGACGAGAGAAAAGGGGACATTTGTGTCTTTTTGTTACACACCAATATTTTTTCCAAAGTCAGGTTATACAGATAGTCCTTGACTTACAGCAGTTCATTTAGTGACCTTTCAAAGTTACAACAGCACTGAAAAAAGTGAATTATGACCATTTGTCACATTTATGACAGTTGCCACATCCATGGTATCAAAATTCAGATGCTTGGCAACTGAATTGCATTTTTTTGACCATTGCTGTGTCCCAAGGTCATGGGATCATCTTTTGTGACCTTCTGACAAGCAAAGTCAACGGGGAAGTGAGTTTTACTTACCAACCCCTTGTTATTAACTACAGTGATTCACTTAACAACTATGCCAAGAAAGGTTGCAAAACTCACTTAACAAATGTCTCACGTTTGTTCCAACAACAGAACACATTACTTCTAACAACAGAAATTTTGGGCTCCATTGTGGTCATAGGTTGCTATAAAGGAGAAATAGTTAGGCTTGGAAATAGCGAATCCCAGATTCTAGTCCACTTAAGTTATGGAAGTTTATTCTCCTCAGTTAGGTCAAATTCACAAGACCACTACGCAAGATGATGGCGAAACAAAAGAAAAGAAAAATATGTTGGGACATACTAAATAAAAATGTAAGTACTAATTCTTGGACTTAAATTAATTCTGTCCATTGATCATATAAATTAAAATATATTTTTGATATTCAGGCGCTATTTCAGTCATTTTTCAAAATGGAAATTAAGAGGAGGCTTTGCATATAAGATTAAAAATACAGATAGACTACTCCTGAGTGAGGAATGGCAAACTAGTTCAATTCTTGGTTGAGTGGAGGCAACAACTGTGACAAAAACCTAAGGACTGGATAATAGACTGGTCCCACAAACTTTTTTTGGACAAGAAATGGATGGAGATCACATATTAGTGCTCTAAAGAGCATTTTCTTGCAAGGAGACTGCAGGACAGTGGTTTCCTGTGAGTTTGAGTGCTGGAAGTTGAAAGGAATTGTCATGCTCTCCATTACAATGCAGCCTTTTAAAGCAGGGGTTGCCAACTTTTTGGACCTCAGGGACCACCAAACTCATAATTTTAAATCCCTCAGACCAGAGACCCTGGGAAAATCCCCCCCAAAGTTGCAGGAAAATTCCCCACTCCGTTTTCCTACTGATCCATTCTTTATTTGCGATCACAGGATACTGTCTCCAGCTCCATTCTCAGGGAGAGAGAGAGAGAGAGAGAGACTTTTGGCTTCATGCAAGGAAAGCAGCAGAAGCAGCAGAAGCAGCAGAAGTCTTTCTTTCTCTCCCCCAAACTCCGCCAGAAATGAGTCTTTGTGAGACTTGTCCCGCCGGTGCAGCCTCTTGGAGCAGGATGCCTTGCAGGGTCCCAAAGACTCATTTCTGGTGGAGTTTGGGGGAGAGAAAGAAAGACCTTTGCTGCTTTCCTTGCATGCAGCCAAAAGCAGGAGAAGAAAGAAGCAGAAAGAAGCAACCCAATGGCTAGGCGAGACACGTGGGGCATGTGGGGCAAGTTCCCTCCCTCCGCCCTTTCCCCCCTCCCCTCACCACTTCATGTTGTTCTCAGTGCAAGTGACACAAGCCTTGTGTTCCCACATAGCCTGGATTAATTGCTTTGGGGGTACTTTCGGGGGGTGCTTTTGGGTTGCTTTGGAGGTGAAATTTCTCTGTGGACCACCAAAATTTTCTTGCGGATCACCAGTGGTCCCTGACCCACTGGTGGATGACTACTGCTTTAAGGGACACTGAATATGATAACCTCACTTTCTAATCACTTCTGGAAACTTCCTATTTAATTATATACTAACAGAGGAGGATATTTGTAGCTCAGGGTTGAAATGAGGGGTCCTGGGTGCTCTCTGGGCTTGGTTATTTTCTTGTAGATGTTTCATTATTGAAACTAGGTAACATCCTCAGTGCTAGATGTGCTCATTTTATATACAGTACTAATGGATTGCCCTGTCAATGTTGGTGGGAGTTGTCTTGGTAGTTCTTTGGTTGGGCTGATTCCTGTTAGCCTATTTGGCAGTTCCTTTTTCGAAACTTCTTGATTGTTTGTTGTTTGGTTGTTGGTCTAAAGTTAATCTTGGTCTTAATCTCTGCTCATCTGGATATTTGTTTGCTGGTGAAGAGGTGGTCTAGTGACTGCTGGTGACTGCTCATTTTGGATTACTGCAACACATTCTACAGGAACATACCCTTGAGAAGAATTTGAAATCTTCACCTGGTGCAAAATATGGTGGCATCGGCAGTCATGGGTACCTATTGTTTAACACATGTAGCACCTCTGCTCTGTAAACTGCATTGTCTATTGGTATGCTTCCAGGTACAATTCAAGGTGCTGGTGTTACTTTTAAAACCATTCATGGATTGAGACTTGGTTACTTACAGGACCATCTTTTCCTGTCAGATCTGGCAGGAGAGACATGTTCTAGGTCCTATGGAAAAACGAGTGCCAACTGGCAGGACTCAGGAAGAGAACCTTTTCTGTCAAGGCATCTGCCTTCTGGAACTTCATTCTCCTAGAGATCAGAGTCACTCCAGTCTGCTGGGTTTTTGCAAGATCTTAAAGATGGAATTGTGTTGAGCCTGAAGTCCTGTTAGTGAACACATTTCTTAGCTGTACTGATTGACAACTGTTAGTGTTACTTGGCTACTATTTTTATGTTATTTGTAATTTGTTTTTATTTTATCTTTAATTGTTAGTCACCCAGACTCATTAATATGAAAAGGACAGCCATAAAAAATTAATAAATGTAGTAAGAATGAGCAGCAAAATGCCAGGCACAACATATGGGGAAACAACTAGCATGCTATTCTACAGACTCATTTTCTCTATCCAGTTCTGTCTTAATACTTTGAATATTAAGATAGAACTGGATAGAGAAAATGAGTCTGTAGAATAGCATGCTAGTTGTTTCCTTGTATGGAAACCTTTTTTCTCATGGGAAATGCCACTAGATGAAGGTAATTCTCTTTTTTATGTTAATCATGCTTGGGTATTTTACAAGGGATCTAATGTTTTTCTGTTTATTATAAATAGGTTTACCCAAACAACAGATTTAGATTATTTTAGCAGAGTCCTATGAGAACCATAACTGATTCTAAATGAATTGATAATTACTATACTTGAAGAAGTCACCCTAACTGAACATCTCCTGGAGTAGTAATTTTCCACGTCCATTATGTTTTGCATTTTGATGAAGTCAACAAAGCAAGCTGCTAGTTTAAGAAATATCTAATTTACTTTGTTAATGAGTAAGGGAACAGCTGGAAAAAGAATTATGTATTGTAAAAACAGACTTGTTTGGAGTTTAACACAGAGCATAACCTCTTCTCAATGTTAACAAAATACTCATTTTATGTAACTCTGTAATTAAACTTCTTCCCAAAAGAAAACAAAGACAACATAGATTTTTAGTTGAGGACACAAATCATTCTGAATACATGTTTTTATTGAAAGATGTCCATAGCTATATTTAGGGGAAAATGTTCAAGCATTCAAATATAAAGAAAGTTTTACTTAAAGAGATCTAATCAGTAGTATGTCAGTAATTATGTAACCTTTCTGATATTTATTTGAATTTGCCTTGTTTGGTCCTCCTATTTTCTGAAAAGGGTGAAAAGAATGGATTTAATTATAATTACAGAAGTTGTCCTCTCATGCATGAAAGTGTGGAGATAGAAGTATGATATTGGAATCCATCAAAATGGCTTAGCCAACTATCTAATGGTCATCCATTGTGACTGTAGGTAGTACGAGTCCCTAGGCTGCTGTTACTTTATAAGAACTCTTGGGAGTTTACAAAATTCAAACCAATCAAACAATTTAAATCAAAAACACATTTTCCCCATATTATTTTTCCATGTCCAATTCAAAAAAAAAATCACCAATACTTAAAACTGTGGAAAAACTTGTTTTAACTGTCTTTTTGAATATCACCAGGGAAGATGCCATCCAGATATCCAAAGGTTCAAACTATTCCATAGAGCAACTACAGAGATGGAGAAACACCAAGGTTTTCCTCCCTTTCCTAATTTCACATGTGGGACTCTCTAACATCTTAATTTATGATGAATGTATCTTATGAGTTAATTCTATCTGGAGGCAAATATCCTGCAAATACTCAAATGCCAAACCATAAATGTCTTTACAGATTAAAACCAATATATTAATTTAAGCTCAGAAACCCATGCAATTATCACAAAATCAGATACCGGTGGCTGTTCTCTGTTGGTAGTTGGGTGCAGAATTCTGCATTAACAGCAGCTTTTGGCAGTCTCCAATCATAGGTGATACAGCAATAGTACTGTAAGTTCCAGATACAATATGGGTTGGGTAGCCAGGGACTCAGGAAGGAAGACAAATGATGCATCAGCTGAAGATGTGTCCAAGCCTCCCTAGCTATGGCCTTCACCTACAGTATATCTCAAGGTAATGACTTTGAGAGCAGGAGGACCCCAAGAAATGTGGTTTCTGTCCCAAGCTCAGTTCTGACTGAAGGAATCCAAATAATCGATTTTCTGTAGGACACAGGGTATCCTAATCCTTAAAGCTATTATTTTAACCAGAACTAGATGGAAAAGAAGTAGGGGTTTTGTTCTGCTGACATGGCATCAGAAATAAGAAAATTTTGTGATAATTGGCTTTATTTCCACCAGTATTTGATTAGGAACATTTATCAGCTACCCATGGAGCTTGTAGAATTTGCTTCTTCTTTCCAAGCCACTTACATATCAGGCATGTAATAAGATTTTTCAAACATTGAGACTTAAATGCTAAGATCCAAACCATTTTGGAGTTTGTGCTTTATTTGTGAATGTGCTTTTGTGTAGTTGCTTACAAGTTAACAGGGGTATCAGATAAGTATTGAAGGTCCAAATATGGAAACTTGTTAGGTTCCAGCCAAAACTGCTGAAAGCAACTTTGCTGCGCTGACACTCAAATTCAACTCTGAGTTGATCACGTTTGAAATTTGTAGGAAATGAATGCAGGACTCTTCAGGGGTGTTTTCATTAAGTCTTGTGCCCTAAAGTAAACAGGATATTGCAGAAACCTTTTGGAAAAAGAAGACCGGGTGTGGCAGACCTGGTTGAAATGTTGAGGCTTGCTACTATGAAGGGCATCTTGTGTTAAACATCTGGCAGGGATTTCTGCCTGAGGTTGAAGATACTTGGGTAGAACGGAGTATAATTGAATATTGTATGTAATTTCCTCAAATCTTAATTGGGATTGCATTACTTGCCACCTGTGTAGCCTCAAGAACAGTACTTCTGGGCATGTTCAGCAGCATGTATTTATTTGAACCATTTTTATCTATTCTTAGGGCAAACTCCCTCCCCCCAATGATGACCTCATTTAAATCAATAACAAACAAGACTGTACCTGTTTTTGCGCTCAAACACAAAGTACATAACATATTTTTGACACTAAAGGAAAAACAAGTTAGAAGGGAAAAAATAGGAACAAGCTTTCAAAATATAAGGGATAATGATAACAGTCAAAGAAAGAGACAGCCAGATGGAACACTCTCAAATTGGGTACAGTTAACATCAATTATATGGTATCAATATAATCTAGATTTATTCAGATATTTCTGCCCATATTTCTGATTCTTCCCAGCGTTACCTCTCAGCTGCCATCATTAAAATATTTTCACCATCATTGAAAGTGGGTGAGGGGAATGTTTACCATCTGTATTTATATATTTAGTTTGAAGTCACAAAGCAGCTTATGACATCTTACTGACTTGCCTTGAATTCTGAGAATTGAAGTCCACACATCTTAAAGTTGCAAAAGTTGAGAAGACTGGCCTAGACTCTACTAGTTCTGCCACCACTGATCTAATGCTTTTATGTGTATTAGACTGCTTCTCCACTGAACCCATCATATAATATGACTTAGAGGCTGAAAATTATGCTGCAGTTCGACAGTTTTGAAGATTGCCCAATTGATGAAGATTGTACCACAGTAATGTTTTAGTATTTAAGATTCCACAATGCTCTTTACTGTTGTTTTTCTGCAACTAAAGCCGTAAGATTTTTCAAAAATATTATTTTAAAATTGTTTTATAAAGTTCTCCATCATTTGTCTGCAGAAGTTCTCAGTTATCCAGGTCATGGCTGTCCCAAAATATGCTCTCTTTTTTTCAAACAGCAATTGGACTTTTTTGATTTTTCTTGAAGAGGGTTCAATTCTCATCCAAGAAGCTTCTTCAATTCTAAATGGTGGAAAGGATTAAAATGTCTGCAATCAGCCAATCATCTCAGGTTAAAAACAGGTAGGCTGCAAAGAGTATAAATCCTTTGTATTCCTCACCAGTTAGTTCCAACTGAAGAAGCTTCTTCGAATTAAAAGTGAAATGTCTTCAAGAAAAAAATCAAGAAAATCCAGTTCCCATTGAAAACAGCATCTTTTGGGACACACTCCATCATTGTACATGGGTTTTGGACAGTGTGGATTAGTACCGCCCTTAATGTCATCAGTTTGTATTGTTGTCATCACTTTCTTTTTCTCTTCATATTCAGGATCAAAAGTGCAAGGTCAAAAGAAAGAAAGTGCCTTTTCTTTCTGTATTTTGTGGAGCGAAAGAGCAACTTGAGCCAAATATGATAGTCAATCTGGAATTTTTCCATAATATTGTCTTTCTTAAGCTATAAATATGCAAACTCGTCAGCTATTCCTTATTATTTCCTTTTTTGTTCTTCTTGTCTTAGTTGCTCTTCTCACGACATTGTTCAATTTGTCCTTCCTAAAAACTCAGTACTCAGAACTGGATGCAACTTTTGAGATGTGGATTGCCCAACATAGACTAGAGGGGAAAATAGCTTTTCATGTTTGGGGATTGGATGTCAATTGATGCAGTCTGGGGCTACATTTTTAGGCAAATATTGGCTGCTATTTAACCTGAGATCCAAATCCTTTTCCATTTACTGCTGCTTAATATGGCATGTCTCATCCTGTATTCATGCTTTTGAGTTTCTTCTACTCAAATGTAGGGAATTGAAATTATCCCTGTTGATATTGATTTCACCTGATACAGTATGAAAACTGTATTTTCTAACCTGCAATGTAAGTCATTTTTTTTAAAAAAAGCTCACAACTCAGAGCCTAGAATTAAGCCAAATGGTATGCCATTCAATTCTTCCTGCTTGATGCATAACCACTGAAGTATGCATTTATATACAATTTCAGCCTGCTGTATCAATCTAAAAATAGGAAAGTCCACCCAATGTTTTGCTATTTTTTTTAACCAGGATCTCATAGACTTTATTAAATATTTTGTTAAAGTCAAATTATATTATACCTATTCTGTTCTCATTAACCAACCAAAATTTTGTAAGAATGATTGTGTTGATGCTTTTAAAAATTATGGCAACTGATTATTTATTGTGATGTTATTATATTGCATTTTAACAGTTGTTAGCATCCAAAGTATGTTGAGATGAGTAGGCCTTATAAATTGAAACAAACACATAAATAAACTATCCAAACAGGAGATCAGGTTTGATATGACTTATTCTTGATATTGGCTTCTGCCAATTAGCCTTAAGTTAATTATTATACAGGAAGAAGGGATTAGTCTACCAATCAACTGATTTCTGATCTAATAGGAATTTGTAGAAGTTAATTTACTAGAAGTACAATTGCATTCATAACACTTGGATTTAAACAGGTGATAGAGCAGGGAAGAAATAACATTATTTAATTGTTGGCTTACCCTTTAAATCAGTTAAGAATTTAGAAAAATTGCCAAAAATAATTATTTCTTTACCACAAGAGATATTGTCAAACCAGCCTATTAGACAGCCGGATATTACAATATTGTGAAATATCAGCAAATTGTTTTATAAATTGCTATTGCATATTTTTGTATTATCAGACATAAAGAAAAAAGTATGTTGGTTTCTTATATGTCCATATAATTTACTTTGGTTTGTGCTATTTGAAAGAGTGGAAATACAGTATTAGTGAAAAATACACACCTTTTTGGTTGTTAATAACTTCTCAGGCTATGTTGCTTGAGTATATAAAATATCAAATACCACAAACTTTTCTTCTTGGACAAGTGGCATGTGGCAACAGGCAGATGAGTTAGTAGCAGCTACTTAGTGTGATGAATAAGATGAAAATGGGGAAACATTCACTTCAGTAAGCTTAACAAACAAAACACAATGTATGTTGTTATCCAACCCAGTTTAGATGTCATCTGTTAGCTTCACAACTGCTTCAGTCTAAATACCAAATGAACAGGTGTGAGAATCTGGTGACATGATCTGCTGCAAACTTCTGTCTGTTTTTCTGGGTTTTAAAATGTTGATTGTCTGAAACAGAATATAAAGTGAACAAAAGGACAGTCTAGATTTTGTTGAGGAATTTTCTTATGCAGCAGCTTTCTGAACTGAAGGGGAAATATTATTGAAAATTTGATACAATTGTTAGTAGTTCTAAAAAAAGGAGGCATGCTGAAATAAACTGAAATTCAATTTCCATCTGGATAGTGGGTAGATTGGGGAAGCCTTCTTATGCCTTAACATCTGCTAGATCTAAAGAGCAACAATTATCACAGTCTAAAAACAATCAAACACTTGCTAATATCAATAACAGATAAAGCAGATTAAAGTTATTGCTAAAGACAAGAGATAGGCTGGCAGTCTTGCACCATGTAGCTTATGTTTCTGCAAGCTGGTGTCATACTATCATCCAGCATAAGTGTTAGGCAGTATATAAATTGTCACACCAACACATTTGAGTGACATCCAGTATTACTAAGATTGTAGAACAAACCCTGGTAAAAGCTGAATGTATAAAGTTTCATAAGTTTCACTGGGGGAGCAAAACATGTTTAATTATTTCAAGGTGAAATCCTTGAGATGTTAAAGGGCTTAACTTTGCTTGGATCATTTCTTGCGGTTTCTCTTTCCTTTAGCTAATTTCTTCGCTATTTGCTAAAAACAATGCTGTGCCTCTCCTCTCATGGAATAATCTAGCTAAAGCTTTCACATCCATTTTATTTGAAATTGAATTCATCTAACCCATGTATGACAATTTAACTTTTATTCTGGCTGATTGGAATGACTACTGAAATGTTCCAAAATGGAAACATCAACTGTTTTGAAACAAGCAAAGAGCACAGCCTGTTCAGTGCTTCACCAGCCCAACTGATAGGAATGGAGTTGTACATGCTTGCAAACGCCTATCTGTATTGTATGTCATATTGCAAGTACAAACAGAGGAGAGGGCTGGGAGAGTAACTTTTCTGTTTTGTAAATATGAAGCTGGAAAGGAATGCTTTGTATCTTGCCAGCTCCAGTCTGAAAACAGAGGAAGGAAAGCCGGCAATGAAACAATATTTCAATTTTCCTAAACCTACTGCCCCCTGCATATGTTTAACTCACATGCTGTCCTATATGTTGTCCTACAAAGGGTTTAAAAATATTTTGTGCTTACCACTATAAATTGCATCCCTATTTGTGGGGTATAATAAAATTAATAAGCTCTCTAGCCAGACTTCCACAGGTTAAGAATTAGGGATTGGTACTCATACAGCTGAAGCTTTCCATGATTGCACTATTGACCCCAATATATATGCATAAAGAGGCCATGAATGTCTCCGTGAACTAACAAAATACAGTATCTGCCCATGGCAAACACCTAGAATTTAGATAATATACATATTTATAAATAGACACCTGTAGGTATTATTATCGGTCTGTAGGGAGTATGTGAAATCCTACAATGATACCTGCCATTTGGAAAGCATCCCTGATAAAGAACTTTACCCAGTGGCTGAATGAAATGGCTTCCTTCTTCGTCTAAGAAATTCCCTTGCCTGACTGCATTTTGGAGTCATGTAAGAAGGGCAGGTACAATTTGTTTTATTATGCTGAGGACTAGAATATTCCTTGAGATAAAAGCATATGAAACCTGGGTAACAACCAAATTGCTATTGAACATTGATGGGGAGTGGGGAGGTGGCAGGGGACAGTGGGACAAACCTAAATGGTACAGGAAGAGACAAGAGTCCTGAACTGAAGTGAAGTTAGGGACATTTCTGGATAACCTGCCTTTTATTTCCATAGCCTTCCACATGCAGTACAAAATGCACTTGAGATTGTGTATGAATCTATTTTCTATCTTCCCTACCTTGAAAGCTTCCTTGTGTGTATAGCAATCCAGACAAAGTACACGGGCATGAAATTTGCCAGTGTTAATAGGGTGGCTTTGTATTTTAGTTGGGGGAACTTAACAGTTTTAGAGAGTGTGCAAATGCCTAGGATGAAACTTCCCTGTAGAAACGATAGTCTGATATTGAAATTCTGTCCAATTGCAAACCTTACTAAAGGTCATAACAAAGGACCCAGGATAATCTCACATCAACAATGGGACTGGTCCATAGTCAGCCCACATAATCTTATCCTGATATTTTCACCTTGGATTAAGCTGAAGCTATAACAGGAAATAAAATGATTTTCAACAAATTGTTTTATTCCAAAAGATAATGATGAGCTAATCTATTCAATGTAAAAGCAACTTTCATTACTCTTATCATTCTTTGTTCTCTTAGAGACTGTATGTGTATCCCTCCAGACAAAGGACTCCTAATGCTATTGCTGGAATGAATTGTGAAGTTAATCTCTTTTCCTTCTTAACTCTGTGGAAGGAAGGCAAAGTAGTAATGTCTGACCTCTCCCGTAAAGACAAACAGTGAAAGAAATTGGGAGGAAAGATAGGAGGGCAAGATTTTGTGAAACATTAAAGTAAGTCTTTCTCTGGGTACATACTGTATAATTATTTAATAATTAAATTTAATTTTGTTATGAGATGGGCACAGCTCATCTTATAACAAAACAACTCTGGGTGGTTTACAGCATTAAAGCATTAAAATCCTAACAAATATCTTTAAAGCAATAAAATGGAAACCCCAATCAAACATATATCCTACCGAGCTATTTTTGCAATTGCAGTTTGAAAAAAAAAATAGCAATCTAACTGCTATACTATAGACCATATTTTGTAATCCACAATGGCCAAGTTCACATCACTGAATAAATTACATAGTAGCTTAATGCAGTTTGTGAGCTCAGTCACCATATTCAAACCTGATGGGTGGCATAGTTAAGAGCTTAAGAGCCAAAAATCTACAATTTGGAAGAAAATGCAATTCTACTTTTTAATTAAAATTATATGTGAATTTTAATGTTTTCCATATGTGCCAAATTTGAAATAGATTCTACTGCAGTTTCCAGGAAATAAAGGCCAGGCTCATAAATGCTTAAGAGTCTGTTTATTTATGCATTAGAGAGTTGTAAGATTAAACCAAAGTTTACTTCAGCTAATTTAAAAGGAAGTATAAAGTCAAAGAGTGATGTGACAATTGTATATTTTCTAATACTGAATAATGGTAGGAGTCTGCATCATAAGACAAGTGCCAATGAGTTTTGTAGTATGTGTGTGTGTGTGTGTCTACATACATGCATACATACATACATACATACATACACATATATAAGAATGGTTTCCAGGAAATTCTGTTGAGGTCATATATATATATATATGTGTGTGTGTGTACATACATACATACATACATACATACATACATACATGGATTGGTTTGATTAGATTAGATTGTGAGTTTAAACTTGATTTAAGGTTCTTAACTACACAACATGATATCTATACATAATGATTTATTAGACTTTTTGCGATGTCCTTCTTAGCTTTTAAGCTAGTCAATTGTTACCTATTGGCATAACTAACATCTCTGCAGGGAAAAATTCTGGTTCTAAACTTATCTCACGCTCGTTTTGCCTATTATGTTACAGCATCTTGTCTAAAGAATTCTCAATTTTTGTTTGGGCATCTAACATTAAAAATTGTCCTCTCTATAATAATGCTTTCCTTTTTATACAATGTCACTGGCATCCCATATGATCTTAGTGATATCTCTTAAATGCAATAATGTCCCTCAGTAATTGAAAAATCTGTGTATTACATTGGCATTTTCCTGTATCCTAGATCGTATTTCAGTGTGGTGGAATGTTGGGACCTGATTTTCTATGTCTAAGTGCTCATTTGCCTGGTTATAGAAGATTAGGTAGGTGACAACATTCTTCACATTGTAATACTTGTCTTGAAGAGGTAATTGTTGCTTTACTAGACAAGTGAATGGAATTTGGCCAACACAATCCCAGATTTTCCAGAACTGAATCTAATGACCTACTCATGTAGAACATGATTTTTTTCTTAATTAATTTTGATACATTCTGGTTCTTTGGGGCCTAATGCTGACTAGCTGTGTTACTGAAGCCACTGAAAATAATAATAGACAGTTACTGTATATGACAAACAGGCATTTATAAAGGAATAAAAAGTACACAGCTTTCCCTTTAAGAACACTATCAGTCTTAGAAGCTGTCATTGATGATAGTAGATGCCAGAATAAAAGAGACCAGAAAGATAACATTTGCACATGTTTAAAAGTGATCAGTTTATGCCAGTGGTTGCTGAATATTACCTTTAACAATTCTGTCTTTTATTGTGACTGTTGCTGTAACTGCTTTCTGAATAACAATAAGATGTAATGGGACTGTCATATTAAGCTTGTAGGTCCATTGAGTGGCTTAATACAGTAATCTAAAGGAGTTAAATGGGTGGTGACTAGTATTTATCTTGCTCATGATTGACCACACTTTCCTTCCCTTTAATTGTCCATATCTTCTCTAGGATTAACACAAGAGAGAGAGATTGGGAAGTTGTGAAATGACAGGTCACTGAATGCAAATGTACCAATTTCAAATGGCTGACTACACCCTGCAGCTGAATTAACCCTGCTGTAAACTCTATAAATACCTTTGGACATAAAGCCAGTGGAATCTTTTATGTGGTTAAAGATCTGTAAATGATCAACTTACTCTTTCAAGATTATGTGGAGGTTAAGTTCTTTAATATCCCCTTGGTTGAGATGCAGACAAAACTGTTAGGACTGTAGCAGGATTTTCCTGGAAGAAACTAGTATGGGGCAGTTCTTGCAGAGGAAGGAAGCATTTGACTGAAGCAAGTTAGAAGTTAAAAATTTACTGCGCAGTACCAATAGCTTTGCACCATTCAAAATACAGCTCTCATATTGTACTAAACTATCTGAAAAACTTCACACTTGGTAAGAGCAATATCCTCTGTGAAACCATACCATGTCACTGCTTCTAATGTATACCTCTTGGTTCTGGCAATTTTGCAGTTATTCCAACCCCCACCCCACAAATTCCTAATGGGTTTTTATGACAAGAAAAAGGTGCAAGAAATATCAGAAACTATATCAGAAAATACAGCATAGTCATAAAACACCAAAAGTCTCTTATGGAAGGGAAAATCGTATTGCTCATGCTTCATTTGCTATAAAGCAAATTATATTCAATTACTAAGTTGTCTTAGAAAGACTGGAAAAATCCTGCTTGAAAACCTAGACAATTGCTGCCAATTAGTATTGTCACTTTTGGCTTTAGATTGGTCTGTCATATTAACACTCAGTATCACACCCAAATCATCATGTAGCTGGTTTGGTTTGTCTGAATATCTGTTGTAATGTGTAAACCATGACTTTTGATTTAGCATTACATGGAGTCAGGATTCCACTCTAAATAAATAATTAAATAAATAATAAATAAATATTTTTAAATAAATAAAATAAATGTGTGTGTATGTGTATGTATACATGTATGTATAAATATACTAATCTCTCTCTAACTAATTATACAGCATATATATATATATATATATATATATATATATATATATATATATATTTTCTGAGGTTCTCGTGGGTATTTGTATGTGGATCTTTGGTTGTTCGGGTTTTCTCCCGCGTAAGATTCAAGTATCTAGGCAACATTTCGATGAAGTCTCATTCATCATCTTCAGGCTTCTGTCTTCGGCTCTGTGCTTCTCTGAGAAGCACAGAGCTGAAGACAGAAGCCTGAAGGTGATGAATGAGACTTCATCAACGCTGCCTAGATACTCAAATCTTCGGGAGAAAACCCAACAACCAAAGATCCATATATATATATATATATATATATATATATATATATATATATATATATTGTGTGTGTGTGTGTGTGTGTGTGTGTGTGTGTGTGTTTTTCTGAGGTTCTCATGGGTATTTATATGTGGATCTTTGGTTGTTCGGGTTTTCTCCCGTAAGATTCAAGTATCTAGGCAACGTTTCGATGAAGTCTCATTCATCATCTTCAGGCTTCTGTCTCCGGCTCTGTGCTTCTCAGAGTAATGTGAGATTGCAGCTGCTTCCTCCTTTTAACTGCCAGTGGGGGTGGGACTTGATTGGGTGGGGGCTTGGCTGTGTTCTGATTGGGTGGGGGTGTGTTCTCATTGGTAGGGGGTTTGGCTGTGTTCTGATTGGTTGGGGGGTTAGCTGTGTTCTGATTGGTTGGAGGCGTGTTCTGTTCAGGTGGGGGCTTGGTTGTGCTCAGGTTAGTCTTAGTTGCTGGGGGATTTGAGCTGGTGAGTTGTGATCTTGCTGTTTGGCTTCTAGTTCGTGGTCCTGCTGCATCTTCATAGTGGGTGTCGGTTTGCTTCATGTATGGCTCGGAGGGGTTTAAAGTGGGTAGTGATGCAGCTGCAGTGCAGCTTCTGGTCCATGGTCGTGTCTCATCTTCTGGGTGGGTGGGAGTCTGTTTTCTACATGGAAGTGTGGTGGTGGCATCTTGTGTGGCTCTCATGGGTGTGGGTCTGGTGTCCTTCTTCATGTTAGGTACTCGTCTGTTCATGAAAGAAGACACCAGCATAATAATCCTACCAGCAGACAAGGGCAACGCGACAGTGGTAATGAACACATCCGACTACCAAAACAAGTTAACCAACCTACTCCAAGACCCCACATACAAACCCCTAAAGACAGACCCCACCACCTACCTAGAAAAAACTACCAAATCCAAAATAAAAGCCTCCCCCATCAGTGAAGAAATCCAGCAAGGAATCATACCCAGAGAGAAATCATCCAGATGCCCCAAGCTTTATGGTCTCCCCAAAATACACAAAGAAGGAACCCCACTCAGACCAATAGTCAGCTCCATAGGCTCACCTCTACAAAACCTAGCCAAATTTCTCGCCAAACAACTACAACCCTATGCAGAATCCATCAACTCACACGTAAGAAACTCATTCCAGTTCATCGAGATCATAAAGAAACAAAACTTACAACCTAGCGACCTACTAGTAAGCTTCGATGTCATATCCCTCTTCACCCAAGTGCCAATAAAAGAAGCCTTGACAGCCATCCAAAACAAATACAACCCCCCCAAGCACATCCTAGATCTAACCAACCACTGCCTATCCAATACATACTTCACCTACAATGGACAAAAATACAAACAAATAGAAGGAGCACCCATGGGATCACCCCTCTCACCTGTCATCGCAAACCTCTACATGGAACACTTTGAAACACAAGCACTAGAAAAATACGACCACAAACCCAAACTCTGGCTCAGATACGTAGATGACACCTTCATAATCTGGCCACACGGGAAAGAAAAACTGAACAACTTCCTCACACACCTCAACAGCCTACACCCCAAAATACAATTCACCATGGAAACAGACGCCAACAACCAACTTCCCTTCCTAGATGTCTTGGTATACAAAAGATCCAATGGCTCCCTAGGACACACCATCTACCAGAAGAAAACACATACTAACTGCTATCTACATGCACTCTCACACCACCACCCAGCACAGATCAATTTCGTAGCCAAGACACTCATCTCCAGAACAAAATGCTTAGCCGATGAACAACACCAAAAAACCGAACTACACACTCTCACCAACGTACTTACAGCCAATGGATTCCAAAGAAAGAAGATTACCCACCTAATCCAAAAAGAAACCCCAACCAAAATCCAAGACAGAGAACAAGAAAACGGCAAAGCCCTCCTCCCATATATAAAAGGCACTACAGACAAAATTAGCAAGATCCTCCAAAAACACAACATCAAAACAGCATTCTGCACAAACAGAAAAATATCCACCATCCTAAGAAACCCCAAAGACAAAATCGAATTAGAAAACCAAGGAGTATACGAAATCCCCTGCACTGCCTGCCCTACCACATACATTGGACAAACTAACAGAAGAATAAGTGCACGCATTGAAGAACATAAGAACTCTATCAAAAAAGAAGAAACGACCTCTTCCCTGGTCCAACACCTCAAAGCCACAGGACATGAAATTGATTTTAAAAATACCAGAACTATCGCCAAAACCGAACACTTCAACAGCAGAATAATCAGAGAAGCCATAGAGATAGAAAAACGCCCACACAGCATGAACAAACGAGATGACACCTCCCGCCTTCCAGCCATTTGGAAACCTGCCCTCATGAACAGACGAGTACCTAACATGAAGGACACCAGACCCACATCCATGAGAGCCACACAAGATGCCACCACCACACTTCCATGTAGAAAACAGACTCCCACCCACCCAGAAGATGAGACACGACCATGGACCAGAAGCTGCACTGCAGCTGCATCACTACCCACTTTAAACCCCTCCGAGCCATACATGAAGCAAACCGACACCCACTATGAAGATGCAGCAGGACCACGAACTAGAAGCCAAACAGCAAGATCACAACTCACCAGCTCAAATCCCCCAGCAACTAAGACTAACCTGAGCACAACCAAGCCCCCACCTGAACAGAACACGCCTCCAACCAATCAGAACACGGCTAACCCCCAACCAATCAGAACACAGCCAAACCCCCTACCAATGAGAACACACCCCCACCCAATCAGAACACAGCCAAGCCCCCACCCAATCAAGTCCCACCCCACTGGCAGTTAAAAGGAGGAAGCAGCTGCAATCTCACATTACTCTGAGAAGCACAGAGCCGGAGACAGAAGCCTGAAGATGATGAATGAGACTTCATCGAAACGTTGCCTAGATACTTCGAATCTTACGCGAAATATATGTGTGTGTGTGTGTGTGTGTGTGTGTGTGTGTGTATGTTTTCTTAAGTTTTCGTGGGTACTTACATGTATGGTATTCAGCTTGTTCGGGTATTTTCCCACGTCATTATAGTTGTGCTTTTAAAGTTGTAGCAACGTTTTGGCAGAATCTCATCTGCCATCATCAGGCTTCTGTATTGTGTTCGTCTGTGAGTCAGACTTTCACAGCCATTTCAGTTTTAAATTTGGGGCTAGCTTACTGTTGTGCCAGAATGGCTTTTTCTTCATCCTGATTGGTTGGGAGTCTTGGTCTGTGTTTATTGGTCTTGGAGTTTGCTGTGTTCTGCTTGATTGGTGTTTCTAATATCTTCTGTCTGTTTTGTGGCTTTTTTGTGTCTTGATTGGCTGGCAACATTGTGTTCCTGTATTGGAGGCTTTTAGTGCAGCTTGGCTCTGAGTAAATGGACGGCTATCATTTGTTAGGAAGCTAGGTTTCATCTGGGTGCCTGGTTGGGGTGTGTTTGAGCTGGAGGTATCAGGGGGGATCTGTTTGTGCCCAGGTGTTTGCCTGGCTAGTGGTGTGGAGATTTTTTTGTTTGTGAGTGCAGGCTTCCAGATGATTGACAGTCTGGTGGAATCATCTATTCATGCTTTCAGGTCTTTTTTCAATCTCTATGGCTTCTCTGATAATTCTGTGGCTGGGGTTTTCTATAGTGGCTAGGGTTTTGGTGCCATTGAAGTTGATGCTATGACCTGTGGCTTTCATGTGTTGGACTAGTGAGGAAGTGTGTTCCAGCTTTTTTACTGCATTTTTGTGTTCATCTAGGTGGGTACTTATTCTTCTATTGGTCTGTCCAATGTATGTGGCCGGGCATGATGCACAGTGGACTTCATATATGCCTTGGTTTTCCAGGTCAATTTTATCTTTGGGGTTTCTAAGGATGGCTGCTATTTTTCTGTCTGTTTTGAAGGCAGTCTTGATGTGATGCCTGTGTAGTATCTTACTGATTTTGTCTGTTTTTGTACTACTAATTTCCAGATTTATATCTTACCTCAACCTAATCCTTCAGGATTTCAAATTGAATAAATAAGAACAGAACAGATAGAGGAAATATGCGTGGGAAAATAAAATAAATCAGTTACCTATATTCAGTAGTATATTTCTTAAGTTTTCCATGGTAAGGAATTTATAATTATTATGTCTTGTTATATCCTGTAATCCAGACATGATTGTTGAAATTAGAGGATTCTTGCAGTTTTGTACACTTCAGTAGGAAACAGCTAGTATTATCTTCTTGGAAACCTCAAACAATATAATTTTAGGGTTAGCAATTTTATTGCAATGCCAGCTACTTTAAAACCACAAGGTCATTGGGGTCAGAATTAACATTTATTTAGGTAGAATATCTCAACCAATGTTTATCTGTTAAATCACTATATGGATCAGAAGTGTCAAACCCAAGGCCTAGGGGCTGGATCTGGCCTGCAGGGTGTTTAGATCTGGCCCGCGGGCCACAGTGGAAACAGAGAAGGACCAGCCTACAGTGCCTCTGCCAGACAAAACATTCCATTTTTGCTGGCAGAGGGTTGCAGGAGGCCATCACAGCTGAAAACAGAGCTTGCAAGGGGCACAAGTTTTTGCTGACAGAGTGCTCGGGCCACCACAGGCACCACCGACCTGAGTGATGTTGAGCTGGCCATGTCCACCCTGGTCATGCCTACCCCAGCCTCCCAAGGTCAAACACAACCCTGATGCGGCCCTCAATTAAATTGAGTTTGACACCCCTGAGATAGATGGATCATTAGAATGCTCATATATAAATATATGTCATTCCACATTTGGTATCATAATGTTCTACATGCTCAAACTCAAATATGATGTATATAAAATATTTTGAACTGTATCTTCCACCTTGAATTGCAAAAATAAAGATGGAATACACATCTCATAAATAAATAAAAATAAAATGTAACAAAAATTATTAACATTAGGAATGCAGAATGATTTTCCTGTGAAATAACAGTTCAGAAACAACCTATTTAAAATGAATGAGATGAATATTCATACCTTGCAGATAATTCAGATGCAAAGAAGAATTTAACTGGCTGAGTTTGTTGTTCCATTTCATTTTTTTCTGCCTGAAAGAAATATTTTTTTCCCTGTACAGTACTCCTTTGCCATGCATCATGCAGTCTTCTCCAGAATATGCTGTTCCCATAAGTTCTGCGATACAGTTCCCAGATTTTTCAGTTTCCAGATATCTATCTATCTATCTATCTATCTATCTATCTATCTATCTATCTATCTATCTATCTATCACCTATCACAACACTTCAATTTCACTGTACTTTTTATGATTCAAGGCAATTTATATAATCACAAAATACAATATCAGTTGTAACAGCAATTCAGGTCTGCCACACATCTTAAAAATATATAACTGTGTTTGTGGCTTTTATGCCTTTGTGAAATATATGTAAGGTGCTGTTTCATGAACTTAGATACTGCTTCATAGAGTTTTACAGACTAAGAGTTTACAGAGTCAGCATATTGCCCTCAACAATCTGGGACCTCATTTTACTGACCTCGGAAGGAGGCAGCGACTAACACTATTTCCAACCTTCAGGAAAAGTGCACTACTTCTACGCTAGGCAATGCCTCTCTCAAAGAAGGCATGAGTCCAACTTATAGGCGACAGAGTTCATGCCACAGAACAGCCTATTCTCAATGTTTATAAAGTCAAAAAGAATCCCATTGATTTTGCAAGACTGCAGGCTACTTGAGATCTTGTGAGTGATTTTGTCACCAAAGAACTTTGTGTAAATGTCACAGTGGTCTGTGCGGAGATTTTCTTCTACCTCTTATGTGTTATATTTGCATATTCAGCCAAGGTGATGAAGAAAACAATGATATTGTAGCTTCATGAACTATTGCATTAAACAGATTATCGGGTTTCTTTTCAGTCTGGGTTTACAACTGGATTTAGCAGAAAGATAAAGCAGTTTGATGGATGAGTTATACCAGAAAGAGACAAGAGAAATACATCCTTATTTCTTGGCAGTTACAGTTGATCCTAGTATATATTGAAATCGGAAAACATGGTTGGGCAGTGTGGTTTACTTGCTTGTTCTCTACAGAATTAGTTGGGGATTTGAAAAAGCTTCAATTGATTTTATTTTAGTATGTATGTGCATAAATTTCTGTGCCAGCAATTTTACTGATACCGTGACTCTAGGCATGTTCACACACACACACATATACACATACTGATTTGAAACGGCTGAATATTATTTTCAAGCTTGGAGCTACTTTTCATCAATAAACTGATGACATTTAGTTACATTCTTTTTTCCTATAACCTCAGAAGTGGACTGTTCTAGGGGCTGTCAGTGTTTTGAGACTGTAAAGAATGATATGTGGGAGAACAAGCTAAAAATAAACCTGAAAAAGTTGAGTTGTTTCTGATTTTGCAGCCTGGATTCAGGATTTAGATAATATGCCTGTTCTGGATAAGCTCATACTCCAGTGTAAGGATTAGGTTTATATCTTGAAATCATTACTGGTAGTAAATTTATTATTATCACAGGACATCGTAAGTGTGGTGGCAGGGAGGCTTTGATTGATAAAGTAGATGTATCTCTGCATGGAGGACAGAGACCTAATTTGATGACTCAGTGTATTGGTAACATACACTGCTGTTATGGAGTAACTCTTGAAATTACAGCTGGCACAGAATGTGACAACATAAATAGTGAATGGTGGATTGCACAAGGTTTCATGTAACTCTAACGCTGAGTTTGACGTCTGTTTTCTAAGCCTAATTCAGAGTTCTCACAGTGGTATACTATATAAAGTAGAATTCTTTATTGGCCAAGTGTGACTGGACACACAAGGAATTTGTCTTGATGCAAATACTCTCAGTATACATAAAAGAAAAGATACATTCATCAAGAGTCAAGAATCATAAGGTACAACACTTAATGATAGTCATAGGGTACAATTAGCAATCAAACCTACATGCCCAAAATTATTAAGCCTAAACTCCTTGTTTATAGTCTGTCCCATTCTGATGCATTTATTATCAGAGATTGATTAAGCATGGCGAAAATAGTTCAAAAAATTGTCAGTAGTAATTAAACAAGCTTACTTACTATTGTTTAGCAGGATGCCAAAAATATATTTATTCATCCAGTCTTTTTTTGTAGTTTTTAAAAAGTGAAATACCTATAATTTAGCCCTTAGTGTTTTATATTTTTTTATTTCAATGTTGCTTTTATGGTTTTTAATTGCATTTGGTGGCCTAGCCAGAATCAGTAAAGTTTTTCTGAAATGAATATTTTTATTTTTAAAAAATAAAATAAAATACTTGTAACTGAAATATTTTGTTACAACATGTTTATATTTTATTGACAACGGGTTATATTAGCAAGGATAAGAGTAGGAATGTCAATAGCCCATAAAAAGTATTTATTACAACCTTAAACTGTGTTCCTATTGCTATCACTTACTCCTTAGGCTGCTGTGAGGGAAGACTGATCTATGTATGTTACCTAATTTTCATCTTCTGAGGAGAATTCCTTTGGGGTTACAGATATCAAAGCTGATACCTAACTATGTGGTTCCATCATGTAACCTGCACTAAGTTGTCATGAGACCAATTTGTAAAAAATAGAATCACCGGTGTTAGTTTACACTTCTGGATGCTGCTCCACAGAGCTAGCATGTCATGCTCTGAAGTCACCTATTATTTTCAGAACTTAATTTCTCTTTGGCCTCAGTGAACTTTTGAAAATAAGTACAGAGTATTTCAATGCCTGCCATTTTTTTTTTCCAGACTCTGATTTCGAGAGATGAAGGTCCCTGAATTTAGAGCTAAGGGCAGCTGTGTTACCTAGTGTAGCATGCTGTAAACTTTGGGAAACCAAAGTACATGCTCTCAGCACATGCCTGCTCGGAATGTGTTCTATGATTTCATTCAGGTGGTGTGTCTACCAGCTTTTTACACTCCTAAAAAGACAAAATTCATTTCTATTGTTTTTGTATTTTTTTATTCTGACATAAAAAGTTTTGGAGATACCTGATACCGTACTGCAGCCTACTGCTTCATTCTTCTTGTGCAGTGTGGAATAGCTTAGAAATGGAAAAAAGAAATTTAAAGTCTATTAATGTGATTCTGAAGTCATTTACCCAGAATCAGTGGTGGGATTCAACATTTTTTACTACCAGTAAAATGGCTTGGTGGGTGTGGTGTGGCTTGTTGGGTGTGTCAGGGGAAGGCTATTGCAAAATCCCCATTCCCTCCCCAGTGGTGGGATTCAGATTTTTTTACTATCGGTTCTGTGGGTGTGGATTGATGAGTGTGGCAGAGAAAGGATACTTTAAAATCTCCAGTCAGAGGTGGTATTTGCCGGTTCTCTGAACTACTAAAAATGTCCACTACCGGTTTTCCAGAACTGCTCAGAACCTGCTGAATACCACCTTTGCTCCCCACCCCACTAACCTGCTTTCCAGCTCTGTTCTCCTGTGCAGGGCAACAAAAGATAACCCAGCGGATCAGCTGGGACTTGGGAGGCAGAGAATAGATGGGGGCAGGGTGGTATTTGCCGGTTCTCCGAAGTACTCAAAATTTCTGCTACTGGTTCTCAAGAACTGGTCACAACCTGCTGAATACCACCTCTGCCCAGAATGGTAGACATAGTAGTAAAGGAAATGCCTTTGCTCTGATTTACACATTGCATGATGCCATGTCTGATCACTTGGACTGTTACTAAGTAAATGATAGCATCTTCACCTGACTTAGATCCTACAGTATGTCCTTTTTTGCTAGCGTAGTGTGAGAATATAAGCCTCCACATCGATTCAATACAGTAATAGTAACTTGTCTGCAAGTCATTTTGCATATCTAGTAGAGACACCTAGTGGCTTTGGTGCAGAAGATATAAAATAACAGACTCCTGCTGCCTGAAAATAAAGTGGCAGACAATAGTAGGTCTTTGAGCTTAGGCTTAAGAAGGTGAGATTGCCACCCTATCCCATGTTGTGCTTTTAAGTTTTAGTCAGTCTTATGAACATAGTTTCATAATACAGTAACAGGACCTTTTCCCTGATTTTCTTTCAGGCCCTGGAATTTTAAATAAACTCTAAGGGCATCTTACTCAACAGCCTCACACACGTGAGCTTATTTTATTCCTACCTAGTACTTCTATACATTGACCTTTGAAAATGCAAACAGTCTGCAATTCTCCAGAAAGAAAAGTCTACAAATATGACTTCAGCAAACTAAAATACATGAAAAATGTCAACAAAGTAGTTATTTATAAAATGGTGAATGATACAAATGAAATATCCCTATATGTTTTAGGTGAACTATAATGATTAACAGGTATGAAAATCTATGTACTACTAAAACTTTTGTATATTTTGATACTTTGTATTCTTGAATTGGGCAAAAACACTTCTCCCAGAGTTGCATCTAATTGCGAGATGAACAGCAAATAAATGTAATCACAACCATAGTGTTGGAAGAAAAATCCGCTCCAGTTCCAAGCCAGGAGAAAAACACTGGAAATAAAATGGAGTCTGGCTGAAAGGAAAAAAAGGTCTCTGTTTATTTGAATGGCAGAAACTTCAGTGACAGCAACTTGTTTCTGGGGTGGATGAGAAAGTGGGGTTGAGATAGGTGGGCTTTTATAGATTGTTTGGGGCTTCATGATTGAGATGCCTGTTCCTGTGTATGAACATGTTCTTTAATATTCTAATGGCTCTTGCCAGATTCCTATGAGGCCTTGTAGGGGTCGTGGCTAACTCTACAGGCAAAAGGGGAAATGCAAATCTGTTTGTCTGATCTAATCTTGTCGACTTTTGGCTTGCCTAATTGTTTTGCTTATCTGGAATTTCTGTTTGCCTTTTGCTTATGAATAGAGTGGTCCAATCCTTCTGAATGGATACAAAATTTCCTGAAGACTGGCCTCTTCATGCTTCTGCTTGAGGCTGTTTTCCTATAGTAGGAAGACTGGGGTTGCTTTCTACCTTTAAGATTTTTCTCCATTTCTCCTTTAGGGGAAATATTCTATCCTGCCTCTTTTTAATATTAAGAATAAATAATATTTTAATGTGTGGGTGGGAGGGCCTTCCTACAATAGGGCAAAACACTATCAACAAAGATACTTCAAATGGGCTAATTTACAGATTCCTGGGACCCATTCCCAAGGAAATGATATTTTGGATTTATTTTTTTTTTGCCACTGTTGTCCAGCACCACTGCCATGCTTCTGCAATGAGCCACAATCACGTGACCCTCAATTCTGATGTTTCCTGACAAGTCCCCACAAGTTTGATGAGGAACCTGGAAGGAGCCGAGGCTCCTACACTTCTTGCCATCTTCCTACTAGCAAAATCTTTGCTTGTGGGAAACGTGTACAGAAGAAATCAGTGCAAAAATGGCCTAGTCCCTCTGTACTTGCACTGCATCATGCTAGCCATTTGTGCGAAGGGGAGGAGAGGGGGAACAGGATGGGAGGGAAGAAGGAGCAAAGACAGTGTGCAGTTTGAAGTTGTCTTTGAGAACGTTTATTTATTTATATATTTCTTGCATTTATATTGCCGCCTATTTGCCCATGGCGACTCAAGGTGGTTTACAGAATATAAAACCACATTTAAAACAATAAAAACTAACAAAAAGAATCAAATAAATAAAATACAATACAATATAACAAAACCACCCCCCAACTCCCACCCCTGCCCCAATGACAGCAGATCACATGAACCATTTAATGGGTTCCATCTTGCTCTGCGTTCCCCAGACCCACTGGCAGAACCAGGTCTTCAGCGCCTTCTGGAAGAGTATTAGAATGGGGGCAATTTCAATCTCTGGGGGAATCTGCAAATTCCTCAGTGCACCCCTTCAGGTGGACCTCAATCTCCTCCTTCCCCAGGAGGTAATGGCTTACCTTAAAGAGAGTCGCTGGGAGACCATCTGTAGATGCAATTAGTGTGGATAAGTATTTACACGTCGCATGAATTGCCATGAGGTAGGCCTTAGTAGCAGCTCTTACCCATGTTCGATCGAGTTAATCCCCTGTCTTCCGCCAGCAATACTCTAGACATCTCCTCATGTGTTTCATCCCTTTCAGTTCCTCTGTATACCACGAGGCACAGAGAGTTCTATGGTTGAGGAGAGGTCGCAAGGATGCAATCCTATCCAGAGCCTCAGTCATCTTCCTATTCCAAACAGTGACTAAGAGCTCAGCTGGACTGCACAGTAGATCTGCATTTATAACCCCCACCTCCCTCTGGAATCCATCCGGGTCCATTAGTCGATGGGGCGGACCAATCTAATAGGTCCTGCCTCCCTGCACGGGGGGATGTATAGCTTTTGAGAAACTCATTGTCACCAGACTATGATCTGACCATGACAAGAGGACCAAGGACAGGTCCACCAATTCCAGGTCACATAGGCACTGCTCTGACAAGAACACCAAATCGGATGTGTGACCACTATTATTAGTCGGGCCCTGGATGACCTGGGACAGGCCCATGGAAATCATGGTTTCCATTAAATCTCAGGCCACGTCCTCCCCGCTCCCAGGGAAGGCAGGTTGAAATCCTCCAGAGCTATAAGCCTGGGGAATTCCACTGCTAGCTCTGTGGTGAGATCCAGCAGTCCAGATAGGGAAGCTTCCACGCACCAGGGAGGCTGGTACAGCAGCAGCAATCCCACCTGATCCCTTGAACCCAAACTAAGAAAAAGGGTCTCAGAGCCGGGCACTTGTGGAGCAGTACCTCCAGAGGCTACTAGAGATTTTGTGATAACAACAGCCAAACCTCCTCCCCAGCCCTGATGTCTAGACTGGTGCCATGCTCGATAACCCACCGGGCACATTTCTACGAGGAGAATGCCTCCTTCTGGGCCCAGCCAGGTCTTGGTTATACAAGCCTTGAAGCTTTCTTTGAGAAAGTTGCCTTCTATTCAAAATTGTGATAAACTATTTTGTGTCAGTTGTGTGAACCAAACTTTGGAAATCTTAACATAAAATATATGTAACCATAAAAGCTTGGTATAGGTATCTGAAGATATCCAAAAGAAAGGCAAATAAGCTTCTCAATGGGTGCTGCATTCAGGTTTATGCTAATCAGCCTCAAACCAAGATTCTTTTGTCATATTTCAAAATATTTGGAAGCACTTCTTCCCAATATGGCAGTATTTAGCAAACCTTGCATGGCATTGCTATTTTTCTTGCTGGGGTGTGTTTATTGGAGCAAGATGCTTATTTCTACCAAAACTAATCATTAATACTTAACATTCAAAGCAATCTTTTTCTTAGTTAGGGCTATGCAGAAGCAATGAAGAGCAAAGATAAAGGAACCTTTCAGTAGCCCAAAACTTCAGTGCAGTAGTGACCTAGATCTATGATAGGTAGCATATATTCTGAGCAACATAAAAAGTTTCCCCTTTAGCATTTGAAAAGAGGAGCAGGAAATTATCATCAATGGCACAGCAGACTTTTCACTCTGACACCCATGCACTCAAGAACTAATCTTAATTTAAACTCTCTATTAACACTGCCCAAGTGCTAAAAATCTTGTCCTGTCATTAATCCATTGACAAGAGCAAATTTTGGCTAGTCAGAAATGTTTCAGGATCTTTGTAAGTGGCAAAGACCTAATGACATACTTTGGAAAGTTTCTATTTTCCCCCACAGGCTCCAAAGTTAGAACTGGCACTTTTTCCTGTGGTGTAGCTGCTTTGATGTCACTGCCTTTCTTGTGCTGTCCTTACAAAGTCATAATGGATAGGCAGTCCTTAAGACCACATCTGTGGTTGTCATGGTCAAAGCTAGATATGCTTATAGGAAATACAATATGCTTGGGGATAAGGTAATGTTTGCCAGTCGAAATCCTTGTGTAAAAGTTATACTACATGATGTAGTATGTTTTGAGGAAAAGTTAGAGAAATTTGGTACATGTCTGGAGGGTGATGACTGACATTGATGGCATGCTTGGGAAGACCCCTTAAATTATTCTAACATCTTTTTTTATGCAGCAGAGCCTATAGATCTGAAAAACCTGAGGATCTCCAAACTGCATTTTAATTGTTTTTTCTTCTCTTTTTACCAATTTGTCTCTTTCTGTCAATCTATTTCCTCCATTCTTAGTTGCCATTTGCAATTTGTACTTGCTTTCTGCTTAGATCAGAAAATACAGGAAGATTTGGTTAGCTGTCATGTGACCATCAATATTTTGACAAGGACATTACATTTCTACCTTCAAAGGGCTAGGAATCCTTTTGGGAGTAGAGCTGGGATTTCCTGGTCTAGCAATGAGCAGAATCGAAAAATTAACCACGTTATCTGAAACTATGTCATACTTAAGCCCCAACTCCCCTACAGCACTGCAAAAAATAGGAATGATAAGATGTTTTGCAATACTAAGGCTGGCTAGGATATCGTTTATGATAGTTCAATTCTACATACATGCTACTCAGAACAAAGATTCATTCAGATGAATGTGCAGCTAATTAGAATTACTTATCATTTTAGTCTTCATGTGCTTGTGTGTATATAATCTCCTATAGTTTTGGCTTGAATCTAACCCTTTGACTGAATTAATTTTGTTTCTGTAGTATTTCAACTAATTCATCCAGGTGAGAAAAAAGCAATTAAGTGTTGAATCAGGTTAGATATTAGCTTTGTGCCTCCCTTTTCTGTACAGTGTTCTGATTCAATACTAAACTAACATGCCATTATCTAATTATAGAGTGGGACATTAACCATTAACAACATAATTACCCATTTAGCACATCAGCAGTCATGATCTCTGTAAGAATAAAAGAAAGCGTGACCCGGTTTTGCTCAGAGAATAACAGAAATATTCCAGAATCATCCGTTTTTGGTCTTAAATGACTGCCAATCTGCTTTGGCAATGTTTTTAGACAATAGCAAAACATGGGTTCTGCAGGGTATATAATTTTTAAGAATGGAGGGGAAAATAGGGCAAGCACATATCAACGGCTTATTGTAGTACAGGACAGTAAGGACACATGACATATGAAAGATGCAACCTTGGCTAGATAAGAGACGAGTTAGTGTTACATCTGTTTGTAAGACTTGGCAGGGAAAGTGTATGATCTCTGCCAGTAAGGACTAAGGAAAGAGTTCAACTGGCACTTTTCCCCTGGCAATGGGAAGATCTCAATCAAGTCCTTAGTTCAAAGCTCAGGAAATGGGGTTGTTTTATAAAAAAACATTTCAGACATTTATTTCTAACTACCTAACTACCTCAATTCCAACTACAACTGACCTTAAATGCAAGCTACTCAATGCAAGAATCCTTGTAAATAAAATACCTGAATTTTTCCTCCTACTAAATATGGCTAAATTCGACATCATATTTGTCTGTGAAACATGGCTCAATGCATCTCTCCCTGACTCCATTACCACAGTAAGAGACTGTCATGTTTACTGATCAGATCATGAAATCCATAGAGGAGGTGTTGTTGCTATCTTGTATAAACAAGTCCTTACATCTAAAAAACATCCAAGTTACCCAAGAGCTTGCTCTTCCTGAGACCATCGTCTGTGAACTGTACTTAAATATCACATTTCGATTCTCTGTGTTACAGAGCCCCTGATTATGACATCGAACATGTAAACAAGCTAAATTCACTACTAACATGGGCAACATCTTGCCCACACACTTTTATCTTTCTTGGTGACTTCAATCTACCTCACATTAACTGGATCCTAAACAAATGTAAAACTGAACTCATACATGCAACCTTCTACAATGCTGTAACAAACCTAAGACTGGAACAACTAGTAACCAACAATACTAGACTTAACAACTGCCCTGATCTCATCTTCTGCAATAGTTTGAATTCAATTTACAGAATACAAATTAAAGAAACCTTTTCCAACAGTGACCACAGCATGATTGACTTTTGTCTTAACATACGTCGACACAAAAATCAACACAACAATGTGATCCCCAATTATAACTTCAAAAAAGGCAACTATGACCTTATAGACAACGTTCTGATTGGCAATTTCTATTCACTGGATGCAATACTGTTGAAGACCATTACAACATATTTTTACTTGAAGTCAAAAGAGTCATCAAACTATATGTACCAATAACAACTCCAAAAACCAGAAAAAACAGATTACCCATAACAGTAAGGAAGCTTCAATCCAAAAAGAGATCACTTTAGTGGAAAAACAAATCTGGTCATGTTGCCAACTTCAAAAGCCAATACAAAAATTTATGCCACCAGATAAAGACTGAATGCACCAACTATCACATTAAACAAGAGGAAAACCTTCTACGCACCAATTCCACCCACGCTTTCTACAATTTTGTAAAGAACAAACTAAAACACTCAAGGTCCATCCCACTCCTGAAAGGACCTAATGGTAAAGACTGCAACGACGACACTATTAAAGCTAACCTCTTTAACACATTCTTTGGCTCAGTATTTGTAAACAGCAATGGATCATGCCCAGTATTTCCTAGTCGAACCACAGACAACTACAATGTTCTAATACATATCGATTTTACAGTAGACAATGTTGAAAAAGCACTACACAATCTAAAACCATCTCTATCTATTGGACCGCATGGAATATGTGCCTACTTTTTAAAAAAGCCATCCACTGCCATAGCCGAACCTCTAAGCATAATCTTCAAAAAGTCTTTCAGGACCAGCTCCTTGCCAAAACTATGGTTACAAGCCACAGTCATCCCCATCTTCAAAAAGGGAGACGCCAGCCTAGTTGAAAATTACAGACCAATCTCTTTATACTGCGTCCCCTGTAAAGTCATGGAATCAATTATTAACCAATCCATTATCCTCCACTTAGAGACAAACAACCTAATATCTAATAAACAATTTGGTTTCAGAAAAAAAACTATCCTGCAATCTGCAACTCTTACACTGCAAAAACATATGGACTACACAACTCGATCAGGGCAAAGCAATAGATGCAATCTACATAGGCTTCTGTAAAGCCTTTGATTCAGTAGTACACAAAAAACTACTCCTAAAACTAAAATCTTATGGTATCTCTGGACACCTGCATAACTGGATAGAAGCATTCCTGTCAAACAGACAACAAATGATCAAAATTGGGAGCATCCTATCAAATTCTGTACCTTATGCCACCAGACTTGAAATTCTAGACCTAGACAACCTAGAACTACGCTCCCTTCGGTCTGATCTAAGTATACTACATACAATTATATTTAGCAATATCCTACCTGTCAATGAATACTTCAACTTCAACCATAACAATACAAGAGCTCATAACAGATACAAACTCAAGGTAAACCACACCAAACTTGATTGCAGGAAATACGACTTCAGCAACAGAGTGGTCAATGTCTGGAATACTCTACCTGACTCTGTGGTTTCTTCCCCAAACCCCCAAAACTTTAACCTTAGACTTTCTACTATTGACCTCACCCCTTTCCTAAGAGGTCTGTAGGGGGTGTGCATAAGTGCACCAACATGCCTACCGTCCCTGTCCTATTGTTCCTTTTTATTTTTCTTATATGTATCCATTTCATGTATTCATAACTATGTTTATTCTTATACCTTTTATAATCGCTTGACAAAATAAAATAAATAAAAAAATAAATTTTAAAAAATGCTATACACTGTATTGGCTCCCCAGCAGAGTTATATGTTCACATAATGTGTCCAGAAGACCTAAATCTTCATATAATGTGTTCAGAATATAATAATTTCATTTGTGCTCAAATGAAAAATCTACACTGATTTGTCAATAACTTATTTAATTGTTTTCTTAGCTCTCTATGATCTTCTCAACAGTAGTCTCAATACCAAAGTTCAAAAGCATAATTATTATTTCTATCCTGCTTCTTCAAAATCCACACAAAAGTGATTTGAGTTGGTCTCATGAAATGTAAAGGCAGATTTTAGCAGTCTGACTCTCTGTATGGTGTTACAATTTCCAGAAGAGCAATGGATATTAGGGGAAAGCTGCTCATTTTTTTTGCACGTGAGTTGTCACTCTGTTGAAACTACTTCAATTAGCTAATTACTAAGAGTACCCTGAGAAGTGCTGTTGTTGAAAAGTGATACAGAAAAATCTGTTCGGGAAGCAAAGTCTCAGACAGGATGTCCCAGAGAGAAGATGGTAAGGTGTTGAAGGATAAAGTGATTAGTTTTTCATAGGATACCCTATATTATTTATCTTGTCCTCAGCTCTAGCAGAGATACTGTTCTGTGGCAGTGTTGAAATACAATCAACCTATTTCATGTTTTTCCTCAGACAGCAAGGTGTCTTTAGCCGGTCTTCTAAATCAAAGATGGGCAATAGTTTTCACTGTGACTTTGTACCCTATCTGATGGTGACAAGGACATGTTTTGAATGTCACATGACATTTTTGGATTCATTTTCTCAGCATAGGGGTGTGTGTGTTTTGCTCCTTACTTTCCTGCAGCCATATTGTTACTCAAAAAGGTAGGGTATAACTTGCTGTGATGGTGTTCCAAAAGTAGTTGTCTGCATGACCCATGAATCAGGTATGCTGAAAGACCCTGCCCAGTGCTATTATCTCATGTCCTTTATTCAAGAAGTCATAGATTATCATTCATGTATACTGTATGCATGTATATGCATATGTATATTCATTCCATGGGTTAATGGGAATGTCTTTAATTAAATACCTTAATTAAAGACTACAGACCCAGATAATATAGAATTAAGATATATTAGAAAGGTTTCTTCTAATTACATCTGTGTAATTGTTTTACCCCATGATTAATGACAAGCTTTTGATCTAAGCAGCCTAAGAACTTTTAGCTCAGTTTGAAAGCTTGAAGAAGTTCACGTTATGTATGCCCAATTAAAGAAGTTAGAATGGACTCAGAAGCTCAGCAGACAAAGATGGGGTTTTGTTGTGCTGCAATTAACATCGTGATACCATCCCTTCGTGTGATACCGGGACTATTTTTTGCATTTCTCTTCATATGGCAAAACTACTAGCTTCATTGGATTGACACTAGATATCTGGTCTGTCCTTTTTAGTAACTTAAATTTACTAAATTTACTTGAAAGCTGTATCTGTTTTTAGTTACTGAATTCTCAGCAAAGGATTTATGCACTCCCCTCCCTCCCTCCCTCCCTCGCTTTCTGGCAAACTTGGGAGGGTACTTTTTCACATTAGGTTATGATTTTTGCTTGGCCTTTGCCAGATGAGGGCCATAGCAAGGTTTTTTCCTTGACATTTTATGCTACAGTGTAATAAATATAGCTCTGAAGCTAATTTATTATCCTCAGCACAGTTTAAACATTAACCTGTATTTTTTGTTGAAGCCTTTTTGCAGCCTTTTGTGTCTAGGGTCAATGATTTTCAACCTCAGCCATTTTAAGGTGTATGGACTTCAACTCCCAGAATTCCTCAGTCAAAATTCCCCACCAAGAAACTATTGCTGTTTGCAAAACTAAATAGCACAGGAATTGAAGTTGACTTGATTGAATTAAAGTAAACATTTCATTAAAGATAAATGGTAGTCTGGAAGTTGTAGTGTGGAGCAGGAACAATAATCAAGACAAGATCAAAGCATGCAATTTATAATCCTATATAGATCTCTTTTATGTATCTGAAAATATCCAGTTGATACAACTCTTGCATTATTGTAGATGTTTCTACTGCAAAACTTCTGTGATATTGTGGGATAGTAACATTGTGTACAAATGCTTCTGATCAAGAACTAAGACTCTAGATGAAATGGCTTGTTTCAACAATCTGAAGCTATTATGTGACCCTTAGGATGGGTTTCGAAATGAGTCTTTACAATAATTTTTATTCAACTGGAGATCTACTGACATGCACTTTCCGTTCTAATGAATAAAATGCATATATATGGATGAATACTAGAATAAAGGGTTTTGGTATTAGATTTATGCACTCTGCTTTAATCGTGGGGAAATAGCTATTTCTAATGTGATAACTAATTAGCCGAAGTGCTATTCAGGTCCAAATTATGAACCTTATTTATTTATTTATTTATTTATTTATACATACATACATACATACATACATACATACATACATACATACATACATACAGGCTCCCAGACTGCCAGACTTGATGTGAGAGTAGTGACTGTGATGTGAGGATGGCGTAGCTGCTCCATTGCTTAACATGTATAACTGTATATAAATATATCGCAAAAAAGGCTCCCTGGTCTTCTGTAAAGAAACTAAGATAACAAAATCAAGATACATCTCTGGAAATTCTCCCCATTTTCATGATTTGGATGTGCACTCCACAGAGCAATCAAAATGTTCACTGCCAACTGGTTTATTTTATAATTTATTTATCAAATTTACATGGCTGACCATCTCATATAAATGGAATTCTGTCTGTCATACAATAAAAGGATAAAACAATAGATACTTCTCTATTTTAAGGGATGAAAATAGCAAGTAAGGACCAGCGAGTCTCAGACAAGACAGAACTATTATGTAAATGTACAAAGCACAGCCAAAACCTTGTTCTTGAAAAGGTGGGGGTAAAGGGCATAACATTCAAACTATCTGTCTCTTGATTCCTGTATGTTGTAATTCTTGTGTACAAGCCA
This sequence comes from Pseudonaja textilis, assembly GCF_049901715.1. NCBI lineage: Eukaryota > Metazoa > Chordata > Lepidosauria > Squamata > Elapidae > Pseudonaja > Pseudonaja textilis. Next base: position 40,826,682 of record NC_141994.1, on the reverse strand, counting down.
GGAAATAACTTGTTTCAGCAGTCTGAATTGGTATTATTGAATGCTGCAACTACTGAATACAAGGTTTAATTTCTTGAGATTCAGTGTTTGTTACCATGAAGCTGAATGTGGTTAAAGGGAGATTGTGAGATGTATCCTCAGGCTGGAAAATTAGGTGCATTTTGAATGAATGAGTGAATGAGTGAATGAATGAGTGAATGAATGAGTGAATGAATGAGTGAACGAATGCATATATACATACAGTATTTATTAAGGATTACAGAATATTCTTTGAATGGCAAGTGTGTTTTGTGTTTTAAAGTATTCAAAAATAAAAGCTTCAAAAGAGATACAAATATAAATATCCAAGAATATAAAGATAAACAATATATTTTACATGCCTTCATAATGACGAACCAACATTATTGCAATTTTTTTTCATACTGCCACATTTTTCAAAATGTGATCAAGCAGAAAATCCTACTTTGGGAAAATACCCAGGGTGCAACAAATTGAAATTAATTTTCAAGTGATTCAAATGAAGTGATTCATATTCCTTCTCCTAGAAACTCTGTGTTTTCTTTATTTTTCTTCCTTTAAAGATACTTCTGGGAATAATCTTTTGATGCCTATTTTATCATGGAGAATTTGTCTTCTTCCGGATACTGCTGGAAACATAATCTTTCTGTAGTCCATAAATGCCAAAGACAATCTGATAATGATAAAAATAGTAAATTTACAACCTGAGCTAATTGCCTCCTATCTGCACTTTAGAATTGCCATTAGGGTTGTGTACTGATCTAGATTTGAAGGGTAAAAATGTGATTCTGAACACACATGTGCGCACCTGTGATACCTGTTGGCACCTTCTTCAATTCAATGCCTCTCTTCTTGGAATGAGCAGCAGGGCTCTAGAAATGATACTCCTTCTTTAAGGACTTGTCAACAGCAATGATATTCGTGCCCAAGTATACTTAGATTTGGGACCAGCGCATTGCAATAAGTTCACCGACTATTCTTTTTTATGCCCATGAGCTCAGAAATTCATTATTTCTTTTATTAATAACTAGCAGAATATTAAAAAGATTTGTGAGTGACCTGTATTAGACTAATGCATGAAGCTTGGGATACAAATTATGTGTGTGCTTTTCTTAATAGTATTCTGTTCTGTTATATGAGAAATCCAGATTTATGGGAAAGAAGGTGACAGAAGATTTTTTTTCCTGTTGCTGCAAAGTTGCCCATTGCAACTGTCTCTTTCTACTTGTGTTACTTCTATTTAAGAAGGCTACAATCCCTCAATTCTCTTACTTGGGTTATTTTAACCTCATTTTGTACTGGTTAGCAACTTTAATAAAGATCTATCTATCTATCTATCTATCTATCTATCTATCTATCTATCTATCTATCTATCTATTGGCCACCCACCTTTTAAGCCTCACTGAACTCAATGCGATTAATCTCTAAATAGGCCTGCATATGAACACAATGTGCAAATAATACAGAAATGTCCCCAAGATTGTCAAAATAGTATAAATAAACATCACATTCTCATGATTGAAATCCCTCTTGTATGTGTGATGTGTTGCAGCACAAATAAAACTGGGAGAGCCTATAACACAATGGTACAAAACTGTTTTTGTCATTTATCCTCTTCCCTGAGGTCTTCATGCCCCCAGACAACAATAAGTCTGAACAGAAATTAAGGGTTGGTTTCATACTAATGTGGAAAAAAGAGGGATGAGCAGAAAAAAGGGGTGCTGGAAAAATGTAGATGCTATATGTGTGGTGAATTTAATTTAATCCTGTGAAAGGAAGCTGCTTACTTGCTTACCTGGGAAAAAAATAAAAGATAATAAATACAAAGATTGAATGTAGTGAAATTTGCTTTTGAGTAAGCATGCAAAAGAACCGCTTTTTCAAATGATCCCCTGCCATTTTCAGAACAGCCATCCAATGAAAAGGTGCATCTGTCTTTAATTTTAAAAGCTGAAGACTAAGAGTTGTATTAATTTATTATATCAACATATCTGATAACACCTTTTTTGGCTCACAAATTTTAAGTGTCTCTTTTTCATATTTCGCTATCCATGGCCTAAATATTATGAATTAAATATGAAAAATGCAGATGTTTTGTTTTCTTGAACTTATATGAAGACTACATGTTCAAGACCTGGAAGATAGAAATGGAAGATGAAATATTTCTATCTTTTGTGAGAAGCAGCTAATAATAATACTTCTGTTTTTTATTTTGTAATATCAGCAAGCATGGTTTTTATTTTTCATACTGATGCTCACCATTTTCAGAGGTTGCAAGCTAGAAAATGTTCTTTGAACTTCAATGGAACTAGTCCATTTCCATTTGTTCAGGAAATTTATAACTTGACAATTAGTTTGTGATATGCAATGTAATGTGTGTTCTTTTAGAGGTGAGTTCTGTAGAACTTAATGCAAAAATGTTCCCTGTTTGCCCAATCTCCATTCAGTAATAATTGCTAGATTACCTTAAGGTGAATGCATAAAGGAAGTCTTCTGGTACTTATTGATACCCAGTTTTATATTTCTTAATTTTATATTTCTTAATATGATAAGCAGGGAAGACTTACAAAAATCTGGGCAACACTTTAGTATTTCTTTAGGAAATATTGCATTTGGTATAATAACATCCAAATAATTGGAATGCATTAATATTTTTTCTAATATCTACCAGAATAGGACAGCTGGAGGAAGTGAAAAGAGAGAGTTTTCTTTTATTTAAATAATACAAAAGTAACCATACAACTTCACAAACTTGCTGCCCTGAACAGCAGGAAAACCGGTATGGGAAGAATAAAGTCATTCTGCAGAAATTCTTTTCCGCAAACAAGGACTGGCTGTGATGGGAGTTGCAGTTAGAGATATATTCATGAGAAAAGCAAGGACGGAGTGGGGAGGAAATGGCAGTGTAAATATTGCTCTGTCCATTTTGTGCATGCAAAATTGAATAATTAAAGAACTTTTAGCCAGATTGGTATTGTGGCGGTTTTAATGCTTTTTTTGCATTCAACATCTTGTAAATTTTCAGGATAGAATGTATACATTATAATAAATACATCATCAGTCCATCAATTAATGATATTTTGCTTCTTGAGACTACATAAACTTCTATAATTTACTTGTCTAGACAGTTTTACATTAGTCTGCTGTCTCCTAAGCAATGCTCAACGTCCAATTGTCTGTCATTTCCTCAGGCATGCATTTCTCCTTGTTTTGCATATTCTATATGTTCAACATTACTTTCATATGGATTCATTTGTATTTCTGCCTGGACTTTGTGCATATTTATCTACAATGCATTTTTTAATTTCTTCCTAATTCAGTCTTGTTGTTTCACATCTGGCATTTGATGAGAAATTGCAATAAATAAATGAAGGATATGCTGATGTAGGAGACCTCCTTGCTGAAAACACTTTGTCCCTACTTGTACTTTGTTACTCAACCAGCAATCAGGATTCTGTTTTTTGAATCCTGCTGAGTTTCCCTTTCTACTTTAATTTGTATGCAGACGAGAATAATTTCACTGTTTTGTAAGAAAAGGCATCATCAATATTGCACATTCATTGCATGTTCTTCTGAGCTAAAGCTATAGCTCTTTTTCAACAAGCCAAACTTCTTTGAAATCATTCATTTCGTACACTCTTCTTTTCCTAGACCATACGATTCCCCCCGTCCTGATTTTAATATTAAAATATTCTAACTATAGTTGGTTTCTTCAAAGTGAAGCTATGGTCTGCCCATGCAAATTTTATTTCCCAGTTGCAGTAATGCCATGTGAAGGGTTTCTTTGGGGGAAAGAAAGCATCAGGGCTGCAAGCCGAAGCTTTCCATAGAATAGAAACTGCAAGGGAAAAAAACACTGGCAAATTAATATGTGGTAAAGGACAGAGGAGGCAATCAAAGCGAGCAAATTCTAGTAGAACTTCTACTACTGGGTTACATGATTTGAGGAAGGGACCCAAAGCCTGCTCACTCTGCTGGAACTCATGAAATGAGCAGAGATAACTGGAGAAGTTCCATGAAGGGCTTTATAGGTAAGAATCAGCACTTTGAATTACCCATAGAGAACCAGTGTAGCTCACAAAATAATGATTTTACATGACCATATTGAAGGGCACCCATAACTAGTAAAGCCTCTGCATTATGGACCAATTATAGCTTCTGGATGCTTTTCAAGGGAAATCCTACGTGGAGTGCATTGTGCAGTCCAAAACGTAGGTCACTAGGGGCTGAATGACTATCAGCAGAGCCTCCTGTTCAGGAAAGGAAACAATAAATGTACAATGCGGATTAGTACAAGGACTATCTTGGCAATGACTACTACCTGCCTTTCTAGCAGGAACTATGAGGCCAAGTGTGCACCACTTCTCTCTGGAGGTGCATAAGTTCAACCAGACATAAACTAGAGAGTCCTTATATTCAGTGGACCCCAAAACCACAAGTCATTCTTGTTAGGGTTAAACTGAAGCCTTTCTTCCCCTATCAAGACCTCCAGTGCTTCCAGATACTGGGAAAGGACCTTGCGAGCATAATTTGGTTGACCTAGAGTGGCAATCATCCGCTTATTGATGATACTAATTCTCTATTGATGGGGATTTTTTACCTAGTGGTGATATGTTGTAGAAGTTAAGAGTGGAAAGAGAGACAAGTACCCTGAAATATCTGTAGGCTGGGAGAGACAATTGGAAAATATATAGGATCTGGGAAAATAGTGAGAATCTTGGGAAGAGCAGAGAAAATGCAAAGAAGGTAATTTGCCTGCCATTTAAAGGCAAATTAAAAAATGAATTATTATATGCACTTAAAGGGACAAAGTGAAAATGGGATGATTTTATTGGTATGCATGTGGGTGGGTGGGTGGGTGGGAAACCTTACAGATATCCCTTCCTCTCAATGAAAGAGCTGAATTTGTATTTTTGGTTCTATAATCAAAGAATATAATCATTCTGACCAGAGTTATAGCCCTATATTTTGGGGGCTCCTTCATTTTTCTAAATAAAAAGCTTGGAAGAAAATGCGAAGCTGTTTTGGTGATGATACTTCATATTTACAGTAGAACCAAATAATATCTGATGGATACCTGCATGACACTGTCCTTATTTTATGTAGGGGAGGTTTATTTCTGAAACAGGAAAATATTAATATGAATATGCAAATAATTTTATTTTAAGCTGTTTTGAGCTTCATAAATTATTCTAATTTTAGTATGAAACTAGCACTTTGAATACAAAATTGACTCTTGAGTACTTTATTCTTGAAATGTTTCAAAGTTGAAACAGAAGCTTCTAAATGGTTTGTTTCAATTCTGAAACACTTCTTAAACGCTAAAAATAGCTGTTCTGCATTCGGAACAAGACACTTAATTTTTTTTTGCTTAGAGTGTTTCAAAACTACATTTTGCACATCCCTAATACTTTATAAGTATTAGAACCTTCCCTGAGTCTTAATTGCTTTCCACAAATTTTAAAAAATCCTATTTATTTATTTGATTTGTCAGTTGCTTACAAGATAATAGGTATAAGTATAAACATAGTTATGAATACATGAAATGGGTACATATAAAAAAAATAAAAGAAACAATAGGACAGGGACGGTAGGCACGTTGGTGCGCTTATGCACGCCCCCTACAGACCTCTTAGGAAAGGGGTGAGGTCAATAGTAGACAGTCTAAGGTTACAGTTTTGGGGGAAGAAACCACAGAGTCAGGTAGAGTATTCCAGACATTGACCACTCTGTTGCTGAAGTCGTATTTCCTGCAATCAAGTTTGGTATGGTTTACCTTGAGTTTGTATCTATTGTGTGCTCTTGTATTGTTATGGTTGCAAAATTATCCTTTAGGGCAGTGGTCAACAACCAGTGGACCGGGGACACTGGTGGTCCATGAGAAAATTTTGATGGTCCACAGAGAAATGTCACTCCCAAGGCAATTAATCCCTGGCTGTGTGGGAACACAAGGCTGCACCACCCCCATGGCCCTCGGGAACACAATGCTTGCATTGCTTGCATTGCAAACAACTCAAGGTAGTGAGGGGAGGGGGAAACTTGCCCCACTTACCCCACATGTCTGGCCTGGCCACCAGGCTGCTTCTTTCTGCTTCTTTCTTCTTTTGCTTTTGGCTGCATGCAAGGAAAGCAGGAAAAGTCCTTCTTTCTCTCCCCCAGACTCTGACAGAAATGAGTCTTTGGGACCCTGCAGGGCATCCTGCTCCAAGAGACTGCACTGGCATGACAAGTCTCACAAAGACTCATTTCTGGCAGAGTTTGCGGGAGAGAAAGAAAGACTTCTGCTGCTTCTTCTGCTTTCCTTGCATGAAGCCAAAAATCTCAGTCTCTCCCCACGCCTCGGAGCTGGAGACAGTATCCTGTGATCTCAAATAAAGAATGATTGATCAGTAAGAAAAAGGGGTGGGGAATTTTCCTCCAGCCTCTTTTGGGGGATTTCCCCAGGGTCTCTGGACTGTGGGATTTAAAATTATGAGTTTGGTGGTCCCTGAGGTCCAGTAGGTTGGTGACCCCTGCTCTAGGGCAAGCGTCTTCAAACTTGGCAAGATTAAGAGTTGTGAACTTCAACTCCCAGAATTCCTGAACTAGCATGACGACAGGAGGAATTCAGGGAGTTGAAGTTCACAAGCCTTAAAGCTGTCAAGTTTGAAGACCCCTGCTCTAGGGGCTAGGATAAGCTTGACATGACATAATATGCTAAATAAAAATGATATTAATGGCTGTATCTTTGGTCCAAATCCAACGGGATGCTATTCAATTGTGGTATGTGAAATATCCTACATTTGGGTCGGCTAAAGCAAATAGGAGATATATCTGTTGACTAAGTGTTTGAGAAAAAGTACTAATGGATCACCAGCCGATCGTGAGTACGTAGCTGATCTTGTGTGCCTAGCAGCTAAAAGACCCAGTGCAGTCTTGGGTTATTATTGTGCCATAATTAACAAATTATGCATTCAGGAATAGTTCTTTAATTGCAGTGGAAATACATTTAGGTTCATTGTGAGAATTAGTCCTGGGCATAACATTTTAAAGGGGACATGGAAAAGCTGTAGAAATTTCAGAAAAAAAAAAAGGCCAAAATGATAGAGTTCTGAAAATCTAGCCAAATGACAAATCATGGCCATCTTAATCTGTGATTTAACAAAACGAATAACCATGATTTACCCAAAGCAGAAGATCTTTTATTTAGTCATCTAAATATTATCAATTTCCCGACATAAGTCTCTAAGAAAACACAGGATTCTTAATCTGCAATCTAGGAACTGACCAATTCAGTATTGCTCAGTTTTGGTAAGGTGGTTCCATCAAATGAGTGATCCACCCTGATTATAAAATGAAGTTTAAATCTCATACATTGTTTGGGAGCACTTAAGACTGGCGAGCATTGTGGCCGGGTAAAGTACAGGCACAATTTGGTTTTCTTTCCTTTATTAATTTAAAAGCATGGTTTTCTTCTATAATTGAAGCATAAGGAAACCCTACTGGATTGAGGTTTGTTGAAAAATGCCCTGGGGAGGGGAGCATGCTTGCTTTTGAAAGCACTATAAGGACCTTAAAATGGAAGCTGCTGTTTGAGATTCAGCGGGGCCTCCTGTGGTTGAGGAAAGACACTGCATTGTCTCCTGAACTAGTCTCAGGAAGATACATTGGTGATCAATGCCACCAAGAAATTTTATACAGTTATTAGACTTAGACTTAGAATTTAGAATAACTTTATTGTCATTTTGAATGTACACTAATCAGCTTATATTAAAATGAAATTTCATTGCATATAGCTCTCAAAGTGTCCCTACCCCTAATATACACTATATAAACATGACTAAATAAATACATAAATACAAATTATGCATATACCCACATATATGATATGGAGAAACAGCACAGTCTAGTTTAGATGTCTACATTTATATGGTGAGAGAAACAAGTCTTTCAAGTCTACAAGATGGATGGCATAGGGAACAAAGCTCTCTCAGAATTTGATAGTCCTGCTAGAGATACTTCAAAACCCCCTCCCAGAGGGGAGCAACAGAAGCAGACCATGACATTGGGGTGGAGGTTTCTAACAATGCTTTGAGCTCTAAGCACAAAGTGCTTATAAGCAGTATCTGAATGATAGGAAGCAAGCTTCCTAGAGTATCTTCTTGGCTGTCCTTACTACTCTCTGTATGGACTTTCTCTCTTAGGCACTTCTGCCACCGAACCAAACAGTGATGCAGTTTGTTAAAACACTCTCAGTTGTACCTCTGTAAAAAGTGGCCAGGATAGAAGGAGAAAGATGTATGATAACATTATTTCAGACTAGGCAGAATTAATTGCTGTGAAATTATAAAATAAACAAATCAGCATTTATACTTAGCATTTTTAATCATGTAAACATTTCCCTCTTAAGTGACTAAACTTATAGTGATCTCACTTTGTCTCTATCCTTGCAAGTTGATCAGAAACGGCATTTTAATAAATTTAATATTTTCTGTATTTTTAAAAAATGTTTACACTTGAGCCTTCAACCTAATTATGGAGGGATAAGCCTCTTCTTGAACCTCTTGAACCAAGAACAAATCAATTCCATGAAAATGTGGTTAGCATTTCACTGTAGACAATAATTCTATCTGAGGCCTTGAAAATGATTCTATAAAATAAATTTATAATTTCATTTGTTTATTGCAAATAAATTAGTTCTATAAAATTTTCCTAGTTCCCCAGCTTTTGTAAAGTTTAGATCTGTAAATTCATTATATGGTTTGAAACTGTATCTCCTTTTTTACTTTCAGTTTTGGAACTAATATAAATATTCATTTTGATTATTCAGTGCTGTCATTCCCATGTGCAATATTATATGCTAGCATTTAGAATATGTAGTTATCCAATGGAGTTTAGGCATTGGTCTCTTCTAATTTTCAAATATCAGTTTAGGAAAATGATGCTTTAAAACACCTTTTTTCACAAAGACTAGCCAAGATAACTTGGTCCCTGAAGGAGAAAATACACATGGTGCCCCCTTGTGGAAAAAAAGAAATAAAACTGAATAACTGGCAACTTTGCTGGTGTTTCTAGGAATTTCTAAATCTCTTTTCTGAAGCCAATGATAATATTTGCTTGAATATTACAGTCAATTGTCCAACAGTATAAGCAAAACTATATTATGATTTGCAAATATAAAATGTCTTTGAAACAAAAAAGCAAACTTATAGAGATGGTTTAACATAGCTGAACTAATAGAAACTTTGTTTTTCCTTCTATCTTTTACAATATCCAAGAGAACTCAAAAGGGTTTTTTTTACATTTTTGCGTTCATTTGGTTGATTGTAATGAAGGTTTGGCTAAACAAGGTGGCAGCTCTAGCCAACTTTGGCTGATTTTGAGAAGCTGAATAGGTTCAACCTTGAGCAGAACATGGATGGGAGACCACCAGGAAAATCCACTAGATTTTGAAGTTAAAATGTATACCCTGAAGAAAAACAATTACAAAACACAAGAATAGATATGTCATGATCAGGAGATGAGTTGAATTTTAATAAAATTATCACTTAGACATGGATTTTGAAGTTTTCCCTATAGACTCATATGGTGACACTTGCTCTTAGTTGTATAATATCAGATTCTAAGAAGATATGGAAACTGATCAAAAAGGTATCTTTAAAATCCAATGGCAAGAGGAAAAAAATAGAATGACAAGAAATTTAGAATAAAGGGCCGATAGGCAATAATCCACACTCAGTGGTAGAATGATTGAGATGAGATCATAGAATAGATTATTTAGTGGTGAAGACAAACATACTGGACAAGCATGTGAGAACTTGACTGATGCAGGTGTTAGTCGATGTAGTGGTTTGTGGATAAGGGCATTGTGTCTATTATTAAATACGGGAGGGTGGGGGGTTACTGGATGTCTTCAAAATGAAGCCAGAAATCTGCCATGTGTGTCAATCACAGGAATTGCTGCCAAATTGTCAGCACAGGATGTTCAGGAGAGATTACAATATAACACTGAAGTGCAAAGTTGGTACAAACACAAATCATTTTATCCTTCTTTGAGGAGATAGTTTTGCCTTTTCTAGCAGGAGCTATACAGTCAACTTCCCTTGAAGCAGGTACTGCCGTGTGACATAGGATTTTCATACATAACCCTAAACCCACAAAGACACGCACACACACACGCACACACACACAAAAACTATAGCATTGTAAAAAATGACATGGTTTCCTTCTTGCTTTCTAAATTCAATGCCTTGTCAGTTCTGTGTATGTATGTATATGTATATGAGAAGACTGGTGTTTTGGATAATGTAACAGTAGAATATTTTTATATAGGTACTATAGAGTGATAAATAAAAGTGGGAGAAATCAGACTTACAACAAACTTGCACAAAAGAAGAAATTTTTTTTAAAAATCATTTATATTGGATTGGGTTAAAACCCTGCCATTGCAATTATTGATCCTTCCTTTGGGGCATCCAGATGCAGTATTTCCATAAGTATCTCTATTATTTCTAGATTTGCATCCTTAGAAAGTGCAGAGCACTAAATGGCCAAAGACATAATGGTTATCAAGCTATTGCAAACTCTTGAAAATATTAAGAAAACACAAGACTGAGAAAAACATATAATAATCTTATTATTTGGCCTCTGTAGAAGATTTTGATTAAACACGTCCCTGAAAAAAAACTTAAATAAAAGAAAACACATATGGAAAATTAAAGCCTAAGGTGACTGAACTGTATATAAAAAAAGAATTTGTGGGTTTGTAATATTCGGACAGAAGATGTAGATGCTGAATAGACATTTTTCTAATGTCTAATTATATAGACAACTACCAGATGATGATGAGATAATTATAACTATATTTGCTAAGTTTAAAAAAAAGAGGAAATATTCAAGCTAGGGCAATATTAGCTTGGGAAATTGTGGGCTGGTTACGTCTTCCCAAATCAGTGGCAGGAAATTGCTTGAACCAATCAAGAAAAAACAATGTTAATTTTCATCAAGAGATTTCTTATTTACAGTGTAAAAGCCACCAGGTCAGGTCCACCATCTTCAGCTTGATGTCTTGCTGGAGTCCTGCCATCAAAGGACTAGGGGGTGGGATTGGAGGAGGACAAATGGACAATAAACCAGTATGCATTTTTGTTGGAATTCGGGAGGGGGAATGACAGGTGAAGAAAAGCAGATCAATATGGAACCAGTTCAAGCCAGGCATCTTCAAGGTCATTTGCCCCGAGTGTGGAAAATTACCAGCCCAAACACCTTAGCATTCCCAAAACATCCTGGTGGCCTCGTATTGGCTGGGGTTGAACTGATCATGAGGGGAGGGAATGGGAATGAAGTTTTGTATTGATATGCGGGAAACTCAGATTCCGTCTGACTTTATTACAATCAGGATCTCTTAGTAAAAATACCTTTCATTTCAACCAAATGTAGTCAAGGGTTTTTCTTCCCTAAGGGATCAGACTGGGCAGGTTTGACACACTGTCTCCTATATTTATTTTATTTATTTATTTATTTGATTTGTCAATTGCTTACAAGATAATAAGTATAAGTATATCCATAGTTATGAATACATGAAATGGGTACATATAAAAAAAATAAAAGAAACAATAGGACAGGGACGGTAGGCACGTTGGTGCGCTTATGCACGCCCCCTACAGACCTCTTAGGAAAGGGGTGAGGTCAATAGTAGACAGTCTAAGGTTAAAGTTTTGGGGGTTTGGGGAAGAAACTACAGAGTCAGGTAGAATATTCCAGACATTGACCACACTGTTGCTGGTCGTATTTCCTGCAATCAAGTTTGGTGCGGTTAACCTTGAGTTTGTATCTATTGTGTGCTCTTGTGTTGTTATGGTTGAAGCTGAAGTATTCATTGACAGGTAGGACATTGCAATGTATGATTTTATATACCATACTTAGATCAGACCGAAGACGGCGTAATTCAAGGTTTTCTAGGTCTAGAATTTCAAATCTGGTGGCATAAGGTATTCTATAACGAGTAGAGGAGTGGAGAACTCTTATTGTGAAATATTTATGGACTTTCTCAACTGTGCTAATATCAGATACGTAATATGGGTTCCAGACTGATGAGCTGTATTCAAGAATTGGTCTAACAGATGTTTTGTATGCTCTAGTTAGTAGTGTGATTTTACCAGAGAAAAAGCTACGGAGGATTAGGTTAACAACTCTTAATGCCTTTTTGGCTATGTAGTTACAGTGGGCTCTAGCACTTAGATCATTAGAGATGAGTATTCCAAGGTCCTTTACAGAGCTTGGAGCATCAACAAGATCTTGAATATTCAGCTTGTATTTTAATTTCTGATTTTTTTTTTTGCCAATATGTAAGACAGAGCATTTATTTGTTGAGATTTGAAGTTGCCATTTGTTTGACCATTCTGATACATAGTCAAGATCTTTTTGAAGGGTAGCAGTATTGTCTGTGGTATTGAACAGCTTTACATCATCAGCGAAAAGAACGCAGTTGCTCTTAATATGATCACAGAGGTCATTTATGTAGAGTATGAAAAGAGTTGGTCCTAGAACACTGCCTTGGGGGACACCACTATTGACAGGTACCGAATTTGATAGGACGCTCCCAATTTTGACCATTTGTTGTCTGTTTGACAGGAATGTTTCTATCCAGTTATGCAGGTGTCCAGAGATACCGCAAGATTTTAATTTTAGGAGTAGTTTGTCATGTACTACTGAATCAAAGGCTATATCTGTGATGACAACCTATGGCAAGTGTGCTGGAAGTGGCATGCAGAGAGTGCACCCGGAAGAGTTTCACTGCATATGCGCATGCCACTACCCAACAGCTGATTGTCAGGTATATGGCTCACATGCATGGGATGGGTGTGTGCGGGAGACACACTCACATGCGCAGAGATGCGCAGCACACATGGGGGGGTCTCACATGCATGGTGCACAGGGGGACCGCGTGCACATGTGCAGGGGGTGTGCAGGGACCAACACACATTGCCTTCTGGGTGTGGCACGCAAGTGCATGCACACGAGCGCGCACGCAATTTTCAGCACAGGAGCTGAAAAAAAGTTAGCCACCACTGTCCTATATACTTCATCATACATTATAATAAAAATTAATCAACAGATAAAACTTTAGATGTTAGCCTGTAGATTTTTCAAGATGGCTCACAAGAGACAATATTTTTAGGTTTTACAAACTTTTATTATTCTTTTAGTTTTGTTATATTTTTCTTATTTTTTCTTACTGCTTTTCCAAAAACATTGTTGGCTTGTGCTGTTTTTTTATTTTATTTTCAAATTGAATTTAATGGCTTTATTTTTTTTAACTTGTAAAACATCCAGTGAACATTTGTTATTGTACGATGCAACAAATAAGTATACTTTTAACAACACTAATTTCAGTTAATCATAGGCAATACAAATGTGAAGAGTATCTACTGAGTAGCTCATAAAAAAACTTAATTTCATTCTCTCTTCTAAATGAACCAAATCATTAAACATTGTGACACAATTGAATTTGGGATAGGTCTATGTAGCAACTTTAAGGAAACACAGAATACTACCAGTAGCAATAGTACTTAGACTTATATACCATTCCATAGTGCTTTATAACATTCTCTGAGCAGTTTACAAATGTCAGCATATTACTCCCAATAATTTGGGTCCTAGTTTTACTGACCCTGGAAGGATGGAAGACTGAGTCGAACCCCTGGCTGCGGGCAGAGGATTAAACTCCTGGCTATGGGCAGAGTTAGCTTGCAATACTGTCCTCTAACCACTGCACCATTATGGCTACCAATCGGTTTTCTACAATCTTTCAGAAATAAATTGAATTTAAAGGTTAAATCTTAAAAATATATTATAATATTTACTGAATGTAACAGGACCTAAATTAATTGTGAAACACTTTTCTTTCTCTTCATATTTACTATGAACAGGGTATAATTGTTCTGAATCATCTGTGAAATATTCCAAGATTTTGAACTTGATTACACTGCATGGTATCTAATTATTGTTTTTGCAAATTTTACTATCATTTATTTAATCAGAGCTAAGGCAATTAAATAATGATCCATTGTGCATTTTTCTCCAGTTCTTTCATAGTAATGTTTCATTTTTCATTTGTGTCACTCTAATCCTCCATTTGTAAGTCACCATGTGATTAAAAAAAAGTAGGGCTGTGTTCCTAATGATTTACTCTAAAGAAAGCATGAAGTTTCATTGCAATGCTATGTCAATGTTTTTAGGAGAAAGTAGATTAGCCATGGTGCTTAAGGCACCAGGCTAGAAACCAGGAGGCTGTAAGTTCAAGTCTTGCCTTAGCCATGAAAGCAAGCTGGGTGACTTTGGGCCAATCATTCCCCATCAGCCCAACCCAACTTTCCTAGATACATGCAACAAACTAATGCTGTATAGTTTTTGCATATATTCTTATGTTTCTCTTGATTAAGTGAATAATCAGCAACATCCATAGAAACTCACTACTTTGATCAAAATGATGAAACACCATTGATCAAAATGACGAAAGCACCATATAGTGCTGCAAATTCTATTCCTTTTTGGGTGGGGTGTAGTGTCAGTCTGCTCTGGACAACAATATGACTCCTACAGCGCCCCACCCACAGACACCACTGTGAACAAATATTCTTCCAATTGCAGTCTTTACACGTGTATTAAGCAGGTCCCATAGCCACTCTACTGTACTGAATAGACAAATTGTTCGTAATGGCAGGGCTGAATCCATAGAATGAAAAGTTGGAGGAGCCAATTTCTCAACCACATATCCTCTGGGTAGACATATCTTGGTTTTGTCTTGACTTTCAAAATATTAAGCCATATAGGGGCATAATAGTTTTTACTGCCACCTATCTATCTTTCAAGGGATGAAGAGTACAAAGAAAGTTATTATTCCAAATTGCACTGTCTTGTGCAAGCAGAATATCGAATCTAAAGATTACCCTGCCGGCCAATATGCTGTTGTATGCATCCCACCAATTAGTAGTAGCAGCAATGTACTGAGATATTCAGGATACAAGATACAGATAGACAGACAGAAAGACACACAGACTCCCCTGCTGGGGAGGTACAAAGAGAGACTTTATTGCTTATAATTTAATAGTAAACTTTGTTTTCTTTGGAAAAAAGGCTGAATCATATAGGCCTTTGTTATGGTTTAATAGGATTAATTGTTCTATCAAAAGAAGATGAACTAAAACTAAAAAAATAGATATGAGAAAATTCTTGTATCTATAGTTAGATCCAATCAAAAGAAAAACAGCAATGAATCCAGTGAACAAAATTTCCAATTTTTTGGTTAGTAAAATGTTAATTACATTCTTTTCTTTTCTTCTTTCCCTTCTGAAACATTTCCATTTGGACAATAACAGTTAATCCTTATACTTGGTTTGCTGACATTTTGGCCAATTAGAATAAGAAAAGAATAGAGCTGAACATTACTTAGTAAGATTATTTATTTTCACTTGAATGGACTCTGTTGTTTTTTTTGTAAGTTGGGCTAATCAAGTACAGTTATCTTACTATTTGCCATAGATATAATTCTTTGGTTGCAATCCTGGGGTAGTACTTCCTGTTAGTCAATATATTTGCACTGTATGTGAATTCACGGTTAATTGTAGCATACTGTAAATTGCTCAGTTGGAACTCTTTAACAAGCTGCTAAACGTTAAAATAATATTTAGTTCTCCGAGACAATGTTACATGTGACCCCTTGTATTTTGGAGTTAAGGCTGATTCTGGGGTGGTGGGAGATGGTGAACACAAAATGTTCAGCTTGATTTCGACAGGGTTATTTCAGCACCCATATCAGTGTGCGAGCTTGGAAAATCACGAGGACAGCTGAATGGTTTCCTTTAGAGTGCCGTATTTTTAGAATCCGTTCTCAAAGGACCCTAAACGTCAAGTACAGTCTGTGTGAATGGGGCGGCAGTGATGCCTGGAAAGATGCATTTGAACACGTGGCCAGAGTCACTTGGGGAAACTCTGGAGCGGACAAGCGATGGGAAGCTGAGATGAGGCGCTGCCGCCTCGTCTTGCAGAAGGGGAGAGGGCGGAAGGCGAGGGCGACTGAGAGAGAGCCACCGTCCTCCGCTCCCCCACCCGCCCGCCTTCACCCTCCTCGCTCCAGATTCAAACGCTGTCCGACGACACCTCCTCCTCTCCGCCAGACAGCGCGAAGCCCCACCTCCGCCAGCCCAAAGCGGAGGAAAAGAGAACTGCCGCCTCCCTTTCGCGGCTTCGGACGCTCTTCTTCCCCCTCCCTCCCTCTCTCTCCCCGCCCTACTCCTGGCGGCGCCTTTCCTTGCTTGTCAGGCCGGAGCGAGAGAGAGGGCGGGGGCAGCCCGTGATTTGGAGATGGCTCTGAGGAGGCCGCGGTGAGGCTGGAGTCGTCGCTCCCTGGAGGGACGTGACCTCTGCCGCGATGCTGAGGAGGATTTTACAGAGGGTAAGGGGGCAGCGCCTGGGTTGGTTGCCTGGGGGCGCCGCGGCTCTTCCTGCAGCCGGCCCAGCTCCCGAGTGGGCGCTTTGACACCCAGCTGCCTGCCTGACTTCTCTCAGGCCTCTGGGGCTGGCCTCTCCCTCTCTTCTCAGTCAGCAGCAGCAGCAGCAGGAGCAGGAGCGGTAGTAGTGCTGCTCTTCCGACTACCCTGCTTTCTGGCCCTGGGCGCCTTCTCCGTTAGGCCCTTTTTTCCCTGACTCTTCGTGGCCGAGGATGGCAGAGAAGCTTGGGAGCAATAGGGTCTCTCGGGGACGGGGAGGCTAGTCTGGAGTCGAAGGAGAGGCGTGGAGTTGCGGATGGAGGGCGGGCGACATTAGGCTTCTCGTGGGGGTCGCCCATAAAGCTGGGGCTAGAGAGGCGGGCGGGCGGGAGAAGTTGTGGGACTCCATCTTGGATAGGGGAAAACGGGGAGACGGAAACGAAGATCGGAATGGACAGACTTCTTCGTCTGCCGAGGATGCGGACTCTGAGGGGGCCTCTGGGCTCGGTGCTGTGAATGTTGCTCCGAGGCCTGGCAGACTTGGGCTGTTTCTGTCGAGGGTGTTGGCCGTTTTGCATTTCTAGAGTCACTTGTTTGATGAGACTGGTGGCTGTATAAATTAGACAAGACAGACAGACATTCAACACAGCAGCGGATCAGAGTTCTGTACAATTGCAGGCGCTGTTGGACATCTGGTTCACATAACTTTCTGATATTGCACGTCTTTCCTGAGTTGGTCCTGTTCAGATACACATTGACATTGATAGCAAAACAGAATTCCTGTACTTTTAACAATAGATGGATTTTGTTTAAAGTCATTTTGCTGCTTTATTGAACGATGCATCTGGGAAGGCGAAAAGAGAGAAAAAAATAAAGATAAGGCATGTTGCAAATTTTCATACAGAATGGAAGATGGAGTGGATAGAATTTATGAGATTGTACATGTAAACAATGCTAGGGGCTGTATTGTTAATAGCTGGACTTCTGGGAAGATAGAACTCAAGTGTTGTGGATACTCATCATACTCTGCCTTGTCCCTTAAAATGTTATACAGCTGAAAGACTTCCTTACCATAAGAATATCAGTTTTTGAAATTCTATAAGAATGCCCTCTTTTTAATAAAGAACATTTATAGGCATCCTCAGAAAGCCATATGGATGGAGTGCAAATTGTAACTTAACAACACAAACCCTAATTTACATGACTTCCAATGTCTGATGCAAGTGCATAAGTACATAATTTGCTTGTTAAGTCGTAATGCAAGTTTTGTCGGTTACACCCTTCTCCTTTTAACTTTCTCTGTTTATGGATCCCTATGTGAAGATTCTTCTAGAATCAAGTGAGAAAGAAGTTACTTCTGTTGTGTAGCTATTAATGCTCCTCCCTTTTTGAGAACTGCCAATGCAGATGGCATGATTCATATTCTAAGTATTTCCAGAATATGAACTTGTACTAGGATTCTTTAACTCGCATTATGTGCACTTTGTGTCTTATTATTATTTGTCATCTACTGTCTTACCACCACTGATAACCATTGAGAGGCAAGAAATGCCACAGAAGTGTGTGCATGTTTGTGTGTGTGTAAGATCTTATAATTTCACTGTTTGGTCATCTGTAGTTTCATAAATCCAAGCAGAAGATTAAATATTGTATTTCTATGTTGTCAGATACCTTCTTGGTGAATCGTATTTGCACCTGTATTGTAACTGTTTTTGGTGCTTATATTTATCTTAGTTTTTCACATCTCAATAACTGTTTCATTTGATATATATACTAATCCATATATGGTGACTGGTGAATTTCCTCACTCTCTTAATAAGTCTGGTAACCTACAGTACTAATAAAATAACTAATACAATATAGGTAGTCCTCACTACCATATCACTTTTCTGTGACCATGATGACGCTGAATGAGGATACTAATGGACAATCCTTGAAGTTGCAACCTACAGAGTCCTTGTAGTAATGTGATCACAATTCAGGCATTTGGCAATCAGCCTGCAATTATGATAGTTGCTGTATCCCATGGTCATGTGATACCATATGCAACCTTTGCTGTCAGCTTCTGACAAGCAGAGTCAATGGGAAACTGGCAGAAAATAGTGCTTACATGATATCATGTCTAATGGTTGTGACAATTCACTTAATGACTGCAACTGAAACTGCCATCATAAGTCAATGAGATCACAGGGTATTGTGCTTAACTGCAGAGTTCCTGGTCCCATCTTTATCCAAAGATTACCTATAACATAAAAAAGTTTCTACAGTAGCATAAAATTTAATGCAATGTGTACTTGCCTAGATATTTCCTGGCTGCCTGTAATAAAGATAAAAGTCCCAATGGCAATTTCTTTCATATTGGTATTTTCAGTTAAAGAATCTTTGATAGTAGAGCTAGAAAAGTTCTGTACTAATAAACTTGAAGAATTGTTATTAGGAAATAATACCTTCACAGACATCCAAGACTCAGTATAAGGTCCCATTGTATATTCATACTCTGTTTGAGTATTGAATTTAAGATTAAGAAAAGATTGTTTCTCTTCTGATAGTGTAAAAATAGGACAGAGCCAACAAAGTAACAAAATTATCTTTTGTAATTCAGAATGTATTTTAATTGCTATCTAAAATTGGATTTCCCACTTTTGCAGGCACTTTGTGACTAATGAGCCGTGGTGGCGCAATGGTTAGAATGCAGAATTGCAGGCTAACTCTGCCCACAGTCAGGAGTTCAATTCTGACCTGCTCAAGGTTGACTCAGCCTTTATCCTCCCAAGGTTGGTAAAATGAGGACCCAGATTGTTGGGAGCAATGTGCTGAAATGGAGAGAGTGCTGAAAAGACTATGGAGTAGTAAATACACATAAATGCTACTAATCAGTTGGCAATAAAGAGATAGCATTTCCATAAATATTAATAAAGTGAACTTATTAAAAATGGGATGAAGTTATTCTGACAAGGCCTGCTTATTCATTTAATTACCAAGTAATTTATGGAGCTATCTTACTCCATGGCAAGTCTGGGTGCCATACAGTATTTAAAAGCGGATTAGAAGAATAAAAAAACAACAGAAAATAAAGAGACCATACAGAGGTTCAAAGCAACACGTTCTGTTACACAAAACATTTCCCCAATCTGTATGTGATTCACCCTATTCCTTGTCATGGGGGAAAAGTGGTTTTAAGTGTTTTTTTAAAAAAATAAAGTCAGATTAGAAGCTTTGAGAGATTATTCCCTAGGGCAGATAGGGTGATAAGAGGGCCTACTTGTTGGGCCCAGTCAGTTGATATTGTTGTGGCCCACCAGTGGCCAGCAGAGCTGGCAGCAGATTCGGATAGCGAAGAGGTTGGGAAGGAACATGGGCCAGTCCTGGAGTCTGGGAAAGTCTCTGATGAGTGCTCTGTGTCAGAGGCAGAGATGGGGCCAGGGTTGTCTGACAGTTATCAGCTGCCTTCGGAGTTGGACATCAGTGAGGCAGAAGGACAGCTGGAGCTTGTTCCCAGTGTTCGCATGTGCAGAGCTGCCAGAAGAAGGGAACAGCTAAGGAACAAGGGTCGACTTGGGAGTAAAGATACAGGTTGACGGTGAATGGCCCCTCCCATAGGGAATAAAAGAGGATTGAAAGGAGAGTGGGGTTTGCAGGAGACAATTTGTTCATTTGAAGATCTGTTCCTGCATTCTTGCCTAGTATTGTCTGCTACAGTGATGCCTCTGAAAGATATCAGCCTGGAACCTTTCCAAGTCTGATAAAGGTCTGCAATTGTGAAATTCTTGAAAGACTGTTGGCCGGGACTTTGCTGGGCAGGAATTCACTGTAAACGAAATATAAGGGGTTTATCGGGACGAGGAGTCGGCTTTGTGCTGTTGGGGAAGCCTAGGTCAGAACAGATATTGTTTAATCAATGGGACTGAAAGTATATGAACAGTCTGTACAAGATGGGCAGAACCTACAAGAGATGATTCCTCATAGCAGTCTCAACAGAAATTGTTCTTGAGAAATCTGTACTGATTTTTAGTGATTACTGAAATTTCCCAGACAGTGTTTTGACAGATTTGTGATTTCTTGAACCCCACTACCCCCTTTTGAAATTAGGGGATATATTTCCTTTTATTAAGTCATCTGGCATATCAGCTATTCTCCAGGATTTCTCGAAGATAATACATAAAAAGTTCAAACCATCAGTAAATTCATTTGAGCCTGTAAATCTTTTGAAACTAAATATGTATTCCTTGACATATTTCTATGACTCTCAAGCTTTCATCCTTTTCATCCTTTTCTTCATATTTACATGGTGAAATATATTCTTGTTGAAGGAGGCTTGGTCTTCACATCTTCAGAGGACTTTTTATACAGCCATATTGGCCATTTCTGCTGTCCTCCATTTTCTCATTAGACTTCTTTATAATTATACTTTGTTTTTTCTTTTAAAACCCACCCATTTAGGACTTTTTCCATTATTTCTTCTTCCATGGAATCTTTGTAGTTGTTTTTTTAATTCATTAAAATAAAACTTTTTGAAGAGTCAGATACACATTTTACCTTACAGATATTCCTCTACTTACAGACATGTTACACTCTGAAAGTCTGTTCATAAGTCCAGTTTGTTTATAAGACCAAACAAGCGTAGAAATATGAGTAGTAGAATTTTTAGGTTACATAAGTGACAGTGAGTGGTATATGTGCAGATCAGTGAAGAGTATGTGAACAGAAGGCAGGGGAAGATCCCATACATATATAGTGCACAGTAAACTAACCCTTTTCTACTTCCTTACCCAATTTCTGGGACCTAGTTTGGGGGTTGTGGATGTTTGTTTATATCAATGGAAGTTCATACAGTAATTGGAAAGTTTGTAGATCAACTTTATTTTCTGTTAATTGATTGCTAAAATGTAGACTATATTGTATCTGACAATGTATCATAAATTGAGCGGATAGTGGAAGATCTGAAGGTTGATTTTTTTTTAAAAAAAGTTCAGTTTTCAGTATATGTCTTTAAAAATGCAAATTGGAGTATTTAGATAAGCAAGTAGTTAAAGTTGTCTTAAACTTATGATTCACACTGTATGGTAAATCTGTACATTCACATCACTGTCATTGTAGAATTATCCTGTAGGGAAAAATGTGAACAGAAGCAGTTATTGGTAGTGGACATTTTTGTTGTATGCCTTCTTTAAATAAAAATTTAGCAGCTCTGCATCAAGAACATTATTTTATTTGGCTTCTTTTATAAAAAGTATCTGTCATTACACTGCTACTTCCCACACCTGTGAATAATTCTAATCATAGAATAATCCATGGGAATAAAATTACTGCTGCCAGTAGCAAGGCAATTTTGACAGTGATAATATATTATATTTTCTTTTTTTCAGACTCCAGGCAGGGTTGGATCTCAGAGCTCTGACTCTGATTCATCTGCAGCCCCTGGAAATGCAGTGGATATCAACAATGAGAGTACTTCAGAGGTACTATATTGCAAGAATGTATGAATTTATTATTTCAGAATGTAATTCAAGTGGTTTTGTAATCTTACAATATTGCATAAATATTGATTTGTATGGCATTTAATCCTGCATTTGACATTTACTTTGTAATTAGTTTTTGGCAGATTAAGCCTGAGAGCCAGAAGTAGAAGAAACCAAAATGAAATACCTTTTTACATATCAGTTATCAGAAAATTTTGTATATATTTTTTCAGAATCAAATATATGTGTCTTCTGATCTGAATTAATACAAAATGTCTGGAAACTATATAGACTGGCTAGAGTAAATAAAATTAAAACGAACATCTGAGTATGATTGCCAAGGTTAATGGCATATATAGCAAAAAAATAGAGATAACCATTATGATACATGGGAACCTAAGAACCTAGGGCAATATAATGAATCAGCATAGTTTTTGTGTGGATCTAATCAGCACGCCCATTTGTTAATGACAGATTAAAAATTCACCATTCTAAGTGCTGTGCAAGATTTTTGGTATGATATCCAGTGTACCGTTAAGCACTGGGAGCCATTACGGCCGGTATATGCCATAATCTTTCCATTTTTATTTTCATATCTTGATACATTGTGATTTTTGTGAATGTTTTTTGCCTGCCATTCTATTATCTCCTAGTATCGTTACACCATTTATCTACATTCTTTGCAGCCAGAATTAAATCTGCTGTGCTTTGAGCCAAGACTATATTAATTTTATTATGATTTTTATTTTGTTTTATTTTATATACTGAAAACAGCCTAGAGTCGTGCTGGTTTGAAACAAGGCATAGATTTAGTACATCTAATAACACACGCACACACACACACACACACACACACACACACACACTATAGTGACAGTATGTAACACTGTAGCACTACTAACACTGTAGTTACTACTGTAGTAGTAACACTACAGTATGTAAACATAAATGTGTGCACCAAGACAAATTCCGTGTGTGTCCAGTCATACTTGGCCAATAAAGAATTCTATTCTATTCTATGTTCCAAAATATTTAAGTGTGACATATTTGTCACTGAGTTGAATAAGTTGATGTATACTGTCCATTCACTTCCAGTTGATGGTGGGAATGACAAGGTATCCTTGTTGTTGTTTAATATTATGTACAGTGATTATTATTTTATTTACTCTGTCTTCAAGCTAGACTTGCAAATGAAATTCAAAATCTAAATTTAAATTATAATTCTGGTTTAAGAGAGCCATTTTGTATGTAATATTAACTAAATGATCAGGCCATGGTACACTAGAAACTTTGCCCATTTTGACAGAATGTGTTATAATTCTTTGTTAGTAACTTTGCTGAGTAGTTCAAACCCCATATTGGCATTTGTTGTTGTAATTAGTTACATTAGAAAATGAAACAGCATTTAAGGCTTCTCTAAATAAAATTTAATCACAATTCCTTCTATATATTCTAATTAGTATGGTAGCATTCATTTTCATTTCACTAAATTAGATTGATATATAGTTTCTAATTACTTGTTAATATATAAAAGAGTTAAATGTGAATATTGTTACATTTTTTGTGCTTCATGTTTCAGGGATTTATTTGTCCTCTTTGTATGAAATCTCATGGATCAGCTGAAGAACTTTTTAAACACTATGAAGCAGTTCATGATTCTGGTATTGATACAAGTCATGCAGGAGAATCTAACATGACCCCCAAAAGGTGCTTATAAATACTGGCTTATTTCATTTTATTATATATTGAATAATAATTTATTGTAACTGCATTTTAATTACCAGTTAATCTGAATATTAGATGATATTGTGAAGTATATTACTTTGTAGTAGAAAAATACATTCAATGAAAAGAAATTAAAAGAATGAGAATATAAAAGGAAAGAATGAATCCATAGATCTAAGGCCAGTCTTATATAATTAGGAAATACGTTTCATTACAGTCATAGTGATTTATCTCTCAGGGAGTATGCTTAAGATTGTGCTATATGCCTCATTTGTTTTAATGTTTGTTTGGTGATTAATATGAGGACAATTTATTTTATTTTAAAAAATTAGTCAAAATATGTTTAAATATATTACTATTTACAGAAATGAATTTAATTGCAGTGATTTTTAAGATATTTAAATATATATATTTCCTTCTTTTTAATATGGATTATATTCAGTGATGACATAACTTTATTGAGGCAAGAAGTTCAAGACCTGCAAGCTTCACTTAAGGTTGGGAGAGTGTACTCAGCTTTTTATTTCAATTTACAAAGCATATCAGAGTGTTATCAAAGTCCCAAGTTCATACCGTTCTTTTAATTGTCTTTCTACAGGAAGAACGATGGTATTCTGAAGAGCTGAAGAAAGAATTAGAAAAAGTTCATGGGCAGAAGCAGCAAGTAATTATTTTAAAATATTTGAAGCAAGCTTTCCACAAGCCATTTTTAATCAGCTGTGAAATGAAGATTATTACCTATTTTGTAAGGCACGTGGCCTGACTTAGTTCTAATTGTGCTAATCTTCTTTGTAAGGGGGCGTGATGGCTCAGTGGTTGAAGACGCTGAGCTTGTCAGCTGGAAAGCTGACAGCCCAGGTTTGAGACCTAAGTGCTGTGTGACGGGGTGAGCTCCCGTTACTTGCCCCAGCTCCTGCCCACCTAGCAGTTCAAAAGCATGCAAATGTGAGTAGATAAATGGGTACCACTTCAGTGGGAAGTTAACAGCATTCTGTGCACCTTGGCATATATCATGCTGGCTATATGATCAAGGAAATGTCTTGAAACAATGCTTGGTTCCCTTGGCTAAAAAAACAGAGATGAGCACTGCCCCCAGAGCCAGACACAGCAGGGCAGAGAAAACCTTAATCTTTACCTTTTAGATTCTTTCTATTAATTGCTAATAGGAGGATTTTAAAAAAATATTAACTTTAAAAACAGATTGTTAATGTAAGCTCCCATTGGGATGTCATAATGAAAATTGTTTGGTGGGAAAAACACTTGTAATGTATTCCAAGATGTGATTTAATACACATGTTTTCATTTATTTTAATGGATTCAGTCTGAAACAGTAGCATTATGAATTATAGCTTCCAACAGATGATGGATCCTCACAGTAATGTTAGTTAATAGAGAATCTATCGCTCTTGATGATGTGCTCAAGTACAGGAATTCTCAGTCATAAAACTTGGTTTACGATCCTTATATTTTTATTTTCTTCTGTAATTATGCAGATGGTTGCAAACTTGTAACACAGAGTGCAGACTCATAACTTCTTTCTTTCTTTCTTTCTTTCTTTCTTTCTTTCTTTCTTTCTTTCTTTCTTTCTTTCTTTCTTTCTTTCTCTCTCTCTCTCTCTCTCTCTCTCTCTCTCTCTCTCTCTCTCTCTCTCTCTCTTTCTTTGTTTCTTTCTTTCTTTCTTTTTCTTTTTCTTTCCCCCCCCCTCCCTCCTTCCTTCCTTTCTTCCTTAGGAATCCAAACCTGATGGTCTGGCAACTGCTGCCTCTACAGGTGACAAACTTTAAAAAAAATAGTGTCATGAGACATATTTGTCCAGAAAAGTGATTTACTGATCCATATCTCTCATTAAATCTCTGTTTATCCATAAAGTAATTAATTGACCGATTGTAAATACTTCAATTTAAAATGCAGTCTTTAAATAATTTAAAATGTTGAAGATTCTTTTTTCATTTAGTAATTCTGTTTTATAGAAGAAAGAATCTTTTTATTGAACAAATTTGATCTTACTGCTTATCTGTTGTAGAAGTTATTTGTTTTTTAATTGATGTTGTTAAAAATAAGGATTTCAGTGACCCGTTTACTGAGTTCTAGAATCACAATCACTATTTTTATCAGATCAAGTAATTCGTAAAGCAGTTGGTGCATCATAATATATATTTCTCAGTTGGCTTGCTGCAGAGCCTGATACTGATCATGGCTGAGAAAGAATGATTGACCCAAGGTCCCCCAGCGCTGGTTCCCTTTAAAGCCCTACAGAAAGATATATTAGCTAATATTTTGCCAGATAGCCTGTCGAGCGAAGCCTTCTTGAGAATCCCCCACCTCATGAGAGACATGAGGTGTGGATGAGATGATAGGTCTTCTATATATTCCCCATTTTGTAGAATAATCCCCCTTCTGAAGTACCATATGTGCAATCTTCATTTTGCTGTCATTCTGGAAATTAGTTAAATCTGTTTTATTTCAGCAAAGTTTTCACCTCACTCAATCGATCAAGGACACCAATTTTGGCTTTGATTATTATCATTTGATTGTTGTGCTAATTTGTTTCCTTTTCCTTACCATATACAATCAAAATTAGGATGGGCTCTAAGTAGTGACCAATAAAGGAGGCAGGACAGATTTCAGGAAAACTTTTACATATTCATTTTAGATAAAAAAGAGAAACTTTTATCTATGCTTGTTTTTATAAAATACTTTTGTCTATGTTTTTATAAAATATTATTTTAGTTTCACTTTGTCATCGTACCTTTTATTTTAGAATTGGAATCTTTAGAACAGCAGTTAGAAGACAGTCAAGTAGAAAAATTTAATATCAAACAAATGAAAGACTTATTTGAACAGAAAGCAGCACAACTGGCCACTGAGATTGTGGGTAAGTTGTCCATACTTGTTGCATAATATAATGTCGTCTTGTTTAAATTGAAGGAACGCCTTTTAAAAAGTCTTTCTCTACAACAGAACTTAAAGCCAAATATGATGAAGAAACAAGCCTTCGAGAACTTGCAGAACAGAAAGTGACTAATTTGACACAAGAGTTACAGAAGCAAAAAGGTGTATGTGAAGATTTAAACACAGAGCTGGTAATTCTTGTGGTCATGTTTTATCATGCCTTGTCTAATTGGAAAGGGATTATTCCTACAGCTTGATCATTTTAATTACAGATCTTTAAAAAAACAAGTTATTTATTTTTATAGTGATCTATTTCGGGTGCAAAGTAAAGAATCATCTTCTGTGCTCAATAATGGATATGTTTTTTTCCCCAAGCTAAAAATATTTAATTTCAAATATTCTTTGTTTTTCATTCATTGTCATATTTTTCCTAGCTATCGTGGCAATAGTAACTTGCTGTCACTAGACAATTATTTAGCCATTCTCATTCTTAATTATTGTGGTTCTTTTGTTAGAGTTAATTTGCAATATGTGTATTTTTATAAATTATGCTATTTATATATTTGTGCACATTTTATAATGTCAAAGTGCATTCCTACTGATGAAAATATTTTAAAATACAGAAATTAAATACAAGGACTGTGTAGTGATTTAAATCAAAGATTCTTGGCAGGATTACAGATATATATTAAATATCCAGAATAAAAGATAAAATGTCCACAGTATATAAGATATGTAATTGCTAAGAGTCAACATCAACTTAATGGTACAAAATCAGTCAAATGTAGACTGTACATAAAAAAACCAATCAAAATCATACCAACGTATAAGATAAAAATGAAGGGAAATAAATTCACAAGCTAGCATCATCTTAACTAAGTTGACAAATAAAGTTTAAAAAGCCCTCCAGAAGAGATCTACCTTCAGTTGTTTCCATTGGGGCAAGTCAGACATACAGAAGTGTATGTTCCATAACTCATAGCATCATCATGTGACATATCAGGACTTTTTTCCCCTTCGCTAAACTGGGTGTGGCTGTGGCCAGCGCGTGACGCATCCAGCCTGTGGGCCAGGATTTTTTTTTTAAATTTTTTATTGTTTTTTAACATACAAAACACAACGACAAAACATAAAAGTATCAGCTCCCCCATATTTTTGTACACACAGTAAGTCGGTTGGTCCATCAGTTTTGTGCATTCACCTCATAGTCACAATTACAATTACCTTATATAATACTCTTATCAATACAAATTTATAAATCATAGTATCACTATTAAAAAAAGGAAAAAAAATTGACTAAACTTTTATTCGATCATGCCTTTGTGAGATAACTATATTTTAAATATTTTATTCTAAAACAAATCTTATAATCATACCAATTCTATCCCAAATAAGAAAAAGAAAGAAACAGAAAAACTATTATATAAATATAGTATCAAACACCAATAAAAAGAAAGGGAAAATAAATTCAATATTATTCCTTATTATCTAACTTTTATATTTTAATATTTCATCATTCAACCATTGATAGAAAAGATCCCAAACTAAATAAAATTGTTTATCTTCTTGCTCTCTAATTTCAAAAGTCAATCTACTCATCTCAGCACATTCCAAAATTTTCTTTACAACTTCTTCTTGCAATGGAATTTTCTCATTTTTCCAATTTTTTGCAAATACAATCCTAGCAGCAGTCAATACATTTACAATCAAATATTTCAGCTCTTTACTATAAGTATCTGGTAGGATTCCCAATAGAAAAAACTCCGGTTTGAAGTCTATATGCTTCTTCGTCATTTTTTCCAGCCACATGTGGATTTTAGTCCAATATTTTCTAGCATCCTCACAAGTCCACCACATATGGTAGTATGAACCAGGTTTTTGATGACACTTCCAGCATTTTTCAGATTTGTTCTTGAACATTCTTGCTATCCTTGTCGGGGGGAAATGCCACCTGTAAAACATCTTATACAAATTTTCTTTATAGGCTGTAGACATTGTCATTTTATAATTTTGCGACCATAATTTCTGCCATTTCTCTAAATCAATCCCATATCCAAAGTTCCTCCCCCACGCAATCATAGTTTCTTTAACTTGTTCTTCCTCAAGCTTAATTTGCAATAAATAACCATACAGTTTTTTAATCACCTTTTCATCAGTACCCATCAAAATCTTATCCAAGTCAGTTTGTTTATCATAAAATCCCTCTGCTCTGGAATCCTCATAATACTTTGAATGTATTTGCAAATATGAAAACCAATTCATCTGTATACCTTGTTCTTCCAGTTTTTGCATCGATTTAAGTTCACCCTTTTCATCTAATAATTCCCCATAGTTAACTGTTTGTTCCTTTTTATAGATTATAGGATAGGAGAACGCTTCTATCGTCGATAACCAAACTGGAATTTTCAAATAACACTGTTTTTTTGTCTTCTCCCAATTTAACCACAGAGACTCCCGTATATAATGTCTTCTAAAATACCCCTGTGTTTTGGTTCCCTTGTACCATAAAAAAGCATGCCAGCCCAACAACAAATCATGACCTTCTAATGTCAACAATCTGGTTTTCCTTAATGTTATCCATTCTTTAACCCACGTCAAGTTTGCAGCTTGGTAGTACAGCTCCCAATTAGGCAGACCAAACCCTCCTCTAAATCTAGCATCCTGTAAAAGCTTTAACTTTATTCTTGCTTTCTTTCCTTGCCATATATACTTCAAAACAATTTTATTTAAATCCTCAAAATATTCTTTTCCAAGCCTAATTGGTATTGTTTGAAACAAAAATAAGACTCTGGGTAAAATGTTCATCTTGATTGTTGAAATCCTTCCTATTAATGACAATTGTAGATTTTCCCATTTTTTCAAATCTTGAGCTATCTGTTGTTTAAGTTTGATATAATTATTCTCCTTCAATGTACTACATCTTGATGTCAAATATATCCCCAGATACTTAACCTTGTTTATATTTTGGATTTTTAACAGTTCTGCCAGCTCTTCTCTTTGTTTCAGCAACATGTTCTTTGACAAAATCTTTGTTTTATCTTTATTTATTTTCAGACCAGCCACCTCCCCATAGGCCTCTATCTTTTCCAACAGCTTCGAGGCTGTTTCTATAGGATCTTCCAAAATAAAGACTAGGTCATCTGCAAAAGCTTGTAGTTTGAATTCCTCCTTTTTGATTTTCATTCCTTTTATAGTTTTATCTTCTCTGATATTTCTATTCAACACTTCCAAAGTTAATACAAATAACAAAGGCGAAAGAGGACAACCTTGTCTTGTACCTTTTCTTATATTAATAGAATCTGTATATTCTCCTTCCATCATTACCTTAGCTGTTTGTTCATTATAAATTGCTTCTATTGCTTGAATAAATCTTCTAGCAAAGCCCATCTGTTCCATTAGGAGTACCATAAACCTCCAATTTACATTATCAAATGCCTTTTGAGCATCTAAAAATATCAAAGCCATTTGCTTTTCAGGGTGCGCCTCATAGTATTCCAAAGTGTCTAAAATTACTCTATATTATCTCTAATTTGTCGTTTTGGCAGAAACCCATTTTGATCTGGGTGGATAAAGTTATTCAAATACTTTTTAAGTCTTTCTGCTAATATTGAAGCAAAAATTTTATAGTCTGCATTTAATAAGGAAATCGGTCTATAATTCTTGATTTGAAGTAGGTCCGCCTCCTCTTTTGGAATAAGTGTAATATAAGCCTCTGACCATGTTTTAGGAATTATCTTTTTTACCATGACTTCATTCATAACTTCTAGCAGTGGAATACAAAGTAATTCTTGAAAAGTTTTATAAAATTCTACAGGAAGTCCATCTGGACCTGGTGCCTTTCCATTATTTTGTTTCTTAAGTGCTTGGCTTAACTCCATCATTGTTATATTGCTTTCTAGCATTTCTTCAATCTCTTTAGGTATCTTAGGTAAATTTACATTCTGCAAGTATTGTTTAACTTTCTCCTCATCAATATCTTCTTTCTTATACAAATGTTTATAAAAATCATAAATAATTTCTTTTTTTTCTTTGCTGCCATAACAAGTTTTACCTTGGTCATCTATTAACTGCAGTATTTTCCTCGACTCTTTCTCCTTTCTCAATTTATATGCTAGCCATCTACCTGGCTTATTTGCATCCTCAAAATAATTCTGTTTAGCATTCCTAATTTTCTGTGCCAATTCTTCTCTCTCTATTAAGTCCATTTTATGTTTAGTTATATCCAGTTTCAGTTTGACATCTTTTCTGTGTGGCGTTTTCTGTAGTTCTTTTTCAAGTCTCTTATATTCGTCATCCAAGGCTTTAAAAGTTTGCCTTTTCCTAATATTCTTTTTTCTTGTATAGTCTATTATCAAGCCTCTGACATAGGCCTTCATTGTATCCCAAACATTCTGTGTTGAGGTGTCTTCTTTTCTATTCTCTTTAAAGAAAAAGGCCAATTCTTTCTCCATCCATTGTGTGAATTCCTTATCCTTTAAGATAGTATTATTTAATGTCCATCTCGATCTTTTCCTTTGTCCCTTCCATTTAATTGTCAATGGGTTATGGTCAGCCCAAGTGCTTGTTTCAATATTAACTTCTTGAATACTAGACATTAAATCTGTTGAAATCCAAATCATATCCAGTCTGGACCATGATAAATGCCTATTTGAATAAAACGTAAATTGCTTAGATTTATTATTTCTTTCTCTCCATATGTCTTTTAAAGTTAATTCATCTATCATTTTAAAAAAGGATTTAGGAAGAGTTTTTCTGTTATGCTTTACTGCTGTTGCGATATAATCAAGTTTATTATCCGCAATTCTGTTAAAGTCTCCCATCATAATTGTATTAGCATAGTCAAGTTCAGCAATCTTAGTATGTAATTTTCTATAGAATTCTTCCTGTTTATCATTCGGGGCATAAATTGCAATCAAAAGTATCTTTCTATTATTGTCCATTATTTCTACCATTAATATTCTCCCATCATCATCTATATAAATCATTTTTGCTGGTATGGCCTCTTTAATATATAGAACCACCCCTCTTTTCTTGGATTGTGTCAAAGAGGTAAACAATTTCCCTAATTTTGGTTGTAATAACAATTGTTCATGTTGCTTTTTAATATGAACTTCTTGTAAACAAATTATGTCAAACTTTAATTTCATTAATTTATGGAAAATCTTCCTTCTCTTAACAGCTGAATTCAGTCCATTTATATTCATTGTAATCAATTTTTTCTCTTCCATAATTATGTTTTATATTTAGATTTAACCACTCTCGTGGGTCTTGCCTCACGTTGATCTTTAATATCCACTTGTCCACCTACTGCACCTTCTTCTTTTCCGATCTCCATTTGTTCCTCTTGGGATTCAATTGATGGGACCTCCTTTCCTGCCCCTCCTTCTCTCCCTCCAAGAACCTCTGCACAAAACAGTTCTGCTTTCTCGATTGAATCAATTCTATGTCTCTGTTCCTGCCACGTAAACATCAATCCTTCTGGGATCAACCATCTGTAAGACACCTCTTTTTCCAATAACCTTTTAGTCAGGAATCGATATTCTCTTCTCATCTCTCTCACTCTTCTAGGTATTTGTTTTAAAACCAAAATTTCTTTACCTTTGTATTTCAGTGGCCTCTCTCTTGCTACTTGCAATACTTGTGTCTTCATAGATTTTTTAACAAATCTAATGTGAACTTCTCTTGGTAGGTTATTTCTCATCGCATATCTTGTAAAGACTCGATATATCTCATCTATTCCATCCATCATCTTCTCTTCTGTTATCTCGAGCGCCTCCGCCAAGATTCCTACCATTATCACAGCCAAATCTTGTCCTTTTTCTTTTTCTATGTTTTGAAATCTGAGATAAAATTCTGATCTATCCAACTCCCACTTCAACATCTCACTTTTTTCTTGTTCAATCACTGTTAATCTATTGTCAATATTTCCAATCTTCTCCTCTCTTCTTTTGCCCCCCTCTTCAACATTTTGAAGTCTCTCCTCATATTTTACCATCATCTGTTGGATACTTTCCACTTTTTCCTCCATCCTACCTGTTCTTTGTTCAATAGTATCCATTTTTACCTTAAGATCTTGAATTCCTTGCATAATCATCTGAAAGGATACTCTTTCTTGTTCTTTTTCTTTATCTTGCTTTAACAATGTCTGAATTGAGCGCTGTCCAGATGGTGGGGAGGCAGAAGCAGACATAGAGGCACCCGAAGATATAAGTTTCTTACTCATTTTAAGTGGTTCCAGCTCTTCAAGTTCTTTCAAATTTTAATCCACAAAAAAAATATGAAGTTATAATCCAAAATAAAAAGGCCAAGAATAAAAAAGCCAATAGTGAGAGAGAGAGAGAAAAAAGAAATTCTTCAAATTCTTCCTGACCTTAATCCAGTTAAAAAAAAATAATCCATAAAAAAGAGTAAAAGTAAGAATAAAAACCCAATAATAATAATAAACAAGACAAAGCCAAAAAAAGGAGAAGGAAAAAAGAAAAGAAGAAAAAAAATAAAGCAAAAACCAAGAAAAATAAGTTTCTTCAAATTCCACACCTTAGTCCAGCCAGAAAAAAAAGAAACCTCAATTGAAAAAAGGAAAAAAAATAGTCCACTGATGTACATTAAAAAAAAAGGAAAAAAGAAAAAACAGGATCCAAATGGACAGGAGAAAAAATAAAGCAAGTTAAATCAAGATAAAATAAAAAAAAATAAAAAAAATTCAGAGGCTTCCCTTTGCAAATAAATCAGGCTTAAAAGTAAAGACCTTGATATTAGTGGAGGGGGTGGCGGAACTCAAAAAAAGAATTAGAAAAAAAGAATATGCAACAATACACTGCACTCTATTTAATTATCCAAGGCTCTAATTATAACTCCCTTCTCTTTCCCACAAGCTTCAAAGCTAAGCCATAAATATCCAGAAAGACACCTGTAATAATATTCCACAGAGTGCTTTCCTCTATCTTATCAAAGGATGTCCTTGAGAAGAAGAGTCTGTTTTTTTCCAATTCAAGTAAAATATTTCCAAGCCTCTAGATGGCAGTGTTACGAAGTATCTTAGTTCTCACTTTCCCCCCTCCTCTCTGAAGAGCATAATAAACAAGGGAAAGCCGACGTGGAATACACAAAAGCAAAAACAAAATCAAAAGGAGCCTCTAGCCTAAAAATGAAAAATCCAGAAAAAGAATAAAACATATAAGTATGAGAAAAAAAAAACAGTCCAGTTATCCAATAAATAACAATAAAGTCCGGAAGCAAAGAAAAGAAAAAAAAATGGATTCTCTCTTTGACGTTTCCCTACAAAAAACGCCGCTTAGTCAGTTTTGTCAAAAAAAAAAAAAAAATCACACAGGTTTCTTCAAATAGTCAGAGTAAACTTTCAAAACTCAAAAAATTAAATAAAAAAAAAGGTTCTCACCCAACCGACAAACTCTTTCTCAAACTCTTTCCTTCTGGAGCCGCCCCGGCTTCAGCAGCATGGGGGCTGCCTCTCCGCCGCTGGCAAGAAGAGCTTCACCCGGGCTCTCCAGGGATTTTGCGGTATCCCCGGAGTCCTCAGGGTACGCTCTTCACGGTGGCTGCCCCTACGGGACAGCGTAGGTCCGTTGGACCGGCCGGTAGCGGAGATATCGGCTGCAATCGAGGAGCTCGATTGCATACCATATCGCCACGGCGCAGGCTCCTCCCATCTCCCCAGCCTGTGGGCCAGGATTTTGACAGCTCTGCTGTAGAGTAAGGGAACAAAAACCTACCGTCTTCAATGCTCCTAACTTCACAAGAGTGATTAACTATAACTTTTCCCTGGTTGTAAGTTTTGGACAGGTTAATTCTAATTGCAAGAGATCTTAACCCACATAAGACTTTCTAGATAAAATCAGCATTTTAAATTGAACCGGGAAACCTGTTAGTAACCAATCTAGGTTTACAGCACAGTTGTAAAGTGGACTACTATTGTGGTTTTGTTTTTTTTTGCAAAAACTGGAATTTTTGAATAGTCATTAAAGGAAAGTCCATGAAAAGTTCCTTTACAGTTCTCTAGTTTGTGTTGCAATAATCCAGGTGGTCACCTGGATTACTTATGACCTTTTCTTCTATGTAAGACTATCATTAGTGCACCAGTCAAAGCTGGACAAGGAACCCTTTGATTCCATAATGTGCTTTGGAGTGCTCATGGGCACATAGAATAGCTTTTGGGAACGCT
Organism: Pseudonaja textilis; assembly: GCF_049901715.1. Classification (NCBI taxonomy): domain Eukaryota; kingdom Metazoa; phylum Chordata; class Lepidosauria; order Squamata; family Elapidae; genus Pseudonaja; species Pseudonaja textilis. The sequence goes on along the minus strand of NC_141994.1, from coordinate 40,791,937 downwards.
TTTAAGTCCAATGTTTCTTTTCACTAGTTTGTGTAGCAGCTATGGAATTATGGGAAAAGATGCAACTACTTCAAGGATTTCTCAACAAGTGCTTTATGTATACTCTTATGGTTTTCAAAAGTTATTATGCCCTCACAATAACACATAATGTCTGTTAACCCTATGATTAATTAATTGTTAGGTATTAATTAATCAACAGTTGAAAATATTGATGTTGAATGTCTCTAACTAGTTAAAGTGGATTTAGCTGCATAGTATTTTAACAAAATAAGTTCAAGAAAATTTATTAAAATTGCAGAAAGCTAAGAAAAAATATTGGAACTATACCAGAGATATTTTAATTATATTTGAGTATGAGTATACTGTTACAGTTTTTATGAAATTAAGTAGCTTTAAGAGTATGTAATATGGAAACTATATTTACACACACACACACTCACACACACTTGTTTTGCACTGTAATTTTATAAACCATGTTGAAAATATAATTTCATTCTGAACTTTGTAATACTGATTTTCATATTGCTGTTTTCTAAAGCTTCAAAGACCTGGGGTAGAAGATGTTGCAGTTCTAAAGAGGGAATTAGTCCAAGTTCAAACATTGATGGATAAGATGGCTTTGGAATGTGAGAAAGAATCTGAGAAACTGAAAGATGAATGCAATCATTTGAGAGCAGAATATACAAATGCAGAGGTAATGAATCTAGTCAGAACATTTGAATATGAACCATAATGTTATAATTTAATCTGGTTGTATTAGTAGAAAGCTGTATGATACAAATTTGATAGTCATTTATTGGTGGTACAATATAACTCTTTTTGCGGCAAGACCACACTCTTTCCCTTTTGGAAATTCTCTAGTTACATATTTATAAATTTGCATTATCTTGGATGTTCTCAAGACAGTTTCAGTTCAGTTCAGTTCTCGTTCAGTTTTTTATTTGTTAATCAAATCTCTACCAGTTAGAAGGTGGGCATATCATGCTTATAAAAAATCTGTCTTAGAACTCGCTTATGTTACTCAGTTTATGTTTTGTTTTGAAGTTCTGAAGCCATCCATGATAATACTTCAACAAGATCATTATGTCAAAATTAACATGAAATAGTTTTGCATATTAAAATGCATTTTGTGTTATATCAGACAGGACTGTAATAACAAAATAATTGTAAGGTAATATTTTATACCTCTGCAATTTTAATATATTTATTATTATAGTAAGTAAAATTCGATATTTTTAGTTCTCTCAAACATTCAAATGCTCTTTTTAAAAAAATGCAGCTATTTTCTGGAAACATTGCATATAAACTCTAATAAGAAGTCCTTGTGTTCTCAGATTTAGGAGCTGAAAAAATCTAATCAGACTGAGCCTTAGCTTGCATTACATGAGGGGAGGCAGTTGTGGGCTGAGATAGCTGATCTGTACAGTCTTTGTTCTCAAGTGTTCTGACTCCCTCCCATACAAAGAGAAGATCAAGAAAGCCAAGTGATTCACTTGAAAGAAGTGTTTCTGTCAATTAGTGCAGCTAAGCAACTAATTCAGTGGATGAGAAAATAAGTCCTATGAAGATAGAAGAGATGTATGAGAGTAGGAAATGTAGTAGTGTTCTTCACGCAGAAGAGTGCCAAGATCATTTTGCCATCAGTGCAGAGTATAGGATGTGAAATACTGGATTTAAGTTAGCAGGTAGGATAATTCTGATTAAATGTCAGAAAAAACATTAATAATAAGAACAATTAGGCAGTTGAAACCAAAGTTTGGCTTTCTCTTTGCTGGATTTGTTCAAGTAAAAACTAGGAGATGCTATAATTTATATTCCTGTGGTAGGCAGAGATGGGAAAACCTTTTCTACCTCTGATTCCAGGTTTAGTCACTCACAAAGACAAATGTTTTCTGATTGAAATACAAAGCAACACTTGCATATTTTTCTTCTTTTGATTGTACCACTTATATGTAGAATCTGCTGAGAATTGTGCTTTTGTCTAAATTGGCTTTAAAATCACTAACATCTGTCCCAATTAAATGTGCATGTTTTATCAGCATCACACTACTGATTTAAGAGATCCATGACCATTCTGTCTAATGTTGAAATAACATTTATCATTGTTTTCTTTTTCATTCACCCATCATTTTTTTGACTGCTTTCTATGGAGGTCTTTAAATTTGAGGTAATACTCTAACTTTTACACCTCTTTTCAAAAGTAATTACACACAAATAACAAACCAGATAGGAAGTATTTGTGCACATATTACAACCCACCAATCTTTTTTTGTGTTTATTTTACAAACTATTCTCACAATTAAACTATCCAGATTTCCAGTGACTTTATGTGATTGGTACCAGTATCTGTATTTTGTCTGTTCTTACGTATTTGCAACAAAACATTCTGATCTACTCTTTGGGGATTTAATTGTTTTATTATTTGTTAGGTGGTTTCATGAACCACATAGGACTCTTTAAGGCTGAACAGAATAGAAATCTCTTAGTAAGTAAATTCTCCAAAAATGCTGGATAAATGTAGTTCCAGAAAATCAGAAAAAGAAGACATCCAAAAATGCATATCAGTTTTCTCCAAAATTGTGCTCTCTCATGGCAAGAGAGTGTATTTCCCAACTAGCTTTACAGAAATTGCAGATGAACATGCCTGAAGGACAGTAGTTTAAGAAAGGTAGCCCATGAGAGCAGTTGTAACAGCCAGGCCGTTACATGTCCTTTTAGGCTCATTCTCCCTTAATAAAAGAAGAAATTGAGTTTTGTGACCCAATCTTTGGAAAGCTCATTGCATATAAGTCAATAAGCCACAAAGATGTAGTCTCATATATTTTATTGCGTCTTTAATATTTGAAGTTGTGTTGTGATCAGGAGTGAATTTTTGTAGAGTGAAGGAATTCACTTTGCCTCTAATAATGAGAACTCCGTCAGATTTAGAGAAAACTCCCTTTTTTGTTTTTTCTTACTGGTACTTTTCATTATTGTACAGCAGTTCATGGGAAGCTGGTATAATTCAAATGAATCTACATACGGATAATATTTCCCCCCTCTTTATCTCCTCCTACTGCACATTGTTCACCTTGAAATCTGTCCTGCAACCAAATCCCAAGAATAGTATTCACTTTTAAAATGAAGCGATGCTCATTATGTTCCAACGTACTAGATTTACTCTATTTTATTTAAGCACTCAGGACAACTATAAGTTGTTGCCTAGTTACCATTAGATTTGTAAAGGGTATACAGGAGTTCTTTTTTCCATTTTCATTCACATATCTTACAAAATCCAAGTTTTAATGTGCTACATTCACCCACATATATCACTTTCTGCACAACGTGCACCTTTAAAAGCCCTTATTTGTTTCTCCAAGGCTTATTTTCAGAACTCATGAAAAAATAATATTTAAAGATAAGGATTGGATGGATGGAAAGGAACAGTAGGAGGATACAGATTCTAATGCTTAGGTCCTAGTGAATTTATTCTATGACAGTGGGTATCTAAAGTAATAAGATGTAAAAACTAATAAGAATAGTTTATACCAAATACAAGGAAATCCCCTATTACCATTAAGAAATGCAATACAATTGTTTTTCACCAGGTGTTGGCATGTACAAATATGTATAGATATCTCTCTTTGTGTGTTTATATAAACACTCTGTTTATGTATACAAACATTTCTATTTATGTATTCATTATTATCATCTTCCTTTTTGTGGAACAAAACTAGAATTTTAGCCTTCAAATTTAAAATTAGACTTTTCTCTGTCTAAAACATATAATGTAGAATACTAAGATTGAAAGGGACATTGGACCCATGGCAGGAGATCCTACACCATCCAAGACCTCATTTGAGTTTGATGGGATGGATACACATGATTATAGGAAGAATAACAGAACACAATTAAGAGACCCTGGAAGTCCTCTAAGAGAACAGGAGGCTTGCTTTTATAAAGAAAAGAATGACAGGAGTCATGAAATGTTTTATTCATGTTTCAGGATTATGTCTTTACTAGGATCAGGAAAATTGTGGGCATCCACTATATTTTTCTTGCCAATCTGAGTTGAAATAGAAAAAAGGGAAACTTCACTTCACTATGGATTTGGCAAGAATATAAGTAATTGATCTTTAGCTATAATGTAAAAATTGCTTTATTTATGTAGCTTTTTTTGCTGATAGCAGAAACCAAGCAGGAATCATGCTTTTGTGATACAATTGTGACATTGTTTCCTCTTTTTTACTAGTAATGTTTGAAGAATTTATATAAAACAATATTTCCATATACACTTTGTATAGTATACATTTAAAGAACTTCAATTTTTTTGATGATACATAAACTTTTGTTATGGATTTCTATAATTATTTTATGGGAATATATTCCTGTTAAATTAAAATTATACATTAATTTTTTTCATTCCACCCCCTGCCATAGGCTACCATTAATAAGTTAAATACTGAACTTGCAAAAGGACCACAGGAAGTGGCTACATATGTACAGGAGATCCAGAAACTTCAAACTTCCATTAATGAATCTGCACAGAAAAATCGGGTAAAAATATTGCTATTTGCATTTGAAAGCTATAGATTGATGATCTTATTCAATTCTAAAGATACAGTCTTATCAGTTAAACAAATAATGAAACCTCTGATATTACCTATTGAGATCATAGACTTGTTCCTCTTCTAACATGACAAAATTAAGCCAAGATCTGTACTTGGATTATGGACACATGTATTTTGAAAAAATAAGTCAGGAATGCTAGCTCTTTAGAAACCTTGGATCGATATGAAATATGATATTAGATCATGCAGTATTTTTCTGTTGATCCTAATGCAGCAGGCATCATACTTTCTATTCTTAGAGCATTTATATACTTATATATACTTGCAAAAACATTATCTTTGGTTCTGAAGCTTACATGGTTATGGCTGCAACTGAGCTTGCAAGCAACAGGAAAAATGAAATTGCATATTCTCAGTTTAGGGTCCTTTTGATAGTATAATGAAATAATAAAAATACAAATTCAGAATATTGACTTATAAGAAAAATAATGGAAAACTTCATTTTGGGGCCCTCTGGTATATGTAGTCATGCATGTTTTATATTAAAATACTAATTTTGCATTTTTAATCCAGCTGCCTATTTTATTTAACATTAATGAATTACAATCTCAGTTATATCTACACCTCAACTTTAGAATCTAGTGGAAAAATTAAAAAAGAAAGAATTGGAATATACTCAGTTAGAAGAGAGAAAAAATGAAGAATCAGCGGGTAAAAGGATTTTGCAAGCAACTCTTAATCAAAAGGAATTGGACTGTCAACAACTTCAGGCAAGACTGTCTGCATCTGAGGACTCGTTACAGAGATTGCAGAAAGAATTGTGTGAAAAGGGAGAAGCAAGCCAAAAACTTAAGGAGGAATTGTCAGAAGTTGAAGCCAAAACCCAGCATCTTAAGGCAGAATGCAAGCAGCTACAACAACAAAGGGAAGAAAAAGAACAGCGAAGCCTGCTGCTTCAAAATGAGCTCAATCAGGTAAAGTTAAGTTTATCCATTCTTAAGCAAATAAATTATAAGCCTGATTTCACTTATTGACCAAGAATTCCTATACCTTTTTTCATAGTTTAGACTAGGGATGTCAATCATGTCGTCACAATGGCGTCACATTGGGACTTTCCCCCCCTTTGTTAAGTTGGACTTGGCCAGCATCTGATGCATCTGGCCCACAGGCTGGGAGTTTGACAGCCATGGTTTAGATGGAAGCAAAACTTTAAAAAAAAGAAAACAATTAACTACAGCATATAAATACCTTCTGTAAACCATTGTTTTAAATTAATGACATAACTCAAATAAAATAGTCTTTGGAATCTTAGTATCATACAAAACTAATTCTAAAGGTAGCATTTAGCTTAAGCAGATTAAGAAACAATGTTTCTCCCTCCTGCCTCTACATTTGTTTTCAAAGACACTTTACCTGCAGTAAACCAGAACATTATTTTATGACTAAAATTATTCTGCCAATTAGCAATTAACTTTATCTCTGCCTCTGGAGCTTTCTGCTATGTTAATTGTTTGCCTGACTTAAGCTACATTTAAGTGTACATAGATATTAATAGATTCCCCTCAGAGTTAAGCAAGAACATTAATCATTATTAGCTGGTAATACCTTGTGGGCAGCAGAATCAACTTAGGTCTTTCCCACTTCTCCCTCTGATATGTTAGACATGATCCCTTGAAGCCTGATCCTTTTCCATCTTCAGTGATCTTCCCATCACTTTAGAACTTATATTGATCTTCACTCCATCTTGGAATTTGCAACTCTTTCAGTAGCCAAAACTGTGTAAATCCAGCAGGTAGTTTGCTATCCAGCTGCTTTTCCCTGTCTCCAAAACCCTTAATCTTTTCCTGCTAGTCTTTCAGATAATTTTCCATCCTTGTGAGAGCTCTACATGGAAATCCTCCAGTTTAGTACTTTACCAGCTGAATTAATCAACCTCCACATATAGTTTGTATGTTTTGGGTGATCTCATGATACAATAGCAGACTGTGTTTACTTGTTCCCCTCTTCTCAGTGCAGTTCATACTAATGTTTAAGTTGCTTGTCTGAAGAAAAAAAAAACTCCTGTAGATTATTCTGTGATTTGAAGTCAAGTTAAGCCAATGTAGTCATATAAATGTATTTTATGAAATATACATATTGATTTTATACAAATAGAACCAATGTATAGTAGTTAAGGTACTGCACCATCCAGGTTTAAGTTCACTCTTGGGCATGAAAGCTAGTAGTGTGACATCTGTCCAGCTATCTGGACTAGACCAATAGACTATATATACTGTAGTAGATAAAGATTTGCAACCATTAGTGAAGATACTTTTATCTTGCAGTGGATTGATCTGGGAAAACAAAATATAAAGCTGCTCTCATTATTTGAACTGCAGTTTATTTGTAACTGGAAGAGAAGCATGAACTGAGTCATCCCATGGACCAGACTTTTTGACTAGGTTGTGTGTCTGGGTCCACAACTTATTAGGACTGAATGTATTGATACCGTAGTATTTATATGTGTTTTGCAAACAAAATAGTTAAAAAAAACAAAGTATGGCATGTTCATCAAAATGAGACTTGTTTTCATTTCCAGTTACATAATAAACTTCTGGAAACAGAACATCAACTTGGGGAAGCACAGGGCCGACTAAAAGAGCAGAGACAGCTATCTAGTGAAAAGCTGATGGAAAAGGAACAGCAAGTGGCTGACATTCAGTTAAAACTTTCACGTGCTGAAGAGGAGGTAAGAATTATATGCAGAATATAATTTGGGTTGAGTTCAATTTGTGTTTTGTAATTAGTAACTACAAAACTCCATCTTGCATTCTGTCTCTTCCCTTTGCTTGCTTTAATTAAATGTATCTTCCAAAATTCCTTAATCCTTCATTAAACATAAAATGGATCAGGGTATTAATCTTTCATTATTAGGCTAGGAGTCCTTAATGTCTGCTCCTCAAGATTTTTTTCAGGGTTAGGTCCAACCTTTGCCTGGCTTTAACTGTAAGAATTATAAAGATGATTTTTTTTGCTGCCTAATTAATGATTGGTATCTAAAAATTACAATTTCAGAAGAGTTGATAATGAGAAACAATGGAACTTTATTTTTCTATGCATCTTTCCTAATGAAAAATGCAGAATGTAATATAGGAAACAATCACCTACTGTTATAATGTTATAATATTTTGATTTTGTTGGAAAAGTTGTTGAAGGGACTGATTTTTTTTTAAACTACTTTTAGGACAAATATAACATGACTTCTAATTTAATAAAAAAGACATCTGATGTAAAAAACTTCAGTATTAGAGTAAATTATAAACTATTAAACTACTAAATTGTGCTTGTCAGTTTTCAGTCAACAGTCTGTGACTATTTTTCTAAGCTAAAGGAAAAAGCGGCAAATACAACTGAATTGCAACATCAATTAGACAAAACGAAGCAGCAGCATCAAGAGCAGCAGAATCTTCAGCAAAGCACAACATCAAAACTTCGAGAAGCCCAGGTAAGAGAATTTTGCTGCTGACAAAAAAGCCCAACATATTTCTAGTGTGCTAGAACAGAGTTCCCCAACTGTTTTGGCTTTGCGGACCAGTGGGGAGGAGAGGGGATGGTTCCACCTGCATGGCAGACAAGTGCACACATGCATGCGGCTCCATTTGAATGAGCGATGGGCATGCATGCCTGCCGCTTTCTCAAATGGAGAACGTGCACATGCACTTGCTTTCTGCTCCATGAGTAGGGATGCGTGCATGCACCTGCCAATCCCACGGTCCAGTTCCAAAAAGCTCAGGGCCCAATAGTGGGTTACGGCCTGGGGTTGAGGACCCCTGTGCTACAAGAAGAAATATTTTTGTTGAAATGCAGGTTATAGTTACTGCTACAAGATAAAGAGCTTGATAGAATCAAGTTTTGATGATTTATAAATGGACTGCTGTGCTATTTCATGGAACTCTCATTAGGCATGACATATCAAGTAGCTCAGAAGTTGACATATTTTTGTTTTGAAGCATTGTTATAAGCAACTGCCTTTCTGAAGCTCAGTTCAAAGTAGGAATTGACCATCTCTATATATTTCATATTGCATAACATTTTGTTATTGATATTTGATAGTAAGAATTTGTGGCAGATACCATTAATTCATTTGTATAGACTTTAGAGATATATCATGTCTTTTTCTCTTTCTTCTTCCTGTTTTTTTCTGAAAAATGAATAAAAGCTTTTCTTTATGTTTTAAACAAACCCATTTTCTCTGGTATGTTTCTCATTACAAACATTTTATTTTGATTGTATTTTTAACTTTCATGGTTAATCTTTCTATTTAATTACATGAAGAAGAAAAATGGCTTCACGTTGTTTTTCTTAAAAAGGGGGCCAAGAGCTCTCTCTAAATATAATATGCAGAAATTATGTTCCTAGATATATTTAGCGATTGTATTCCCCCTTTCCAAGAATGATTTAGAGCAAGTTCTACGTCAGATTGGTGATAAAGATCAAAAAATCCAAAACCTTGAAGCCCTGCTACAAAAGAGTAAGGAGAATATTTCTCTGCTAGAAAAAGAAAGGGAAGACTTGTATGCAAAAATTCAAGCTGGTGAAGGAGAAACAGCAGTTCTAAATCAGTTACAGGAAAAGAATCATGCTTTGCAGGAACAGGTAAGAAGTTTTCAAAGTAAAAAAATTCCAAATTTGTGAGATGATAGTGTTTAAAGTGACATATCTTGTTACTTGATGGTTCACTTCTTGTTCCCTTAAGGTCCTATTGCTGGTAGTCCTCAGCTTAAAACCACAATTGAGCTCAGAATTTATGTTGCTAAGTGAGAAATTTGTTAAGTGAGTTTTGACCCATTTACAACTTTTCTTGCCACATTTATTAAGTGAATCAATGCAGTTGTTAAATTAGTAACATGGTTGTTGAGTGACTCTGGCTTCCCCATTGACTTTGCTTGTCAGAATGTTGCAAAAGGTAATATGACCCCAGGACACTGCAACCATCATAAATATGAACCAGTTGTCAAGTATCTGAATGTAAATCATCTGACCATGAGGATGCTGCAGTGATCAAGTGTGAAAAATCATCATAAGTCACATTTTTCAATGCCACTGTAACTTTGAACAGTAACTAAATGAACTGTTATAAATCGAGGATTACCTGTATTACACTAGGAATTAACTACATTAAGGTTGGATGTGGGAGAATGGAGGAAACAAGACAAAGGCTTAGAAGTGGAGAGTTTGTTAGGAATAAAACTCTTCTATGAGAATTTTTGGAAGGAAGCTAAAAACCCAAAGCTTACTTTTCCCATTTTTTTTTCCTTCCAACAGAGAGGGTCAATTTTGATTGATCTCTCTGAAGGAAGGATTCAGGACTGCCCTGTATAGTGAGTAGAGATGTTGGGTCCAGCTGAAGTAACTTAGAATCTAGCTTTTTTTCTATAGTTCTTTAGCAGGAAGTGATCTGAAAATATCTTTTAAAAGAGCTAGGTGTAACTTGCTTTTCAAAAACACAGTGATAGCAATAGCACTTAGACTTACCGCTTTATTGTGCTTTACAGCTCTCTTTAAGCAATATACAGAGTCAGCATATTGCCCCCAATAACCTGGGTTTTCATTTTACCCACCTTGGAAGGATGGGAGGCTGAGTCAGACTTGAGCCTGGTGAGATCCAGTCTGCCAAATTGCAGGCACCTGGCTGCAGCAGAAGTAGCTTGCAATACTGCACTCTAACCACTGCGCCATATGCAGGGGTGATGGAGGGGTCATTGTAATTTGTAAATCCTTCATGTCTTGGGACCAAATTATCTGAGGGAACGTCTCTTGCCAGTCACATCTATCTGACCCATTAGAGTGAGGAGGCAGGGAATGCTGCGGGTTCCATTCCCTGAGGGAGATACACCTGGTGGGACCCAGAAGAAGGTTGCCTTCTTTGTGGTGGCTCCCTCTCTCTGGAACATCATTCCCCCAGAGATTGAAATGGCCCTCTCTTTAATACTCTTCTGGAAGGTACTGAAGACCTGGTTCTGCCAGCGGGCCTGAGGAACCCAGAGCGGGATGGAGCCCATCAAATGGCCTGTGTGATCTGCTGTTGTTGGGGTGGGGGGTGGGAGTTGGGGAATTCTTTTTGTTAGTTTTTATTGTTTGTTTAATTTTAAATATGGTTTTATATTCTATAAGCCGCCTCGAGTCGCCATGGGCAAATAGGTGGTAATATAAATTCAATAAACAGACAAACAAACAAATAAATATCCCAGGAATGCTGTTTTACACATGAGGGCAGTGACAGAAAGCCAGACTCTGTGGTCTGTCCAGATAATATCCCTTTGGTATGGACCCAGAGGGAATCTTTTGTTCCAGATCGTTCAGATGTGCAGAAACCAGCTGAAGAAGAAATTGCCAAGGATATCCAGATCTTGAGATATAAAATATCAGTTCTGGTCCACAACCAGTTTTAACTTCAACATTTTATCATTGTTTTCCTTTATTTTGCATTTAGGTAACACAGCTGGCAGAAAAATTGAAGAATCAATCAGAAAGCCATAAACAGGCCCTAGAAAATTTGCATGAGCAAGTGCAGGAACAGAAATCCCATTTAAGAGCATCTCAAGATCATGTTCTTTCCTTGGAAACAACTATCAGTGAGCTACGTAATCAGCTAAGTGAAAGTAAAGAAAAAGTAATGCAACTTGATTTGCAGGTGATCTAACTTTAAATTTTTACTTATGTAAAGTATAAGGGATAGGAATGCTAATTTAATTTTAACAAACCCAGTAACACCTACCTATTAAGCTAAGCTCCAGAAAGTTTTACATTTGTAAGCATTGTATACACTGGCTGCATTGGGATATTATGTCACTATTTTATTGTGATGAAACTACTCTGAGTGAACCTTGGGTTTACATGTTGTCCCCTTGTCTCTATGGCACAGCTATGAGAAGATTATTGAAGCCTTTGCTTCCATAGATTTTTTATCTAATAGCTCCATTGTGATGGGGAATAAGCAATGATAAATCATGGTCGTCAGTATCCCATTCATTATGACTGCAGTTTTTTTCATCTCAGGGTACTGAGAAGATAGTATATTGAAGATGTTACTTTGCATTATAGTTTTAAAAAGGTATAGATAGATATTAGTTTTTAAAAACTCAGATGGTGGTATATTCCCGTGGTCTTCTGCAAGGCCAATAGACAAACATATGAAAGCTTAAGCTTTGAACAGGTGTTCCACAATGTGTTGGGGGTGAGGGGAAATGCCTGTGAATGTAACATTCCTGCAGGAAAGTGGACTTTTAGAGGGGGATCAGACCACTTTATTAATGGGATAACTGATACCAAAAACATATGCTTCCCATCCTTCCTTTCCCATCCTTCTTCTGCTGTCCATTGGGAGAGACACAAAAAAGAGTTGGCTCCTCTGCTACTGGTTCTTTGATCCATAGCAATTGCAGAACTGGCAGGAAAAGACCCACCTCTTCCCTTTCTCTTTTCTGTCAAGTGGGTCTTTTTGCTTTTGGGATAACTGGTACCCCAATGACCTGCTTTCCCTACTTCTCTCGTTGCTATGAGTGACAAGGCATAGAAGAGAAATGGGAAGTATGTTTTTTGTGCACATTGGAGACTTTTTGACTCTTCTGCTGCCAAAAGGCAAATGGCACTGAAAAGCAGTGGCCAAAGACCTGGACAGATAAAAGATGTCCAATAATTTCAGATGGGCAAGTCATCCCATTAAACTGCTCAGCATAGTCTGTACAAGCAAAAGACAGACAGTGGGCCAGGATAGGTTGAATTGTCTGTGTCCTCAATAAACAGCATCATTTACATTGTTGGTCTCTGTCTGTCTGTCTGTCTATTTTCTATCCATTGATAATGCTGTGGTACACTGAGTAAATTGTTCACCCCAGGAAAATTTAAGGTTTTACAAGTTAACAACTGTGTAATATTGTCAATATTAAGACAACATATTTTAATTCTGTCAGGTAAAAGCAAAGACTGAATTGCTTCTGTCAGCGGAGGCAGCAAAAGCTGCTCAGAGAGCAGACCTTCAGAATCACTTGGATACCGCCCAGAATGCGTTGCAAGACAAACAGCAGGTGAGAGAAATAGAAAGGCCCTATACCAGGGGTGTCCAACCTTGGCAACTTTAAGACTTGTGGACTTCAACTCCCAGAATTCCTCAGCCAGCAAAAAGCCAGCAAAAAGTTGAAGTCCACAAGTCTTAAAGTTGCCAAGGTTGGACACCCCTGCCCTATACTATGGCTTCACAATTAAGAAAGATTTATTTAAAGCAAGGTGAATTTTATGTATCATCATCTAAAATATATAACTCTTGTGATGCTATTTTTATATTTACCTCAAATACCCCAAATGATACATTTAAAATATATAATTTCTAAATAAAATATAAAATAGTGGGGGAAATGTTTTTGGTGGGGATTGCTACGACTGTTGAAAGATGGTGTACAAATCTTTTTGGAGTTTTCTAAACATAATTAAATGGTTCTTTTTTGGGAATCAGCATGGTATAGGGATTAAAATTTTGGACTAGAAAAGTGATATTCTAGTCTTTTTTTGGGCACAGAAGCCAGCTGAATGACTTCTTCTCAGTCTAAATCAACATCAGGATTTGTGAGAAGGTGGCTAATAAACAAGCTCCCTTGTCACACTGTGCATTGATAGCTTCACTATAATAAAACTAGGCGAGTTCAGGAAAACAAGTGGACTTGCAACCATGTGGGGCAAATACTAAGAAAAACTATTTTTAAAAAAATTACTGAAAATTAATTTTCCTATGTTCGTATTGGCAGGAAGCACATATATTTTATTTACTGCCTTTGTTTTTTAGAGTATAATTGGTTTTGATCTGAATTCTGCAGGTAAGTAACATATGTACAAGGATCTCTTACATTAAAAGAACATCTTGAACATCTTTGTGTGAATTTTTGGTAATTATTCTGTAATAGTATTTCTACGTAGCCTTATCCAACACGTGTCCTTCCCAGATATGTGAATTTCAACTCCAGAATTCTCAGCTATGTATGATCTTACTGGCTGAGAATTCTTTATGTTTAGAAGGAAGATCAGGACAGACTTATAGTATTGACACAGTGCATGTCTAAATTATACCCATCACATTTTACTCATTGTTTTAAGTACGGTGATATTCATAAAAAATATGTTGCCTTTGTTGTAAATGTTGTAGTTTACTGCACTGATGGAGAATATTTATTTATTTTATATAGCTGCCCATTTCATATATGTGACTGGGCAGTGTATAATAAAATAACCAAGTAGTCAATTATAAAGAAGTACTCTAAACTTTTGGCTGGCTATGTGATGAGCCATAGTAATTTTTGTTTTATATACTGGATGTTTTCAGATAAAAAGTGTTTCTTTCATACTTAAACTAATGTTATTATTTTTGTTTTATATACTGGATGTTTTCAGATAAAAAGTGTTTCTTTCATACTTAAACTAATGTTATTATACTAGATTTCTAAAAATGATTTTTAAAAATTATTCCTAATAGGAACTAACAAAAGTCTGTACTCAATTGGATCAAGTTGCTTCCAAGCTGCATGACAAAGAAGAATATTGTATACAGTTGGAATCCAGTCTTAAAGAGTTCAAAGAAAAACACCTTAATTTAGAGCAAAAAACAGAAGAGCTGGAAGGTCAACATAAGGTTTGTATTTATTTATTTATTTATTTATTTTTAGTTCATATTTCCAATTGTGGCTGATGCTGATATGGAGAGGTGATGAGAAGGGTAGAACAGCTGATGCAAAGTATAGTCATTATTAAATATGAAATGAGCAACTCAAACAGAAACTGATTTCACATAAAAGCAGGTAGGAAAATCTTAAGGTCACTCAAGTCATGTTTAACTGTGGAAAGTGTGAAAGAAAGATAAAGATTCATATTTTTTCTTATCCTTGCTATAACACAAAAGCACCAGTTATGTTTTTTGGTCCATAGCCGAAATCTTTGGATCATAGAAGTCATAGAGAATTTTTACTACCCTCTGCTTGTTTCTGTTTTGTATGCCATTTTCCATTTTGAATAATGAGCAACACAATTTTTTAGAATTATAAAAATCGATGCTTCTCTGCCTAACTTTCTCCATAGAAAAAATTCTAATCACCTAAATCCTCACTGCCTACGATATGAACCTTGCACAACTTTGAGAGATTTTTACCTCCTTGTTTCAACTACACTGTAGAAACAACAGAATGGCAAGAATGCCATGAAAAATAGAAATTAGGAGGAAATGGAAAACCTAAAACGGTATAGGAGAAGAAAGATGACAAGTATTGTCAAAATAAAGACTAGAAAAAAAAGACAATTATGTATTTTAGTCATTGAGAAGTAAAAATACATATACTAAAACAAACAAAGAAAAATTAATCCAATATTGACTGTTGGCAACCATTGGTACTGTAGGTGAAGTTTGCACATAATGAAGCAGAATTTTGCTATTTTTAGAGAGAGATTTTTTTCTTCGTCTGTCTGCAAGGGAAAATAGTTTCCCTAAGTTATTCCTTTCTTTGTTTCCTATGCTAATTCAGCCTTGAGTATTGTTATCTTCTAATGAATGTTGTAGTATTGAGGAAACATTTAATTATTCTGTTCAAATCAGTAACAAACTAAGAAGATGTAGCACTTGTGTATTCTTTTAGTTCTATAGCTATTCAGTTCATAAAGGACCAAATTGAAGAGCTAAGGCCTGTGTTAATATACGAGAAGGTCATGGAGTCTGGAAAAAATGGCATATTTGTGCCTGTTCTTCTGTATTTTCTATTTTCGTCGCCTCTTCTATACTGGGGTTGATTTGTTCATCAGGTAGACTCTGTCAACAGGATTTGTGGAGGTCATATTTCTAACAGTCGACTGATCAACAAAAGACTATATTTGTTTTTGTCTGCCTGGATAATCAAACTCAAAACAGTAGGAACCAAAAGGGAGAATATTTGCTTCTGATCCCTTTACCAAAGCAGTTTAAATTGTTCTTTACTAGTTTTCAGTTTTAAAAATTTCTGTTGCTAATGATAGGGAAAATGTGTTTAATTGTTAACCATAGTAATAACGGCTACTACTATTACTACTGTATTAGTTGGTGAAGAAAACTAGAAAAAAGATTTCTATACTCAATCAGACATTGATTAACTTCATACTCAGAGAAACTTTACAATCAGGAAAAAAGTTTTTACAGACATTGAAGTTAATACATTGGAACAGCAATTAAATAATGAGATTTGAAATAGCAAAAAACTCTCAGCAACAACTTTGACAGAAAAAATTAAAGTGGAAGAAAGACAAAGATGGCTTCACTTGGAAATTTGTACATACATTTAAATGATATTTGTGTGATGCCATTAATAATGCCATTTGTTAGACTCTAGTGAGGCCAGTTTGACCCATGCAGTACAAAATGTTTTGACAGTCCATATTCATATTTGTTGAGAGAAGATAAATAAATCCACAGAGGGTTAAGGTAATCACCTTTCTGTTGTCATTATATCATTATCATTTTGTTGTAATTATTTGCTTTCTAAAAATTATCATTACAGAAACTTGAAACTGATCTTTTTGAAGTTTTGGGACAAAAAGAAAAGGCTCTTCAAGAACTAGAGCAGCAAAGAAAACAGTGCACAGAGTTGAACCTCAAAGCTGCAGATCTGAGCAAACAACTAGAGGAAGAGAGAGAAATGTATGTTAAATTATTTGAATGTGCCACTTTTAGCTGTATCCAAGGATGGGATGCTACCAGTTCAGCCTGGTTCTATAGAACCGGTAGCTCTGAAGAACAGCAGACACATAACCAGTTCGGTGTCTGCTGCTCTGTTTGGCCTACCCACCCGCCCAGGCTCTTAGCTATCCTTTATTTTCTTTTTTTTCAACCTCAACTGCTTTGCACGGCACAGCTGAGGTTGAAAAAGCAGGAAAGAAGAGGATTTTCAAACGCTGCATACTGTTGTGTAGCGCTTGTCAGCTGTCCGGGCTCCACAGCTGAGGTTTTTAGGAAATGGTCTACACATGCATGCAAAATGCACTCTCACCAAAGGTGGGATTCTACCTGCCGGAGAACTGGCAAATCGCACCACTGGCTGGCCCCACCCTGCCCACTCCTTACCTAGCACGCGTGCCATCAAACTTGCCTGCTAAGTTGCTATTTTTCTTTTTCTTTTCCCCTGACCATCAGCTGTTCTGCTGTGCTGGTAGATTTAGATTAGCTAGAAAGCAGGAAATCGTTGGATTTCTTGATTTCTAGCTAATCTAAAAGCAGAGCTGAGCCAGAAGCGTCTATTATTCAGTGCAGACTCAGGTAGCAGATGGCAGAAACACAGATCTCTAAGTGAATCTGTGATTCCGTGAGCAATTCAGTCTGCTTGCCTGATTTTGGGTAAAAGTTGCTCTTTTTTAGTAAAAAAATCAATATTTACATACATGATGTATTGTGACTTTATTTTATGAGTTTGCTTGCTAGCAAATTTTATGAGACAGACTCATGTAGCCAATTGCAGAAAGATAGATCTCTGAATGAATCTGTGATTCCGTGAGCAACTCAATCTGCCTGCCTGCTTTGCCTGCTTTTGGGTAAAAGTTGCTCTTTTTAAATAAAAAATTCAATATTTACATAAATATTTCTAATATTTACATACAAGCCATGCCCAGCCAGTCACATGACCACCAAGCCACACCCACAAATTAGGCCACAACCACAGAACCGTTTATTAAGAAATTTGAATCCCACCCCTGGCTGTATCCACATTTTAAAAGTTGTCAGTTTCTAATTTTCTAGCATCTTTTTTTTCTTTTGTACTCTATTGCCTTGGAGTTGAAATTAACAAACGTTATTTTGAATTATACATTTTGTTTAAATTTGCATGGTATTATACATATTTGGCTATATACATATTTTAAATAAATAAAAATGATTTTTGCTTTGTTAGTATATAATTATTTTTTTATTTTACTACATTTTTATGCTGCTCATCTCCCCTACAGGGTGACTCTGGGTAGCTCCAGTAATAATATTCAATATTCAGTAACAATACTGAAATAGTGGCATTAATTTTACTGAGCAAAGTGTAGGAAGTTCATTGAATATTTGAAAAGTTTTATATAAAAGTTAATGCTCAATCATGTAATTTTGAAATTGAAATAATTTCATTTTTATATGTTGTATTTATATAGGCTATCTAGAACCAAATTAGACTTGCAGAAAAAAAATGATACATTAGAAGAAGTAAGCCAACAAAGATTAAAGCAGGAAGAAGAAAATGAAAAACTGAAGTTAGAAATTGAGAAATTAAATCAAGATAAATTGAAGTATCACAGGGAATTAGATGGAAAGTTGCAAACATTAACAGATGATTTGGAGAAAATGAAGCTGGAAAAAGATACTCTATTAAAAGAACTCGAGATCCTCAAAGGTAAACTCTCAAATAGCAACAAATCTTTGGAAGAAGCAAAGAATGCATTGGAGAAAGAGAAACAGAGAGGAAACACAGCTGTAGCAGAAATGGTGAGTCCTGACTTTTAAATAAAATTATTTTCTATGTAACCAATATACATATGCAGTTTGCAGGCTACCAGTAAAAATTCAGAGCACTATCTTAGTGATGGCATTGACTATGGAAAGTACTGGACAAATATTTAATTGACCATTTTGCTTACTACAGTATACATGTATCTTGGGACCTAAATTCATAGCCTATTTGGAAAAGAAAATGTTACTATTGCTCGCTAAAACATCATGTTCTTTACCTAACAACTTTTGCTCCACTCTCTCATAGGTTTTGCTTGCCAAATCACAGTTATTACAACTTGTATTTATTACATGTGGTTTCAACTGGGGTGTGAGTTTTTGAAACTAATTTGAAAGGATGTTAGAGTTTATTAATAGTATTTGTAATGTATTTTAGTAATTTAACAGAAAATTCTTATTAAATATTGTTTTTTATACAGGAAAAATCTTGTCAAGAAGCTAGACATCAACTTCAGTTACAGTCGGAATCTATAGCTAAAGAACAGAATGAACTGAAAAACTTACTGGAAAAACAAGATGGGGTAATGTTAATTGTTAACCATAAGCATGACTCCTATGGAATTCAGATACAGGTAGTCCTCAACTTATGACCACAATTGACCCAAAATTTCTGTTGCTAAGCGAGACATTTGTTAAGTAAGTTTTGCTCCATTTTACAACCTTTGTGGCCACAGTTGTTATGTGAATCATTGCAGTCATTAAGTTAGTAACACTGTTATTAAGTGAATCTGGCTTCCTCATTGACTTTGCTTGTCAGAAGGTCACAAAAGGTGACCCTGGGACACTGTAACCCTCCTAACTTTGAGCCAGTTGCCATGCATTTGAATTTTGATCACGTGAAGTGTGAAAAATGATTTTAATATTTTTCATGAATCACTGCAAACAGTCATGAAATGAACTGTTGTAAGTCCAGGACTACCTGCAGCATTGCTAAACTCAAACCTCTGTGGAAAGAAGAACTATATATACAGATTTTTCTCAAATGAATTATGAATTATTGCTGTGGGATTAAATTATTTGTTATGTGTATATGAAATACTAGCTCGATACCCATGCTTTTTCTATAAAATTATGTGGGCGGGCTTAGCTTTTGGGGAGGAAAATGAGGGAAAAAAAATTCTGCCTCTGCCTACCAGCATCCATTGGTATTCATCTGACTAGGGTCCTGTTTGGAAAATGAAATAGTATTTGCTGTGTGAGCAAGAAGGAAACAGCAAGAAGCCTGGGCATGGCTTAGCTCAACTGTTCTGTACTAAAGATGCTTGCTGCTGTGAAAGTAAAACTGAAACTGAAACTCCTCTCTTCTGCTTGTGTTTTGTAGTTGGAACAGATTTCTTTTTTGGTGGGGAGGGGGAGTAGAACTCCTTAGCATCAGAGCGTGTTAATAATAATATATGAAATACTAATGCTCTGGTGGTCAATTTGAAAAATCCTTTCTTAATGAGCACCTAAAAGCCAAGAGGAACATAAGTGCCAAATTTCAAGTTTTAGGCTTTACGGTTCTGGAGATTTTGTGATGATGCGTGAGTGGTATTTCCCTTTTAGATATAGAGATCTGGAGTTTCATTATAATTGGATTTTTGAAAAATATGTACTTAGTATTAAGAAAAATGAAGTAGTAACGTGAGGAAAAAAAAGGAAATTTTCTATCAAAACATAATAATTGCCACAATAGCAATGGTATTGAAGTAATACTACATTTCAATATTTAGATATCCAAACAGCTAGCAACAGAGCTTGATTTGGCACGTGTACAAGTCCTGCAGCTTCAGGGTGTTCTCAAAGAAAAAGAAAAAAATGAACAACAGCTCCAATTGAAGGTAAAAGAACTGAAGGAATCTTTCGACCAGAAGAAAAAACAAAATGAGACACAACAAGCTGAATTAAAAACAGCCCTATTAGAAAAGGTACATTCTCGGTAACATTATATTATACGCTATATACTATGTCTGATGCAAGATATTTTGTTGCTTCATAATAACAAATAATATTTGGCTGATGCTGTGGCATCATATCAACAGCATGATCTGTGGAGGCATTTCTCCCTCCATGTATCATAGGCATATGGAATAATTCTTCAGAGCAAGATAGCCTGTGGGAGGTCTGTTTACATTTTTACTGTGTTATACTTGAAAAATAATTCGTGCTCAGTGACAAATATGAATTTAAATGAAATACTAGTAAATTATAGAAACTTTAGCATTCTTTACACCTACTTTTTACTATTATTTTACACTGGAATTATAACAAAATAGATTTTGACTTTTCTCTTTGGTATTTGAATGTAAATAGTAAATGTTCATTCTAATTTGCAGTCAAATTAGACAAAAGCCATGTTTAGCTTTCTAGCATGTAAAGTTTGTGTCTGCTTTTGTTCACCTAAAGATTCATTAGATGATACAATTTGGTCAGGACTTCCCACACTTTTATGTGCAACTGTCTTTATATATGTCCTTATTATCTGTTTTCTCAATTACCTTCCTGTGTATAAGAAATATATCTTGTGCGTGTATGTATTAGGCAGAACTGGAAAATAAATTGCAGCAGCAAATAACATTATCAGAACAAATCCTTGCTGTAAAGAAGGAAAAAATAACAGACCTGCAGAAATCCCATAAAAAAGCTCAAGAAAACATGGAAAAACTTCAACTAGATATTTATGGTAAAGAATCTGAAAACTTGGCTATCCGGCAAGACCTTAAGGTATATGAATATGTTTTGAGTCTGCACGTTTCCCTCAGTGTATGCATTATGTAAGTTAAAAGACAATTTTAGTTAGGGCTCAAGTAAATAGTTGAAACAACAAATTTTAAAGAAGAATCCTTGTAACTTGTCCTAAATCCCTGTACTTCATTTTTTCCTAGTCAGCTGTAGCTCCATGTAGGCTATTTTATTTTCCGTTGTCCCAGTTTTCTATTTTTTTTTCTGTAATCAAAATGTTCAGTCCTCATTAAGATATTTTAGCTTCGAAATGGCTCATCTCAGTTAACTTACTATGGCCAACTCACTGTTATGGCCAACTCGCCATGACTACTTATAGTCATGCTTACCTAGAAAAAGCAGTACATGGGTAATATAACTTTAAAATAAACGATTAAGATGAAATATATCTTGGAGGATTGGAATTACTATATAAAGTGTTTTTTTTTAAATGAGTGCTAGTGATAGTTTATGAGGCATTAATTGATCCAAGACATTGACATAGCAAGATGTATACCACCCACAGCCAAGATTATATTGTGATGAAGTATCCATTGAATAGAAGGAGTAATGTAAAAAATAACAAACTTAGAATTGTAAGATCAACAGTATGGCAGTAATGACACCATCTGCTGGAAGATAGGTGCAAATAACAATTTGATACATGCTTTTCCATTACTTTCCTAGTAAAGCTGTAATGTAGTTAAAAAAATTATCGAAGAAAGCTTGGAATTTCTAGTACAAGACAATATACATTTAATCATTAAAGGAACTAATTAAAAAGTTTAGCAAGTAGCAATAGGGTATCATTCGTTTGTAGCTTCTTTCTTCCATATAGCATGTATAAAGTGTCTGGATTAGTAGTTAAATGTAATTTAAAACCTTTATTAAATTATTGTTTGTTATGTAAAATAATTATCTGGTAGAAATTAAATTGTTGGGGCAATGTCTTTTGGTCCTTACAGCTCTTGACATATTTTACCTTATCTCAGTTATAAACTCTCATCCTGCATCAGTTTTCCCATCACTGTCTTATCGCTTACCCGGGCTTCATTGAGTGAAGAGGAATTGTCATGGGCTGCATATAAAATATATATTTAATGAATATAAATCACATCATAATGTTAAACATTTATGATTTTGTGAGGCTGCATTGCTAGCTGTATGCGGCTCATGGGCCCTGGGTTGGAAATGCCTAGTATAGAAGAGAAGTATGCTGAGAAACTATATTTGCTGTTTGCTGTACATGGTGGATTAATACAAGAATAATTTATTGCATAACCCATAATTCAATTTCACTGATCGGAATGATAAAGAATTGGATTGAGAAAGAGTGAGTGGCCCCCTGACGGTTTTTTATGTCTAAGGTGGGACTAGATCTTAACAATCTCCTGGGTTTTAGGCCTTAATCACTACTCCAAACTAGCTCCATTTTCAAGAATTTCATTGTATTTTACTGATGGCAGATGGCCTAGGAACCTGTGACTGCAGGGAGGGTTGTCAAAAGTCTAAAGTGATTGAATTAAAAAAAAAACACTATTAATACAGCATTTTTTCCCTATTACTTGTAGTTGTATTTTTGTAGATCATTTTTGTAGCTGAAGTGAGATATTCTTGTGATATTTTGCTAGCAAACATTTACTATAATTCATATAGATCAGGGATGTCAAACTTGATTTGATTGAGGGCCACATCAGGGCTATATTTGACCTTGGGGACCCCGAGGTAGACGTGGCCATGGTGGGCGTGGCCAGTTCAACATCATTCATATCGGGGGGCACCTGTGGTGGCCATGTGCTAAGGCAGGACTTCCCTTAGACCCTCCCTCCCTCATAATACCCTCTCTCCCTTCTCCTTCCTTCTTCCTCCTATCCTTCCTTGCTCTCTTCCTTTTTTTTCTTTTTCTTTCCTCTTTCCCTTTCTCTTTTCCTACCCCTCTTGGATGCTCAAATGCAAAAGGGGAAACATTTCTCCTTTTGTTTTGTTTTGCTAGCCCTCTGCCAGCGAAAATGGACCCTGAAAACGGGACCTGGGTCCCGTTTTCTCTGGCAGAAGGCTGCAGGAGGCTGTCACGGCTGAAAATGGAGCCTGAGAGGGTTGTGCGTGGCCCTCCCAAGCCCCATTTTCACTAGCAGAGTCACTGCACGCCATCCCTTTGCTGTTTCCAGGGGGCCCTGTGGGCCAGATCTAAACACCCCGTGGGCCACATCTGTCCCATGGGCCTTGAGTTTGACACCCCTGATATAGATGATTTATTCAGTTTTCACCCAAAAGAACATTGTCAATTGTAACTCATGAAGAGCTCTGGAGTGTTAGGAGTGATTCTTTGCTTTCAATTTAGGTTACAGAAGAGAAGCTAGCTTTGGCTCAAGAAGAATTGATTTCTAATAGAAATCAAATTAGTAATCATAACCAATTGATCAAAGAACTTAAGACTATAAGATCTACACTGGAACAGGATGTGTCCAAAAAAGAACAGCAACTGAAAGAACAAGAGAAGTTGTTACAGGAAATACAGAAAGATAAGGTAATGTATTTTTTAATCCTTTGAACTATATATTGTATGAACAGGATAGTACATGTATCTATTTTTACAGTATAAATAGAAAAATTATCTTTCCTTTGCTTGTTAAAGTTGGAAAGAGTGGTCATGTTACAATACTAACTGATATTCATGTAATATAGAGTACTCGTATTAATTGTACCTTGAAAGATGATTTTCTTGGCTATTAAGAATAGAATACTTTATTGGCCAAGTGTGATTAAATTCACAAGGAATTTGTCTCTGGTGCATAAACTCTTAATGTACATATAAAACAACAAAGTAATAATAATCATAAAGATGATACCAATAAGAGAAAATAATGGAACAAATGATAAGTATAAAAGTCATACAGATATACTACGAAGGTAATACTTAGCATTAATTCAGCAAGCGTTTCCAGCCACCAGTTGTATCAATTGCATAATTACCTTTCTTTGAGTCAAGAGATTTAATTCAAATAGTAACATAGTATCTTTGAAATTTAATTCAATAAATTATACAACATAAATAACTAAGTTTATCAATACTATATGAAATAATAATGTTTACCTCTCGGAAGAGTAAGTATAGAGTCTCGTTTAAAAAAATAAACGAAGAGATAACATTGGGATTAGTGAAAAATATACATTCAGTTATCCATGGACTTTATTTGAAAGAATGATGGTCATTGAAAGTATTAACACCTTTTTGAGTAAATATGCATATCTATCAAGAAAGGTATATTTTAAATATATTTGTTTACTTTTTCTGAAGGATTTAAAAGAAAAAGATTTGTTTAATGAAAAATCAAAAACCTCAGAACTCTATAACATAAATTGCAAACAGGAAGAAGAAAATGTGAAACTAAGGGATGAAATTAGAATCTGCAAACAAGAGTTTGAGAAGGTATGTAAAGTCAAAAACATCTCAAGTTTATCAGGATTATATTGTATAAGACTTTGGAAAATGTGAATTAACATTGTTCCAGAATTGTGCTATAAGGCAGTTGAAATGCACTGAGGTCTGATCTTGGCTTTGAGGTGAATTTTTTTAACCTTCTGTTTTGCTAAGTATTTTTTCAGCTCTGATGAATTCTTTCCTGCCTAAGTTTACAAATTTCTTAGTTGCTTTTCATTTGTTTATTTATAGGCTGCCCTACTCAAAACCATTTGACTAAGAGTAGCATAACAAACCAGTAAAAAGATAACAAAAACAAAATAAGCAACACCAACTAAAAGTAAATATTAACAATTAACTGGCAATTGGGAATTATGTTCATTACACTCTTCCAAACTGGAGCTCTAATCATATGGACCACAAAACCTAAGTGTTTTTTTTAGCGTTTTCACTCCCTCTTTCAAGGGCCAAGCCAACTGTATGCCATGGGAAAAAGGGAATAGATCATTTCAGAAGGTAGGCACCACAACAGAAAAGGCACACTGCCTGATTTCAAAAGGTGACATTGTTTCATGGAGAAAACCAGTGGCATGGCCACCCTTGAAAAATGCATTTCTGCCAGTAACTCAGTCCTGTGCTATCTAGGGCGTGTGTGTGTGTGTGTGTGTGTGTGTGTGTGTGTGTGTGTGTGTGTGATAACCAGCCTCTTGAAAGACTATAAGAAGCCATTGTAACTTATAATCTAATGCTGATCTTTCGGCACAGCTTTAGCTTTCAATTGATTTTCTAATTGATCTTCAAAGGCAGCATAGAGTATAGAGTGCATTGCAATATCCAACGGAGAGATGAATAACTTCAAGCAGGACCTCATAATCTAGGAATAGCTGCAGAGAAGTGCAAAGAAGAACATTTGCAAAGGCCTTATATTTTCAAGTATTCTTCATTAACATAATATAACTCACTCATATATTAGCTTAATTGAATTACTTTTGCTTTATTTTAATAGGAGATCTCAAATCAAAAAGATGCCAAACAGCTGTTGATTAAACAGAAACTAGAATTACAGGAAAAGGTTGATAATTTTAGTACAGCTATGGAGCAAGAGAAGAAAAACCAGGAAGTCATGAAAGATCAGTGGAAGAAGAAAGAAGGGGAATTGAAGAAGAAATGTGTTGAGATAGAAGCAAAACTGGTCAGTATGTTTTAGAAACAAATCCAGAGGTGTATTTCCATAATGAGTCAAGTAATTTGTGGAATGATTTGCAGAGTCATAATACTTAATTTTATTATAAATGGGGAGATTCCAATATTCCGTTTTTAAAAAAAACTTTATATTACAGGCAATGAGTAAAAGGCAAAATTGCTTATGGAATACACTATTCTGTTTTATTCACATTCATTTTAATCAAAATATGTACAATCAGTACTTTATAGATACTTTGATTTAAGTGCATGAAATCCTTGATGTGTTGTGGATTCAAAAATAAATTTGGGTAGGATTTTCTAGGGAGCACTTGGTTTAAAACACTATTTCTGCTACAAAGTTCATTTCATTGCGATACTGATTAATTGTGCACGAATTGAAGCAATAATGAATTCTAAGAAAAAACTAAGATTCTCCTGTAATTTCCTTGATTAATTATTTTTTCCATAGTGTATTGGCCTTTAAAAAAGCCCTGCTCCCCAGTTTGAAAACTCTCTGAAACATTGTGGGTAATGTTAGCTACAAGTTAGTTAGTTAGAGGAAAAGCAATCAAATCAATTTTTTTATCTTCAGCTACTAAATATCTTTGTTGGACGAAATCTCTTCTGTTTGGCAACTGAGGTTCCAAGCCAGTGTTTTCCCTACTAATCCATTTTTCTCCACAGAAAAGAACATGCATTTTTAGGCTTTTCTTTAAAAATGTTACTTTCTTTCTAGAATGATACCTGAGCAGGCATTTGAGGTGTTGGAAAGAGGATTGTTATATTGAAATGTTTCTCTTGTTTTAGCAAGCTTTGATCAAGAAAAAAGATGAGCAGTGTAAAAGTCACGAAGAATCTGAGTGTAAGCTCAATATGCAGATCACAGCACTGAATGAAAATCTAGGGACAGTGAAGAAAGAGTGGCAAAGCAGCCAAAGAAGGGCTAGTGAACTAGAAAAACAAATAGATGATCTGCGTGGAGAAATTGCAGTTCTGGAAGCCACTGTCCAGAACAATCAGGATGAGAGGAGAGTGTTGCTGGAAAGGTAAGTTGCTAAATACGTTTTAAAGGGGTTTACATTAAATTAGGAAAGATATTCTTTCCATTCTTTATTATAAGTTGAACTTTGTGTAATTTGGGAGTTTTTTTCTACTTCTCTTTTTTTAAAAAAAACTGGATTCCTATTAAGCAAAGCAGTAACAGCTAAATAATAACTAAAATTCATAATCCCAGGGTGAGCTTGATGATTGTGTGAAATTCTAAACTTTCTATATTGCATGTGATGACTTTTATCTGTTGGTGTAATTATATTTGTTACAAAATTCTGCTTGACTTTGAATAGCAAAATGCTAACATACTCTGAAAATTTTAATGGTCTCTTGTTAATCAAAATGTGCATTATTTTTCTGCTTTGGTTGGTAGGGCCAAGTTGAAACAGTTTTCCATAGAATAGTGGTAATAAAAGGATATTATGAATATCAAGATTGATAATAGAGAAATTGATGGTTTAAATTGACAGGCTGCTAATATACTATAGTATTACTTCAACTTGCAAAATATTTAGACTGATAAAAGTCATGGCGCAGAAGTTAGAGTGCAGTACTGCAGGCTAACTCTGCCCAAAGCCAGGAGTTCTATCCTGATGGGTTCAAGGTTGATATAGTCTTCCATCTTTTTGAGGTCAGTAAAATGAGGACCCAGAGGTTGTGGGCAACATGCTGACATTTTTAAATCGCTCAGAGAGTGCTGTAAAGCACTATGGAGTGGTATATGTATAAGTGCTGTTGCTATTTCTTATTAATAGAAAGGATATCAAATGATTTTTTTTGTTTACTGCATTCCACCTCTGCATTTGTTTCATCATAAAGAGATTAGATGATAGATACCTGAGACTGTGTTGAAATATTTCATCTCTGCGGAAATTTCTGCATTTTTTGCTACAGTCAACCATTTTTGTATAATTACAATTAACAAATGGGACAGTGTTCTTAGAACAGCTTAATGCTATTTATTTATTCATGATATAATTGTCAGGATGATCTTATTGCCAATTTATGAATATGCTTTCGCCTCCTTCAGTGTTTAAAAGATTATTCACATTTACATCTCTTCACAGGTGCCTTAAAAGCGAAGGAGAAATTGAAAAGCTTCAAAGCAAAGTCATGGATGCACGAAGAAAATTGGATGATACAACTGCAGCCATGCAGGAGCTGGGGAGAGAGAACCAGTCACTGCAGGTATTTCATTTTATGCTGAAAGATAATAATTGGCAACTTAATGTTTTTATTATTGTTCAAATTGCATAGATAAGTAAGTAAGCAACATAGATAAGTAAGTAAGCAACATTCCCGAACAAGATATCATGATCTGGTTGAGTTGGCTTCTACTGGTCTAACAATAATTGGCCTTGGATATAGAATACTTTGAGCATATGCACTGGCAGGGGGAAATTTTGATTATATAGTTTTCATATAATTTGAAGTTTTGATTTAATATTTACACGATATCTTTTCTTAAATTTTGCATAGATCAAACATACACAAGCATTAAATAGGAAATGGGCTGAAGACAATGAAGTTCAGAATTGCATGGCTTGTGGAAAAAGTTTTTCTGTAACAATCAGAAGGGTATGTATGTATGGGGATAGATCATGAAGGTTATTTTCATAAAGTGAAATGATATGTGTCAATAAAGTTAAATTAAAAAATAATCTCAAATCCTTTTTCGTGGATGGTATGGGACAGATTTATTCAAAATACTATACATATTTTCTTTTGGACACAGTGATGTGAGAGGTTTGCTAACAATGCCAAGTTTTCACTTGCTTTCATTTAAACTTGATGATAGCACCTGCTTAGCCTGGATAGTGATATTTCTCTCTTGTTAATATCCACTGCATGTAACATAACTGGAAATTGATGATTGTGATCTTGGAAATAGGAACATTTTATGAAAATACAAACATTTTAAACATATTTCATATGTATCCTAACAAAATTAGAATAAGATTTTTTTCAGAAACTTTTGCTACTTCCAGTGCTACATAGGAAAGATAAAATATTTCTTATTACTGTCTGGTTAAACTTTAAATATAGGTCTGTTACTTGGTTGTTTTTGAACTATATCTGTTCACTGAAATATACAACAATATTGTGTATATAGATAACTTATGCAGTCCAGTTTCATCCTAAAGAAGAAATACATTTTAGTAGAAAACCCGGGATATACGACTGTTATGTTTTAAATTTATCCCATGCAATACAGCCACTTCTCTTTTTGTGACTGATTAGGTTAGTGATCATTCTCAAATATAATGGTAATAAATGGTAATAAAAATCATTTTCTCAGCAATGTGTGCATTTATGATCAAATTTTGTATGCCTGATAGCAAAACCCTTGGTATAAAACTGATTTAAGATCTGGTCAGTTTCAAGCAGTAGTGGTGGGAGGGTTCTAATCCACTCATTAAGATTACAGAATTGTCACTTGCACTTACTTTTAGGGAATTGCTGCACTGCTGAAAAAAGCAGGTTAGGAAGAGATAGTTTGTTTAAGCAATCTCTTCACCTTGTGAAGGGGTTAAAAAAAAGGCAGAGGATGAATCTGAATGACACAGTAGCAATAAGTGATCTTCATAGCAGCTCTTTTGCTCTCTCACATGTTCCCTTAGCAACCTTTTTGTTTAATGACCAAGTCATTGGAGTGGAATATGGTCTCTGAGTGAGGAGACATGTACTTCTAAAAATAGTGTACATACTTGGTTATTTAAGCTGTTCCACTAGTCTTAAAATATTGTAGATTGGGTTGTGCAGTATTAAACCATGGTTAGCAAGTTTAGACTTGCATGCTAACCTTGACTTTCCTTGCTAACTATATTCAATTATTACCATATTTTTTGCACTATAAGATGCTCCAGACCATAAGAAGCTCCTAGTTTTGGGGGAGGAAAACAAGAAATAAAAATCTGCCTCTGCCTCCCAGCAATTTGCCTCCTTGCAGAAAACAGCAAACAGCCTGGTCATCTTGCACAGCCTGATTTAGCACGAGCAGCTGATTGGTGGTCGGATCACCCTCCCAGAATACCACCGAGCAGCTGTTCCAGGCTGTGAGGATCGCCTCCACCCATTGCTGCCAATGACTACTGCCTCCTCTGCATGCCCCATTTTCGGTCTCCATGTGCCCTATTTTCAGCCTCCACACATCCATTTTTGGCTGAAAATGGGATGCACGGAGGCTAAAAATGGGGTGTACAGAGGTTCAAAATGGGATGCATGGAAGCCAAAAATGGGGCACATGGAGGCTGAAAATGGGGCGCACAGCAGTGATTGGCGGCGATGGGCAGCGGCGATCCCTGCAGCTTGGAACAGCTGATTGGTGGTATTCCAAGACGCAGCTCCAACTGCCAATCAGCTGCTAGTGCTAAATCAGGCTGTGCTGAAGATGACCAGGCTGTTTGCTGTTTGCTGCAAGGAGGCAGATTGCTGGGAGGCAGAGGTGGAGGGTTGGTTGCTGGCAGGTGGGCGGGGCTTCAACAACATTCGCTCTATAAGATGCACAGACATTTCCACCCACTGTTTTTTTTTTGGGGGGGGGGAGTGCATCTTATAGTGTGAAAATTACAGTATTTATCCTAAACCAAAGCTAATTGTTGCATCAAAAATATCCATGCATGGTTTTATGCTTGATGTTTAGTCCTGATTTGAAAAGCAGGCATTCAGGCCTTAATGTGATGTGATTTAACTAATTTTGGCCTAATGCGTTTTTTGAATATAGTCATTGAGGCTTAACAAAGCATGATTCATGCGATGGGTGGCATATAAATTTAATAAATAATATACACTAGCTCATATTTTAGCAGTGATGTGTGAGCCAAGTCTAAACAGTTAAGTAATGGAGTAACATAACACCAAGCTACATAGAGTTTGAGTTTATATATGCCATGTGTTCATAACTTTTCTTTTCTTTTCTTTTTTTCAGCACCACTGCAGACAGTGTGGAAATATTTTCTGTGCTGAGTGTTCCTCAAAGAATGCCTTAACTCCTTCTTCTAAGAAACCTGTTCGTGTCTGTGATACTTGTTTCAATGATCTACAAGGATAATTACTCACAACTCTTACATATTATGCTAGAGTAAAATTTCTGTTATGCACTTCGTACAATACTCAGACTACTATTTTGGGTGGGCACTGATTGTAACAATTGGCAAAATTATAGTATAGTGTTTAACTGCTAAAGTCAAACAATTGTACTTCTTGTGAAGTTGAAATTATCTGTGACTTATTTGGTTTTAGTCAGAGAGCTTCTGTGTCAAGTTTATAAGTCTCCAATGACTTGTAAATAAAATTAAAATAGAGGAGTTACAGTGTATTTTTTTTATCCTCCTTTGTTGGTTCAAAAACAACCCCTTTAAACAGTTTTGCAGGGATTTTGTGTTTCAATTATTGCTGCATATAGTATAACTTAATGATTGTTCAGAAATGTATAAGGTATTAATAGCCTCAAACAAACAGCTTTTCGTGTTTATTGTTTTTTCCTCTTCTTTCTTAATTTTTTTTTACTGTGAGTTCCTTTTTATGATTATGTCTAGTTAGTGGAAACTAATATGTCACAGAAAATGAAAAGCAATCCCAATACTATAGTGTAGATCTGATATTTCTTCTCTAACAATATGCTGCATTCTGTTGAAAATAGTTGGGCTACATCACCTTTGATATGCAAATTCCTATGCTTCTTATATTTTTTGTACTATTTAAATATGTTTGCACTGTTCTCTCTGTCTTACTCATAAGAAATATTGCCTGGAAGATCCAAGCATAGCAAATTCTGGTACTGAAAGATACTTAGTTATGATAATTATTAATTATTTTACAACTCCAATTAAAGGAATTGCAGAGGAACATTCAAGGCAAATGTTCCCCATTTTAATTATAAATCTTTGTCCTTCAAATTTGGAAAGAAACTCAGAACTGCTGAAGATCGAAGAGAAACTTAAATTCTCTTGTAGTTTCTCCTGTTTTCTCTCTAATCATGGAGGTTATTAAAAAGTAATGTCATATTTTATTCATCTGAAAGTTAATTAAAATTACTTTTTTTAAAACTAATAGGTGGATAACAAAGTTTGTTTCAGTTGAAATTGGGATGTAGATACACTACTATGCACACTGTGGTGATATAAAATAATGTGCTGATAAAATCTAGTTTAGTAAAATATGAGGTAATATTTAAAATTAACTTTTCTTTGGATTTGTAATCTGTTTGCATGGGAGATGAGTGTAGCTGTAGACATAGAAATGAATATGGAAGTAAGAAAAAAAGTAACACAAATAATTTAATAAAGATATATTGAAAGAGAGGGCTTTTCACGTAGAAGATTCTATGTCTACTACTTGTATCTCCAAATAATAAATTCACAGGTACCAGTACTAGGGTTTACATACCATTTTTTCTTGTCTGAAATCCTGGAGAAAAATTAGTTGTGAACTATACAATTTTGTATCAATAGATTAAGAGTCTTAAAGATTATGAATCGGCATAAGGTAAAAATGTTCAAATATGAATATAACGTACAGAAGTCAAATCTTCCACGTTAGCTATTCATAGATTCTACAATAGAAATACAATTCAGATGCTATCCAGTGGTTTTATTCATTATTATTTTACTCTAATTTGGAAAAAGAAAAAATACGAAGTATTCATGGTAGGAACTGAAATTTATTGGGGCTATCTTCTGATTTATCTTAGTTGATATAAGGAAGTTATATAAGGAACTCTTCATCTCATAAATTAGCAGATAAAGAAACTGATTCACCGGGAGAAGTAATATTTTTTAAAGATGATGCTTGTATGTGTCGTAGCAAGTGTCATTTTGGAAATGGTTTCCTATATATATAAGATAAAGAGGAATTCTTTTCCAAGGTTGTATCTCTTACTTGCATTTTTTTCTAGGTATTTTTAAAAGGATATTAAAAACAAGCAAACTATTTGCCCCTCATTTAAGTGGGAATTTGCTTTTGTTCCAGTCCCTAGATGTTTTACATACATTTACACACATATGGATAAAAGTTCAGCTTGTCCAGAGAAAGGAAATGAGGTTTTATCTGATAGTTTAAACATTGAAAACTCAGGAAGAGCAAGGTATAGCATTGTCACTTGCACTATGCACTTTTTAGTGTAACCAACACTATATGCAAGAGAAGGAACAAATGTTTGCAAGAAGTGATGCAGTAATTGGTCTACAAAAATGTACGTTCTTAATTAAGTGCTCATTCAATTCCCTGGTAATTTCATATGGTGTTTAGGAATATTATATTCATAATTTTTATGTATTCCAGAGGATACATAGTTTAGTATACATAGTGTATACTAAAGAAGTTTGCATGTTCTTTAGCAGCACTACTTGATTTTAAGAATAGAAAAAGTGGACTTGGCAATTTTGCACATTTCATGTTCTCAGTGGCTTTCATTATTCCTATATAAACATTTGTTTTCTTATTAAATTACATTAACATTTATTTAGGTGGTCTATTTCCAGGTCACAGCAATAAACAGAAAAGGAAGTTCCCTACTTGCGAATAGAAATGTTAGTATTTTATTGTTTCTTTAAAACTTAGAAGTGGTTTATTTTACGTTCCATTTAGAAGTTAAAAAATAAATAAATCTGACCAAATTTAACATTAACTGCTCGCCTCAGTATGTAATCCTTTGATAGCAGGCACACAGAAAAAAAGTCATGAGAAAAATAGTTTGTGTGGTAGGCAACGCCATTCAGCAGAGATTTGTTTTTCTCCTGTGATCTCTTTAAAACTCATATGAATAAAGTTTGTAATTGGCGTTCTGAATTTATAAATTTCAAATACAGTATATGTTGTTGATTACTGTGGCATATCTGAATAGCTTTCATGCTACCTACATTGTACTATGTGGTTAAATCCAAACTCTTTGCACCAAAGAGAAAGAAAAAAATATTGTTTCATCAGGTTAATAAAGAAACATTTTGTAATAGAAATCTATCCAAAATGCTGCTTGTATAGGATTTATCACTTTTGTAATAAAATTATTTTAAAAACACACACAAAAAGCCCAGTCTAAGAATGCCACTATGTAAGATTTCATTTTAACTACCTCTTGATAAAAAACTCCACTTGAGCCCATTTTTAAATGGTTCCCTCACTATGATGTTAGGTTTGATTTGTGATTACTGCCAAATTTTAAAACATTTTGATTCACCAAAAATGTAGTATTTCAGTATGTGTGCTTATGTGACTTACAGTTATTATAAATCTATACTTTAGGTTCCTTTAATTCTACAAACCTGTAGGTGTTGGAGAAAAAATAAATTATACAACTGTTCCTAATTATGTTCGATCTATATCAGCTGTATGTGTCACATTGGCTGCTGTTAATATTTACATGTCATTAAGTTAGTCTCGATTTCCAGTCCTCATGACAAGAAATTGACAACTGCAATTATTATGCTATAATGGAAGTGTGCCACAAATTGTATTGTCTGATTGGCCTCTTTTTAACTATTGGTTTATTATGGTTGCAGATGTGAATATTGTGCATAATGTTTATTGGGGTGGGGTCTGTATATTGTATAAATTAGACTTGAAGAATTTCTGTGCTTAAATTTACAGATGTATTAAGGTCGCTTTATCTACATAAGATTGCACTTCTTTTTCAAGTGGATCCTTACGTTCATATTATCTTTAGATAGTCTTGCATGGCAATTTTTATCAGGTGGATTCTCTTAAGTCTGAGTGATGTGTTTATGACTTGTAGTCATGTAGTCGTGCCTTATAATGTTAAAGAGTTTAGTTCAGTATACACTGTAATTTCTAAACTCTGCATTTGGAAAGTAATGGAAGCTGAGTAGTGAGAAAAATGACACCACACAATCACTAATTCTGTATGAAACCCATGGGTGGATACTTATGGAAATATTACTTTTGTATTCTATTATTGGGCTGAAAATAAAATTAGAAATTTCTAATAGACTGTTTGCAATGACTGTTTTGGTGCTGGTATGACAAGCTATCTGCTGTATATGTCAAACCTATTCATCTCCAAATATTAGTGGAATGCTTCAACTATTTCATATTTTGGTTGTGGCAAGATTGAATTTCCTGCTTTATTCCGTATTATAAAATTGCTGTTTTAAGTGATGATCATTTTCACTGAGTTCTTTGGATTTAATAGTTTGTATAAAAATTTAAATCTGTATATTATTAAAACTATTGTGTCTTGTAGTCTTTAATTAGATGCAACAATGCATTATAGGGCAACAATTTTTGAACTAAGGTACCTCAGACTTATTTGAGATAACTTATTTATTTATCATCTTGCAGTTCAGATGATTTACAGAATGCATTCAAAGCTTGGGATCCCTGACTTCTCTGGGATTGAAATTTGGCAAATTTATGGTCACTTCAGTACTGCATGGAGTTTCAGAACATCAGCAGATCATCAGCAGAACATCTGCAGATCATGTAGACCAGTCCCATCATCAGCTGCCAAAGAGCAGTCGGCTGTATTCAAGCTGTCAGGAAATTGGAAGTCACTTTCTCATCTGCTGTTTTTTCCCTTGGTCTTTTGTTTCAGTAAGGAAATACCTCTGAAACAATGATCCACAAGGTTATGTGTTGTCTAGTAGTGCTATAAAAGTCTGTAGAACCAATATCCCAAATGGATGTGTTTTATGAACTAGAGAGCCAATAAGGGAAGTTAATTAGTTCAGAGTCTTATTGCCCAAGTTATATGAATGAATTTTTAGTACCACTTTCACCAAAACATTTCAATTAATTTTTTGACTAGCATCCCATAGCGTCCTTTATTATTTGCTAAGCGGGATGAATGGACACAATGAGTGATGCATCATATTTTTAAAAAGTAAAAAGACATAATAGATGATTTATAATGGATCTTGCATGTTTAAGTAATAGTATGTGTGCTGGATTACCAATCAACCTTAAAAAGAGTCATATTCATCTTAACAACTTTTTGGACATACTGTATTTGTATGGCCTCAAGGATTGTAAATAATTTTGAATACAAAAGTGATTTCCCATTGTCTTCATCCAAGACTTTCTCTCCCCCGCCCCCCTTTTCTCCCCTTTTTTATGTGCCATATCTGTCATCAGACATTGGTGATCCTATTTTTATCAATAGCCACATGAAAAGTGCTATTGAGTTTTGTTCAAACCAGTCCCTTAGATTTTAGTCTCCCCTAAACGTTGGTATTTCCCAATGGTTTTCCATCCAAAAGAACAGATTGGTTGGATCTTGCTTAGCTTCTCAAAATGAGCCAAAGTTACTTAAGTGCTGCCTAGTAGATCACTCACTCATAAATAATATCTGATGAACTCTTCAATAAAAACATTTTAATTTATAAAACAAAAGTCATTAACTGCCATTATATATCAGGTTATTTCTATCTGTGGCTTTGAAGTAATTTTCAACTTGAGAAATTCCAGTTAACTTGGTTGTCAAATATCTGTCAGATTCTTTTTACTCATGCTAATAAATTTGTTACTAACACATAATTCATATTCTGTGGCATTTCTGTTCCATTTTCTATTAGCATGGTTGTTTCAGAAAAACCTTGCAATCATAAAGCCCTGTTAATTCATTATAACAGCACACTTCTCTTTTACAATCATCGGTGTTGCAAATGAATCCTAGCAAATGAGCTGTTCTTCCAATGTCTGATGATAAACAAGATACACACATTTCAAAATCTTATGAATCCATCTGCTAATAGCTCTATTAAAAAAAATTGAACCTCTTAAAAAAGTGCTCTATCTCCTTTATGCCTAAGTATCTCTAGTGCAGAAAGGAAGAATCCAGGCTTCTGGAGCTATATGAAGGTTTTAGGTCATAGTTCTGCTATTAAATTGAGTTTTACTTGACACTGTTTTAGATCATTTAATTTTTCTCTAAATTTACAAATCTCAAAAAGTAGAATCAAGTTTTTCCAGCTAGATGAAAGTTCTACCAGGACATCTCTGCTGGGTACCAATTTTTCTTTGTCTAGTTTATAACAATTGACAAATACAATTAAATTAATCTACACCATATGAATTCCAATGATTTTTTTAGTTTTTGTAGTCACATTAGCCTTGTGTATAAATATTTTCTTTCTCACTAGTTCATCTCTACTTTGTCTTCATCACTATTATCTTCAGGTTTTTTTTATTGTCACTGTAATTTTTAGGCAGATCATATTATGCACTTAGGGATGCTTTTGCTCTTTTTGACAAGTGGTATAATGCTATTATGGTTAGTTTGATGAAAAATTAAGTGTGAATGTTAGTTTAATGGAACTTAATATTCCGATTTTCCCCCCATTTATGTTTATTAGTAAATGCAGGTGAACTAAAGGTCATAGTAACATTGATGTTTGCATATGTTCATATGAGTTATCCTCTGAACTCTGCTCTAACTGAAGAATACTCCCATTTCAGAAAGGTTTCAGAAACATTTCAACATTTTTTAAATATTCAAAAACATTAAAAAGTAGAAATATTACAAGTTACAGTTAAATTTCAGAGGATTCAGCAAGTGTATTGAAAAATGTTTTTGAAAGATTATTTCTTCTTATATAGTTGGTGATTGTTGTTTCCATCTGGGATATCCATGTTTTCTGAGAAAAATGCAAACAGTTTAAATTATTTTTTACAATTAATTTATTGAGTTTGTATGCCACCTAACTCCCAATGACTCTGGGTAGCTCACAAATAAAAACAGAGAGAGAGAGAGAGAGAGAGAGAGAGAGAGAGAGATTGAATTGGCTGAGCAAATGCTGTAGGAGATAGGTAGTCCCTCAAATAATTATGAGTTTATAGGAATAGCAACAGGCAACAAGTGCAATTTATAAAGCAGAGGTGTTAACATGGCACACTGAGGCAATGTCATCACTGTCCATGCCATTCTTCTCTGGCTCAGTTGAAGCTTCTGAGTGATCTTTGAGGGCAACCTCACGTACAATGTACAATACTGAAGTCATGAAATGTTGAGCATATGATTGTCTGACAGTCTTCTTGATCTAGGGCATCATAATTGGTGTGCCAGGTGAAGCTGTGCAAAGGACTTTCTGGTCACAGTAGCAACATGCTCATTGAGATCTTAATGTACAATCCCATGCAAAGTCAAAGATGAATAACTTAAGATCTGACTGGCCCAAGTACTCAGAGCAAATTGGTCTTTATAGGAGTGAATCCCCCTCCATCCAAACTGGCACAGACTCAATTGGGACAGAACCTTAACTTGGCCAGCCCAGGGTCAAGAGAGATAATTATACATTATCCATGTAGTGATGGTACTAAACTTAGCAGTTTCATGTGGAATTTGAAAAAGAAGGGACAGTAAAACATTGGCACCTTACAAAAGAAAAAGAGTGATCACTTCCCCCACCCCTCCTAAACAATACTGATTGGAGCTGGCTCTAGAAAAAGGAGGAGAAATGATGTCACCATCCATAGCCCAGGGAAGCATGAAGAAGAATACGGTAGCCCAGGGAAGCATGAAGAAGAATATCATGGTCAGCATTATCAAAAATCATTGAAAGTTCAAGAAGCACATGGATGCACTAACCATCTTTTCTTTGCATGTTATCTACAAGGACAACCCAAGCTGTCTCAATACTAAATCATGGCTCAAACCTGACTACAATAGGTCTACATAATGTATTTCCTTAAAAGTTCCCATCAGCTACAGACCCAACTATTTTCTCAACAACCTTTTCCAGAAAAAAAAAGGAGACTGGATGATAATTATTGAAAACGGTTGGATGCAATTATGGTCCATCTCTTAAGGAGAGAAGTACCAGCACTGTTTCAAGGCAAGAAGTATCACCTCATCCATCAAAGAGGCCAATAAGCATGGATCCATTTTATGCTTTCAAAAAACATTTCCAAAGTAAAATGCCTACCTTGGATACCTCTGTTTGTGCTTGAAGTAAATAGGCTCCTATGCACTGTTGATATCTATTCTCATGCTGTATTAGAAAAGCATTTCGTAGTCCCAGAGCTAAGGAAATATAGGAACATTATATAGCTTCATTCCAGATCGCTATAAACAATGAATAACTGCCTTTCAATTTATAACAAGAATATGTAACTGATGCTGTTATTTGGTGAATAACTTCAACAGAATGTCCAGCTAACTTATTTTAATATAGAAATAGGTGAGAGTGACTTTTGGATTAATTTCATGGACCGCTTTTGGAATTTTTGTTATTAAATCCATTGAGTTCTCTTAAATGATTTCTTTTTCTTAAAAGAAAAAGTCTGTTATTGGGGGAAAGAGATGAGGACGCCAGGATGCAATATATATATACACATAAAAATTGATGTCATCAAAGACAATGGGTATTTGTACTCTCTAATGTTGGTTTCCCTCATTTTTTGTTTCGCCTCTCTTATTCCTATCATGTAAATTCCTAAAAAAAGATAGCTCAGGTTTCGGTGTAAACACGGTCTAAAAAGTAGTCCTAAGTGTTAAGAAAACAAAAGCAGCAACAACAAAGTTTCCAAAAATATCCATGAAAATCAGTGTTGAGTACTAAGCACAAAGGAAATTAAAGTACAATATCACACATACTTTGGACATCCCATTTCCCCCTAACTGGTTCTAGCCCATGTAATGTCGCTTCTGCTACTAATACTCTTGTTTCATCATCAAAGGAATCCCTTTCAATTACTATGAAGAGGATAGTAATTTCATCAATATGAGCTAGCATTTTCATCAATATTAAGAAAAGGGTTATTCTATAAGTGGTGACATGTAATCTCAAAGCTGTCTGAGTTACTGCTCCAAATGTAATAGATTGTATTAATAGAATAGATTGTATTAAGTCTAAATTTGCATGTGAAAGCTAGCTTTTCCATTTCCATTTTAATTATCTTCATACTTATTGCTATTCTAAGGAAAGGGCATAATAGTACCTCATTTTTTCTCTGCTGGTCATATATTTGATCCTAAATATCTGTCTCTATACACCAGGCAGAACTAGGTTACAGTTTTAAGAGTTGAAGCTGGTTTTAGACATATATGATTTCTTATGATGTAAGTATCACTGAAATCCCTATAATAGTATTTAATTAATCAAATGTTGAGATATAATAATCATATTACAGTCAATGCACTGTATATAGGGGTATCAAACCTCTATCAGTTGTGAATAATAGCTTCATACAAATATATGTTGGGGACATAGAAAGTGAAGAACTCAGATATATTGGATTTATTTGAAAGTAGGTAACATAAGATTTATTTTGCAAAAAGTTCATTTTCATATGAAATGGCTTAGATTTAACAACGAATACCAATGTCAATGCTAAATTATGGGTTTGTCTCATCACTTTGGCTTCTTCCCCAGCACACTTTAAAAATCAAATCCATAATACAGTACACAACTCTGTAGTTCAGCATTGTATGATTTCTATTCATTACTTAAAAGTTGTTGCATACATGCAATGATTGTTTAGAGGCTTTGCAACGAAACTAGGCATTTTTGAAAAGCTTCATATCCCTGTTCATTATCTAAATTTTCTAAATATTTTAAAAAGGGCTGACATAGATGACCAGGCCCTCAAGAAACTATTGTATATATGACATGTACAATTTTTAAAATATTTGGCAAAGCAGTTATAATATCACATACCTGTGATATGGAATGAATCAATATTTTTTACCATCATTCTATCTAACGGAATAGGCTGGCCAAGTACTATGCAGTTACCACCTTCTTCAAGCAAAGATTGCAATTCCAGACTGAAGAAAGAACAAGCAGGTGTTAAACTCAGGTCAAATTTCTGAAATGAAATGAAAAACATATTTGCAATCCATGATTGTAGGGAAAGCAGGAAAGATTCAAATTAAGGTAAGTAGCTAAATTGCAAGACATAGGAAAAAGGATCCTCTGAGATAAATAAATAGGAATAAACAGTAGTACAGGGGTGGGAGTAGGGCTAGTGTCAGAAATGGCAAGGTGGCAGATACAGTGTTGTGATGCAAGGCCTAGCATTTTTTGGTGCACATACTCCAAAAGATCAAGGGGCTTTGTAATTATGTCCTTGCCAATTTTGATATCCCTGTCCATAGTTGCCATTGAAATAAAACTTTAGGAAGAGCTAGCAAACTCATCTTAAATCCTCTACTTCAGGGGTGTCAAACTCATGTCACGTGATGTATTGGAACTCACATCGAGGCACGCATCTGCTCGCCTGGCCTCTCATTACTGTGGGGATGCTGTAACAGTCGTAAGTGTGAAAAGTGGTCATAAGTCACTTTTTTCAGTGCCATGGTCACTCCACACAAGCGAAATATCAGCAAAGGAGGGGAAAAAAAAGTCCAGAGAAGTTCCTGAGACAGGAAGTCTAGTCCTGCCAAGAATGTAATAAGGGTTAACGGAGAGGCAGTTTCTGTAAGCAACACCAGAATGTTTCCTTCCTGCTTCCTTACAGGATTAGGCAGTAATGTCTTCTAACAACCGGTTCTCCAAACTGCTTAGAATGTTAACAACCGGTTCTAGCGAATTGGTGTGAAATGGTAGAATCCCACCCCTGGTTGTAGTGTAATTAACCTTAAAGTTCAACTAATGGGAGGCAGATGGAATGGAGTAAAAGGAAACCAACTAATTTGGAAGGAGACAGGAAATTAGCTCAGAAACACATACCGACTCATGTTTGGACATGTTCAAAGAGAAGAGGGAGGAAGAAAAAGAAAAGACAAACTTATTTGAAATAAGCATAGTGAAGTTGCTTATGATGAAGTTGCTTATTGATGATGAAGTTGATGTATAAATCAGGCTACTAATTTCATTTCCTGCTTCTATCAAAGCTCTACTACAAGTGACTAGCTTTGCACGGACATGCTAAACCATGATATGGTTTCTTTATTTTTGGCTTAATGAGATATCTGAATCATCATGGTCAAGAAATCATAGCAGTATGCTTGAATCAGACCAATATACCTTGTTCAGCAAACCATGGTTACATCTAGCCCCATTTTAGTGATTTTGTGAAGCAAGTCACTCTTTGCATAGCTTTTGACATAAGCCAGAAATATTCTCTGGTTATTAATATTAACTGTATTTACTACCTATTGTGAAGAGACCCAAGGGGAGTTCCCATCCAATATCCTTCAGCCAAATTGTAATAACTATTATGCACAATGAAATAGAAGATATTGAAAGTATGAAACCAAATCCTAAAAACAAACATGGTTGACATAAGCAGGTATTACAGGTCCTCCAAAGACTTGGCTTGTATCATGGCAACCTTTTGAAGTCCTTCTGTTCTGGGAGATTAGCTCTCCCCAAATAATAAACTAATGGCTTTAGTGTATGCTTTACAAGAGTGTTTTTTGTTTCTTTAAAGTTGATCTTCTTGGATAAGCTTCCTCCCTCCCTGTATATTTAGTGAGCTCAGGTAATCTTAATCTTCGCATTTCAGTAGTTCTGTTTTCCCCCAATTTCTAGAGATTTCTTTATATCAAGACATGTTTAAACTGTTGCAAATTCCTTATTTCCATCTGCTATCTCTTTGATGTATGATATTTTTCCATCTTAAGATCATTTCCTGCTGATTCGAAAGCTGTTAATCAGCATGGAACTGAGGGTGAACAACAAAAGTTGGGAGCCATTCCAAAAGTTCCTCCATTTAAGCAAACAGTGGGCTTATTTGGTAAAGTATGTCTTTGTAAATGTTAGAAACTGCCTCATGAAGCAAAAAAAAAAAAAATACAATTCCAAGTACTGAATGGAAGAGTTCTGAAAATAAGTCAGGTAGCTTTCTGCAAAAGGGCATAGTTTAATTCCATAGCCCTCTTCTGAATTCTTTGATAATTAAATAATTGCTTTGCCAGTTATCTACAACTCCTCCTGTTCCCATCAAGTCAAAATGTATATAAATACAATAGCAGCTGATTATTATTTTTCTCTTTCTTTCCTTTTTTATTTTGTTACCTTTTTATATCTGTTAGGTTTTGTAATCAATAACAAATCATCAAACAGGAACAGATAGACGTCGGTAAATCTCATAGATTCTGCAGAGCAAATAAAAGGTGAACCATGATACAGGTATATTAAAAACGAAACTATTTTCTGAGCTCCTCAATACCTTTTGATTTCGGCAGATCTAACAGAAAGTTTTGGAAGAAGTTGAAAAGTATGTTACTTAGGTTTTCTAACCAATAGAACTTTGTAATATTCTTTTATGTATGAAGACATTGGAAGAAAATAGCTCCTTCCTATTAAAACCCTACAATTTTAAAAGTATAAAGAGATTAAATTTGTATTTGAATTATTAAACATTCATATCAGCCACAGTGATACTGTATGGACTGCAATGTAAAGATAGATCCTCATGTAAAAATTATTGCAATTGTATCTACAAGGCTGAATTAAATAGATG
Organism: Pseudonaja textilis; assembly: GCF_049901715.1. Taxonomy (NCBI): domain Eukaryota; kingdom Metazoa; phylum Chordata; class Lepidosauria; order Squamata; family Elapidae; genus Pseudonaja; species Pseudonaja textilis. The sequence goes on along the minus strand of NC_141994.1, from coordinate 40,749,141 downwards.
GTTGCAAAGCACTGGTGCCGGCAGAAGTAACTTAAGTCACACTATGGATTTCAAGTCTGGAGTTTTACAATAACTTCTCCCATTCATCAGAAAAAAAACCCCAGTCCCATAATATGAAAGAACTGGCTAAGAGAAAGGAGTTTCAGCCGTAACAGGCAGAACAAAAGAATTCTTCAAGAATTAATACTTTAGTAGATTTCTGTACCAATCCTGGGAATACCTATATGTAAGCAAGGGGACACCTGTTGGAGATTCACTTGGTCATGTCTAAGTAATAGGCTTTGACTTTGCAAACCATGGAGAGGGATGCTATTGTCAGGGCTCTAACAAATCCCCCTCATTCAAAGCAAAAGTCTCTAGCTGCATCTCAGAAAAAGTAAATTGGTTTAATAGAAATTGCCATGTTGGTGCGTGGCTGGATGCAGCCGGTACTAAATCACATAATTTCCCCCTTGAACCCTGGTCTTCTCCCCATCCCCGGACGTGACTTCTCCAATAGGACACATCAGTCTCCAAGAGTCATCCATTATGCTCTCCAATAACCTTCTTATGCTCTGACAACTTTAGGCTACTGAGTTGATATGTAGGCATTTCAAAAATGCCTTGTTTCCCCACACTCCTTTTTTCTGGCAGCTAAAAAGACCAAAGGAGTATCTTTTTAACTGTCAGCTATCTTGATTTTATGAAATCTCTGAATACTTAAGATTTATGACATTTATGGAAGCCCTAGTTTTCTATGATTAATGCTGTGATTTCAAACTATGGTCATTTACTTTTACTTATTAAATAGTAAATATCCAGAATTAGACACAAAAATGAGCTAGAAATTCTGCCTGGATAACACGTATTCTGTGCCTCATTTTGTAAAGACTTTGTTTCTGTTCTTTCATGAGGTTTGGAAGCTATTTCATCTTGCATACTGACTAATTTTCTCGTCAAATATGAAATATTGTATTTACCTGCAAGTATCAATCGGCCTTCAAGAACAAGTGATCTCTTTGTAGGTGACAAGATGTTTTCATGTGGATTATCTCTTAGCATGTACTTGAGAGACTTAAGATGAGGAAAAAGGAAGCCAGGAAAGGCCACTTAGTAGATAAGAAGTGAATTTTTATTTGAAAGTATAAAGAAAATAAATAACAAGCAGTTGCCAATAGAAAACAAACTGACACATCATGATACTGTTAAAAGTTGCAAGAACAAAATCTTATATACAAACTTCACAATAAAAAGTTATTAAGCTTTAATCTTTAGCCCTGCTTTGTTAATGAGATCAGGATTTCCAACTTTAACAATACACACCCATATCTGGTATTTTTTCATACTTTCTTCTCTCGGAGGCTGGCCAAAGAAATGAAAATGCTGGGTATAACTGTGGTTATACCCAAACATTATTCAAACATTAAAAATGCTATATAAGATCAACTGGAGGATGGGGGAGGGACTGAAGGGGTGAAAATACAAGATTTCCATTTTAGAGTCTCCAAGGCCATACTTGCCTGGGACCCTTCAACCTTCATAGTTCATACTGTGATACATCATTTGAAACAAATAATCAATAGATAGTAACCTTTTATATTCAATGTTGTGATTGATTATTGTGATCTACCAGCTATGAAGGTAGAATATTCCACACTATGTGATAATGGTTAGAATCTTTTACTCCATTTGTATGATAATTCTTAGGTGAGAAAGATTAAAGACTATGCTATAACATTTTCTGTGTTAATCAAGAAATTGCATACCTCAGGAACAAAATGTCTCTTGTCTTGATCCCAAAGTGAAGGCCAAATTATAATTTCCTGAAGCTGTTTAAATTTCTGAAAATTATCCAGCCATTTCACTTTACCTTCCAAATCGCCTAAAAATATGCCACAGAAAGCCAGTAATTGATGACTGATAATAGCATTTCTATAAACATTTATGGTGACAAATTATAATGAACATTAGCAATCTTCACACAAAGTAGTAAATGTCCACATTGGTAAACTCTAGTGTAATTTTATAATCTGTGGATATCATACTATTTTAGAAACACATACACACACACATCAAAACTGAACTGTCCGATTTTTAGTTTCTTGTGCTTATTCTGATTTGAATAGATTGATTTTTAAAATAAGTTTGTACAATACTACTACTGATAGTAGTATTGAATAACATTTACATTAACTTTCAGAACAAAAAAGTTCCCCAAGCAGCTTACAGTAAATCTCAGAAGTATTTCAATATCAATATCTTATAACAACAGCAAACATAAAAAAATATAAGAACTTTAGCATAAAATAAAAAAAATATTCAGATACAATGATAAAATACTTAAAAGAATTGCTAGAGAGTTGGAACTAAAAATAGAAACAAAATTTATTTCAAAACTACATGGCAAAACTCACATAGAATGAAAAGGGAAAGGAACAAAAGGAAAAAGAAAGCTTTCCAACAAAAATAGTAAAACAAGGACCAGAAGATATTTCAGTGCTGTGGGATAAACACGGAGAAGGCCTGGCCACATCTCAGCCTGCAAATTCCTGAGGCTTTCAGAGGTAATTTAAGGCTTGTGTAGAGAAAAAAATATTCACAAGGATGCTGTAATCAAAAACTGATATTATAGCCCAGGGGTCTTCAAACTTGACAGCTTTAAGACTTGTGGACTTCAACTCCCAGAATTCTTCCTCCAGTCATGTTAGCTCAGGAATTCTGGGAGGTGAAGTCCACAAGTCTTAAACTTGCCAAGTTTGAAGACCCTTGTTATAGCCTTTAAAATGAGATAGTGGAGATATAACATTGTAATGAAGTAACATCAAGCTTGCATTGCCATTTTATTGATGTTTTAAGTTTCTTTACTCACGTATTGATGTTTCCACCTTTTCCTTAAGTGAATTAATGATAACTTTCTCTGCTGCGTCTGTATTTTTCCAAATGTTCTTTAATAGGAGGGGATAGCGAGTCAACTTGTGTAAAGGTGCAACTAACATTTCAGCTAGATGGAGTCGCTTACATTCTTTATTCCGCTCACACCACTATTAAATTTGATGGAAAAGACATATTAGGAAACAATTTCAATGGGATTTCTTAACACAGTGAATATTGGTCATACCATAAACCATTTATTCCTAAATTTAAATTGAATATGACATTATTTATTGGATAACTTAATCTATGCAAATTATTCTATTTTTAAATGAATATTTTTAATAGTATTTTTATACTATTACTTTTAAGCATTACACTTAAAAAGAAAAACTAAAGCAATAAAAGAATGAAAAGAAAAAATAGGAAATGCAAAAAAGAAAAGTAGAAATAAGAATAAGAATAGAAAAAACAAATATACAGTAAAAAAGAAATATATAAAGAAATGATTTCCTTCTTGAGCGAACAAAAATAAATTATTTTAGTAATCATCTATACAAAATAATTAACTAAAATATTTTTAGTTACAATACAGAAAAATAGAAAAAGTGTTCAACAATTAAAAATTTGGTTTAAAAACATTATTTTGTTAAAGTTTTTTTGTGTTAAGTCTGACTTTGCTAATTTTTGTTTTCATAAACACGTGTATTTTGTTTTCCTTGGCAGCAATTTTCCCACTGCTGCTTTTTGTAAATATTTACTTGTCCTTCCAGGCTTGCTTGCCTCCTTACTATTTCCTGGTCATCTCTCATTCAAGTATCAATCAGATATGACCCTCTTTAGCTTGTGAGATCAGCCAAAATGAGCTAGCTGTGCCATTTGACAGAACTTAACATATTGATCAACAACAAAATTCTGCCACTATTCAGTTAAAAGCAGCCTGAATCTCTCCCTCTCTCTCTCTTCTCTCTCTCCTCTTTCTCTTTTGCTTAGTGCTTTCTCCTGGACATAGTGAAATCAGTTTAAACACTGTAAAATAGATCAAGGATCCAATTAATAGCTTTACTTTCAAATAGGTGCCAAAATCTTCTCTTTTTTTCAGTTTTTCCAAGTAAAAAATAGCAGAAGTGTAAGTCAGACAGTATATCTGATGGCTCTGACACAGGTTACCTTTGAAATGCTGGAAGATAAACAAAATATTAGGCACTTAATGATAGAGTACAAAGCATACTGATCCATATGTTTTTTTAAAAAAAATTGCCTTGAAATTTTTACCTAGCCATGATGCTGAACTTTCTACTAACTTTCTATTAATACTAGTTCTTTGATCATGATTGTTACAAAAACAAAACTACAGTGGGCATGATCCAGCCTTATTGCAAGGTTTAAAATAGTAAGCACATTAGTTTAGGATGTTCATTGATTTTAGTGAAATTTACTGTATTTCTCATGAAATATCCATAAAATCATGGAACCTATTGTTTTCTTTGGCTTACAAAAGGAAACTATCACCAAAACCTCATTTTACTAGACTTAATGCAAGTATCACAACTTAATCACACAAATCGTATCATAAACTTGCCATGCCCTATTCTCCCTTTCATTAAAAGGTTCTCAATAACAGAGACCTTTCCTCCCAATTAGTCTGTTAAAGCAAAATTTTACTGCTGTGATGGTCTTGTATTGTATACAGTTGTCCAGACAGATCTATCCAACTGTCAGATTTCCATTTCCCTCATCATAGCCACAATAACCAAAGACCTGCAGCCTGCAGAATTGTGAGCACCAAAATATCCAAGACACCCAGAAGTCAACAGACTTGGGAAAAACACATTATCATAACTAGTAAAAAAGAAGCCACTTTCCGAACACTTGTGGCTAAAATACCTTTTATGTAGCATTGTAGTGATTTTAGACTAAAACGACAGAATTGTGGGTTTCTTTACAGGAATCAAAACTTCTGCTTTCCAACATTTCTCGCCAGGTTCACAATGGAATGTATTCAGTAACTTATTACCTTTGTGAGCACACTGATGAAATCAAGGGAGGGGGTGTGCCCGAGAAGAAGATCCTCCATGGTGCTAAATAAACTGGTTACAAAACTTAGAGTCACCTAAGCAAAGAATATATTTATTATTTAAAATTAATTTTGTATCTAAAATCTGTAGACTTTAACATATAGATGGCATGAGGATTTGTAAGGTTTGCAAGCCACCCAGAGTCACCTTATCAGTGAGGGGGCGGCATAAAAATTTAATAAATAAAATGAGCCACATTCCTTTCCATTGAAGCTTTTGATGCCTGTAGGCTAGAACAGGACAGCATCTGCAAATAAAATGTGGATAGGATTAAAAACTGAAGATGGCTCCTTTTGTACAGCTGGGAAAGACCATCCCATCTGTTGCAATTGGGACTTGAAAATGCTTTGGGATGTCACTGTGTAATTGGCAGGAAGGCACAACCACATAGAAAAAAAGGCTATTTTTCCTGTTAATCTTCCCAAAAGTTATTTGCTGTACTTCTCTTCCACTTCAATTCTCAATTCTCAAGCCTAGTTGCTTCACTTCAACAGAGTTTGTCCTGTGGTTTTTTTTTTTTTTTTGTGCAAGTGACTGTGACCATTTCCCCAGATCATTCCTGGGGCAGCCAAATTAGGTTTGGCAAAAAAACTTTTCATTGTTTTCAATGGAATATTTTCTTAAACCCTATTACTGAGGATGAACAATTCTAGATGGGCCCAGATTGGGGAGGGCGATGCTCTGTTGAATTTGTGTAGCACAGTTTATGAACATTCCTTTGAAATTAAATGATAATATATTTCTGGATCTTATGTATCATTCCAAGACAGGGAGTCAAAGACATTCTTTTGTAATGCTGGTGTTAAAATCTCAGGATCTTTTTTTCTTTCTCCATCTTAAAATAAGGACACGTCTATGAATTATTAACAGATACTAAAATGAATTTTGGATGGTTATTAAAAAGTATGTCAGATTTGGTGAACACACAGATTTTAACCATCAAACCAGGAGTCCAAACTTTGTTCAATGTAGGGTTATATGATATCCTTTATAATTAAATCACAACTTTGGAATAAATGCTTTGGAAAAGTTAGTATCTTATATTTTCTATTTCAGTTTTCCAGAGATTTACATTTTAAAAAACAAGCAGTATTTGGATTATTTTGATACCAATAATGTTTAATTATTACCAATCACATTAATTTGGTGGCATGAATAATTCTGGTATGGCCACATTTTTATTATCACTAAAGTTCCTTGTTATCACCTGATTTAATTCTTCCAGGTTTGCAAATAGTAACTCAGGATCCACATCTGATAGGAGTTCTTTGCTCTGCAGGTACTTTAATGTATCCAAAAAAATCTTTGAAAAACAAAGCAACAAACAGCAATTTCTGGATAATAATTTATTTTCCAAATCCTTTAATCTTACCCTTTCTACTAGTTCTTCTTTTGAGGAAACTAATCCATTATAGTTCTAAAACAGAGCTCAGATTTCATTCAAAGACTACTTTGTTTTTAAACTAGAATTTCAGAATTATTATAATTATGAAATTATAATTATTATAAGTAAACATTTATTTCTAGGGGAAACAGAGAGATATAAACCAAAAGGAATTTAAAGTCAAGAATTAGTTATGGCTAAATAAGCTTATCCCTGTCAGAAGACAGTGTTATAATTTAAGACAGTCATTTTATTGTTGCCATCATTAAAGGACTGGGAATATCTTATCCGTGCCAAAACTATTTCAGATCGTATGGGGAACTATTAGTAAATTACAAACTGCGCTCTGTACATCCCCCAAATAACAAATAAAAATAAAAATCCCAAGAATAGCACTACATTTCAAGGGCCTGGAATATGCTTGTATATGAGAGAATGCATCTAAATTTCCCCCAATTCCCCTGAAATCCCCTGTAATAACACAAGACAGATGCGCTCATAACTGCTTGGAAATCTTGTGTATTGCATTGCTGCCAAGTTGAAATGACAATTATTTCACAATTCAGTTAAAGGATGAAACCCTCCAAATGGTTTAATTTGAAGTAGGCATGTATAAAATCAAGCATATGTTTTCCCCATGTTCTTTGTTTTATGCTGATTTATTAAAACATTTTCTTTGAAATGTTAATATAATGAAACTATTACATTACATATAGTAAATTATGATGGTGGTTATCTACTGCACATCTTTATAAGACATACTGTGAGAACCAAGCCTTGTGTACAAAGTATTGGATCAGAGGCCATCAAGAAATGTTAAGACTATAACCTGTTAGAAAGTGGAAATGACATTCCATTAATTCAAATGCCATTGAGCTAATGACAAACTATTCCAATACTATACCAAGGAAATCCGAATATGTCCATAAAATTATCAGGAAATGAATTTGACTGGAGAAAGATTTCCTTTTGGAAAGACTCATTACTAGAACACCTTCCTCTTACATTTGAGGAAGCTATTTCTAGTAAGCATAGTTCCCAATTTAAGTAAATACAAGTAGTCTCCCCCTCCCCCCCAAATGTATTTGTATAACTGGATTTCAGTTCTCATGTAGTAAGGAAGCTGGTAAATGGAGAAGTGAAAAACAAAAGCAGCGTAGTGTTGAAGAAACCAGGACGTTTCATAAAAAGTAGCCTTTGTTTCATGATTGGCCTTGTTTGTACATAATACTGAGGCAAGATATTTTTTTTTGAATCATGCATTGTTGAACAACAACTTATGGTTTGGTTCACATTTAACTTTGAGCTATGTAGAATGAACTTTCATATCACTTGTATAAACCAAAAATAAGCAAATCACATTATTGATGGTATGTAAGATTGTTAATTGAGTTTCTCTGTTCCTAAAATAACATTACACTAACCTTCCTTAATACACTATGCTGAATTATACTTTCCATTTATCTAACACATATTTTTCTTAAGCCAGTGTTAGAAATTCCATCCTGGACTACAACAGGTTGGTAATGGAATGGGGCTTGTATTCACCTGGAATAAGGCCATTGCAAGATCCGCTTGGTCATTCTCCTGTTTCTTGCTTTTTTATCCATGCATGGAAAACAACCCTCGCCAGCCAGGACCAATGTGGACCAGTCTGCCAATATTTTCTTTTCCTTTCATGGATTGCTCATTTCTTACTAGTTTCTATGAGTCTCCTTGATTTTGGAAATGTTTCCACCCTTTCCCCCATATTAGCTCCTTTGACCCTAAAAGTGGTTATCTGCCCTCTTCTTCCCGCATTATGTTCTTATATTGTGATAAACAGAGCACTGGTTTTCTTGTTTCCTCTGTAGTGCCATGGAAACTCTTTAGCAAGAAAGGAGTGAGTTCAGCTTTATAGAAACCAAATAGCCATGTCTCTCCATTGCAACTTAAAGCTTTTTTTAAAAGGAAGGATAGTTTTGCAAAACTGTGTAGCATAAGCTTCTGGGGTTGAAGATGAGTCACTGACATGATGGATCATTGACTTTAATGTCAAGATTAATTTAAAAACAACAACTACCCACCAGCAGAGAACACAGAAGCCTAGCAATCCAGGATGAAATGACTGCAAGGGAAGCAACCAGCAGTGGGAGGCCGGGGGCATGCAAGGAATGACATCTTATTGAACATGGGCTGCTACTAGGATGGATCACCAGAGACCATCTGTGCTGAAGCACTTTAGATAGGTCCCATCACAAAACTACAGTTTTGAGTTGACGCTGGTAACACAGATATGGGATGTGTGTAATGGGCTGGAATGAGAGGGGATATTGTCATTCATTCCTGCACTGAGATGGCAGAGAGCATCCCTCAATGCTGATAGGCAAAGCAGAAAGTCTGGGTCTGCTCTTAGATTAGAGATATCCTTTTCCAAGTCACTTCATTCCAGTTGAAATTGATTTGTAAAAACTGCCAGAGTCTTGTTGAGCAATCCCTGCCATGGCTGACATGTCAGCTTACAGAACACCACCCTCAATGGAGGAGATGGTTGCACAAGACCCCTGTCAGGTGAATGGGTAAGCTGTAAGCACTAAAATAGTTGAAAAACTTAAGTATACCATTTTGAGAACCAACAGATGATCAAGAAAATAGTTGCATTCTGTTGTGAATAGCTCCCACACAGCTTCTTTCTTCTTTGTGTCTAACTGATCACTAGTGGCTTCTGACTCCAGTTGATACATCTTCAGCATTTCATGCCATGTTTTATCCTGTAATTGTAAATACAAATACACAGTATGCTTCTTTATACATATTTATTCTCAAAGGGATCTTTCATCTTTGCTGTTTTAACACCAGAATGATTGTTGATGGTCATATGTTGAATATTTGTTATAGAATTAAAACTCATATAAAATAAAATTAATAGTGCCATATCTTATATATAGCAATGAGAAAAATAATGTTAAGAGAAATCAAAGAGCCAAGTTAAAGCAAATGTACTAAAATTATGTGATAAGGAATATTGTACCTTTACACTGTGAAATTTGTAGCCAGCAGACTCAGACATTTTAATGGTTAGAGTTGAGAGACAATATTCCAGCTCAGCTATTTGTTTTTGTTTGTCTTTATTCTATTTAAAGATAAAATTCATATGTTAATTTGAAAAAGTTAAAGTCATATTTTCAAACTGGAGGGAAGGTTGCAGATCATTTCCCAATAAAGTCCCCCTTTAGAAAAATAAGATCAAACTTCAATAAGGCAGTCCAGAAGATACATGAATTTTAATATAATATGGTTGCCAACCATTATGGAATATAGACGAAAAATGAAGTAGACTGATCTACTAAATTAGTCAACATTGGCATAGGAAAATAAACAGGAATATTGTGAGTGTTTTTATTATAAATGAATATTTTCAGAATGTACTAATGCAGAAAAATTAAATGAAGTTTATTCATCATCCTTAAATTATGAGGGTATCACTTTTGCTCTTCCACCAAAGTGAAAGAAAACTTAAGGGTTGATGTAGCATGACTTGTGTTTTTATATGCAATAGCTTACTGAAATAATGTATGAGTTGAATATCAGTGCAAAATACAGGGCTGCTATAAGGATAAACAGCTACCCTTCTCCGGTATTTTATAATATGTTATAGCAGTGGTTCCCAAACTTTTTAAGTCTACCACCCCCTTTAAGTCCACCACCATAAACTCATCCTCGGTACCCCTCACCTGGGGTGGGATTCAAATGTCTGTGGGCTTGGCCTAATTTGAGGGTGTGGCTTGCTGGTCATGTGACTGGGTGGGCATGGCCAGGTGACTGGCAAACCAAATACAAGTGGTCCTCACTTAATGGGCAGTTGTTTAGCAAGTGTTCTAATTTATGACTGGCCTCCCCAGAGCTACTTGCCCTTTTTTTGGAGTTTTGACAGCTTTAGATCAGGGGTCTAAATCCCACCCCACCTGTGTGTGTGAGAGAGAGGTAGAGAGAAAGGTTGGATCAGATCTCTCTCTCTCTCTCTCCCACCAACGCCAGAAAGCCACCGTCAGTCAAAATTCATATTAGTGGTCTCCGGGATTTAAAATTATGAGTTTGGTGGTCCCTGAGGCCCAAACGTTTGGTGACCCCTGATCTAAAGGGGTGAGCCTGAGAGAGGAAAAGAGAGAGAGAAAAGAAAGATAGGAAGAAAAGAAAGAGAAAAGGGAAAGGAAGAAAAAGGGACAGACAAAGAAGGGAAGGGACAGAAAGAAAAAGAAATAAAGAAGGAGGGAGGGAGGGAGGAGAAAGATAATGAGATATCTATTCTAGTCCAATCACCTGCTCCAGCAGGATTAGAAGGAAGTGTGTGTGTGTGTGTGTGTGTGTGTGTGTGTGTGTGTTCTCCTTGTAATTTACCAGTACATTTTGGTTTTGCCTTCTTCAGAATTGGCATTGTAATATATTGGGGAAAAGTAATTTTTTAGGGTGGAGATCTGGTCCAATGGATCCTGTTTAAAGCCTCAACAAAATGTGAGAGCTTCCTGATAGTCTTGACTATGTTTTGTCCAGAAAACCTTTAATAGAAGCCAAAGAGGTTTCAATGTGCTGGCAAAGATGTTTCAATGTGGAAAAGGGCCTCAGTCTAAACTAGGCCTCATTCAATCTGATGCATCAGGTCTCTCTCTCTCTTTCTCTCTCTCTCTCTTCCTCCTTTCCTCCCTCCCTCCCAGACTGGCTTTGCTCTACTTTCCTGATGTGCCTGTGGGGCCGGTGCTTCGAGCATGGATGGATGGATGGATGGATGGATGGATGAGCCAGCGCCTCAATGGATGAAACTGCAGGGCCAGCCAGCACCTCTGCTGGCCCCCCTGCCACTTCTTAGCACCCCTCTGCCGGCCCCCTTGGGGATGCTAAGAGGTGGCAGGGGGTGGCATGTCAAACGCCGCTGCGGCGGCACATAACATGCCCCACTTCCGCATTGGAGGCACCGGCTCCGGAGCGTTACTACAGTCAATGGGTGAACCTGCAGGGCTGGCACCTTGAATGCCTCCCTGCCACCTCTTAGCAGGGGGCCAGCAGAGGGGCACTAAGAGGCAGAAGGGGGCAGCACATTGAATGTGGCCATGGCAGCATGTAACGTGCCACCGCTTCCGCAGTGCTGCAATCAATGAGTGAACCTGCAGGGCCCGTGCCTTGAATAACCCCCTGCCACCTCTTAGTGCCCCCCTGCCACCCCCTTGCCTCTTAGTGCCCCCCCTAAGGCATCCCACCACCCCCAGGGGGCGCTACCACCCACTTTGGGAACCACTATGTTATAGATATTATGTTGACTAACTCTTGATTTGAATCTAAAATGCAAGTCATATTGATGAACATTAGGTGTGTGCCTGTTTGAATGTTTTCCTTCCTTCCGTCTTTCCATCCATCCTTCCTTCCTTCCTTCCTTCCTTCCTTCCTTCCTTCCTTCCTTCCTTCCTTCCTTCCTTCCTTCCTTCCACCTTTCTCTCTCACTCACTACACCCAGACTTATCCATCTAACCACTCTCACACACTCCACCACACACTATCACCACTATGACCAAACATACCTGCAAATTAATATAATTTCATTCAAAAGTACACTTAATCCGGGGAAAAGACCATGTTGTCAAGGCTCATTAAAAAGTCATTGGGGTCAGGAAAACACGAACCTCTTAGGGAATAGTATTCCAGAGGGCAGATATTGTGGCAGTGAAGGCATACCTTCAGAATTTCATGAGGTTTTCGGTGTATAGAGTATCAACTGAGAGTGAGAATCTGCAAAATTTGCAAAATACTCACCATTCCTTTTTTAGCAAATGGCCACCATGTCCTTTTGGACTCTATTGCATGGAAGAAAGAGAAGACCATTGTTAAAGAATCAAAAATATATATTGTAGAAAATGTGATTTTGTGATCCTATTTACACAACACAGTTAACTCAGTTGATTCAGGGCTTTGGGAAAAGAACAAGGCTTCAAGCCCCATTTCACAGCAGAGTCAGAGAAATTTGCACTTTTGGGGAGGAGAGTATTCCAGAGGGCTAACACACAAATCAAATCAACTTAAAATGTTCTAGCACGATACAGCAATGCTAACTTGGTCAAAAGTTGCCATTTTGAGAATACTGAATCACTCCCTCCCTAGCTCCATTTTTCTAGGAATCATGTCTGGTATCCTACAAGATGTTACACCAGGAACATCCTAGTAGAGGGATCTTGTATCACCAGACTATTCTCCACTAATCAGCCAACCAACAGTGTTCAGGAAAAGGGTGACTTCCGGGTTGTAAGGCTTCGTCGACGGCAGGAATCCGCTTCTCTGCGGGTCCCTGCTGTGCTCGCCGTCAAGGTACCCCCGATCCAACTGGATTTGGGGGTTGTCGCTACCCTGAAGGGGCAGCGGAAGACAGAGGAGATCCGAGCAGGGGTCTGGGGACATCGCACCCCCCCTCCCCAGCCGGCTAGACTCCTTTTTCCCGAGACGGATGAGCGGCTGTCTCGGCAGCCATGAAGGATTCTTCAACCGGACAAGTTTGCGCAGGAGGAAGACTTAGAAGGAGAAGTTTTCTTGGCTAAACCAGGACATGATGTACTTTTAAAACACCCTGGGAACCTGACTTTGGATTGTTACATTTGTTTCCAAAAGAATTTGTAACATCGGCGAAAGTGCTGAAGGAAAGCTCACTCCCCCTCCCTACGGAGAAAGCAAAGGAGCACAGAAAAACTTGCTCTCTAAAGGTAAAAATAAGCTCTTTGTTATAAGTGGGAAGGGGAGGACTAAAAAAAAAAAAAATTTTTTTTTCCTAAACTTTGCTGGAGGAGACGCTTTGAAGATTACAAGACCATTAATTAATGGAAATACGGCTTTTAAAATATATCTGGGATTTTGCCTCTGGAGAAAAAACTGTAAAGAGAAGAAGAGGGAAAAAGTTTTGCTTATTTGGATTGTTTGATAACTCTGACATTTGGAAATTACTTCAAGATTGAAAGCTTCTGGGTTGTTGTTGTTTTTTTTTTTAAAAAAAAACTTATAATGGTACCACCGGTTGATGAACTGAAAATGGAATATGAAAAACTAAAAGAAAGACAACAAAGTGGCAAGGATTCTTTGGGAGCTGCCTTCCACTTTTTAGAAATGGCGGTTTCTACGTACCAGCAAACACTGGAGGAAGGAGAAGGAGAAGAAGAAGAAGAAAAGGAAGAAGCCATCTTTAATGGACTAAAAAGTTTGATTAAGAAAGAAAATGGGAAGGAAGGAAGGGAAAAGGAGAATTTAAGATTTAATAAAACAACCAAGAAAAAGAAAAATAGGATGAAAAGAAGGTACAATGTTAGAAAGCAATTGAAAAGAGAATTACAACAGAGAGGGAAACTTAAAAAGGGGGAGAGGAGAGGAGGGGGCAAAAAGACCAGATTGGAGAAGAAAGGGAGGGAAAAAGAAAAAAAAAGCCACGGGTTAGGACAAGATTTTTTTAAAAAAAGTTTTTTCTTTAGAGATGAAGGATGATAGATAGCTTATAATTAAAGAAGATTCTGCAAGAGTGCATAAGATAGTATTGTAGTATTTGTATTTGGAATGAAATATTAATGTTTAATAATGATGGATGTTGATATTTGATTAAATATTAGGAGATCTGTTAAATGATTATTCTAAAACAATGTACTTATTAGAACTAGAATTAGAATAGAAATTATACATTTAATTATACTATAAGTTTGTTATTCTTTCATTTTAAGATTTAATATGTAGAAGGTACTAAGCAGAATCAGAATGGAAATTATGTATTATTTTAAGTTTTATTTTAGGAGAAGGCGTCATACTTCAAAAGCGATTACAGGGGAAATTTTTTGGTTAAAGGGAAGAGATACATAGATGTTTACTAAAGAACGGACAAAAGACATAAGTATAATGACTTTGAAATAAGATGAAATAAATAAAATATAATTAAGAGAGTGAAAAGATGGGAGAAGTTATATAGAAAATACAAAATGGTTAATAAGATATGAAGGGTATATAAGGTGGGCATGAATTTGATTTAGGTCTGTCAAAAAGATGTAACCTGGGGCCAAGTCACTTTTCAAAGAAGTTTTATGTTTTATGTTTAGTGTGTGGATTATGTTTGATTCTAAATTAATAAAATCTTGGAGAAATGAAATTAAAGGGAGAGAAATTGGGAGAAGATATGTATAAATGATAACTAAGGAGGTTTTTTTTTTTTTCTCCAATGTTTTGCTTCAAGTGTGATAATGTGGAACCATGTTTTAAAGAATAATGCTTTGTTTGTCTTGTTGAAGTTTATGGGTAGTTCTTGGAAAGGAGGTTTTATATGTTTTGTTTGTCTTGAAAAATCAATAAAACTTGTTTAAAAAAAAAAACAGTGTTCAGGAAAAGAAGAAAAAAGAGTAGGAAAAGGGAAGAAAACTCCAACACTACTAGTGTTTCAAAGAGGCCTGAAAGACTGGCTCTTCATCCAGGCTTTTAGTGAGGGTGACTGAAACCTCCCTTTAATTTGGATTGTTTTCTTTTGTTTACACATGGTTTGTTATTATGCCACCTCTTTTACTCTTCCTTTGTTTTGTATTGGTTTTATTGTCCTGTTTTTCATGTTTAAAATCATTTGCAATTATCTTACTTTTGACTGGTCATAGCATTCACATCATGAATCTAACTGCAAAGAGCACTTTAATAAAAGAAACGAGGGATTGTTTTTACCTTCCTAACTATATAGGTACTGGACTTAAGTGTTGTGGGGTCATCTAACTCCATTCATATCTTAATTTGTTATGAGAACTAACCTTGATTTGTCTAATGTATTAAACTAGGTTTGTTTGTGATTCAGTATCTTTTTAAAACAAAACCATTTTCCTAGCATGCTGAACAAAATAGGTCTTCAGTTCAGGTTGTGGTTTTTTAGGGGGGATTTTGGGGTGGCTTTTTAGGGGGGAGTTTATATATGAACATGAAATCATGGTTTGCCATTCACATTTAGAGTTTATCATGTTCTTTCCACCAGAGTCTGGGGCACAGAGCATTTTAATGGGGACTGATGTTGTTTCATAGCCAATAGTGCAAATCTGCTGCTGCAGTGCTACATTTAACAGTATAAAACTCCCAGAAGTTATTTTGAGTTAAAAACGCAATTCACAGATTTCCCTCCCTGACCTGAGTTTTGCAGTGATGCTGATTGGTATAGGAATTGTGCTGCACTGTCTGATATCAACAAGTCTCCAGGGAACATCTCAAGTCCAGGCAAACTCACCACCACTGAGCTATGCCTGCGGACAGCTAACCTGTATAGTGTAAAAGGAAAATAAAAACAGGGTGCTTAATTACTTCCAAGAAGTTGTTATTAACAAAGGGAGAAAATGCACCTCTTTACTTCATACAAACCTCATACAACAATATATAGACATTTACCCAATCAACAATGTGGAGTAGCTGACCTACATGAACCTTCGCAGAGAAAATAATGTTGATCAAACAATTTCAGCCCCACTGTACAAATCTTTTAACATTTGCTGGCAAACACAGAGTGAACCTTCACCCCAAAGCATATTTCCCCTTCTGAATTTGGATTATTACACAAGCATATGAAATAGTATAAAATTGCACTACTAAGCACAGTAACACCTGGACTATAGAAAAGCTTTGTGAAAAAAATTGATATAAGTTCCCATACCCCATATATAGATTATGTTGAACAAATGTAATGTCTTTGGGTTGATTTAAAGCTAAGATATAAAAATAAGGAAAAGAAAACTTCATCAAAAACTCGAATTGCCATAAAATTGTTTTTCTAAAGCCCCTGCTTCCTTCTTTGCTCCAATTACAATTTCTGTACAAATAAACTTTAGTCCAGTTTAGAACCAATTCTGAGAATATAATCTTGAAAGAGGGTCAAAAATCCTTCCACCCACTTGGGCCTTTCCTCATATCAGTACATCTCTTTGCAAAACAGATTGTGCTTTAAAACACACATCTGTCTCTAGCACATTTAGTTGCACAACAAGCAACTAAACTCTTTGGAAAGAAATCAAGGAAAGGAGGGAGGAAAACCAAGAGGCCAGAGTAATGGGGAGGGGTAGTAAAGGAATCTTAAGTATCAGTGTAAAAGTCCCTTTTTTCCAGTAATAACAGTTCTGGGATAAATCAGATCAATAATAATGTCTGTCCACGTATCTCTTCTGCTCAGCTTTTCCTCATTATCTGACTATTCCAGAATATAAATAAAGAAGGAGGAGAACAGTTTTATGATTGGGAGAACTTTGTGTCCATTTTAGGGTCCCATACTATAAGTAAAGAGAATGGTGGAAAATTCTTGTGACTGAGAGAATTTTGTGTCTATTTTTAGGGCCAGAATGATCACAGCTCAATGACAGAGCATAGATATTGCATATTCAGGCAAAGCAAAGCTGAGGAAAATTTATGTTGAGATCATTGCGAATTTCTTGTCATAAATTATGGTCCATGAAGGTGGGGAGATTAGTGGTCTTTAGATGCCTTTCTATATTTTTATGCATAAAGCATTTTTCCATAAGAGTCTTCCTTCACAGATATGCTGCTCAGGATAATCTGTAATATATTATTTTTTAAAAAAAGGAGACCAAATTAAGGATCTTAATTTGTCCATATTTGATAGGGTTTTTCAAACTTGCAATCCTAAGATGTGTGGACTTCCATAATTGCCCATCCAGCATTCTGGAAGTTGATGTCTACACATCTTAAAAGTTGCAAAATTTGAAAAACACTGATCTATCAAAACATTTAGCTCAGGGGTATCCAATCTTGGCAATTTTAAGACTTGTGGACTTCAAAACAGGCCGAAAAACGGGCGGAGGTGGGGCTGGGTGTGATGAGTGATGTCAAGTTGGCCATGCCCACACAGTCATATGCCCACACAGCCAGACCTACCCAGCCAGTCATTAAGGCAGAGAACTGGTTGTTAAATTATTTGAATCCCACCACTGTCAAACAGGTTATGATAAATTCAAAATTGAGAATCTACATAACATGTTTTATTATAGTTTTCTCTCCTAGGTTTTACCAGAAATCATTGAATCAATCAAAGAGTTTGATAAATCTAGTACAACAGGAAGAGTACAGTCCGTATAGTTTGCATATTTTAATTTGTTCTGCACAAAATCTGAGAAAGTTATCATGTCCTTTGATTCCAGAGAGCATGATTCTCCCTAACTCTGTTCTGAAAGATCAGGCCAAAGAAGTAATCACCCAAATCAGATTAGCCAATGAAAACTTCTTTCCTGCTCAAATTCAGTGCTGGTTTTATTCAAAGAAGTCAAGTTATATTCTCTCTTTAGGATAAAAGTTCCATCAAATATTTAGAGTAGAATAGAACAAGCATAACGTAAAAAGAAAACCTGAACAGTTTGCTTCCATGTGTAATCTGATCCCTCTGACAACAAACTCATCCTTCCTAAAGGGATAAACCTGGTTGTAATATTTTTATACAAAAAAAGCTATAAAATTGAACAATATTATCTACATGTAACAAAAGAGGGAAGGGAGGAAATATTAGGATATTCTGAAAGCAAGGAATAGATCCCAGCAATGTAAATAGAATTACTAATTTTATTTTTCAAGACAGTTATACTTGCAATCATCAAATAACTGAACAATTGTTAATCTACTGTGAAATATCTTCGTTCTTCTGTCATTAATAGGTAAAATAAGTGAACATAGTTGATTAATCTTTGATGGCCTTAATGTTCCTTAAAATTATCTTACATTTTAGGAATCAAACTATGTTTGATGCATCTGTAGCAACATGGACTTCGTGTAATGCCTTGTGTAGAACAGCAATAATAGTCTTCCTCAATATTGACCATCTGTTTAGGGATTAAGAGACCTGAAATCCAATACATCCAAAAGGCATTAGGTTGAGAAAAGGTCATCTGAATTGTAGGTGTATTTTCAATTTGGTAAGTCAAGGGTTAAAAAAAACTTGCAGAAATATATGTTACAGTAAGTTTTTTTTTGCTTTAGGATGTTTTAACTCTGTTAGCAATTTCAAGCAGTTGTGCAGCTACTTCTAACAGTACAAAATGAAAAGACAAATATAGCTGGGCATGTCTGAACTAATATGCAAACACGAAGTACCTGTTGTTAACAGAGCAAGTTTAAACAACTCAGTAGTGGAATATTTAAAACGTGGCCACTTGTATTTAAACATAAATGATTTTAGATGCAGTGAATATATCATTCTTACTTCTCAACATGAAACAACATGGGAATATTATGTTGATGTTAAAATAGCAAGATTATACATACCTACTAGATTTATGTAAATCCAAGGCCTGAGAAAATAAGGCATTGAGTGTTAGTTATAATAACTAATGGCTTTGCTTCACATGAAAAATGGAATTTCAGAACTAAAATGTAATGTTGATCATCTAAGGCCTAAAAATCAGGCCAGGAACATATTTAGTCCACAATTCCATAACCGGCTAGTAGTTGGATTCAAAAGGTTCACAAGCACAATGGATGACCATCATTATGCTCAAGCAACAGTATACTCCAATTAAGAGTAAGCTGCCATGTTACCCTTAATTAGAGTGCATTGAATAAATATTGAGTTGCACTGGTAAATAGTGCCTGTGTGATAGCATATTCACAATTAGAGAAAAAATGTCTATTCATTTATATATAACCACCACCAAGAAAGAAAATGAGGTTTTCCAGGGACATATTTAAGAGCCACAGCTTGCATTACAGAATACATCAAAACACAGATAGCATAATAATTTCTCTTTCATTAGAACCAATTGGAGAAAATAATTCTGGTCATTTTTGACTAATAAGTAGCAAGGCTGAGGAAACTGATAATGGCATTACAAAATATTTTTCCATAATCATAGGACTGTTCAGTTCATGGATGTTTCATGATGGTATCAAAACTTCCCTATAATTTTCCCACTTAACTCAGGTTTAGATGGCATTTGACATCTTTGGAATTCAGGCCATTTAATAAACCATACTGCATGACAAATGTTTGATTGGATTTCTGCTTCCTGCTTTGAACAACTATGTCAGAAAATGAATATGACATTCTAAATTCCTAAATTCTTGGATATGTTTATTTTTACAATCCATTTGGGTAAACAGTTTTTATTTAAAAACAAATTAATTATGATTAATAGCCCTCTACTGCTTAACATGTGAATATAGTCTAAATGGGCCAATAGACACTACTGCCAACTCCCAACTTTCATTGTCATAAGTTATCGCGTTTGATGATGAGAATTGAAGATTAGCACCATCTAAACTGTTTCATGTCATATAAATTATTTGATTTAGATGATAGCTTTTCAGCCTAAATTAATGATTTTAGGCTAAATAATTATTTTGAACTATGCAAACTTAATTGGAAAATGACTAGATGTTCCAATCAATGCCCTTTACAAGTATTCAGTTATAAAAAACATGCTAGCCAGTGTAAACAAAGACTCGTTTCAACATATTCATGGGACATCAGGTTGAGACAGGCTGGAATAGCTGTCAAACAGTGCTAAATTTCTTGTAAATCTAAGAATAATAATGACATGATTTATTATATGAGACTTTCAGTCGAACAATTTTAATGTATGCCAATTCAGAAAAGAGAATTTTTTTTTGTTCTTTTAAAATTGTATTACTTACCTGGCTATATTGCTGAGAATTCTTTCCTTCACATTCTAGAGAAGGGTTGTTCTCTCTACTGTTCTGTACTGTTTGAGTATCACTGAAATCACCATTGTTATCTAGTAGATTCATTGTGGGGTTAACTGATGTAGAGTGTTGTACTTGGGCCACTGTATTTGAGTAAACGCCAGAGGTTGATGGGAAAGAACAATGTTTAGGGCGAGAAGGAAGTTCTGGATGCATAGAAAGAAAAATGTCGATTTGTGGCATCTGTTCATCTATTCTTATGTTCTCAACATTGTCCTGGAGTGAAGCTATTTGAGAAACTGATGAGGTATTTTTTCTCAGCCTCCTCAAGGTTGGAGAAGTAGAAATCCTACTTGGAGCATGCCTATCAAATAGATATGGAGGATTGTCAGCACCATCATGCTCCACATTCAGTAGATGCAACTTACCAGTCAATTCCCGCCTCCTGGTGAGGCTACCAGGGCCCAATTTTATCCCTATGTTGGTTGGGGCTGATATTTCATAGGAAAAGGACACGGTATTTCCCAGGTTGCTCTTTTCTATTAAATCCACATTTTCTTTCCAAAGTTCAGTCTCCTTAAATACAAGGCCCTGTTCATTCATGTTAATTACTTCATCCATGTCCAGAGAAGATCCACTGTCCATATTTTCCATTCTGGATAATTAAGCATAGGACAGAAAAAAGAATAATGTTTTCAACTGCATAAAATAACTGCATCTGTTATTTTAAAAGTATACATTTTTTCATAATGCTTAATAATTTTCCATGAATAGCTCTTTGCAATTGTTGTTATGGTATTTATAATTCTGGATAAGATTAAGCATGATTCCTTCTGTGACAAACTGTTTATAACTTGGGATTCCTGCTGCAAAATATTATATCCACAAAAATTGAAAGGCTCTGAAATATCCACAATGAAAGAAAAACTGGTGAAGATGACAAAATTAACAAAGAGGGGAAAATTGACTTGTCTGATTAAAGAAAGGACAATAACCCTATTTATTAGTTATTAGAAACTTCTTGTGGATTTTTTGCTGGAAAAAATGAGCTTGTGATTTATGTGTTTGATGACTAGAAAGGAATTGACTATATAGTTATGTTGTAACTTCAGAGAAAGAAGATAAAGTATAAATACACTTAGCTGCCGTTAAGAAAATGAGAAGTAGCTTCTTTGTACCTTTTTCTTTGCTTTTCTTCTCTATTTCTTTCTTTTTTTTTGCACTTTTTATTTACTTTTAAACTTTACATTTTTATACAAAATCTATATTGTTTTTATACTCTTAAAATTGATTTAATAATAATTATATGTCAAAAAATAACTTGAGGTCCTTAAGTGAATCTCATCTGGCAGTTGTAGCAAAAACACCCTTGTAAAATTTCATCTGCAGGAATAATTATGAGCCTTTCTGGATTGGGGAAACCATGTCCTCATTCACACATGCCTTGGTTGTCTCTCACTTAGACTACAATGTGCTCTATGTGAGTTACGCTTGAAATTCTTTCTGAAGCTGGAGTTGCTCCAGAATAGTGATTAGGCTTCATGAATGCTGATGTAACATCTGTACGTCAAAATTTAGATTAAGAACCAGTTTGCTTTGAGTACTGGTTGTCTCTTCTAAAGCTGTTCCAGGTTCAATTTTCCCTTTTAAAGACTTAAAAAAAATCAGATGAACTTGATATAGATGTAATTAGAGATTTTTTTATTTGAGTTTATTTGTGTGTTTTTCCCCTTTATTTTTGGTGATTGTCCATTTTTATGTCTATTTGAAAATAGGTAATAAAAACTATGCAAATAGCCTGATAGTCGGAACAGCTGATCGTTGGGGAACAAAAGGAAAAATAGCAACTTACCAAAAATTAGGCGAAGGTACAATGCAGGCAAGTTGGATGGCATGCATTCCAGGTAAGGATGGACTGGATGGGGTGAGGGGGGTGGGGTGGGGCGGGACCAGCCAGTGGCATGATTTGCCAGTTCTCCAAACTGCACAGAATCATAACAACTGGTTCTATAGAACTGATCCATACTGGTAGAATCCCACCCCTAGGTGAATGTTGAATAGTTATTGATATTACATAATTTTTAATTTTAATTTTCAAAATAGAGTATGTAAGTTACTCAAAGATGGCATCGATTGTAGTAGAATATAAATCCAGTAAATATATTTAAAAATTAATAATTTGTAATTGTCTACTATGAAATTACTCTCCAGAAATCAAGGGGAGCAGTATTATATGGAAATTAATATTATAAGATTCATTGTCTGAAATGGACATCCATGGAAATTGAACAAATAAATATTGAATAAATATTTTTTTCAACAAAAATCACATAACTTTTCACATTTCTTGGGGACCTGCTTTTTTAAAAATATTTTTTTACTATTTTTTTTCTTAATATAAAATACAAACATAAATAAAGACAATGAAAATATAGGGGAAGAGGAAAGGAGGTGAAGGAAAGGGGAAATGTAGATAAAGTGAGGAAAAATAAAGAAAAGAAGAAAACAAAAAGCAGTGGCTTCCAAATTCTTTTGATAATATAGTCATAATATCAACTTTATAAAAAATCTTAAATAACAAATACTATCCATTTCTACAATCATGACCTATTTAATCATCAAAACTAAAAGTTTTATTTTTTTCTCTTTTGAGCTAAAGTGGTTTTCCAGCAGTTTTTAAGAAATCCCTAATTAATGCAGTTAATTTTGCCATCTCCACCAATCTTGGTAAGTTCTTGGTTATAAAATACCTCAAAGCAACATTTTCCTAAGTTTATCATCCACAAATATTTCTAAGGAAGATTTATAAATATCTATCAGTGGATCGGCAGCCTTTGACCAGAGGGCCATATTAAATACATCTTAGGAAGTACACACTTTCATCAATGATGACATGTAGATGGGACAAAGGAGCACATGAATAAAGTTGTGTTTTTCAATTTAATAATACCTTTGGGTCGGCTTTTATTTTCATTTATTTTTAACCATGTTTAAACACTACAGTTCTCAATATTCTATATTAACATGGTGTGAAATCAGGCAAACATTTTTGATCACCAGTTTTGTGAAATTTGTGGGTAAGATTCCTGACATGGAAAAGAAGTTTTGGGATTCCCAGCCCAATGTTTGACTGCTGGACTACTGTTGTGATGCCCATTTTATGTTACTGTATCTACAGTATATAGATTACTAACCCTGTGTGAATGATGTAGCTTGGATTGTTTCAGTTTACTGAATGTAAACCAATAGTTTACAGTCCCATAAACAGTAAGTTCTATTACATAAAACCTGGAAGGTTCTTTTCTTTCTATAGATTTCTTGCACTTCTATAAACTTAAGGGTTTGGCAAGCTTGTTTGATACAAAACATGTTAGGCTGACCCTTGGAAAACATTTGTGTATCATTTCTTTATGTTTTACACAAGCAACAGAGAATACCATGTTCATAAAGTCACACTGTACATCACCTTATAATATTTTAATTTCACTGTCTTTCAAAACCACTTTAAAATTAAACATGAAAAAACAAGCACACTTAATTAACATTTTTTATAAATAATACCAGAAGGTAAAATTTCTAGAAAGGATAATTTGATGATTTTAGTTGAATTTAGTTCATTACTTACACTTTAAACAGCAGATACACAGTTATTTCAGAGTTGTCTTCTACTGCAGAAAAAAATACATTACAAGAAATTTTCTTCGAAGACTGCCTGAATCCTCCAGTAAGTTTCACTACCTTTTAATGTGGTTGAGTTTAGTGTAGTTACCTGAAATATAACTGTAGTGCTTTGTTGTTTGGCTTCACTAGCCGTCTTTCTGAAAGCAACAATAAAAAACTTGTTTGACCTCTTTGTATGTTTCCAAGGGGATTTTTTTAATCACAACAGTAAAAAAGGAAGTGGTAACAAGCTACTTTACAGAAGGTAACATGATCTACATTACATTATTCATTATATTTCCCCTATAGACATGTTTCTTTAATTCTTTTACTTCTCAATTTCTTATTTTTTCCCATGTGCTTTCAGGTATCTGTCTAGTGAATAAATAAACATAGGGGGAAAATCAAGAAATATTGCTGGAGTAGATTTGATAGACAGTGTGCTATTCAGCTATGAGTAAATGTACAATTTGAACAGACTGATTTGTCTTATAGCACCAAGATAGTAATACATCCCTTTTCACTGTCATTTTGGTCAGATCAATCCTATCTGATCTGAAGATTTTGATATCATAGCCATTGGAAACTCAAGACTCTCCTGGGTTCAGGTTGAGAGCAGAAGTGAGGAAGTAGAGAGGGATTTACCAAAATAGGTATAG
Source organism: Pseudonaja textilis (assembly GCF_049901715.1). Taxonomy (NCBI): domain Eukaryota; kingdom Metazoa; phylum Chordata; class Lepidosauria; order Squamata; family Elapidae; genus Pseudonaja; species Pseudonaja textilis. Next base: position 40,724,863 of record NC_141994.1, on the reverse strand, counting down.
GTTACGGATTCAGGATGCTTTTGAGTTCAGAAGATCCATGACATTTTGCAACCTGTAGATGCTTCTTTTTCCATCTTTCTGATATTCTGAGGCCAGAAAGAACTTTCTGGATGGGTTGGAAAGGAAGATAGTTTCTGATGATACAAGAATATTCTCACTGGGAAGTTATTAGGAAAATTATGGACTGTGCTGAAATGAGTAAATTGACATTTGAAATTAGAGAACAAGAAGATAAACAATTTTATATGTATGATATGGGATTTGTTTTATCAATGGTTGGACAAAAAGACATGGTAATGTAATAGATTAGATAATTTTGTTATAGAAGTTTAATCAATTGATATAAAATATAAAGTAGACATATATAACCATTGGATGAAAGTACAATATACATTTTAAAATAAAATTCGGGATATCTTGTATAAAATAATAGAATAAATAATTTAGTCATGGTTGATTAATAACTGATAAATATATAAGAATATGTTAGTTTGACAATGTGAGAATTTATATAAACTGAGCAATGACTATGAAAGGATAGCACAAAAGATTTGTAACCAATTGACACACTGTATGTATATAAAATGGAAGATGGTTTTATGTTTTTATGTTTTTTGTATATGTTTGTCTTAAAAAATAAAAACGTTTTATAAAAAAAGAGAATATTCTCACTGCACCACCCGCATGCAGTGACCCCTGTGCATGCATGCGTGACCCTTGTGCATACCTTCATGTCCCCTGCACACACGCCCCACCCCCACATGTGTGCATGACTCCTGTGTGTGCACCCGATGCACATGACCCCGCCTGCGTCTGCCCCCTTCACATGCACTACAGAGACCCGAAGACCAGCTGGCCAGCAAAACCAGCCTGCCGGCGGGAGGCGCATGCATGCATGTGCAATAGCGCTGAACTGGGGTGACAGCTTGTATGCCCAGAGAAAGGGCTCTGCATGCCAACTCTGGCATGCGTGCCATAGGTTTTCCATTACAGGAGGTCAGGGTTCCAAGTGATGAAATCCATTTAAAAAGAAAAGTAGTACGAAGTCCATCTTTCAAAAAGATTTCTTTTATTTAGGAAAGCATCAAATTGGCAACGTCCGTGGAAATTCCGATCTGCCCCAACCCGGAATTACCCCACGATATTAGAAATTAGAAACAACCCCCGAAAGTCACCTTCTCCAATAGAAATAATTCAATGTTGCTTGATGTCATAAATCTCCACCTCCAGGTACTCATTTCCCATAGGAAAGAAGATCACCTAGCCATAACACTCTCTTTATCTCCACTCCTCCCCACTTAAGAATGTGTCAAGCCCAAAACCTTCCCCCCATTACTGCCACAGAGAAAGTGAGAAAAATAATATATACCAAGACAAACTAAAATGGCTATACTTATGTCAATTTAGGGCTTGACACCGCCTCCATTTCATTAATTTTGAGCAAGTAGTTGTAAGCTCTGATTTTAGACAGTGTGTGAATTGCCTCCTAAGAATCTAAATGTCTATATGTTGGAAATCTATATTAATAATAAATACTGTCCCACCCACCTCCTTTGGATTTGAATTTTAATCTATTATGTGAAAAATAATGGAATATGTTGGAATTTGGCATGAATAGAAAGTTCATACGAATATCATTTCAGCTGCAATGTATTTAGTACAGTTTTAACGTTTGGAAATATTTTATTCTTCCTGATAATGGAATTGTTTTTGATAGTAATTATCACTATGGATTTTTATTGTTAAATTTAGTTAATTCCTCAATACATTGTAGACATTGCAACTGTCCAGATACATTACATTAATTTTCTCTTATTTAATATATCTGATTGGCTGCGGTATGAAAATAGCACGGAGATTGACTGATTCTGGGGAGCTTATAAAGGGTTTTAGGAAGAAAGCGAGGGAATCTTGTTCTGTGTTTATTTCCATCTTTATTCTTTTAAAAATATCTTTTCTGTCTTAAAACAGCAGAAATCATGTTTGTGGTTTTTAGCAATTCTGCTGAAATTGATTTGGGGGAGGATTCTGGAGTCATATAGCATTAGGGGCCTTGTGAGACTTTTGGGACTTCATCTTTCCACTCCTGGAAATGTGAAAATACAAAAACTATTCTTAAAAAGAAAAAGAAAATACTATCTTAGCTGCCAGATACAATATAAGCAATTACAGTTATTTACAAACAGTGATATAACAGCAGAATCAATGAGGTTTTTTTTTATTATTTTAAGAATTGGTTCCTCTTGCCTTGTGTTTAGATATTCATCACTGTATAGAGTTAAAATTTGGCATCTCTTCAAGGCAATTATGAAAAGCTAAAGGAAAACAAAAGTATGGCACCTACAAATTTAGAGTAACTATGAAAATTAAAAGTGGCTTGTGTGCATTTTTGTTCTTTTCTGTTTATATATGCTTATAAAAATAATTGAAGAGATTTTTCAGATATATTTTCAGATAGTGAAAGAAAAAGGACCCTTTCTAGTGATTTAAATATATAATCCCCTCTTTTTCTAATGTAGTCCCAAAGAAAATATTCTCTAAAAAAGAAAGGTAAGTATAGTAAATCTTCTATTTATATTTTATTTCCAAATATATTTGACTTACTTTTAATAATTTAACATTATTTAAAACCAAATAACTTGCCAAGATTCTTTACAAAATAAATGCGTACAATTTTAACTGAATTCAATAAAAGCAGGATTTACCTCTAGAACAAACTGAATCTTTGCCTAGTGAGCTATCAATAAAATGGGTATTTCCCCTTTTTAGTATTGCATAGCAGTCCATGAATGGAAGAATATGTATTAATATCATATAAAACATTTACAACTTGCATTTTCATTATTTTGTTACTATTGTTTCAGCAGAGCAGTGCATTAACATTGTTCTGATTTTATCAGAATGTTTATTATTCTTCAGCAAATATAACAACGGCACTATTGAAAAAACACTGCTGTTGTTTTAATTTTAGGAGTGATTCTCTCAATTGTTTAAACTGTAACCCAGAGTCATTGTTTGCTCCTAGAAGAGCATATATTACACCTCTGCTCCTCAAAGCTGCATTGGCTGGCAGTTTGATCCTAGGTCCAGTTCAAGGTGCTGCTTTTACTCTTTAAAGCCCTTTATGACATGGGATTAAATTATTGGAGGCATCACCAGAGATGGTATTCAGCAGGTTCTGACCAGTTATGGAGAACTGGTAGTGGAAATTTTGAGTAGTTCGGAGAACCGGTGGTAACCTTCCCCCAGGAGTGGCGTGGAAATGGAGATTTTGCAGTATCCTTCCCCTGCCATACCCACCAAGCCATGCTACGTCCACCAAACCACGCCCACAGAACCGGTAGTAAAATTTTTTGAATCCCACCGCTGGGCATCACCTCTCAACAATTACATCAACCTCTCCTGTTAGATCTGGCAGAGAAGACATGTTGCAGGTACCACCTGGCAGAGTTCTGCAACTGGTGGGTCCCAGGAGGTGGGCCTTCTTTCTTATGGTGCCAGCAATACTCTCTCCACCCCAAGTCAGTTTAGTGCCATCCTTGTTATCATTCCGGAAGCCCCTTAAGACCTGGTTATGTCACCAGGCCTGGGGGTTCCAGGGAACTAGAGGCATTCTTAGATAGCTTCACTGTGGCTGAACTTTTTATTCTTTCCATGTGGTTTGTATATTTTCAATTTTGATAATGATTTTTATGTTTGTTGTTGGTGTATGCCACCCAGAATAATTTCTTATGAGATGGATGGTTATATAAATATGATCAAGAAAGAAATACAATAAATAGCTATGGTTGTCTAAGCAGAAGATTCTGTTTCAAAACACATACATATGCGGGTGATTTAAAATAGAAGTTGGTTAGACTTTATAGACTTGGGTGGGAGATCCTCAGGAAATACCAGAAGGGCAGTGGTGCGATTTAACCAGTGTAACAAGTGGTTCAGTGAGCTTTGCGCATGCACCCAGCATTTAGAAAAGACAATTTTTAGCTATAATACTTACCTTCTGCTGCAGCCTTGGTGAGTAAAACAGCTGATTTGTGGCAAATCACTCTGCTGTGCTGATTTGCTGTGCTCAAAAACAAGGAAATAAAGCATAGGTAAAGAACATGGGTGGGTGCGAGGGGCCAAATGATTACCGGAACTACTGGTTCTCCTGAACTGGTCCGAACTGGTAGAATCCCACAGATGGGGAAGGAAAAGGGAGAAAAAAATATCTTGGACGAAGGCTATAGCAAATCGTCTAGGCATCTAAAGCCATCAGTTGTGGTTGATGAGCACCTTGTGATTCACTGAAAAAATGATTAAAGCAAGAAAAAATTTGGCAGATGCCAGAGGGTCATAGTTTTGTCTATAATCAGCTTCAGCTTTGGTATTGGCTAATTCAGTCTATTCTTCACCTTATCCTTCCAGGAATAAGGACAGATAGCAAAGGAAGTGTTTACCCCAAAGGAAGAGTTAACCAGGAGACCTTTGGGTGTTGTTCTTTCAAGATAGCTACTGCAGCTGCTGTCAACTGTCAGCCTAGAGGTAGAGAGGACCATGAATCAACTATACAGGAGGTCTACAACTATTTTCATTAAAATTGGTGAGAATAACAGAAATGTGCAAGTCTGATTGTCTTGTATCACTTACTCCTTCATTTGGTTCAACAAATAAGGAGTTGTCTATCTAAGTCACTTTTGAATATTACCTGGAAAGTATGGATTCTAAAAATGCTTTATCACCTGTTGCCTAGGCATCAGAATCTGCATGTTTTCATCGAGGTCATATTTCTTATTCTCTGCTAGCAGCCATTTTACTGGACAAGACAACTGATTTATTTGTGGAAGCCTGTCTGGTGATAGCTTTGCCCCATGAAGTGATGGCCTTCCTGACCATTGATCTGTCCATTAAAACTTCCCCTTCCCAAACCACACCACTAAAATAAATGATTTATTACCAAATTTTGGCAACATGAACTTTAGCAGCTTGAGGAACTAGAAAAATTGAATTGGGGCCTATAGGTGATTCTACTTCAAGAATTCATTAATGTGTCTTGTGGCAATAAAAACTCTTGTTAGGCCCAGAGCCTGTTGTGATGACAACATAGTAGTTAGAAAAATGAGGGTACTAGAGGACCATGAACTGAGGAATCGGGAAACTAGAATAATACTGAGAAGTGTCTTATGGAAGTCTGGGAGATGAGATTATACGTCACATGAGAAGGAAACTTGGAAGGAAAATTTCTTAGAAGTCAGGTTTGAGATTATTATGAAAAAAACGACAGGGCGGGAAAACTAGATCAACACCTGGGGGAAGGTTGTGTTATCTCAGCCAGAAATAAAAATCATTTCATCATTTGTGTTTGTTTTAGTCTGCTGATCCTTCTTGTTATATAATATGCACTTCTGTTCTGCACAGATAATACACTTAATTTCTAGGTATACTGGGAAGGAAATGATTGCATTTGATTTGGATTCTTCCTACCCCCATTTGGGTGATATACTCCTTAAATTTGGAAGGACTTTTTTAAAGCAGGTCCCTACTCATAGAGGAAAAAGTTTGCTGTTTCTTATATATCATGTGAATAATTAGGAAATTATTCAACCACCTCCTCTAACTGATGCTTTTGAATAGATTTGAACATATGGATTATTTAACACCACGTGCAATGTCAAATATTTAGCACAAGACAACAAGACAGAGAACTGTAAGAGTATAGCCCCAATTGTCTTGAATCCAAATCCTACTGGCTGAACAGGCTGCAGACTATCAACGAAGGTGGTGACAGGTTTTTTTTTTGTAATTTTTTGGCATTATAAAGAATATAATGTAGTAATTCTGTCTGTAAGCCACACCTAGAATACTGCATCCGGTTGTGATCACCACAATATAAAAAAGATGTTGAGATTCTAGAAAGAGTGCAGAGAAGAACAAAGATAATTAGGGGACTGGAGGCAATTGTAGGAACTGGGCATGGCTAGTCTAGTGAAGGGAAGGGACCAGGGGTGACATAATAGCAGTGTTCCAATATTTGAGGGGCTGTCACAGAGAGGAGAGGGGGTCACCTATTTTCCAAATCACCTGAAGGCCAGACAAGGAATAAGTGGATGAAAACTGATCAAGGAGAAATTCAACCTGAAAATAAGGAGAAACTTTCTGACAGTGAGAACAATCAACCAATGGAACAGCTTGCCTTTAGAAGTTGTGAAGCTTTCAAGAAGAGAATGGACAGCCATCTGTCAGAAATGATATAGGGCTTCTTGCTTGAGCAAGGGCTTGGACTAGATCAGTGGTCACCAACCAGTGGGCCACAGAGAAATCTCATCCCTAGAGCACCCCCTAAAGCAATTAATCCAGACTGCGCAGAAACACAAGGCTGTGCCACCGACATGGCCCACAGGAACCCTCCCTCTCACTCACTCCTTACCCAGCAAACTTGCCTGCTATATTGCTATTTTTCCTTTTTTTTTTTCCTGAGCATCATCTGTTCTGCTGTGCCGGGAGATTTAGATTAGCTAGGAAGCAGCAAATAGTTGAATTTCTTGCTTTCTAACTAGTCTTTAGATCTTCGGCTTTGCTTTTAAGCACAGCTGAACCTCCCTTAGGACTGAAGGTTCTATTATTCAATACAGACTCACGGAAAGCAAATTTTATGTGACAGACTCAGGTAGCCGATGGCAGATAGATAGATCACTGAATGATTCTGTGAGCAACTCAATCTGCCTGCCTGTTTTGCCTGATTTTGGATAAAAGTTGCTCTTTTTTAATAAAAAAAAATCAATATTTACATACATGGTGTGTTGTGAGTTAATTTTATGAGTTTGCTTGCAAGCAAATTTTATGTGACAGACTGAGCTAGCCAATGGCAGACAGATAGATCTCTGAATGAATCTGTGATTCTGTGAGCAACTCACTCTGCCTGCCTGCTTTGCCTGATTTTGGGTAAAAGTTGCTCTTTTTTAATAAAAAATTCAATATTTATATAAATATTTATAATATTTACATACAAGCCATGCCCAGCCAGTCACATGACCACCAAGCCACACCCACAAATTAGGCCATGCCCACATAATCGGTTAGAGGTCCCTGGGATTTAATGAGTTTGGTGATCCCTGAGATCCGAAAAGTTGGCGACCCCTAGACTAGATGACCTACAAGGTCTCTTCCAACTCTGTTATTCTGTCTGTCTTTCATCTCCACATATGCAATGTATAATATGGTGCATTTACATAATAGCCACAATTATTTTATTCTTTCCAAAACAGCAGATGGCATTGCCTCATTACTTTGGAGTGTAAATGCTCTTCTCTGGGAGCTGATACTTAAAGGTGTCAAGCATATGTTTTGCTGAAACGAAGTGTTATTACAAGTCCACTTGCAGTGTACAGCCAGATATTGAATTGATCATTCTCATCTTTAAATTCTTGAATGTGTTTTAATTATTAAGGTGACCAACTGTCCTCCTTTAGGGACGACAGTCCTTCTTTTATAAGTGCCGTCCTCTCTCGAAAAGTGTCCTCATACATGTCCTCCTTTTTGATATTTGAAGACTAATCTGTAAATCTCCATATTTGATTGATGCTGATCTGATCCGTTGTGTGTGATGTGACGTATTTGTATTTGACATGACGACTCGTCAAGGCTCGGTACAGTGCGGTGAGACGTGATTATGAGTCGCATGCATGCCACACAGGAGAATTGTTTTGAGAGAGTGTGCTGTGTGCAAGAGTGCGCCACATGCAAGAGTGCGCCACGCGCAAGTAGCTTAGTTTTTTTCTTCAATTTATTTGTGTCCTCCTTTTCATTGTAAAAAAGTTGGTCACCTTACAATTATGTGTCACATTTTTGGGTCTATTCAGTTGTTAAAAACACAGTGGATTATTCATACAGAAATTGATGATTAATATAATAGTTAACCAATACAAAAAATTGCTTTTCTCTTGTGAGATTAGACTTAAATGCTTTTGCTCTTTTTCAACTGAAGCACTAAATAGAAAATTTATTTATCAGTTATGTATGTATGTATGTATGTATGTACGTACGTACGTATGTATGTATGTATGATTCCTCCCTCCCTCCCTTTTGAAGCAGTGTTGACTTCTGGCAACTGCCTGGACATGTTCTACAGTTTCTTGGCAAGGTTTTCAGATGTGGTTTGTCATTGCCTGTGTCCTAGGGCTAAGAGAGAGTGAACGACCCAAGGTCACCCAGATGGCTTTGTGCCTCAAGCAGGACTAGGCCTCACAGTTTCCCAGTTTTTGCCTGATGCCTTAACCCCCACCCAAAACTGGCTCAGATATTGATTTAACATTGATTTGACATTGCCATATCAGCTCATGTAATGATTTAATATGCTTACCTTATACATAGTATTAAAATATATAGACTTAGGCATATTATTCAATTTTCTAAAGTTATTTTAAAATGTGTCAGTGTTGTTTCCAGTTGTGAGCTTCCAAAATGTTTATTTAAGCCCAAGAGAAAAACAATAAAAATCCAGGTTGGATAAAACCTGGTGACTAAGACCCCAACATACTGTAGTAGAAAACATGAGGGTCTTTAGCAATTCTCAAACATCAGTTCCCAGAAATATGTCAGCCATGGCCAATAAAAAAATTGGATTTCAGCTAGATATAGCAAGCCTTCTGTAAGTTTCTTACCACTGATAAATATTCGGACAATATTTGAGAAATGGGGAATCATTTATCTTTTTACTCTCCCTTAACAAATATGGTCTTACCATTCTTCATCTAATGTGGAGCTAGCAGATCCTGCAAACTTTTCTCCCCAAATCTTTTTCCTGCTATACTGATCTCCCAGGTCAGATACAGTAGTTTTGGTGCAGACTTGGGGGAATCCTTGAAACATGTGGAATCAGAAGGAGACTTGATGCTTCCTTGACACTTCCAACTGCACAACTCCAATATTTGTCCAGTCCCTGAAGTAACTCCAGTGTGGGTCAGAGATCACCCACTGGAATCATTCACATTTCCAGAGGTTTAGCCAGTAGGTGGTGGAGGCTGTTGGCAGGTACTAGAAGAAATGTGTCATAATAGATGGAGTAGTGCCTCTGGTCTTCTTTTCCGGTCCATGTTGGCCAGGATTTTTGGCCAGATGAAACCACAGGGAATTGAGTTAGCAGTTATCCAAATATAATCCAAATTTGGCATTGTTATGGATCGCCCACTGTGGCTGCATGCTGAAGCCAAAAAACTTAGAACCTCCCCCCAAGCATTAAATCTCCTTACAGATGTGTGGCTTTGGTGCTGTTGTAAGCAGGGTGTGTGTGTGTGTGTGTGTGGGTGGGTGGGTGATTGAAAGCAACCTTATGCTACATGGTACAAAGCAATTTATCTTGTGGGGGCAAACAGGATGGTCTCTTTGCTTCTGGGAAATGAATCTTGGGTTCTTTTCCCAGACTTGAAGTAATGTTCAGAGAAGTCATCTATTGTACCTTCCATTTTTCTAAGGTTGCTTCTGTTATTAATATGCAGAATTCATTGGATATGTGTGCTAAGGATTATATTTATTTTAATGCTTTCTTTTCAAACTTTCAGCAGAGAGAGAAATACTACAGGTAGCACTGCTACTACAGGTAGCAGTGGCAAGAAAGGAGATTCTATAAATAGTAGGAGAGCTAAAGAAAGAAAATTATCTTTCAAACTTTCAAATATACCTGAGTGTTGTGTGGGAAAAGCAAACAGATAGAGGCCAATGTAGCTGGAGTGGTGAACTTATAACCATTCCATTCATATTTCCTGACTAAATAAGAGCTAGGGCAAAGAAGGGAATAGAAATGTGTGCTTTGAAATCTGTTGTGGTTGTTCTTTTCCTGCTGGAAAGGCATACGGTATAACAGCCCCTAGATGGCAACACAACATCTTGTAAAACATAACCTGGCCCCTTCACAATAACCTTTTCTAAAATGTCTTTTTTTAAAGAAACAACAACCAAAAAAGGATTGCTACTGATAAACAATGCTCATTACAGATAGTATCATAAATATCTTTACGTAGAGATACTTTCTTTCTCAGTTAACTAAAAAAAATATCACAGGGCATACCACGTTGGTAAAGCTCAGTTAATGGGCAAATACATGCTGCCATATTACCTCAAAACATGCCAACTCTTAACTGAGATTTGTGGTGAACTAAAACATTATTTGGAGGACTGCCTTTAATGAGACATCTGCTCATCTCACCAGATTTGGTAGAATAGGCACCTCCTGGTCCCTTCACTTAAATGATGCCATCTTATAGGACCTAGGAAGAATGCCTTTTCCGTGGCAAATTCATTTTCCCAATTTAAGCATCCTTTCTCTTGAGATAGGGCTGCCTCCCACTCCTTTAAGCGCTCCCAAAAAGCATTTAAGGCTTTGTTTTTCCCTGATCACTGGGATAGGGAGAGATTCGGGTGATTTGTGGGCTGCATGGGAAAGTTTAGTTGTGCTGTCAGAACTTTTTTGTTTTAGTTTTTTTAAAAGTTCATTATTGGTATCTATCATTTTTATTTTATTTTATGTATTGTTGATTTATATCTTTTTTATTTTGAGGTAATGAGCCCCCAGAGTTTGGTTCAAGATGGACAGCTATATAAATGCTTTAAACAAATAAAGAAACAAATAAAAAAGACTTGGATCACCAACAAGAAAATGTTCTGGTAAAGCTTCATAGAGGACAATGACTGGCTCTATAGGTCATATAGTATTATCTCCAAACTCGTACTTTTGGTACCTTGTAGTATTTGTCCAGATGTATCCAAAGAAATAAAACAATTATGGTATTAAGTTCTGTACTCTTTTCTATACTCATTGTAAAAACAACAGTAGTCAAAATTTCTTAAAAGAGCAATTCATGACAGATGGATTTTTTTAAAAAAGCACTCATAATCCCAAAATCATCTTGCAATGTAGCTTCTTCACATTATTTAACTGTTGTGTACTTCTATCATTTTTTCAAACCTGGAACAACCTTTGAATTCTCATTTAGAGACTTAGATAATTAGATTGGGACTTGCACTTGCCATATGACCAAAAACTCACTATGCATAACACTCATTCACTGTGCATTATACTATTTGGAAGCGTAAATGTAATAAGGAATGAATGAGCCCACCCAGATTACACGGTCTATACGTGATGCCATTTTTCCTCCTGGATACAATGCTGGTTGTGATGTCCTTGACTGAATTCTAGAAGACACTTCTTGTTGCACCAAAATGCCCCACGTAGTTATGCCTTTAGGTGGTCTCCAACAATTTAAACAACTTCTTTTTTTTTCTTTTTTTGGTTCACATTAGTCCCCTGTGGGAGGCCTTGGTGATTATAGGTACATAAAATGGATGCATATCCTATCCTATTTCTTTCACAATAAACACACAATTACTGTAGGGCTGTAAAAGAAATAAGGTAGTTACAAACACTTAACTGCACATTATCTGGTAATTAGCAGGAATCCAAGAATCCTGATTACAAATCTTCAAAGAAACTTTCAAAGCCCTGTTTACTTTTGCAACCTCATGTTCCTTTTGGTGGATTAACAAGAGAGTTAGATGACATAAATGTAGTTCAGTGAAAATACTCAGAGCCCAAAAGTACAACCATAATAGCTCATGGCCTCTCTTGGGCAGTATAAACAGTGTCAATTGCTTTATCATTTTCAGCAAACATAATCTTCAGAAATAAAAGGTTTTGTCAAGCCTTTGAAGAAAAAGAAAGCAAGAGTTAAACGAGTTTTTGTATACATTTTTATGCGTCAGAGGGGAGTAGTAACGGTGTTGTGTGCATGTACATGCATGCCTGCATATGCACAAGCCAAACAGGGATTTTGTTATCTTGTTGAAATAACTTATAGCCTAAAGTATTTTATGGCCTTTAAACAGCTGTGTTGCAAGTGATAACTTGCTGACTAATGGGTAATTTGTTGTATTAGTAATAAGGTTAAAATACAAAGCAAACCTTTGCTTTAGCTTCCTTAAATGGATAGAAATGTTTTCACCAAACCTCAACATTGAGGTCATTTATTTCCAGATCATCCTTCCAATGCATAAGATGTGGATATAAAGGTTACCTCGTTTTAATTCGTTTTTGAAGTAAGACAAAAGTTACCAGTCCCCTATCACAGTAACATGTTTAATTTTGTAACAACTTCCAGGGGCAGGTTGTGGCTCTGAGATCACAGATATATTATGAGGGATAGCTCAGATATATTAAAATTTATGAAGAATGGTTGCAGAATTTGGGTTTGGCTGGTCTAGAGAAAAGAAGGACTGGAGTGACAGGATAGCAGTATTCCAGTATTTGAGAGGCTGCTACAAAGAGGAGCGGGTCAATTTATTTCCCAAAGCACCTGAGGGCAGGGCAAGAAGCAATAGATGGAAACTAAACAAGGAAAGAAGCAATCTGGAATCGAGGAGAAACTCCCAACAGTGAAGCCAATTAACCAGTGGAACAGCTGGCCTCCAGAAGTTGTGGGTTCTTCATCACTGGAGGCTTTTAAGAAGAGACTGGACGAAGTCACTTGTCTGAAATGGTATAGTATCTCCTGCTTGAGCAGGGGGCTGGACTAGAAGACCTTCAAGGTCCCATCCAGCTCTATTCTGATTCTGATATGCATCCAGATACCTACAGTACATTTGTATGATTTCTAAGAATCCTGGCACAATGAGCAAGTAAAAGAATATAGCAACTAATTATTCCGCGACCCTGAACTGTAAGAAGAACAAAACATGAGTACTTCATTTTGCATACAAAGATAGTGCACATGAAACACAATCCAGTTCAAAAAAATCAACTTCAGCAGGGTTTGCTCCCTAGGAAACACATCTAGAATTGTATCCTACTTTATCTTTAGAAACCCAGAGAATGTTTCCCACCTTGTTATTTTTTTCTGCTAGGCTTCTGTCTCAGCCACCCCATTCCTCAGGCTCTACCGACACACATCCATTTAGCCTATCTTTTTTTAGAAGTACACTTTCATTTCTAGGTAAAATTGTTTCGAATGTCAGGAAAGCTCTTCAGCAAACCAGTTTGTGCCTGCTATTTAGACGTTAAAAAAAATGCTTTTCAGTCTATAAATCTGAACATTTTTAGTTGTACTCTTTTAGCATTGCAATGCCCAAATAGTGCAGAAATAATAATTGTTTCAGTGATTTTCATCATTGTACACCAAACCCTCCCTTCAAGTTACTGATAATACAGATAAAACAGGTGTTACATATTAGGAAACACTTTTCATTTTCAAATAAATCTTCAGATGGCTAGCGCTCTCCCTGACCTGCTTTTGGTAACTTGCACAATTAAATGCAACTCTGAAGAAAACGGTGCCTGATTTTCAGTGGATGTACTTCCAGTTCAAAGCCTGACTGCACACAGAAAAATAAAATCTGTGTTAGTTGAATGCCCTTACAAATGTTTTGTTAGAGTGTATGACATTTTGATTCCAAGATGGCATGTGGAATAGAGAGGGGGAAAAAACTTTGCCAACATATTGTACTGAGCAGCTCCATACCAGGGGTAGATTATGAACTCCAGGAGAAGTGGAGGCCTGGACAGTTTTGAGCATCAAACAATTCCTCTGTTTGACAAGTGAATGTAATCGAAATACTGCCTGAAGCAGAAAGGCAATCCACTTACCAACCAATGGGGGCCGGGGAGGGAAAGTGCTTCCTAGGATACAGGACAATCCCCTATTCCTAAGGAGGAAGAAGAAAGAAGAGGCGGTGGCCCACTTTATAGTACTTGCTGGGTTGGCAACCTTGATGGCACTTGAGGATTGCAGGGCAGCTTCTCAATCTAAATTTAAAGATATTACTGTTGTAAAACTATAATTAGTTTCTTTATCTTGATCCCCTGATCATGAATGTGAATAATTCATGTGAACTTGTATTAAGTGACTAAACAGATAGATGTGATCATTGGTTCTAAACCTCTTTCTGACATCTGCAGTAGCCTAAGCAAGCAAAATGTTCAAAATTGCAGACATGCAAGCACTCTCCTCCACCCAAATCTTTCAATTAAGTAAAAATCTTCTGTGGCAAGCTCATGCAATTCTCATGCTCTGTCAGATTGCTTCAGAGTTGGAATTGAAAGCCAAACAGCTGTAGGCTGGCAAGGCAGAAATGATGGTAAAGGCAGATTTGAATCTCTCCATCTCCTTATTTTTATTTGTTCCCCTTGAAATTTAATTGTGTACCCATGTGCAAGATTGGAAATAACCAGTTGTTAGAGGCCAGCAGAAGATAAAGGAAACAATCCAGTTTTGGATTTCCTCCTCAGAGGCTGAAGCTTTTTTCTGCCATCAAAGAAGACATCTGGTCAACAGCATAGCCCATGGAGGACCACCACAGAAACCTCACTGTTTAAAGAAATCTTCTTTAATCTCACAATTAAAGAAATTGAGAACATGGGCTACAACGAATGCTGTTAGATGCAAAACACTAGTACTTTATTTTATTTGTAAAATGACTACTATTGTAAGTATTATTCTTTTCAACTGAAGAAAAAAGTAAAACTTTTGCAAATATAAGCATATAATCTTACAAAACACATCTATATATTTAGTTCTGTTGTCATTGTAGGACTGTATCCTTCAAGGTGAGGTTTACAAATTGCAATTGCTACTGGTATTCTATTTCTTGGAGCTACAATTGCCTTCAAAAAAGTAAGCAAAGTGCCTAATACTTTGATCAACCACCCTTCAAACAATAATATATTTCTGAATTGGATTATTAATCTTCATTACAAGTTCATATGTATAGAACAACCCGCTTTTATTCTTGATTATACAGTTTTAGATATTGATGATTATAATATAAATATATTTTATTTAATGTAAATCTTTCTAATTTGAATTCCATCATGTTTCCTGGAGTTCATGTAGGCAAAGGCTATGTTGCTGTTAAGGAAGAATACGACATTGCACTAAGAATCATAATACAGTTAGCCATCACTTAACCACAGTTGGGACTGGCAATTCTAATACAAAGTGCCATAGTCGCTAAGCAGAAAATCCAATGACCACAATGGGTTTACAGTGTTACTTCCCATTTGGTCAATACGTGAGACATCATGTGACCATATCTTATGATTTTACTTCCACATTTTCCATTAACTTAGCTTGTCAGAAGCTTGTTGTAAAGCAACAAATGGTGATCAGACTACAGCAGGATGCTGTCACAGTCATAAATACAAAGATTGGTCAAAAGACTTTTTTTTTACATGTTGCAACTTTGGTCATTAAGCAAGGCAATCAGCAGGAAAGGACTACCTTAACTTGGAAAAAAATAACCTAAGATTCGTTAGAACCTTTCATTGTTATTTAATCTAATTTTACTTCATTGAATATGAAGGGTTACTGTTTTGTCTGAGGAAGCCATGGTACACCAAAAAAACCAATTAGTGTTGCTGCCATAGCTTTGCAAAGGAAGATACATTCACCAATACATTAAACTGGTGAACTCTCACCTTTGTGAAAACAGCACAGGAAACTTTACACCAAAGGGCAATTTTACACAACTGAAGCTCTTTACAAGTCTAACATTGCAGCCCCTAAGCTGACTGGCTTGAAACAGTCTGCCAATTTCTTTTTAGACAAGCTGCTTGGAACATATACCAACATGACTCTTCAAAGAAAGGAACTAGATCAAAAATTTTCCTTGAAATATTTCTCAGCTGCTGAGAAATAACTCCAAGTAATGTAGCAATTGCCAAAAAGAATTCACCTCTGGTGGATTAATTTTTACAAAAAATAAAATAAAATACAAAGTGATGGTAAAGATACTACTGAAGATTTCCCAGAAATGCTACCAGATGGATTCCAGCATTACTCCATATGGATAATCAACCATAATTTCCTGAAAGTTACTGCTTTGAAAATAAAAGATATTAATGTTATAGCACACTTGCAATGAAGAAAAAAATCTTGATTCAAACTGCACCCTTAGGTGGTGTATTACATTACAACCCAAAGGTTCATTTGCAGTCTCTCATACTACTCTAATTAGCACTTCTTGTTTAACATTTATTGTTGGCAATTTTTTTCTGGCTTTAGGAAAGCAGGTTAATATTGATGTCAACTTTTTTTCCTGGTCAGGTAGAATGTACCAATATTAATAATGCCTAGCCATGGTCAAATCATATCCTGGTCCTGGCTACTGCCTTGGACTTCTGCAGGGCAAATAGGGCAAACTATTTGCGTGGTCTGTCAGCTGGATGGATTACAGCAGGTACTTGGGGATTTTCACAGCAATTTGATAAGCAGTTTCATTGATTGTCTGGTTAGCCACCAGCAACAAGGGACCACCTGGACTCTTGATGGTATTACTCCCCAGGGGCTTCTCTCTGTTAATCTTGGTTTACAGTGGAGCTCTGGAAGATGAAGTGGCAGAAGCGAGATCTGAAGGACTGAAGTGTTAGTGGAGAAAGATGAAAAGCAAGCTCAAGCTTTGGTATATAAAGTGTCAGAAAGAGAAAAGGAGTATCCTGACATCTTTTCCCATTGCAGCGGCATTGGTCAGGGTTGTTGAGTTTTTGTTAGGAAGAGACAAGGTAGATCTCCTGCTTGGCTGAACTGTGTCCATTTCGCATACCATTTTGCTGACAAACTCATTCAGATTCACCAGATTCTGGATTTCTCCTGGGCATGTTCGGATGGAATGTCTGGGGCAATAATTTGCCATATTTCCTGGGGTTCCTTTTGCCCTGTGAGGAAATGATCCTGTGCATTCAAGCATGACTTCTCTTATCTCTGCATTCAATCATTTCTGGTTGTCTTGAGAGAAGTTGTGGCATATCCTTCCCTGTGTAACGTAATTCTATTTGAGATTAGGTTAGTTCCAACTCATTAGCAAGGTCCTAAACATATGATGCTCAGCTGCTATTGTTTTCTAAATTATATTATGTATTACATTGTTTTTAATCTATTGTATTGTAAACCACCCAGGGTCACTTATGTGAGTGGTGCAGCTACATAAATGAAACAAGCAAAAAACAAATAGCAAATACATAAAGAGGGCCTTTCTGCATGCGATCATATCTGAGAAACATCTCAGTCTCCAACTGTTCTGTTCTAAGGAATGTTATTGAAAGATTGATAAGAATTGGCAGGAATCCAGCAACAGAATACACAGGAAGTGGATTATTTGGACCTGTTTCAGTCAGAATTCAGACCTAAGAACAGGATGGAAACAGTGTTGTTCATGCTGGTGAATGATCTAGTTAGGATCTACATGAGAGAGGCCCTGCAGCCCTTCTGATCCTACTAGAACTCTCACAATCACTATTATCTGTCATGGTAGCCTTCTGGAGCAGTTTGTAAAGGACAGGTCGTGTATATGCTTATGTATAATGCTTATGTATTTTCTCCTAGCATTTATCTTCTCCTTTAATACCTGACATATCTATATCCAGATATTTCCCTATATTTTTGTTTGAACCAGTCTTTATTTATTTATTTATTTGATTTGTCAATTGCTTACAAGATAATAGGTATAAGTATATACATAGTTATGAATACATAAAATGGGTACATATAAGAAAAATAAAAGAAACAATAGGACAGGGATGGTAGGCAGATTGGTGTGCTTATGCACGCCCCCTACAGACCTCTTAGGAAAGGGGTGAGGTCTTTTGCTTCAAGTTGTAGTTTCTGAGAAAGCATTGATCTGCAACAAAGAATCATTATTTCTTCTTCTTCTTCTTCTTCTTCTTCTTCTTCTTCTTCTTCTTCTTCTTCTTCTTCTTCTTCTTCTTCTTCTTCTTCTTCTTCTTCTTCTTCTTCTTCTTCTTCTTCTTCTTCTTCTTCTTCTTCTTCTTCTTCTTCTTCTTCTTCTTCTTCTTCTTCTTCTTCTTCCCCCCCCTCCTCCCACCGTTTTAATTGCTTCAGGTGTTGAGGGAGATACCAGGTTCTGATTCGTGCTTTTCTGGTGGCCTCAATATTGTTAATTGATGTTGTTGTACTGTGTCTTTGATATTGTCTCTCCATCTTCTTCTGGGTCTGCCTCATGTTCTTTAACCTTCTTTAATCTTTTATCCTTTTTTGTAACAAAGAATGGTTCTCCATAAAATATAACATTGTAGGTAGCTTGTTGCTGGTGCTGTGGTAGCCTGTTTGAGATCACTATTGGTACCAAGCAGGGACTTTGGGAAGCAGCTCCAAAAGGTTCCCAGTTTAGTACTACCATTAAACCATTATTTAAATCTGTTTTCTTATATCAACTTCTTCTGACTGCCGACTGCCTGCAATTTGGCAGTTCAAATCCCACCAGGCTTAAGGTTGACTCAGCCTTCCATCCTTCCATCTTTCTGAGGTGGGTAAAATGAGGACCCAAATTGTTGGGGGCAATATGCTCACTCTGTAAACTGCTTAGAGAGGGCTGTAAAACACTGTGCTATTGCTATCCAAATACTTTGGCTTTGAGGTTCTTGTTAACTATTAACTTATTGCTGTGAATGTATTTGATATATTATCTAGTGCTGATTTCTGAAATATTCCTAGGAAGCAAGAGATTTTTTTTTTGTTCTGTCTGAATTAATAACTAAAGGCTATTAGTTAGATTAATTATTTCTTGCTGTGACCTATTTAGAAGATAAGTCTTTTAAATCTTTAAATTCCCTTTTACCTGGAACAGCAGGCATGTGCAAAGGAGCAGGATATTGACTGCATTGCCATGACTGCCATCATGCCTGTTTTTCTCTACCCAGCTACCACTTATCACATATCCTCTGTTTATTTTTTTTTTCATGTGCCTTTGAGATCTACCATTTTCAGGTAAGTACAGAGTTATCTGTCCAACAAACCTGCACCCTCAAATTCCTAGTGCCCTTTTGTGTTCCCCAGTTCCCCCTGGGAGTTCCAAATTGTGGTTATGTGATTTTTTTAACACTTTTAGGATTTAAAGGCATTCAAAGCTGAAAATAAAAGCTTTATCCTCTGCCTGAAAAATCCTCTGCCCTGTCATTTCCATACTTCCTTCCCCAGTTTACTTCAGCAAATCCATACCTTCTGAATGGATGGGTGACCTTTCTTCCAGCTCTGTAATACAATTCCTAAAAACCATGTCATCCATGCGGTGAAGCAGCCTTCTCCAGCCTAATGCTTTCCAGATGCACTGGATTACCAGGGCAAAAACTCTTAGTGAACTGAGTTATTTAGATTCTTTCCTCTCTGATTTCAGGCCTGAAGATGGCTTTGCTCTGATAGATGATCTCTGCAGAAGACAGACCTTGGGGTGCAATGCTGGATTCCTCAGTTGCTGATGATACAATGGACCCCAGCAGGTTTTGGACTGCTTGAGAGTGATGGGGGCTGCTGCTGCTTTGCAATGGATTTTGTCTTATGCTCTGTCAGAAACTCATATTGGAAGATTTCTGCCTAGCCCCCTAACGATGATGCAAGATTTTGCAAGGTTCTATCTTGTCTCAAGATATAATTCCTATATTTATAGGAAGTACTATAAAAGGCATTTTGGAAGGGGTATGGGCATGCTAGCTTCGCTTGCTGGGATTGCTTAAAAGACGAGCCAAGTATGCATTTGAATTAAACAAATGTAAAATAAATGTTTACAGGGTGTAGCAACCGTGTTTCAGCCTGTTACCTCCTTAGGTCAAACAGATCCTTTCCAGGGCTGATAGCAGCTTCATGTAAGCACAGTAAAGGCATAGTTTCTTTATCTTCAATGGGTGCAGCAGGAGTACCCACTCCCCCTCTGAGCAGCTGTGCTCCACTAATGCTACATGGATTTAATCTGAATGGTTTCAATCTCCCTGACAAAACGGATTGGCACAACAGTGAAGGAACTGGATAATTTGGGCTAAAATTTATGTATATTCTTTGGAAAAAAAAACAATGAGAATAAGTGACATGTCTTATGATTAGAGGAAAGCAAATACTTATCTGTAATTTTCAAAACAAGAATAAACAGGATTCAGAGAATTATATATAGTTAGGTTGACAATGATACCATACAAAATGTGGGACCTTGTCACAAAAAGATCAGTCTCTGAAAACAATATGGTAATTCACAAAAAAATTAGCATGGATTTATTGATAGTTTTTTATCAACTAAGTTTATGCCATGTTTTTGATTGGTAGCTTCTTTAATAGATTGTGGTAAAGCTACTGGTATTATATATTTTGTATTCAGCAGAGCATTTGATAATATACCCCTTGGCATTCTGACTAGTTAGGGAGTTAGCTTTGCACTGGGTGGCATGGCAACTAATGGGATAAAAGGTGGCTATACACTATTTTCATTAATCATTCCTCTACTTTTATTATTTATTTTGATAAAGGGAATGGTTGTTACATCTGAGATGTCACAAAACTAGGCTGAAAATATGGTAGCAGAAATAAAATTCAAAATGAATGTCAAAAGATTAAAGAAATGGGCTAAAACTGACAAAATGAAACTTAAAACAATTACAATCTCTCTCTCTCTCTCTCTCTCTCTCTCTCTCTCTCTCTCTCTCTCCATTTCCCTCACAGAGGAACTGAGTGGCATACAAATAAAATATTAAAGCATGAAAACAGTATATAAGATTTAAAAAAGAGGCAAGGATGATTAAAATTTAAAACATTAACAGTTAATTAAATGGTGGGGGGAAGGGCTTCAATTGCACTAAACAATCCCACAAGTGCATGTTTCTTCGTGAGCCAAAGCAAGGCCCCTCTTTTCACACCTTTCTGGAAGACTAGGAGAAAGTGCCTCCCTGCCTCTGGGGAAAGAATGTTCCAGAGAGCAGGAGCAATGGCAGAGAAGGCTCTTTTCCTTGACCTGCCAGTCAAAATTCTTTAACTGATGAGGTCGGCAACATATGTTTTTCATTTACATCCATGTACTCATTCAACTATTCTCTTTATGTGTAAGAAATGCACAGAAAAATGTAAGAAATGGTAAGCAAAAGAAAAAAGAAAAAAAGAAAGAAAAGAAATAAATAAAATAAAAACTCTGAAGTAAGGAAAAGGATACATTGTATAACTAAATCTGGTTTATACCATTATATCATTCAGGTTTTAAAAGAATTGTGACCAGTCTCTCTAAATAGCTCACAAACACTATCTGAGGTCCTGACCCACAGTTTGAAAAATAATACCTGCAGAATATTTTCCCCCATGGATTGCATTCATTTAGAACAGTGTTTCTCAACTTCAGCAACTTTAAGATGTGTGAATTTCAACTCATGCTGGTTGGGGAATCCTGGGAGTTGAAGTTCACACATTTTAAGTTGCTGAGGTTGAGAAACATTGAGTTAGAATGTTCTTCATATAGAAAACAAAATTCAGATGCCCTTGGAGGGGAATGATAACTTCATGAAAAAGAACAATAGTTGTGAAAAAAGTTGAAGTAAGAGTTGATTGAGAACTGAATGTGAATAAACAGCATGGTAGAAACTGAAAAAAATTAAGTTAAACAACCTAAAATTGAATTTACACATTAAACTATGCTACAGTTTGCTTAACTATGGCTTATTGAATAAGTCATAATTATTCATCTTCACATGTCACATTAAGCCACTAACAGTGATTTATATATTTTAATATATATAAGTTATTAAATTACTAAGCATAAATGAAACATAAGGTGATGTATGGAAAAGATAATAGAAAGTGTAGAACTTGTGGAAATTGTTGTAGCTAATTCCCAGCATGGTCAGGTTAGAATTGTTTTTAAAATTATCATCTTTACTAATTTAAAGACACAGAGAAATGTTTTGAACTACAGCTTTTCTTGTTTTAAAGACTTGCCTGAACGATACTAGACAATCCATAGAAGTTTCAACTCTGTCTCTACCAACACCTTTGGAAAACTTCTGCCTTCTCAGTTCACAGATATGAGTATAAATAGTGTGCAAGATTAACGTGGTATCTCTACTAATAAACATATAGGTCTTATAAAACATGCCCTTTTGCCAGTTTTCCATTCCTTTCAGGATGTACTACTATAGGCTAAAGATGCTATATTTCAAACAGATTGTCACCTATTTCCATAGAATAAGAGATGAGACAAAAACCTCAAGTAATTAGCAATTTTACCCATAACTTCCAAAGCAATAGTTTTTATCCTTTGCTTTAAAACCTTCAAGGGACGATATTCTGAAAGTCATTCATGTATTCTTCTTCTAATATGTCCTATGACTAAAGTTCTCAACTAGAATTTTATTTAAGTAAAATATTTTCCAGAATTCCCAGGAAAACTTAGATAAAAATGAAAATAGATTCCTATTAATAAATAGCTCAGAAAAATGTAACACATAAAAAATTTACTGTACAGCCTTGGACATCTGTAAGTTTTGCACTTCTTTTATAATTTAAAGTATTTTCTGAATATTTAATTCAAATTGGCCAGTGTTTTTTTTTATTTTAACAAATTTACTTTTTCTCTTATGTGATCAGATGAATGCTTGTATTAACGGTTGAATTTCTTTGATAAGGTAGAACTTTTTCTTGGATTATTATTACCTATTATTATATATAATATTGTGAAACCCCAGCCCCAGTTCATTAGTTGCTGTTGGCCTTCTTTCACACTGAGTTCTTCCCAAGAATCTAGAATGTTGTAACATATAAGTCTAGCATACTGTATGTTTTTTATTTATTTATTTTATTTATTTATTTTTGTCAATTGCTTACAAGATAATAGGTATAAGTAAAAACATAGTTATGAATACATGGATACATATAAGAAAAATAAAAAGAAAAGAAAAGAAACAATAGGACAGGGACAGTGGACACATTGGTGCACTTATGTACACCCCCTACAGACCTCTTAGGAAAGGGGTGAGGTCAATAGTAGACAGTCTAAGGTTAAAGTTTTTGGGGTTTGGGGAAGAATCCAGGTACAGTATTCCAGACATTGAGCACTCTGTTGCTGAAGTCATATTTCCTGCAATCAAGTTTGGTGTGATTAACCTTGAGTTTGTATCTGTTGTTTGCTCTTGTGTTGTTATGGTTGAAGCTGAAGTATTCATTGACATGTAGGACATTGCAATGTATGATTTTATATACTATGCTTAGATTGGACCAAAGGTGGCATAGTTCTAGGTTTTCTAGGTCTAGAATTTCAAGTCTGGTGGCATAAGGTATTCTGCAATGAGTAGAGGAGTAGAGAACTCTTCTTGTGAAATATTTCTGGACTTTCTCAACTGTGTTAATATCAGATATGTAATGTGGGTTCCAGTCTGATGAGCTGTATTTGAGTATTGGTCTAGCAAATGTTTTGTACACTCTAGTTATTGGTGTAATATTACCAAAAAAAAAAGCTATGTAAGATTAGGTTAACAATTCTTAACGCCTTTTTGACTATGTAGTTATAGTGGCCTCTAGCACTTAGGTCATTAGAGATGAGTACTCCAAGATCCTTGACAGAGTTTGGGTCATCAAGCAAGGTCTTGACTATTCAGCCTGTATTTTATTTTCTGATTTTTTTGTGCCAATATGTAGGACAGAGCATTTATTTGTTGAAATTTGAAGTTGCCTTTTGTTTCACCATTCTGATACAAAGTCAAGGTCTTTTTGAAGGGTAGCAGTATTATCTGTGGTGTTGAATAACTTTACATCATCAGCGGAAAGAACGCAGTTGGTCTTGATATGATCACAGAGGTCATTTATGTAGAGTATGAAAAGAGTTGGTCCTAGAACACTGCCTTGGGGGACACCACTGTTGACAAGTACAGAATTTGATAAGACACTCCCAATTTTGACCGTTTGTTGTCTGTTTGACAGGAATGCTTCTATCCAGTTATACAGATGTCCAGAGATACTATAAAATTTTAGTTTTAGGAGTAGTTTGTTGGGTACCACTGAATCAAAGGTTTTACACATGTCTATGTAGATTGCGTCTATTGCTTTGCCCTGATCAAGTTGTGTAGTCCATATGTTTTTGCAATGTAAGAGTTGCAGATTACATGATAGTTTTTTTCTGAAACCAAATTGTTTATTAGATATTAGGTTGCTTGTCTCTAAGTGGAGGATAATGGATTGGTTAATAATTGATTCCATGACTTTACAGGTGACACAGCATAAAGAGATTGGTCTGAATTTTCAACTAGGCTGGAGTCTCCCTTTTTGAAGATGGGGATGACTGTGGCTTGTGACCATAGTTTTGGCAAGGAGCTGGTCCTGAAAGATTGTTCAAAGATTATGCTTAGAAATTTGGCTATGGCAGTGGATAGCTTTTTTAAGAAGTAGGCACATATTCCGTCCAGTCCAATAGAGATGATTTTAGATTGCATAGTGCTTTTTCAACATTGTCTTTTGTAAAATCGATATGTATTAGATCATTGTAGTTGTCTGTGGTTTGACTAGGAAATACTGGGCATGATCCATTGCTGTTTACAAATACTGAGCCAAAGAATGTGTTAAAGAGGTTGGTTTTAATAGTGTCGTCGTTGCAGTCTTTACCATCAGATCCTTTCAGGGGTGGGATGGACCTTGAGTCTTTTAGTTTGTTGTTTACAAAATTATAGGAAGCGCGGGTGGAATTGGTGCATAGAAGGTTTTCTTCTTGTTTAATGTGATAATTCGTGCATCCAGTTTTTATCTGGTGGCATAAATTTTTGTATCGGCTTTTGAAGTAAGCAACGTGACCAGATTTGTTTTTCAGCCAAAGTGATTTTTTATTGGATTGACGCTTCCTTATTGTTATGGGTAATTTGTTTTTTCTGGTATTGGGAGTTGTTAATGGTACATATAGTTCGATGACTCTTTTGACTTTAAGTAAAAATATGTTGTAATGGTCTTCTACAGTATTGCACCCAGAGAATAGAAATTGCCAATCAAGGGATGAGAAATCGTTGTTTATAAGATCATAGTTGCCTTTTTTAAAGTTATAATTGGGGATTCTGTAGTTGTGATGATTTTAGTGTGGACGTATGTTGAGACAAAAGTCAATCATGTTGTGGTCACTGTTGGGAAAGGGCTCTTTAATTTGTATTCCGTAAATTGAATTCAAACTATTGCAGAAGATGAGATCGAGGCAGTTGTTAAGTCTAGTGTTGTTGGTTACTAGTTGGTCTAGTCCCAGATTTGTTACTGCATTGTAGAAGGTTGCATGTGTGGGTTCAATTGTACATTCGTTAAGGGTCCAGTTAATATGAGATAGATTGAAATCACCAAGAAAGATAAAAGCATGTGGGCAGGATGCTGCCCATGTTAGTAGTGTACTTAGCTTGTTTTCATGTTCGATGTCATAATCAGGGGTTCTGTAACATAGTAAGAACTGAAATGTGATATTTAAGGACAGTTCACAGATGATGGTCTCAGGAATAGCAAGCTTCTGGGTAACTTGGATGTTTTTTAGATGTAGGGACTTTTTACAGAAGATAGCAACACCACCTCCTCTACGGATTTCACTATATGAACTGTGTGGCCTTTTGTAATTGACAGATGGAAATTTTGTCAATGTTTAGATTTTCTAAGTGCTGTACAAGGATTGTTGGTATGGCACCCAGTATGCCAATAATCAGTGGGATCTCAACTGTGAGTTTTTATTGTTAATATTGTTTTATTGCTATTTTGCTAAGTGCCATTGCAGTATTCAGTCAGCAGAGGGCACAAGAAATGCAATGGATTTAGTTTCAGAATTCATGTGTAAAACAGACTGTGAGACAGCTCCTTTAGTAATAGCTTAGACATTTTTTTCAAGTGCTGCCTTATTGCTAAGTTTGTTCCAATATTTTGATCCTCAGATGGACTACAACTCTTATCTTACTCAGCTCTAAGCTACCTGGGGGGTGATGACAGCATATCTAGAAAAAGCAGTTCCAATACAATAGACAGAAAACAATACTGAAAACAGAAGCGAATCAGGCCTTCTCCCTTCCTTTCTTTGTTCATCCAATAGATGATCGTTGTTTTGATTCATCAGTTTAAATTATTGTTATTTTAGACATTCTCTTATGTGCTATCATTTTAGGGGCATTAATTAACAGGCACTGAAAATATTTCCATTGGGCTCATACTTTAACGAACTGAAAAATATCAGGAAACTTTTTTTGCTGTGGATTGATGGTGAAAAGAGCACTAGAGTGCCACAGGAAAAACTTGGTTTTCTTTCACCAGCTTAAGGGAGGAAATATATTGATGTCTTGTCTGTTTATTAGATATATACAGATTAAGGAGCAGCCAATTAGCCAGGGAGGAAGCACACATTATTGAGTTCAATTCTCAGCTTATATCTAAACTCAAGTGTTTACAGAGCAAACCTTCAAGAGGGCAAAAGATCTATAAGTAGTTACAAAATGCCAGAATGACAAAATGTGTGTTGTGATATCATAATGCAAACCCTGCCCTTTCATATTTACAAGATAACATTACAACTGTGCCAGCAAACAGAATGGAAGAGAAGACTTATAGTTTTTAAACTCTCCTCCTCCTCCTCACATCCCCATCCCCATCCTTTCCACATCCCATCTCCATCTGCCATCTCTTTTCATTTTAGTAGGAGAAATTTAATTACACTTGCCTTAGTGTAGACCTGATGCTGGTTCTGGAGCATCTCTGAAACTGCGAGGGTTGGAGGTCCTGGAAATCCTTTAGCCTGGAAGATCTTTCAATTCTCAAGCTTTAGAAGTAATGCAGGTAGGTACAAAAGAAAGGGTCAAGTGTCAAAGTTGTCTGTTTGACATCAATCTTTTTCTGCTCTTGAACTAGCAGTTTATGTTCATGCATTCAGTGATTTTTAATGTATTTTCATCATTGGCATGTATGTGTTAAAAAGTGAGGTATACATATTGATTTCAGTCAGTGACTAGGCCTCGGGATTGTTTCCTAGAATCATAAACTTTGCAGACTTGGATTCATTTTAATTAATTTAAAAATAAATTAATAAAATAAATCCCACAATGTTAGCTCTTCAGTGTATTAGTATGAACTGTTTTAAGTTCAAATGTAATGGCTCAAATAGTTTAAAATTTCTGAATATATTTGCTGAATCAAGGAAGCCCAATAGAACCATGTTATAATTAAATACACTGCTCAAAAAAATAAATAAAGGGAACACTTAAACAACACAATGTAACTCCAAGTCAATCACACTTCTGTGAAATCAAACTGTCCACTTAGGTAGCAACACCGATTGACAATCAATTTCACATGCTATTGTGCAAATGGAATAGACTACAGGTGGAAAGCATAGGCAGTTAGCAAGACATCCCCAATAAAGGAGTGGTTCTGCAGGTGGTGACCACAGACCACTTGTCAGTTCCTATGGTTTCTGGCTGATGGTTTGGTCACTTTTGAATGCTGGCCGTGCTTTCACTCTAGTGGTAGCATGAGACGGAGTCTACAACCCACACAAGTGGCTCAGGTAGTGCAGCTCATCCAGGATGGCACATCAATGCGAGCTGTGACAAGAAGGTTTGCTGTGTCTGTCAGCGTAATGTCCAGAGCATGGAGGCGCTACCAGGAGACAGGCCAGTACATCAGGAGACATGGAGGACGCTGTAGGAGGACAACAACCAAGCATCAGGACTGATACCTCCGCCTTTGTGCAAGGAGGGACAGGAGGAGCACTGCCAGAGCCCTGCAAAATGACCCCCAGCGGGCCACAAATGTGCATGTGGCTGCTCAAATGGTCAGAAACAGACTCCATGAGGGTGGCATGAGGGCCCAATGTCCACAGGTGGGGGTTGTGCTTACAGCCCAACACCGTGCAGACATTTTGCATTTGCCAGAGAACACCAAGATTGGCAAATTCACCACTGGTGCCCTGTGCTCTTCACAGATGAAAGCATGTTCACACTGACCATATGTGAAAGATGTGACAGGGTCTGGAGATGCCATGGAAAATGTTCTGCTGCCTGCAACATCCTCCAGCATGACTGGTTTGGCAGTGGGTCAGTAATGGTGTGGGGTGGCATTTCTTTAGGGGGCCGCAAAGCCCTCCATGTGCTCGCCAGAGGTAGCCTGACTGCCATTAGGTACCGAGATGAGATCCTCAGACCCCTTGTGAGACCATATGCTGGTTTGGTTGGCCACATTGCACCACAGACTGTCCAGGATGCTTTAGTCCAGGTATGGGAGGAGATCCCTCAGGAGACCATCCACCACCTCATCAGGAGCATGCCCAGGTGTTGTAGGGAAGTCATACAGGCACGCGGAGGCCACACATACTACTGAGCCTCATTTTGACTTGTTTTAAGGACATTACATCAAAGTTGGATCAGCCTGTAGTGTTTTTTTCCACTTTAATTTTGAGTGTCACTCCAAATCCAGACCTCCATGGGTTGCTAAATTTGATTTCCATTGATAATTTTTGTTTGATTTTGTTGTCAGCACATTCAACTATGTAATGAACAAAGTATTTAATGAGAATACTTCATTCATTCAGATCTAGGATGTCTTATTTTTGTGTTCCCTTTATTTTTTGAGCAGTGTAATTCATACCCAGAGGCCATGCAGCTGCTTAATAAAGGTAGAGAAATCTCTTGAATTTTTTTGAATCTGCAGAAATGTTTTGCAATCAGAACACTGATTGCTAAAACACTGGAAGTTTTTAAAAAGAGATTAGACAACCATTTGTCTGAAATGGTATAGAGTTTCTTGGCTGAGCAGGGAATTGGACTACAAGACTTCCAAGATTCCTTCCAACTCTGTTATTCTGTATTATGTAATTGGTGAATAGTTCAATGAAATTTTGGCAAAAAAGGTGATGGCTAATCAGGAAGAATTAGAAGACATTAATTGTGGAATTTTTAAAGGTGATTCATTATCACCTTTATTTTATGTATAATCACTGATCCCTTTGATAAGAGTATTGTACAAGATAAACTGTGGATATGAATTGGCTTAAAAAGGAGGAAAAAAACCCCACATTTATTCCATAAGGATGATTTAAAATTATTTGGAAAAATGGCTGAATTCGATGCTGCCATAATACAGAGCTGATAAATTAACTTGTAAATTTATGATTAAAATCAAGATAGACTTGGGTTTGAGTGTTCAGACAAAATTATTTGTGAATGCTACAATAGGATTAATTTCCCTATAACCATTTACAGGAAATGGTTTTAAACTTTTAACATGCCATACTGAATTCTAAGATTGCCATTTTCCTTATAGAAATTCAGACAAGTTATCAAGGGCTCTTAACACAGAATGCCAGATGTCTGACTATTTGTAGAAATGCTTTAAAGTTTAATAAGAATATTAAATTATGTGTAACATTTGAAAATAAAAAAGCAATGAAACTGAATAAAAATTCAGCACTAATTCAAGATCTTAATCAATCTCCCAAGTTTGTTTTCTGTCTGATTATATTATTTTCAAAAGGCCATACTCTCCATGTGACCATCTCCTTAAGTATTTCATAAGAAATTAACTTTTTCCAAGATTACACCCATTTGTGAAAGGATCAGGTTAGAAAAGTTGGAGCATCTTTTGATTATTATGGATTTAGAGTTTAATGTATGGCTCAAATGCTATCAAGGTACTAACGCAATTCATTAAAGCCTTGCTAAAAAATTGGAATGGGTGGACAAAATCTTTGGATTGTCTAAACAACTTTCTTCATCTTGCAGTTGTGTTGAGCTTGCAATTTCCTCAGTTCTAAGCCAGAACAGCAAATATCCGTGCCAGCTGAGAATTCTGGGACTTTAGTCCTAACCTATTTGGGAAATTCAGGTGGGGAACTGCAAGGAATAGAATGTATTGGTCTATCTGATGGCTTACTTGTATAAAGACAAATATTAATCTCCTCCATAAGCCAAGATGGGATATTATTTGTTTGTTGGCTCCAGCTATTTTAGATATACTCACAGTTGCTATTAGCCATTAAGATTTAACTCCACTAGAGAAAGTGCTGAAGCAGTTTGAAGCTTCCAAGTAAGCATTAATTAGGCACAATATATATGTGTACTTATGGAGAGGAGCAGAGTATTAGTATTTTGTGGCTCAAGAGCCACTGTCATTAAGAAGTAAACTGTTTTGACACCTACACCATAATAATAATAGTATGTTCCTTACTTTAAAATGAGTCCCTTTAGAAATATTTACATCTGAAACCAGCTCCTCCAGATTGAGATTCAGTCCTAGCAGGAAAATCCAGCTACACAAGTTTAATTGGTTGATTTTGTAGAGTCCAAACAATGTAGTTCACTGTAGTTTTTTTCAGAGTTCAGCAGGGGTTCATTGACTCTTATCCATTTGCCTCAAGAAATATCACCAGCATGCAAAAATGCCTTTGAACAATTAAGATTGTATACATTCTTATCTGAGAATAAGCTAATTATAGAGAATATGGTTTACTTTGGAGTAAACATGCTAAACCATGTCAAGGGGCTTCAAGATAGGAAAAACTGCCCTGCTTAAAATAACAGAGTATATCTGGTCATCATGTCTTAAAAATCTATTATATACAACATTCTGAATCAATAACTAATATTAATACTTTGTGAATAGTAATCCCAAAAAAATCCCTGAATGCTATTTTATGAACTTTGGAAGGAAGAATAGCAACTAGGGATGAAGCTTATAAAGGCTCTCCAATGAAAATGCCTAGTTAGATCAAAGTAGCTTGGCATGAGAAATGAGTAATTCACAATGAATAATTCATCAATTGCATTTAGCATTTTATTGGCTTTGCAGAATCACTATGAGCAGATGCCAGCTCTTTAAAACATCTTCATTATTTTCATTTTTACTAACCTTCATGTATATATGCTCATATTTTTTTTTGCATTGCTTAAAATCTGGCAGCAAAAAGAATGGCTTAGGGTTACCGAGTAGGAAAGGAGTATGCTGAGATAGGTAACAGTCGTCTCATGCCTTCTGATGTTCTGCAGGCAAAACTAGGGGCATTTATTAATAACTCTCCTCTCCTGCCAGGCCCCATAGACTGGGCTTCCATTCTATTTTTTACTACTTGAAGGTTTTTATTTGTGTTATTTATTACCCCAAACATTTTCAGTTAGCATTTTAGCATTAGCATTTCCTGGGCAGGGTTGCACATGTATGTCAGAAATAACACATGCATGTAGCTGTTGCATCTGTTTCCATCTCAGTCTGAGGTGCTTAACCTGCACAAATTGTGAAGATGGAGTGAAAAAAATAACAGTTTTACTGATTCATTCAAATGACCTTCTTTAAAGGCAGTTCTCCCCTGTCTTTAAGCTGTCTTAGTGCTGTAGTAAAAATCATTCGGTATATTTCACCTGCTGCTAATGGAGATATCTTCAACATTGGCCAGCTTCCCACTATTTGCATGAGTTTCCCTGAGCAAAAAATTTACTTCACTGATGATGAGAAATGGGTTCATATACTTTTTGAATATTCTGGTCCTAATTCATAAAAGGTTTTAAAGATCAACGTTAGTATGTTCTAGTGGGTTGGAAATTCAGTCAATTATTTGTTATTTGTTCACATCCCATCTGTTTTAATAATTCTTAAGCATACCTTTATAATTCTTAGTTTCTTGGTTAGGATTTGAATTATTAAGTTTCCGGTAATCTTAGTCTATGAATGTAACTGTAGATTACTCACACATCATAAAAATAGTATAACAACAACATTTAAAATGAAGTGTTTGTGTCGTCCATCTGTTGAAACTGACAGCTTATCTTACTAGCCTTGGGTATCTGTGTCAACATGATTGTGGTGACCCAATTGTTACAAATGTGCATGTTTTAATGCTATAAAGGTCATTTTGGGGAGGTGGATTAACTCCCAAAGTTCCTAATAGTTGATTAATATCCACATATATTTGGTTACATATAGATATTAATAGCAAATGGAGTCAAACAGATTTCTACAAGGCTGTTTGCATAACATGAACCCCAAGGAGTTCAGTTGTTGTTTCTCAATCCGTTGTGCTAATAGGAATGGAATCAATGTAACAAAAGTTCCTTAAACAACTGATTGCACACATGTTACCACAAGTATAACTATCTGCGCTATCTGGAAAACTACTTTTTTGCATTCAGGATCACATGGAGATCTGGGATAAGCAAATACAAGAACAGGTCTTTTCTTGCCTGAATATAAGGAGGATGGAGAATGATTGGGATCAAACTTTGTACATGGCATCCCCCTCTTTCAGCTTTATGCTTCCCATGCCAATGCCTGATTATAGTTAGAAAGACACAATATATAATGCAATTTATATGTTCTTTATTCTACTTTCTCCTACTGAAGCTTCTCAAATGTTGGGGTGCACAGAGGATTCCATATTTGGCTATAACGTTTTGAAACGTCTTATTTAGGGATGACCCTATATTCATGTAAAGTCTTCAAACCAGCAACATACAGTTGGGCAAAACGTATATATCATGATTGGGAGGAAACCTGAAGATTTCAAGCTTTGTAACCAATATACCGTTACACCAAAATAATATCATTTTAACTGCATATACCTAAAATTTAAACTGATCTTTAATTATGCTAGCTGAGATCACTGAATTTGATTAGTCCTCAGTCAGGTCAGGAATTTGGCATGGTGGTTGGTTCAAGATGAAAAATTGCCACAGATGTTCAGACTTGGTAGTTTTTTTCCAAATAATACAATTGCAATCATTCATTTTGAAATGTGATTTAATCACGTCTGTTTATTCTTCAGAAAGGGATGTGGTGGCTCGGTGGCTAAGGTGCTGAACTTGTAAATCGAAAGGTTGGCAGTTCAGCAGTTTGAATCTCTAGTGCCACGTAATGGGGTAAGTTTCTGTTACTTGTCCCAGCTTCTGCCAACCTAGCAGTTCAAAAGCATGTAAAAATGCAAGTAGAAAAATAGGGACTACCTTTGGTGGGAAGGTAACA
This sequence comes from Pseudonaja textilis, assembly GCF_049901715.1. Lineage (NCBI taxonomy): Eukaryota > Metazoa > Chordata > Lepidosauria > Squamata > Elapidae > Pseudonaja > Pseudonaja textilis. The sequence continues at coordinate 40,692,140 of NC_141994.1, read as the reverse complement.
GAGTTCTGTATGCCTTTGGCATTTAGTCATGCTGGCCACATGACCACAGAGACATCTTCAGACAGTGCTTGCTCTTCAGCTTTGAAATGGAGATGAGTACCGCCTCCCAGAGTCAGAAACAACTAGCACATATGTGTGAGGGCAACCTTTACCTTTACCCTATTCTTCAGAAGACTTAGGATGTATTAAAGTTTTTTTTCCTACTTGCTTCAGAAGAAGTTTTATCCAGCCTAGTGCCCTCCATATGGTGCTATTTGCACCATAACTTCCATATTTCCCAGGATAGAATAGAAGTTTCTAGCACAACTAGAAGGTTTCAGGTTGGTAAATGCTACTAAAGAACCCGGGGCAAACATTTTTCTCTTCCTAGAAACTAATCAATTACTTTCCTTCCTAGGTATAGATTGATTCTACAGTACAATTTCATATTCAGATTTTAAATTTCTATCACTATGTTTCTGGTGAAAGGAAAGATGATAGATAGATAGTATATTTGATATATTTATTTAAAGAATGCCCACAATATCTCAGCTCTAAGCTGTGAGTTGTAAAATGGGAGATGTCTAGCCTCTGAGAGGAGAGAGTCAATTTGACAGAGTTCCTTCAGGCTGTTAGCAGCTGTTAGTAGTGGAGTCTAAAAAAGAAGTAAAAAAAGTGAAGGATGATATTTCATTTGTGCTGCTGTGACTGTTATTCCCCTTGTGGAACTACCGGCTATTAACCACTACATTGCTTCTTCAGTGTATTGCAGAATTATACTGTGTCTTGTTTCATATTTCAGCTTATCAGGTGTCATTCATTTGCTTTATTTAAGAAGCTCATATAGTGAAATCTCTGATGATTAATTAATGATTTTATATGAATACTTTGAAGGGAAAACTAGATGATACAGAAATGATGCACGGCACTGCCCTTTGTTCTGTTGTTATTTCATTAAAACAACAACAACCCCAAAACATTAACAGTGAATTTATTGGATCAGCAGAATGTGACATTGGATAGGAAAAACAACAACAGCCCCTAACTTTCTTGTAGATTTAAAACAGCAAGAACTAGCAAAGCATAAGTGGGGATTAAATAACTGCATAGGCACACCATGGAGCTGAAAGATACATTTTTAAACACAAATGAGCTGGGAAGGATTAAGATTCCCCTATCAAGTAGTATCCATCTGGACAGAGTTCCAATTTTTTTGACAATAATAATGAGAGGATGGAGAAAGAGAGAAAGAGAGAGAAAACTGAAGCAATATTCACTATACATTTTATCCTGTCATTTACTTTGCTTCTACATACAACTTTGAAATTTCTTCTACGTATCGTCTCTATTTTATTAATTTAACTTTCAATCCAAACCCATAAAGAGCTGAAAACTCATCTGTGGCTCTCTAACATATGTTTACATTTATGAGGAAAGGCAAAATGATATCAATTGCTATTGAATTGGCATTCATTTTTTTTAAACCAAAGAAGCAGATACTCTATAGAAACCATAAAATCCCTTGCCTGAGCTGATTGCTTTGAGCTAGGGTCTGAAGTAGCAGCCAATTTCCTAAAGCATTTTCATATACTAGCGGTATTCAGGGAAATGGTACTAGATCCTTTCAAAGCAGACTGCAGTGGCACTGTCTCTGATGCAGATTTCACAATTAATCTTCAATCTCATTTTTGTTGGTGCTTGCATTTTAAAATGGTTTGGATGAAATCTGTAGGTTATTGTCTGTTCTATGGCAAGGCACTATGGATTGGTAGTTTCCTTCATTTTTAAAAAAAACATCATATAAAAAGCCAGTGGTGCAATTCAACCGGTATAACAACCGGTTTGGTGCTTTGTGCGCATGCACACCATTAAAAAAAGCCCATTTTCAGCTATCATACTTACCTTCTATTGCAGCCCCAGTGAGTAAAACAGCTGAGGTGTGGCAAAACCATTCTGCTGTATGAATCAGCTCTGCTCCAAGACAAGGAAATAAAGCACAGGAAAGAGCAGGCCCGGGTGCGCAGGCCCAAATGATACTGAACCGGTAGAATCCTACCCCTGTAAAAAGCATGAATTCAATTGATAGAGTGAAACTGAAACAGTGTTAGGACATCTCAGCTTCAATTTTCATCACCATTATAGATTCCCAGAAAGTTCACATTATAATTTATTTTTATTTCTGTAATGAAATCTTTACCTCAGTCTAGAGGCACTTTTCTGTAATTAATGATATAAAATTTGCTCCAGAGATTTTGTTATCCCTCCAGTAAAAAAGTGTAACATTAATTATATTTAATTACTATATCAGATCAATGACATTTACACTTTAAAACAATGAAATGCTTTTTTATTATAGTTATTATTCTTTTTCTGTTAAGAAGCACATACTCTTCAGCAATACTAATTCTTGGATTTCTTTTCAATATTTCAATGAAAAACATACATTTATGTGAATCAGAACTGAAAGTGAGCCACAAATGCAGAACACTCTATACCTAATTGCCATTCAGACCAGGTTACCACAATCTGTTATCCTGGCATTGCAAATCCCATGAGTTGTTTTATAAATATGCATTCGTTATTATATAGAGTCATTGACTGAATATATAGTGTGGGCCTTAAAAATGTGTGGGCCTAAAAAGTGTTTATTTTGGAATGTAAATATTTCCTTTAAATGTAAATTTTCCAAAGTGGAAAATGTACTAAATTATCTAAATTATATCTAAAAATATAAACTAAGAACATCAACCTCACACAGCCTTGCAAACAGCTATACACAAACAATTAAAGGACCTATTAAAATGACCACTAAACACCAAGAACAAAAAATGTATTCACAATTAACTTTGCAGAACAAATGCAAAAATCTAGATTAAAAGGCAGCAGAGGATAAAAAGGTATTTTTCTACCACTGGAAAACTGAGCTAGGGAAGCCACACATGGAACAGAGCCCTGATTGAAGGCCCTCTTTGAGGCTGCCTTGCAAAGTGACAGCCTCAGCAAAGCAAAGCCACATCAGAGCAGCTGCTTCAAATACCTTCAGATGCCCAGAAGACACCTCCACTGGCACTTTTGGCAAAGTGGCTGGTTGAAGCAAAGCATAAATGAGATAGGCAACACATTATACCTGATTATTATTAGGACTGTTCAGTTTCAAAGGAGCAAAGGTGTTTATGAGTACGTGTGGTCATGGACATAGTATCTGTCAGCAAGTTTTAAATCAAGAACTTTCCTGTTGGGGCGGTATTTATTTTTACATACCACGCTATTCACAGGTTCATTGGATTCTGTGGGCAAATTCTCAATGGATCTTGAATGCTATGTGAGCAATTTTGTAAAATAGCTTCTATTAATGCACAGAAAGCAATACTGAAGAGTGTCTGCAAGCCACCATCTTTTTCTGGTCAAACTGTATAAAAAGATTTATGCTACATATGTCAAAAAGATGAATGCTTGAATATAAACATCTGGTGGCAGCTTCTAATCAACTGTTTAAGGTCACAAAATGGAGCTTTTTAACTTGATAGTTAGGACTTTTTAGGGATCCACTGCATAGAAAAGCACCTCAGGAACAGAAATCTTGTTTAAGCAATCTCTCCACACTGCAAGAAAAGGGGAAGGAAAAACAGGACAATGGTTGCTTACTCAAATAATGCTGAATATGTCACTGAGAAGGAGAACTATGAAAGTTGTAAATGTGTGCACTGAATACAAAGTTACTTTTTCATCATCATCATCATCATCATCATCATCATCATCATCATCATCATCATCATCATCACTGTCTGAGGCAGTTGCTAAAGGAAGATTACCTGTGAATAGCTTGCACTGTTTAGGTACAATTCAGATGAACTTTTATTTTGATGAAATATTGAGAGTTAAGATATGCCACCAGGTCAGAAGGTCAAATGCCTTCCTGTAATTACATTGGCAGGTTCAGGAATCCTACATGAAGAAAGGCTACTATGAACTGAATTGCATAAAACAATAATAAAGAGTACTATGGCATCTGAAAGATTGTTGTGCTGCAGTAGACAACCATGGCTGCTCCTCTGTTAACCATCTGCATAGGAGTTATATACAGGGGTGCGATTCAACTGGTATAACAACTGGCTCGGTGAGAGCGTGCTCTGCATGTGTGCTCCACATTAAAAAAAAGCTAATATTTACCTTCAACAAGGAAATAAAGCACAGGAAGAAAACAGCTGAAGAAAACAAACTGCTCTGCTGTGCAAATCAGTTGTGCTCTAGCAAAAAGACATAAAGCACAGGAAAGAGCAGGGGCGGGTGGGTGGACCCACATGCTTGTCAGAGAGATAACAGATTTAAGAGATAATCAGATTTGGAAGGGACCTTGTAGGTCATCTAGTCCAGTCCCCTGCCCAAGCAGGAGACCCTACACCATTTCTGACAAATGGCAGTCCAATCTCTTCTTGAAAGTCTCAAGTGATGGCACTCCCACAACTTCCGAGGGCAAGCTGTTCCATTGGTTGATTGTTCTCATTATCAGAAAGTTTCTCCTTGTTTCCAGGTTAGATCTCTTCTTGTTCAGTTTCTATCCATTATTCCTTGTCTGGCCTACAGGCGCTTTAGAAAATAGCTTGACCCCGGACTTCTGGTTTGAAGGGCTTCAGCGACAGACAGAAATCTGTGATCATGCACGGTTTCTGTCTGGGCTCGCTGCTGGAGTGCCCCGAGCTGGCTGGTTTCGGGGCTAAGCCACCCTGTAGAGGTGGTGAAGAGAGGGGAGTCTGCCAGCAGGGTCGAGGAGAGCCCATCTCTTCTCCTCAGTTGGCCATTACTCCCTTTCCCGAAGGCGATTGCAGCGGTGGTCAGAAATGGCCAACACAAAGAAGAACTCAACCGGAAAAGAATGTGCAGGAGGAAGATAAGAAGTGAAAGTTTTGGCTGATCGGATTAAATTGTAAAAGCAACAACTAAGGTACCCTGGAATTTAAATTTACAAAAAATAACATCGCTCCCAAAGAAGAGTCGGAAGCAGCGAAGGATACTGACAACTAAGTTATTTAAATAAGAAATCAGAAAAATCCGCTTTGACATCAATAGGCAATTAAGCTGAAAATAAAACAAAATGCCAAAGGGATAATAAAGATTTCTGGACATTAAACATTTTCTTTTTCATAAGCAGGAAGGGAGTGAAAAAGAATAAGGGCAGGATCTGGAAGAGGGAGGAGACTGCCTGGGATTAAAAAGAATCTCCCATAAAACTTCAACAAGACTTCTAAAAGATACATTTTAACTGGAAACTTTGCAACTAAATAGTAACCCCAGGAAGAGAAAGTGGAAAAAAAAGAGGAAAAAAGAAACAGCTTGCATGTATTTGGATTATTTGGTGATCTTTGGATTCTTGGTTATTATATTTGAATGACTAAAATCAATCAGGTGGTTGTTTAAAAATTTATACAATTGCACCACTTCTGGATGAATTGAAAATGGAACTTAAAAAGTACAAAGAAGATGCACAAGAAGGGAAGGGTTCTTTTGGCTTCATTTTTCAATTCTTAGAAATGGAGATTTGGAACTATGAGAAACAATAAGAAACAACTGCAAAACAAGAAGACTGGGACAAAGAAGAAGCCATTTTTAATGAACAAGCAATTTTATGTGGGGAAGAAAAAGGAAAGGGGGGAAAGAGAATGGAGAATTTAAGACATAAAAAAACAACCAAAGAAAAGAAAAATAATTTAAAAAATAAGTATAATACTGGAAAGCAACAGAAAAGGGGAATACGGAAGAGAGAAATAGAGGTAGAGAGACAAGGGGGTAAAACGGGGAGAGAGAAGAAGAGAGGGAAGAAGGAAAGGAAAAGAAGTTACAAAAGACCGGAGCAAGATATAGGACCTATTTAGAGATAATACAGGACCTATTTAGAGATAATGGGTGAAAATCTAACTGAAAAAGGGATTCTGTAAAGATACATAAGATTGTATTGTTATATTAGTAATAGAAATAACTTAAGAAAATTGGAAACAACTTATGATTAAAATGAGGGATAAAATAGTGTAATTTAGTGAAATGTTTGTGAATAAAATAAGTGAAATAAAATAAATGAGAAAATTGAATTAGGAAGGAACGGGAACATTTTAATTAGTTAATGTTTTATAAAATATAAGTGAAGGGGGGGAATTAACTATGGAAAGCTTATAATTGTTCCATAGAAGTATGATATTTAATTGAAAAGTAATGTTAAAGATGTTAAGACTTTAATGAATATTAATATTAATGATAGAATTGAATTGGAATGGAATGTTGTTTTAATGATATACATTTATAATTTTTTCTTTTTTTAAGAATACAGTGTGTATCTTAAGAATGTACCAAGCAGAATCCGAATGGAAGTTATGTATTATATTGAATGTTACAACTTTAGGGAAAAGATATAAAGGCGTCATACTCCAATCAGTAACTAACTTTCTCATTTGTTTAATGAGAAAAGATAATAGATAATTGAAACAGGACAGACAAAAAATATAAATACAATGATTTGAATTGAGATGAGATAATTAAAATAAAATTGAGAAGATTAAAAGAGGGGAGAAGCTATGCAGAAAATGTCAATAGTAATAAGATATGGAATAGAATATAAAAATGAGCATGAACCTGAATTTGTGTCTGTACGAAGAAATGTAACCCGGGAGTACGCTACTTTCAAAAAAGATGTTTTATTTGTACTTTTTTTTTCTCTTTGTGAAAACTCAAATAAAATTTACAAAAAAAAAAAAAATAGCTTGACACCTTCCTCCCTGTGGCAGCCCCTCAAATATTGGAAGACTGCTATCATGTCTCTCCTGGTCCTTCTCTTCACTAGACTAGCCAAGCTCAGTTCCTAACCGTTCGCTGTATGTTTTAGTCTCCAGTCCCCTAATCATCTTGATTGCTCTTCTCTGTACTTTTTTTAGAGTCTCAACATCTTTTTTATAATGTGGTGACCAAAACTGGATGCAGTACTCTAGGTGTGGTCTTAATAAGGCTTTATAGAGTGGTTTTAGTACTTCCCTTGATCTTGACTGTATCCCTCTATTAATACAATTTAGGATTGCATTAGCTTTTTTGGCTGCTGCTGCACACTGCTGGCTCATATTTAGCTGGTTGTCCACTAAGACTCCAACATCCCTCTCACAGTTACTGCTATTGAGCCTGGTTTCACTCAGTCTATATGTGTACCTCTGGTTTTTCTTGCCTAAAGTGTAGGACTTTACTTTTCTCTACACTGAATTTCATTTTTTTAGATATGGCCCAGTGTTCTAGTCTGTCAAGATCCATCTGGATCTTGAGTCTATCTTCTTGGGTGTTAACTATTCCTGCCAGCTCAGTATAATCTGCAAATTTGGTAAGTTCCCCTTCTATTCCCTCATCTAAGTCATTAATGAAGATATTGAAGAGTACTGGGCCTAAGACTGAACCTTGTGCCCCCCCTTGCTTACTTCTCTTCATGTAGACTTAGACCCATTAAGGATTACTCATTGAGTATGGTTTGCCAGCCAGTTGCGAGTCCATCTGGTGGTGGTGCTATCTATTCCACTTTTTTCTAGCTTACTAAAAAGTAGGTTGTGGTCTACTTTGTCGAATGCCTTGCTGAAATCTAAATATATTATGTCCACAGTATTTTGCTGGTCTACTAATTTAGTCACTGTGTTGAAGAATGAAATGAGATTGGTTTGGCATGATCTGTTTTTAACAAACCTGTGCTGACTGATAGTTATTACTTTACTTGATTCTAGAGAGAATTGGTTTGGAGCCAGCTGATCATCAGAACAAGGGATTTGCCCAAACTGGTCCAAACCGGGAGAATCCTCCCCTGGCTATATACACAGAGTGCTAGATATTCACAGTTGTGATTGTTGAAATTAATGCAATCACAATATCATAGATGGCTAAAAATATCAACGCTTCACTTGCACATAACTTCTTTCTCCAAAAATGATGTCTTCTAAATGAAGGAATAGTTCTTGTACTTGAATGGATCTGACATTGAAATCAGAGACCTGCAAGCTATTTTGATATATCCCTTTGGTAGTTACATTATAGTCATGGGTGGAGAAATGCTTATCTCAAAACAGCAAATTCTATTTTAGGAACAGCATGGTATCACTGTTTTATGAAGTAACTTTTGAAAAGTTATTCTTTATTTTCTTTGGTGAATTCTTATCTTGGTCTTAAACCTACCCTGCCCTATCCCTTCTCTATAGAAGCCTTTTGGCATGAGCAGGTGAATGTCAAATTGTTTCTAAGACAGTAACATGATTTTGGAAAACAATGAAGGCTTACTACCAAAGCGGGCACTGAAAGATAAAAAAAAGCATTAGCAATTTATTTTCTTTATTTTTGTAAAGGTAGGAAATGATATATATTTAGGCCTAAAATTGAGATGGCTGATAAAAACTAGGCAGTTACAAATTAGGTGACTTTTCTGTGGGCCCAGCTATTTATCAGAAAGAAGAAATATTGGCTTCTCTTCTTTGAGCTCCATTCTCATAAACTTACCCTAACCTATAGTATCCTGACATCCAAACAGATCTGAAAACAAGTGAACATCGGTCTTAGTTATGCTTTAAATTGGATACCAAGGGGTTTAAAGAGAAATAGTGGTCATCTGAAAGATGAATGATATAATCACAGGAAGAAATTGGACATTTTGATGTCTCATGCTTAATAGCACCTAAAATGTGTATATTGACATAAATTTGGGTGGCCGCTGATTTGTTCTTTTAAGGTCTTCATACTTAAAAGGTAAACCCGTAGCCTGATTTTTGATTTTATATTTCTTGTCTTCAAAGGAAAGTTAGGAAGACAAATGCAAACATTCTGGAGTCATTTGCCTGGCTTTAAACTGGATGGTTCCAGAAATGATAGTATTTTCAAAATTTAGCTGGTGTTTAAAATGGAATTAGGAGTCTCATAGTAAACAGAAAATTCTAATCCACATGCTTATGTAGGAGTGGTAGCATTTGTTCTAGGGAATCAACAAGTAAGGGTCATTTAATGTTTTCTGCTGATAATTGATACTTCTCTACAGATCATGAATCTTCATCTGATGTGATTTTTTCTAAGCCAGATTCTTAAAATGAAAAAGAACCCTACACGGAAGGAATAAAATGCCAGAATGAGTCAATTAAAGGAAGAATCAGCTATCCTCCCATTCTCAAATCTCTAGCCTTGTGTCACCATTAACCAGAAAAAAACAAAAAAATTTCATCTTTTATATGAGCTTACCTCATTCAGTGTGACTGAGCTCAGGATTTAGAAACATGTTCTGTTTCATTTTCCATTAGGGCTTTAGGAAAACCTTTTCTTTATCCTCCCAACAATAACTCTATGAGGTAGGTTTGGCTAAGAGATAATATCAGTCCCAAATATTTATTTAAGCTTCATGGTCAAGCGGGGATTTCAATCTGCTCTTCCTCAGTACCAGTCTAGTACCTTCACTGTTATACCATTTTGACTTTCTATGCTATGCTTCACTTTTTCTTGAATCTTTAAGATGGACTGTATAAAATAAATACTTTATTTATACTGTTCTGTTTGACTCTTATTGATATCTTCTGATTTTTCTTTTCTAAATACTCATCACTTAAGGAAAACATTGTTGATTAATGTTATTTCCCAACTTCACAGAAATGCAATAATTATATTTCCTGGAGACACTTTAAGAAGCCCTAAGCTACAACTTGTTTCATCAGGATTACGTGCGATGGCTCAGGCTTTGTTGCAATCTGCTTGAGTACATAGTGATTCCTATCAGGCAATTTACTCAAAACTGTCTCAGATCAAGTTTCAAGTTTTGTAGCCTGGAACAGATGTGATTTTCCATGCAGCATCACTGATTTAAAGAAACTTATGAAAGGGGTTCAAAATGCTTTGAAAACAACTCCAACCCACAAATGAAGCAACACTTCAAGTCTAGATGCTGATCAGTTTCAGACATAAACCAAAAATGTTGCCTCAACTGGTTGTTAAATAGCATCAAGATAAAAGAAAGAGAAGAAAACTTGATAGATATATATCAAGCAAGCCTGCTATCCTAAAAAGTGTGGCAAATTAAATACATAGGCATATACAGTACAGTATATATATGTAATGAAGAAGCCATCAGTTCTGTCTTCAGCTAGTTTTATAAACCAAGGAACACAAACTTTCCTTGCCAAAGACAGTGCTTGGACTTCAAGTAACATGATTTGGTACTATACTCTAAAAAGTAAGGGTTAGTGCCAGGCCAAATATTAAATTTCATTTCCTTTACTTAATTAAAAATAAAAATAGTTAATATATCAATTCCTCATTCAGGAACATAATAGTTTTTGCCCTAATTGGCAAAAAATAAGATATCTAGCTGCACAAGGGATATTTTAAGAATAGATTTAGCCCCAGGGTCTTAAGTTGTCCACTTTTGTTTGGGGCCAATGGGAGAAATCAAAACCCTCTTATTAACCAACATTTCATGAATGAAACTCTCTTTGTTAAACAATAAGGTGCCAAGCAGCATGCTTTAAAATTTGCATTGTATATACAGAACTTCTCTCATTACTGAAATTAAAATTATTTAGATTTGGAGGATGAATGGCTATCTCTAATGCCTAAATTTACTTGCATAAAGTATGACCTAGCATCTTGTCATCTGAAGAAATATTCATTTATTTTGTTCCACCTATTTTGCTTGGTTGATGGATAAATGTTCCTGCTTATATTCTGCACTTTTTCACCATTTCAGTTCAGTCTCCTCTTATTTTACATTCACTCAATATCCATTCTTTGAAGAACTTTTGTTTATTCATATTACTTTGGGATTCTGCTTTGAATTCTGCTCATCATCTGCCTATGTTAAAACAGATTCTTTTGTTAAATTGGAGGAATCATTTTTGCAAGTCTGGAGTTGTTCTATTCTGAAATAAGATCCCTGGGGTTTGATTTTGGAAGAATCTAAAATATGAATTAAGCTCTGAACAACCCAAGACATCACGTATCAAGCTGACCCATAGCATTTACTTTTAGAGTTCCATATTCTTTATTTTCCAGATCACGCCCATCAGTAGATATGTCTTCAACATCTACATTTCAAAAGGCATGTCTTTGCTTTTATTTCATAATTTATCTCAATACCTTTGAACATAAGCATCAATTCCTCACTGCAGTGAAGCCAAAATGGTGAAAAATACATTGTGATGTCACACCATAAGCTTTGCTCTTTCATATCTGCATTACAACATGACATGCAAACATATGAGGGGTAGGTTAGGGCTGTGATGTCACAGTGCACATTTCATCACTTCTATCCTTTGCTTCTTCTGTCTGTGGTCATTTTGCTGAGCAAATGCAAACAGTAAGAACATGTCAATTCTTGTGGCCTTTAGAACAATTGGTATGTCTTCTATGAATAGGAAAATAATAGGCTAAATCAGGGTTGAGCTTTTCTGGTTGCCTGTAGGCAATTGGAACACAATTGCAATCATCCCTTACTATATAAGCTTGGGTTGATGTGAATACCAGTCCAAAATATCTACATATTGTTTATCCCTGGAAAAGATGGATTTTCAATTTAATCCAGAACAATCAAAGGCAGGCTGGATTACAGTTCTGATATATTTGGAGAGCATCAGGTTAGAGAATACAACTGTAAATTGCTTTTTTTTTCTTGTTTCTTAACATTCTGAGCATGACTGTACTTCAGATGGTGAAATAAACTTATATTCTTTTTTCATCAGAGCTTTGGGAAATATGACGCTGTTTCCAGCTTCATATGAAAATTTGGCCAGTGTCACAGCTGCTGCTGGTTATCACGTCTTCATGGCTATGAGTCATCCAGAATCAGTTCTAAATTCTTATGCATTGTGGGAATGTGGTATACAAAGGGGCTGAGACAGCAGATCTAGCAGGAAGCCACTGAGAACATATTCACAATTATATCTATGTAATTTGATGGCTTTTTAACAGAAAGAATATTGTTGGTAAAAAGCCAAGAAACCTAATCTGCTAACCGACATCTTCTGTTCTCTTAGATGGTTCTTGATTTAGGAGTTATGAAACAAGATGCAGCCATTAGTCTCTTTTAACCAACTTGATGAAGGGGATATTACTAACTGATTTTGAACTGGCTTGATTTCAAGTATGTTATATACCAACTATGATTTAGTTGACTTCCAGCTGCTGAACATTTTTCAATCACTTTGGATTTAGCATAATCCCAGATGTTATTTTGTCCTCTTGTATATTACAAACAATAACATTCTAAGATCTTCTGTTTTTCTCCGTAGGACATTCCATCACAATAGACCTCTTGTCTGGGCTACTGCTTGGCCCTGAAAAGATTCATCTAGTGTTTGCTTGTTACTTTCATATAATAGGACTAATGTAAAGCTATCCATGAGAGAGTTCTCTCAATCTAGTCTCAGGAGAATTAAAAAAAGAAAGAAAGCCAAGGAATACACTTAAAGGTTTCATTAAAGATTAATTTGGAAATGAATTAAAGCTTTTGGTAGCTTATGTTAAGCCCCTGTAAACAAACGTTATATGGAAAAATACATGGAATAGTGTTAGCTTAGGGAAATTTTCCTGACTGATGCTGAGGTGTTGAATTTCAGCTTTTATAATTTTGCATTGGCCAATATATAGATGTTACTGAGTATGCCACAATACTATTTTGCATTAAGATAAAATGCAGAAATACACAAACAAATACACAGAAGTAAAAATGTATGGACTAGGTTGGAGAACTCTGCTATAAAGGAAAAAAAGCAAGTCTCACTAAAGAAGGAAAGACAAAATTTAGTTGTGGTTTGTTTTCCCATTTACTCCAGTGCTGCCTTGACCTTTCCTAACAAAAACAAAATGAGGTTGGCTGCACTGAGAGAGTTTTGTAGAGTTTTCTTGTAGCAGACATGCTGACTCAAACAGAACCAGACTTGTGCTGCTCTGTACTGGCCACATAATAGCTCCTTTGAGAAGCACAACCAAAATAGCACAAGAAGCCATGGACTCTTAATTGCTACTTGCAGTGAGAAACTGGAAGCAAAGTATGACAGGACACATGAATACGTGGTTTAGTAGTAAAATTACTAAAGGAGCTGGGAAATGAAGCTGTGGGATGTTTTAAATGCAATATTCTTGCACATCTGTCACAGATAAAACTCTTAAAAACATCACTGGCTTCAGAAAACCTCCTTCCCAGGCAGAAGGAAATCAACAACTAGCAGATGAACCTGAATGTGTTTTACTACAGGTTTGAAAGGAAACTATAGCCACCTATCTCCACAACCCCCATCTCAAACACACCAACAACAGCCAAGCCTTCTGCAACTGGCCCCAATCCATTAGGTTCAAAACCTCTGGTGATTACAGAAAAAGAAGCGCAAGAGCTATTTCACAGACAAAAGCCAGGAAAAGCACCAGGGCCAGGCAAGATAACTACTTCTTGCTTAAAAGTCTGACCAATTGGCCCCCATCTTCACCCAAATCTTCAATAGATCACTAGAAATGTGCTATGTTCCTTCTTGCTTCAAATCCTCTACTATTATCCCAGTGCCAAAGAAGTCTTCCATCAAGGAACTGAATGACTACAGACCAGTTGATCTAACATCTGTAGTTATGAAAATCTTTAAAAGGCTAGTGCTATCTGACCTGAAAACCAGCAGGGATCTGCTATTAGATCCCATGCAGTTTGCATACCGAGCAAATAGATTGACAGATGATGCTGTTAATATGGCTCTGCATTACATCCTACAACACTTTGAATCTCTAAATATCTACGCAAGGGTCCTCTTTGTAGATTTCAGTTCAGCATTCAATGCCATCATTCCAGACATTCTTCTAAATAAATTAAACCAACTAGTGGTACCTGAATACACTTGTAAGTGGACCATAAGCTTCCTAACAGACAGGAAGCAGCAGGTGAAACTGATACCTGTACAGTCTCCCCCCCCGCAAGGCTGTGTGCTTTCTCCACTTCTCTTCTCCCTATATACCAATGACTACATCTCAAATGATCCATCTGTTAAAATACTGAAGTTTGCGGCTGACATAACAGCGATTGGTCTTATTCGAGACAACAATGAATCTGCATACAGACAGGAGGTTGTACAACTTGCCTCATGGTGTAACCAGAACAATCTGGAACTGAACACACTCAAAACCGTAGAAATGGTGGTAGACTTTAGAAGAAACCCTCCTATACTACTACCTTTTACGATACTGAACAACACAGTATCAACAGTAGAGACCTTCAAATTTCTAGGTTCTACTATATCACATGACCTGAAATGGACACCTAACATGAAAAACATCATCGAAAAAGCACAACAAAGAATGTTCTTTCTGCACCAACTCAGAAAGCTCAAGCTGCTGATCCAGTTCTACAGAGGAATTATTGAGTCCATCATCTGCACCTCTATAACTGTCTGGTTTGGTTCTGCAACCCAACAGGACAGACACAGACTTCAGAGGATAATTAGGACTGCAGAAAAAACAATTACTACCAACCTGCCTTCATTTGAGGACCTGTATGAGTCAAAAAGAGGGCTGTGAAAATATTTACAGACCCCTCACATCCCGGACATAAACTGTTTCAACTCCTTCCCTCAAAACGATAATATAGAGCAGGGGTCGCCAACCTTTTGGACCTCAGGAACCACCAAACTGATAATTTTAGATCCCAGGGACCACTAACCGGTTCTGTGGGCATGGCCTAATTTGTGGGAGTGGCTTGGTGGTCATGTGACTGGCTGGGCATGGCTTGTATGTAAATATTATAAATATTGAATTTTTTATAAAAAAAGAGCAACTTTTACCCAAAATCAGGCAAAGCAGGCAGATTGAATTGGTCACAGAATCACAGATTCATTCAGAGATCTATCTATCTGCCATTGGCTAGCTCAGTCTGTCACATAAACTTTGCTTGCAAGCAAACTCATAAAATTTGCTAGCAAGCAAACTCGCAAAATTAACTCACAACACACCATGCATGTAAATATTGATTTTTTTTATAAAAAAGAGCAACTTTTACCCAAAATCAGGCAAAGCAACTTTTACCCAAAATCAGGCAAAGCAGGCAGATTGAGTTGCCCAGAGAATCGTTCAGTGATCTATTTATCTGCCATGGGCTAGCTCAGTCTCTCAAATTTGCTTGCCATGAATCTGCACTGAATTTGCGTGCAAGCAAACCTTCAGTCCTAAGCGAGGTTTAGCTGTGCTAAGCTGAAGATCTAAAGACTAGCTAGAAAGCAAGAAATCCAACCATTTCCTGCTTCCTAGCTAGTCTAAATCTCCTGGCCACAGCAGAACAGATGATGGTCGGAAAAAGGAAAAATAGCAGTTTAGCAGGTAAGTTTACCGGGTAAGGAGTGAGTGGGCAGGGAGGGTTCCCGTGGGCCATGCAGTCTTGTGTTTCTGCGCAGCCTGGATTAATTGCTTTGTGGGGTGCTCTGGGGGGTGAGATTTCTCTGCGGCCCACCAAAATTTTCTCACAGCCCACCAGCGGGCTGCGGCCCACCAGTTGGTGACCACTGCTATAGAGCACTGCACACCAGAACAATTAGAACTGTTGAACAGTTTTTTCCCCAAAAGCCATTACTCTGCTAAACAAATAATTCCCTCAACACTGTTCAACTATTTACAAAGTCTGCACTACTATTACTGTTAATCTTCTCATCACTCCTTATCACCCATCCCCTCCCACTTGTGATTGTATGACTGTAACTGTGTTGCTTGTATCCTTACAATTTATATTGACTGTTTCCTAGTATGATTTAATTGCTTATTGTACCCTATGACTATTATTAAGTGTTGTACCTGATGATTCTTGACTCTTGACAAATGTATATTTTCATTTATGTGTACTGAGAGTATTTGCACCAAGACAAATTCCTTGTGTGTCCAATCACACTTGGCCAATAAAGAATTCAATTCAATTCAATTCAATTCAATTCAATTCAATTCAGTTCAGTTCTGTTCTGTTCTGTTCTATTCTATTCTATTCTATTAATTTTTGAGTGAAAAATTTTGATCTTCTGAACTGGTTTGAACTATGGTAGCAAAACAGAGCTCAGGGACTTTACATTCATTGTACTTTCCCAGAAACTGTTATAATAAGCCCACTGTTTATTTAAAGAAGTTAGCGTATGTATGAAAAAGTATCCATTACTGAATATTGCACACATATCAAGGTATGTTAGTTTCCATACAGAAATGAACTTCATAATTTATGGATACTTATTTAGATTTCATACCAAAATCAAAGCTGTATAATATGAGGAAGCACATATTCATAGTCCATTTGTAGAGTTAGATTTGATTTTCTTTTTAAAAATTTAAAATGGAATATATGTAACACTAAATATGTGATATATATTGATTTGTACAATCTATTGCTTGTAAACACTTTAGAATGTGCATAAAACTATATGTATTTGATATAATGCTTATATATTTACACTAATAAGGACATTTATTCTAGGTCAAGGCTGCCTGACTTTTGCAAGATTACTATCAACTATATATTGAGATCTGAGCTTAGAAAGAACTAATGAACACCGTATGTATACCCAACATAAAAATGAACATTAAGTCTAAAACATCAAGGATGAAACCAGTAATTTAAAAGCCAGTATCGTTCTCACTACAATCATCTCACCTAAACTTGAAGGATGCAATTGATACAGCTAAAACCATGTAGTCCCTTTGGAGGCCATTTCATGGGCCATGGGCCATCAAATAAGGCTCTATATTTATTCCCATTCAGGTGTCGTATTGTCTTGAATGCTTAGTGTGTGACATTTCAAATTAAAATATCTTCTGTCATATTTCTCCAATAACATGTGCAGAAGAAAGATATGGCACATACAGTTGTGCATGTGTAGCTTTCCATGTATACTAGGGTATATTTCTAAGTGTGCACAATGCAGAAAATGCAGACAACCAACCACATTTGAATAATGTTGATGCGAGGGAGATTTTACTGAAATACTCACATAGGATCATTCAGGATTCCATAATGTGTGAGTGGAACCAATTACATCTACCAAGCTAAATAATGTTCAGAACAAACTTCCAATTACAATCTTCAGCTCTAAGGGTACAAGCAAATTCAAATAGGTATAAATAGTTGTTAAAATAGTATTAAGCAGTTTAGAACTTTATTGAATAAAACTAGAAGTTTGCACTTAATTGAAAACCCTGGAAATCAATTTCTACTGTTGAGAACTGTGTGTTCTATAATTTGTCTTGGTCATGCTTATTAGCCTACTGGCCCTTAATGTGGATGGAGCCAACTCAGAAAGAGCAGAAGCCTAGGCTAGCTCTCAACTGTCAACAAAAGATTTTTTAGCCTAGCAGAAAATGTGGGTGGAAAAAATACTTGCTTCAGTATTTTGCCGTTTCCCTGATATTCTGCATTTAGTAAATCAGAAAGCAAATGGCCTCAGAGTTTCTTTGCTGTACAGCAGAAATGTAGAAACTGATAAGGGCAGAAGAGAAAGAGCTGAAAGACTACCTCAACTGTCTTGTATCCAAGCAGTTTTCAGGGACTGCAAATTGGGCAAATGTTTTGAAACACAATCATTTCTCAAAGCTCGTTGAAAAAGGAATGTTTCTACATGCTTCTTGTATATATGAACAGGTGCAAGCTGAATCCCAGGCAGTAAGATATTCCATAATTTGGAGACTGTCACAGAGAGGAGAGGGGCTGTCATCTTACTCAAGTTCCTGGAGAACCCAGAGAAATTTCTTAGCAAGCCTTCTCAAGATACCTGGATCAAATTGGCTGAGGTCAAAATATCTCAACTATGTACTGATATAACCAGTTACTGTACTATAATAAGGCTTTATAAGTATTGGCCAGCATATTCAGTTGGGCTTTATAGTAGTAGAAAGTCAGTGTAGTGTATCAGAATCAGTATTACTTTGCAGTGGTGAGATTATCTCACCAGCAGTTGGGACTAATTCCTCTCCAAAAGTTAACTCACATAAAGTGTATTACAGTAGGCAATTATTCAATTAGACATGACTTATTATTTCCAGGGCATCTTGGCTGAGGTGTCCAGAACTGGGCAAAGGTTCTTATGGCCATATATTCCATCTGTTGTTTAAGCAAGAATCAAGAGTCCAGAATGACCTTGAAGTCACAGATCAACTCTGTCAAAGTTGGTGTGATTCCGTTTAGAATTACAACCAGAATTGTTTTTAACTAGATCATCACAATGTTTCTTGAGAAAAATAACCTGATTAGGAGGATTTAATTTGAATTTGTTGTACTCCATCTGGATTTAAGAGCATTCATATCTTATTTTAGGCTATCCATGGTGTTTCCAGCAGTCCATACTGAATTATGCCAGTACAGAAGACTAGACGGAAATTATGAATAATGACATATTCACTCTGTGCTAGAATGAATAGGGCATGCAACTGTTCACATCTCTTTTCTTGTGTTTTTAGGACATAAAACTTTTGGAGTCCTCATCTATAATAATTGTCAACAAGGACAATGGGCAAAAAAAACCCCAAACCCAAAACAAGAATTGGATCCAGTTTGATCCAGAGCCATGATGGTGCAGTGGTTAGAATGCAGTATTGCAAGCTAACTCTGTCCACAGCCAAGAGTTTGATCCTAACCAGCTCAAGGTTGACACACCCTTCCAAATGAGGACCCAGATTGTTGGGAGCGCTGTAAGTCACCCAGAGGGTGCTCTAGGCACTATGGAACAGTAAATGCTATTGCTATTGCACTTGGGTGACTGCCTTCATTGTTTTCTCTGGATACCAGGAGTTTTTCACCATGTTAAAAACAAATAAAAATGTAGAAATTGATGTACACTTCAAATACCTTTTTGTTTGTTTGCTTTTTAACATTTAAAGCATTGGGCTATCTTGCAATGTAATCAAACTATGCCAGGAACTAAGAGGAACTTACATCAGATGGATATTTTGTCAAACCCTCTGTGTAGGGTTTGCACAAGATGAAGTACCCTGCAGCTGGTTCCTCAGAATGCAGTGATTCATCCATACATTTCATAATGGCTGTATATATTTCTAAATCGTTTTAAATCTAGGAAGGTGTCTTGGAAAATGGGAAAAACATTGCCATCTAACTACGTCAAGATCATTTCTCAGACATAACAAAAGAATCTGCAGTCCCAGTAATTCTTTACTCCTATATAATACTTTCAATCTTGAGACTTATTTTTATTAAATTTTATTAAATAATATTAAATTTATTTTCTGCCCATCTTGTAACAGAATGATTCTGAGTTGGATGATCTACCCTCTAAATGATGGACAGTTTACAAGTACAATGTCTTTGGATCAAAGAAGATAATTTTTCTGCATGTACACAGGTGTTGCCTTTTCTCATTATTCCTTATATATTGTTCACCTGAGAATAAACACCTTCTGAAATCTCAAGGCCAATTTTATATATCCATAAGGCAGTCTTCCCACTGTAATACAACTCAAATGTTTGGAGTCCAGCTCCCATTTTTCTGAAAATGGCAGGCCTGGGATTATAGTTCACCCCATATAGACTAAGTGGTGGCTGCTTTAAGACACATCTTGTTTTATAATTCCTATGCTTATGAGGGGCCCTTGGTGCTTTCTGAGCTTGGTTGTTTTCTTGCCAATGTTACATTACCACACTCAGCATCGCTGAGCACTGATGATGTTACCTAATTCAGGTAATGAAATGTCTGCAAGAAAACAACCAAGCTCAGAGAGCACCAAGAACCCCTCATTCCAACCAGAGCTACAATATTTTCCTTTATTGGTCTTGTTGGACTTCTGCCGTATTTAGCATCAAATGGTAAATAAAATTTGTCCCCATCTATTTCATTTATTTGTTCGGTGTGCCTTTTCCACTTCTCTTGATTTAGAGAAAATTTTGGGGGAAATCTGGCACCTTTTGCCTTGCTGTATTTTCTTAACAGTATTAGTTCTGTCAAAAATTTGGCAGGCGTATATGCAAATAAAGTACTGTAGTAATCAAAATGTCATCATGAACCTCGGTTACTGCTGTGTGATAAGATTCTATAATGGGCTTGTACTATATGGGGAGATTTCATTTGATTTTTGATTTGTTTATAAAGATTCAGCCCACGGGCAATCAATGAAAGCATATTGAATGAAAAGAGATACTGGTTGTGTGTATCTAATCATCATCTATTTTCCATGATATAGAAGGAAAGGGAAAAAGTGTGTGTGTGTGTGTGTGTGTGTGTGAGAGAGAGAGAGAGAGAGAGAGAGAGAGAGTGAGTGAGTAACAATTCAGGCAAAAAAGAAGTCAGGTGGGAAGGGGCTGATCTTTCAGCAAAGTTGATGAAATGAATAAGTTTCCATATTATCTCTCTTGGATATTCAGTGATTATATCACTCTTCTCCCCACCTGGTCTATTGCAATTGGAGAAGATTTGCCCTCCTATTCATGCTATCTAGATCACCAGGCTGCTGAATAGATGCTTGTGCCAAAAGCGATAAAGGCTCAGCCTTTGTCCTGACACATATGTTGGCAGAAGTTATGGAAATATGTTTTGTACATTGAACTGTCATGTGTACTGAATTCACTTGGTTAAGGATTTAGCTTCTGGTTTGTATTTGATTTTGGTTTTTTTCTGCCTCAGATTCACTTGAAATATGTTTTGTTCAAGGTGAAGCTTAATTTTGTATATCTTATTTTTAAAATCTAACATTCTAGTAAATTTTGAGACTCTGTGATAGTTCTTTCTTAATAGGAATTTTATTTCACTTTGTCCCACAAAATTATATTTTTTTGCACATTAGACTTTCTGGTGATAGTAAAAAAAGTTGAGGCGGTAAATGCAAGTATATGATTGATGCCTACTCCTTTTCTACATATATTTCTGACATAGCTGTATTATTTATTTTTGTATTTATCATATTGATATAGTTCCGTATCTCATATGATAGTGACCTTGGGGGCATAAAACACTTAATTAAAAAAGATTACTTCTACTATTAGGGGAAAGGAAACATTCTAACTTAAAAAGATTGCTGAATTTTGCCAAACAGTATAATGGTAAAATACAGCAAATCTTTAGCTACTCCCATTTTTGACATATTTTTAATGATCCAAATTTCATCTCCCCCATTTATTTATTCAGGTTTAAAATTTACATGGGATTTGCTTACAAGGAAAAGTGGGGTGGGCTGGGGGGGTCTCATGTTGCCTAGTACTTAAATAGCCACTTATACGGGACAGTGACTGCCCACCTATTCCATGAAACAAAATCCTAAATTTACAAGTAATTTCTAGTTGAATGATGAACCTGAACTCTCTCTGAACTTGGCAAATACTGAAACAACAAACAGTCAAGAACTGGGGAAGGAAAATATGAAGAAATTAAGCAAGAGGGCAGAAGTCTTACAACACAGCCCAGTTCATAGTCGCTTCCTTTCATTGCTAGTCTTGTTGATATTTGCTGAGTGTCAGCAGATCAAGTTAAAAAAGAACTTTGATATTTTATAGGTGAGAAAACAAGAAACTGAAAGGTGTTATTTTTCTTTTTCTTAACCCACAGCAGGTAAAAGTTGATGGTCATTTCCTTCTGTTGGTATTACAACCTGCAAATATCATACTTTTGGCATTGTGTGAGATGGTAACAATAAACAAGTATATCAAAGCACATTCCAAGCTGTGCAGTATAAAAAAGATACTCTTGACTAAAATACTTTAATAAACTGTTGGGAGGTGAGATTGAGCTGTGCCATTCTTGACACCTAAGATACCTCGTGTATTAGCAGTTTTGCCAGCTGTTTATAGTGTGATTGTATAAGATTTGTAAGATCTGCTAAAACCAAGAATTTCCAAAAATTGTTAGAACTCCCATGGCTCCAATTTGTTTGAAAGATTTATGATGAATATTATTTATTCATACCGTAAAATATTACAGTCCTGTTGGTTATACTGGTGGGAATTGGCACAATGTTGATGTAATCAAAATGCTACATTAACCACCCACAGTATAACAGAATTTCAATCTATATGTAATGGGACAATATGAACAGATCGTACCCCATTCTTATTTCAGGAGTCATGGAGACATTGATGACATCGTTATTAACTGCAGAAGCAACCAGGAAGATTTTTTTCAATACTAAGAAAGTATTTCCAAGATTGGAATGAATCTGTGTTTAAAACAGTGATAAGCATGGCTCCTGGATCCTATAAAATGAAATTGTTTAATTATTGCAACTTAGAATAAAGAATCTTGTCTGATGTTTTGGGACAAAAATAATTGGAGATAGATAGCTCCACAGGTATCTAGGGTATGTGTCATGTAGGGCTTTGTATATAGCCATCAGCACCTTGAATTCCACCCAGGAATCCATATGTCTTACCATGAGTTTTTTAGATTCTTCTTGTCAGCCTTTCAAAAGACCCCAACAAAAACACATGGCCAGGACTGCAAGAAAGACAGAATCTTGAAAATAAATGAGAATTTGGAAGATGTACATGAGCAGGAAAGGGAAAATAATTAATCTTTCCTTATAATCAACTCAACAGCGGGTAAGGAAACCACAAATTTAGCACAAAGATACCATACATTTTGGTTCCACTCCATTTACTTCTGTTATAATTTAGTTATATCAGTCATTTTAATGTTACAGAATATAAATATCCAAGCTGTGTGCTCCTTATTTAATCAGGTGAGTAAGAAATTTTGCTGTTTAAATGGACAAAATTTGGTAGTTAAAACATTTTGATCTTACTGACTAAAAGATTTAGAGGGGTGACTAATTTATGTTTCATTGGACTGTAAATTGGCTAGGACTCAATGACTAAGAAGTCATATGTACTAAAGACTTTGACCTTGCTAGCAAATGCCCAGAATGGCACATATGGTAAAACTGTTATTTCCCCTCACCTGACTGATATGAAATTAAAGTTCTCTTCTTGTCAAGGGGTGGAATTCAGTCAGTACAGACTGGTTCGGGAGAACTGGTAGTTCTGGCGATCAGTTGGTCCTGCCCACCCGCCCCTGCCCTTGTCTATCCTTTATTTCCTTGTTTTGAAGCCCGGCTGATTTGCACAGCACAACAGATTGCCACGCATCAGCTGTTTTACTCACCGGGGCTGCAGCATAAAAATTAATATAGTAGAATCAGTTGCATGCTAAATTATATTTTTAATTTATATTAACCAGATGCCCTGAGAAATAGAAGAATTATGTGGGAAAAAAGGTAAGAGAAACAATAGTGTTATTTAAATTGATTATTATCTTCCATTTAAAATTTGTCTTCCTCACCTGAATTGGAAGAGGAATTCTAAGCTAGTAGTGTGAAGATATGAGCATGACATATTGCAGGTCAGTGGTATGAAAGGGTCAGGGGTGTCAAACTTGCAGCCTGTGGACCAGATCTGCCATGCTTTGGCCATGATCACCCCCAGTTTAGCAAAGGAGAAAAATGTTGCGATACATCATGTGATGTGTTGTCATGAGTTTGACATTCCTGGTTTAGATCAATGTTTCTCAGCCCACAGTGATTTTAAATTGTGTGGACTTCAATTCCCATAACTGAAGTCCTCATGTCTTTAAGATGCTGATGTTGAGGAACGCTGGTTTATATACTGAAGAAGAGTTGTCATGT
The DNA here is from genome assembly GCF_049901715.1 of Pseudonaja textilis. Taxonomy (NCBI): domain Eukaryota; kingdom Metazoa; phylum Chordata; class Lepidosauria; order Squamata; family Elapidae; genus Pseudonaja; species Pseudonaja textilis. Next base: position 40,668,560 of record NC_141994.1, on the reverse strand, counting down.
TTTTTTCCACAGCAGAATTTTGATGGCCATAATTGTTATTAGGGAGTGAGAAATTCAGTATGTGAATATTGAAATATCATGAAATCAGTACCTTGAATTTCAGCCTGTCACGAAGCTTGGTGGCCCTGTTGGTTGGAGGATAGTAGCATGAGTTTAAAAAGTACACTAGATTGGAAACAGCTGACATATAATCAATTCATTCTTCATTGCTAAAGCTATAACTATTTTGTTTTTTAAGTTCCCTGTGCTAAAACCTGATGATGAAATAACCTGGGGCAGAAAAAAGCCCCATGGTTATTTGATTCACTGAAAACAACAGTGATGTGCTAGTTAATCCCCGACTCTGAAAGATATAAAAACATGCCACATAGATGAGAAAGAGAGAGGGTGATTTCCACTATTTCCATACCAGCTGTTGCATTTGTATTAACTGGCCGATGCCACTGATATCTAGAAGCAGAACCAGGCAGAAGTATGGAAAATACCCTAATAAATAGCTCTTTTATATGTAATCACACAATTTTTATGTGGGCATTTCTACTGCTTCTACCTGGATAAAAGTAGCAACTGTTTTTGCTCTGAGGAGAATATCAGAGAGGTGTATTTTGTTCCCTCCACCCTTTCTTTCCCCACTTCTCTTACCAACTGTGGCTTGGTTCAACAGCTGTCTTGATAAATACTGTCAGTCAGGATTTAAATAACTTTACATAATCTGCAATAGAGGGAGGAAATGAATCTAGGCATTTTGTTGGTCAAGTGGAAGGTGGGGAATTTTAAGTTTTTATACTAGCAAAATACAGTCTCTGCTCCAACAAGGATTTTATTTTCCTGTCTATTGATTTATTATAAAGCCTGGGATTAGAAAAGTGAAGGTAGAAAGGGAAGGTCAGAGAAGCAGAAGGCAAGAAATATCAGCTGGAAAAACTGAACTAATAAGGACAAGAGGACTATGATTGTTACAGCATCTATCAGCAGAAAAAAAATCTTTGTCATTTCAATATGATGAGGCTAATATTAATTACCCCTGAATTTTCAGAGAACTCTCTCATCTTGTTCTGCATAATTTCATGAGGGCTTAAATAATTTTTTTTTCCAATACAAAATGCATCTTCTTTCTGTGACATCACTTTACCCAACACCAGGATAAGAATACAAAACAATACTCCAGGTTTGGGAGGGGAAGAGAAAGATTTGCTCTTCACACCTTTAATTTCAGATGTGTTAACAAATCAAAATAAACAAGATATGACTCTAGCCAAGATCTTTTCCCTTGCTCTGAAAATATATTCACCTATTTACAGTCAGAATTAAATGAAATAGCTGTTCTGAAATAGATTTTGCACCAAATAAATCTTCATTCAAAAGAACAAGGGTAGCACATCTCTTGATATGATGTATACCAATATGCCGAGGAACATATTTTTACCTATATATTTAAATAAAATGCCATTAACATTATTCTGTTCAATATATAATTGTCATTTGCAATTTATCCAGAAGATGGCAGCATTTATATTATTTTTTTTTAAATTAAGCTGGCTGAGACTTGGTAGAACTTGGAGAGAAGACCAACAGGAAATACCTTAAACATTTTCTAGAAAACAGTAAGAGTTCTATATGTCTGCCATAAAAGCCTAAATGGGAATATCTGTGTAGTCACCAGAAGTCAGTCTAAATGCAATGTTTTTGTAATTCTAGACTTGCATAGTTTTATATTTGCATTTCCTCCTTTTGGCTTCCAGTCTCCAGAACCCTGAGCTGCCTTTTAGGAGAATTGAGAAAAAGGAACTAAATATTATTCTTGCTCCCTTGCTGTAGCTCTCATTACATTCAGTCCATTGCATTTGTTCATCGTCTGTTGCTATGTCACATTACTGTGATGTTAAACATGGTTTTTTTATTGTTGCTTTTGTTTTGTTTTTCTGACAATTAATAGATTTAGTAGTTATTTCATCACTGATCAGCAGATGTAACTTGATGATAGAATTGGACTGTGAAATATTGAAGAGGTGCGATATAATTTATAGCATTTTTTAAAAAAATTATTAAGTTCTGAGGGCCTTTTCCCACTTGTACCAAACAACATGCCCTGGCAAGTTTTCTGACTTGCTTCCATCTTTTGTCCAACCCAAAGTGAAACAGGTTTAAACTGTAGCGATATGTTTTCCCTTTCTTCTGACAACCTCCACAGTCAGTCGCAAACCTGGATGACCATAACCAGAAAGAAATCACATAACTCAGGGACAGAGAACAGAGGCAAGAGAGGCAGAAGAGGATCAGCACAATAGATGTCACACTAATGTAGTTTCTGCTGACTCAGGATGAGTGGATCACTGGTCAACTCAACCGCAGGAAAGGCCCAGAGATAAAAGCATTTTTTAAATTCTTTAATATGGGAATATAAGAGAAGCAAAACAGCCTTAAAAATTGAAATGTGGATGACTTTTAACCTCAAAGCACATGTAATGCAAGCTGAAAAGGGATTTTGCCCTCAAAGAAAAGAGCATTTTACAAAGCACCTGACATCTGTTGATTGTGCATGATGGGAGTTTTAGTTCAACGTATCTGAAGGATTCTGTTTTGGAACAATTTGCCTCAAGCCAAGAAATCAACCAAGTAAGCAAGTAGACCTATTCCTCTACTTGAGATTCCATACCTAGCCCCGCAATGAGCCAAGCTAAACAGCTGGCCTGGCTTACTCCAGGGACATCACCATGGAAATACTGTGCTCTTGATATACTTCAAAGATTGAAAAAAAAAGAAAGAAATCAAAGTCACTTCAAGAGTGCAATAGGCAGCATATATATTTAATAAATAAATAATAAAAACAAAAGAGTAGTCCAGCTTTAAAAAATAATAGTTACTTCTATTTAGTTAATTTTATAATTATGATGACTGTACTGTAATGGACTGGATATTTCTGGAGATTCTCAGTCATCCTGGTCATAGTTGTCCCAAAGGTGCTTTTTCAAGAGGCAACTGGATTTTTTGGTATTCTTTGAAGACGTTTCACTTCTCATCCAAGAAACTTCTTCAGCTCTGACTGAATGGTGGAGAAATGGAAGGATTTATACTCCTTGCAGACAGTTGGTCATTTACATTCTTTTAGAGAATTGTTGAGGCCACCTGGAGCTTCATCCATGTCATCAGAGTCACCTGAGTAGTGCAAATGGGTATGGAGTCTTCTTGGAACTGTTGAAAGGACTGTGTTGTTGTTGTAGCAATGAACTGGAGTAGCTCCGTGGAAGAATTATCATTTCAGTCGCTGCTAGAAATTAGGGCAACTTCTACATTAATGCAGTCACAAAATTTGCCATATTGGGTTTTCCCAGGAGAGCCATTTATTCAAACAGAGCAGCTGTTTTATATATGTGTCTATTTGAGACATTGCTGATTTCCAGCAGAATATCAGCAGTATTAATAGCTACATGAGCATTTTCACTGATCAGCTTTTGTTAACTGGAGCTCTACTAAACCACAAAAGAAACCGCTGTTGAATTTGCCTGTTTTTTCCACAAGATTCCAGACTGCCAGATCCCTATGCCAGATATGGGATACATATGCTTCCCTTTGAATGTAAACCTCCACAAGGCAAAGATGCAAGTGAGATCTTGCCCTGCTCCTCTACCTCAGCTGTAGAAAAAGTAATTTTGATCAAGGAGAAGCTAGGTATTGGGGTTATAAAAAGTAGAGAATTGACATTTGAGCATTTGATTTAAGGTTGGAATTGGAAAGAAGCTGAAAAAATCCAAATAAGCAAAGGATTTTTATTTCAGCAATTGGAGCAGCCAGAAATGGTTAGAATTTTGATATTTAATTTTCTTCTAATTAAGCCTTATTTTTTATTTTATGTTTATTTTATCTGTACAAGTACAGAATTCTGGAAATCTTAATCTTTTTATTGTACTTGTGTCCAAGAAGTTTTAATTTTCTCTTTATCAACTTCTTCCTGAATTGAAGTACAATTTAACACTGTTTCTTCCATTCCTTCCTACATCTTTCCTGCACTACTATTGGGTGCATGACGCAATGAAACACTTGACTTGGGACTAACAGACAGTCCTTTCCTTTCCCCTCCCCTTCTTCCACAACCAGAATTCTAGCCAGGGGTGCAATTCAACCGGTATAACAACCGGTTTGGTGAACGGGTGCTTGTGACCATGAAAAAGGAGCTACAACAGAAGTAGCAAATGCAGGAATGCATATAAAGAAGATCCTAACACACCTTTATATATAATTTATGTACTATCTTACAAGTGCTATACTATCTTTTTATGACTATGCATTATTTATTTATTTATTTTACTTTCATAATTATTTTGAACACAAATATTTATTTTAGATTCTGCAATGTTTGGCCCTTTGCTAATGGATACTTTTGACAAACTATCTTAGAATTATAAACCAAGAGGTAAGTCATTATACCCCCAGAATAATCTGACAAAATAGAAAGCATAAAAGCTACAAACCTGCATAAATAAACTTGCAAATAAAGGTTCAGGTAAGCGACATGGGTTGAATATCAGGTTGCACCAGTTTCTGGCATCTCCAGTTGGAAGTATTCAAGTAGCAGGTGGGGAAAAAAAATCATAGCCTGAAAAAAATAAATAAAGATACAAGCAATATGGGGCAATTTAAGTTAGTGCTCTGAGCCATCAGAGACTGTTGTAGATGAAGATTTTGGATAATTCATTTTCCATTAGCCCACTTGTCTAATGTGCTGCTGAAAAGAAAAAAATAGTAAACAAGAATGTATGGCTTCTGCAGGCTGCTCAGATAGATTTTGCTACCATATTTGATAATACAAAGAAATATTTTCCCCCAATTACACTGGCATATTTTCCCCCCAATTGGCAAATTGGAGAAACCAATTATCTGTCTTTGTGAAGGACTGACTTCCAGATCTTCATTTTTGTCTTATATATTGATTGGGTATGAAGGAATAATAGCAGCTGATGTGTCTTTCCATCTTTCAACTTATTTTGCAGTCGTGTCTGTGCCATCTTTATTTTGTTGTCATAGCAGAAAAATAAACAGAACTACCCACTTTGGCAATGAACTTTGCCCACTTCACTGTTATCACTTACCTATAAAAGAGAACTTTGAAGCGCTCTTCCTATGTAGCTGACATCCAGTTATCTTTTATACTAGACTGTTGTATTATAGTGGGAGGATCATTTATTTGACATTTTGTGACTGTTGTGTTTTTTATTTGATATATAAAATTGAGACACAATTAGTGGTGATAAAATAGTAGACCCTTGGACTTTGGTAAAGAGACATTGCATTTGGTCTCTTGACTGCGGGTCAGAATGCCTTCCCAAACCACCATCCTCTAATGACAGCAGACTCATGTTGCTAAATAGTATTTATTTGCTTTCACTAAGAGCAAATACTCTGGTTGGTGGTACAAATGGAAAGGTAAGCCTGATTAGTCAGTTTGTTTGGGCTTAATTCCCCAAACATCTAGCACTGACAATTAAAAAAAATCAAACAGAGATACAATGTAGGAAGTTAGTACCCACCCCTCTGCTAGAAAATTGAAATATCCTAGGAAATATTAAAATGGCAGAATATTTCCCCTAAAAAGGGTAGAATCTCACCTCAGAAGTAGAAGCTCACCCCACCTTTGTTAATGGGTGGACCATTAAGGCCTGGGCCAGAATATTTTACATAACAAAGATCTCCAGGTAAAGCTATAGTAATTGTCCAAAGCCCTTTTCATTGCATCATCATCCAGCAAGGCTCAACCATGCCTGGAACTCAGGACAGCCTACAGAGTTACCCCTTCATGGCCCCATGGGAGTCTGACAACCAACCAGAATACAAGCTCTAATTCAAATCTCAACAGAGGGTATAAAACCAGGCACTTTCAGCCTTCCTCCTTCTTCTTGATCTTTTCCTTCACCTTGAAGCATGTGATCATCCCTTTCACTTTGGACCTCCAAGCCATGTGGTCCTGTCCACCATTAAACCATCTTTCCAACAGCCTCCATGTTTCCAGTGTCTTTTTCCCTCTTGGAACTGAACCAGAAGGATATTTCTTCCAACAACACAGATAAAAAAAGAACAAAAAGAATATATCAAAGAATGGTCAATCATTAATCACTGAGCAAGCCTAGAATAAAAGCTAGCTAATACTTTCCTTCTTCCATTTCAATTCCACTGATAGAATCCAGTGCCAATCATGTGTGAGTGAACCCACATATCATGCATGTGTCTGGAATATATATATAAGAAGAATGATTCTATGACTGTTTTTAGATAATGATTATGCCAATTTTCTTTCAAGGTTAAAGTTTTCACAGAATAGTGTGACTCTTTAAAAGGAAATAATGTAGTGCAATTCTGCACTGATATTACTGCATGAGAGTGGATTTAGCAGGGTGACTTCAGGTCACAGTTCATGTGACTTTCTGCAAAAACAAATTTCATGGAAGAGTAGCAATTCAGAAAGCAGATGGAGAATGGTGACCCATTTAAACAGCAATCATAGCAAATTTTCCTGAAGACAAGAGAAAGCAATGAGATTCTAGCTTTCTGATGTTATGAGCATGGGGACATCCAAACATGATGCCTTCCTTGCTTTTAGAACTGACAACTGCAGCACTTATTTCTAATTTCTGAATGTTTTAAATTGTTCTAAGGAACAGTTAATTATTCTTAGGAGACATGTTATCTGCAAAGGAGTGGAAAGGGTGCAGTTCCCCCACATAGAGAGACTTAGGCCATCAAAGTTTGCTGAAGGGAAACACTGATTTTAATGTTTTCAGCCCTCAACTCAAGTGGGGGCTTTTCTCCCCTCTCTCATCAAAGAGGTGAGGATGGCAAGGAAAAAGAAAGGTGTTTTATTATATTGGAATTTCTCCTTAATATATTCTGAGCTCAATACTTTTTTAGAATCAAGTTCAAATTGATTGGTCCCCCAAGTCCTTTTACATGGCTTTTCTTTATGCTGATATTTGTTTATGCTTTGTTCATTTGTACTGATTTTTATAAGGTACAGGTAGTCTTGACCTGATCACAACTGAGCCCAAAATTTATGTGGCTAAGTGAGGCAGTTGTTAAGTGAGTTTCGCCCCATTTCATTATTTATTTCTTTATTTATTGAATTTATATTGCCACCTATTCGCCCATGGCAACTCAAGGTGGCTTATAGAATATTAAACCACATTTAAAGTAATAAAAACTAACCAAAAGAATCAAATAAATTAATATAGTATAATATAACAAAATCACACTCCCAATTCCCCCACCCTCACCCCCAACAACAGCAGACCACACAAACCATTTAATGGGTTCTATCCAGCTCTGGGTTCCCAAGGCCCGCTGGTAGAACCAGGTCTTCAGCATCTTCCAGAAGAGTATTAGAGTGGGGGTCATTCTAATCTCTGGGGGAATGATGTTCCAGAGGGGGGGGGAGCCACCAAGGAGAAGGCCCTTCTTCTGGGTCCCACCAGGCATATCTCCCTTGGGAATGGAACCCACAACATTCCCTGCCTCCCTGCTCTGATGGGTCAGGTAGATGTGACCAGCAAGAGATGGTCCCTCAGGTAATCTGGTCCCGAGCCATGAAGGACTTTAAAGGTGACAACCAGCACCTTGAATTACATCTGTGAGCAAATTGGCAATCAATTGCAGCTCCCGCAGGAGAGGTGATACATATGTTCACCTGGGTCTGCACAAAACTATGAGGGCCGCTGCATTTTGCACCAACTGGAGCTTCTGGATATTTTATGACGTTTTATTTTATGACCTTTCTTGCCACAGTTGTTAAGTGAATCACTGCAGTTGTTAAATTAGTATCATGGTTAAGTGAATCTGCCTTCTCCATTGACTTTGCTTGTCTGAAGGCTGCAAAAGATAATCGCATGACCCTTATGCATCTGTCATGAGTCAGTTGCCAAACGTCTGAATTTTGATCACATTGAGGATGCTACCATGCTTGTAAGTGTGAAAAACAATCATAAATCACATTTTAGTGGCATTGTAACTTCGAACGGTCACTAAATGAATTGTTGTAAGTTGAGGACTACCTGTATTTTATTGATTTTACTATTTATGGCTTTTTTCCTTTTTTGCTAAATAATTTTCAAAATCTTTTTATATAAAAACTACAAGAACCTTTGATTATTTAAAATGGAAAATGGAAAACAGAAGAAAAATGAAATGCAAATGTAAAATTGCCACAGGATACCAAATGAAGGAGAAACGTTTTAGCAAATTAAACTAATTCTGGGTAGCTAAGCAAGGAAGTGTAGTGAGTGACTATCACCTTTTTCTACTAATTTTGGAGTAAACTCCAAAGTACTTAACAGGGTTTTCTTCTTCCAACAAGGTTTATAAAAATTATTTGGTTGAAAACAGCATACAATGGCGTGCTATTGAATAAATTTGTTTAAGTTGGAAATAAAGATCAGGTATACATATAGCTAATATGAGTTAACGACACTTTGTTTTGAAGGCATTGTATTTTATTGTGAAATTCTAATCTTCAAGAAAGAACAAGGCAAGTTTCTTTAAATGTACTGTATGCCTCCGTTCACATTTTAGTTCAGAAAACTTAACCTTAAACCAGACTTATGAGGAAAGAGGATGGGGAAGGGAAACTTCCTCTGTGTATTCATTTTTCTTCTCTTCTGAAGTTGAGATTTTAAAAATATTTCTTCATCCTGACAATGGCTTGTTATTCACTTCTGTTTGGTGGTGGATTTTGATGTGCTTTTCTCTTTTAGCAAGTAATGAGAGCATTAGATTAAATGCTACTTTCATTCAATGCTACTATTCTGGCAGTGTTATTTTCTCCTTCATTTGCTGGAAACCAAACAACCTTTGCTTTCTAAGTTTTTTTCCTATCTCATTTTCTTTTACTCTGAGAAAAACTGTCCCCTCCTTCCCGTATCTGGAGTATATTAACTTGACCCACACATGCTATCTTCCTAGCAAATTCCCCAAGAGGCTTCTAAGGATAAAGTTGACTATTAGCTGTTCCATACTCCCTAGGGTCTTCTTTATGCAGATAGCATGGAGGTTCAGTCAGGCTTGGAAGCCTTTATCTGTGCACTAAAATTAAATAGCATTTTACTTCTCAGGGATATAGCCAGCACTGTACATGGTGGTCATTTGTTATGCTGCAGTAGCTAGCTTCTAAAACATACATTTTATTCATGTAATTTATCTGGTTAGCAGAGGCTATGTTAGTCAATTTTGATAAATAAGGTTCATCATATTATATTGGGAGGTTTGAAGAAAAGCAAGAGACATATTTAGCCATAAATCCCAAGTGTTTTAAGTCTGCTATAGGTATTATTGCTACTGTTTTCATAAATTTCCTCCTTCTGGCCATTGCAGCTTGCTTTAATCTCCCTTTCTTGAAGCTATGTCCTCATAAACCAATAGTTTAGCAATAGCAATAGCACTTAGACTTATATACCACTTTAGAGTGCTTTACAGCTCTCTCTAGTGGTTTACAAAGTCAGCATATTGCCTGCAACAATTTGGGCCTCATTTTACCAACCTTGGAAGCATGGAAGGTTGAGTCAAACTTGAGCCTGGTGGGATTTGAACTGCCAAATTACAGGTAGCCAGCAGAAGTAGTCTGCAGTACTTGCACTCTAACCACTGCACCACTGTGGCTCAGTTTACTTAACCCTATGCCTCTGGATGGGAGATTAGGGACCATAGACTCAGGAGGCCTCATGTTAGCAGAGATATGAGGCAAATGACAGCTTGGCAATAGCACCTGGCCTTGACCAAGATAAGGGTTCAGGTACCTCTGATGCAACCCACTGAATCTTTTTCTCTTTCTTTTCAAAAACATTTTATATTCATCTATATGAATATAAAATGTTTTTGAAAAGAAACATCTATATGTAAACATCTATATGTGTATGTGATTTCACACATTTTATTCATATCATTATTTGAAAATATTCCACTCTTTTCAATGTGGTGCTTCTCTCTAAGTTAATTGTATTTTATAAATACATAGCCATCTAAAGGCAATGACAAAAAACCCCTATTATCATCAAGGTTCAGTACTGTTCAGCTAACCAATTGATAAAAGTTCTCAGAGCTGCAAGAGTGGACTGTAATTCAGTGACTGAGTTTATACATCATGTTAAACTATGGCTTGCTTAATAACCATTTATTGCATAAGCCATATAATGTACTACTCTAATGTTAAACTAAACCTAAGCAAATCACATACTGACTAAATATCATATGTTAACTCAATTGATGACAGCACACATGCTTTTCGGGAAGAAGGCCCCAGGTGAAATCTACGCATCTACGGCTAAAAAGGGAGCAGGTGTTTCGAAAGACGGCATCTGAAACCATGGAGAGAATTGTTGTTGTCAGGCAAAGCTCAGCTAGGAAGTGGAATCACCTGATCAGGTGTAAGGCATTCTACAATTCCCAAACTGCTCTAGCTAATTTACACTTACACAGCCCCAAGTAAACCTGTTTGTGTGTGAAGAGGTCCCTGGAACAGCTCTGATAAATATTAATGGCCCTCAGCAAGAATCCCATTATTTTTACTGGCTCTCAAGGATATTTTGCTGCTGAGTACATGACCATGTGAGACCACAGAGGTAATTCATGGAAGAACCAAAATTAGCTTTTATCAGGTTGTTAGATAAACAGAGGGCTTAGAAAGAAGAAAACTGTTTTGGCTCTTGATTCTTCTGCTATGCACAGGATTTCACAAAAATTCCCTTCATGGATGAGAAATTTAGCCTGGTGTGTTGGAAAAGCTTACTTTATTTTTCTTCCCTGTTAGATTCTGTTCCTTAATTCCTTCCAATCTTAGAATAAAAGCTTTGTGAATATAAGCCATTCATTCTCCTCATGCTTAATTGAATAGCTAAAGCTTTCACTTATTCCCTCCACATTTATCCTTCATGTTTTGCAGTCCTTGCTGAGAATGTGATTTGGGCACATTGTAGAACAAGAGAAGGCCATATGTACACACTCAATGGGGTGTTTGCGTCATCTATTTAAATTAGAAAAGAGATTTGCCCTTGTCATTGTTGCTGTAATTGTGTCACTCAGTGGCGCTTTTATCTACAGAAAGGGCTTATAATTAAAATGATGAATTAATCATAATGTAGGCATCTGGTCAAAAAGTCTAATCATTCCCTATTGGCCACAAAGTGTTTTGATGTTCATAAATTCACAGTGAGCACCATTCACACTAAGTCTTCTACTGAAACTCTACCAAAACAAATGAGACTAATAGCATAAGAGCAAAATTGTGTTTTTGCACAGTATCAAATACCAGTGGAACTTTGGAAAGAATAGTTCCAATTAATAAATATAAAAATGACGTCAGGGAAAGATGCTTCAGATGTTTTGTTAGCCCAGATTTTAAAGCAGCTTTCTTCACCCTTATGCCTTCGAACTTGTTGAGAAGAAGAACCAGCCAGCACGGCTTTAGCGGCTGAACATTCTGCTGATTACAGTTCAACCATGTTTTAGGCATCATAGTGGGGAATATCATTTTCATAATGCAGTGTTGATTTTATTATTTTTCTTACTAGTATGACATACTAGTATGTATGTTTTCTATAATAAAACAGGAAGATTGAATATAATCATCTAGTACTTAAAATCCACCATTCAGAATTTCAAATTCCCTTTCCTAGCCACCCTAAAGTCAGTTGGGTAATCAATATTTTTTTCTGGCAGTATAAAAGTAGAAAGAGGACTAAGTTGATTGTTCAGGTACCAGATAAGAGTCTTGTATTTTTATCGACACAATACCTTAGTCAGCCCCACTATGGTATATAACTGCTGGACTTGTAACCCACTAGAGATGTAATTTTTATTAATTGCAGTTGGTCTGGCAATCTTATGTAATGTAAGAAAAGAAAGAACAAAAATGATGTATCCTGAGTGACTGCTATTCAATTTTGGTGGGATTCATTTTTTTTTACTACTGGTTCTGTGGCTTGGTGGAAGTGGCAGGGGAAGGATACTGTAAAATCTCCAGTCAGGGATGGTATTTGCTGGTTCTCCGAACTACCCAAAATTTCTGCTATTGGTTCTCCAGAACTGGTCAGAACCTGCTGAATACCACCTCTGCTGCTAGTGTTAATTGTCATTCTGTTCTGTTCCAAGATAAGCTTCCTATAAATGTATGTCAGCTTGTTCCATCACTTCAGTGTAATAGTGTAACAAAGGCATATAGCATTGAGGTTGTCTTGTTTGAGAGAGCTTTCTAAGATAGCAGGGAAAGGTGAATATTTTATGAAGGAAATAGATGACTTGATTTGTTGCAATGGTGCAACAATTATACAATTTTTATATTTCTTTATAAGGAGTTCATGTAGATAATTTTGCTAAGTTTATTTATTAAACAAGGATGCCTGGGAAATGAACAAAATAAAAACAAGACGTTAAACTATCAATTTAAAACAACAAACTGCATTGTTTGGGGTTGTTTTGTGCCATTGAGATTCCTGGCAGCTTCCCGGGGAAGTCCCTGTAGATTTCAGAAGTGGCTTGCTATTGTCTCCTTGATCCTCTTTTAGATCAAATTCCAACTTAAGTATTGCATCTAATTCTAGACATAATTTTGAAAAACAATTCAGAGAAATTAAAACAGATTTACATAACAAGGACAACAAGGATAGTTGAGGAACCATAAATTACAGTTCTATGGGCATATTTAGCATTAAATGGGTATGTGTTGTTTAGTCTTGAGAAGAAAGCAGGAATATGGGAAAACATTTTTGAAATATTTGGAAGGCAGTTCAAGACTTGTGGATTCAGGTCCATTCAATTAACTTTTCAAGCATTGATGAGACAGATACTGCATATGCTAGAGATTCTTTAGTTTGGATTCCTGCACTCCGCAAGTGCCTGGGCTCAGTGGCTTAGATGGGAAGAAAGGAATCACCTGAGATGAAATATAGTAAGTGAATTCCAGTGATCAATCAGATTAATGAAATATCATTCATAAAATATCATAATGAGTGAGCTTATAGTGACTTTGTAAAGGAAGAATAAAGTTGAAAATAAACAGATGTGCAATGTTGACTGAGAAGAAAAGGAAGCTAGGATAGAAATGGTTGAAAGGCTAAATGTGAAGGATTTTAAAATATAAAAACCTCAAAACATTGTGTGGCTAGAGCACATAAAGTGTGTGCATGTGTGTTTTAAATTTTTACTCCTCCTGTGCTTATCATAAAGTTAAATGAAGAACTATCAGATTCATATATAGTGCAGAATGGCCATTAAAAAAAATCCGTAGGAGGAAAGTGATTCTAAAAAAGTATATGAAGAAAGGGGATAGATGAGGAATGTTTTTTTAAAACTAATAAATACATTTCCAACTTAAAAAAAGATTAATACATGTGTAGCTACCAAATTAATGTTTCTTTATTCCCTTTATATTCATGTCTACTACTTAGTAATTCTGTGTTGACTAGAAAAATTTTGAACAATTACTTTTTTCCTAGGTTTTCCGCAAGGTGTTTGTGTTCACATCACAGATACCTTCAGTGTAGAATGACCAACTCTTTTGTATTTATTTCAAATCATTCTAAATTTATTTGTGTATTTATTTCCAGTCATCCTAAATTAGATCAAGGCAGAGTTTGGCATTTTGGTTAAGTTGGCTAAGCAGCTTATCCCATTTTTGCTGTGTCTAGCCCAGTGTTTCTCAACCTTGGTGACTTTATGATGTGTGGACTTCAACTCCCAGAATTCTGGGAGTTGAAGTCAGTACATTGTATAGTTGCTAAGTTTGAGAAACACCAGGCTAGACACAGCAAAAATGGGATAAGCTGCTTAGCCAACTTAACCAAAATGCCAAACACTGCTTTGTACCGATTTGACTTGGTACTCTGGAAAAATTCTACAATGCACCTTTCTCTTTATATTCAATCTCTGGGTTTATCCATGTTGCTCAGTTATCCATGGCCAGAGTAGGCCAGTAATGAAAAATTTGCCCTAGACTTGTACCACTTCCATTGTACAAGGAATATCATATCTGGAATGTAAAAATCTGGACAACCAAGAGATGGCACCAGGTTTCTTCACTATTTTTCTTGTTATTTAGTGAGTGTCCAAATGCTTCTAGCTTAGACGGAATAATCCTAGCCGCCAAGATGCATTGCCAGAGGAGACAGAAACAGAACAGATGAAAAAGGGGGAGAAACCCAAGTTTGCCAAAAACTGGTTAGAAGATAAGTATTTTTTTTAAAAAAAAAAAACCTGGACTGCCCAGCATAATTTCAGACATCTGGCCATTCTCCATAATATTATTTGTATGTTTTTGTTTTTCAGTTCCAAATGATAGCAAGGTCATTTTAAAAAGTCTAAAGAGCTTCTAAAAAGTAAATTAAAGCTTATTCAAGAACTACTTATTCCTACATTTTGATTTTACACATTTACAGTTTGCCATCATTTGTATTCTGTTCATGGGCTTCTGAGAGCTGATGAAATCTATGTGCTATTATGAATAAAAATAGCTCTACCATTAGCAAACTTTCTACTTATTGTGGAGCAAAAGTACACAAAGGGGGTCTGCAGATAGTGCCTGCTTAATGGGTATGTTCAAGGTTAGCTTTAATCAGGGTTATCATTTACAGTTCACAGGTGCATTGTTATGATACACATCTTTGTCACTTTATGTGAAAATCTGTCTTTGAAAATAAAAGTGATAGGAACCATTAAATCATACAAATGTGCCAATAACACATGGCGTTTCTTTGCAACATCCTTTTTTTGTTTTTATAATGATAAAATTGAGGGAATATTCTAAATAGAACATCCAAGTGGAACAAGTATGCTTTAAAATTATTTAAGATAAAGAAAAGAAATTTCCAATGTACTTTTTCTGGTCTGGCCACTAATTTGTAAGCAAAACAAAGATGTTGCCATATTATATTGCATTTTCCACAAAAATTACCAGCTTGATTTATCAGTATTTGAAGTGACACCTCCTTCATTTTTCTCAACTAGAATAGATAATACATCCTGTGACAATACCTTTAATACTGTAGAAATTTAGCACCTATCCTTCTCCTAGAAGAATGAAATATTCTAGGAAATATTAAAAAGGCAGAATATTATACCTCCCTGGATGAGAAAAGGAGAAATATGCTCTTGGAAAGCAGCCCCCACCTTTGTTAATAGCCCCAGAAAGACTGGTGCCAACCTATCAAAAGCCTGGGCCAGCTTATCTACAAAACAAAAGACCTTCACCCTCAGGACATAATAGGATTAGCCCTCTACGTATCTCACCACATGGCACCTGGGAAGATTGTATCACCAGCAAGGTTCAACCAAGCCTGGGACTCAAGACAACATAAAAAGTTACCCCTGTATGGCCCCATGGGAGCCTGACAACCAATCAGAATACATGCCCTTGCCACAGGAACAGGAAGAAAGTTCAAAGCCCAAGAAAGGGTCTCTCTCTCTTTCTCTCTCCCCCCCACCATGTGCTCAATTGCCCAGGACTTCAAACTGTGTGGTCCTGTCCACCATTAAACCATCTTTCCAAACAGCCTCCATGTTTCCAGTGTCTTTCTCCCACTTGGAACTGAACCCAGATGGACTAATCCCAGGTTCTTGAAAAGATGGATAAAAATTCCAAATTCAGCCTAAATAAACCATAATTTAACTTGTATGTTGCCAGATTCTCAAAGAATCTGGGTTGCTCACAACAATAAAAGAAATTCCAATAATATCAATTAAAAAAGGTGGCAAAATCTTTCATCTACTAATACTAAATACATTTGTCTGGCTGATGATTTTATAAAATAATTTTAAATACTGTTTTGCATGATAATATATGTGTGCAAAATTAGTCATGTGGATCATACAATTGAGAGTTATTGTGTTCAATTAACATAGTGGATTGAAACTAGGGAAAGCTGGATTCAAACTCCACTTGAGCATGAATGACTTTGGATCAATTAACACCTGCATTCTGAGCATGTAACAGACAGTCTCAAGGAGTGGCCGACAAATTGAACAAATCCTTATTTTGTTTCCTTTTTAAAAAAGTGTCCAGTATTCCAGGGTATTATTGGCAACTAGAGATGGAATAAAAGCTACATTAAAAAATGACATGGGAAAATGTTCTGTCTCACCAGTATCCACAGGTGAGAATCTTAAGTTCCAAAATTCAAATATTCAAACAGACAAACACAGACAAGGCAGAGTTAACAGTTTCTGTTTACACAGTCCTTGGCAGTCTTCCTAGAATCTGTCTGGCAAGTCCGAGCTGACCACAAATCACGAGACTGCAGCCAAGAGAGTCAAAACGTCTTCTCCGAATCCCAAAATACACTTTGCTTCAGACAAGGATTAAGGGCCAGCACACCTCCTTAAATCCCCTGGAGGGGCGTGTCAGTCTCTCTAATTAATCTCTGGCTTGATGTCTCCTTTCAGATTGTGATTGATGTTTCAATCTTCTTCTAGTCCTAGCATCAAGCCAACATCCGTCAGTCTCGTCATCACTCGAAGCCTCTGGCTCATTCTGTGGATCAGCTGCTGACACCTGAGGTATGAATGAAGTGGAAGGTTCTGGAGACGATCGTGTCTCCGACACTCTCTCATCCTCTCATCTGTGTCCTCTGATACCTCAGACTCCAAACTCATGGCAGGCTCAAACCTTCCATCTTCAGATGCATCAGATTCAAAACTCCTAGCAGGCTCAATCCTTCCAGTCACACCAGGAAAATATATAAAATTGCTTTTTAATAGCAATATTAATTTAGGAAATTAATTTAGGGAAAAAAATGTCTCCTGAGAAATTTCCGCTCAACTCTTATTGTGAGTATTTAAACCAGATTCTATAACCAAGATTTAAAGATTGTTAAGAGTGAGATACATTTATCTACAGTATAAATCCTTGACCTATAACCATATGTTTAGTGGCCATTCAAAGTTAAAACAGCACTGAGACAAAAGTGACTTATGACTTTCCTTCTATTACATATTAAAGGTAATGTGTGATCCAGCTGTTCCACATAGATGTTTATCTGGATATCCACATTGTATAATCTGTTCCTTTATTTCCAGAAAGAGAGAGAGATAATTTTTTTTTTGCAAAAAACAAAACCAGGCTTATGGAGCTCATTCATTATTTGATTTCCCCAATAACTGGAATTAAATAACATACTTTATTTTAGATGGTATATGGTAAAGGAGAAAGCAATGTTGCAGTCCTATTACCAGACAAAGATGTATGCCAAAGTTCTGGATTTTTATTAAAGGGTTTAGTTATGACAAACACTATTGGGCCCATAAAATATACCAAATGTCTTCTCCAATATTCTTTTCTCCTACTACAAAAATAGGAAAGCTATGGCCCTCTGTTCATTCCCACAATTGCTTTGCTGCTGGTTTTACTGGCTATGGTTACTCGGAGTTCTAAACTAGCAAGTTTTGGGAGACCACAGATTCCCTAGCTCTAATATAACTCATTGTTTCTGCACGAACCTGTTCAACCACACCACACATTGAAATTCATGCTTAGTTGAAAGGCTGCAATATCCTGAATATCCCCAAATTCAATAGTTAACAACTGATGTTTGTCATGTTGAAATACAGATCTACGTTTGTTTTCATGAACATGAGAATTCTGCCATATTAAGGACGATTGTTTCCTTGACCACAGAGTGAAGTAAAGTCAGTGTATCTATTTCAGATGTTTATTTGTTTATTTATTTTATTTATTTTGTCAAGTGATTATAAGATAACAGGTATAAGTGTAAACATAGTTATGAATACATGAAATGGATACATATAAGAAAAATAAAAAAACAATAGGACTGGGACGGTAGGCACGTTGGTGCACTTATGCACGCCCCCTACAGACCTCTTAGGAAAGGGGTGAGGTCAGTAGTAGACAATCTAAGGTTAAAGTTTTTGGGTTTGGAGAAGAAACCACAGAGTCAGGTAGAATATTCCAGATGTTGACCACTCTGTTGCTGGTCATATTTCCTGCAATCAAGTTTGGTGCGGTTTACCTTGAGTTTGTATGTATTGTGTTGCCATTTAATAATAAAATTTAAGTATTAATTGTATAGGATCATCATAAGCATGTTCCTTATACAATTTTAAATAATCTCATGTTTAGCCTAAACAGCTGTTTGAGAATTTCCTCTATTATTAATCTGTAAAAAGTTTCTAGTTTTAGCAAATCATAACTGTAGATGCCTTATTTAAATTTATAAGAAAGACCTGTGTGGGCTTTCTAAACCCTTTAAAGCATTCACTTCCATTTATTTGAATGAAAATCTGTTGTGGTATATAGAAGATCTTTCTTTGTGCAGAACCAATCAGAGAAGTGGAATATGTTCTTGAAGCAAATGGGGAGAACGGATGTGGTTTCATCTAAACAGGATTTATTTAAGGTTTAAGCAGACTTTTCTCCCTTGGGGAATTAAGCTGCCATTTAAATGTTTATTTCTGAATATTTTACACATCACTAAAATCACTTTCAGATGACTTAAACATATGCATGGTATTATTGTTTATGCTTTCTGTCATATCATACATTTTTCTTCAGCTGTTCTTTATTTTGAAATCTCTTTGATGTCTCTTGATTTAGGACTTGCCAAAATGGGAAATCTTAATCAAGGCAGCCACTACTTCAGAAGAGGTTTTTTGGCATTCAATCAGAGATTTAATTCTTTTTTAAAGTAAAGACGGGTAAAGAACTATAAATGCTGATCTCAGCTGTGTTATCATTTGATCTTTCCACAATTGTACTCATTAATACATACAGTATGTACTTTGATAGATTCACTTAATAGAAATTCTCAGTTGTTTTGCTAGAATTCTTGCTCTTACATGCTACTGCATAAGGGCCATTCTTCAGTGTTTTGCAAGCTTTGGCTTGCAGAAGATAAAGTGGGAATTTTTCCACAGCAGGCGTGAAGATTGGAAATATACTTCTCAAAGTCATTCTCAGTTGGTTTGTTAAACCATACTCAACCTTATGCCTTTGGGTATTTTTGCTTAAATGTAAACAAATAGTTAATGAAATTTTCTTTGTTTATGATGACCATTCTTGTCTTTGTAAAAACGTTTTAATTTAACTGTACAACATACTTTGTTTATTATGTTGTTCACTCTAACATTGCTTATGATAGATTACAGCAAATCTCACAAGATTTGGATAATACAGTAGATATATTTGTGCAAAGAAAAACATTTTTTATGATAACTTATGATCCACATTTTTCCTTTTATTTTGCTTACAGTAATAAGATTTAAATCTGGCCCCTTGGATTTTTGAAATTAAAAGTAACCCCCCATCCCTCTCATTTCATGAGAATGACTGACTATAAGTTGGGAATTTATTTGTATTGTTTATGGAAAGCGTTCTGTCAGAAGCTTGGTGTATGGCATGCCATTGTTTCTTTAGAAAAGATTAACCTCTCTCTTTTCAGATTTTGTGACATTTTGCTTATATTTACCATTGCACATTAAAGGAACTTCATGAGGATCATACTGTTGCATAAGGAACTCTGACAAAACAAATATCACCAAGGTTTGCTGCAGCTTTATTTCATAAAGAAAGCCACCCATTTTAGTCATTGGTCTACACCATTCTATGAGATTTGGGGTTGAACTTTCAAAACATTGAGTTTGTTCTTTATTCATTCTGTTGTAATCTGTTCTCTAATCTTTTAGACCAGGGCTGTTAAACTCATGGTCCGGATGTGTCCTAAGCTGGCCATGCCCACACCCGGTTTAGTGAAGGGGAAAAAAGTCCTGATATGTCATATGATACTGCTGTGATGACATGAGTTTGACACCCCTGTTTTAAATCATTTCTTGCTTTACAATAATCCATTTGTGTTTCATTTTCAGTTGATGGACAGATAATATGGTGTTTTTTTGTATAATTCTGATGCAATGTCAAACTGATTCTCCCTTCACTTGATGGCAAATCATCCATGTCCTGACATAACAAAAAAAATCTCTTGGCCATTTTTTTCTGTCCATAGAACTTTCCTCATTATGGCAAACTTGAGTTGAACATCGGTGGTCTTCCTAGTATTATCTCATGAATTTCATTTTTACTCCAGCTTTTCTGATGATGGAGACATGAACATTGACTTTAGCTAAGGCTAGAGGGGCCTACAGATTCTAGAAATTGCGAGCGAGTTCTTTAGGACTTCTTGGACAATTTGGTGCTACATTCTTAGAGTGATGTTAACAAATCAGCCCCTCTTGGAAAAACATAATATTTCTCAAATCTTCTTCCTTACAAAACAGTATCATTGATTAGGAACAGTATAAAGTTCCAGAGGTTTAAAGAAGTATTGTAATATTTTCCAGACTGATAGGACTCAGAATCTTTGATATAGAGATCTTTAAAAACCTCTAGTCATAATGTGTTCTTAGAATCTCTGTGGTGAGACCTTCACTATGATAATGGCAAATAAAGTTTGAGATACAGGTAGTCCTTGATTTAGGATTATTTATTTAACAACCATTCAGAAGTTACAATGACCTCATAAAAATGACTTATGACCTGTCCTTGGAGTTATTACAGTCACACTACCCCTACAGTCATCTGATTACAATTCAGGTGCTTGGCAACTGGCTCACATTTACCAACTGTTGCAGCATCCCATGGTCAAGTAATCATGATTTGTGACCTTCCCAGCTGGTTTCTGACAAACAACATCAACTGGGGAAGGTGGATTTGCTTAATGACTGCATTAATTATTTAACTACCACATGATTTACTTAATCATTACTGTAAAAATGGTTGTAAAATCAGATCAGTCATGTGATAACTCATTGAACAACTGCACTGCTTAGCAACTGAAATTCCTGTCCCAATTGTGATTGTAAATTGAGGACTACCTATATTTACGCAGGCAGACTGGTCCAAATAAGCCCTTATTGTTTAATGAAGTATTTAGACAACTAGTCCCCTTTAATTCAATTAATCAGGGATTTTAAAACATTATCAGTTTAGGATACTATTATGAGTTTCTATCTTTCATGTATTTCACAATCAATTACTAATCAGGTCAGTAAGATTCACCAGTTGTTAATCTTCTCTGGAACGTAACATTTTCCTAAGTAATGTACAGTTTTTGTATCCATGTGGGTCCTGAAAAAGGCCATTTTTTTCTCATATTACCTTGACCATCTCTGATCCTTCTCAAAATGTCTCTTGTCTCTCTGCTTCTGGATTCTAGGGTCAGGTGCTGACATTCCAAGTACGGAACATTGTTCATATCCTTTGTTGAGCTGATATTGATAATAAGTGATGTTCATCTTCCTTCTTACCCCCCTAATAGTATTTGAAGTCAGCATCAGGTGCCAGATTTGGAAACTTCTATAGTTGTGCTGTAATGATTACACAGTGGAAAGTATCCTTGTCCTCAAGTTTGTTGAAGAACATGGGAGATTTTAAACATAGCATTGGAGAGGATCATCATTTTATCCTTTACTTTAGACAGTAAACTATCTTAGTCCTGCATTGATTGTATTTATTATCTCTCAACTGGCTTGTTGTTACTTAATTGATCTTAATGTTTTTGAGGCATAGTTTTGCTGCTGCTTATTTTTTTTTCACTTAAGAACATTCCACTCAAATATTGATGTAGAAATGCCATCTGTGAATAAATAATAAACAGCACATATAAAGTTTATAGGCAACTAATACAAAAGAGGTTCCTAGCATTTTAAGAACCCCAAAATTGGTGACCCTTCTAAATTTCAGAAACAGGTGTGAAGTTTCTCAGAGAAGGTCATACAGCACTATCAAGAATGATCACTCTTCATTTTACAAGTTACATCTTTATACTATATTTCTCAACATGACATAAATCAGCATTTCCCTTTTATATCCCCTGTATTAAAACAGCAGCCCTTATGTTTGAATGCTCTGGAAAATAATTTAAGACATCAGACACAAGAAAACTTGATACATTTCTTATCTCATGGTGAGAGGACTACATCAGACCCTGTCTCACGTTGTGATTAATTGATGCGACATTTGATTACATCTAAAAGAAAATTTGGGATGTTATAGCCAATATGAGGTGAATCATCAGAAAATGATTGAAAAGATTATGGTTATTTTCTTAGTTTCAAAGAACACATTAGAGAAAATACCTTTGTTAGCTCTTACCTTATTAATTTATACAGCACCACATAATGTTCTTAGCTGGATAAGAAAATAAATACTTATGAAAATCCTAGCTATTAATCTCTCTCACACACAGTCTGCAGAAAAGGATAAGTCTACTCTAGCCCCCAGTCAGTGTCTGGAAGATAAGGGTAATAATTACAAATCCTCAGTTTTCATGATGATGAAAAGAACATCTGTATCATTTAAGCACACACAGCTTTTTAAAATTTTATAATTTTTGATCTTACGAATATCCAATAAGATTGTTAAATTTTTTTGACTACAACATCCTTGAAGAAAGTCAGCTATTTCTAAACTTCCTCCCCAGTATAGGTTGAACAGTTTACTTGCCTCATGAGAGACTTTCTGTCATAGAGACATTAGTATGAATTTTTCTACTTCTGTTTTTTTTGAGAAGGAATACATCTCCAAAATATCCATGGGGGATGGCTCTTTGAATTAAAAGTTGACTAAAATTTGTTCAAAAACTTTGGAAAACTTTAATTTCTTATTAAACAAAGAGTTCAAGTGCTAGTTTCTGAAACCACCCATGGTACTGTTTGAGCTTGGTTGTTTGCTTGCAGACACAGTGATGGTGCTACCTAGTTGGGTACTGAAATATCTGCCAGCAAACAATCAAGCTTAAAGAGACCAAAAATCCAAAGGCTGCATCTGTTCCTGATCATTGGAAAAATATTATTGTTTGTCCTTTGTGGAAAGGGAAAGGCAGCAAGAGTAATGCAAAAACTACAGGGAGATTAATTTGTTAAGGAAATTAATAGAGCTCATACTACAAAAGTATAAGATATGCAAGAATAATATTTGGGAAGAGCATATGGCTTTATGGAAGCAGGATGTACAGACAACACATTTGAAAAATGTATGAAGGATTTTGAATATTTGTTAACTAAATTCACTAGGCTTGAATTATTGAATATTTTATGTAAATATGTTATTTATTTATCAAATTTTTATCTTACTATCTTACCTAAGTGACTCTGGGTGATTTACAAACAATATCAGAATATTATATAAAAACTTGATGAAAATATGAAGTAGAAAGTCAGTTGCTGAATGCACTAAGATCAATCTACAAAAATTGAAATAAAGCATGGGTGATTGATGGAATATTTGGTTCAACACTATTCAGGGAACCAGAAGAGGTTGCATGATGCTCCTTGGTTATTTAATCTATTCATGGATAAATGTATGAAATGATTGTGATGATGTTAGGAGTGTGTTTTTGGGGTGTGTGGAAGCATGAAGACTTCTTCATGCAGTAGACGCTCTATTGTTAATTGAGAATCTGAATGATTTTTAGCAAATGTTAGAAAAATTGTATGATGCAACAAATAATGATTAATTGCACCTAATATATCAATGGGGAAAAAATTAGAAGTAGATTTTTTTTGAAAGATGGAAAAGTAGAAAAAGAAATTATGAGATATGTAAATGCTTTGATGTAGTCTAAGAAGTTTTATAGAAAAGAGTAAAAACTGTTCTTTCAGTCAAGCTAGTAAATTTGGCCATAACACACTTTAGGTTTTTTTTTTATCTGCATAGGAAAAATAAATAAATGACTGTTCTATATGTATGGTATACATTTTTCAAGTTCATTTGCTGTATAGTTTTCTTTTTGACAAATCAGATCCTCTTTTAAACCTTCATTGAAAGCTTCTATGTTACAGAGTTCTGCTTAGAACTATTTGGCTCAGGGTTCAAAAATCTGATGATGACGAATATAAGAGACTTGAAAAAGAATTACAGAAAATGCCACACAGAAAAGATGTCAAACTGAAACTGGATATGACCAAACATAAAATGGACTTAATAGAGAAAGAAGAATTGGCACAGAAAATTAGGAATGCTAAACAGAATTATTTTGAGGATGCAAATAAGCCAGGTAGATGGCTAGCATACAAATTGAGAAAGGAGAAAGAGTCGAGGAAAATACTGCAGTTAATAGATGACCAAGGTAACATTTGTTATGGCAGCAAAGAAAAAAAAGAAATTATTTATGATTTTTATAAGCATTTGTATAAGAAAGAAGACATTGATGAGGAGAAAGTTAAACAATACTTGCAGAATGTAAATTTACCTAAGATACCTAAAGAGATTGAAGAAATGCTAGAAAGCAATATAACAATGATGGAGTTAAGCCAAGCACTTAAGAAACAAAATATTGGAAAGGCACCAGGTCCAGATGGACTTCCTGTAGAATTTTATAAAACTTTTCAAGAATTACTTTGTATTCCACTGTTAGAAGTTATGAATGAAGTTATGGTAAAAAAGATAATTCCTAAAACATGGTCAGAGGCTTATATTACACTTATTCCAAAAGAGGAGGCGGACCTACTTCAAATCAAGAATTACAGACCGATTTCCTTATTAAATGCAGACTATAAAATTTTTGCTTCAATATTGGCAGAAAGACTTAAAAAGTATTTGAATAACTTTATCCACCCAGATCAAAATGGGTTTCTGCCAAAACGACAAATTAGAGATAATATGAGAGTAATTTTAGACACCTTGGAATATTATGAGGCGCACCCTGAAAAGCAAATGGCTTTGATATTTTTAGATGCTCAAAAGGCATTTGATAATGTAAATTGGAGGTTTATGGTACTCCTAATGGAACAGATGGGCTTTGCTAGAAGATTTATTCAAGCAATAGAAGCAATTTATAATGAACAAACAGCTAAGGTAATGATGGAAGGAGAATATACAGATTCTATTAATATAAGAAAAGGTACAAGACAAGGTTGTCCTCTTTCGCCTTTGTTATTTGTATTGACTTTGGAAGTGTTGAATAGAAACATTAGAGAAGATAAAACTATAAAAGGAATGAAAATCAAAAAGGAGGAATTCAAACTACAAGCTTTTGCAGATGACCTAGTCTTTATTTTGGAAGATCCTATAGAAACAGCCTCAAGCTGTTGGAAAAGATAGAGGCCTATGGGGAGGTGGCAGGTCTGAAAATAAATAGAGATAAAACAAAGATTTTGTCAAAGAACATGTTGCTGAAACAAAGAGAAGAGCTGGCAGAACTGTTAAAAATCCAAGTTACAAACAAGGTTAAGTATCTGGGGATATATTTGACATCAAGATGTAGTACATTGAAGGAGAATAATTATATTAAACTTAAACAACAGATAGCTCAAGATTTGAAAAAAATGGGAGAACTTACAATTGTCATTAATAGGAAGGATTTCAACAATCAAGATGAATATTTTACCCAGAGTCTTATTTTTGTTTCAAACAATACCAATTAGGCTTGGAAAAGAATATTTTGAGGATTTAAATAAAATTGTTTTGAAGTATATATGGCAAGGCAAGAAAGCAAGAATAAAGTTAAAGCTTTTACAGGATGCTAGATTTAGAGGAGGGTTTGGTCTGCCTAATTGGGAGTTGTACTACCAAGCTGCAAACTTGACGTGGGTTAAAGAATGGATAACATTAAGGAAAACCAGATTGTTGACATTAGAAGGTCATGATTTGTTGTTGGGCTGGCATGCTTTTTATGGTACAAGGGAACCAAAACACAGGGGTATTTTAGAAGACATTATATACGGGAGTCTCTGTGGTTAAATTGGGAGAAGATAAAAAAACAGTGTTATTTGAAAATTCCAGTCTGGTTATCGACGATAGAAGCGTTCTCTTATCCTATAATCTATAAAAAGGAACAAACAGTTAACTATGGGGAATTATTAGATGAAAAGGGTGAACTTAAATCGATGCAAAAACTGGAAGAGCAAGGTATACAGATGAATTGGTTTTCATATTTGCAAATACATTCAAAGTATTATGAGGATTCCAAAGCAGAGGGATTTTATGATAAGCAAACTGACTTGGATAAGATTTTGATGGGTACTGATGAAAAGGTGATTAAAAAACTGTATGGTTATTTATTGCAAATTAAGCTTGAGGAAGAACAGGTTAAAGAAACTATGATTGCGTGGGGGAGGAATTTTGGATATGGGATTGATTTAGAGAAATGGCAGAAATTATGGTCGCAAAATTATAAAATGACAATGTCTACAGCCTATAAAGAAAACTTGTATAAGATGTTTTACAGGTGGCATTTTCCCCCGACAAGGATAGCAAGAATGTTCAAGAACAAATCTGAAAAATGCTGGAAGTGTCATCAGAAACCTGGTTCATACTATCACATGTGGTGGACTTGTGAGGATGCTAGAAAATATTGGACTAAAATCCACATGTGGCTGGAAAAATGACGAAGAAGCATATAGACTTGAAACCGGAGTTTTTCTATTGGGAATCCTACCAGATACTTATAGTAAAGAGTTGAAATATTTGATTGTAAATGTATTGACTGCTGCTAGGATTGTATTTGCAAAAAATTGGAAAAATGAGAGAATTCCATTGCAAGAAGAAGTTGTAAAGAAAATTTTGGAATGTGCTGAGATGAGTAGATTGACTTTTGAAATTAGAGAGCAAGAAGATAGACAATTTTATTTAGTTTGGGATCTTTTCTATCAATGGTTGAATGATGAAATATTAAAATATAAAAGTTAGATAATAAGGAATAATAATGACTTTATTTTCCTTTTCTTCTTATTGGTTTTTGATACTATATATATATAATAGTTTTTCTGTTTCTTTCTTTTTCCTATTTGGGATAGAATTGGTATGATTATAAGATTTGTTTTAGAATAAAATATTTAAAATATAGTTATCTCATAAAGGCATGACCGAATAAAAGTTTAGTCAAATTTTTTTTTCTTTCTTTTTTAATAGCGATACTATGATTTATTAATTTGTATTGATAAGAGTATTATATAAGGTAATTGTAATTGTGACTATGAGGTGAATGCACAAAACTGATGGACCAACCGACTTACTGTGTGTACAAAAATATGGGGGAGCTGATACTTTTATGTTTTGTCGTTGTGTTTTGTATGTTAAAAAACAATAAAAAATTTTTTTTAAAAAATCTCTCTTTTGCTAATATGTATATAAAAGTTGATGTCAGACCAAGACTTCCTTTGAGGGTCTGGGCTCAGATTGGATGTTGATAGTCCAGCAACCTTGAAAGAGCTGCAGGAGAACCTACAGTCAAGGGGCTCTTATAACTGATATTCTTCCAGAAAAAGAAATCCTCAGCACAGAATGTCAGAGAGAAGACGGTTACATAGAGGTTTTTTTTTTTTTAAAAAAAGCATGAGCAGTGCATGCAACCATTTTGACCCCATGTGCAATTTTGCATATTCCAAACAAGATAAGCTTTGCTAGCATGGGGGAATCAAGGTCTTCAAGAGGGAGAATGCAGTGTTGTGATCAAAAGTCACCTTCACTTTTGTACATCCTGAAACATCACAGCATGCACAAAAGATGTGGGGCTTTGTGGGGCTTCATTCACTTTCTTGCACATTTTGACACAACCTTCCCTAAACGTTGCTTTTGCTACTTTAGTAAGGCCTAGCTGTTCTAGTTGTCTAATATTACAAGAAGAAGATGATGGTGGCTAAGGAAACAGAAACTATGACTTTGATAGGGATAGTTTTCATGGCAATTTTAAGCCTCAATTTTTTTTACTTTTGTGAATTCCTGAATCCCAGTGAGTTGAAAACATTAGAGTGAGAAAGCATCGTTTCTGTTGCCCTACCTATAACATTTTGTAATTTTTAAAACATTTTGTAAATGGAAATACTGTTTAAATAAATCACAGCCAACTTGCTAATGAAGTGTAGAACATTTTAGCTCAATACCTCTGGAGAGGTGGTGATAGAATTACTTCAAGAAATGTTTCTCTTATATTATATATTCCCAATAAAAATGTACATGTTTGTAGGCTCAAATATATAGCATTTTTTGAGCAGCAATTTGCTTCAATATATTCAATAGCTTTACCTGATAAATTCCCTTTCATCATCTCTCCACAAATATTTTTCCATAAAAGAACTGTACTTGCATTGGCAACTACATTTATATAAACTCATGATGTGTTATTGCTTTCTCAGATTTCTTTAAAAAATCAATTTTTAAAATGTCTTATTCAAATGCACACATGGTGAAGAATAAACATATTATGGACTGATGCTTCATTGAAACTTACAGAAATTCAAAATCTATAATTGCTACTATTTAATGAAAGTTAAAATAGTGAATAAAATATCCAGTGTCACTCTCTGATACACACTTGAGTTTCTGCTAACAGATTTGTTGAATCTCCACTCTCCATGGACACTTTTCTTAGTGAAAAAAACTAACTTGGGAATAGGTTGAATCCCAAAATTTGGTTTGAGTCATTAATACAGTGCATGTTTTGTGAGGAAAAATGCTCAATGGAAAAGCCACAGGATTTGTGAGAATATTGGAACCATTAGAAAACAATATGTTTCTTTTGGACCAATTATCAGATGTACTCCATAATTAATCCATTAAGAACAGCAGGGAATTCTCTAAGGAAAGAAGTGAGTTGCATTTGATGAAAGAGATGCTTAAAGGACTTTAAAGAATTCCCAAGCATTTGTATATGTATGCAGAAGTATGTGGGAAACATTCAATAAGCAACGTATTAAAGAAAAATGTGGGTGAGAAGAGAGAATTGGCCTTTCATCCTATCAAACCACATAACATAAACTTTGCTTTGCCTTCAGGATTTTGCCTTTGCTTGTCTGTCTCCATTTATGATGTACATACTGAAACATAAAATATACTATAGCTTTTCCATACTATAGCTTTACCATGTTAGTTCCATAGGGTTATAATCTTCAGTGCATGCAACACTGAACTACCCAAGACTACCATTCCCCTTTGGTATATTTGCTCAATTATTAAATTGGTATCCCCCCCCCCAAAAAAAACAGTTTAATCAAGTTTAATCACATGGTAACAGCAAATGAGAGGGATACTGACATCTTTCAATAGGATCACAAAATTCTGCTTAAAGGGAGTGCTTAGCATTTCATAAGATCACCAACTTGAGATTTCAACATTTTTAGTATGAGGTTAGTATGAGATTCCACTAAAAATAAATAAAATGACATTTGATGCAAATTCACATTATTTTTACAATTGGGTAGGTAGGCCTGAACCATCTGTGAGATATATCATGGTTGCCCCAATGTTAACATAATAAGTAGAGGAGATTGTTTTACGTTCACTGAAGTCATCTTCAGTGGACTCTCTCATTGATACAGGCATACCTGGATTTACATTTAGACTGCTTTCAAGTTATATTTATCCTTTGCAGTGATGTCTGTCAAGTACTCTTCAGAAGCACTCAAAATTATGCCAACTGAGAGATGGCCCCATAGCACCTCTTCTGTCTTCTGGCAGTATTTTGTTTATACATGCTGAGAAAAAAGTATAGACAGGTCTTCACCAACAGGATAATGGTATAATATACATAGAATATAAAGGTGTATGTTTATTGCTGAACTTGCATTTCAGTGTTTCTTATAAATATATTTGATATATTTGATGCTGCTTCTTCCCACCATAGCTTGACTTCTTTTTCAATATCAACTTTTAAAAGTCTGCCATACTGAACTCTTTCTCTCTGATAAATAGATGACATTCAATGGACTATTTTTCAGGACAGTCACAGAAATGTGACTAAAGAACACTATGGTCCTTGCCATGAAATATAAACAATGAATCAGAAAAGACAAAAAGCCTGAGGATTTTAACCAGGAGCAGGTTATGTAGATTGATTTCTGTGAACTACTGTAGCCAAATCTTCTGCTCTACACAGATCAGAATAAAATAATTATTTTATCTGATTAATGTCTGTGGATTTTCTGTAGAGCCTACCAGGTTCTGAATAAGACATTTAGATTCTGCACAGCCTAGACTAGAACAAGACCAGAACAGGATGTAAAGTCTGACAATATCAATACATTTCATGTACAACTAGAATATTGAGGTGAATCATCATACAGGGCATTATTCAAGCATAAATATTTTAGTAACCCATAAAGGCTAGTTTAAGGCTTTTGAAATCTGGACTGTGTTTAGATAAAACCTTCAGAAACTCAGTTCTTGCTTTGGTATTAATACCAGCTGAGCAGCATAAAAAACATAAAAACACAGGCTGGATCAGATTAAAGCCCGTGAGTCTAATGCTTTGTGTCACACAGTGGCCATCACTTGCATCCTGGAAACTTACATGCAAAACATAATGGAGATAAATTCCATTTCCTAGGGAGCCACAATAGGCTAATTACATGTGTGAGAAGTAATACTATTTAAAATGCATCCATATGAATGCAGAATGAATAATGCAGCCTGAGAAAGTAAAATATGAATTTTCAGATAGGGATCATATTTAACAACAGACCACTTACGTATATTCTGAAAGATATCATGGTCAGATTATGAAATATATATAGTTGCTGCTGTTAACTATAATAAACAAATGCATCTTAGGATATAAAGTAAATTTATACGGCCATATGCAGCAGTTAATTTTGTATACAAACCTGAAAGCATTTATACTTATCCCCCTTTTTAGAGAAACACTCTAAGAATTGGTGCCTACAGAGTGCTCAGAGATATTTTTATAAATAATGATGAAGCAGAATACTGGTTCTTTTGTTTCTGGGATATGATCTTCCAATTTATTTTATTTAACAAAAATAATAAAAATTAATAGACTAATTTCTGGTTCTGGATACAAAAATGAACCTAGGCTAGAGATCTAATTTCTTAAGAGGATAAACTCATCAGGAGCGTTGTATCTCTCTTACAACACAGTTCAAGACAGCATATATAACATCTCCTTTTATCTTCTTGTTGATTCTGCAAGATTGGTTTGGCTTCAGGAGAATGCCTGATCAAGGATCACTCATGGCTGAATGGAGATTTGACTCTCTAACCCTTTAAGATGAATGAAACTTCTTTAAAAAGATTTTTCAGGGCTGCACCCAGCAAATGAATTAAATAGAGTGTAATGGTATGGATTGTACTACTAAACTGAGCAGCATTTTATTTTGCAGAACTGCCAAAATTAAAAGAAAAAAACCCTTGGTCAAATATTACAGGTCTTTGGTAGTAAAAACAGATGTTTCATGATTCACAAATGAGTCAAGCAGAAGGTCATATGTACAGTAGCTTTTTTAAAAAATAATGGTTTCATCTGAACTATACTACTCCAGTTGAGAACATATTAGGAATAACAAGACCAGACACTTGCTGTTGAATTACCAAAGTTCACCTATTTATTTAATTTTATTATAACATATTTGTATTGACTGGTGTCTGAGATGTTATGGGCAGAGGTCAATTTAAAGTCAGTGAATTAGCCTTCATTTTTTTAAATTTTCAGTGGTGCTGTAACTAAACTATTTGTGGAAACACAAATAAGTGGCAGTTTTATGTTAGGATGCATTGAAGGGTCTATAGAATTGGTTGGAGGGTTTGGAGTATTTCTTAACTTCCCAGTTAAGAGTGGACAATGTTGGAACCTCAAGTGAGGAGTTTACCATTGATATTTAAGGATAGTTGATAGTTTTTTTCTGTTGCAGTGGATTTGGGGCAGCCTGGAGTTAATGGCTGCCATGAAAACTATAGCCCTGACCCAATTAATTGAGGGCCCAAAGCATGTGACATGGTTATTTGGTTATTTGGTTCTTTACTTGGGGGCAAATTAATGTTAATCTGATGAAGATTCTAGTCACCATTGGAATGATGAGGTTACCAGTGCACTTGACCAGACTGCATTGCAACACACTGTATCCTCTCATAGATCTGCTGCAGCTACTTGGTTTACTGAGAAGCTCAAGGAGACATAGCAGTCAAGGAGTGTCATGGAAGAAGACTTAAATCTCACAGGGCAACTAGTTCAAGTCTATTCAGTGGTGAGTCAAGTGACAAAAAAGATGCAATTTGCTACTCTGATTTGATTCTCTGGGTGCTGCCCTGTGGCTCTTTAGGGCAAGTGGTTCTTTTTAGGAAAAGATGAATTCTAAGCATTTCTGAAGGGCAGCTGTGAAGAATTCTCTCAGCATTTGGCAATATGTTTGCTCAGCTGACCAGTGCCAATAAAGATGAGAGTGCCTTGCCAAGTGATCTGTGAGTCCTGTGGAAGTAGACAGGACTCTTTGTAGTGTAACCTCTGCCACTTCCTGCTTGGATCTTTGCCACAAATGCCTGGGTAAAGCCTCCTGTGTGGTAGTAGGAAGCTGGATTTGAGCAGTAGTCAATGCTTCTTTGTAAAAAGGACGTCTATGGAGATTCTCATCATTCAGGTCATGGTTGTCCCAAAGGTGCTTTTTCCAAAAAGGCAACTGGACTTTCTTGGTTTTTTTCTTTGAAAACATTTCACTTCTCATCCATGGATAAGAAGTAAAATGTCTTCAAAGAAAAAACCAAGATAGTTCAGTTGCCTTTTGGAAAAAGCACCTTTGGGATTGTAAAATGGACATTTGTTTTCTCAGAAAGAGTTCCTGGTGTATTCATGGCATCAGAAGAAGCCCTGGCTCAGTCTGGTTTGAATAATTTTAGGCCTATCTCTAAGTAAGAAAATATTGTAGAGGGGATGGTTCTGCAACTCCAGAAACCCCAGAGGAATTGAATTATTTGGACCTTTGGCAGTCAGATTTCAAACTTAGGTATTGTACTTAAATTGTATTTGTGGATAATCTTTGGAGAGGATCTTCTTGGTCCTATTTGATCTCTCAGTGTCTTTTGATCATATATCCTTCTGGACAGTGGTGCGATTCAACTGGTGTAACAACTGGTTTGGTGAGCATGTGCTTCGCGCGCTTTGTTTGCTTTGTGCGCATTATGAGTGTGCTGTAAATTTTAAAAAAGCCCATTTTCAACTTACCTTACTTACCTTCTACTGCAGCCCCTGGGACTAAACAGCTGAGGCACGCAAACCACTCTACCACATGAATCAGTTGTGCTAAACAATCAGGAAATAAAGCACAGGAAAGAGCAGGGGTGGGTGGGTGCAGCCAAATGCTCACCAGAACCAACAGTTCGCCCGAACTGGTCTGAACCGGTAGAATCCTACCCCTGCTTCTGGACCATCTCCAAAAGATGGTAGGGAAAGGGAAACTGTTCTGTGGTAGTTTTTCCTAAAGTGTTGTTCAAGTCAGAGCAGTGGGAGAAATTTGCCAAGAAATATCTATGCTGGGGAGACTAGGGTTAAGCATTAATATACTGATAAATTACAAACTTTAGCCCTGAAACAAATAGGCAATGTAGTAGAAATGGCTGGAGGCTGTTAACTGGATGGGGAGGCACATATGCAAATGAATCCCCCTAGATGAAATTGCTCTGAGTTGGTGGATTTATAATTCCAGAGAATCTTTGACCCTGAATGGAATTGTGTTCCTGTTTTCAGAAGTGATTGTAGTCTGGGCATGCCTGTAGACTCATAGCTTCTTAATGAACAGGAGGCAGCTGTGATTAGGAGAACTTGTGCATCAATTACATCTTTCACACCAGTGCTGGACATTCTTAGATCAGGAAGTCCTCGTCGCAGGCATTCATCTTTAATTACCTTCTGTTTTGATTATTGAAATACACCTTTTGTTGGGTTACCCTTGACGAACATTCATTCAGAAGCTATACTGGAACTAATACAGACTACAGAGGCCTGAATAGTGATAGCTATATCTCAATACAGATAGGTGGTCCTGCTGCTTCAGGATCTATGGATGTCATTCAAGGTCATGGTTGTCATAGTCATTGGGACTTGTGCAGAATATAAATTTAAATAATAATAAGACAGAAATGCCAAATCCATCTGAACTTCTGACTGATTGTGCAATAAAAAATAACAATAACAATAAGGCTGCCCTACATAGTTTTGGATGTGCTTATCCAAGTGACTACTTTCTCCTCTATTCATCTGCTTGGTCATCTGTCTGACCAGATTGAATAGGACCAGCTCCCTCCTTATGATGCTGCCTCCTAGAATTTTTGATTCCTCTTTCCTGTAGACATTCAGTCACCTGCATTCCTTCTATGTCTTATGAGAGCTATCAAAACTTATCTGTTCTGTCTAGCATATGAATGTAGCTTATTATGACTAAAGGTGGAGTCTGTGAGTGCATTTTCTGGTTTTTCATTTTGAGTTTGGTATTTTAATATATACAGTACTTAGAGTTATTTTTTCCTCTTTCTTTGAGAATACAATTTTATTTTATAATGAAATTGATAGCCACTTAGAGCTTTTGGGATTGATCAGCTTACAAATGAAGCAAATAAAGTAAAATAAATAAATGCTTTCTTAATGGAACTGGAAATAATGAGGAAATTATTCCATCTCTCCACAGGTCTTGTAATTTTCTGTGCGTGTGACAGATAGTTATACCTCAACTCATTGAGACCCCAACGGCCCTGAGGAGCACATTGTAGAATTCCCTAGAACCTTAAAGGTACCCCAGAGAGTTCATGAATCTTCTCAACAGAATTATTTTTCCTTCACACAGAGCCATTGTGATTGCAAAGCCTGCCTAAGAGATTTAAACATCTTCTCAACATCAATTTTCATACAGCCATCATAATTGGGGGGGAAAAAACCTGATACAACAATCTGAAAATTAAGCAAAAGTTGGAAAAGGAGCCAGTAAACTTTTGATAGAAGAGTGATATTTTGATAAAAAAGTAAAACAATGTTTTGGGTAGATTGAAATAGATCCTTTCAGCTCTGTCTTTCCGATATCTGAAAAAAAGTTAGAAGTATTGTGCCCTTGTTTTAAGTTGACTGTACATTCTTTCCTAATCAGAACCTACTGAAAATGGATAGAAAGAATATTATTTTTTTAGATTCTTCCTTTAAGAAAAAACTACTTACAACTGCAGTTCACATTATTTCTTTTGCTCCAATCTACTATATAGATACCATTGCCATTACGATGTTCAAATAATTACTGTCTCATCACCAGTGATAAATAATATGAATTTATATTGTGCTGAACTTCTACTAAAGATCAGCCCAAATATGTAACTAATAAAGATAATGTGTAACCCTCCAGCATTTTCAGAGTGCAGTTCTCACTATCTATCACTACTAACCATATTGATTGGACTAGCGAGAGAGTAGAAATTATAATCAGAAGTTAGGAATAATAGGAAGCTTCCCCCGCATTGTATACCTGTCCTATAAAGCCTCTTTATAGATTTATACTCAATGAGATACTCTTGATTGACTCCTGGAAGCAAGGCTTATATTCTAGTTATTCCCCAGACCTATTTAAAAAAAATTTTTTTTCACTGTTTAGCACAGACTTTATTAGGCTGAACATAATTCCAGTATCAATCTATGGCACAGATTTGTTTTGACTTACAAATTAATTTTGAAAGTGAATTAACTCTAAATTCAATCATTCATTTTTAATCATTTCAGTAGGACAGATTTGTTTTAGACAAAAAATGATCACCATCACTTGTTTTAAAATAAAAGCAACTTGTTTAATTATGTTTTCTCAATCCATGTGCAACAGAATGCTCTGATGAGACTTTGAGCATTTTTCTGCATGTATAAAGACACATGGTATCATATTTCAAATAGTATTCATTAGATTGTGGAAATGGCTCGGACAACTTTTTCCTTTTCCCACAATAATTTTCCAAGAAGACAGAGCATTTTGCTGTCTGAACATGTTAGACATTCAGATGAAGTAATATGAACATATTTCTGCTACTTTAATTTTTTACTTGTGCATGTTTTTCCTGGCTCAGAATCAGTGACCCAGTTCTTGTCAGTGCTTAGATCTTGTATTCTTTCCAAAGTATTTTGTTAATCTTTGTGTGTTTGAGTCTGTGTGCACACATATTTTCCCTCTCCCCCTTTACCTCTTGCATTATATCTTAGAGAGTAGCAAGCCTTAGCTGATGTTATTTATTAACAAAGTAATGAACTATTGGAAAGGACAATGAATGTATGGCTCTTGGAAACAAGTCTGATCTTATCATTGCTCAATGACCATTTTTAAATTTGTGCCCTCATATGGTCATTCTGTTGTCTGAGTCAAGATGTAGAAAGCAATTTCCTACATATTTTATATCTGTCAGAAATGAACTGAATTTAATTCAGAAATGTGTAATATATGGCAAATGTTTTGTTCCAGGCAGATAGTTCAAAAGAATATAGGAAAAAATCCATAATCATACAGCCAGGATGTTTTCAGAATGTCTACTTAATAGTCAATAGGTTAAAAACAGGACAGTTAAGATAGTCAGTAGTTGATTAGAATAAAATAATTGCAAATCACACAGAAAAATAAATGGCAACCCAGGAAGATACAGACTCATAAGTTGATCAAGGTGTTATTCTGAACAGGGATAAAATAGATAAAATAGATTTTGAAATTAATTCAAAGTCTAGGAAATCAGTCAAAGGGTATCTAGGAAATTTCATAGATCATTATAGAGAGAACCATTAAAAACCGATGGATTCTTACACTCTCTGTGTAATCTTTATGCATAGCCTGCCTGAACATCTTCTGCATAGAGATTAATACCAGAAATGACATGTCAAATCTAGAACCAGATATATAATCTCTTCTTGAAGTATAAATATAATATTGAGATGCTTTTCTTTCCCACAGATCTGCAACTTCTTTGAAGTGTATGTCTTAAATTTTATAATGGCTTGCCCATTCAAAGCTTGATTTTACTCAAGAGCTTTGGAGGGCCCACCTATCCCAAGGTAGATTTGGTGATCCACTACTAGTTTTTCCTAATTATTGAGTTAAAGCTTTCTTTATTTATCTTCCAGTTAGTTGAAATAATGCTGGTATAAAATTTGCTGTCCACAGTGCCAGTCCCCTATCCTGCCTACTTTGTCTGTTCCAAGTCACTTCTTATTTTCTTTTCTTTTGCTGCCATTACCTTTTAGCAAATGATCAGGCTCAAGCAAAACATTCACCAATCATACAGTAGCAAAGGGTTGGGCTAATTTCAGGACTTGTTGGGTAATCTTACTTCAATAGAGGATATAGATGGAGTAAGGATGCAGGTGACTGACAAATACAGGGGAAGTGGTGTAATAAACCAATACATCCTTTCTTCTTTCTACATGAAGCAATGAAATCTAATGTCCTGTCTTCTACTTTGCTGTTCATATTATTTCTATATTAGCACAGCTACTGAGACTTAATCCTGTTGATGATAAGAAATGTAATCCAGGTTGATGAAGGCTTGCTTCTGGATAATGTATGATTCCCAGCAATAATGTATGAAATATACTATAAGTTTCCCTGAGCAAATGTATAATATTCAGTATGTATTTCCTTTAACTGTAGAAAAGCAATTGTTGGTTAAAAATAAGTAAGGAAATACGATGATATCTGATTAATAATGTCTCAGCAGCAAAAATATTTATACAGTCTCATTGTATAAAAGGGCAGCATGCAACAAAGAAATTATGGTAGCCTTGAATTAAATAATTTTGGTGCTAGATATGAATTAGTTAAAGACAGGCAAACTTCCTCTTCTCCTGGAATGAAGGAATACAAAAACTTGCTGTGGTTTCTTACAGTAAATATAAACTGTAAGTGTGTTTATAGTTCTCCTATAGTATGATAATAAGAGGGATATGCTGACAATTAACATGAAGACCAGAAAGTTAAAGTTCTTTGTTTTTCAGAAGCAAAGCATTCCAAGACTAGTAGGTACATGTTATTCACTCAGTAGTGGAACATGCTTGGACCAATCACAGATAAAGAATAATGTGGGTGAGGAAATACCCCCATCTGTCTTTCATATTTTTCAATTATTCTGTTCAAGTACATGCATGAACTTTTGAAAGGAACCTATAAAAAGAATTTATGAATGGTTATGATTATACATCAGTGTCAGGTTCCAGCATAAATCACTGCATGATGGGCAGCAAATTCTGTCATTCTTTTACAATTAATTGACACTAATGAAGATTATATAGTTTAATGCATTCTACTGTCTGGGTGGTCTAGTCAAAAGCATGGCCACACACTGCAAGCTGTACCATCCAAACCATAATATGCCACAAACCAAGAGAAAATCATGACACTAAAAAAATAAACAAGTCAAGTAGCTTCAGATGGGTCAATAGTAAGTCAAGTGACATAACTACAATGTACCTCTCACATCAGACCATATCCATGTCAAGAGAAATTACACAACCTCATCTCTGGAATATGTTTTGATGATCAACCGGCTATCTTAATTACTCATGAGAATAATATTAAAGTCTCAATAGTAGGTAGCAGCCAGGTTTAGATTTATTTATGTATAAATAATAATTGGGAAGAAATTAATGCAGAGGCATGCTTGAGAACAAATAGGCAGACTTATTTATATATAGCCACCAATACATCTTAATACTCACTATAGTAGGGCTGTCAAACTCCTGGCCTGTGGGCCAGATGTATCATGTGCTGGCCACATCCATGCCTGGTTTAGTGAAGGGGAAAAAAGTCCTGGTACATCACGTGATGCCACTGTGACAACATGAGTTTGACATCCCTGCTCTATATGATACAGTTTTTAGTTTTTGATACTTCTATGCTTATTCTTCCTCAGTGCTGGAAAACAAATTTATACTGCATTGGAAAATCAACAAGGATCCAATTATATTTGTACGGTTCATTTTTACTGTACCATTAGTGCCCCATGCAGAGAGAGAGGAAAATAAATTTTAAGTGCAGGAATAAACCTTTAAGGATTTGTATAGCTTCACTTCCTCTGCTAGTGCTGATGGAGGTTGATGATTGCTTAACTATTCTGAGAATTCTATTCTATTCATAGTCTATTTAAGTCTTGGAACAGAATGGCTTTGGAATAAAATTTAATCATTATATGTTACCATTCCCAAGCATAATCTTGGGAAAGTTATAGAGTTGTCATGAGAACGGTAGAAAATGGCTGAATCCGAGAAAATGTTGGAAGGAAAAGTTTTTCTCTCTCTCTCTCTCCCTCTCTCCCTCCCTCCCTCTCTCTCTCCTTCCACCCTCTTCCCCCTTCTCTCCCCCCTCCCCTCTCTCTATGAACTGTATGTGTGCATGCCTTTGAGTCAGATTTTAACTCTGAGGGACTGCCTGGACTTGTCCCTGCAGTTTCTTGGCAAGGTTTTTTTTAAATAAATGATTTACCATTACCTGCTTCCCAGGGCTGAAGAAGAATGATTGGGTGAAGGTCATCAAACTAACTTTGTGTTGAAGGTGGCTCTAGACCTAATAGTCTTCCAGTTTCTAGCCTAGTGCCTTAACCACCATACCAAACTGGTGTATCATCAAACAGTTTACTTGAGAAGAAGTGATTCCTGATTTACTTTTAAGAAAAATAAGTTCTTTAGATAAAAACAGAAAAGGGCTAGGCAGCACAAGTAAATAATAGGAAACAACTTTAAAGCCAGCCATCAGCACATACCCCATCTCAATCAACATCTAAAAAGCCACATACAACAGGCAAAATAAATAGCACACACAGAACAGCTCACACTCTGCTTGAGAGAATTTCCCTGAAAATGGGCTCCAGCATGAGTCTGAAAGCTCGGAATACAAAACCTCTGGTCCCGGTGACTGACCCAGATTGGATCCAGAAAAAGAAAAGATTTGCAGAACCTGTGAATAAATAGAAACTGAGATCATTGCCTGGTTGTATTGATATCTGTGTGACCAGATAAGAAAGAAGTGTTTAATACTCCACCCATTTTTTTGAGCAGCATTACTTGGCATTCAGCTTTGTTCGGGTATTTTCCCATGTCATTGTAGTTGTGCTTTTAAAGTTGTAGCAACGTTTCGGCAGAATCTCATCTGCCATCATCTGTATTGATACAGAAGCCTGATGATGGCAGATGAGATTCTGCCGAAACATTGCTACAACTTTAAGAGCACAACTACAATGACGTGGGAAAATACCCGAACAAAGCTGAATGCCATACATGTAAGTACCCGCGAAAACTTGAGAAAACACACACACACACACACACACACACACACACACACACACATACACAGAGTAATAAATCAATTGCATATATCACTTCCCTCTTCATGGTTTTTCTTATGAAAACATATGCTTCCTTCTCAGTTCTTTGGAATAGAACGTGTCAAGTGTAATCAATATTGCTCTGGGAAGGCAGCTGTCCTTTGGTGGTTTTAGCATTCGTTTCATCTAGTCTCTTTTATACAGAACAATTTCCTTCCCAGAACACTTCAGAGAATGTGATGCAATAAGAACTTTTGGTTCCTATTTTTCCATCAAATATCAGATGACCTTTTAGCACATTCTTTCTGCTCTAGAAAGGTATGCACATTGTTTATAAAGCCCTGGATCTGCTCTACACTCAGTGGAAACCATAGCGACAGTATTGCCATAAAATGGCAAATAATTATTTGGGTCACAGTAGTACATAAAAAAGAGAGCAGATGTTAGCTGTAGGTTTATTAAAGGTCATTGATCTATAGTATCAATAGTAGAAACAAAGAGTAGGGAAAGAGGATGGAACTATTTCTTTTTAAAAGCATTCCCTAATAACTTTCTATCAGTGGAAATGTATCTTTGAGATGTTGGTAGTGAACAAGAATATCCTCCAGTTTTTAATCTCCCAGTTTTGAGGAGGACACAACAACATCCCAGTGGATGTTGGATTTAAATACTTTGCAGTGGTGTTATGCTTTCCCAACATGCCTTTATCTAGCACAAGAGATAAACATGAACAGACCTGGATGTTTGGGGCAGGAGAAGAAATTAATGAACAGACTAATAGCTATTTAGCGTGGACCAGGATTGGAAATTCTAAACAGTTGATGAAGCCCTTTGGAAATTGTGCTGCCCCATGATATTACATTGTAATATCTAATTTGATTGATCAGTGGGACTCTAATATGCAGCAAGAGAGAATGGATGAACCAATTAGAAAAAGAGAGAATGTGGAAAAGGTCAGAAGTGGTGGAGCCCTTCACTTTCTCTCTGAAAGATATCGGGTATTAAACGTCAACTGCAATCTTTGTCATGAAAATAAGGTAACAAAGCTTGGTGCGATCGTACCCTTTAAATAATAGCTGCGTCATTCATTCTTGTCAAGGCTCAAATAGAAAAGAGGACAGGAAAGAAATGTCTCATATTTCATTCAGTTATTTAAATGAACACATTAATTTAGTGAGGAGGGCTAGAATGAAATTTTTCTGCCTTGTATTCTGGTTATTTCAGTGTGCAAAGGAAATAAAAAAATTAAGAATACAATACGGGGAGATTACTTTAAGATTTTGCCTTATTC
Source organism: Pseudonaja textilis (assembly GCF_049901715.1). Taxonomy (NCBI): domain Eukaryota; kingdom Metazoa; phylum Chordata; class Lepidosauria; order Squamata; family Elapidae; genus Pseudonaja; species Pseudonaja textilis. The sequence continues at coordinate 40,627,251 of NC_141994.1, read as the reverse complement.
ATTCTAGTGCTCCAACCCTAGTAATTTTTGCTTTTCTCTTCACTTTTAGATATAGGATTGTGATTGGGCTGAGTCCAAGGAGGGACATGGGCCAGAGTCATCTTCTCTACCCTCTATCTTAAATCTGATTTAGGTTGTTGTTCTAGATCAGGGCTGTCAAACTCCCAGGCTGTGCTGGCCACACCCACGTTCAGTTTACTGAAGGGAAAAAAAGTCCCGATACATCACATGACACTGTTGTGATGATGTGAGTTTGACACCCCTGTTCTAGATCTAGAAATAAGAAAAATGATTTCTCTACTTTAGAAAATGTGGTGATGTTTCTATCCCAATGTTTATCTGCAACAAATTAGTGTCAGTATAGCACAGAGAGCAACAGGGGAACAGTCCAGTTATCTAAGCCAGAAGGGGCAATCATGCCTGTGGCACAATCAGGCCCATAACTCCAACCCCACTGGTCTATGTGACCTGACAGTGAGCATCTGTCCCAACTCTTTCTACTGTTGTTTGTTACAACCAAGTTCATCTGCTTCATCCTTTACTGAAGAAGGGTGGATGAATGAAGGTATTCCATGCTGTTTTTTTTTTCATCATTTCATTCATAAGTTTGTTTCTGCCTGTTCCTACATCTTTTTGGAATCAGATCAAAACAAATTAAAGCAAACTACCTTATCACTTTTATTTTTATAAAGAACTTTTTTTATATTTTATGAATTTGTGTGTGGGCTTTTTTTCCCAGGCAAGAATTGCATTAATATAATCAAAGAATATATGATTCCAGACATGATTTTATAATATGGCTATTTGTTCAGAAAATATAAATCTGTATAACGGAAGTGGAGGACCAGACAAAGTTCTTCACCTATTGCAAGAACTCATCTTTAATTTATGATGATCTGGCCCATAGCTATATAAAGCATACAGCTTTTCTCTGACTAAACCTTTACCTATACTTATTGATTTCTGTTAAAGAAAACATGTTTTTTTTAAAAATTGCATTAACTAAGTCAAATAAATAGGCTTTGAATATTGTCGATCATGAATTAATCTACGAAATTTATGACCTAGTATCACCTTTTCTAAATTACCTATTAAGGCTATTATTTTATTAAAAGGCACAAACGTTTATGAGCTAGTATATGCTCATAAAAAATAAAATGAGTCAGAAAAAGTGCTATTTGAATCCTGTTACATTTCTGTTCCCATTGACTAACATAGACTTGTTTTTCAGAAAGTTCATTATACTGATTAAGATAATATTTTTAATTAACTAGAGCTTTCTCAGCCTGTTGCCTTCTAAACATTATGAAAATTTTAAAACATGAGTCCTAACATACCTGGGGCCAGTGGATTGGAGATGGCTGGTCTGATAGGTAAGAGAAAATAAGCTGGCATCTGGAATCCACTGAAGAGAGTTTTGCTAACCTATACTAAAGAAATGTCTGGCTCTCACAATAATTGACACCTAGAATGACTTTATCTCTCCCAGGACTCCCAGAAGTTTTTCTCAATTTGTCATCCATTAATTGTCCATCTCCTTGTCAATTCCTCAGGAGAAAAAGTACCAAATCCTCCTCTCATCATTCTCATCATCATTTCATGGGAAAGCACTTCACAGTTACATCAGAGAGATGTAAATAACAGCTCAAGGAGCCAGTTTTAGTCTAATGATTAAGCATCAAGTTAGAAACCAGGAGACTGTTTTAGTCCCGCCATAGGCTCAAAGCCAGCTGGGTGACCTTGGGACAGTCATCTCTCTCAGTCCTAGGAAATAGGTAATGGAAAATCACTTTTGAAAAGTCTTGGCAAGAAAACTGCAGGGATTTGTCCAGGCAGTCTCCAGGAATAAAAAATAAATAAAAAATAAACTGAAGGCAAACACAGAGCTTTCAGGAAAAGGCTGTAATGTTGGTAAAGCTGGAAGGAAAGAGAAGAAAAGGACAATCTGTTGGGAAACACCCAGCCAGCAGGGCGACTCAAGTGGGGGGTTAGCCTTATATAATTGCGAAGCCAAAAGAGATCTAGGCTTGACACCCCCCCTTGCTAAGCTCCCTAGAACCTATTTCCAAGAGAAGGCAAGCAGTCTGGGGAGATTTCTGTATAATAGGCAGAATATAATAAAGAAATTAGGTTGAATTCCACACATGTGGACCCTGGCTACTTATACCTGACACAGTCAGACCTAACAGACCAAGTTAGGGACTGGTTGCCATGGATAAGATTTCCTTCTCAACATAATTTCTTGTAACAGTTTTGTGGTTATATAATGCTGCATGTTCTCCCAGATATTCCAGGAAATGACACTAGATTTTAAGTTGAGAGGAGAGAGTACTCCATGCACATGTGTGCATACCTTTTTAATACAAAAGAGAGCAACTGAACATGACAGTGACCTCTAATTTTTCTGGCGCATTTAATGAATGGTCCCTCCATGGAGATATAAAGAAATTAGTTCACTCTTTATGACAAAGCCAAAAAAGTCACGTGTTTTGAAATTATCACAAATAGGAGAAAGAAAGAAAGAAAGAAAGAAAGAAAGAAAGAAAGAAAGAAAGAAAGAAAGAAAGAAAGGGAGAGGGGGGGAGGGAGGGAGCGAGTGAGAGATAATTTGTTTTTCTAAGAATGAGGGAAAAGGTCTATATTATCTGGTAGTTGTATGATGAACTGCTGCTTTTGTACCGTCAAACTGGCCTTTGCTTGTCCAGGCCAGATACTTTTGAAAGCCACCCTTGTTCCCTCCAGAGCCCACGTGAAGCTGTCTCTTCCAGAGCCTGAAGCTCCCTTACGCCAGTTAGGGAAGTTAGCCAACAGCCAAAGCCAGAATCCTGAGTTGTGCTGGCTCCTGTTCCATGGGCTCTCAGCTGCTCTAAATTCCAGCAATGATTTTCTTATTACTAGAAATTCCTTCGTGCTCATAAGTGTTTGTTTAATGAGAACCAGATTTGGGTCATAAACCTTAACGTATCAAGCCTTTTTTGTTGTTGCTAGCTAATGTTTACCTTCCAAAGAAGGACTCTCTCTCTGTTTCAGCTGCACTCCCTTCTCTCTCTCTCTCTCTCTCCCTCCCTCCCTCTTTCTCTCTCTCTCAAAGGGCACCACTATAAAAGGCATGCATGGAAGCAAAGAAACTAAAGAAATATGCTAAACTGTATGTGACTTGCAGCTGTAGGGTTTCCCACCATATCTGGGGCTGCCTCAACAAAGTAGCTTATGTGCTTTAACAAACATCAGCTGTTTGTTAAGGTGTAATGAACAAGCTTGAGCCAGAGTGACAACTGCTTTGAGTAATGATGAAGACAGCTTGTAAACTATAGCTTCACTTGTTTTGCATTCCCATTGACGACAGCCTGACTTCTGTTTCTGCCAGCTTGATTTCAAAGCCCTTTTCTTTCCATATTTCAAAGGTCAGGGTTCATGGTGACGGTCAACAAATGGCAATGGAAGGCTGATGAGGGTTTCCAGACTTCAGATCCATCATTATCTGTCTGTTAACATTAACATGTTTCTTTCTAGAAATGTTATTAAAACTAAGAATTATATTGTTTACCCTAAGAGCTGTAAAAATACACTGGCCTACAATTTTCCAACATGGAAATTAATTTAGCAAAAAAAAAAAAAAAATCCAGCAAGAGGTTTGAAAATTTGTTTCTCATTCTTAAACATGATTTCCCAGTAATATCCAAACTTGGAGAACTGTGGTTTTTTACACTACTGGGAAAGTGAGATTTCTTTTTACTATTAGAATATTTGTTTGTTTTTACTGTTGGAAAATTTGTTAGCTTGTGCTATTGTTTCAGAAAAAAAATCATTACAATTCATTACCAGAAACTTATTTTCAAGGTTTAAATGAAAAGAATGACAGTTTATGGCATATGGAGCTCACATAATTTATTTAAAATCATTTTTTGATTTCTTCCTCTAGAACACAGGCGTCAAACCCACCGACTCATGTTGCTGTCATGTGACATATCACAATGTTTTTTTCTCTTCGCAGAGCTAGGGTGGGTGTGGCCTGCACATGACGCATCTGACCTATGGGCCACCAGTTTAACACCTCTGCTCAGCAACACAAAAGTGAAAAAAGAGAAGTAGGACCTGCAAGCTTCTTATACTATATTTTCATTTTAGAAAATTTGTTTTCCTGTTAATGGTTCATAGGGATGCAGGATTTTACAATACACACACAATAGAAACTAATATGAAATGAAACAGATTTTCATTCATTGGACAAAATAATGTGAATTTATAATGGCTTAATTCTTCAGTTTAGTATTACAAATTGAGTATATTAATTATTAATTCCTTCCCAACGCCATGGCTCCTACTGCTTTTTGAATTGTACTAAACAAAATAAAACTACATTATTTCCAATGTAACTGGATTTATCTGGAGTTGTGATAAACAATTCATTTGCTCTGCACTGATATTCTCTCTGCAAATTATGAAATATATATTGTCTGGATTTTGGTCAATTATTTAGGCAAGGATTGTTATAATAGGACTCTTATGCCTTTAAGGGCTGCATACCAAACAGAATTTCACAGGTTGCTCATTACTTGGCATATGATTTCAATACTGTTCAGAAGTTTCATCTGTTGTGACTCGTCTCAGTTATTAACAATTACAGCCCACAAAATAGAAACAAAGATAGTCATAGAATGGTGACAGAAAAACAAGAAGCATTAAAGAAAAAAAATATAACGATAAAGGATAGGAGCAGGAACTACACAAGGAAAAAATATTACAACCTGTATCAAGAATATTGATGGTAACCTCTCTATAAGATAGTCTTAATAATGTTAACTTTTCCTGTGATTAGCATTACTGTATCTAGGCTGGGTGGGGAGGGTGGCACAAAATGGAAGGAATGGATAATTGTTTGGTAAATATTTTTTATTGAATTATAGAGTATTGTAAAATACAAAAGTAAATAGAAGAGCAGTGAGGGGGGAGGGGAAAGCGGGAAGAAAAGTGAGGAAAGATGGGGGGGGGGAAGAAAAATAAGCACTGACTCTCTCTGTTATAGTAAAATAAGGTATTAACATCAAATCACAACTTTTTGCTTTTCCATAATAATATGAGCAAATCATTTCTATAAAGATCTATCAATCTATAAAACCCGAAGTCAGAGTTTCATTCTTTTCCACATCAAGCACAAAGTTCAGAAGCAGTCTCCATAGGGAAGAAAAGTACTTATATTCTTTTCTTTAATCAAAGTAGTCAGTTTTGCCATTTCAGCCAACTCCATCAACTTCTGCAACCATTCGTCCGTAGTACGGATTGAAGTGTCCTTCCATTTTTTTTTTGTATACAATATTCTTGCTGCTGTTAACATATATAGTAATAAAGTTCCATTTTTTTTCTCCAGTTCTTTTTCCATTAGGCCCAAAAGGAGAATTTCTGGTTTCATTTTTATCTTCATTTTCAAAATGTTCTGTATTAAAATATGAATCACATGTCCACAGATGATAAAAGATCCCTTTTTTGCTTTTAGACTTCCAACATTCATTTGACATACCTTTATACATCTTAGATAGGGCTGGGGACCACTGATAGTCTGCGAGAAAATTTTGGTGGTCTGCAGAGAAATGTCATCCCCAAAGCACCCCAAAAGCAATTAATCCAGCTGCACGGGAACACAAGACTGCACCACCCACATGGCCTGTAGGAACACAAGGCTTGCATTGCTTGCATTGCGAACAACAGGAGGTAGTGAGGGGAGGGGGGGGAAGGGCGGAGGGGGGGAACTTGCCCCACTTGCCCCACGTGCCTGGCCTGGCCACCAGGCTGCTTCTTTCTGCTTCTTTCTTCTACTGCTTTTGGCTGCATACAAGGAAAGCAGCAAAAGTTTCTTTCTCTCCCTCAAACTCTGCCAGAAATGAGTCTTTGGTACACTGCAAGGCATCCTGCTCCAAGAGGCTGTGCTGCCACAATAAATCTCACAAAGACTCATTTCTGGCAGCGTTTCCTGGAGAGAAAGAAAGACTTCTGCTGTTTTCCTTGTATGAAGCCAAAAGTCTCTCTCTCTCTCTCTCTCTCTCTCTCCCCCTGAGAACCAATCTGGAGACAGTATCCTGTGATCCCAAATAAAGAATGATTGATTGGTAGGAAAAAGGGGTGGGGACTTTTGGGAGGATTTTCCCAGGGTCTCTGGTCTGCGGGATTTAAAATTATGAGTTTTGTGGTCCCTAAGGTCCAAAAGGTTGGTGACCCCTGTCTTAGATAACTTAGCTGGTATTAAGTACCAATGATACATCATCTTGTAGAAATTTTCTTTTAGATTACAATTTAATGTAAATTTTAGACCCTTTGTCCACACATTTTCCCATTGTTCAAGCATCATATTATATCCAAAATTCCTTGTCCACTGAATTATACAATGTTTTACATGTTCATTTTCCCAATTCAATTTTAATAACATTTTATAGCAATTTATAGTAATATTTAACATTCTTAGCAATAATATGTTCATTGTTGCCACATAATGAAGTTTCCAATTCATTTTTAATGAAGTCAAACCCATAACAATGTTTATCTAGTTTAAACCTTTTTTTTCAGTTGCTGATAAGTAAACCAATGGCAAGCATAACCTTCTGATTCAAGTTCTTCCCTCAGCTTTATTTATTTATTTTTTTGATTTGATTTGTCAATCGCTTACAAGATAATAGGTATAAGTATATACATAGTTATGAATACATGAAATGGGTACATATAAGAAAAATAAAAGAAACAATAGGACAGGGATGGTAGGCATGTTGGTGCGCTTATGCATACCCCCTACAGACCTCTTAGGAAAGGGGTGAAGTCAATAGTAGACAGTCTGAGGTTAAAGTTTTTAGGGTTTGGGGAAGAAACCACAGAGTCAGGTAGAGTATTCCAGATATTAACCACCCTGTTGCTGAAGTCGTATTTCCTGCAATCAAGTTTGGTGCAATTAACCTTGAGTTTGTATCTATTGTTTGCTCTTGTATTGTTATGGTTGAAGCTGAAGTATTCATTGACAGGTAGGACATGTAGGCTCACATTGCTCAGTATGGAACTATCTTCAGAAATGTTTGATGGTGATCTTTGCAGAGCCAAATGTGTCTGTATGTCTTGAAAGCATCTTGGTCGAGGGCTACTTTAGCTTATACCATCTTTTTCTCTTGAAACCTTTAATGCTTGTGGGTCCTGGGATAACAGATAATCAGATTTGGAAGGGACCTTGTAGGTCTTCTAATCCAACCCCCTGCCCAAGCAGGAGACCCTACACCATTTCTGACAGATGGAAGTCCAATCTCTTCTCAAGTGATGGAGCTCCCACAACTTCTGAGGGCGCTGCATGTCTATTTCTCCTTAACAAGATCCTGACTTGATTAGCAAAATTGCAACCCCTTTATAAAACAGCCTAGAGCCATGTCATAAAATGAAAAGAATAAGAATGCAGCTATAGATGTAAGGATAAGCTCTATTATCCAGATGAAGTTCCATTCAACTACAAACATATATATGAGATATATTCAAAGATGGCAATTTCTCAAAAGCATAACCTAATGGAGGTCATGGGGTTTTTTGCTCTATGAGATCTCCACTGCCATGCAGTTATAAATATTTTTACTTTTGGTCTCCAGTGAATACCATTCTTTGTTATTACGGTATTATTATGGTTGGTTGCACAATCAGCCATATGTTTAGACTGGATTTGGCATCTTTATGTACCCATCAAATATTGTTTAATGGTATTAAGGGCATCTTCACAAGATGAAAGTTGTTCCAAGTAAAACTGCCTTTTGCAATTGACTAATGGTATTTTATCAATGCCAATAGTGTTCAAGTGGTGCTCCACATCTTTTGGGACTGCATCAAAGGTGCCTATTACTATTGGTTCTATCTTATTATCATTAAGATTTTTATCCTGCCTTTAAAATTAAGTGACTAGCTCAAGACAGCGAACATATCTCCTGTTTCCAAGATAACACGTAACAATACCCCAGGTGGGTTGGATTGAGAAAGAGTGACTAATCCAAAGTCACCTCATGGCTTTCATGCCTCAAGGAGGCCTACAACTCACAGTCCTCTGGTTTTTAGCCCAGCATCATAACATCTACACCAAAGTGACTTATCCTTTCTTTCAAGCCTGTTTATGCATGCAGTATCAGTGGTCTAGCATTTAAGAATTCAGAGTGGATGATGGAGATTGATCCTCTGAAACAGCAATTTGATTTCTGCTTTGCCTGAAGAGAGCGAGCAAGTTGGCAGAGTGATCCATTGCAGGATCTCCAAACATGAGCTGTTAATTGCCTGTCTCTCTCAGCTTCAGGTACTCTTGTAGGCAGAACATTAAGGAGGAAATAGGCAGTAAATGACAAGAGCATGAAAAATCACAAACACATTGGTTATTGTTTTGATTATTATTTGAGTTAAATTAGAGTATATATTAAATATACTTTAGTTACATCTCCCTTGCTTCTAAATGTGTGTTTTTCTCCTTTGCTCTAATGCCAGCTTTCCTTACAGGACTATTAGCAACATTAGGATGTGGGGTTTTGACTGAAGTCTGGGTGTTATATGGACACTAATCCTGCCTCTTTATTTTTATTTATTTATTTTTAAATTTATTTGTTGCCCATCTTGTAATTTGAGGCAATTCTGAATGGGTTCATTGTTTTCATGGTTTATTTATTTAGTTAATTCAATTTAGATGCCTCCTGACTTCAGACAGCTCACAATATAATATGGCAAATAATTCTTCCTGACTAATCATCAAACTTTTAAAACTAAAAACAATAAAAACAACCATTCAATTTTCCATATATTGTTTAGTTGTTCCATAAATAATCACAAAAGTAAGCAATTCAGTCCAAACAACAAAGGTATGAAGGAAGTACTTGAAACTTTCAGATCTTCCTAATTCAAATATGACTTTCTAATTAAACAAGTTATTAACTTTTGCAGACTTTGTTTAAAAGCGACTGTGAAGTTGTCATTGAAATGTTTCTAAGCTATATGTTCTTGGAAAGTACAAAATGAAACAGTGGTGTTGCATTGGCTTACATCCATAGTCCATTATTTTAGTGTGAATTCTTTAGTTTTATTTAGACAGTAAGATTGCTTTAAGTTATTTGTCATCAGTATGTATCATCACAACTTTTGTCCAGCCATGTTTAGACACTTACTACATTTCCTTATGCTACAGAGGCATTCCTATTGTTTCTGGTATATTTAACAATTGATCATAATAAATAACAAGCAGAATTTACAATGCTTCTTTGGAATTATTCCATGAAAGCTGGACTTTTACCTGTGTCAAACAAATCTTGTGAACAAAACTACTTTCAACAATCTATTAGGAAAAATTACTTTTAAAGGAAGCAGCCAGGGAAGACTCCTCCCTACTTATAACCTGCCAGGAGCTATTTACAACCTGCTGCGCTATGAAAATAATTCCAGGAAAAGATTAGGCCCAGCTCCAACTTCATTTCCAACCAATTCCTGGCCCTGTCCGCCTATTCTAAACCTTTCTTGAAACCATGAATAACAACTAGGAAGTTAAAGGGAAACAGAGAATAGGAATAAAATGGACTGTTCTCACAACAGCGAAGACCTTTCTGGGAATGGGCCTTATTCATGTCTTCATAAATAATCTTCTGTTTGACTTAAGCTGTCAAGCTTACTGATGATGCAAATGGTACTTAGCGTAGTTTAAATGAAAAAAGCACCCTCTTCTCCAAACTAGAAACTGATTATTAAAATATAGTGATACACCAAGCTTCCGCAATCTTGGAACCTTTAGATCTTTGGATGTATTTTCCCCAAGCCTTTGGTTTTATGAGAATAAAATGCTGGGTTTGATACACATTCATTGTGATCCAGTAGGATTGTTCTGATGAATGTACATTGTTGTGTCATATTTCATGACATTTATATTATGTAATATATATTATATAATCATAATATTTCATAATTAGGAAATTCAATTTTCCCCTTTTCTATTTTTCAGTATAAATTTCTTCTATGAACCATAACCTAATAGAATGTGTAACAAACTTTACCTTGTGCCCTTAATATTAGCTGGGGTTGTGGGAGACAAATCTAAGATCTCAAGAAAAGCAACTTTGAAAAAGTCCCTTGACTACCCTGCAAAAATATTTTAGCAAGCGGGGGTGGGGGTGAGATGGTATTTTTCAGTAGATCCACAAGACTTGCAAAGTGTAACATTTACAGTTGAAACCCTCTAAATTCTATGAGATTGATTTGTTTGCCTTCAAATCATGTAGCTCAAAGATTTAGCTGCTGGAAGTGTGGCATTTCTCAGAAATTGCACATAGACAAACAGGAAGATGTTAAAAATAGTTGCAGTGGGCAAATTGAACTTTTAAACAGACCGGCTTTAAATATCCCCACCGCTCGCTTTCATTTTGAATGTATTCAAGCAAACACTTTCTACCCTGATAATCTGAAAATGGAGACCATGCCAAGTACATTCATGGATTCTGCTATCTGATTTCTGAATTGGACTATCACTGTGAATTATTAAGTCAATAATTTCCTTGAGTCCTGGATTTGCAAAGGGGCATTAATAGCCAAGGATATCAGATGACTTGAGTTACAAGATGGCCTCTTGATGGAAGCAGAAGAACCCAACTAAAAGACAGTTGTTGGAGATAACTCCCTCCCCCTCACCCTGGCCAGGCTAGCAAAGGGAACAAAAAACAAATTGTGGGTAGCAGTTTTCAGTGTATGGAAGAAATAATAAAAAAATTGACATGGAGTTTTATAAGTTAATACTATTTTTATGTGGTCTTTTTGTTGTTAAAAATTGGCACGATTGTGAAGTTTTCTAACCATTCCTCCTTTATATTGGTATCCTGTGCAAAAATGTACCATTTAAATATTGCTCAATGCTGGTAGTTCATTTTAGTAGTTACAGTTTGTGGAATGACTGGGAATCGAGCTCTGGCCAGCCATTATCACAAGGGATGGCTAATTGTACTAGTATGTTGTAACACATACAATTAGCCTTTCTGTAGTAAACAAAAATAATATTAAAAATGTTATATTAGTACATATATTTGTCTCTGTTGAATTTTTGAGTAAAGCAAAACATGACTCACAATATGATTGTGATATGTGTATTGTGTTTATAGCTGCTATTCATAAGCAGTCTCTGCATGCTTGTTTACATCTGTTGTATACGTTTCAATGTTCAGAGCTGTCAATTGTTATGCATTTCAAAAAGAATTTGGAAGCCTTTTCTATACATGTAACTTAATCCATGTCCTTTCTGTGTTTGTATAAGATAGATACATATACATGCACTGGACACCATCTGCTCACCATAGTTTTCCAAGCCTATAATTAGAGGCAGGGGGTGGTAAGGGGGAAATAAAGGCAGCTAGAGAATGAGATTCTGGAGCTTTGTGAATATATACACCCTTGTTGTCTGTTACTAGACTTCTCAGAGTATCCATATTAAAACTAAATATGGCCATCTAAAAATACATTAATATGCAAAGTCAGATTTCTTTTTCACTGATTTATGTAAGCCTACCATATCTGTATTGCAAACATCTGGATACTTCCTAGATGGCAGCAAACAGGTGAAAAATATAGCTTTTTGTTCTTTTTTATTCATTATCCAAATTTTTGCAACCCAGATATAGTAGCCTTACATAAATCAGTAATCAGTAATGCATGTGTTACTCAGATTAAGACCTCTAGCTAGGCAGGCATATGAAGAGATAAAGATTAAATAGGTTTGAGCTGGTATTCAGAAATCTGCATGAAATGAAAAATATGTTGAAATCTGAAACAAACATTTTGTGTCTTACACATTTAAATCATTGTGTGGCTAAATCGAAACCTGCAACCACTTGGTAATTTGGATGTTGATCAAGAAAAAAACAGGGTGAATAGGGCAAGGCTGAGATGATTTGTCTCTCTCTGTCTCTTCCTCTTCCATGTGGCATCTGTCTATCAATTTCCCCAGCATCTTCATTTCATTTTTTCCCTGTAGCCACTACCATTTCAGATTACACTTGAATTCAAGCCTAACTTGGGCAGCTAGCCCAGGTGTTTCTTCCATTTTCCTCTGAACATCTTCTTTTCCCTTATTTATCCTTAGCCATGCTAATGCAATGCATAGCCATATGGAAAACTCAGTCATCTCTACCTGAGATATGTGTGTATATACTGTGTGTACATAAAAAGCAACCAGAAATTGGCATAAATTTTAAAGGCACAATACAGAAGGATGAATGGAACAATGTAATCTATAAAAATAAACTGTTACAATTACAACTAATTCTGTGTGGGACAAACATCACATCAATTAAAAACCAGGATTCACAAACACCAGCTGGCAGTCAAACACCATGATCCCACATCCTTAATCTCTATCTACACCAACATCAAACAGCACCAGTTCTATTAGAGCAACACAAAAATCATCGGCCACAGTACCACCCGCCACACTTGAGAGTTCATTGAAGCCTGGCACTCCCAAAACAATTCCATCAAAAGACACATTGACCTTCAACCAGTCTATGAATCCCTCAGAATCCAAATCAACTGCACAGCCAACCAGAGACAGCACCGACCCTCAACCAACCCACTTAATCCTCCCCACCAGCAATTCACTCCCACAATGACCCTGACCTGATGTAATCTCCTTATCACAAGACCCATCACAAGACTCATTGATGAGTCACAGCTGACCCATCACAAGACCCACACTCGACACAGCCACACCTGAAGCCCTTATAAAGAGAAGACCACTGACATCCTCTAAACTCCACTGGAGATGTTACCTAGCCTGGTAATGAAACATTTGGAAACCAACCTACAAGCTTGGAGAACGAACCCTCATCCTCACTTTAAACTAAATTAAATTAGTTTTTTTTCCCTGATACTTTGCCTTTTAGGAGGATGGTTTCAGCATATCCTTTAAAAACCAAATGTAGAATTTAACCAACATTTAAAAATCTTGGCCATCACTACTTTATAGTACAGCAGTGTTTCCCAAATGTGGCAACTTTCAGATGGGTGGACTTCAGTTCCCAGAATTCTCCAGCTTGCAGTACAATAATACTTGGCCTTATTTCACATGACCCAGAAATTGACATGGAAGTATGGACGGGAAGAGGAGGGGAGTGATCCTTACAACCTGCCTCTCCTCTAGCAGCCAGAGAGGTGAAACATAATGAGAAAAGAAAAAAGAATGCCAAACAAAGCTTGCAAAGATCAGTAGCAGTACCAGAAAAACACATTCTCTCAATTATATATTGAGCATAATCTCTACATATGATCCAGGCATGTTATTAAAACTGAGACGGATGGGGTTTAGTAAATGCCACCTTAATTTGCATCATTGCTGGACAGAGATGTAAGAAACGATCAAAATGGTAAACAATGCCATTAAAATAAAGAGCCGGAATATACAGGCTCAGATTTTCTCTGTGTTGCAAGAATAGTGAAATGTTCTGCCAATTGCTTTTAATCAATGACGAGAAAACCTGAATGCATTTGCATGAGCAAGAATTATATTTGAAGAGATGCTGTTTTATGTTCACATAATCACTCTGTATGTGCCTGTTTTGCCAAGAAATAATATTCAGTGAAATTGGAATTGCTAATGAAGCAATACTTAGTGTTATTGCAAAGATCCTTAAAAACCCAAAGACCTGACAGGTATTAATTGATATACTGGGAACAAAGGTGCAAAGACTTTCTCTTTATCTATTGAGAGAATTATATTCAACTAATGATCCAAAACTTGTCTCATTCAACTGTCCTGGTCAAACCCTTCCATGCCACCCACCACCACTTGCTTTTCAGTGCTGGAAAACCATGTTGAAGAAGCCAACTCTACAGCTTCAGAGAGAGGCAGGAGCAGGATCCCATAAAAAAATATAGGAACATTGTAAAAAATTGTAACACATTGTAAAAAACATTGTAAAAAAAACATGCCTGAACAAAAACAAACATTCTGACATTAGCTGGACATGAAGTACCGGGCACAGGAAATTCTAGATAAATACAGCAAATAGTCAAATAGCATTGCATTGCATTCTGTTAAACAGGTTTGTTTGCATCCGTGCCATTTTATTAACCCAGAGAAACAACATGTGACTCTGATATTTATAGGACTGAAAAATATACGCCTATCTCCTCATCTTCATTTGAGAATGTACTTAAGCAGTACTAATTTTTTGCTTCTAATATTTCCTAACAACTTTTATTTTCTCACCACAGTTTAAGAATCTGTTGCATGGAATCCCATAAAACTTCCTTTTACATCAGTAATTAGAATCAGTTTAGGTTTCAATTTTTATCCAGTTTTAAAGAAAAAAGAAATAGCACCGAGGGCAATATTTAAAGGATTTGTTAAAATTAAATTAAATTAAATTAATCATATTCTTTAACCATCCATCACCCTCCCTTCCAACCTCCATTCAATAATCAAAAATACACAGAAAATATACTTTGTTTATAAGAAAGGCATTTTAAAAAGCTACTTCCATTCACTTTCATTCACCAGCATATATGTTTTCTGAGGCAGAGGCTTCATATCTTCCTTTCCGATCAAGTCATGTGCTGTTGTCCTCTCCTGTTTCACCCTCCCATTAAACTACTACACACTTATCTCTTAGGATCCTCTATTCTACCCATCACCTCATCCACTTCCATCCCTGCACCCACTGTCTGCTACTTGCTGTTCATAGCTATTAACTTAGTACCCGTGCTTGGCTTTTACTAAAACAGAAAAGGAGTGTTTCTTAAACTATAATATTAATAAAGTGCAAAACAGAGCAAACTGAGATCCAAAAACAATCCACTGTCATCATCTCTAGTTCTTGGCGTTTGGTACAATTAGTTAAAAGTACTGTGAATGATTTATTAACCTTCCTAAAGAAAACTTTATGCAAGGGGTGTGTTCAAATAAGTCAATGGCCATGAGAGGGTGACTGAAGCTCTGCCTCTGTTTTATGTGGGAAACTTCAACTGCATCATCATGAACGCCATCTTGACCCTGCAGACATCTCTGCAGGAACACAGCCTCCCCTTTTCTGTCCAGCTCCATGTTTCCACTTTTTTTGTCCAAGCATCATCTACAATATATAGTTCTTATCAATCAACTATTGCAGTTAGGCCAAACACCTCATGTAGTCCTAGGAAAGCAGGTTGCCAATATCTAAGCTATTCTTACTTTTTGAGGGGAAGAGTTGTAATCCTTCCAAATTATTTTTGAATAAATATATGGTTTTTATTTTATTACAAATGTAAACAGCCACTTCCAAGTTATTGGCTTTTTAAAACAGCAATAAACAAATAGCTTATTTTAATTTCCTTCTATTATATGTTGAGCATTGATTTGTTATACTGCTGACTAACTAACATTTACCCTGGTGGTTTTCATGTCAAACTGGACAAGCATCCCTAAGCCCAGTGGAGATAGCTAATTGTCTTGAAGTTTCAATATTATGTAAAATCTTCATCCTATCTTCTATAAGATAGCAATAGCAATAGTGTTTAGGCTTATATACTGCTTCACAGTGCTTTACAGCCCTCTCTAAGTTGTCTAGAATGTCAGCATGTTGCTCCCAACAATTTGGGCCCTCATTTTACCAACCTTGGAAGATGGAAGGCTGAGTGACCCTTTAACGGGTGAGATTCAAACTGCCAAGCTTCTGGCAGCTGGCATCAGCAGAAGTAGCCTGTAGTACTGCATTCTAACCACTGCACCACCATGGCTCTCAAGATCATTATACATTTTCATCATTTTCTTTGGATCCTGATAGATCTGAATTACATTCATGATACTTACTGATCAGAGGAACACATTATCCTTCGAAGTAAATGCTAGTGAGTACTGAAGATATTTTAAACATGGCTTGAACATAGAGATGGGACATTATCCAAATGAAGGGAAAATTTAATGAAGCAATAAAGCCAAGCAAATAACACGTAGAGTGAAAAGAGAAGCATAAATTGTTAAAAAAAATGAGGTCAAAATTATTAGATTCATGTAGTAAATTCAATCTGTGATTTATAATCCCATCTCATTCTCATTCTAATTCTGCTATTACTGTACCTATAGGGAAAATTGCTGCATATAATAATATGACTCCATCCATTTAAAATATAAATATGATGAAAATCTGGGAAGAGGAGAGAAATAACCTGTTGTGCATCTCACTTTGCAAAAAGTACCATGTTTCTCCAACAATACAGCTTCCACCAATAGGAAGGCCCAGCATGATTTCTAGGCATGAGGTGAAATTAAGTCCTGCCCCCCAAATTTAGGCCTATTTAAATCATGAGTTTCCCCGCCATTTTTTACATCGTTCATTAGAACTACATGAAGTGAAGAGAAATGGGTGGGGGAAGGGCGGGGGGATGGGGGGAAAACTTGCCTTTAGGAGTGCCCTGCAGGTAGCCTAAGCTAGAATACCCCGCTAGCCGATAGAAGCTCCCTGAAGGCAGAGTCCCCAGCCGCTTCAGGGCATGGCGTGGCTACCCATGTCCCCTCGCCTTTAGGGCAGTCTCTTTTGGGTGATGGAAGCTCCCCAAGTGCAGTCACCAGCCACTTTGATCGGCTGGTAGAAGTGGCCTCAGGGCAAGCGCACACACATTCCCCTCGCCGCGAGGCCACTTCTATCGGCAGATGAAAGCTCCCTTGAAGGCAGACTCCCCAGCTGCTTCAGGGTGTGGCATGGCTACCCGTGTCCCCTCGTCTTTAGGGCAGTGTGTGTGTGTATGTGTGTGTGCGCTCGCGCGCTCGCCCCGAAGCTGCTTCTACCAGCCGATTGAAGTGGCTGGTGACTGCATTTGGGGAGCTTCCATTACCCGAAAGAGACTGCCTAAAGGCGAGGGGACACGGGCAGCCACACCATGCCCTGAAGCAGCTGGGGACTCTGCCTTCGGGGAGCTTTCGTCGGCTGATAGAAGCGGTCTTGCGGCGAGGTACGTGCGTATGGGCCGCTCTAGGTGGGGGAGGAAATTAAGTTACCCCCGAAAAGACTGCCTAGACATTTTTTCAGGGGTCAAAAAAAAATAAGACCCAGCCTTATTTTGTGAGAAACACGGTAGATAATTAATAACCTTCATAAATACATTGTTAGTAGCATTATCTTTTATCTGAATTCCAAGTTTTCCTGTATTCATATGTATTCATTGCATTTTTTAAAATTGCTAATAAAATAATTTGTAGAACATTTTCTTCAAAACAGATATTTTATTAAAAGGCATAGTGCCACTGGCAATAATAGCAATCACCTCCATCCTCCACTTCACTAATCCAAAATTATTTCTCTTTTGTTAATAAGAAAGCTACTATAAAATCAGTCCTATTGATAAAGAAAAATAAATGTCTTTAATCTCAGAGCAGCATTAAGCTGGAGGAGGAAGGGATATGAAAGCAATGAAGATGAAAGTCACAGAAAACAATGATTGGAATCTACAATAGCAATATAACTTAGACTTATATATCACTTCACAGTGCTTTACACTCTAAGTGGTTTACAGAGTCAGGATATTGCCCACAACAATCTGGGTCTTCATTTTACCAACCTCGGAAGGATGGAAGGCTGAACCTTGAGCCTAGTGAGATTTGAACTGTCAAATTGCAGTCAGCTGGCAGGCAGCAGAAGTACCTGAAGTACTACATTCTAACTGCCACCGTGGCTCTTAATAAGGCTGTCTCTCAAACAATAAGGTGCTGCAGGGCCATAATCCCCATTTTTCAGGGCTAAAATGTGGGGATTAAATTACTATAATTTGCACTAATTTGATTGGTTCATCTTCAATCTCTCATCATAATTTAAGGGGATAGTTTCAATATATAAAGACCCAAATTGTACCTGGATGTTTGCCTTCTTTTGCCAGATGACTGAGATATTGCAGGGGCCTTCCTTGTTGCCTCTCCAAGAATTCTTGAGGGTCCAATTAATAATTGCATTCTTGAATGGAAGCCACCCAAAACTATATAAATATTTTAAATAAATAAATGTTATTTGCCATTTCACACATTTTCTGAAATCCCTCATTTTGGAAACTGATGTAGCTCTTCCATTACTAATAGACAGTGACCAGTCTAAGGTCCAAAACTTCTAAGGACAAGTCCAAAGCTAACAATTAAACAATTACATATGGTAATGTAATTGAAGAAGGAAATTACTATGATAATTGAATTTGAAAATCTATAATTTTCAAAGGATACTACTGCATATTTTAAAATTCCACATTATTGCATTATTTCAAAATTTTAAAATTGATTGTTTCAGTGACTATAATTATAGAAATTCATCACTTGATAAAGCAATTGTACACTTTGTACTTCTAAAGTTCAAATCTTTCTTTCTAGTTGCTGAAGAAAAATTAGGCATGAATCTAGGCTTCCTTTTCAATCTTACTGGAATCTCCTGTTACAAAATTGAAAAATAATTTACAATTAGCATGAATTTCACTTCCAAAGCCAATAAACCTATATTATCATTTAAGTTTGCTAAATTGACATTAATCTGCTCCAATAACCAAGACCTAGTTCACTGAATATTTTCCTATTTCTTTACTAGAAAATTTATCTCAGGAAAAAATGATTTCAGTTATTTCTGATGTACTTCTTAGATTGATGCTATAAAGCTATATGATCGAGATGACTGAGCAAGCCGAGTTGCATAGGTCCAGCCAGAATAGACAATGCCCTGCCTAGCTGAATCACTATGAATGCACTTGACTGGTGGGAAGGGGTGTTACGTTTGGCTGAGTTGAGCAGGAACTGAAGTCCATTCTCATTGGCTGAGCAGTCTGACAGCGACCCGTATAAAAGTGAGCTGTCAGACCGCGTCAGTTATTGCTCATGTCTGTCAGCCGACTTGCAATAGTAACGGCTATTACGGTTACTGTGGTTACAGTTACTCTTACGGTTAAATGTTACAGTTAATAGTTACTAGTTAAGAAAGGTTGACTTAGCATAATCGTGGACGTTGTTTGTGCCTCACAAAACTGACGATGAGGATGGGATCGATGCAGTGAAGGCACACAGAAATTTCAAGGAGTCGGAGCACGGAGTGAACTTAACTCAGCCAGCTCAGCTCCATTCCGGCATTCCTGTGTTTCCACCCTACAATGGAGATGTGGTATTCCTACATTAACCATTTCGAGTGTTTTTTAGATGCTGCGGATTTGGCGGACATATCAAATCACAGAAAAAAAGCTTATTTCCTAAGCTTCTGTGGAGCAGCTGTCTTCGACATTGCCATTGCTTTATTGGCACCACAATCAGTTAAAGAGGTTTCCTGGGAAGCCCTCCAGGAAATCCTGAGTAACCATTATGCCCCCAAACCATCACGAATCGCTAGGTGGCACGCTTTTCGGCAATGGGCACAAGCTGAGAGGGAGACCATCAGTATGTATATGGCTGCTCTCTGAATGGCTGCATTACAATGCGGGTTTAAAGAGATTGATGACATGCTGCTCAATCAACTAGTATGTGGAGTGAGACGTCTGTTAGCAAAAGGTGACCTCACTTTAAAAATGGCAATTGAAGAGGCTCAAGCCGCTGACATATCCAATCTCTCTGCGGCTGAGATCCAAGGCACAATTAGCAATCCAGGGGCTAAACCAAATGCTACTGTTCATTTTGAAGAGTTTACCTCCGATGAATTATTAGATTATGGCAAAGACGTAAATCGCCTCTCCAATCGCCAACAACTGCAGCAACAAAAAGGCTGGAACCCAGGGAGCAAACCACAACAGCTTCCTACAGCACAGGTCATTTGTTTAAGTTGCGGGGGTAATCATTTAAGACCTGTCTGCCCATTTAGAAATGCTATTTGTTTAAATTGCCAGCCAAAGGGCCATATAGCCAGGGTCTGCAAATCTGGAAAAGGAACACCACAATCACAGCCTCAGCCACCAAACAGGTTCCAAAAACAAAAGGATGAATGTTTTACTGTGACTAGAGTATCTTCCACTGACTCTCTCAACAATTTTCCACAACAGCTGAACATTAATAAACTTCATGTAACCATCTCGTTAGAAGGTAAAGACTGTCTAATGGAGATTGACACCAGTTTATCTCTATCCATACTGTCCTGGGGCACCCTAAAGAGACTGATTCCGACCATTTCAAAGAAATGGCTTCAACCTTGCAATCTGTCTCTCAAAGATTACCAGGGGCATAACATACCAGTTATAGGAAGAGGCAAGTTTGCAATTAAATTTCAGGACTTCAAGGGACAATTACCCCTTACTATTGTAGAAGGCACCTTACCTAGTTTAATGGGGTTAGACTGGTTTGATGCTTTAGGGCTTAAAGTGACAGGTATACATTGCACTCAAAACCAAGATATTGAGGCACTGTTAGCTGAATTTAAGGACATTTTCAACAACCAGTTAGGCCATTATGTAGGCACCCCAATTTCTTTTGCATTAGACCCAGCAGTAACTCCTATCAGATTAAAACCCTGACATGTCCCTTTTGCATTAAAATCAAAAGTGGATGCAGAAATTGATAAGTTGATCTCCCAAGGGGTCCTGGAGCCTGTAGATTATGCACTATGGGAAACCCCTATAGTGACCCCTCTTAAACATGATGGCTCTATCAGATTATGCATGGACTATAAGAGCACATTAAATAAGGCTTTGCGCACTAACGCTTATCCTATACCTCTAATTTAACATCTCCTCCATTCAATGGAAAAGGGCACCATATTTGCTAAGCTTGACATGGCCCAAGCATATCAACAGTTGCCTGTCACTGAAACAACTGTTCTGGCCCAAACCATTGTAACACATAGGGGAGCGTTTAAGTGTAAATGTTTGCAGTTTGGGGTATCTGTAGCTCTTGGTATATTCCAACGCCTTATGGAATGATTGCTGCAAGGTATCCCTGGCATTGTACCATACTTTGATGACATCATCATTTCAGCACAAAACAAGCAAGGCCTCCTGCAATGCCTTAGACAAGTCCTCACTTGCTTCCAGAACTCAGGACTCAAATTAAAAAGAGATAAATGTAAATTTGGTGTTTCCCAAGTGGACTTCTTAGGATACCACATTGATGCCCAAAGGATTCACCCTACAGACTCTAAAGTTACAGCCATAAAAAAGCACCTGTTCCTACCAACAAAAAGGAGCTGCAGGCCTTTTTAGGTCTCCTAAATTACTATGCCTCATTTCTTCCACACAAGGCTTCTATTGCAGAACCACTTCACAGATTATTAGACTCTCAAGCTAAATGGTCATGGGGCAAATCACAACAGGATTCTTTTGACGCTATCAAAGTGATGCTTTCTTCTGACAGCGTATTGATGCAATTTAATAACCAATTGCCTTTGATCCTATGTTGTGATGCATCTCCTTATGGTATAGGTTCTGTCTTAGCTCACATACTGCCTAGTGGAGTGGAAGCTCCTATAGCTTATTTTTCAAGGACTATGTCAGCAACAGAAAGAAACTACTCGCAAATTAATAAGAAGTCTTTGGCAGCCGTTGCCTCTGTTAAACGATTCCACGAATTCCTCTATGGCTGTCACTTCCATTTAATAATGGACCACAAACTTCTCCTGGGTATCCTGGCTGGCGACTGACAAAGTCCCCCGACTTTGTCCCCTAGGATGACCCGCTGGGCATTATTCTTGGCCGCATACTCCTATACCTTGCAATACAGGGCCAGAAAGCACCAATACGGGGCCAGAAAGCATGCGGATGCATTGAGCCATTGCCCCTTGCCAGACAAAATTATAGACCCTGCCCCTTCCTCATCTACACTACTAATTAATGATCATCAATTACCTATTACGGCCGCAGATGTTGTGAAAGCCTCCTCTAATAATATTATTCTCTTACAGGTATTAGACTGGATGATAAGGGGATGACCAGAGCGGGCTGTAGATGCCCCATTTATGCCATTCAGAGCAAAGCATCATGAATTATCCATCCAACAGGACTACCTACCGTGGGGAGGTACAGTAGTAGTTCCCAATATCCTCAGACCTAAGATTTTAAACAACTTGTACGAGGGCCATCCAGGAATAGCCCGTATGAAGGCTTTAGCTCGGAGCTATGTTTGGTGGCTTTGCATAGACTCTGTTATTACCACAAGATTTAGGGCATGTCATACGTCTAGAGTGGCACATCCAGCTGCTACTTCTGGGGAATGGGAGTCTGCTAAGTCACCATGGGTCAGGGTCCATATTGACCTGGCTGGGCCGTTTCAGGGTCGCACCTTTTTATCATTGTGGACTCATATTTGAAGTGAGTAGAGTTGGTCCTCATGAAGTCTACCACATCAGAGATGATCATCAAGGTGTTAGATTGCCTTTTTGCAACCCATGGTTTTTCCGACATCCTAGTGTCAGATAATGGTCCACAGTTTACTGCAATGAACTTTGAGTTATTCTTGGCATGCCGGGGCATAAGGCATGCCCTTGTTGCTCCTTACCACCTCGCATCTAATGGTCAAGCAGAGAGAACTATGAGGGCCACCAAGGAAGTGCTGGGATGATTAGTGGGTGAAGACTGGCACTCTAAGTTGGCAAAGTACCTGCTAATGCAACATGTTACCCCCAGCACAGAGACCAATCATTCCCCAGTGGAGTTATTAATGGGCCGAAAGTTAAGAAACCATATGGACAGACTCCACCCCAATTATGCCTCAAATGTTACCTTAAATTCTTTTAGTGGCATTGGAATTTTCCAAGTTGGGGATTTGGTTTATGCACAGAATTTTGTAGGTAATCCATTGTGGCTGCCAGGGAAAATAGAGGCAGTTACCGGCTCAAAATCTTATAAAATAACTCCGTTGGATGGCTGAGCTTGGCGCCGACATGTAGACCATGTAAGGGGCTGTTGGGCTGAGTTCTCAGAGACCTGTCTGATAGCGAGCCAGCCAACACACAGCAACACAAACTCGGAGTGGCCAACACACCAAGGAGAGAAGACCTACCTTTAGAAGTTCCTCCATCTGAGTCTGACTCAGCCGAGGAGTCCAGCGATGTCTCCATCGTCATCTGTTGACCCTGCAGGCGATCATTCTCAGATGACCGGGCAAGCCGAGTTGTGTAGGTCCAGCCTGAATAGACAATGCCCCGCCTATCTGAATGACTATAGATGCACTTGACTGGTGGGAAAGGGTGTTATGTTTGGCTGAGCTGAGCAGGAACTGATGTCCATTCTCATTGGCTGACCGCGTTGGTTATTTGCTCGTGCCTGTCAGCCGACTCGCAACAGTAATGGCTATTGCGGTTACCATGGTTACAGTTACTCTTACGGTTAAATGTTACAGTTAATAGTTACTAGTTAATAAAGATTGACTTAGCATAACCGTGGATGTCATTTGTGCCTCACAAAACCACTCATGAATTTAAATGCAAACTCATGAAGATGCTCCCTAGTTTTCGTTCTAGCTCCCAGAATGCTCCTTCCACCATCCCACTTTACTTCCATTTTTTTCTGAAACATTGAGCCATTTTTCATTTTCTAAAGATGCCAATAGATCCTGGGGGAAAAAGAAAAAGATCAGGCAGAATATCCTGAAGCATTCCCATGGCATATTTTGAAACTTTGACATAGTATATTCTGAATCAGTAAGCCATTTAAAAAAAATCTAAAATGCTACTGGGTGTTAGAAATAAATATCATGTTGGAGGCTAGGATTATGATTTGTAATATGCTGGCTTTCCACTTAATTAACTTTTTTTCATTTTTTCCAGGTCAGTGTAGTGTATGTAATAGGTGCTAATGAAATTATCTGCAACAATATTGGAAAAAAATCTTTTATAAATATGAAAAGTTAAAAAAAAATCTCAAGTTCTATTCTGATAACCTTTTCCCTGTATATTTGAAATAACTATTCTGATCTGTAACCTAGTTTGGGATTCAATTATCTTTCAGTTGCTCTTTTCCCCCAAATTTTGCAGTGCAGCTTTTAACTCACAAAGGAGAGAAGGAATGACACTAAGCTGTACTTTGAAATGTTAATGTTACTGTAAAATATCTCAAGAAATGTGTGAGGAAAAGAAGACATTTGGAATTATAATTTTTTCTGAAGAAATATTTTCAAGTGCATACATTTGAATATTAATTTTTGTGCAGTTTAATAACACCAATTTGTAAAGTAGAACCGAACAGATTTATGAGTGGACAAGAAATTAATCTTCATTGTATGAAATAAAATGAAGACTGTGAACAATTGATCTTTATTTTGTTTAGTTTTCTTTCCCCTACAATAAAGGTCAATAAAGGTCACCAAGTGGCTCTTTCATCTCCTGGTATTTGTAGATAAGGACGAGCTTTGCCATCTATCTCCCTCAAACATCATATAATATATTAAGGATGTCATCTGCATTTATCTAAAGGGGCTGTTACTTGACAAATGCATTAGGCATAATCCTTTTGGCATTTTTTTTCATAATTACTTGTCTCTAGAAAAGCATAGGTGACTTTGCCTATGACAGGGCCATTTGCTCTGTCATAATTGTTTCTGCTCTTTGACAGCACAGACAGAGTATTTGTAGGTGCGCCACTCCAGATTCTGCCATTTAAAGCTGTGTTTACATTACTTAAGTGTCTAATTTCATCTTCAAAAGGTTTTGAATGACTACCCAAGTGTACAGGACTTAATATGAGATGGTTCTCAAAGACTCAGCCAGAAAACAATTGAATATTTGAATAACAGTGTGCAGATCCTGCAATCCACGCTATAGTGGAGGAATTGGGAAGGGGGTGGTACAAGGAC
The DNA here is from genome assembly GCF_049901715.1 of Pseudonaja textilis. Classification (NCBI taxonomy): domain Eukaryota; kingdom Metazoa; phylum Chordata; class Lepidosauria; order Squamata; family Elapidae; genus Pseudonaja; species Pseudonaja textilis. The sequence goes on along the minus strand of NC_141994.1, from coordinate 40,602,530 downwards.
AAAGTTATTAGTAGTTGATAAGAACTGTAAGAATATAGTGGGGATGGGGATGGGGAATTGGGAGAACTATGCTTTATTTGTGAAATATCCTACCATGTGTCTCATCCAAGAGAGAAAGGGAAGTTACATAATAGGATGGCCAATAAGTGATGTTTGGATCCTTTTAGTGGTTGTTTGAAAACCTTTTTGAAAATTTCCCTCTAGTTTGTTGTGGGAAACATAGGCAAACCATACTACACATTCTGAAATAGGCATTTCTAAAGAAATTTAGAGGTGACCTTGAGGAAAGTATGAAAGCCATTCATAGGGGAAGGAGTGAAGAAACCATTAAGGAGGCACTTGGAAAATTAATTACACAATCCAGAGATTGAAGCAAGCATGAGAAAGAAATTCAAAATAACTCCACCTTGATTTTGTTTAGTATAAGATGGGACAAGAAAAACATGGAGTGGCTTTAGAGATTGATGTAAGCCCTTCATGGAAGTCCAAGTTAACAAAATAACGTCACAGAGATTCCAGAAATACTAGTTTGTTGTTGTAGACTATAATAACAGAATCTTGAAAATCTGCCCAAGGTCAGCAGAAGGAGAATTCTCCACAAAAAACTAAAACAGTTTTAGTTCCTATAGAAGGAGGGTTTTTTAAAAACCTCCTCAGTCTTGCAGAATTTTCTTGAGGAATCTTAGATTTCCACTGAACACAATTTGAAAACCACCAGAGACAGCAAACCTGGGGTCCTGTTGCTGAATTAAACTCCTATATTCCTCACTATGGGCCATGATGACTAGGACTATAGAGAATTATAGTAGAGCAGGATTAGGAGGACAACAGAGTACTAATAGCTTCTCTCTACTCTCGGTCTCTTGGAAGAAAGCAATGTTGGGTTGTATCCTTACAGAATGTTTAGAATAAACTTGAAGAGACATTAATGGAAGCTGGTCTGAATCTTTCTTTCCTGGAGAATTTTTTTTAATCCTATGTATTTCCTTATCTCAGTAACTCTACAAAGTATTTTTAATTTGAAAGGGCACTGTGATTATGACTTTAATCAGGTGTATCTGCAGGTAGGGACAGAAATGTCAAGATGATATTCATTCCTGTGCCATAGAAGCAGAGGTGGTATTCAGAAGGTTCTGACCAGTTCTGGAGATCTGGTAGTGACATTTTGAATAATTCAGAGAACCAGTAGAAGAAATTTTGAGTAGTTCAGAGAACTGGCAAATACCACCTCTGACTGGCCCCAGCCCCATTTATTCTCTGCCTCCTGAGTCTGATTGAGCTGATTGGCTGAGTCTTCTTTGGTTGCCCTGCACAGGAGAATGGAGCTGGAAAGCAGGTTAGTGGGGTGGGGAGGAAATGGGGTTTTGAAGTAACCTTCCTCTAGGAGTGGGGAAGGAATGGGATTTTTGTAGTAACCTTCTTCCAGGAGTGGGGAGGGAGCTGGAAAGCAGGTTAGTGGGATGGGGAGGGAATGGAGATTTTACAGCATCCTTCCCCTGCCACACCCACCAAGCAATGCCACGCCCACAGAACCGGTAGTAAAAATGTTTGAATCCCACCACTGCGTAGAAGGTCTACCTTTTCTATAAAATGCTCCTAGGATTAAGGTTTTTGTAGTGCTCTTAAGATCTGGCTAGAATATAGAAATATAGACAATGTATAATAGTGTGGGCCCAAATAGAACTTCTTGTTTTGGAGTTTAAATTATATTTAGAATAGAAAGCCAGACGATGCAATGTATGAAACTGACACAACCGGCTTTTCAGTACAGCTTATAAAAGAAAAAGGTTAAATTATCACAAGAAACCCACAAGAGTTACTAACCTTTTAGACTTCTCATTGTTGTAGTTATATTTTCCGAAACTGTGGGCTGCTAAAAGGAAAATGAAGAATAAGAAATTCCACTGTACACAGTGATAAAGAAATGCCTGTTTCTTTCATCAACAGTAGCTCTTTTGGTTTTTTGGTTTATTTATTTGTCATTCTTTTATTAAGATCATGGGGACTGTTTTGTTTTCTTTAGTAGAAAAATGAGATATATTTTAATAATAATATCAGTCTCATAAAGTGGAAGTGTGTGTGCCTGTGTGTTTTATAACACCATTGGTCCAAAATCACAAAACTAAGGAAGAATTGCTTTATTTTTTTGACATTGTGTAAATTGTGTAAAACCCTGGAGGCTTTGTTGAAGTGCTACAACCATGCGGGACCAGGAGAAATAAGTATCCTCCTGTGCAAGGAGACAGTCTGACTGCTTCCAATATAATCCATAAGTGGGAAGCTGATATTGGGCTCTGCAAAACAAGTTCCAACCTGTGTAGCAGCTTAAGCTTCTCAAAATACGGGTCACGTTTATTGCAACATCTAAGATAACCATCATCATAATAAATTTGCCTGCTCAGCTAACATGGCTTTGATTTTCTTATGTCAAAAAGAAGCTTTGCACATTCTGACACTCTTGCCATTCAAATGTTTATGCACTCATGCCATCCACAGAAGCACACATTATACGTGTTTGTGTGCATATGAGAGAGAATCCTTGAAAATATTCCTTTTTTTTAAAGTCAAATATTTTATTTATATATAAGTATTTTGAATACAGTGTATTGTCCAGGCATTTCATTTTACAAAAGGAAAAAAAAACAGATATACTGATAGTAATAATGATAATACATGTAATAGTTATAACCATATTTATAATTATATTAGCTTATTTATGATCATATTAATTATACTGGCATACTTATAATTATGGCCAATATTCATATTTTACTTATACATAACAATGATCTTTCTTCAGCTAATTTCTACCTCTTATCTCTAACCACTGATAAAACCTATTCCATGGTGAACAGTACTCTGTATCTCCTTTATCTTTTATTTTCAATGTCAACCTATCCATCTCTGCACAGTCCAATATTTTCCTAATTATATTTTCATCTGGTGGGATGTTCTCATTTTTCCAATATTGTGCAAATACAATTCTTGCTGCTGTCAATTCATGTAGCATTAAGTATAAAGTGTAAGAAATTCAGAATAAATATGTAAAATGTCAGACGTATATCAGCAACAGTATATTTGTTAGATTTCAAAGAAACACACACACACACACACACACACACACAATTACTGTATAAGAATTAGTTCAATTCATAGCTTGGTCTAATGCAAATGAAGATTGTTTCAATGCTGTTATCCCACCTATAGATGCTCTGCAGTGTACATTTCTAAATCTCACAACGACTCAATTAGATTATAGTTTACTAAGAAAATATCAATCACAGTAAACTTTCCATTTGAAAACTCCCTTCACATTTACTGCAATTTTAGTTTAAGATTTGTGGGGAGACCAAATATGATTTTTCTACTGTCCTCCTTTCCCCACCTCCCTGTAGCCAGAACAATCCATGTTGAATGATACCCAGAACTGTCTGAATTGTTCCACCTAAGGAAAGCTTAGGAAATGTTCTGGTTACCTGTACAACAACGCTTTGCTACTTTCGAGTGTGTGGTTGTATATGTGCAAGACTTTGAAGTACACCAGTTGATTTGGTGGGAGGGGGGAAGAGAAGGAAGATATGTTTCCATTTTAGTATCAGATCTGACATCAACTAGTCTGCAAAACAAAATGGTAGCAGTTGGAAATGTTACTTCTTCATTTGTTCTCCATCCTGATGTTTGTTTGGGTGAGGTAGGCTGAATGGGAGCCAAGTAGGAATGAATACATAGAGCAATGATCCTTTGCATAATAACTTGGGAGTAAGTGCATTTGCAATTAATGGGGCTTGCTTCCAAGTTAATATGCATGGGATAATACATAATTGAGACCCACATGCAAATAACAGCCTGTGAACAGTAGAGTGTTCTTTGACTTGTCTTGGCTTGCTTGTAAAAATTGTTCTGAAAAGGACTTTCTGTTTTTGGCTTGTGATTATATAAATTGGCTGGTCTTGTGATATGGTAGATGGCAGACTGGTATTAGATAATGCTGTTTTTGTTTGTAATTTAACTTGCCTTTGATTTCTATGCTATTTGGTCATAAGGCCTGATCATTCCTTTCATAGAATTTCTTTTTACCAAAGAGAATACAGATATTATATTTCTATAACTCTGGAAATGGTCTGAGTACAGACTTCATGATGGTGATAGTGATTTATATGCTTTTGTAATAAGAGTACTTTCTAATATTGTCCATAGGATTTCTGTGTGGTTGTGTATATGTATGAAATCAGGTATTATATAAAGTTTAAATTCATGTAATCTTAAAGCACATGTTAAAGGTATTTTTCTAATGCTAGTTTGATCTGGTGGCTAAGGCAACAGGGTAGAAACTAGGAGATGGTGAGTTCTAGTCCTGCCTTAGATATGAAAGCTGGCTGGTGTCTTTGGGCCAGACACTACCTTTCAGCACAACTCACCTCACAGTGTTGTTGTGGGGAACATAGGAGGTGGAGGGAACATTAGGTATGTTCACCATCTTGAATTATTTGGGAAAATAATAATGGCAGAAAATAAATAAATGTAAATTGTACCAAAGTGTAATAAAAAAGGAAAAAATATGTTTACATTTCAGGACTGGAAAAATATAAAATCTATCCTATTACATAATTTCTGTTACCTGAAAAAAAAATCTCTCTCCATAAGCAGCCTCCAGATATATTTATTCCCACCATGCAAATGTGAGTCAAGATTTTTAGAAGGCACCAAATTAGGAAATAGCAATAGCACTTAGACTTATATACCACTCCACAGTGCTTTACAGTCCTCTCTAAGCAATTTACAGAGTCAGCATATTGCCCCCAATATTCTGGTTCCTCATTTTACCAGCCTTGGAAGGATGGAAGGCTGAGTCAACCTTGAACTGTTCAGAATCGAACTCCTAGAGTAAGCAGTGAGTTAGCCTGCAGTATTGGATTCTAACCACTATGCCACCACGACTCAGTGCTGCTGTATAGTCTTTTGAATGAAAATACAAAATTGGAGAAGTCTATGGTGGTGATGGTGATTATTACTAGAGACTATTAGAGTAAGAATCCAGACTGACAGTGGAAATCCTGGAAAAATCCCCTATGGTTGCCAAATTTTAGACAGATACTGTGTGTCTATGAAGTCACCAAAGATCAACCTTGATTCAAAGGAGCCCTTACTTTTTAACTTATCTATATAGTATTCCTTTCCTGTAGTTTAATTTTGGATGGGCCAGGTAAAATATGTAGCAGTGTTTTCATAAATGTTAGGCAATTTCCCTATGATTCTGGTTTAATACGTATATTAAGGCTATTGGTGGTTTATTTGGAATAAGATTAACTGAAGCCATTGTTCTCAAAGCACCTGGGGATTAAAATTATCTCCTGTGGTTTTAGTATCTGCTCATTCAATGGGAGATAGAGATGGAGAAGTCATCTTAAGGTTTAATCAACAACGGGAAAATAGTCTTCATTGTAAAAAAAAATAGAATATATAATATCTGTACAAGTTTTCACTCTTTTTTCAAGCATATTGTTCTTGTATTTGTATCAGACCATTCCCCCACCCCCATAAAACAGAGATACATGTTAACATATTGTAGTTGATGATATTCCCCATTTTCATCTCCTTATTATCAAGCAATTTCTTTTTGCTCATTTCTTTCTCCTATTATATCCTGCACATTTGATTAGCAGGAACTTGATTCTGGCACCCAGAATCTGTTTATGAAGGGTAAGCTGCCATAAATTACAGTGAGACTGATGGTTAGGTAAACGGGATAGGACAGAAGCCCAGTTATATGAGCAACTGTATTATACTAATGATTAGATATATCCAAATCTTGCCACATAAGGAAAATGTGTATTCTTCAGCTATTCTAATTCTAGAAATCCTCTGCAATATGTCTTTATAGAGGCATCCTCCTTTCATGCCTAACCCTTTTCTTGAATCTGAATTGCTTCTTTTTAATTTTATAAATCTTTCATTCTGGTAGTTATTAGCTAATTCTTAAAGCTTCTCTTCTCCCTATGCATATTAGCAATAAACATTTGATTTTATCATCACTTTATAGGGCTATATGTTGGAGAAAATCGTCACCAGTGGTGCAGTACTAATTAAGTATTTCAGTTTCTTGTCCAAGTACATTAATTTTCTAATAGCAGTGAACACAGTGATAACAGCTGAGCCATTCTACAGCCAAAATGAACAAAAAGTAGTGGTTTTATAACTGGCAATTAAAATTAGTTCTGTGTGTATTTCTTAAAACCAATTTCTTGATTTTATATTTCTATTGAGAAACCTACATACAAAAACCCCCTTGCTTGGGGCTTATTGATTCCTCAAAGGTTTTAGTGCTGTATGAAAGAAATTTCAGGCACAGGTGACAAACTTTAACAGTAATAATTTAAAAAAAAACAAATTAATCACCTATATTATGTATTGAACATACGTAAATAAAAAAGCATATTTAAAAAGATCCATGCCTTTTTCATTATTATAGGTATGATACAGTGATGCTTTTAAACTGCTTCAATCAACACAGATTTAAAAAAAGAAGATGCTTGGCTCAGTTCTAAAGAATGAATTCTTCATGGGTGGTTGAAAAGAAAATGAAGAAGACAAATTACATGTTACAATATAAACTTTCTGTCCATTTATCTGCAACTGTCTTATTAAGCACATTTAAAAAATCTTCAATCATTTTGAGAAAGAGCAAACTTCCAAAGTGGGCAAACATGCAGCCTCAAACTTGTCATATGGATCAGCGTGGATCACATCAATAAAGTGGAAGCAGAAAAAATAGAGATTGTGGCCAGAATAAGCATTTTTATGTGGATGGCAGAAAGCCTTAAGGATACAATAATACTTCTGTTCCTTGAAAATATGGTAGTTGCCTGCCTTGGTAATGCAAATTAATCTGCTTTCAATCAACCTAGAAAAGCACATCTAGTGACTTCAGGATATGCAGTGATGGACTGAAGAAGGCTCTGTGAGGATGGAGCTGTCAACCATGGCAGAATGAAGAGCTGGCAAATGGACCAGTTCCTCAGAATTTCTCTCCAGAGCAAGGAGAGGATCAGGACTTCCCATAAGTATTTCATACAATGGCTCTCCATGAAGAGCCATTGTAAGTCAACTATGTCTGGCTGGTTTTATTGATCTGGAAGCCTTAGGAAAAAAAACCCTCACAAGAGGAGATTTTGAAGATTGGACACAAATCTAAGATATACAAAGAAGAGATCTTTTGCTGCATTTTCAGAGAAAGTGTTAAGTTGCCGTATTAAAAGTAAAGGAATACAAAACTGGTTTATTGATTAAGGCTAATCAATATTGTTAAAAATATGTTGTTATTTTTGGTAACTCTTAATTGAATTTTACTGATTACAATTAAATGATGAGGTTTTATAGTTTGATTATAAATAAGAGGTGAGATATGAGAAGAAGAGATAATTGGATGAAATATCAGGGATGATGTTACAAGCACTCCTGATGAAGGAGAAAGTAATTTCTTATATATCTTTTTAATTATTTCTTCTTTTTCTCTGCACCTTTTATATTTTTCTTTGTACTAGTTTTTTTAAATCTTTGTATATGTAAACTTGAATAAAAATTGTAATATAGAAAAGGAAAACACACCCAGAAATGCCTGATATTTAGATTGTTTTGCTGAATTTCTTTTCAATGGGTTAGACTACTAGGAAAAAAGCAGGAAAAGATGGATGTCAGATGAAAAGTTATTTCAAATTATATTTTAGGTAACTTTTAAAATTAGAAATTCAATTTATAGCATTTTTTGTATAGGAGGATTAAATTGTCCCTGTCTTTAAGTTAAATTTGATCATTATAAATGATATAGAGGAAAAGCAGTTGTGATATAAAGGAGCTATTTGGAAAATGCAGATTATTATTATTATTTTAAAAGTAGTAACAATAGCTTCAGGCTGAGCTTTATTTTTAGGGACAGATCCACACAGTTTTCTTGGCAGTGTTACAGAAGTAGTTTTTCACTTGCTTCTTCTGGAGTTTGATTTACCTTTGTATTTTAAAAAAGAATGAATACAAGTCTTTAAGCATTGTATGTTTAGAAGTGTCATATAATAGTGCTAGAAGAACCACAGTGTAAACAAGATTCCAAATAAACAGGCAAACTAATAATTTGCAAGTGAAAAACAGGCCCAGTCAGACCTATAATTGAACATCCATTAAACCATGATGCTCACATGGTCATCTTAGGTCTTCTTTCAGCATCATCTAATTCATAGTATTCCTCTAAAAACAAAATGGGACAGACCTTCTATGTTCACCACAGACATCTTTGATGGAAGGAAGATAGGATTTGATATTACTTTAATTTAAAGTGGGGGTGATAAAACACTATCTGCAGATTTTCCTAGGCTGAGTGGCACCTAGGAAAATCCTGGGAACTTTCAAGTCATTACTGGTTTCAGTCTTCAGGTCTATGGAAAACATAGAAGCTGAAATACATTTGTTCTTAAGCAGCCAGCCTGTAGTATCAAGAAACCTCCAATATTTCCTCCAATTGATTAGTTACACTTCCAAACCTTGAACTGAATAAGTCCCTCATCTGTACCAATGTTGTTGTCATACATTTGTAGGTACCAGAACTGTGATGCCGTTGAGACTGAGTCAATGTGTCCAGTTAAAGATTATGATTTCAGAAAATAAAATAATATTAAAGGCTGGTGGCAAGGGAGAGCAAGGAACGTCTAGCAACTAAAACCTTACGGTATCTCTGGACAACTGCATAACTGCATAGAAGCATTCCTGTCAAACAGACAACAAATGGTCAAAATTGGGAGTGTCCTATCAAATCCTGTACCTGTCAACAGTGGTGTCCCCCAAGACAGTGTTCTAGGACCAACTCTCTTCATACTCTACATAAATGACCTCTGTGATCCTATTAAGAGCAACTGTGTTCTTTTTGCTGATGATGTAAAGCTGTTCAATACCACAGACAATACTGCTACCCTTCAAAAAGATCTTGACTATGTATCAGAATGGTCAAGCAAATGGCAACTTCAAATCTCAACAAATAAATGCTCTGTCTTACATATTGGCAAAAAAAACCCCAGAAAATAAAATACAAGCTGAATAGTCAAGATCTTGTTGATGATCCAAGCTCTGTAAAGGACCTTGGAATACTCATCTCTAATGACCTAAGTGCTAGAGCCCACTGTAACTACTTAGCCAAAAAGGCATTAAGAGTTGTTAACCTAATCTTACATAGCTTTTCCTCTGGTAATATTACACTACTAACTAGAGCATACAAAACATTTGCAAGACCAATACTCGAATACTAATCATCAGTCTGGAACCCACATTACGTATCTGATATTAACACAGTTGAGAAAGTCCAGAAATATTTCACAAGAAGAGTTCTCCACTCGTTGTAGAATACCTTATGCCACCAGACTTGAAATTCTAGACCTAGAACTATGCTGCCTTCAGTCTGATCTAAGTATGGTATATAAAATCATACATTGCAATGTCCTACCTGTCAATGATTACTTCAGCTTCAATCATAACAACACAAGAGCACACAATAGATACAAACTCAAGGTTAACCGCACCAAACTTGATTGCCGGAAATATGACTTTAGCAACAGAGCGGTCAATGTCTGGAATACTCTACCTGACTCTGTGGTTTCTTCCCCAAACCCCAAAAACTTTAACCTTAGACTGTCTACTATTGACCTCACCCCTTTCCTAAGAGGTCTGTAGGGGGCATGCATAAGCGCACCAACGTGCCTAACCGTCCCTGTCCTGTTTTTTTTTTTCTTATATGTACCCATTTCATGTATTCATAACTATGTATATACTTATACCTATTATCTTGTAAGCGATTGACAAATCAAAATAAATCAAAATAAAAAATAAATAAACAGCCTTCCTTCAAGTTCTCTGGACCTTCAGCCAGAAACCAGAGATTATTCACTGATAGCCACCATGTAAAAAGAATGTGATAAACACAGAAAAAGAATTGGCCCATATTTGTTTCTTATTCCAATAATATATATTTATTTTTGTGAAAAATATATTTTAATGAAAAAATGATCATAGAAAAGATAATAACTTGTATGGACTGCAAGACTAAACCCTTAATGAAACAAAGATGAAAAATTCCAAGATTATTTCTTTGGAATGGTTAAAATCATCTCACTGTTTTCAATGTCTTCAAATAAGTAGCACCAGTATAAATTATAAGAACAATAACAAGGACTACCTAGAGATTTGACTGAAGTGAAAAACTAAGACAAAACTCAGAACATACTTTGGGATTTGTTTACAAGAAGGTATTGAAATATAAATCAGAAACTGTGTGTATGATTAAATGGATGCAGAATCTGGAGAGCACAACTGATATACAACAATGGGAATATTGATGGAAGACAAATATTAAATTTACTAACAATATAATACTTAAAGGAAATTGGTATAAATGTTTCACTTTGGTATATTACTCTGTGCTGATTGCCAAAATAGCAGAGGTGGTATTCAGTAGGTTCTGACCAGTTCTGGAGAACCAGTAGTGGAAATTTTGAGTAGTTTGGAAAACCAGCAAATATCACCTCTGACTGGAGATTTTACAGTATCCTTCCCCTGCCATGCCCACCAAGCCATGCCCACAAAACCGGTAGTAAAAAAATTTGAATCCCACCACCGCTAAATAGATAATTGATTTTCTAAAAACAGTTAGAAGTACATCAATAATCAAACCAGATCATTCTTGCATATTTGGTGACAAAGTTATAAAGTTCAACAGTTTTGAAAGATGATTTTGTAGAATATTAATCCTAAAGAAGGTTTCTTTTTTGACAGCTATTTTTCTTTGAAATATCATTAAGTTTTATATTCCTGCAAAGTATACTTTCTACATAATAAATGCAAAGATAGTTTATGCTTCTTACTAGCTGAGTCTTCTTTGGTTTGCCCTCTCAGGAGAATGGAGTTGGAAAGCAGGTTAGTGGGGTGGGGAGGGAATGGGGATTTTGCAGTATCCTTCCCCTGCCACACCCACCAAGCCAAGCCACGCCCACCAAGCCATGCCCACAGAACCGGTAGTAACAATTTTTGAATCCCACCACTGGCCTGGTTGGATTTGAACTGCCAAATTGTATGCAGCTGGCTGCAGCAGAAGTAGCTTGAAGTACTGCACTCTAACCACTGTGCCACAGAGGCTCATAATGCTTTTACTATATTAGGTCTTGTCTGATCTGTTAACTATGGATAGAGCTGTGGCTTTTTACTTTCTGGTTTGGTGTGTGTGTTTGTGATATATGTGTCTGAGTCTTGTTGCATGGGGGAGGTTTACAGCCGACAAGAACTAATATGCTACGGACTAGTCTGCTAGAGCTATTTTGTTGGATTTTCAGAGGACTCACAGTATTCCCAAGGAGATAGCAAGACCACCAGGATCTCCATGGATTGTAATGAGATCACTTAAATGGCACAGGTGGTGCAGAGAGAGAAGGTGGAGGAGGGGCTGCAGAGCAGGAGTTTTAACTCGCTTAAAAAGACAGCCACACAAACCATCATTGCCAAGAGACTGTCTCTCAAATGCTCAGTCACTCCTCAATAAAATGGATGAGATTAATCTGATGGCAGCAAGCAATAGCATGATAAAGGACTGCTGTGTGATAGTTATTACAGTTACTGGCTTCACTCAACTATTCCCAATGCCTCACTACAACTGGCATGTCGTACCATCCACTGACAAGACCGTAATAAGGACTCTGGTAAGACTAAAGGAGGTGGACTTTGTTTATATATTCATAATAACTGGTGCACCAACAGCCGTGTTATAAATAGATACTGCTCTCCTGATTTAGAGGTGATGACAGTCATGTGTAGACCCTTCTATCTACCTAGAGAACTGACAGTGGTGATTTTTACAGCTGTTTACATACCTCCTGATGCAAATATTAGTACTGCACTTGCATATTTGCATATTACAATAAATAAACAACTTAAGGCTTATCCTGATGGGGCTCATATAGTAACTGGTGATTTTAATAAGGCATGCTTAAAGACTGTATTTCCCGAATTTACTCAGTATGTGACATGTGCCACCAGGGGAAACATCACACTTGATCATGTATATTCTAATGTAAAGCATGCATATAAAGCAGTGTCCCTTCCACATCTGGGACTTTCAGATCATTTATCACTGTTCCTTATACCAGCATACACCCCACTCAGAAGGAAAACTAAGCCTGACATCAAACTCATCAAGATCTGGCCGGAGGGAGCACTTGATCAGCTGCAGGATTGTTTCTCAAATACTAATTGGAATTTATTTGAACAAGAGGATTTGGAGGAATACACAAAAACTGTTTTACATCCTGACCTGTATGGATACAGTTACTGTGAATAAGCGCATTTGGATTTTTCCAAATCAGAAGCCCTGGATGAACAAGGATGTGCAATTACTTCTCAAGACACGTGATATGGCATTCAGGTCTGAGGACAGGGTTTGGTATAACAAGGCAAGAGCGGAACTGAGGCGGGGCATAAGGAGGCAAAAAAGGACTATAAAAAGAAGATTGAAGACTACTTCACAAATAATGATCCACGACGAGCTTGGCAGGGAATTAAACACATCACTAATTACAGGGGCAGCAACCCCATATCGATCAATAAGGATGCATCACTGGCAGAAGAATTGAACTGCTTCTTTGCCCGATTCGAACTGAATAGGTCTTCGAACACACTGCCTCTACAAACCACCGGTACTCAACTGTTCACAGTACAAGAGTATGATGTGAAGCAGGTGCTAAGAGTAGTGAATGTGAAAAAGGCTGGTGGCCCTGATGGGATACCTGGGAAGGTACTCAAAGCATGTACTGACCAACTCACAGGTGTGTTTACAAATATTTTTAACCTGTCTCTTACACAAGCCATTGTTCCATCTTGTCCCCAAACTTCCATTATTATTCCAGTTCCTCAAAAACCCTCTCCTGATACTTTAAATGACTATAGACCAGTACCTCTCACACCCATAATTATGAAGTGTTTTGAAAGACTGGTCTTAAAATATATACAGGATTGCCTCCCATCAACCCTTGACCCATACCAGTTTGCCTATCGGAATAACAGACCCACAGAGGATGCTATTGCCATGGCTCTCCATGTTGCACTGAACCATCTGGAGCATAGTGGGAGCTATGTAAGGATGCTTTTTGTTGATTACAGCTCAGCTTTTAATACCATCATTCCGGATATACTGATTAAGAAGTTGCTAGAAATGGGCCTCTCCTCTCACATCTGCTGTTGTATAAAGGATTTTCTTACTAACAGACCCCAAACTGTTAGGATTGGCAGCTATTTTTCCTCCACTCTTGCTCTCAGCACTGGCTCTCCACAGGGTTGTGTGCTGAGCCCCCTTTTGTATTCACTCTACACCTACAACTGCACTCCCTCTTGTCCCACTAACTCTATAATAAAATTTGCAGACAACACCACGCTGGTGGGACTCATATCAGGAGAAGATGAGATGACCTACAGGTCAGAGGTTCTCAGACTGGTCTTGTGTGCAAGAGTCATAACCTCGCCCTGAACATCAAAAAGACCAAAGAATTGATTATAGACTTCAGAAGATGCAAAGCAGAGCCTCTCCCACTATATATCAATGGAGACTGTGTGGAAAGAGTTCATAGTTTTAAATTTCTAGGAACTCATATTTCTGACAACTTTACTTGGTCAGTCCACACTATGGCCACTGCATAGAAGGCCCAACAGTGCCTGCACTTTCTGAATCTGCTGAAAAAGAGTGGTCTGGGTGAGAAGTTGCTGGTTACTTTTTACCATTCTACCATCGAGAGCATTTTGGCATACTGTGTAACAGTGTGGTATTCTGGATGCTCTGTAGTGGATAAGAAGATACTCCAGAGAGTTATAAACACAGCACAAAAAAATCATCAGTTGCTCTCTTTCTTCTTTGGAAGAGATTGCGAAGACCAGACTCCTCTCTAGAGCACTAAAAATCTCCACAGATCATTCTCATCCTGGACATTCATATTTTGAACTGTTACTATCAGGGAGGCGTTATAGGTGTCTTAAAATCAGGACTAATAGACTGAGAAACAATTTCTTTTCCAAGGCAATAATTGTCTTGAATCAAACAATGCATATGTGATTTAGCCCTATGTATATAGTGGCATTTTTAAACTATCTAACTTACTATATGTTTTAGGTAGGTTTTAGAGTAGGTTTTTAATTATTATTTTAATTATTTTAATTTTTAAATACTCTGTAGTGTGATTGTGACAAGGTGTTTTGGACACTGTGCTTTCAAATTTCATTGTATTTGTAGAATGCAATGACAATAAAGGTATTCTATTCTATTTTAATAATGTTTTGGACCACTATAGTGACTTTGAAAGTATAGATTGTTAATATTTTTTTGTTTTCTGTTTGCTTTTCCTATTTCTTTTTTGCTTTTTAAAAGGTTAGTTTTTGCTTTTAAAGTTAGTTTTTAAGGTTAGTTTTTGCTTTTTAATCATCTTCATCTAGAATCTGGACATTTTTGGTTTGTACTATGCTGCAGATGAGCCAGATTTTAATTCTCTTGACTCCCTGAGGACAAGCATGATGTGTATGACAGAAACGTGATATTGCCTTAGAAGTAGTTTCAAAATCTTACATAGAAGTGAAATGTTCTCAACCTCCCTTCTCTTGCCACTACCTTCCCCACGGAAAGACCAAGGGTTACTTACTTGACTATCTACTGTATCTTCACTGGTATCTATCTATCTTATTAGGTCCAGCAGGAAAGATGTGCTCTGAGTCCCATCTGTAAGATAGTGTCCTGTGGGGCCTAGGAGAAGGGCTGCAATCCCTGAAGATTAGACTTATCCCAGCTTTTTGCAAGGCATTAACAAGGAGGTTTTGCCATCAAATCTGCGGTCCTGATAGTATCTAGAAAAGAGACCTTGAGAGAAACAAGAAAGTCATGAACTGGAAGGCTCTTTGGACAGTCACTCATGATTAGATTATAGTACTGTAATTAGCTGTTCATGAGGCTGCCTTTGTAGATCACCCAGAAGCTATAATTGGTCTAAATGCACTGCACAGGCAATGATGGAGGCACCACATTATGTGGTTGTGGCCTTATTGATCCACAAGGGGATTGTTTATCAGCTGACTTCCAGGTGAAATTTAAGGTGCTGGATATGACCTTTAAAACTGACTACCAAAAGGACTATATGTATGCCCAGTCATCATTGCTCATTGGCCCAGGGTGTATACTGGGTCCTGTCAATTCAAGAACGTCATCTTCTGGGATCCAGGAAGTATGCCTACTCTTTTGCAATTCCTGCCCTCTGGAATGATTTCCCTCCAGAGATTTTTATGGCTCAATTCATTTGTAATGTACAAACGCTAGTTTGAATCTTTAAGAATATATACATACTCTGAAACTGGCTCTAATTTTGGCTGAAGGTACAAAGCACTGATTTTGCTTATGGTAAGAAAACCAAGCCTTTCCACTAAGGAAGACAAGACTTCCTTCAATTCATTTTGGAATTTCAGTAGCTTGATACCATTTAACTTTGTTCTTAGTATGTGAGGAAAAGTCTGTTTTTAATGCTGGCACTTTTATTTTGTGTTATATAATATCCCACAGAAACTTGGCAGAGAGACTAAGAAATGTAATTCTTTATTCTAACCTCCCTAACATAGAGAACAAGCCCAAAACAGAACAAGTGATCTCTTTGGAAAAAAGCTGACACAGCAAGAAATGTTCAAGGGAAAAAAAGAGAAAGATCAGATAAAAAGTTGTCAGTTAAGTAATTTGCTCGTGTACACTGGTTGATTGCAAACACCGACAGCAAAAGGGTTAACATCAGCAAACCATTAAGGGAAATGAAGGGGGGCTGTTTTGGGTGACAGACCTGGATAGCCAGTAAATTGGGGCCAAGAAAGCACCTGCTGTGCTCCAGATACATCAATCTTGAATTGCCACTTCAGTGCATAAATGAAATGTATGACTCTGGACCAGTTTGGCCATGGGATCCTTTTTTCAGTAGCAGTTGTGATGCTACTTGTCAGCTGGCTTCTTATAAGTATCATTCTGGTAGGCTTTAAGAAAGATGCTTCACGAAGTGGCTGAAGTACCCATCTACATAGGCAGCTGCCACTGTGCATTGCTCTGAGGACCTCTTCATAATAACACATTCAGGGAATCTGTCTGGGTGGACAGCTGACAGATGAGAAAGAAGTATACTGCCAATGAAAGAGGCCTTAGAAGTCCTCCCATTCCAGACAATGCATCCTTGTCAACATCGAGTATATGCAAAATAGGGCTTGTTTATTTATAAACAGGAATTAAATAAAAATATATATTCATTAAGCTTTTGCTGACCGTGATGGTAAAAAATATATGGCTAAGAGCTATAGCCTGGCCTATGTTTCTTTTATTCTCTTGAAAGCATATATCCTATTACATTGCAGAAAACATGCTGTATTTGACATCAATGGCTTTCACTTCAGCTTCAACATTTGCACCTCTTAATATTTGTGAAAGCAAATGCCAGTGTCATTCCATGGGCATGGAAGACAGTGCACAATCCTCTTGTCATCTGAAAATATGTGAGATGCTCCTGAACAGCTCTTAAAAGCCAGGCCAAACTATTGAGAAAATAAGACAGGCTTTGTGGTTCTCAAAGGCCTTTTTCAGAGCCAGCAGGATAGGAGTGCAGCAAATGTGAAGTTATTTTGGTCTTGTCTGAAAGCCACACAAGGATGCTACTTGGTTTACATTTGTGCTTCAGTTTTTCTAGAATACTTCCTATCGATTAGCTAAATAATTGATTTTTGTTTATTGAGAAGGGCTTTCAAAAGGCATGATGAAGTTGGCACCACAGTGACAGATTTCATGTAGGGTAACAGGATGATCATATTACGACGAAAAAAAAAGTATTTATTTTTAACTTTGTTGTTTCCCTGAGGCAGATGAAGAACCTCCCTTCTACCATATAACTGTAAACTACTCTATATTTCACTTTACAAGCAGAGTCTGAAAGAAGGCCATTGTGCATAGCTTTCAGAGTTAAAGTTCATGGTTAGAGTTAAAGCCTTATGCAGAGAAGTGTTTTCTAATTAGCCAAGAAACTAGGATTTAAATTCTAAGCATGTGGTCTAAGCAGACACCTTCTCAACTATGGCTATTTTCCAGGCAATTCATCTAAAGTGATTTTTTATATATATTTAAAGCATACAAGTATATTTTAAAGGATATAAAGAAAATTGCTGAAGAATTCTGCTTTTGTGCCATGTTTAAAGGAGGACCAATGATGGAGAGGTTTAGTCGGAGTTGTGTTGCTGGCTGAACAAAGGCCTCATCCTTCCTCTCACGAAATCAAGGGGACTCACAACCAGTTAAATTATTCTGACAAACATACACAGCTATCTCACAAGCAGCTTTCACTATCCATGCTAGTAAAAGAAGCTAATAACATAGTTAATAGTTTCCTTTGCCTAATTTAGAAAAGGCCTGTCTCAGAATAATTCAAGGAAAAGAGTACGTTTGGGTTGCATGATATAAGGTGGGAAAGAGGTGGAGAGACTCAGTTTTTAGCAATGATAGCATTGTCTGACCTCAGAACAATCCATTTATTGTATATTTTGATATAGGAAGAATATTTTAATGTACTACACTAGTGCATCATTGGGAGCCAGTTTAGTACAATGGTTAAGGCATCGGGATAGAAACTAGGAGACAATGCATTTTAGTTCTGCTTTTAGACACAAAGCCAGCTGGATGACCTTATTTATTTATAAAATTTAAAGGCCATTCATCTTATCTCAAAATAACTTTAGGAATTTCCTCAACCCAGGGAAGAAGGCAATTGCAAACCACCTTCAAAAAACCTTGCCCAGGAGTTAAAAACTGACTTGAAGGCACACATGAGAAACCAACAACCTAAAATGCACAGTAACTCTGACAAATATACAAACTAAGGAACACTGAGATACAGCCAATTTCAATAATACTATAGAAATTATAGCAAGTTCACTTCTGTTTATTTTACATAAGTAATATTCTACATTTTCAATTAAACTAAGGATATTTCTCTTATTTTTGTTTAGCCCTTTTACTCTTCTGGTGTGTTTTCATGGATTATTAATTTGAATGCAAATCTTTAAGAGGCAATGGTGCAAATTGGTAATTGTTTGAAGATGGGAAAGCTTACAGTTGGATAAGTTAAAGAGAAGAGAATTGGAAAGCACAAGTAAGAAATGAATGGCTTCTCATATAATTTGCAGTCGGAATATGGAAAGACTGAGAGAAAGGAATTATTCCCAAATAGGTAGGGTATGCTTTATAGAGAGGCGATGTATTTGCTTCATAAGATTGGAGGAATTATTTAGTATAGAACTTACTTGCCCTTAATTGAATAAAATAAGTGGCTCATATTTATTTATTAAATTTGTATACAGACCTTCTCACTGTTTATATTAAAAACAAAGATATCTGGTCTACAACCTTAAAAATGAAGGTTCAGTGAAGTAAATGGTTCGTGCCAACCTAGAACACTTTATTATTTAACGGAGAATGTAAATTGATGCAATACCACTATCCCACATAACTAAAAGTACTCAAGCTAGGGGCAGAAACTGTAAAAGAAACTATCCTCTTCCCTGTCAATTTCAATAACTATTAACTTTGTGCCTGTCATGATACCCAAAATCCAGAAGCAGCTGAAGAAAATAAAACTGAACAGAATCAATAGAGAAAAATCACAAAATGTTAGATGTTTATTTATTATTCAAATTTATATAATCATTTATGTATGATTCTGGGAAGCTTACAAACAAAACAAATTAAACAAAAATAGGGAAATTTAATACAAGAAAAAAGTAATATAAAATGATTAAAATACATAAAACTCACAGCTGAGGCAATCCCCTTCATCAAACCATCAGTACAGCTGACAAAAAGTACACTATTGAATGCTGTGTTAAAGCAATATGTGCAGCTATTTTCTTTGCAAACCAGGATGTGAGGGTTATAGGAGTCTACTGAAACTAAGACCTATAGTCTTTGAACCTTGCTCACAGAAATGCACATTCCAACAATCAAACCATGAGTACCCAGTCTAAACAAAACACAATGGAAACTGCAAAGAAATCTAAAATGAATCAACCATACAACAAAAGTAACACCCATCGGTGCCAATAAATATATATATTTAAAATACCTATTTATGGAGTTTTAACATGCTTTTGAAGTCTTGTTTCAAAGGATATTGATATTGTTTCAAAAACAGGTACATACAATCTTAATGCTATGCACTCATTTTAATATTCAGCTAACAAAACCTCCCTCGCAGGTTTCAAGGACAGTAGGACAGGTCTCATGGAAAATTTTGTGCAAAATTGTACCTCACACAAAATAGCTTGAATGAATTGCTTACTTTTGGAGGCACATTTCCTCCTTTTTCTGGTTGTTATTGGTGTTAAATAATGAACAATTCATAAAATATACAGTATTCAATGAGAATAGAACATAAGAAAGCTGTTGCAATGGCTGTTTGTTGATCTTTGAGGTTTTGTAAAGGGTGTACAGGGTAAAAAGAAGTTAGCAAAGAAGGTATATTAAATGAAAAAAAACACAACCACTGCATTTTAATCGGTATTTATCTCTCTGGAATCCGGGAGACTGAATTTTATTTCCACTTTAGACATGAAAGGCAGCTGGGTAACTTTGGACCAGTCACTTTCTCAGCCCAATACATTTCATAAAATTTTGTAGTGGGGAAAATAGAAGGAGGAAGGAGTGGTATGTTAGCTACCTTGAGTTATTTATAAACAGAGTAAAGGAGAGATATAAATAAATATCTTCCATTTTGTGACTTTTGTAGCATTAACAGCAGTGGGTTAGTTTTAGGTTAGTTATAAAGAAGAAAATTCCTGAAATAAGCAATTTCTAGCACCCATGTTTTCTTTTCCTGTTAACACAAATGTGCACCGATTGTGCAATCTGATTTCGGGTCTCCTTAGAAATCACATCTGATTAATCCACGTATACTGTGCTCGGTTATAACAGCGGAATGCACTGGATTTGTTTTTGTAGAGATGCAGATGGATTTTTAACTACAGACTAGGTCTGTAGGCCATTATCTTCTGCAGCGAGATCTCAGAATGAAAGGAGAGAGAGAGAAAAAAAAGATCAGTCGACAGCAGGATCAACAAAAGCCGTTTGCATTTTTTTTTACCCTTTGAGTAAGATAAACGTGATCCTCCTGTCTTTCCCAACCTTGTTGTGCATCGTATTAAACAAGACATAAATCATTCGGACGTGCGCGAGCGCCAGCCAGCAAGCGCGAGCTGCTACTGCAGCCCTGAACGTCTTTAAACAGTACGAGACGTTCCATTCTTAAACGGCGGCTGCTGCTGTTGCTGCCGCCGCGGTTGCTATTTTCCAGCCCCGTTCAACGAACAAACCCAATCTCGCTCCCTCGCTTCCTCTCCCTCTTTCGGGTTCTATTTGTTTACAATCAGATGACATCACTTCTCCCCGTGCCCCTCCGTTCCAACAAGACGTCACAATGGTGCGATCGCCCGATTGGTTAAGACGGGATCTCGGCCCCTTTCAAGCGCCATTGCTAGCCTGGCCGCGGTTATAAAAGGCGCTGCACGGAGAAGCCCTTCCTTCGTGTTTGGTAGGAGATGATCGAAGCGCTGGATCTGGTAGTTCCCGGCACTGCCGCCAGACTACGTCAGAGGGTGGCGGCTCAACAGGAGTGGGCGCCCCTCCTGAATTGAGTCTTTTGAAAAGATCGCCTTCTTCTTCTTCCCTTCCCGACTTATTTTCCTCTAGCTCTCTCTCTCTCTCTCTGTGTGTGTCTTTCTCTCTCTCTCTCTCTCTCGTCCCCACCGCTCGGTTCCTCTTCGGCGGCCCCGAGCGCACCCCGAACACTCTCGGTCAACCCCCGGAGCTGGCTGCCTCTCGCCCCCTCCGCCTCCATGCATCCCGCCCTTTATACCCGGGCCAACATGATACGTGAGATCGCCGCGGCTGTGAACTTCATCTCCAAGTTCCTGCGCACCAACGGGCTGATGAACGAGCGGCAGCTTCAAACGTTCAGTCAGAACCTGCAGGAGCTGCTGGCAGGTGAGGGGAGGGGGAGGCCGCCGGACCAGGGAAGGGGGGGTGGGGGAGGTCTTCAGATTTTCCGTCTCCTTCCGGCTAGTAGTATGGGGAGGGAGCGGGGGGTGGAGAGCAACAATCGCACAGCTGCTGTTCTGCTCCCCCTCCGCGCGATCCCTCCGATCTTGTTTGTCAACGTAACATTTCAGCCTTCGCCCGACTAGCTGTCCTCCATGAGGCTAAAGACCCCATGATAGCCAGCAGTGGCACTGGGCAATTGGTGGAGAGAGGCTGCAATGTTGGGAAGAAGGAAAGGTAATGGTGTGTAAGCTGGTTGCATGATTGGACGGTTCGTGGGAATAACAACAGCCTCCCAAACGGCTTCAGGAAACGAAGGAGACCTTTGTGTTTTGTACAAGTCTGGGAAGCAGCTATTATTTTATCACTTTTAGCCCACTATGATCTAAAGATATTACAGTGGTTTACTGCCATATTTCCGTTTGGGTTTGATTTTGCTCAGTGTTTCGTGTGTGCAACAGGGGATTTTTCACTCGTACATACATACCTCTGCGTGTCTGGAAAGTCCCTTTAGCTGCCTTCAGTTCCTCTTTCCTTTCTTGGTGTTTATACACAAAGATCACATTGCCTAAGCAAGCATACAGACTCACACCTCAATCACACTTTTTAAGTTCTGAATAAAAAGTCTTACACCCCTCCCAAATTTTGTATTGGGTTTTGTATATAAAAGGAAGCAAAGTAAATTTGGCTAGCATTTTAAACTCATTTAATATACATAGCCTTTTCTCATTTTGCCCAGATACAAGTAACTGTTAAGTTGTATATCTCATACATTCCCTAGGAGAGCTCTATTTACCATTTTCAACTGCTTGAGGTTGGAGGAGTGCAGAACTGACCTTCTTGAGATTCTGCCTAAGGTCTTGGGAGTGTGTGTGTGTGTGCCTGCCTTTCCACATCTGTTTTCCTTTCCTCTTCCTCCATTAGCTTGAAGAATATATTGAATGCACCTATCTGTGTGGTACAGTAGTAAATATTTAAAATGCTTATGGGAAGGCAGAGGGAATTATTTAATAAACATGGAGTGTTTATTAAATTATCTGTTAATTGAAAATAAAGATTACACTAGTTTCTTGTTTGAGTTATAGAGTCTCCCATCCTCATTGTGGGAGCTAGATTAGTACAGTACTACCTTCCACAGGAAGCTTTATTACAAGCCAGGCAACTTGTTTTCTTTCTAACATGACTTAAGAACTTGTAGTAATTCAGTGTGTGTGGAGTGCCTTTCATTACACCTAATAACATTACTAATATAATTTAAGTACATGCTACATAGTAATGATGAAATACTGTATTACTGAATATTTTATTCTGTTCTGATCTTAAAAGATATTGTCACAAGAAATGAAGTATTAAGTAAAAATATTAAGTTTTTAAGGGTTAGCAACAGTTTGGAAAAGGGGTCTCAAAAAGTGTTCTTTATGTTATGAAAATTACTGAGTGTAATTATTTCAAAGATTGGTTTGAAAATGCTAGTTTTGGGAATGATTTTATTAGCACTGGAAGATTTAAGCTAGATTTTTGACTGTACTACATGAGTCTTCTACAAATGCTCTTTTGTAGGAGACTAGGGTCTGCTAATCCATGTACAAGTAAACGTGTGGGGATTGTTTGTACGTGCAGTCTGAACAAAGCATTAACACTGTGAAGTCTGTTTTTAATATCTTAACCCACCTGATGTCAGGTGCCCCCCCCCCAAAAGTAAACAACTTCTAAAGCTATACAAAATTATTTTGCAAGGGGAAAAACACCTAAACTGTTTTACATAATATATATCATTCATATGGTATTTTGAATAGCACTTTATTTAGCACTTCAAGTTGATTGGTGCTGATCATAAAATTTCATACATGCACTTTTGTAATAGTTTGTGTATAATGTAATGTGAGAAGGTGCCATTAAGATCGGTGGTTCTAAACATATGTGGAAATAGATGTCTGACTTTGATAAGAAGATCTTAAAGAGATTTCAGAGCATAGTCTTTCATTGTGATAGGCCTTTCTATATGCAAACATAAATTCATTCTTGAAATTAATTGACAGAAATTTTATATAGAAAAAAATGATTCAATAGTATATTTTTGCTCATGTTAGCAATATTTTTCCGGCTATCAACTAAGATAATATACTGTTCTGTTTTCTATTACCAGTTCTATAATTGGATAACAATTCCTATAAGCCTAGGCAGCTGTAAGGGCTATAGGAACAGCAGTCTGAGTACTTACTACTAAGAAAGATTGTCAACCCTAATTCTAAACACGCCTCATCTATTATTGAAGTACCAGAAAAGAATAATTCCTCTTTCTGAACTTGTGTGGAAGAGCCAAGTGTGATGTTTATTACTCTTTTCTATTCTGTAGAACATTATAAACACCACTGGTTCCCTGAAAAGCCATGCAAAGGATCAGGCTACCGCTGCATCCGCATCAACCATAAGATGGATCCCCTGATTGGGCAAGCAGCACAGCGGATTGGACTTAGCAGCCAGGAACTGTTCCGCCTTCTGCCAAGTGAACTTACTCTCTGGGTTGACCCATATGAAGTATCCTATCGTATTGGAGAAGATGGCTCGATCTGTGTGCTGTATGAAGCCACACCAGCAGGAGCAAACCAAAGTAGCACCAACATGCAAATGGTAGACAGCCGAATAAGCTGTAAGGAAGAACTCCTCTTGGGCAGAACCAGTCCCTCAAAGACCTACAATATGATGACTGTATCAGGTTAAGATAATAGCCTGTGGATGGATCGTCATATAATGGATGGATAAATTTGGTTTTTACTTTGGGTGGGCTCCTCTGGGGATGGATTACGGAATTTAAACCATGTCACAGCTGTGAAGACCTGGCACAACATAGAATGGTAAACTTGATTTGATAATGGCAGTGCCATAGTTTCGACAGTACCTTTCAGTGATTTAATAGCCTGTGAGTATAGATAATTACTTTATTTCCTAATGCCTGAAGTTGTCCCAGATAGGCTGCAGGTTTTTTCTCCCAGACGTTTTGCTTAATTTTTCTTCTTTTTTAAAAAAAATGCACACACACATTTTCATCTAAGTCTAAAGCTATAAAATTGTTCTCTGCATTAAGTGTTGCAGACAGAATTTGCACTATACATTTTTAAAGTTACCATTTTTGGCAGCTCAGTAATAGGACTTGTTATAAACATGGTAATACTGGAAATTTTATTCAACCAGACTTTTACCTAGCACTTAACAATATGTATAAACTGTACATAGGTCACACTCAGTGGCCATGAACTGAGGAAAGTGGTTCAGTTGCTGTTTTGTATTGGCCTTTAAGGTAGTAAATGAGTAGGCTGTGCTATGCCAACAGGCTAAAGAGAGACCATTTAAAGACACTGTCTGAACTGTGGTGTATTTTACCAGCCAACTATCTGTACATTTGCTAGCTTGTAGTTTTCTAAGACTGAGTAAACCTCTTATTTTTAGAAAGTGGAGGTCTGGTTTGTAATTTCCTTGTACTTAATTGGTAAAAGTCTTTTCCACAAACCGCCATCTATTTTGTGAACTTTGTTAGTCATCTTTTTTTGGGTAAATTATGAACTGGTGTAAATTTGTACAGTTCATGTATATTGATTGTGGCAAAGTTGTACAGATTTCTATATTTTGGATGAGAAACTTTTCTTCTCTCTATAATAAATCATTTCCTATCTTGGCATTTAAATTTAATCTCTTGTCATGCTTGCATAGGATTAGTTAAAACCCAGTTAATGTATTATAAAATATAAGCATGGAGTTCAGATGCAGGGGAAAATATGATCGTTACAGATGGATGAAGGAAACAGTTGGAGTATGAATATTTGAGGAGCCTAGAACACACACTGAATATCTCACTTTAATTTTTAATACTATTCAAAATTAATCATAATGCGGAGACCATGCACAAGTCCATTCATTCCTGAATATGTGGAAATCGTGCTGAAGTAACTTCCAACAAACAAGAATTGTGACCAAATCCAGAGGATTAATGTTTATATGTTTGCCTGATGAACAAAGATGTAGCAAATCAAGGTGGTTCACCTAATCCACCACTTAAAAACACAAGAAAAATAATAAAAAACAAACAAAAAATCTTATTTCTGACTTGACGGATACCTTGCTCAGTTGGTATTTACTAAAAACCAATGTTGCACAGCCCTTAGGAGCAAGTTAACCGCTCAACAGAAAAGTTTGATTTCTTTCCATTCTTCAAACACAAGATTCCCTTAGAGATCATAAGATGACATTCAGCAAAAGGTATGTATGCTTTTTCTTCCTAATCTAATAGTTGAATTTAGGACCATGGAAGTTAACTGAGCTGTTCAGTAAAACTGGATAGAAATGGCTTGAAAGCTTGAATTTATAACTGCAGCTTGTCAGCAGGTTCAGTTCTTCACTTCTGACTTCAATCAAAGGTTTCCCAGTGTAAGAAATCCCCACATACCACAATTGGCCCCATGTATGATCTGACTCTACTAAACAGCTGGAAGATATAGGAAAAATTGACATTGCCCTCCTTGCCCATTCAGGACTGCTGGACAACCTGATGAAATTGTAGCTTTATAATTGAAAAAATACCTAAAATTAACATTCCTATTAATGTTTAAGGAAGGCCTATCAAAAATACATCTTAGGTTTTGTAAGCCTGTTACTTCCAGCTATACTATAACTGCAATTCCCAGAATACCCACTCTGCATGGCCTTTATAATAGTAGCAAACTCATTCTGAGCATACTGTATTTGGAAAGTACAAGCTTGAGGAAGACTGCAGTAGATAGTGAGATAAATGGACTTGCTGGCGGTTTCCACTCCCTTCACCCTCAGGTTGGTGGAAAGGGGCACCAACTTGCATAAGTTATCTCCAATGAGCAATATAATTTGGAGGGGGGGGGGTGCATTTGTGAAATGAGTTTCAACTGTATAGGTTAAAGGCTAGGAATTAATCTTGCTTGTGAGTCAAATGACAGCAGATTCCAATTTTAGAAAAGAACATACCATTTCAATTAACCTTCCCCAATGTCTGTGGTGTAAACTTGAGTGTAGCAGTGTTATAGAAGCTAGGCCAAGGAGGATCGTTCATCTAAGCACTACATAAATGGATTCAAAATGTTCAAAGTACATCAGAAACACAATTCAAAAGTAATCCTTGAAATATATTCAGATTTGTGACACTTTACATTGAAGAGCTTTTGTATTCACAATCTCACATAAAGCTATATTTGAGCCGTGCTAAACAAAATGTTTACACAATTTAGTTGCTTAAGGATAGCCCAATATTATACTGTGTAACATTGATTTTAAAAGCAAGCAAAACTACTTGCAGTGCTTATTCTTATAAACACATTTTCTTGAAATGTCACTGCATTAAGTACAGACTACTCTTAGGATGAACTGGTTTCTTTTATATATGAAATGTATTATATCCCAAATGTAGGACTTATACAATCAACCCTTTGATCACTTCCTCCTTGGTGAATCCATACTTAAATTATCCAAACAATAACAACTTCACCCTCGTTTGTCTAACATTCTACCCCACCTAATTCAAAAGTAGTCCCTCCCCCATCTATTGACTTTAGTTGCTAAGCAGGTTAAAAAAAAACCTGTGTCTTTTACCTTGGAACAAGCCAGTGCTAGTTCTAACCTTAAGGCTTTTTTCAAAGTGATTGTACTGTTGCGGTAATACATCAGTAGAACACACAGTCCCTTTAGAGAAAAAAGCAATACTCGAGGGTGTTTTCAGAGTGATTTCCTGTGACTAAAATGTAGCTTTTCTTTTCCGTACTTGAAAGATTTGCAGATGTAGCTTGGTCAATCAAGTACTTTCCTATTTGTTTTCTTTCTATAGAAACTGCGGAACCTATAACTCTTGCCCTTGTGATGTCACTTCAAGACATTTATAAACAAAATACAATAATGTGTTGTTAGGTTGTCTGTTTCTGCCAAGTGGCTTCTACATTTGCTGCAGGAGATTGATAAGAGAGACTGAATTTGAGTTAACTTCCCTTTTGCTAGAAACCAAACTTTAGACATTTACAACCAGCAGGATTGAGGCATTTTTTAAAAAAGTGCTTGATCACTTTGGCAATTATATAGTGAAGGACCATATAGCACTAGATTGTTAATACCAAGAAGATGGGAGCTAGGGTGAGAAATGTCTGAACATTGGCAGAGTGTGAATTCAAGTGTTACAAGTTGCAAAATTGCCATCTTACATAGACAGCAAAAGACCTGAGAGAAATAAAAAAAAGTTGCCAAAGGCCACCCTTACAAATTCAAAATAAGGCAGAACTAAGAAATGAAATCCGTTCCACCCAACTTCAGCTACTTATCATAGCCCCAAGTCATAACTAGGCCAACACTTCTCTATAATAATATGGAGGATGGTTATTCCGTGAAAGAAATCTTAATATGTTTTAAACAGCTAAGAGACCGAATGTTCTTATGAATGCTTCTAAGATGTAAGAAGATTCTTTACTGAAATTAAGTACCTATGTAACATCAGGCATTGTCTAATAGCAATAGTAGGGAACTGTGTGTCCTCCAGATGCTTTGGATTTCACTGACATCAGATCCAATCAATTTGTGGCAAGGGATTCAGACTGCAGATCTCTATGTTTTAACAGTACTTCTACTAAAAAAATGTTAGTATTTCCAATGTGACACTTATTTTTTTTGAATAAATAATTAGAATTAAATGTTTGGAATCTTTTGCCTTCTCAAACAGCCTAAGGTGGCTTAAAAATATGGAAGTACAGTATCAGAATAGTAAAACATGCTCATTATTGAATGTTTTTGTGTCATTTTACTGATCAGATAGCAGAGGCCTATTATAGTAAGACCCATAATTCAACAAAGCTGTTTTTTGTTATTATTTTTACTGAACCCTTTGCTTTTTAAATTGACTTTAGAATCAATACATTGCTCTGGCAGAACAGAGAAAATAAATGTCAATATTGCTTTGTCTAACCAGAATTGAGGCTAGTCTTTATTTTTTTTTCTTGGAATTCTATCTACTGCTAAACAATCTGGGGGCTAAAATGGTGGAATCTTTTTATTTCACTTCTAATTGGAGAGTCTTTCTTACTATGTGTTAAAGTGCTACCCGCTTGCTATATCAAGTTACAGCTTCCTAGTCATAACCAGGGTGAGCTTGCTTCCTCAAGATGATAGGAGTTGTTGTCCAGCCCATTATATTTCCTTTCCAGTTTGGAAAGGAAACGTTAAAGCATGAACTGCCTGTCCTGTTTGGAAATTAGACCAGCATCTTGGAAACATTAAAGACTTACAGTAAATAATTCTCTTGAAACATCTTACTTGTATTAGTTTTATTATAATGTTTATTGGTGGCATGTTTCCATATTAGCCTATGCCATGCCATGCCATGCTTGTTTGTTTTTGGATTAATATAACGTGAACCAAGCCAATATTGCTTGCTCAACAAATGTTTAAGAAACTTGGCCTAATCTCAGATGTGACAAATAGATGAACTCTGACACTGCTAAAAGTTTCAGCATGAAGCAAGCAGTTGAATTATTTAGCAACTTTCAGTTAAGCTGCAGTAGCCTTGATTTTCACTGCTAGCATTCCAGCGATGATTCGCCTCTGCTTATAAGGACAGATGACTGCCAGAATGAGATAGTTTCAACTAAATTTATGTATATTTGCATTTACATAAATATACCACTAATGGAAATTCAAGAGAACTGACGTGTCTGAAGACCTTAATATTATTTACACTATTATGAGTCATCTCTTCCACAAGTTTGTTTTCAACTTCATTGTTTCAGAACAAAATACACTGAATTTCTTTTACTTACACAAAAATTTTTTTTAATTTGTCTAGTTTTGAAATAAACTGCCTATATCTATAAATAAACTAAATAAACTGCCTTCTGTCTAGAAAGTTTTTTTTATGGCCAATCTTTCCCTGAAAAACATTTCAAAGCCAATCTCTTCTTATCATAATAAGAGCCTTGGGTGGGATGGGATGGTTTGTTAAAACATATTGCAGGATCAACAGTTTGCTGTAAATAATTGACTAACCTGAATGTGCAGATTAGCTATCTCAATCTGTATTGTGGAGACAACTTTATGATGTATTTTGTAATTCAAATAACATTAATTCTAAGACGAAGCATGGTTCAATTTTTATAAAAAGCCTTTTCAAATGGATTTTAGATAAATCAAATATTATTTTGCATATATTTTTAATAATACTTTTTAATACAGTTATCTTTCTTTATGGGTGATTGATTATGTGCTACTTGTTTGGCATTGCCTTTAACTACTGCACAGATAAATGTTCTCCATGAGGTATGGAGTAAAACATTCATTTTAAAAATAGTTTATATGATTTCTCTATAGAGCAGCAGTCTCCAATCTTTCTGGCTGCATGGACCAGTAGTGAGAGATGGTTTCATGTGCTCAACCTAGCTCAAACACATGAGCAAATGAAGCTTCACGCACTCAGCCACCACTTGCGTGGTCTGATTCCTTATGAATCCCAATGGCCTGGGATTAGGGACCTCTGTTATAGAGAACATTTCACTATAGTTCATATCTGCCTCTTCTATAAAGTGTCTTATTAATTAATTAAATTGCATTTCATAGAGACTTTTATGTAGCCTTGAAACAATAGGTGAGGTTATTAAAATAGCTTTCAACCTATAGGCATGAAGGCTCTAAAATTGATCCGAGAACTTATAATAAAAAATGAATATGAATATTATAAAGACTTTCCTTCAACCTAGAGAACTACCATGTGTTGAACTTCAGCTCCCAAGTTTCCACGTTACATGTCCCACGCTGGCTGGGAAATGGGTAAGAGTGAACATTGAAAAATCATCACTATATTTCTATTCAGATGAAGGTAATATTAAAAACAAACATTGAGACAATCACTTAAAGTTCCAAAATTTAGGGAAATTGATAACTGCTGGACTCTAACTTCCCCTTTTGAAACTATTACCAAAAGTTCAATTTTAATTTTTTTTAGCATAGAAGGTGACAGATAGAAACTAAAAGCAGCTAAATACCAAGTTCAGAATACGTTTTTTTCCAGCTTGCAGCAAAAGATTACAAAGATGAATGGCTAGAAGAGAAATATATATTTCCAATTTTGGAGATTCTGGCAGAAACTTGTCACATAGTATATCTAATATCTGAATGGTGTAAATAGTAACTGAATAATTATATTAATCAACTATTTTTTAAATATCATCAAACTGAAATTACTTTTCTCTTTATAAGTGGAATGCTTTTTGGGAAAGTATAGGTAATCAAGCTTTTCATACAAGGAACTATGTGGTTTTCCTGCTTTGTCTTATGGACACAGATTGGATTTGATAGTCAAATTGGCATATGATATTGCTGTGCAGATTGGCAAATGATATTGCTAGTCAAAGAGATACAACTATATCTTATATAGTTGTATATAAGTTGTATATATATATCTTATATAAACACATCTTAAATATGTGTTTAAAATTCATGTTTGTTTTAGTCATTTGGTTTATAGCTTGGCTTATTCCCAGGAGCACATCTCTTCCAACTCTCTTTTCCTCAGAACATCTCAGTGCAATAAATAGCCTGAAAATAAGTGTCTGAGCCCGTCATCCATTGATCTTCTACAGCTGAAAGTAGATTTGAATCTGGATTTTTTTAAATTCTAGGTCAACAATTACCATAGGCCAATTCCAAAGTAACTATATCAATCTCCAGAAGAGCTTAGATCGTTACATTATCTATGAGATAGATCTTAATTTGAATATTTTTAGTCTCCTTCCTCTGTTAGCCTGTTGACTAAGCAGATTCCGTGCTAGCTGGAACTATCAAAAGCTTGTACATTTTTTTGATGATCCTTGAAAGCTGATCTGAGGTGAAAAAAATATATCTGTAATAAAATTCGTCCAATTTTTCTTAATCATACAGCATTACCTTTAAAGCCCGTTTTTTTAAATTTAAGTGTGGGGTCTTTAATGCTTTCTGAATTTAGTTGTTTTCTTGCAGACATTTTGTTTCCCAGCTAGGTAACATCAGCAGTGCTAGAAGGGAATGGAGTTTGCCTTGCATTTTTTGCAAGAAAACAACCAAGATCAGAGTTTCCAGTAGATAGTTATATTTTTTTTAGTGAGGAGACATTTTTTAACATACCTATGATATTACATCAGGGGTGTCAAACAGGCAGCCCATGGGCCGAATGTATCACATGCAGACCACACCCACCCCAGCTCCGTGAATGGGGAAAATGTCACAAAAGTCACGTGACAGCAATGTAACACAGCGAGTTTGACACCCATGTATTACATCAAGTCTTTACGTTCCAAGGATGTTTCAGTATAGGAGTACAGAAAGTTTGCATTTCTCATGCATCAAGGATTCCTTTAAGTTTGAAACACTTTTGACCACAATAAGTTAATAGCAGTGAATATTCCAAAAGGTGTGATTCAGCAATAATCTAAAGTTAGAATATTTTGTATACTTTTGCCGAATGAAAGGGAGTCTGTCTTAAAGTAATTATCTGTTTGGTCTCTAATCTTTCGACTTATTATAATTTGTTTTTACAGGTATTTGATTTGGTTTTCTGTTTGGGAATTCTTCAGTTTGACTTTATAGTCTTAGTTTGGTTTGAAAGTCTTTTGAGATACATCAATACTGATATTGCTTTATTATTGAGCTTTTATTTTATGTAGTGAATCATAGTTTTTGTATACTACTTATATTGCATAATACTTTATATTCCTCTAATTCATGACAAGTCATTCCTGTCTGCAAAATGGTGGCAAAACAAAATGCATTTTAATACACATTTCTAGCTGAGTTACAGTTTGAATTCCCACTTAATCACCTGTCATGATCCTTGCCTGGTTCTATTACCTGTAAAATGATTCAGATTTTAAAATTACAGTTATAACCTTATGACTGGCATCCTAGGAATAAAGTTGTAAATATTGTACACTATTTTGACTTTTGCATAAATCAGTAAATTAAGTTTGTATAAATAAGTAAAATGATCAACTAATCCAATGTTTTTCAAACTTGGTAACTATTTGATGAATAGGCTTCAAATCAGAATTCTCTAGTCAACATGTTGGCTGTGAAATTCTGGAAGTTGAAGTCCATATGTTGAAAAGTTTTCAAGTTAGAAAAATGTTAAATTAAATATATATGTAAGGAGAACGGGCAGGACAATGCCTCAAACTAGGATTCAGTGACTCAGGGACATAGTATAGGGCCAGGATTGTCTAATTTTTTGGGGAGGTTTTGTATGGATGAAGTATCTGAAATTCATTCATTCATTCATTCATTTATTATTTTAGAAAATTTATTATTACATAGTCACACATGGCGACTCAAGGCAGCTTATACAAATATAAAAACATCATATAAAAATAAATATTCTGTATCTGAGCTGACCATTTCTGCTATTAGGCTGGTGTTACAATGAAAACTACAAAGCTATAAAATACAGCTTATGATGTAATAAAGCAAGTGCTGTTTTCTGTGTGGACCTGCCAGACAGTTTTTTCCCCCCTTATGTTTACCATACATCTGATCTGATTGACCTCTTGCTGGTCAGCTTTGGCTTTAATGTGAATGTTTGCTCTGGTCTGAGCCAGACTCTCCTAGGAATGCTTGGTTGGCTTTTTCTTGTTGGGTTCTTAATCTTCATATCCGGTTTTAGTTAGAATTAGACAATCACTGAGCTTCCAGCTTGTTTAAGGAGAACTTAGATTTCCTTAGATTGTTCATGTACTGCACTGTTCTCTTCCCATGTGAATTCTGGGATCTGAGACAATCAACTCTTCTTAAAACTGCCATTTCAGAA
The DNA here is from genome assembly GCF_049901715.1 of Pseudonaja textilis. Taxonomy (NCBI): domain Eukaryota; kingdom Metazoa; phylum Chordata; class Lepidosauria; order Squamata; family Elapidae; genus Pseudonaja; species Pseudonaja textilis. The sequence continues at coordinate 40,569,543 of NC_141994.1, read as the reverse complement.
ATTATCCCTTTTGCCGTTGTACATCAGAAATATTTTATATTGCTTGAACCAAAATGGAAATATTAAATGAAGAGAAAAAGAACATAAAACATATTGTATGGTATATGATATATTCTCTCCCTTATTTTTAATGATTTGAACGTTTTGTCTGCTATTTTTGTAGTTCATAGATGGCATTTTCTTAAAAATCAGTAGTTTTTTTAAAAATAAAAATAAAATGCATTCTAGTACTGTAAACCTCTAGGCTTTTTGGCCTCCAAAATTAATTTGTGGCAATGTTATTGTCTCAGTTGTTCTATTAACTGAATAATATTACCATAATATTGCTTCAGAGTATCTAGATTTTTGGAGAAAAAATATTTTTTAATTTCCTTTTGGTTGCATCCAAGTGAAAAAGTGATTTTCCGAAAATTGGAGAATTGGTTAACCAGGAAATTTTTAAGCAAAATCAGTTTTAAATTCTAACAATAGCATGATCAAAACTATTCCTTCTAGATTCCCACAATCGAATCATAAACAGTAATCTAAAGAGAGCACAGCATAGCAGAAGCACCCACCCATAACCACACAATTCTGTTATGTCTGAAATGTGAACATCCTACTATACCCAAACAGAAGACAAATTGATAATGAAATATTAATCACAAAGCACCTATAGAAGTTATAAAGTGCATTGCATATATTACCTTATGAGTGCTATTAGAAGAAGACAGGTATACAAGCAATGGTAGATTCTGTGTTTTCCAGCTTTGGAAGTTGGAATATTTTTATGGATGAAAGAAAATGGTTGGGTTTGCTGAGGTATCTCAGTCAGCTTCAGTTTCTGCAACATCATTTATGGAAAATTAAAATATGGCACAATAAGAACTTAATGCGCTTCCTTATCAACATAAAGCAACAACTGAAATAGAGCTTTCATATTATCTTAAACATCATTGTTGTCATTGGCTTCAAATTTTGCCTCAAGTTGAAAGAAATATCTGAGATGATGAGAGCCTGTGAGAACCTGCAGGTTGTTTTTTTACCCATGGGGTTTTAGAAATCCTCTTTCTAAGAAATATGGGATTGTTTTAAGCTGGAACACTTTACATACTAACTGATCTTTAAATAAATATACATAGATTAGCACTGTAAAAAGTTAAAAGAAATCCATCTCTGCAATAAGGTAGCATTGAACATATGGCATAACATGCAACGGTAGATATATAGGCTTCATACCCTACCAGGCCACCCACAGGAAAAAAAATCCCACAAAAAACCATCATAACAACAAATGGAAGTGTTAATCCTTCTCTTTAAATTACAGTATTCTTAAATCTATTACTCTTTGTGGGAGTGTTGTTGTTCTATGCAAAAGGATTGTGTTATATTCTAGAAACCTTAATAAATATAATCAACTGAGTGTTACAGAATATTTTGGCAACTCATCCTAGAAGATGTCTATAAAGTTAAAAATAAGTTCTACGATCACTCAGTTTCATGAGTCTGAGCTGCAAACTAATTTGATCCTGTCACCGACTACTGATTTTACTATTTTACAGATAATTCTGCAAATACTCTCTATAAATTATACTCTTCGTGTGCAAATAAAAGTTTAATAATCTCTTTATTTTTATAGTGCTTTCTTGTGTCCTAAGTGTTGTAAAATATTTGTGTTCCTCAGATTTTAAGGTAAGATTATTAGCACTTAGACAAAATGAGAATTGCTTGGTCAAGCCACTTGGAAAGATATGTGAAACTATATTTGCAGGATTTAAGTGATACAGTATGTCCTATATATATGGATTAGGACATGTGTTTGAAAGAGTTCAGAGCCTTACTCAAGAAAAAGCCTCCAAATGAAGAATTTCCAATTTTATACAATTGGAACTAAGTCCAGGAATACACAATGGTGTTTAAACCACACTGCCCCTGATAATAATTTCCAAGTAATAGGAGAAAACAGAAAGCTGCATAATTTGCATTATTTTTCATAGTTACAATGATCTTTAAATGCATCTCTGTTTAAAAATGTCCCTTGTTGGCTACACATGAATATGAAAATATAAAGTAAAGCAAAACAGCTTAGCTAGGATACCCCTATTTTAAGTCAAGAATGGAATCGAAACTACAACTGGAGGTGATATTGTCCAAAGTGAAACTGGTACACAGCATTGATTTCCACCAGGAATTCTAGTAGTCTTAAAGATGCAGGGACTACTTGCATGTTAAGCCAGCATTTCTGATGTCATCTTGTATTTCATAGAATTGGAAGGGTCCTAGGGGGACATTGAGTCCAATTCCCTACACACTACAGGATTCCTTATATAATTTCCCATATATTATCGAGTCTCTTTGAAAACCTCCAATGAAAGGAAAGGAACTGTGTGATAACTTTTGCCACTGGCTGACAATTTACTCTTACTTTGGCAGCATAATTTCCAGAATTACCAGGCACAGGATACTATCTGTTTGGGGACATCATATATGAGAAGAATCAGTCATTTCCTACATTAGAGGAGGCTACTAGGAATAAGGGTGATAAAAAGGAGACCAGCGATTCCTAGTGTAGAGATAGCTTTTATGTAAAGATAATTCGATAACCCAAGGTCATCAAGGATCCAGCAATTTATTTAGAAAGATGGGAGGAAATAATCTAGAGTTGAAAATCTGAAGTATAAATATATATGTTTCTGAGGTCTTTACATGTAGTGGACAAGCAACAATTGCACCTGATGTTTCACTCTTGTTTATAATAAGAGTAATGAAACAGTCTTATCTGGGAATCTTCTTTTTTTTTTAAAACAAATTTTATTCAGTTTTTCACATTAAAAACAAAAATCTCTTTTTAGTGGACAACATATTTCTGGGTCATCACCTTTACATACAAATATGACAGCAATTATACATTCATATATGCATACTTAATTCTATTATTACTTTTTCCATTCCAAATTTTCAGTAAGGAGAGAAACAAACACATTAATTCTAGCCTCTTTCATTAATCTCAATCGAAACATCTTTTTGTTTCATTTCAATTATTTCAAATATAATCCTTTAATATTTATTTTAAAAATAAAGACAAACAATATGTGTTTGCCTAATAATAATAATAATAAGTTACCATTGTGTCTCCTTGCTTTTAATAGTCTAAATTAACTTATTAATTTAGTTGGTTCTTTAATCTGTCGTATTCCCTTTCCATTACACATTATTTTTATAAATTCTAGATTAATACAAATTTTAACACTAAAAAAAAACAAGTATAGGTTTCCCCCTTTTTACTGTTTTGAGTGTGACACCTCAATGATTAAAATATACCTTTATTCCCTCATCTTGATTCCCAATAAACCATTATTTTTAAGAAGTTATAATAATAATCATTACATCTTTTCATTTGGATTTCGCAGCATATTTCCCCCACCCTTGATTTTTAATAAGAGTGATCAGTATCTATATTACCCTATTTTCTAAATATTTTTAATTGCAGAAATATTCTTATTACCCCTTGTCACCTTGCAGAATCTCCTTTTTAATTCCTCAACCATTATCTCCGAAAAAACCATTTCTTTTCAACATTTTACTATTTCCATATTTCTTTATTTCATGCACCTGTTTCTTACTGCTTCTCCTCCCCTTCTTTTCCCCATATCTTTTCTCATTCCAGTTTATATCCCTCTCTTTCTTAGTATCTTCCTTTCCCCCTTTCTGCTGGGTCTTTCTGCCTTTCCTGACTTCACAGGTATTCCCCCTTTTAATTGCCTTCTTAAATCTCAACTTTTTAGCCTTCCTTCTTCCCCCACTTCTTTGTAGTGTTCTTTGTGTTAATTGTCTATTTAAAATGTCTTCTCCTTGAATCGACTCCTCCTCCTCTGAAGCTCTTTCTTCTTGTTCTTCAATTGCCATTTCCATTTTTTTCTAACACAAAGAAAAGTGATTCACCCTTTTCCTGTAGTAATTCTCTCATATTTTTAAGTTCCATTTTTAATTCCCGAAGAGATATCATTACACACTCTTATATTTTATGATCGTTAAAATCCCCCCCCCCAAACCACTTTTACTTTCCTTCGTTCTTTCAAATTTCTAAAGTTCTCAATTATTCCAGCCCATGGTCTATACCAAAAACATCAATCAATCCCACAGTCAGTCTTTCCTTGCTTTTTTCTTTATTCTGGGTCTGCTTTCACTTTCTAAGATTCTTACTTTGTTTCAATATTTCTTTAATGTTATATCCACACAAGTTCATTCAGAAACAGGATGCTTTCCCTTTTGTTTGAGCTCAAGTTTTTGTCAAAAGGTGGCACTCTCCATTATACAAAGTCTTCACCTTTTCCCCCTATTTTTTTATTTAAGGTTTTTCGAACCTCAATATTCCAGCACAGTCCAGTCTCCAATTTGTAAACTTTATTATTATTATTATTTGACAATCTTAAGTCCAGCTTTATTTTATGCCTGTTTATTCCCAAAATATTTTAGTCCAATTTAGTTAAATCTTTAGTTCTGGCTTCTTCCTTTCCCAGTTCGAAGCCCTGCTCAGCTGTCAGAAATATTTTCTTATTTTTTTTTTCTGTCCCTTTGTAATTTCGCCACTCACTTTTCTTTTCTTAAAAATTCCATGTTACCTTAATCCCGGGGTACTTTTGTTTAGTTGTATCGCCCAATTGTCCCGGTTCAGATGTTATCCACCTCTTTCTTCCCTCCTGCACAAATCTTAATCTAGCTGAGTCCTCCTTTTCAGGGTGGCCATTTTAAACCACCACTGCAGTCATGTTCAGGGGGAAATAGACCAAGCCCAGGGGGGAGATGTGGCTCCCCTCAACCTGGCTTGCGGCTTCCCCTTAGTCCGCCGCCCCTCCAAGGCAGCTTCTGCCCCTAATTGTAATAATTGGGCTCTCCAATGAAAGAGCATGGACCATAGCCACAGAGAGTTGCGATCTACAGTCCATCAGCAAGGAGGCTCCGCCTTCTTCCCCCTTATCTGGGAATCTTCTGCCAGGTGTGGTTGAAAGCTAAATTGAAGGTTAAGTATCTGGAGACCTGTGTTATACTGCTCAGCCATGGTATAAAACCTGACAGCTCTTGTTTCAATAATACTCTCAAGCATTCAATGATATAGTATTAAAGTGAGGGAGAATATGTCCGCTCATGGCATTACTACTACTTTAATAATTGAATTTTAAAATACACATCATACCTCCTTCACTTTTACTCCCTGTTCCCTTTCTCCTGATCTAATTTTTCAAATAGCATATGTTTCTATGTTAAACTGAAAGTTTTAATCCTAAATACAGGAAGAAATCTTTGTATGTTATAATTGTTCTATCTACCAGAATTTGAAAAAAAAAACCCCAAACAAATGGTAAGATTAAATGGTAGAATGCTGTTTTTTATGTAGAAGGTCCTAGGCTGAACCCTTGACATTTCCAGAAATGAGAAAATTCAGTATGAGGAAACTTATATATTCTCTCTTTTAAACTGGACAACTGTATTTTGAACCATTCTTCTTAGTAACCATTGACAGTGGGGTACATCTGTGACCTTCAACACTTTCTGCACTGAGTAAAGTCATATTTTTCTCTGCTGAAGTGTAAATCCAAGTACTGTGTTATATGGAAGGGGGAGAAAGATTTTTTGCTTTCCCCACAAAAATAATCATCTGATAAAGTTCGGTCATTTTTTCTGTTCATATTCATTAACAATTCTTAAGCCTAAATGCTTTAAATATGTAAGTCTTCCTAAATAAGTAATGATGCTCCATTTCTAGCCTTTCCCTTGTTGTTCCTGACCTCACTATTCATATTCTAGGCGGATATCAAAAGCTTTTAGGCATGATTATTTCTGTTCTCTCTCAACATCTGAGATAAGCATGCGGCATTAACTGAATAAGTATAACACCTCCTTGTGTTCTCTGCTTTGTGTCTGAAGGCAAACATTCATGTGACAAATGTAGCACAGTTCTTGAGCAAATGTTTAAAGAGTTTCTTGCACAACAGAGATGAGCAAACAGTCACATGGTGAGTATTCACATGGTGGGAGAGAACACATTGCAGAAAATGTGTCAGCATCAAGTACTTTAAATTGCCTTTGTGCAACCAAGAAAAAGTGACATGAAAACATTGTTACTGCTGTCTTTTTAGCATACAGGATGACATGAGCTTCTAAAAGCATACAGCATGAGATGAACTTTACAAGTCAATCAAAAGTAAGAGAAAGGTGCTATTGAAAGAGCAGTAAGTTGCCATTATCCAGCCTTTCCTCTAAAATTAGACAGTGTTGTACAGTGAAATGGCCAAGCTCATTGGACACATGTATTTCAATTCTTTGATGCCTCTTTCTCTCCCTCATTGTCCCAAGTTTTTAGAAATGTCTTTTAAAAATGTTGCTTGCAGTTTCAGACATGTTACTGGTGTCATTATCATTATGTTTATGTTTCTATATTGCTCTTTCTCTCAAAGGAGCCTGAACTGATACAGAGTATAAACAAACAAAAAGATCAAAACAATAAATGGTAAAATTTCCATAAAATGAAACAGTGGGAGCAGAACAATAACTCAGAGTTCACTTAGGCAATCTGAAAGGCACTTTCATTCTGCGGCAGTGGTTATCTTGCAACAGTTTGTCTGGGTAAATCAGGAGTTATTTTTTAAAAAAATGAGTGGTGGGCTTACCATATTTGAGAGAATAATACTAATAATGCAGAGTACATGGAATCACTAACAGTATAGCAGAACAGAAAAAAAATATTTATTTCCTCTATGAAGATAATGCAAAAGTTCCCTTAAATCTAATCACTACAATTTTCAATAAAAGCATATTTATCAGACCTGCCACAACTTGAATCTCTAAAAAGAAATGGTCCTTGGCTCCATTTACTTAGATAGATATGGTTTCATTAAAGATCAATTCTATTGCAATATTGCATAGTTGGAACTGAGAATCGTGGGCCAAAATCCCTAACTTCTATTTTTCCCTTCCCTTAACTGTCTCTCATTGCCCACCCCATTGTAACCAATCAGAATCAGTCAAGATGTTTTCATAACGATCAGTCCAAGCACCTGTTTGGTATGTGGCTTCCTCCTTCCAGCTGGGTGACCTTGAGGCAGGGTCTCCAGGAGGTACAGCCCTTATTTTCATTTCCCCAAGCATCCTTTCCTTCATTCCCCCTCCCCACAGTTCATGATAGTCTGTCACTGCATTGCAGTGAAGCACAAGCAAGTGTAAGGAGGCAGTTGACAGTATTGTTGAGTAATAGATAATATTAGAGGGCTAAATGAACATAATGAATTGTTTTTTCCCGAATTAACTACCTGTTGGTGCAGTATTTATTTAAAAACAAGTTTTAAGATACCATTTCCTCCAGAACCTCCTAATCACTATATGTTTATTTGTATTCACTGCAAGAAAATGACAAGGAAATCTCCCTATTTTTATGTGTGAACTGTTGGTAGGTTAGTCAATCTTGCCACAGATTCTCTCCTGCCCAGAATCACATTGTTTTAACTGGGTGGTCTTATAAATCCAGAAATGCTAATTAAAAATATTTCATGCCCATTTCTCCATGAATAGCTTTCAGATAATTCCAAATCATCCGAAAATTCACCAAAGAGTTCTATTTTATGAGAATATTTCTGAAATATTTCTTTTTTTTTTTCACTCTTCTGAAAAAGAGGGAAATTTTCTCCACCAGTTTTTTTAATTCTTGAAATAGCTTCCATCTCTCACCTCAGTAACACATTGTGGAAAATGCCAAATGACAATCTAACTGCCAATAGAGTTTTTCACAGCAAAATCTGTTGGGAAACAAAGAAAGTAACTGTGCCCTGGCTTCTATTAAGGGGAAGTCCCACTTCTTAAAAAGGATTCAAGAATTTCTGCTCTGTCTAGAACAAAAGGGCAAAACAGTATGTCCAATTCGACTGCACACAAATGACATAAATAATTTTGAGAGGCTAGTTACATACAAATCTTTCTACCAAAAAGGTTGTTTCAACATTTACTACAATTATATGTGTGAAAACTAGGACAGGGACGGTAGGCATGTTGGGGCGCTTAGGACAGGGACGGTAGGCACATTGGGGCGCTCAGGACAGGGACGGTAGGCACATTGGGGCGCTTATGCACGCCCCCGATTACAGAGAGTATCATTTCTAGGATGCTTTACCAGTAGCAAAGCAACAAAGAATTCTGTGATACTGTTAGAAACAAAAGAAGAAACCCAACAACAATCAAGTATTTTGGTATGAGTGTCTAAGCAATAGCTGTCAGACATGTGAAGTCTGCTGAAAGAAGCTCTTTTCTGTTAAAACGCTTGTGTCAGAATACCACTTTTCTCTTATCGTTCAATTTATGTTTGGGGAGGGTAGAGAGATATGAACTGCTTTTTCAGGGCACATTGGCTTGGCAGGATTGTGTACTAATGCAATACAGTTTGGAAGGAAGGAGGAGAAGGATGGGAAGAAGAATCCAGGCATCCATGGGTGGGCAAGTACTGAAAGATGTGTCACTTAACACAAGCTTGGTCCTTTATATATCTGCAAATATATAAGTGGATCTTGCATTTGATGACACAATACATGTTTCATTATTTTGGCATCCCAGTGGTTAGAAAAAATGCCTGTGAGTGTCTCTGTGCTTGATAACAGGTATTTTCCCTTGCCTTCTTCTGGAATATTAGATAAAATTGCAAAATAGTTTAAATATTCTAGAAATTTCTGGCAGTTTGGACTAGAATAGGGAATCAGGGAAAGGCTAAAAGATAATTGACTTAAAAATAAGGCTATAGGCTTCAAATGTTGTGATAAGAGTAGACTATACTTCAGCAGATATATCTGGCTAATGGATCCAAGGATTCCGAACCATTCTATTTGTGTCAGGATTGTTTTATTTTTTCAGAGTTATATTGTTGAACATAAAAAGTTGAACATAAAAAGTGAATAGAAACCTTTCTGTGCTTTAACTTATCAGTTTTGTTTTTTGTAAATAATGATGTTAAAATTAATTTTAATATGCATGGATTTCTTTACTATTGGGCCTATTGTGATTGCCATTCTGGCAAGTCAAAATAAATAAATGTTACACCCTGCAGTTAAAACAGGCTGCCCACATCTACAAAATAAACGATGATCCACCCATCCTCTGTGCCATATCATTCCACTTCTCATCTTTCCATTCAGTCCCTTTTTGGACTTACTCACCACATGAGCCTCTTCTACCCAATGAAGTTATCTTTCTAGCAGTACTTTGATGGTGCTGCTCAGTTTTGAGACGAATGTATGCTCAATATGTCCATATGCATAATCTAATTCTGTTAAAGAAACCACTCGAATAGCTTGGAAGGGTCTGGCCTATTATAGAGGAAAACTGTTTTATTTGACAGATGAAGCTCACAAGTTACTGGAATCTCTGAAAATAGAATTTGGCCCAGAGAAAAAAAACAAAAAAACAAAAAAAAAACTCTTGTCCTGATTGCATTCTACATATGACTAAAACTTTGTTTGAGGAAATTGGTGTATCCCGCTCTCAGCTGGTGTGTTTGTCAAAAATTCACATCCTTTCATTTTATGTTTGTTTCCTTGAATTGTGCTATCCCAGGTCTATGTCTTCACTCATTAACTATTAACATTAAAAGTGTTATTCTAACAGTGACCTTGCCTTTATCACTGTTGGTTCTTCCCCAGCCCCTCAAGGTTAGGAATGTTCAATGGCATCCAATGAAGTGGAAAGAGGCTAGAATGAAATGTTCTTGCTTTTTTCCCCCCCCTGTTGCAGCAGCCTTCACCTAAGTCAATGCAAGCAGGAAATTCTGTTTTCAGTTGTGCATCTATTTAATTCTCAAGAAAAGGCATGCATTTGTCGAAATTTATTTAGTTGGGGTTTTTTTTTATGTTCAAATAGGGCAAGGAGCAAATATATTGCATGTTTACTGTCAACTTATATCGTTCTGTCTTTGATAACTGCATTATCAAAGCATTTTACAGTTAGATATAATCACTGAAATATCAATATACATGGGTTGCATTTGCATTCCTTGCCTCTTTCAAAGGACCTTGGGAATGGAATAGAAGGCTGATTAACCCCCAGCCCTCCAGGTATAAGGCATCAAATGGGAACTGTTGTGTTGTTGCATGCTTTTCCTTTTTGTTGTTATAATGCTTTATTTATCCAAAGTTGTGTGTATTCTGGAATTCAAGCTATCATTCAGGTATTATAACAATAATATAGGAGATAATCTTTGGAACTCAGGAGTGAACCTATGCAATCCTTGATGCTTTCTAAACTTGGTTGTTTGCTGGCAAACATTTAATTACCCAACTAGATAACAGTATTCTACCTTATCCAGTAAGTATGTGGTGAGGAAGGAATATAAAACTAGTCCAGGATCTTAACTTTTATATTTACTTTCTAGTACAAAATCAATTATACACTGAATATATGATCAGCTGAAAACAGAAGCAGCTTTGTTAAATTACAATTGTCCCTAACAGAATAATGACATATGTTCTTCATTTGTTGGTAGTTGTCCCAAAGCTGCTTTCTTTCAAAAGTCAACTGGACTTTCTTGTTTTTCCTGAAGACATTTTGCTTCTCATCCAAAAAGCTTCTTTAGTTCTGACTGAATGGTGGAGAATGGAAGGATTGTTTGTCCATGACAGCCATGACCTGGAAAACTGAGAATCTCCATAGACATTTGTTGGTGGACAGTGGATATTGTTGCCACCATAGGTACTAACATTTTTGGTGTTATTACTACTTTTTTGTCCTCTTCTAATATATCAATATTGAGCTATAGTCAATATTTGGAAAGGCCACCTGCATTTAAAAAAAGTGTTTTACACCTCAAGACCATTCCTTAAACCCATAGTGAGAAAAATGGAAGTGGCATGCTTCTACAACTTTTCCCATTCAGGGAAGTCCTTGGTGCTGTCTGACCTTGCTTGTTTTCTTTCAGATGTCTCATTACCCTAACTAGGTAACATTATCTGTGCTAGTCCTACCTAAAGCAAGCTTAGGGAGTACCAAAGAGCCCCCATTTCAATCCTGAGCTACAAATATTCTCCTTTATTTTCCTAATCAGCTGCTATACTAATAATGTTGTAACAAGAAAAGCAACTGATGATAAGCAAAACCATCAGGTCAAAACAACAACTTGGTAGTACGACATATAAACAATTTTTTTTGTGAAGACCAGTTGCTAGGCAGGATATTATCTCTAATAGACTGTACTAGGAAAAATGAGCATATTAAATGAAAGTGTAGATATTTTGATTTGGTTTTCAATAATGAAGTAAAACTTGTCCATGGACAGAATTGATATGTCAAGCCGTGATTTAGATTCCAAATAATAACTTGTAATTCCAAAATGGAGATAAACATCTAGCTTTGTTATTTGAAATCAGTAGTTTCATATTTGGGTATTAATATCCCAAATATGCTTCTTTGGGAACTATTTAGTAAAGAAATATATTTGGTGGCATTCAAAATGATTGGATAATGGTGCTCTAGCTTTCATGACAAGTTATAGTTTGGCCTGTTGTCGGCAGGGGTTGGATTCTACCATTTCGCACCTATTCTCTAGAACTGGTTGTTAATATTCTAAGCAGTTTGGAGAACCGGTTGTTAGAAGAAATTACTGGCCTAATCCTATAAGGAAGGCTGGAAGGAAACATTCTGGTGTTGCTTACAGAAACTGCCTCTCCATTAACCCTTATTATATTCTTGGCAGGACTAGACTTCCTGTCTCAGGAACGTCTCTGGAGGTTTTTTTCCCTCTTTTGCTGGTACTTTGCTTGTGTGGAGTGACCATTCAAAGTTACAATGGCACTGAAAAAGTGACTTATGGCCATTTTTCACACTTACAACTGTTGCAGCATTCCCACAGTCATGAGAGGCCAGGCGAGGAGATGTGTGCCTCAATGTGAGATTGAGTTGGCCACACCCAGCCAGTCGCATGATTACCAAGCCACGGCTACCAACTAAGCCACACCCCCAGAACTGTTTGTTAAAAAAATTGAATCCCACCCCTGGTTGTTGGAATCATCTCAATAAAATTATGATGGGACTGAATAGTTTAGTGTTAACAATATTATGATATACTTACATATATAAAATAATCAAAATTGAAATATTCTTTATGCTGCTGTTGTTGGATAATTTCTATTTTGATTTGTTTCTGCTCTTGTTTTTACGCTGATCCCTGATCAAAATAAAAAGTTTAATTAATTGATTGAGGCCAGTTTTTCTTATTCAATTTTCTCAGAAAAGTAAATGAAAAAAGTGTTGTCATATTGACTCAGATCAAATAACTACCTCACCCAATGCATTTTTATGGATCTTTTCTCTCTTGCAACTTTTTTTTTCAATGTAACAACATTTTGAAGCTCACAAATTTAACTGACCATCTTAGCCAATCATCTTAGCTAAAGTAATAAACATATCCATGAGAGAAGTATATGGAATGCCACTTTCTTCATAGTCACATTGTCACTAAAGGAACATGGCAAAGATAATTGATGTTGATATTGGATAAATAGTTCTCTGTATTCAGTATACTATATGGTACTTGAAGGATGAATCTATTAGAGCCATAAGAAGCTATATTATCCAATTTATTATACTGTTGTGCATAATTTGCTAAGTGTCAGACTGTAGAATATATTTGCAGGCTGCATGTGTTTATATTCTAGACTTTTCCAGTTTAACAGTTATCTGAATTATTTCTCCATTTAAGTGCCCTAATGCTTGCCTAATTATGCATATTTTAATTACATTCCAGTATTTATTTTGTGAAATAAATGATTAGGGAAGAAAGTTTGTTTCTGTATGTACTGTATTTTGATGCCAGCTTCAATTTTAAAAAAGGAGTATCAAGGTTATCTTTTAATAGAAAAACATGTAGAGGCCAACATATATTTTGTTTTAATGGATAATATCCAAGATCAGTCCAAACAATGTTTAGTATTTTTTTTAAAGAGTTAAGATGAGACTGAATACCAAGAAGCCATCTCTAGCCATCTCCATCTTCTCTTCTTATTGGGGTTCTGCCATGGATATGGTTTTGTTTATATGGTGATAATGTGACTTTTATAGGTTCAATCCAAGTTTCCCAAACAAATAATTATTTAGCAGGGCCAATTAAAACCAAAACTGCTTTCTTTTCCTCTCAAAATAATCCAAACAAACCAATTTGTGGGAATTTCTAATCCAACCCTGAAAATATTGTATGAATTACTTAATGCAAGTATGAAGTGTCTTAAGATGTCCTTTCCAGACACTGTACCCCCCCACCCCACCCCAATATGCTGGCACTCCCAGTATCTTCAATTGGTATGGATGAGGTCAATCATAATTTACAAAGTTTTTCAGTGGAATGTTGTTAATTCTTGTAATATGACTCTCGATTTATGGGCCCCTCCTGAGCATACTATAGAAGCCAAGCTTTAGTTTTGTATAAAAGGTATTTCAAACTAATGTTGGAAATAAATGTAAATGGAACTTTTTACCATTTATGCTGGACATGTGACGAAACAAAAAAAATGGAGTAGGATCCACATCTTAATACAGAAGATTCTTAAGGTGAACATAAAGATAAAACCAGAAACTTTTCTTTTAGGCCTGATGGATAAAGAACTTGAAAAAAAAAATGGAACTTGGATGTTTTATATGTTGACAACAGCAGGATTACTTTATTCACAAAAAATGGAAGGACGGCGTAATTCTCACAATGGAAGACTGACTGCAATAGTTGATGGAGTTAGCAGAGATGACTAAATTGATTGCTTTGATTAAAGAAAAGAATACAAATTATTTTGTTTCTACTTGGAAACTGCTTTTGGAGTTTAAGCTTGAGGTGGAATAAAATGAAACTAATTTTGAGTTTTCAGATTAGAAATGTTTGTTGTTATAGAAATGGCTAGTGTATCTTATAAAGTAAAAAGTTGAGTTTTTATGTTATTACCCTATTTTACTGCACCAAAAGGAGTCAGAAGTCAATGCTTTTTTCTCTTTCCCCCCATACCCTACACTTTTTCTCTTCCCCCTTTTCTCCTTTAAAATTAACAAAAATCGGAAGGTAGGAGGAGTAACCTAAGCTTTGCTTTAAGCAATTATCCAAGATACTTTAAAATAATCTGACTTTATTATAAAAAGAACCAAGTCATTTTTGAAACAGGCATTGATACTATTTAACATTAGGTTAATGAAATAGCCTAGTGAGATCATAATTTCACCATTTTTTCTTTAGTCACAATAGTTGTGACAATAGCCACTTTAATAAAGAAATATTAAGCACGAACCAAGCTCCAGTTTGTAATTCTTTATAAAAACTTCTCTAATCCATTCCTAGTCCTGATGGACTCTGGCAGTCAAACAGCAAAATGAGTAAATTTTGTGTGACTAATTTTGTATGATATCATATGAAAATAGTCCAATTAGCTCAGGCCAAAGGTGCAAATAGGTCTGCTTTAACTTGTTTTCAAATGCAAGGAGAGTGAGACATATATATCGAAGAAGGCAAAGAATCTATAGATTGGGGTAGACCACAGAAAAGGTCAGCAATCTCATCCACACCATGTATCTTGTGAGGAGTTGACATTCTTAACAGATGCTCTGATGTACCTGGAACTGGGCACTCAATCAGTCGAATGTATGGCGTGGATTAACACCTTTAAATGGTAGTTTCGGGTGCTCTTTCCCACAGTTCCTGGTAGCTACCTCTCCCTGGTTTTGCTGACTCTCATATTTATCGTTGGGAGAGGGAGCTGATGAAGAAATTATACCTGCTAGGTTTTAAGGGGGATGCCCTGGGAGATTATGGCCTTAAGGATGCCCAATTTAGGGTAGTCCAACGGCTTGTGGACATTGACTTGCAATATCTATGAGCCAGAGCTAACAAAACTTGCTCCCCTCTGATCTTCAGCCAATTTAATAATTATGGCTGGAGGATGGCTTCCTATTTTTACACTCTAACCATTCCCAAGTATAGAAGAGCTTTCTCCCTAGCTTGCGTTAATGTTCTGCCCTCAGCACTACTGGATGGGCGATTTAAGAGGCTCCCGATTAACAAGTGGCTATGCCCCTGTGACAGAGCTGAGGTTGAAAGTGTGGAGCATGTCCTTTTATATTGTCCTATGTATAACACAGGTAGATCTAAGTTACTGTCTCTCCTTGAAAGAGATCCTTCTAGACCCAATGTTAATAATTTGTTCTTATATTGCCTAGGGGATGGCTTCTCATATATCACTTCTTTGGTTTCCATTTTTTTTTAAGAGTTGTAACCATCAGAGGAAAATGCTGTAATTCCCCTTAGTCAAGTTTTTGGTGACCAATTGTTCATGATTAATTTTCCCATGTTCTTCTTTTGTTGTACTTGTGTTTTGGTCTGTGACCGCAAATAAAGTATTATTATTATTACCTTGTGAGGAGTTGAAATTCTTAACAGATGATTTATAGCTGACTAAGAGGCAGATCCAATTCTGACAAGGTATTCCCTAATGTATCTCAGTGCCATATCTGGTAGACTTTAAGGTAATAACTATCTCTTTCAATTGGATCAGAAGCCTAGTGGTAATAAGACCACAGCATAAAAGATGGAAGTCCATAGTAAAAGCTGAAGAAACAGAATAGTCTAGAAATTATATGTTGTTCTTTATAGAGTTCTTGAAGGACTGTTGTACATCATACATACACACACACACTCACTCACTCACATGAATTGTATATTCTTGTGACTAGCAAATGTTACTTGCGAGCATTTGTTCATAAGAAAAAGTGGGATCCCTCCTGCTCAGAAGCCTGTAATAAAATTTCATCCCTGTTTTTCTTTGATCAGCTTTGGGAACATAAGCGCATAAGAGCTGCGTTGGATGAAAGCCAGTGTTTATCTAGTCAGCATTCTATTCCCACAGTGGCCCACCAGATATCTGCCAAAGCAAGACAAGAGCACAGTGACCCACATGTTCCTGTTCTTTAATAATCACTTTTTAGAGGCCTGCTAAAAATGACAACAACAGTATATTGTTTCTGATACCTGATCAGTTTTATTTTTTTGCATGGAGCTAACAAGAGCCATAGAATGAATAATGGCTTTGAAGGGTAGAGATTTCACCCAGAAAAAAAAGGTGCAGGGAAAAAGACTAATTCCAGCAATCTAAGAACTGCGTCCCTGACCTGATTTGCAGCTGTCCAGGCTGTTTTTTTGAATATGTATAAAATCACTGGTAGCCATGATTGTAGATCTCCACAGAACATGCATTTTGAAATTTCCTACTTTCTAAATTTTCTAAATTCTTTGCTGTTGACAATGGTTAAGGTATCTTTCCAATGATTGTATGTTACTCTGAAATTTGGGCAGCAATTATATTAATGGTGCAGTTATTGACAGCTAACATTTATGATGGTAAAACTACTGTACTTCTGAATTTGTCAGATACAGTTTCCCTGTATGCCTTATTTATAGGTTCTATAAATAAGGTTCTAATAGTTTGCTATTGCTATGAATACTAAATGTATTTTTAAATTTTATTTATTCAGAAAATTCTTATTATTCAAACTAATTCTGGATGGATGGTATGCTGACAAATCTTAGTATAAACTTTTTTAGTATAAATTTTTTCATGATAACTAGAACTTTGAACTGGGCTTGTAAACCTGGCAATGAGTGCAGTGATAATAAAATATGTGTTATTCTGTAGTGGTGAGTCTATTGATCAGCAATCTGGCAGCTGTATTCTGTACCAGCTGCAGTTTCTAAATCACTTGTCAGGGAGACCCATGCAGAACGTGTTACAGTAGACCAGCCATGTGATTTTATTGTCACCAAGGCCGCCTTGTACAGATAAATTAGCAGGCTTATGTTCTGATTTAATAATCATAATGTGTTTCCATTCTTGCTATTAATATAAATATGCAGTATAATGTATGTAAAATAAATACTATATATAATTAAATGTTGCTCTATGTTTAAGAGGAAGAGTCATAAGCCAAAGGATCACCATTTTAGATGTTGGCTTAATTAAGAATTTTTACACAAATCCCCATCCCTTAGCTGTAGTATTTCTGGCCCTCATCTGTAATATGGAGAGAATGTTTCTTTACCCATCAGCTGCCTAAATGACAGAGATTAGATAATGAGCTTCTGTCTCAGTGTGGCACTGTATTATTTGATGTATACATTCTTCAGTATTTCATTGAATTAGGATTTTTTTCCGTAAAAAATAGAAGTGTGACAGACTAAATCATAAGATAAACTATCAAGTGACAAAACATGAACAGTGAGAGCATGATAATATACCCATTAATCAAATAAACTATAGGTACTTCGGAGGAAAAGTTGAAAAACAATACATATGTCTAACCACAATGACTTTTTTCTCCCTATTTTCTTTCCTAGTAAAAGTGCATAATTTAAGACTATGGATCTGTTTTAATGTGTTTTAGGAAATTTCATATCTATCACCTGGTGCTTGGTAATTATTAAACAGTTTTGAAACACTACCCCTATTATATTAAACTATAACATCTGTATGACCATGTACCACAAGCAAAGACTTTGATCTTTCCCTCCCCCCTCTCTCCTCCTCTCCCCCTTGTTCTCTCTCTGCCTGTATTTGTGTGTGTGTGAGAGACAGAGAGAGAGAGAGAAAGAGAGAGAGAGAGGAGGGAGGGAGAGAGAGAGAGAGAGAGAGAGCGCACAACGATTGAACTATACTGATCAGAGGAGAAACAGAGCCAAAAATACTTGATCTGAGCTCTGGAGGCAGTTATGCCAAGTACCTGACTGTTTCACAGGCAGCTTTACTGTGTGTTTTAAGTGGAGGGAGGAGGGAAAATCTGTTTCTCTTCTACCCAAGTACAGAAGCAAATCAAAGGTTATTTTCCATGGTCTGCCTCCTTTGTTTTCACACAAAGCCCCACCTTCTACCTTTGTTTTTCATCCTGGCTCTGTGCAGTTCTGCTTATACAAAACAATGGCTATGCATGAAAACAGCTACTTGCTACAAGTTTGCCTTGTTATCAAGATTAACTGTTACACCAGCGAACAAAACAGGGTGTGTAAAGGGTGTGTAAGCAGGCCTGCTGGCCTTTGTGGTTCCGGATTCCAGATGGCACTGTGTATGTGTGCCAAAAATACATGTTTGAACGTTGTCCTGGCTGGGCTACTTCCACCCATTCACACTGTTTGGAAATTGCTTTGATGCACAGTTCCCCCCTCTCAAGATAATAAAATGCAGTGGCAGCTGGCTAATGGCTGGGAAAGTGCAGACCTAGCACTGAACTCTCCCATTAGACTATTCAGCACCAAGGCAATTTCAAAGGAGGAGGCAGAGGGGGAAAAAAACTGGTTGCCACATAATGTTTGGACAAAGGTCTTATAGGTGGGGTTTTCTTTCTGGGCTGGCTGGAGGTGAAGGGAAGAAGCAACATGAAAATGGAGTCATCCTAGGCAAGCAGTAAAATGAGATACTTTATGAAAATGGACAGACTTCAAATGGTTAGTTTGCTGTAAAAGTGAAGGACTTTTTATTGTCTTTCAGGGGACATTAGCCAGAAAGCAGATATTTTGAACTACCACCACATAGACATAATCTGCCACAGTAAGAACAATTTCATGCCCAAGTATCTATTACTAAAAGCTATTTTCATCTGTTTAAAGAGTAAAATTATTTTACATAAAAATATATGAGGGATGAATGAAAGGTAATGCCTCCATTATTGTAAGTCACCAATAGATGGCAGTACTGATGTGCAGGAAACTCTGATGTGTTCTTTAACATTTGATCTTTCATTTCAATTGGTGGGAATTTGCCATGAAAAAGAGTATGTTGCTGTTGGTTGTGAAATAGAATCCTGCAGTGACTCTTTGTCAATATGCCTTAAATAACATGTCAAGATTCAATTTATAACTGTGGCAGTCCCTTCAATTGAAATACATCTTTAAATGTAGGTTATTTATGGTGATATCTATGTTGAAATTACTGGTGTATGTAACTAAGCCAAAAAATACAAAGAAAAGAGCTGATTTATATGATCAAGAATAAATGGATGACCTGTGACAGCAAACAATGAATTGCAAACAAGAAAGACTGATGAACTGAATAATGACAACTGGAAGATCACTCAAACAGAACTTGTTGTCAAGCCTAGCATTTCACAGGAACGAGTGGTTCATATTACTGATACTTTTCAATATTGGAATATTCGTGCAAGATGGGCTCCTTGTATGCTAATAGCAGTAGTAAAAGCTTCAAGAGTTGAAATTTGTCAGTGTTGGCCTGCTATAATAATGAAAACAAGGAATTTCTTCATAGTATAGCTGACAAAACATGAAGTCATCATTATATGCAGAAATGAGGCATCAGTTTGTGGACTATTATCACAAAACTTCCATATGAAAATTAAGAAAAATAAGATCCCAGATTTTGACCAAAAAATTCATGGGTCCTGTTTTTGGGGATATAGATAGGGGATTTGCTTTAATCTGATATTTTCAGGACCTAGCTGAAGAGTTAAAGAGGTGGCGTTCTTTAATAGTAGCTTTAAGAAGTTTGTTCATTGTTGGTAAAAGTATGTAGTGAATGATGGTGTTTATATGGAGAAATAAATACAGGTAGTGAAAGAACTCATTTCTAGTATTATTTTCCTATTTTATTTATTAAAATACCTATTTAAATTTAAAATTATGGAGGTGACACATTTTCATTCAACCCTTGGGTAAAAGAAATCTTGACAAATCTTCATTTGTATGTAATGACTTGCCTAGTTGCCCTAGGCAACAAGACATTGCAAGGAGATAAGTTGGTGGAGAGAGTTGTTCCTTTTCTGTACTCAATTGGCTTTCTCAGAAGTCCCTCTTCTATGCCCAGGATTTCCTGCTTATATCTATCCACAGCCCAATGTGTCTTGATAATACTTCTTTATGTTCCATTTTTCATGACTCCTTGTCATATTCCAGTCCATGAATAAAGCAGGCCTAAGTTACCCTTATCTGGAGTTAAAATAGTATTTTATCTCTTAACATCATCCATAGGTAGTATTCAGGTGTTTAAAATCCATTGGTCTTTAACACCCATTTCCTTATCATTCTGTAGATTCTTTAATATAATAATAGGCTCAAGTAAGTATATAAAAAAGGGGACCAACTCCTGGTAGTCTGTTTGGCTGAAAAAAAATCTGGTGAATCTGTGTATAATTAAGTACATTGTATTACAATTACAAATGAAGTGTAATAGTTCATATTTTCAGTAGCATTCTTATGTTTGATTTATTTATTTAGTGTCAAAAATGCTTGAGCCTACTTCTCCCTAATTTTACAAATGATTGATAAGGATATAGGGTTGCTGGATGAGATCATTCAATGGCTTTGGATGCACTTTCATAAATATGGCAATGAGTAGCCATTGTAGGCTGTTGGGCAGATACTACTGACATCCTGTCCTGGTGTTTGAAGGATGTAAAGATTAACAGACTGAGGATGAACCCAAGTAAGACTGATTATTGTTTATGCATTGAGGTTTTCTGTCAATGCCAGTGTTATCTCTGGGTAAGTAGGCACTGGATGGGTAGGCACTACTCATGAAAAAGGAGAGCTTCAATTTGGGAATCCTTATAGGTTCACCATTCCTGCTGGTGGAGGCCATAGCTAGAGAAATTGCCCAATTATAGCTATTGTGTCAACTGTGTCCCCAAGTGGTCCAGCTTCTAGTTTATATATGGCATTTATCTCTGTACCGCAGGACTGTCTTTTCCAACCAGAATTGTCATGATCATATAGGAAATACTGTTAGTCTCAAAGCAGCAGATATGGGGAACTGATATTAGATTGCTCTGATTCTTGATGGAGATGCTGTCACTCTGGAATAGTCTCTCCTTTGGGATCAGATCTGTCATCTTTCTGCTTCTCTTTAGCATATTATTACAATCATAATTATCATATCTTGATTTTTCTTGATTTCATAGATTTCCGTTAGGTAAAAATCAGGACCACACATGAAGTTGTAATTAAACAGATTCGTTGTTTATGCCTATGCATAAGAACCTACTCAAGTAATGGTTAGCACTATTTCAATGCTAGATAAAATTTTAGGAAGTTTAAGAAGGATTGAATTTAACCCATTTGTGCCTATGGAGAAACTCTAGGCTGATTCCTCTTTTGATTCCGACCTAGGTTCGGCCACTCCTTTTCCTACAATTGCCTCATTTTTATTTCCATTATCTTTATTTTTACTATTATCTATGCTGTAATGCAACTGAGGATGTTGTAATTGTTATGGTGTTTTATACTTTGTAAGCCACTGAGCATCATTTAACTCTGTCAATTCAACCAGTTTAGTTTTTTGTATTGAATCTATCTGCCACATAAAAGTTGTAAACTTATGACCCTCTTCTTCTTTGTTAAGATGAAAATGATTAAAAATAATATTTTTTGTAACAAATAATTTGTAAATAATATGAATTAATATTACTATATTTTTATTTGTAATTGGTTACCTAAATATTATATTGTACCACATAGTGCAAACAATAGAAGAAGAAACAATGATACAATTGTGTGAATCTAGGTTTTCTAGACATACACCTATTAATAGCACTAGGCAATAGCTCTTTGATTTAGTTTTTGATCTAGTGGCATAAGAGCTAGAGGAATTTAAGCTCTGGGGATTCTTTAAAACTCTTTCACATTAAATGTCCTGCACACAAAAGAAGCTGAAATATAACCTTTTCTAAAATGCATTGAATTTATGTAATTTTCTCCGCTATAATTTCCAGGCCATCTACTTTCAACTAGATGAGAAGCAGATGAAAAGTCCTTGCACTTACTTAATAGCTTGCACTTTGTCACAAGAGTGAGCATTTAACTATAATTTTGTAGTCTTTTGTTCTGTCAAAGCTTCTGTTTACCAGAGCCAGGGAATGCATTAAGCTAACTTTGGTAAGGTTTGTGCAGCTCTCTCCTTCCAGACTTCTGAATGGACATTCCCCCTCCCCTTGCTTTTATAGACATGAGAAGTTTTACAAGAGAAAAACAAATACATTCATACTGTAGATTATTTCACACACACACACACACACACACACACACACACACACACACACACCTGCATTTTAGCCTAAGTAAGGGCAAAAAACCCCCAATTCCTTAGGTACATAAAATGAATTCCTGGTCAGAGTTTGTATAAATTAACTTTTTCAGAATTGGTGCTCTCAAGGTACAAAATGTTGACTGCAACTCCTGTAATTCTTCTGTTGGGTGTTAGTAGGAATTGCATGCATCCAATAGCTTGAACAATGTCAAGATAGGGAAAACTGGTCTGAAATATTTCACCATAGGCCTTTATATTAGTGTAGGAGTAAGCCTGCATCAAAGAGAAATTTAATTAATTAATTAAAATGGATTTGGTAGTCTGAGCTAAAACATCTTTGCTCCAGTAGCAGATGGTTATTCAATGTGGGACCCAGAAGTGGTATTCAGCAGGTTCTGACCAGTTCTGGGGAACCGGTCATGAAAATTTTGAGTAGGTCAGAGAACCGGCAAATCCCACCTCTGACTGGAGATTTTACAGTATCCTTCCCCTGCCACGCCCACCAAGCCACACCCATAGAATCAGTAGTAAAAAAATTTGAATCCCACCACTGGTGGGACCACAACCCTAACCCATTGTATTTCAGATGTATTTTGCAGGTAGAGTGATGTGAATGTTTGCAGTCAGCATGTTGAGGTAGATGTTTAGTCTCCTAAAGCCTCCTGACATTTAGCCGTCACTTAAATATATCTTGCCATTTTGAGGCAGTGAGATCACTATTATCTTAAATTGAGCTTTAATTGTGGGTCTAAACTCTTCCTGCATCATCACCATGACATCTGTTCTTTGATTATCAGTTCACTGTGATAATCAGTTCACTCAATTTCTGGATGGGACGGGATCTCAGAAATGAAAGATTATTGCTTTACGCCTACTGAATATATTGCTTCACTTACCCCACTCTTCGATACAATGTCACAATGCTTCCCAATTTGGCTCCGCGGGGAAATAAATCATAGAGTATTTGTTGTATTTTTGAACTTTTTAAAAATACATATACAGTATGTATATGCATTAAATAGACGGAAAGCATGACTTCAACAGGAAACATCCTTCACAAAAGAACTGCAGCTGGCAAAGCCAAAATTCATCTAGCCATGGTGTGTGTGTGTGTGTGTGTGTGTGTCTGACTCAAATTTGTACTTGTTACACAGGGCTACCTTGCTACTGTCTCCTTGCTTTGGATGACTCACCTCTTTGGATGACAATTACCTCACTTTCTTACCGTCACAAGCTATTATTCAGAGGCAATTTTCACTGATAATACTATACTGATAGGAAACCCATTATAATATACCATTCCAAGGGATTTTTAAAAAAACTAAACATGTCAGAGAAGGATACTTATTCTTTAAATAATATATTTGTAAGCTTAAGGTTTGAGCACCACCCTCTAGAGTCGGACATGACTGAAAGGAAAAACCTTTTACCTTTACCTTTATTTTTAGGATGTTTCCAATATAATTATTATTGATTTCTTGGGATGATAGTATAATGGATATATAATAGTAGTCCAGGTTTGTGGTACAGACTTTTGCATATTGTATTTTACTTACTGCACAGTGATCCCCATTTCTGAACTATTGCACTGGAGAAGCCTTGCTGAAAAGTGTGGTGAAACACACAAAATTGGGATCTTTACTTCTATATCTATCTCTTTAAGCCAGGAGACCCTCAATGAAAAATATGTACAATTATTAGAAGACATTTCTAACTTTTATGAGGGAAAATAAATGATAGATATCAGCTCATTGATTTTTCAGTTCTTCTAAAGATTTTTTTCCTTCCACTCTTCTGATGTGCATATAGAGATGAGAAGCAAGAGTAGTTGTTGTCTACTGCTGGTGCATGAAAATTGTTATTATGAATTTTATATCCCTGTTTTACAGTGGTAACTTGGATGGTCTTATTATGTGAGTGGTCAACACTCCTGCTAGGAATTGATGGTCGTGGAATAAGGTTGGTTGCAGTTAATCTATTAAATAACTCATTTTACTCATATAATAAGCTATCAAGAGCCATGGTGGCTTAGTGGTTAGAATGCAGGACTGCATGACTAACTCAGTGCTCACTCCAGGAGTTCAATTCTCATGGGCTCAAGGTTGACTCAGCCTTCTATCCTTCAGAGGTCAGTAAAATGAGGACCCAATATGCTGACTCTCTAAACTGCTTAGAGAAGACTGTCTATAAAGCACTGTGAAGCAGTATATAAGTCTAAGTGTTATTGCTATTGTTTGGTAAGATGCAAAACTCAATATGCTTTAATATACAAATCAAAGAGAAATGTGTATTTCAAGAATTCTGGTGATTTTTTTATCCATAAGATACCTGTGGTACAGGAGATTTTAAGCTGGGTCAGAAATTTGTGTGTATATCTGTATAGACCCACACGCCCACACCCCAGTATTTTTGTGCTGTATTGGTAATGATGGGAGTCAGCATATGAAAGGTATCAGATTAGGAAAAGTTGACAGATATGTGTATATGTATACTGTACACATTGCTGAGTGACTATTACATCCTGGACAATAGCACTAGAAGCAGCTCTTGGGACAAAGGAACCTTTGTAACAAGCTTTTTGTCACATTTGATTGGCTGCTGGAAAGTGCAATGTCACTTGAAACTTTGTCAGAAAAATTTAAAGGTAACTTGGGAAATAGGTAGTGAAATCTCCTTGAGGTTGAAAATACAAGATGAATAGTTGAGGTAAATGGAAGGGGGTAATTGTAAGTGGAGTAAATGGAAAAGAGACTGACTGACTGGATGAATGAACACAAATAAAAAGATATCTCTATGATATCAAAATTGAATAATATTTGAGTTACCTTTAGAAGAGAATATATGTTGTTCAGGGTTGAATTGTGGGGTCCTTGGTGCTTTCTGAGCTTGGTTGTTTTCTTGAAGGCATTTCATTACCAAACTAGGTAATAACATCAGACTACCAAAGACACCATAGATTTCTGTTCACAACTGATAAAGGACATTTTTAAAATTTCTCTCTAAGAGAATGACTGGCTGTGGCTTTCAGAGACAAATAATAGAAATATTGGGCCTGGTTAATTATAATCTATACTTGGACATCTGAATTCTATAATTGAAACAATTATAGAACATGTTTCCTAGAAAAAATAGTTATATTTTCTTTTCTGAATTTTTGTTGTTTCACCAACACTTCGCTTTCCACACACCATCATCAGCTTGAGCAAAAGTGCATTGACTGTGGCTGGGAAAGCATACAAGGGAATGTTATGTGGGTGGGCCCTCTCAAGCCACATATGCAAGGAATATGCATCGAGGCATCTTAATAGGGATTCATTGTGAGATATAAATATGCTGTATACAGTATGGAATTCTATATCCTACCTTGGATAGTCTTCAAGAAGTCCACTCATGAAACATAGCATTTAGAGGTTTTTCTAACCCCTTTAACCTTCTTTGAGAAATAGTTATAGTACTGCTATTTTGGAATAACTAGTTTTTAGCAATAAAACTGTATGTGAAAGGAAAAATGCATTACAGGACTGAAGGTTGCTTTAATACCATTCAGAAAAAAAATGTAAACAAACTGTATTCTTTTGTGTAGATAATAGCTGCATGTGACAATTATGCTGGGATATAAATTATTAGATCCTATGATTTCTATTTTATGCATGTTTTGGATACAATTAACCTACATAGGGAATAGCATTTATTCTCTTGGATGGAACTTATTGTAAAGTCGATAACCCCAAATGTGGGAAATGGTCATAAGTGCTGACATATTTTAAGATTGTGGTCTTTTCAATTTGATGTATTGGTCTGTGTGATTATTAAATCTGCATTCAAATTATAATGATTTTTGTGGATCTGAATGTATTGTTTAGAGTAGGGCTGTCAAACTCCTGGCCTGCAGGTTGGATGTGTCATGTGCTGGCCACGCCCTTGCCCGGTTTAGCAAAAGGGAAAGCGTTCCGATACATCATGTGACACCACTATGATGACGTGACTTTTACACTCCTGGTTTAGAGAGCTACTTTGTGTAGTGGTTAAGGTACCAAACTAAAAATCAGAAGTCTATACATTCTTGTTCTGTCTTTGGCTTGAAGCCAGCTTGGTGATTTTTGGATTGGTAATTCTCTGTCAGTGCTGCAAAGTCCTAGTCAGATTTTCAGAATCCAGGATTTTGTACACAATGAAGAAGGCAGCCAAAATAAGAGGAAGCAGATAAAAAAATAATAAAAATTATGTACAAACTGATTATTTTTTTATTCCTTCCCACAAAATGACTTTGCTAGTTTCCCTTCAAGTATTGTTAGGTCTTCAGTTATTTTGGTCATAAAAAGTCATTTCCTCTTTAGCAATCAAATTAGCTCTCCTAAACGCATTTTCCTTTGCAGACCTCAGACAACTACCTAACCCTCATTCCCTCTTTATAATTCCCCTTTAAAGATATCTTTTATCCTTTAAAAGAGAGTGTTTATTGTCATAACTATATTACATTTTCTTTATATTCATTTCTTCAGTTATTGTAGTCCGGCATTATCCAGATGTGGTGGGTTTAAATTTCCACTTAGTTGCTAACATTGCTAACATTTCTGGAAGGGTCTATATTGTAGCAATCTGTGGTCTTCATACTGGAAATTAATTTGTAAGAATAACCTATTTATAGGAGTATCTTTTTGACACCTACCTACTTTAACATGTATTTTCTACCCTTAAGATGTGATGAATGATTCTATTTTAATTAAAAACTAATTCTATCTCAGGTTTTTTCACCTTTATAATGTGCATTTCTTTTGAAACCTGCCTCTAAAAGGTTGCTGGCTGGATAATAGATTTGCCACATAAAATGCTCTTAAAACATTTTTTTAAAAATGTTGCAGCTTCTGTGAAGAGGGGTTTTGAGAAAAGGCACTTGAAAGACTAATAGTGTGAAATTACATATGACAATGGCTAGGATTTTTCCCCCCCAATTCTCTAAATGAACACCTCTATCTGAAATACAAGAGTTCATCTTATAAAAATAGAGCAACTGGTAGCTATCTCCCATATGGATTGTGTTTTATTCCTAGAATTGTTTTAAAAATGTGAACATTGGGTGTTCACAAGATCATATTTGACTGTGATTCCAATTACAAAGTGGTGCCATCTCCAAAATTGCCATGAGCTGTAATGAAACCATTGCTGTTTTAACACATAACATGTATCATTTTAAATACAGCCTTATTAAAGGATTATTCAGCCTGGTTATGCTTAGCCATGCTGTTTTCTTTTTTTTTAAATAAAGTTTTATTGAGTTTTAACAAAACAAATAAAACATCTTATTTGAGTACAGCATGGTTCCGGGTTCATTTCCATACAGACATTTCCATAGAGACACAATTTCATATGCATATTCACCTTATGTATTCAACTTCATATCTTATTACTCTTTTTCCAACTTCTCACTATTTCTCCCTTTACTTCTCTTAATTTTCTTTTATGGTTATCTCATTTTCTTCTTATTCAATTGTATTTCTTTTACCTAAATTTCTATATCTTTTTATTCATTGTACTTATACTTTCATCTGTCTTGTTTACAATTTCATATGTTCTCTTCCAACATTCTTAAGAAGCAAAATTCCCACTGTGATTGCCAATCGAAGTGCAACACCTTTAAATCTTATTGTTATTATCATATGAAATCTCATTAAACATTGAATTTGTGCATTCTAAAATTATAACATTCAAATTTCTAATACCTATTTTATATCATGTAGATCTCATCATTCAGACTCTGCTTGGTACTTCCCCTTGAAAATGTAAAAAAATCTAAAAACATAGCAAAATATATATATATATATATATATATATATATATATATATATATATATATATATATATATATATATATATATTTGTTTTCTTAAGTTTTCGTGGGTACTTACATGCATGGCATTCGGCTTTGCTCGGTATTTTCCCACGTCATAGTAGGTTCCTATACAGAAGCCTGATGATGGCAGATGAGATTCTGCTGAAACGTCGCTACAACTTTAAAAGCACAGCTACTATGACGTGGGAAAATACCCGAGCAAAGCCGAATGCCATATATATATATATATATATATATATATATATATATATATATATATATATATATATAACCATATACACACACACACACACACACACACACACATTAGTAAACAAAATAGTTATTCAAAATCATTCTAGTACCGGTATGAACCTTGTAAATCTTTCACGTTTCTTTTCAATATCTATCAATCTTTGAGAAAAATTGAAATGTTTCCTTCTCTTCTTTATTATTACATTAATTATAAATAAACACACCATGACATAACAATATAGTTTTATCTCATAGATTATTTACTTATTTCATTTCTAACTGATTACAGTATTCTACTGTCACAACACTATCTTTTGTACCTTTGCAGAATCCTCACTTTTAACTTAATTTAACCATTGTCTCTGTGTTTTCTAGCTGAGCAAATACCTTTAACCCTGGTACATTTCCCCTTTTTCTTTATTTCTCTTTTTGTCCCTCATAAGTTCTTTCCCTTTCTATCTTTCCCCCCTTTTTCTCATCCCTTTTTTATACCCTTCTCTCTCTAATTTTCTCTTCTGTAGTTTTCTTTTCTGCTTCTCCTTGCTGTTATACTTTTTTTTCAGACTTTTTTTTGTTTTTGGCTGTTCCCTTTGATCTCAAACACTTTGCATTATTTGATAATTGAAAATGGCTTCTTCTTTGACCCGCCCTTCTTCTTGCTCTTGAAGCTTTTCCTTTTGCTTTTCATAGTTCAGGATCTCCATTTCAAAAAATTCAAATAGGAAGCTGAAGGATCTTCTTCCCCTTTCTGCATCTTCTTTCTGTTTTTTAAGACTCATCTTCAATTCCTTCAGGATTGATGGCATTTTAAACACTTTTGAACAACCACCTGATTGACTTTAAGTAAAAACAGAAAAAGAAAGAAAAAACCAATGCCAAAAACTTTTTTTTTAAAATCACCAAATGATCCCAGACTATTCCTTCTTGTTTCTTTCCTTTACTTTTCCTTTCCGTGGGTTACTGTATCTTTTAATAAGATTTCAGTTACAATGTATCCTCTGGAGTCTTTTCAAAGTTTTGCTGTTAATCGTCTTTATTTTTCCAGGTGGCACTCCATTTTTCCATTATTCCAAGTCCCACCCTTTTGCCTCCACTCTTCTCCTTTTTAGGGCTTTAAAATGACCAAGAAAAAAAAATCTTTATTCTCCTTTTGACACTTAGATTTCAGCTTAAGGTTGCCTATTCGTGTCAAAATAGATTAATATACATTTCTTTCCATACCATTTGAAATTGTCAATATAAAAAAGGGGTTTTTAACCTCCTTCTCTCTCTCCTTCACCGCTTAAAGATCTTTTTACAGAAGTATCCCTCTAGGTACTTTTAGATTCAGGGTACCTTGCTTAGATGTTCTCTGTTGCTTAGCCCGGTCTGTCATGTCCTCTTTGTTTTCCTCCTGCACAATCTTATCCAGTTGGGTTCTTCTTTGAGGTGGCCATTTCTGACCACCGCTGCAACCGCCTTCAGGGAAGGGAGTTTAGACCAGCCAGGGAGGAGAGATGCAGCTCCCCTCCACTCGGCTAGCAATCTCCCCGCTCTTCACCACCTCTATGGGGTGGCTTCAAACTGAATCAAAAGGATCTGGGCGCTCCAGCGGCGAGCACAGATCGAAACCACACACGATCGCGGATTTCAGTCTGTCGCTGAAGAGACCCAAACCGGAAACCATGCTGTTTTCTGTACTAGTTATAAAGCTGACATAATACAAGAATTAAATTTACACCACAATTCTAGACATGCTTATGTTGAACTTAATTCTATCAAGTTTAGTTGGTTCTAAACCTAAATAAAGATGACTAAAACTTATAGGCATGCAGCCTGATCATGCACATATCAGACAAAATATAATTATGTATACATACAAAATATTTGCTAGACCAATACTCGAATACAGCTCATCAGTCTGGAACCCACATAACATATCTGATATTAACACAGTTGAGAAAGCCCAGAAATATTTCACAAGAAGTGTTCTCCACTCCTCTACTCGTTGCAGAATAACTTGTGCCACCAGACTTGAAATTCTAGACCTAGAAAACCTTGAATTACGCCATCTTCAGTCTGATCTAAGTATGGTATATAAAATCATACATTGCAATGTCCTACCTGTCAATGATTACTTCAGCTTCAACCATAACAACATTAGAGCAAACAATAGATACAAACTCAAAGTTAACCGCACCAAACTTGATTGTAGGAAATACGACTTCAGCAACAGAGTGGTCAATGTCTGGAATACTGTACCTGACTCTGTGGTTTCTTCCCCAAACACTTTAACCTTAGACTGTCTACTATTGACCTCACCCCTTTCCTAAGAGGTCTGTACGGGGTGTGCATAAGCACACCAATGTGCCAACCCTCCCTGTCCTATTGTTTCTTTTCTTTTCTTTTCTTTTTCTTATATGTATCCATGTATTCATAACTATATTTTTACTTATACCTATTATCTTGTAAGCAATTGACAAAAATAAATAAATAAATAAATAATGCACATATTTACTTCTGACATTGTTCAGTTTACTACGTGTATTTCAAAGTTGAATTTCCAATAAAATAGAAGCTCTTCCTAATTGTCTCCCTCAGCAGTTGCTTGGAATTCTAGGAGTTGGTCTGCATATTTAGTGTACACAGATTAGGAAAGATATTTCAAATATGCTCCCTCCAACATGAATAGGCATGAATGATGTCAGATGTATAACAATGTTAAGGGGGGAAAGCGCCTTTTAAATTTGCATAGATTTTTCATATATTTTCTGGCCATTTTATAAGTAGAACGCTGATTGGTATCTAGATAAGTAGTGGTAAGTAGCCAATCTGGCTGATCTCAAAAAAGCTATATACGGTCAGATTTTGTTAGTACTTGTATGGGAGTTCATTTGAAAATTTTGGAGTTCTGAACTATCCTGGGAACTTTAAAACAGTCCAGGAAATTAAGTACTAAACTACTTTTGCTTTGTTTGCAAGGTTACAATATGGAAATATCTAGATATGCCTCAGTAATTGATTATTATATGGATTGCTAAGAGCAATGACTTTTGTTGATAAGTGAAGAAGAATTCTCAGTCATTTATTCAGAGAAGCAGAATCATTTCATGTCATTGATTGATTTTCCCAGGATTAGCCAGTATCTAATATGACACTACTTATTTTATTTAGTTAGTTTATGTTTACTAATTGTTTTCCAAACTAGTGTAGATTATGAGGAGAAAACATAGCAAGACAAGAAGGATCAGATTTGGATGGAGTAGGAAGAATGTGAGTAAATGTCATTGTACTTGGACTCTTTCAAGATAAGGGGAAACTAGCCCAATTAAAAATGATACAGTGCATTTGAAAGATTTGGCATGATGCATACCATATAACAAATGGTAAAGACCAAAAAGCTGGATTAACTGCTATTCTGTTTTTCATTTGGGCATGCCAAGAAATAAAAGGCAGGCCTGCTACTAAAATACTGAAATTTTCTTACTGAGAAATTATAAATACGAATAAAAGAAAATTTTGTTTCAAACTTCTCTGTTGAGACACGTGAAACAATAACAGAATTTAAGTTATTTCAGTATCTATGAAAGCAAATATTACATTGTATTTCTTTACCATGAGAGACTCATAACAAGTATTACATTTAAATTATCCTATATTTTGTCTGAATTAGTTGAATGATCCAGAGATTTCCAGGGCTATTGATTTAATTACACACAGCCTTTTTTCACTCCTAAAGAAATGGGCAGTTCTCAGACTGACTGGTTTTAAAAAAAATGGAAGGGTAGAAGAATAACCAACCTATATTTCTTCATCTCCAGAGTACAGTATAACTGGCTGTATAAAATTACTTGTTCTTCACAGTTATCTTGTTGCTAAGCTTGATTTGTAGTCAAAGTAAGTTAAAGTATAAGCTTTATTGTTGGGATTCAGTTAATATTCATTGCTGTTATGTTATATGGACCCAAGAGAAGGTAAGAAATGTTGTTACCAGCTGGAACTGGAGTAAAAACCTACATTGAGTTTCCCCATGGAAAATGTGAAAAAACTCATTTCATGTCAAAGTAATTGCACTGGCAGGTGCTGTGAGCAACTGTGTTATGGTTACAACACTGCTGTGTTGTCCTACTTACCACAATTGTTGATCTAGCTATAAGAATAAGTTCTGCTTTTATAATCCCATTCAATGACCTAAAGGAACTTTATAAACAATGGGGAAAGCAATAGCTAGAGATTAAAAGGCCAGATATTTATTTGTGCAGAGGCTTCATCTATGTAATAGTCTATCATGTTTTAGTTGTTTGCTCTGAAGAAATATTAGATTAAGTATTGGATATTTCAGAATTTTAATTAATCAGATTAATTGTATTTAGTTAACTTAGATTGAAAGAATTCATATGAGTTTAGTTTACTTTATTATCATTGCACCTCGTACAATGAAATTAAATACTATCTTCAGTGTACATTATGATTGAAAATAACACACATCCTTCACATTCTATACACTGAATTGAAAACCCCTGATATTGCATTAATATTGCACTATACAGTAGAATTCAACAGAGGGTTGAATATCAAGGGTTATTAATATCAATATCAAGGGTTCATTAGTGTAGAGAAGTGATATTGTATGATACATTGTCTTATCACGGTACAATTTATGATAATGTTTTTAAGACAGTCCCTTCCAAAATATCTTGGCCATGACAAGACAGATGGCCCTCAAGTAACCAGGCCTTTTGTAATATTACCCAATAGTTTACTATTAGCTTTACAGTCTA
This sequence comes from Pseudonaja textilis, assembly GCF_049901715.1. NCBI lineage: Eukaryota > Metazoa > Chordata > Lepidosauria > Squamata > Elapidae > Pseudonaja > Pseudonaja textilis. Next base: position 40,536,643 of record NC_141994.1, on the reverse strand, counting down.
AAAGCCAAGACACACAAGAGGCTAAAAGAAGAAGAAGAGATTTCCATTATATAAGTGTGCAAAAATATCCCAGTTTAGTCCTTCCTGAGGAAGGAAAAAAATTGGTTTGTACTTTTTTAGTTGATGGAATGAGCCAAACTTTCCATGGCTGTTGAATAGCATATTGGTCTTTCTGCCCTTTGACTCTGCAGATAAAGACAAGTAGAAACTGAGTGGTCTCTTTAGCAGGAAAAACCAGAAGAACCTTCTGTAACTGTATCTTCTCTGGTCATGGTTAGTCTCCCCCTGCATGATGTTCCTCTTATTATTAGCCTTGGTTCCTTGGCCAATAGATGAAGTCACTGAGTTGAACTTCTTTTTTTAGATACTGAGGTACAACTGCCCATTAACTGAATGCAAGGAAAAGTCAGGATATTTTGCAGCACAATAATGGATGTACTAATTTTTCTGACTGCCTCAAATATGGATGTGTCTATAGATGTAACTTTATAAATGTTGAAATTTCCTATCTTGCTGATATATACATTTTCCATTGTGGCCAATGTAACCACAACATGGCTTAAAGTAAAAGCAATGTATGTAACAAAACAGTGTAAAAAAACATTGTCCTCACAGGTACGGCATTTTCTCATATTGATCAGTATCATTTTATTGACATAAAAAAATCCATGATCTATGTAGCTATCTACTGAAAATTGCTTTTAGTTTTCAATTAGCTTGAAAGACTCAGGACAATGGTTTCTTGGTGGTAGCATTGGCATTTTATCTATAGAGCTGGTTTTCCAAATATACTCCAAAGGCTCACATGCTCTATTTAGAATGTAGAGATCAAATTAAGACCTTTTAAACCTGTTTAGAATATAAACTTTTTTCTTTTATTAGTTTTGGTAAGTTTGATTATAATTAGATTTACATTGTTCATTTATTGATCTTTTTGCACAATTAATATAATCCGATAGATCAGAGTAGCTATTGTGTAATGACTTCCAACATTGTTCTTAGATCTATAAATATTCAGCATTAGAGAGAACATCAAACATGATTTTTCCCCCATTGCTAAAATGGGAAAGACTTGATCTTTGGTTCTAGTTCCCATTTGAAATAAATGAGACTTAAGAGTTGTTCACTTTAGGCCCATAATATCTGTTTAAGAGGATATGGGCATAAGAAATACAATCTTATTTTTCCTCTTCAGCTTGCTGCTTTGAGTTCTAAGAGGAAAGACAGATATAAAACTAATATCTTAATATCATTTAAAAAACTTATTTAATTCAATGTAGGTGCTCAAAACTCTTCTAACAAGTCCTGCTGTGCTTCCTCATCCACCAGCTGCAAGTTAAAGCAAACAGGAATGGAGAACAGGCAGCAGCAGTATAGGAAGTTTCTGGCAGCAGATCATCACTATAGTGACAGGAGAAGGCAATGATAAGCCAGTCTTATATTTTTACCAAGAAAACCACATAGTTAGAGAATATAAAATGACAGATGATTCTTGGACAAAATGTATTTATCACTAGGAGTTGAAAATGATTTGTTGACACATCAATCTATCAATTCCAAACTGACTTTACTGATTGTGTTGATCCAATACAACAAATAAAAATGAGATGGGATCTAATCCTTCTATATAAAATATAGGCACATCCACTAAGCCCCTGTGTATCTGGGAGAACAATCAGGTCTTCAAGACCTTATGGAGCACCAATAGTGTGCAATCCACAAATATTTTTTTTAATTATCTACTTTTTGCAAAAACAATTCTTACACTGCAAAAACATATGGACTATACAACTCAATCAGGGCAAAGCAATAGACGCAATCTACATAGACTTCTGTAAAGCCTTTGATTCAGTGGTACATGACAAACTACTCCTAAAACTAAAATCTTATGGTAGTTCTGGACAACTGCATAACTGGATAGAAGCATTTCTGTCAAACAGACAACGAATGGTCAAAATTGGGAGCGTCCTATCAAATTCTGTACCTGTCAACAGTGGTGTCCCCCAAGGCAGTGTTCTAGGACCAACTCTTTTCATACTCTACATAAATGACCTCTGTGATCATATCAAGAGCAACTGCGTTCTTTTCGCTGATGATATAAAGTTATTCAACACCACAGACAATACTGCTACCCTTCAAAAAGACCTTGACTATGTATCAGAATGGTCAAACAAATGGCAACTTCAAATCTCAACAAATAAATGCTCTGTCCTACATATTGGCAAAAAAAAATCAGAAAATAAAATACAGGCTGAATAGTCAAGACCTTGTTGATGATCCAAACTCTGTCAAGGATCTTGGAGTACGCATCTCAAATGACCTAAGTGCTAGAGCCCACTGTAACTACATAGCCAAAAAGGCGTTAAGAGTTGTTAACCTAATCTTACATAGCTTTTTCTCTGGTAATATTACACTACTAACTAGAGCATACAAAACATTTGCTAGACCAATACTCAAACACAGCTCATCAGTCTGGAACCCACATTGCGTATCTGATATTAACACAGCTGAGAAAGTCCAGAAATATTTCACAAGAAGAGTTCTCTACTTCTCTACTCGTTGCAGAATACCTTATGCCACCAGACTTGAACTTCTACTCCTAGAAAGCCTAGAACTATGCCGCCTTTGGTCCAATCTAAGTATAGTATATAAAATCATACATTGCAATGTCCTACCTGTCAATGAATACTTCAGTTTCAACCATAACAACACCAGAGCAAAAAATAGATACAAACTCAAGGTTAATTGCACCAAACTTGATTGTAGGAAATACGACTTCAACAACAGAGTGGTCAATGTCTGGAATCCTCTACCTGACTCTGTGGTTTTTTTTCCCCAAACCCCAAAAACTTTAACCTTAGACTGTCTACTATTGACCTCACCCCTTTCCTAGGGGGTGTACATAAGCGCACCAACATGCCTACTGTCCCTATCCTATCGTTTCTTGTATTTTTCTTATATGTATCCATGTATTCATAACTATGTTTTTACTTATACCTATTATCTTGTAAGCAATTGACAAATAAAAATAAATAAGTAAATTGTACAGCACTCTAAAAAAAGCTTTCATGAACCACAAAATTAATATTTTCAGATGACTCTATTATTATTTGTACATGGAAATTGACAGATGGACAGGGAAAATGGATTTTATATGCTATTCCTACTGTTAAAAAAGACTTCAGGATAAGAAAAAGAAATTATTAAGTGGAATGAAGATTTGATACTACTTGCAATTTATGAATATGCTTATAGTCATATATTATTTATGGACAATTACAAAGAAATATAACCACCATTTACTGAAAGCATTATGTAAATCTGCCTATCTTTGTATGGAAACCCATACATGTATAATTTTGTTGATACGCTGCTTTCTTTTTATTTTTCTTAATTTTTCCTTTTTCTTTTTTTTAATTACTGATTTATTCCTTTTTTGTTCTGTTTTATTAAATATCTCTTCCTCTCCCTCTCCCTCCCACTCTCTTTCTTTATGATGACATGGTGTTATCCAAGTAAATGGTATAGAATCAGAATTCATGTGCCAGAATTCATATTTCTGAGGTCTATAAAACATATTAAAAATTCATATTTCTGAGGTCTATAAAATATGTCTTTCTGATGAATATAAAAGTTGCATCTGGCCCTCATATTGTGTATCCATGGAAGGATAATGGTGGAATGAAAGAACACCCCTTAAGTTGACCCTTAAGTTGAAAAACATGGTTTTGCTGGCTTGGAAGAGTTGTATTTTTTCAGTTGTATTGACATCATCTTACTGCTTTTTAGTAGCTACAAGGGCACTGGTTGGTTCCCCTCTCTCTCATCCCCAAACACCAAATTTTCTCAGCTGCCAGAACCGCCAGTATAACAGTACTAAAATTTAATCTTGATTTATTTTGCTTTTTTTCAGGAAAAGGCAGAGGTTTTCTCGTCTCTGTAAGACTTTATCCAAATCATTTGTTTGTTTTTAAATAAATATAACAGACCAAAATAATCAGCTTTGTTGGTGTTAGAACTCTATTATTGAAGCAATAGTTTTTTTTTTTTTTAGGGGAGCATAAACCTCAGGCAGAAAAAGATTCCCTGGAGCAGGGGTCCCCAACCACCGGGCCGCGGACCGGTACCGGTCCGTGGATCATTTGGTACTGGGCCGCAAAGAAAATAAAAATAAAAATAAAATAAAAATGGCGGCTTTCTTCCCCTTCGGTGAATGCTGCTGGGATCAGGGATCAAGGACACAAATGAAAGAAGGGGAGGGAGGAAGCAACCAAAGCCTGTCCTGCTGTCTGGCTCAGCGGCTTCGGTTTCCTCCCACCTCGTTCCTCTCTCAGTCACTCTCTCGCTCCTCCACCAGCCCAGGAAGAAACTGCTTCAAAGAAGCTGGAAGGGTGGCTTTTCCTGTCGGCGCAGCTCCTCCAAAGCTCCCATTCACCCCCACCCCGCCGCCCGCTGTTCAATCCAGTGCTCCGTTTTGCCTGCCTTCCTGCCTTCGTTTCTGGTTGTTTCGGAGCAGCTTTGGCTGAGAATAATAACTATTCGCCTCTTTTACTCAGCCGAAGCTGCTCCGAAACAACCAGAAACGAAGGCAGGCAGGCAGGCAGGCAGGCAGAACGGAGCACTGGATTGAACTGCGGGCGGCGGGGTGGGGGTGAACGGGCGCTTTGGAGGAGCTGCGCCGACAGGAAAAGCCACCCTGCCGGCTTCTTTGAAGCAGTTTCTTCTTGGGCTGGTGGAGGAGCGAGAGAGCAACTGAGAGAGGAATGAGGCAGACACCTGAGGGATAAGGCTGAGGGAGGGAGGGAGACACCTGAGGGATGAGGCTGAGGGAGGCAGGGCTGAGAGGCGGGGCTTCTCAGCCATCCTGCAGGGACTTGTCCTGACCCTCCCTGAACTTGGTGGTTTGCTGGCAGACGTTTTATTACCTGACTAGGTAACAACATCAGATGTTGTCTAGTCAGGTAATGAAGCGTCTGCAAGCAAACCACCAAACTCGGAGTCCTTCCCTTCCCCCCCCTTGAAAAAGTGTCTCCCCACCCCACCCCACCCCGCCGGTCCTTGAAAAAGTGTTTCTGCGTGAAACTGGTCCCTGGTACAAAAAAGGTTGGGGACCACTGCCCTAGAGTACATATATAATGATGTAGTTCACCATCAGTGAAACAAGTGAACGTATTTATGGCCACATGTTGGGCTTAAAAAAAGCTCTTATTTGCTGACCAACACCATTAGAAAGTATCTGCACTACTCTTTTTGTGTTAACATTGATGGTATTTTTTTTAAAGCCTTTTCACATCAGTATAGAATGTCTACAGCTCTCAGCCCACCGGCTTTCCTTTCTGTTTCACGTACATCTGTTAAGACATTTGGTTTAGCTTAAGCTGGAGATTTGTAGTTTCTGTGGAAATCTGCTGGCAACAAAAGTTCTCTTGTTGTTCCATGGCAGAATACCAAGAGATGCTTAACCATATGTATTAAGTGAAAAGAAAGAACTTAAAAAGTTTTAACCTGTTATGTTGGTTGCAAAGGAGGATTTTGCCCAGAGCAGTTATTTCCTCCTTACTTTTAACATAAACAATTTAGAATTGCATCTGTTTTCGGTTATATTTTGGAAATTGCAAATAGTTATTGACTAGCCTGGTATAGTTTTGACTGAATAAGCAATTGGCTGTATACTTTGATAGTCTCATCCAATGGACATGTTAAAGTGAATTTGTGTTCAGACTAGAAGATGTTGACTGATCAAACTAAGATATCATAATTTTCTTGCATGTGGAATAGTTTGTTATGTGAACTCAACCTATTTAAACCTATTCTACAACTACAGTTAATAGAACTGTATTATTTCAATAAATATGAATAATTCTGTATGCTAGATTTATCTATTTCAGCCAAGAATACCAACAGGATTGCCTCAACGAGACACAGTAAGACAGGATATAGAAAAAGGACCAGGAAAGCCACTTTATCATCAGGTACAAGCAGTCTGCTTCTTGTGTTTACCTAAGGCTGCCAGATCAGGGAAGCAAACATCCACGTAGACACCAAAATCTTTACTGGAACCTGGAGATTGTCCAGACATTAGCAACTCAAGTTTAGTAATTCAGTTATTCCATTTTTCTATTTACCATCATGAGGGCATAAATTCAATATTGTCAGTCCCCTAATTGGCATTATTCTCTTTCACAGTACATACAATAGTCTTGTGACACTTCAAGATCTAAACATTTCAAGCTTTCAGAGATCCCAATCCATTTCACTAAATGCTTATGCAATAATAAAACACCAGTCTTTAAGGTGCTACAAGGCTCTATTGCACCAACAGTTTCAAACCTAAGTAGCCAAAGTGCCTCAGACATATATTTTATTGTCTTCCCTTTTGTTTTCTTTGTTGATGTTTTCTCCCTCTGTCAGAATTTTTGTTGTCTTTTTGGATCAAATATATTGTTAAAGGCATATTTCTGTCAGAAAAGTCACAAAAATAAAACAGCATGTTTTTAATTTAATTTTATGCTTGGGCTTATTTATTAATTTTGACTGTTTTTACCTTTCTTTTTGCCACAGAAAATTGAAGAGGCTTAATAATAAGTAATACATAATAATGGAAACTGAATATTTTCCCTGTAAATGAATCTCTTTGTGGCCATCTCCCAATGTTCGACTACTGTTCCTCTTTCCTGTCAGCATTATTTACTGATGGTAGATAGCCTTTGGGAAGGTCTGTTAGGCTGCTCTGAGAATTTGAATAAAATGTGGCTTCTTAATCTGAGGACCAAATGGCAGTCCTCTTCCATTTCTGCTCTGGATGCAGGAGTGTCCAGTATCTGTGTAACTCACGGATATAAAGTTTTTTTCAAACCAAATGCAGCACTAGACCCAAGTGTACTTCAAAAAGAAAGTAGGGTTGGGACAAAGAGGTTGGCATGGCAAGGACAAGACAGTAGTTAGTTGAAGTACAACTAATGTGATTGTGCCCTAGTAGTCTCATTTCTGTCATATTTAAATTACTATTTGGAGGAGAGCTGGCACCTATAGCCAAGGCTTTGAATATTTGTGGGCCTCAGATTCTGAAACTTGGATCTAAATGTTTGGGTAGCTGGAAAGGGAGAATGTGTATTCAAGTTCCTGCATCTGGTTAAAGCAGTTACTGGAGATTTGGTAGTGAGTACAACATACGCATCCTCCTTCATTTACCTCATGTCAGGGCTCAATGCATACATCCTATTTCTTGAAAAACAGATCCTCTGATTAACCTGTCAATTAGAAACCAGAATACAAGCTCCAGGGTATTGAAGAATGAAGACATGTAGCCTCGACTGTTTCCAGTTCTGATAAAGATAATTTTCAGCCAACCCTTGAGAATGTTGGTGGCCACATGTGGAGAGCTAAAAGATAGCAAGGGAAAGGAACTCATCATAGAAGAAGGCACTTGATGCAAACAGAAGCTTTGTAGACTCTGACCCCAGTAGAAGAAAGCTACTCAAATTCACTGTTATCTTGCTGGCATGTAAAGGAGTCTGTGGAATTTAAGGCCATGTCATTCACTGTTAAGTATATTTAGGAATTTGGGATTAGCCTGTTTCTTTTTCTGTCAAACCCTAGTTAGGTTGCAAAACATACTGATGGGCCATGATATATAATATAGCAACTTTTCTTTTTGTTAAATTAAATTGTTCTAATTCATACTTCATGCTAAAAAAAATAATTAATCATGGTTTGTTGAATAAGCCACTCTTGACTGGCATATGTATTTTTTACTTAACATAATCAGTGAAAAATACATGTGACACATCTTTCTTCAATATGAATTAAGTGATGAATTAGGCAATATCTGAAGGAAATGTAGTTGAATTATCCTCTTCAACTGAAAATTGAAATGAAGATATTGACATTTCAGATATTGAATTGTGTCTTTGAATTACTTCTGAGAAGATCTATTTGAAGACTCAATTGACTGACTTTTCTAGCACTGCCCTCTTCCCATATATTTTGGGGCAAAGTTGACAGCAGATTGTGATATAGATTACATACTTCTTGACATTGACATGACTTTTATTAACTTAGCTTCTTGAACTGCTTGCGGTAGAATGATAATTTTTTTTATTTCTGTCTCATTTTTATGTTAGAATTTATACAGGCAGATTTGCCTGGTGTGAAAGAAAGAATTTATATTTATTCTACTGCACATTTGAAAAAAAAATCTTCTTTTCTGAGTGATCCCCTACCTTTTATATATCAAAGTCTTTTATATTTATTTTGTTAACTTTTAAATTTATTGACATGTAGTATATAGTCTTTGTTAATCTTTGTGTCCAGTCCAAACTTCTCATATATTTCAGTCTCTTTTTCCATATTCTCACTAACACCCAGAAAAACTGATTCCCTTAGTCCCATTTCTGCTGATTGTTTTGTTCTTACTTATTTAGGTATTCTTCAGGGTGTGAGTAAGTCTAATGTGGTATGCATGCTGCTTTGATCATTATGTATATAACACAAAACATTATATCGTACATACAGTAATGAATACATACATTTATATCAATTTAATTGATAATGTGTTCATTAGCCAACTTTTCCCAGTTTGTTTTTTAAAATGTCATCATAAAAGAAACAAAGAAACAATGGACTTTGACTGAACCCTGGTAAGATTGAGTGGCTTTGGATGCATGGATTTTGAAGTTCTGGGACTTTAACCTCTTTAGTTCTGGATGGGATTACACTACTCCAGAAGACCCGGTGCACAATCTGGGTTTTTCTTGGACTCATGATCCTTGCTTGATGAACAGGTGGCAGTCATGACTAGGGGAGACTTTGTGTAACCTCATGTTGTGGGAAAGTTTGCCCTTTCCTGGATTGGGATCCTTGTGCTAAGTTAGTCAAGCCCTGATCATTTCACAGTTGGATGATTGCAATGTGCTCTACACCAGCAGCCACCAACCACTGGTGGGCCATGAGAAAATTTTGGTGGGCTGCAGAGAAATCTCACCCCCAGAGCACCCACTCCCAAAGCAATTATCCAGGCTGCTCAGAAACACAAGGCTGTGTGGCCCACATGGCCTGTAGGAACCCTCCCCGCCCACTCACTCCTTACCCAGCAAACTTGCCTGCTAAATTGTTATTTTTCCCTTTTCTGACCATCATCTGTTCTGCTGTGCCGGGAGATTTAGATTAGCTAGAAAACAGGAAATAGTGCAGACTCACGGCAAGCAAATTTGAGAGACTGAGCAAGCCAATGGCAGATAGATAGATCGCTGAATGTTTCTGTGAGCAACTCAATCTGCCTGCCTGCTTTCCCTGATTTTGGGTAAAAGTTGCTCTTTTTTTAAATAAAAAATTCAATATTTACATACATGGTGTGTTATGAGTTAATTTTGTGAGTTTGCTTGCAAGCAAATTTTATGTGACAGACTGAGCTAGCCAATGGCAGATAGATAGATTTCTGAATGAATCTGTGATTCTGTGAGCAACTCAATCTGCCTGCCTGCTTTGTCTGATTTTGGGTAAAAGTTGCTCTTTTTTTAATAAAAAATTCAATATTTATATAAATATTTATAATATTTACATACAGGCCATGCCCAGTCAGTCACATGACCACCAAGCCACATCTACAAATTAGGCCATGCCCACAGAACCAGTTAGTGGTCCCTGAGGTCCAAAAGGTTGGTGACCCCTGCCCTACACAGGGCTATGCTGGAGTATCTGGAAGTTTCAGCCAGTGCAGAATACAGCTGCCGAGGGAATTAGTTGTGCCACTAGGGTGACCTACATTACAATGTTGTTCCATGAGCTGCAAGGGTTTCCAGTTTGTTTACAGGTCCAATTCAAAGTGTTGTTTATCACCTTTAAAGCCCTTCATGGTATGTATGGGCCAGGTTATCTGAGGAATAGTCTCACCCCTATGGGACTAGCCCACCTTAGCCACAGAAAATGTATGCTGCAGACCCATCCATTAAGGAATTTCAGCTGGCAGGGTCCAGAAGAAGAGCTTTTCTGCCAGGGTGTCCACACTCTGGAATATCTTGTCCTTCAAAGTGATATCCTCACCCACCTTTGTGGCCTTCCAAAAATGCTTGAAGACCTGGTTCTACCAGTTGGCTTGATGCCCTAATGGGGGAGTGGCATCTTGGAGGTGGTTAATGGATTAGACAGATCTCACTTCTTCCTAATGCACTTTTCACTTCCTCTCCATTTTGGTTAATTGAATTTTAAATTTATGGTCTATTTATTGTTTTAATGTTATATGTGATATGAATGACTGTAAGCTGCCTAGAACCACCTCGGTGAGTTGGATGACATAGAAATTTAATAAACAAACAAATAAACAAACAAATAACATAGCATATGGTTTCTAAGAAATTAATATTATGAATGATCATTACTCACAAATTCTTCTGGGCCAGAAAAGTAAATGGTCACAAGGTCATAGATCCTTCATTTTCTAGGAATTTTTTTTAAGTGATTGTTGAAAGTTTTTAAATTTGGGCAGGATAATTTCTACAGCAACCTCTCTATAAGCTGTTTGCTTATAAACATCATCCTCACTATCTGTATTACCTACAGGTATGTTTCAAAAGTTATCCAACTGAAACCTGGCAGACTTATGTCCTCATGAGAATCTATGACAGAATACTTAGTATTTTTGTCCTGTCTGGCCAAAGGTGAAACATTTCAATGCTTCCCATCGTAGCTAGTGGTTATGGCTATGGCTGAAGTTTTTACAGATTCAGATCTTAACTCAGTTCCAATACAGTCTATTGCCTTTGAGCATTAAATTTGAATATTTAACAGTCTTATATTAAATATTTATTTAAATTATGAAGTCAAGACATGAACATTATTAATTGCATTAAAGGAAGAAATACAAGTGGGTCATAACTTCTGCTATCCCCTTTCATTTTCTTTCTTTTCTTTTCTATCTCCAAAGAGATCAACCACCCCAATACTGACAGAGAATTCAAACTCTGTGGGATTCTAATGAAATTGTTGTTCATATTTCCTTCTGATAATACATGAAAGAACCCTGTGTTTAATCTTTCATCTTATAAAAAGTGAGCATGTTAATGAAAAATACTGTAAAAACCAACCAGAAGAGTTGATTTCACTAAAAATTATAACTGTTTGAAAAAAAGTTTTAATAATGCCTTGGCATAAAAAGAATGCAAATTAAATAACAATCTGCTTCTAAACCTCCCATTTAAAAATCTGATTTAAACTAGCATAATGCAAACAGTTTTTAAAAAGTTCTACTTGTGTGTGTGTGATTGTGATTGTGATCTACCTACCTACCTACCTATCTATCCATCATCTATCCATCTAATCTCACAATCAGAATCGAGCTGGAAGGAGGTTTAGTCCAACCTCCTGTTTAAGCAGAAGACCTTATATAATTTCATATAAGTAGCTGTCCAATCTCTCGTTGAAAACTTCCAATGATAAATTACCCACAACTTCTGAAGGGAAGCTGTTCCACTGGTTAAGAAACTAAGAAGTTTCACCTTGATGGATTAGTTTCCATCCATTGTTTCATGTTGCCTTTTGGTGCTTTGGAAAATAATTTTACCCCTTCTTCTTTGTGACAGCCCCTCAAATAGTGGAATACTATTATCATGACACCCCAGTCCTCCTTTTCTCTAGAGTAGCCATACCTAGTTCCTGCAGCCATTCTTCATATGTTTTGGTTTTGAGGACTTTAACCATCCTAATTGCTCTTCTCTGCATTTTTTTCCAAAGTCTCAACATTTTTTTTTGTAATGTGGTGACCAAAATTGGCTGCAGTATTCCAGGTGTGGTTTCACTAAGGTTTTATAAAGCAGTACTAAAACTTCACATGATTTGGTTTATACAACCAAGGATTGTATTAGCTTTTTGGTTGCTGTCACACACTGCTGGCTTATATTTAAGTGATTGTCCACAAGCACTTCAAGTCCCTCTCACAGTTAATGTTTTTAAGCCGGAGTTTATCTAATTTATACTGGTAAGCTTTGGTTTTTCCTACTTACAGTAAGTATAAAACCTTGCTTTTTTCCACATTGCATTTCATTTTGTTGGATATGGCCCATTGTTCAAGTCTGTCAAGATCTTTTTGGATCCTGAGCTTGTCTTTTGGAATGTTGGCTATCCCTGCTAACTTAGTGTTATCTGCAAATTTGATGAGTTCCCTTTTTATAATCATTTATAAAAATATTGAAGAGTACTGTGCCTAAGATGGAAACACACACCCACACCCACACACTATATACCAATTTAAACAAACTGATTATTGCCATAAGTTGGGATCACCATATTATATTATTATGTATATTATTATCCCAATTGATTAATAATAAGTTTGTTTATATTGGTTAGATATGTAACAAAATCATTTTCCATTTTTTTTTTATATAGAGGTTCTTGGTTGACATCGCTTATTTTACCTTGCATAACACATAATATATAAGGGGGAAAGCTGGACATATGTATTTCTTAGTTTTTCTGTAGCTCTTTTCAAGCATTCCACAATTGCATTTTCTTCTAACTCAACTTGAACACTCTCTACATGCAAGGATGTGTTTCTTGCTTCTTGGTATGTTGTTCAATCTGCACATTCTTGATCTGGGTACCAGAGCTGGTTGTAGTGATTCTACAATATTTCAATACAACTTGTAGAAAGCTGAATTTCCCCACTATCATGATCCATATTGAATTATTATGATTGAGTGATTAAGAAGTGAGTGATTCCTTGGACCTAGAAGAACCAGACTGATAATATACAAAGGAAAAAAAAAACCTTCTTGAAATTGATCTTCTTTGAAATAAAGATTATGGTATCAAATCTCTGTACAAGTCTTGCTGTCTTCCACTTCAGCAATAGCCCTTATCCCTGAGAAGAAGAAATGAAGCAGGTATTACCATCACAGTTAGATAGTCATCAACAGGTGGTTATTAAATTTCCTTACCACTGCATGAACAGAAACCAAGTTAGGACAGATTTAGAAAAGATATGATTATGCAGTGCATAAATAGCAATTTGAGACCAGTTTTTCCATTGGCTTTGCCTCTTGAATAACAGTGATAATGCTAACTTGTTGGTGGTATAATTTAACCAAGATCAGCTCTCAACTTGTGTGATCATAGTACTTACCTAAATCTGAAATCTAATTTTGAGCTATTTTTGAACCATCTGTGAACTACTATCAACAAATTACTTCATGTAACAAATAACATCAAAAAATAATTTCTCCAAAGAACCCCAGAACCAGAATGCCAAGACTCTAAACACTTTAGAAATATTGCCTGTTGGAACACTAAAGATTCAAATGATCTATTTCTAGGAACAAATTTGTTTTTTTTTAATATTATGTAAACTAATTGTGACATAGAAGTAAATTATTAAATTACTTTAATTAATTACAGTAAATTATTTTCCTGCATGTTGCGTCAAGTAACTGGTTTGGCAGTACTTTAAATAAATAAATTACAGCTTGTGTTCATATACCTTTTAAGCAAAGAATAGGAGATATTATTTGCAGCAGTATTTGGATTATTATTATCTATTTACAACAATATTAAATCACAATTGTCAGTTCTTTAATTCAGGTTGGCCTCCATACTCACAGAATTCTTCTTACACCCCTGGAATGTTGTAATACATTAACTTAATATATGTGTACATCCAAGCAGTCAATGAGGGAAATTTTGTCAATATGCAGATTTTCTAAATTCTGTCCAAGATCTTTTAGTAAGGCACCTGGTGTGCCAATTATCACTGGATTCGTTATGGCTAGTTTATGCCATAATCTTTCATTTTCAATTTTCAGATTTGATATTTTTTAATCTTCAATTATTTGTCTTCTATTATACTGTCTTGTTATTGCCATGTCAATTATTCATGTTTTCTTCTTTTCAACTACAGTTAAATCTGTTGTATTATGAGCCAAGATTTTATAAGTTTGTACCTGGAAATCCCACAATATTTTAACATTTTAGACTATTTTTTCAACCAGATGCTCCCACCAATTTTTAATTACTGTTATATGATATTTTTACAGTTGTTTCGGTGGACCATTTTCATCATCTTCATCATCATTGGATAATAAGTGTTGTTGTTGATTCAAGCATGTAACTAATATACATACTTTATAATATACATACTTTGCCATTTCAGTGAAAATAATTGCGGTAAAGCAAGACTCTGAAAACTGATATTCTGCTTTTATTAGCATGATCTTGATGAGGATTCTAAAGCCGCACATACGAATTAGAAGGTCTCTTGTTATCTATAAACTATAGATTTATGAAAAATCTATTGATTAATGAAAATGTGTCACTTATTTCTCCTGTCAGATTGCTTATTTCTCCTGTCAGGTAATTAAGAAAATCAAAGCAAGAGAAGATATTAACTCATTCATGAAACCCTTTGCCCATGTGAAAATAATATGATGCATTCTTCCATTAATTGCTCACGATGAATAGAAATGCTTGTAACTAAAATATGTAATTTCCTATGATTTATTGCCATGAGAACAATGGAAACAGACATATAAAAAATGGACAATGTTTCCTAAGGATGGATTAGATAAATTTGACTACAAGTTATCCCATTGGCTATGACCCTGACTTGGCTAGGATCCTCGTGTTATTGCTTCATAATTATCTCTAGAAAGACAAAAATACAAATGTTGCTGAAGCAGCAGTGCTCTGGGATAACACAATATGGTTCAACAAGATACATAACATGGCACACAGTGGTGCAATATCATAGTCCTAATTGCATATATTTAGGTTCTTCACATGTATATACTAATATATGGTGTTATTCTATTCCTAATTTCTGAAATTCCAAGTATATTTTAGAAAGTATGGAAAGGATTGTAGCCTTAGAACATAATGTTTAAGTATCTGGTGCTATGTTTTTAGTTACTATAGAGTATTATGAACTATTTTTTTCTCATTTGTTGTCTCACTGTCTTGTTTAATCTCTCTTACTTTCCTTTTCACATAAATTTAAATGGAAGCCTTTATTTTCTGTTTTCAACTTGATTTTTCAAATTTTGCATAGTATAGAAATATTTACAGGGGAAACTTTTACATGCATACAGTCTGTTTTTCATTTGTTTCTTCAATCAGTCTGCTTCAGTTTGATATTTCAGTTTTTTCTGTCATGTTCTCCATTGCTTGTGTATAAAATGCTGAAATTAACTGCCTAAAAATCAGAGTCAGTCCACATAATGCTTCCAATGATACAGTAGCAAGATTTCACCATGTACTAAAATCAACTCTATGTTGAACACACACACACACACACACATTCAATATATTTGTCAAATTACTTAGGTTGAAGTTGTATAATGTTCAGAATATTGATGGAATTCACATCTTTTATTTTAATAACTTAAACGTGTTAGTATTTTCTGGTGAAGTATATTGTCCATTTTGTACAAAATGCATTAATGCAATATAATGTGATATTTACTGAAAAGTTTCAGTTTTTAAACTCCCTCTTACTCCAACTCACCCATTGCCAAGCCTCTAGGTTTTCACAAACAATTCTGCAAGCCACTTTTAATTTTGCAGAGACCCCCAAATATCCATTTGTTAAGTAAAGGTTAATCATCCAAGGATTCTATCTTCCTAATGCTCCAATAAATAATACATGATAAACAAAGCTGTGTGAAACTGAGCATGAAGGATATTTTTGATTAGTCATTTATCTTTTAAGCAAGAGATGAGGCTTTCCTGCCAATTGGCCTGGCTTACATGAGGCAATTGCCTTGTAAAAATTTTACCCTACGTGAGTGTCAGAACATTAAAAGATAGCTGGAGAGAAAGAGTGAGATCTATTTCTGTGAAGGAAGAAGAAACTTCCTGATTTCATGTAATCCTTAGCTTGATATCAAAAGCCCTCTGCAGAAGACAAAGCTTTCCTTTTTTGAGTAGATTGCTGGAAGGCAGGCAGCAAGGACAATCAGAAATAAAGTGAAATAATGCCAGCCACATTTGGTTCTCAGTCACCCACATCTACTTCTGCCCACCCGGCTTCTTGTCCCTCTTGTGAGTCCTTAAACAAAAGCAAGACTGACCATCAAGTGCTTGGCAAGCCTTTTGTTTTTCAGGGTCAAAAGGAGGTAGTTAAGAATTTTCATTTTTCAAATCATAGCTAAATTAGCAAGTTGTGTTTGGTGTAGTGTTTAACCATTTCAGTCAGTCTGCATAAGGAAATCATTTCAGAAACCATTACATCTATGACTTCAGTGATGGGAGGATTAGTGATGGTGGAGGCAGCTAAATATTGTTTTTGCTTATTTACTATATTAGTAGGGTCAAGGCCCAAGGCACTTCAGTTCATGTGAGATGACAGCTAGGCCCAGTAAGCTCAGGCAGACTTTCACCTACTATTGGTTTCATTTTACACAATATTAGTGATAACACCCCCCGAACAAATGCATTTCTATCTTCCATGAAAAGATACTCTGATAGACAGCACAAGGCAGCCACTCTATTTGTGTTTCAAGATGTTTACAGGGTTTATTGTTTTTCCTTCGTTCCCACCATTAAGTTAAAGGTTCCCCTTACACATACGTGCTAGTCGTTTCTGTCTCTAGGGGGTGGTGCTCATCTCTGTTACAAAGCCAAAGAGTCAGCACCGTCTGAAGACATCTTCGTGGTCATGTGGCCAATATGACTAAACGCAGAAGGTGCATGGAATGCTGTTACCTTCCCACCAAAGTGGTTCCTATTTTTCTATTTGCATTTTTACATGCTTTTAAACTGTTGGCAGAAGCTGGGACAAGTAACAGGAGCTCACTCCGTTACGCGGTGCTAGGGATTTGAACTGCCGACCTTTCTGATCGACAAGCTCAGCATCTTAGCCACTGAGCCTACCACACCCCTTCATTACTTGTACAATATACATTTGATCATCACTCATCTTTTCTTATATGAAATACTCTTAATTTAAAACACAGAGCTGCCCATTAGATTGCAAGCTTCTAGTGATCAAGTGCAATTCCCTTTCTCCTCTTCATTAGTCTATATTTACTTCAGTTAAAGAAATTCATTCTGATGAGAATTTATAGCAAACTAGATGTTTCTGAAGAACATTGTGGCAAATATTGTGGTCACACTGTATTTTCTGGCTGGTGAAGTCTTTCCAGAAAAAGGAGAGATAATGAAATCAACCACATGTAATCTGGACAGCTATATCTCATAAATAGACTCAGGAACAGAGGTTTTTCTGTTGACTTGTGATTTGAATGGCTAGGAGTCAAGAGATTTCAACCAAGCTCACAGCCATAATGTAGCTTGTATGACAAAATATTAGCTGAGCTCCATTTATCACTTAATCATCCATGTATTATCATTGCTTCTTAACAGTTTTTAACTATTAGGAATCTTCACAATGGTCAGTTTTAGAGCACCGGGTAAGGACCTAAATTTGGAAGAAGAGCAAAAAGATGATTAGAATGTTTACAAAGTTACAAACAGACTGGTTACAAATGTTTAAAAAGTTGCAAACAGGATTTGAAATAAGATTTTGAAACTGATTATAAGAATTTTTCCCATGGGAAATGTTCTTGTTTTGAATTCTTAAAAAAGTACATGAAAGGATGGGTCTTTGAAAGTTGGTTACTATAAGAAATCAAATTATAATTACAGGATAAGAATACTTAAATTGAATTTATTAATATGGAATAGAGCAAAACATGTTAACAATGAATGCATTGAAGGATATTTGTGAACAACGGACCAAGAAGTTAATTTTAAAACTTGCATTACTGAAAATGTGTGTGTAAAATATGTATGCAAGTTGTATGGTATGAAACAAATTCTTCTGGAAAGACTGAGATTGATTTAAAAGTGAATTTAAAAGTTGCAACATTGGATATACAAATGAAATTAATGTTTTAATAAGTAAAAGGTATATATAAATTACAAATAAAAAGAGTGACCTAGGTAGTTTTTCTATACTGGATTTACAAAAGAGACTTGTTAAATTTTTAAAGGTTTAAACATGAAGAATTTTAAAAATAAAAGGAAGCACAGCAAAGTTAGTTTACTTTATCAGAGTTACAATAGATATATCATTATCTCAGTGGTAACCCTTAATGGATTTTAGCTGACAAGAACTAGGCTTTAAATATTTGTTGTAGATAAAAGACAGTTGCATTTTAAGAGAAGGTGATAAAGATAAATGATAAAGAAGGTGATAAAGAATTCTGAAGGGGAAGTCATATAAAAATAGACATTCTTATTTTTTTTCTTTCTGTTTTTTGTTCTTTTCTGCATTTTTTCTATTTTCCTCTTATTTTTAGTTTGCATTGATTATCTTTTTAATTATAATGTATAATTAAAATAACCATAAAAATGAATTACCTTGTTTTCAATTAGAGATTAAAATAATAACAAATAAGATAGAATAAAGTGAGACACAAAGCAAGTAGGTTGTCCAGTCAATTCATCAGTGCCATATTCTCTCTCCCTTCAAGATTAAAATGATGTCTTTGGTTAATTACTTGAAATGGCTATTTCACACAAAAATAAAGGATCTAACTCTAGGCGGCAGTATTCGTCTTCATTTCTTAGCTGAGAGAGCCAACATTGTCCAATACATTTCCATGGTCATTGTCCAGCATGACTATACACTAAAGTGCATGAAATGCTGTGACCTTCCTACCGAAGTGGTACCTATTTATTTACTCACATTTGTATGCTTTTGAACTGCTAGTTTTGCAGGAGCCAGCTGAGAAGCTTAGCATCTTTAACCATCATGCCCCTCTTATTTCACACAAGAACATAATTATTATTATTTATTTGATTTGTCAACCTCTTACAAGATAATAAGTATAAGTATAAACATGAGTAAGAATGCAGGAAATAGGTACAAATAAATGGGGACAATAGGATAGGGATGGTAGGCATGAAGGGACACTTATGCACGCCCCTTACAGACCTTAGGAATGGGGTGAGGTCAATAGTGGATAGTTTGAGGTTAAAGGAGTGGGGGTTAGAGGATGTAACAACAGAGTCAGGTAGTGCATTCCAGGCATTGACCACTCTGTTGCTGAAGTCATACTTTCTGCAATCAAGTTTGGAGTGGTTAACATTGAGTTTGTATCTGTTGTGTGCTCTTGTATTGTTGTGATTGAAGGTGAAGTAGTCATTGACTGGTAGGACATTGTAGCAAATAATTTTGTGTAGTACGCTTAAATACAACCGTAGACGGCACAGTTCAAGATTGTCCAAGCCCAAAATTTCAAGCCTGGTGATATAGGGTATTTTGTTGCGAGCAGAGGAGTGTAGTACTCTTCTCATGAAATACTTCTGAACTCATTCAATTGTATTAATGTCCGATATACAGTGTGAATTCCAGACAGATGAGCTGTATTCAAATATTGGTCTAGCAAAGGTTTTGTGTGCCTTAGTTAGCAATTCTATATTTCCAGAGGAGAAGCTTCATAATATTAGATTTACAACTCTTAATGCCTTCTTGGCAATGCTGTTACAGTGAGCCCTGGTGCTTAGGTCATTAGATATGAGTACTCCAAGGTCCTTGACAGAGTGAGGGTCATCAACGAGATCATATCCGCCTAGCTTGTATTTGGTGTACTGATTTTTTTTTTTTACCAATGTGTATTATAGAGCATTTGTTGGTTGAGATTTGGAGTTGTCAATTGTTTGATCATTCAGACACATAAACAAGATCACTTTGAAGAACAGTACCAT
The DNA here is from genome assembly GCF_049901715.1 of Pseudonaja textilis. Taxonomy (NCBI): domain Eukaryota; kingdom Metazoa; phylum Chordata; class Lepidosauria; order Squamata; family Elapidae; genus Pseudonaja; species Pseudonaja textilis. Next base: position 40,516,945 of record NC_141994.1, on the reverse strand, counting down.
AATGGATCAGTGCTACTGGCAGCCATAGGCAATATATCCAGATGATACAGAGCTACACTTCTTTGCATCCTTTGCTGTTGGAAATAGTTCCTAAAACTGCTTAGAAGTTTGTATCAGAACATCTGAAGCTCTAATGGTTACTTTCCTTAAATAGATGATGAGCATATAGCAGCCATACTTGACATGATAACTTTATGAGAGTTGGCTATGCCACCTGAAGTGTAAAAAAATGCTAAACTGTTGGCATCCAATGTGAAAATGAGCTAAGACTTATTTGCCCTTAGTTTATTATTCTGTTTCTTAGATGCTGAAATTGTTTAAGCTTTCCTGATCGATAAGGAGAGAAATCATACATTGATTCAGGTTGAGGTATCATTAAAATGCTGAATAATGCACAGTTGTATGCTTCCACAAGAAATTATGGTAGAAGTTTTGACCTGGGGAGGGGAGAGCCAGGGTCTAGATGATAGAAACCGGCTCAGATTCAACTCAAGCAAGGCAGGGTAGGTGTTAATTCATATACCTATTGCTTTCAGGACTACGTAATCTTGATTCTTGATATGGTTGTGCTTCCTAAGAGACTGCAGGTTTATAATCTGTAGCTTCTCATAGATTCATGGCTCCTGGGACAAGAAAGTGTAGTCCAATGCCTGCTTTGGCTGGCAGGTGAGTTGTGACCTTCTGTAGCCACAACTCATGTCCATGATGTATGTCTGTTAAGTTATGGCAATTTGTTCTGTGTGATCTTTGAAGATAACACAGAAATTTCATCTGATAGAAAATACACTAACCTTTTAAAACATTCTGCACTATCCACAATGGAGGAATGGATGGTGAAGTTGGAATGAAATGGTGAAATGATAGAATTTGCTAGATGGTTAAATCAACTTATTTGATCAGAGAAAAGACAATATCTACATTTACTACTGAGTGGAAATCCCTTACAGACTTTTTGTGTAAAAGAGAAAAAGTGGACTTAACAATTTATGTGTTATAGTTTTAATGCTTATTAGAAGCAAGAGAGATGTGATAATATATAATGTCAGAAAGTAAAATGAAATTAATTATATATATCAGTGGATTTTTCTGTTCTAAATTCTTATTTCCCCTATGTTTCATTGATGGAAAAGCACTTGCATAAAATATTTTCCAGGTTTTTTTAGATTTATAATAAAGAGAAAGTGGTACAAAATTCTGATTGTAAAGCAGGTCATAAAAGCCTTAAACATAGTTGTGAAGAATTCTGAAAGTTATAGTTTGCAATATCTGGAAGTCTATACATTCAATGTTTTTACTGCAAAAGATGGAATTGAGTGGAACTAAAGAGCATAGGGTAGTTGGCTCTAAAATAATAAACATGAATGGATATTATCAATTTGGTAGGTGAAAAGTCTTTACATATGCACAGCCAAGATGTTGAGTTCCGTTAAAGTTATATAAATAACTTGACAGAGAACACAAAGTGTAGCTTTATGACAGCTGGGTAAAGGTTCATCATGTTCTCAAAACATCCTTTACCTCTGCGGTTATGAGATGGTGAGCTTTCACACACTTTTTCTGTGTCAGTAACAGCTTGATTTGGGTGGGGAGAAGGGGGAGTTTTTTGTGTTTTATTTAACACGTCTAAATTGGACATCTCTAATGCAATTTTTAGTGGACTCTCTTTAAAAATATTTTAGGAATTGTCCTGATCTTGCGGTGAGATTTTTAACATGGATACACGATAAGTTCAGTGTGTTTATAATAGAGAGAATCTATTTCACATTGTCGATTTGGACATTTCACATTTCACATTGTCGATTTTGACTTCATCCAAGAGCTCGAAGAGCCACTTTCTCTCTTAAACTTAAATCTGCATTAAATCTGCATATTGTCTGAGGAGGTTCCTTTACAGCTGGTGTAAGTCAGCCCTCAAGATTCTTGTTGCTCCATGCCCTGGGTTCCAGAATGCTTTGTTTACTGAGGTGAGGAATTGAATCTTTTGGCTGGCGTTTTAAAACTTTCTTTTCACTATTAGTGATTTTTACTTTGATTTTAATTGTTCTTGTTTTTACTTTTGTTTTATGATTCCAAGCTGCTGAGAGATTTCAGCTGTTGGTGATATAATCAACTTAATAAATAAAGCCATTGGATCCAATGTGAACCAATGTGAATCCTTATTATGAATCCTTATGAATTATGAATCCTTATGAACCCGACAAAAATAGGAAATGATATTGTTACTGAAACTTTTACTAATACTACCAGTAAAAATAATTATTAAGACACTTAAATTTCAAACTTAGTATGTTAGTTAGTTTTATACAAAATCAAATTTGGGTCGGTCACTGGGATCAGAGATTTACTGTTCTGAGCTTTCAGATTCATTCTGGAACCCATCTTCAGGGAACTTCTCTCTACTAGAACACATGCTATCAGGTGTTCTGTGAGTCATATTGATGTGGTGCTTTCTTTTTGGTTGATTGGTGTGTTGGTGTCTGGTGATCGGACGTCATTTCCTTGACTTCTAAGTATTTCATAAGCTGGTGGTAAATCAGCACTCCTGTTAACTGACAAGGAGCCAGTTTCCCAGGCTTCAATCATTTTCCTGGCTTTCTTTGTACCTGCAGGACCAATGATCTTAGTAGCTGTGAAATTAAACGTGTGCCCTTCTTCATTGCAATGTCAGGCTACCAATGAGTTCGGGTCTCCTCATCTGACCTCTCACTTGTGTTCTTGCAATCTGGTGGTTACTTCCTCCCCATTTGTCCTACATCTGGTTAGCACTCCATTTAGGGGGTCAGGTAAGTTTTATTAGAAAGTATCTTCCACCTCCAAACGATTTTTACAGTGCATCATTTTTTCCCGTATGGTAGCCTCTAGGCAGTGTGATGGCCACTTGCTGATGTTGGAAGTTGCATTCTACTGCTTCTGAAATGTTGGCTTTATTACTAAGCTTCACACATTAGCAATAGCCATTTGAATGCATGCTTTCAATGTATAGGTACATACATCCATATCATTGTTTATCACACACGAAGAACAATTTTCCCTCCCTATTTTTTCATTTCTCCAAGCCACCAAGTGAGGATGGTTTCATTTAATTCAAATAAGTAATTCTGGTTAGCAATAATAACTGCATTGTAGAAATTGTACTTGTAAGGATTGGGCAACAGTTTGTTTTTAAAAGATCAGGAAATTAGTGTCACCTAAACATTGACTTATGGTTAAGTTTTAAGGAAATGGTGTAGGTTTGATGCTGAAATCTTACTGTTAGAAGTCTTCATTTCTCTTTTTAAAATAAGGAACCACTGCCTTGCATCAACATACTCATTCCTCAAATCCTCCCTTGTGAAATCACATATTTTATTTTGCAAAAGTATCTTGGCTAACTTTCACTTATTTGAAATATTGTTAGAAATGCAAGAAGAAGCTTGCTAGTTCAGATTAGAACTGTATGCAGAGGGCTGTGCAAAATTCTCCAGGCTATTACAGACAGTGAAATTGCAAATTTATTTTATTTATTTATTTTTATTTGTCAATTGTTTACAAGATAATAGGTATAAGTAAAAACATAGTTATGAATACATGGATACATATAAGAAAAATAAAAATAAAATATAAAAGAAACAATAGGACAGGGACGGTAGGCACGTTGGTGCGCTTATGCACGTCCCCTACAGACCTCTTAGGAAAGGGGTGAGGTCAATAGTAGATAGTCTAAGGTTAAAGTTTTTGGGATTTGGAGAAAAAAACCACAGTCAGGTAGAGTATTCCAGACATTGACCACTCTGTTGCTGAAGTCGTATTTCCTGCAATCAAGTTTGGTGTGATTAACCTTGAGTTTGTATCTATTGTTTGGTCTAGTGTTGTTATGGTTGAAGCTTAAGTATTCATTGACTGGTAGGACATTGCAATGTATGATTTTATATACCATATTTAGATCGGACCAAAGGTGGCATAGTTCTAGGTTTTCTAGGTCTAGAATTTCAAGTCTGGTGGCATACGGTATTCTGCAACGAGTAGAGGAGTAGAGAACTCTTCTTGTGAAATATTTCCAGACTTTCTCAACTGTGTTAATATCAGATACGTAATGTGGGTTCCAGACTGATGAGCTGTATTCGAGTATTGGTCTAGCAAATGTTTTGTATGCTCTAGTTGTTAGTGTAATATTACCAGAGAAAAAAATGGGAGAAACCATTTGGCAGAGAAACAGAAATTCTCTTTCTCTGTTCTAATGGTCTCTTATTATTACTATTTATTAAATTTATATGCCTTTTTAGAGAAAGATGGCCATTGGATCATGGGAAACCAGGATGCTCAGGGTTCATCCTCTGTGTATAAGTTCTCCATAGAGAAATATATTTTTTTGTGGGTAGGACCCTACTTTTTATAATATTGCTAAAATTGCTGAAACTGCAACTGCTAGAAAACTGTTGGGCTTTTTTTTTTAAAAAAACAAAACACTGACTTTCTAAGAATCATTTCTGGAATAACTGATTTCCAATTATTACTTTCCAGGTGGTGGTTTTCTGACTAATATGTTCTATCCTGCCTTCAATAAATTATTCCAAGGAGAAATTTAGAAAATTGTTTACTTTGTACAAATTTATTTTGTACAAATTTAATAAAGAGGTTTAAAACTCATTTGTGCCTAACTCTTGTTTAGAAGAGTTTTTTGTTCTGGATTCTGACCTTATATAGACCTGAAAGAAGTTTTCCTAATTTAGCATTGGTACAACAGGACAGTTTGGAAGGAGTGAAGAGGGGATAGATAGATTTGTTAAACAGAAAATTAAAAATAAATCCTATATTCAAGCAGAGTTAATGGGTGGTTCCTGGTTCTTACAAGTTTAAGATTATTTTTCTGTAGTATCCTTATGGAAATTGTATGGAACATTATTTAGAACAGACCAAGAAGATAAATACTGGTGCTACATTGTATAAACATGTGGTGTTGGTGAGAGAACCGTCTCTTTGGGATGACCTAAACCAAGGGTATCAAACTCAATTTCATTGAGGGCTGCATCAGGGTTGTGTTTGGCCTGGGTGGGCATGGCCAGCTCAATGTCACTCGTGTCAGGGGTGCCTGTGGCTCCTGAGCTCTATTTTTGGTTGCGAAGGCCTCCTGCAACCCTCTGCCAGTGAAAATAGAGCTCGGGTGGGCTGCGTATGGTGCTCCTGAGCTCTGTTTTTGTTGGCAGAAGCACCGCAGGCCTGTCCTTCACTCTTTCCGGGGTGGCCTCATGGGCCAGATCTAAGCACCCCGTGGGCCGGATCTTGTCCCTGGGCCTTGAGTTTGACACCCCTGACCTAAACTAACTTTGGTGCATAGTCCATTCCTTCACTATTTTCAAACCGTGGTCACTGTGATAAACCTTAAAAAGCTCAATAAAGCCAAAACTCTGTCTGAAGAATTATTTTGTGGACTGTACTATTTATAGGAAATATGCATTCATATTTCATTAAACTGTCAAAAAAACTGTCAAACAATTTAGATATCTCCTTTCTGTATCTTTCAGTATTCTCCATGTAGAATGTTAAATAAAGAGAGTTCTGTGTCGGATCAAATTGATATATACATTAGGCTTTAAATTTGGTGTTGAGTGTCGCTTTAGGTGCACTTTATTTACAGCTGCTTATGTGACCCAAAACTCAGATCCTTAAAACCTTGTAAGATAACTCATTCAAGCAATAAGGATATGTAAATAAGTAAAAAAAAAAAAAAAGTAATCAGGTCTTAAAAGAGAAAAGAGCCCTATTGCTAACTTTCAAATGGATTTATAAAAAAATAATTTTGCAATATACTGTAGTTTATGACCTTGAAATCAGACAACTTTCCTCTCTACTTCTCTACTCCTGCCATTATTATAATGGGTAACAGGACTGAAGAATTCTATAGTTGTGAACAAATATAACGATTTTATTGTATTCAAGTTACAGGCCTGTGCAGATGAAGCTGCTCTCCATCTATTGCAACTTCACGCAAATACCCCATACAAACTGAAGCAGATTTAATAAGAATTGAGTGGCTGTGAATAATCTTTCAAAAAGCTCCATACTTTCTATAGCTTTTTCACTCTTTTTTTGCGGCTGTTTCAAGGGTAATTTCATTTCTGAACTTGTAAAATCCTGAAGATTGTGGAGTGGTATGATGGACTCTCTGACATTGGCAGGAGCAGGCAGGCAACAGGCAATATCACCTCATTTAATCTGTCTACCTATCAGAGTTCTTTTAGGGGTCACAAGGCTAACCTGATTTTTAGCTTCATTCACTTCTCAGCTTCCAGCTTCTGAGCAGCCAGAAGCCTTAACTTGTTTTCTCTTGTGCTAATGGAATGTGACACCTCTGGACTGGTCTTGCCAGCATAACTGGGAATTCAATTCAGCACTTGAATATGGGCTAAGGCGACCAGTGCAGAACACACACTGAGTCAAACACACTGAGTACATATCGTATATGGATTAAATATTCTTTTGTAATATTCTGCATGGTTGGGGCAAAATAGTGGCCCATGTATTTTATTATTTATAAGCAAGGAGATAACATGTCTGTGAATACCACATTTTCTATGCCAAGTCTCTTTCTCTGTAGTCCATCTAATGCTTTAACATTGTGCTAGCATGCTTCTGCTGCCTCTACTAATTAACTACCACAGATTACACCAGTAAACCACAACCCTGATGTAACCAAGACCTGCCACTAATGAGAGGATCCTTCTGAAGGGGGACCAGTTGGTTGAACAACTATATCAGCCTACTTAGCATCTCAGAAAATTCAGTAATTAGAGGCAGCAAAGCAGACCACCAGGAAGGGGCAAAACAGTGGTAATCCCTGAATCATGCCCAAACATGTCATTCCTAAGAAATAAATAAACTTTTAAAAGCCTTTAAATCATTTTTTTTACAGTTTTTAGTTTTAAATTGTGGTAGGGCACAGTTTGCATTGGTTCAGCAAAATCTAGGCTCCACAATGTGGAGCATTTCTTGCCTCATCCCTACTTTGATGAAGTACAGGAGAATATTTGAAAAGGTTATTGACATGAATCTACTGAAGGCATCCAGCTGAAACTTGCAGGTTAAGGTCCTCTGAAGGGCTTATTACTGCTGTTATTTTGATCACATCTACCCATAAAGTGAAGCTGATGCCTCTATTATTTACATGAAGCACTTGCTTTGTTATTAAAATAACTTCTACCTCATGCTTCCTACCATCATAATAAAGTATTTTCCACTGGTGCCTTTCCTGTTCTGTATACATAAGAAAGCACAGAAATATATAAATACACAGATTATTTCCCGAAGTACTGGTCAAAGCAAAAATTCATCTAATTCTTGAAAAAAGCTACTGTAGGTAGAATGGACCAGAAATGCTGCATACAGTCTAGGGGGGTATTATAGTTCCCTTGTAGCTTCCTTAATTGTGTTGTGCCCCACTGCTGAATTGGAGTCATTGTCCAGCCCAACACCATCCTTTCCTGGGATGTTTCAGAAACATGCTTCCTCTACCAAACACAAATCTGTCATCCCACAGAAAGAAGTGGTTGTGATCTCCATGGAATAATACTTTAGGGAAATCTGGAATGCCAAAAATATACACAAGAGAAGATATTCGTGTTCTCTCACCACATTTCTTGGTCCAGAACATTTATTCCCAGTTCTCCTGGAGCTGTTCTGCTAACACTCTACTTTAAGGAGAAATGGAGTTGGAATTTTATTACAAATAGGTGCATGGAATGTGTACTTTATCCAAAAGTGATATCACTAACTTTTACTTTCTCCATTGAACAAATACTCTTGTTTGGGGAGCCAAAGCATACTGAATCAATGAAAGCAAGATATAACATTAAAGACTGAAAATATAACAGTAAGCATGCTCCTTTAACATATAGATTTTCTAAGATTCACCTAGCTTTAGCAATTTCTTAATAGACTTCTTCTTCTACATGAAACCCTGCTGGACAGTATAATTAACTGACTCTCAGTTCTAATCACAGCTTAGTTCTGGCATCCAATTTCTGTCAATTATGTAAGGATAGAAATGAGAAGAACAGCAATTACAATGATGCTGTGTGGCTTTTGAGTTCATTTATTGATTCCTGAATAGTTTCCATGCTGTACAGGAAAAAAAATTGATATGCTGCACAGTCTGGATTCAAAATGTAAAAAAAAAAGTAACCTATGAACTTGTAATATTTAACACGAATAATGTGGATTTATTTAGCTTGTACAGACTTTTTTTTAACAATTATATGTTGGAAAATAATCTAAATACCTACATATGAGTCTATAATACTTATATCTATATATTTCAGAGCTTCTCAGTCTATGGAACCATTCTAAGATGCAAGATAAGTCTAGATGCTAAAGTGCTATCATTGCTTTTAATGTATTATTCTGTCCCATTTTTAATAACTACTGCAAAATCCTCTTTTGTGCTTAACTTTCATTCATATATGTAGTTTTGAATCTCGCTTTCTTAAATATTCAGTCTTTTTACATGCAACTACAATATACTTTAGAATGCAATTACTTCTACAATTTTCACTTTTATAAGCGGGTATACTAAATGTATGTAGTTTTAGCATTGAATCATTCTAAAACCCAATGTCATGGCCCCGTTGGAGCCTGGATTGCAGGAGGACAAGGAAGAGCTAGGGCCAATGGAGGAATGGTTAGAGCAGCAGGATAAGGCTGTCTTGGGTCCCTCAGGCTTGGGAAGGGTTGCCAGCGAAGGAGAGTGAGTGCAGGATAACCAAGCGAGAAGGGAGGAGAGGGCAGGCAGTGGAGCAGAGGAGCGTTGGAGGTCTGATGACAAGCAATTATCTCCCCATCGTTCCCAAGCACGGAGAATGAAGAGGAGGTGGGATCAGTACAGGGCAACCCAATAACTTGGGAGAAAGGTGCCTTGCCCCTCTTCACAAGGAGCATCTTCTCTTCTCATTTATCTGGGGAATGAGATTTAAAGACACACTACTGGGAGGGGTGCTTGTCAGGAATTTTTTCCAGTCTCACGTGCTGTTACTGATGTCTGAGTACTTTGTTGTGCCTTCCCCTGCTTGCCTTGTTTGCCTGGCCTGGCAATGTGCAAGTTCTGCTCCGGTTGTGTTGCAGTCCCAGTGAACTCTTCCTGTGATGATGACTCCTTGAATTCCCTGAACTGTGGCTACTCTCAGAACTGTGCTGCTCCTCTGGACTAATAGCAGCCAGGACCTATTGGAGGCACATTTTTAGAGCTTTGTTCCTGGACTTGCAGTGAATGGTGGGACTTTTGGGGGAAAGTTGGAGCAATAAAGGGGAGTTGAGCCTTTGTTCTGGCTGTGTTGCTTCCGTGCACAGCCCCAGTTATTTTTTTTTTAAGTATAGAGAGGATATGATAACAGACCTATTCTCTTTATGGATCATAACATTTTATTCTCTGTGATGGGTTTTCTTTTACATCTTTTACTATTAGGTTAATAAACTTGGACATAATTAAAAGAAAAAGGAGTAAAATAAGAGATGGGATAGCAAGAGTTTTAGGACAGATAACAAGACCAAGACCAAGATCCATGTTAGGGTGGTAAAAATGAGAAAAAATGAACAAAATAAATTAATATACAGTAGTTCTTGAAAGCACTAATTTCTTAATTATTTTATGGTAAAAAAATTTTGCACATCATTTCCTTGAAGATGTGGCCAATTCTCCTTGTAATCACTGATAGCCTATAAAACTAGATAAAGGATGATTTCTGCAACTCTTATAATCAGTTACACACAAAGAAAGTCAGGAAGGACAAATAATTTTTGGTGATGTCAAGAATTGGTGTTTGGAAAACTAGGAAAGTTTAAAAAAGAGCACATGTTGAGCTTATATACAGAATATTGGTTTCAAATTTACAGTGCATATCTCTGAAAAAACAAACAAATGTGTAAGCTTCCAGTTTGCACAGGCCCATTATCTTCATGTTTCCTCTATTTTTCCTCATTACTTTACACTGAGATATTTTCCATAAGTAACTAACAGACTTAATAGTCATCACTAGATAAACAAACATGAGTATCCATTCTATTGTTTATTTGAAAGTTAGAGGAACAGGAAATGGAAACAATGTAAATTATGCAGGAGTGGATTTGTAGCAAAAATCAAGGAAATGCATTACAAAACGTAGCTTACAGAAAATGTTTGAAATTTTCAATGTTCTATACTATTTTCATGCTAACATTGAAGCTCAGGCTGAATATGCAGAGAACCTTATGTACAACTTGGAGGAATAAAAACAAAGAAGAAAAAAACCTACGGCCATCTGTTTAGCACATATTTTTTAAGTTTTAAAGAAGTTTGCTTTATATGTTTTCCACAGAATGATTGGTAGATCACCTGTATTGCATTTTATCACACTGTTTAGGGTAAAAGACATCTCTTTAAAAAAAAAGTGGGGGGGAAATCTCCTCTCTTAACTTTTTTCCCATGAAAAGCACTTTTAAAAGTGATTCATCAAGAGAAAAATTTCTGAAAAGAAAGGCAAGTTAATTAAGTGAAAGAATATGTTCATAACAGCTGCACAACATTTTTTTTTAAAAATCTTAGAAACATGAGAATTCTTTTTGGCTCTGAGGTAAAATGAGGTATAATGGAGGAAAGAAAACATTTTAGGGCAAACAGTTTCAAAAGCCTGTCACTTACCAGTTTATTTATTTATTTATTTATTTGTCAATTGTTTACGAGATAAGTAAAAGTGTATACATAATTATGAATACATGAAATGAGTACATATAAGAAAAATAAAAGAAAAATAAAAGAAACAATAGGACAGGGATGGTAGGCACGTTGGTGCGCTTATGCACGCCCCCTACAGACCTCTTAGGAAAGGGGTGAGGTCAATAGTAGACAGTCTAAGGTTAAAGTTTTTGGGGTTTGGGGAAGAAACTACAGAGTCGGGTAGAGTATTCCAGACATTGACCACTCTGTTGCTGAAGTCGTATTTCCTGCAATCAAGCTTGGTGCAGTTAACCTTGAGTTTGTATCTGTTGTGTGCTCTTGTGTTGTTATGGTTGAAGCTGAAGTATTCATTGACAGGTAGGACATTGCAATGTATGATTTTATATACCATGCTTAAATCGGACCGAAGACGGCGTAATTCAAGGTTTTCTAGTTCTAGAATTTCAAGTCTGGTGGCATAAGGTATTCTACAACGAGTAGAGGAGTGGAGAACTCTTCTTGTGAAATATTTCTGGACTTTCTCAATTGTGCTAATATCAGATACGTAATGTGGGTTCCAGACTGATGAGCTGTATTCGAGTATTGGTCTAGCAAATGTTTTGTATGCTCTAGTTAGTAGTGTGATATTACCAGAGAAAAAGCTACGTAAGATTAGGTTAACAACTCTTAATGCCTTTTTGGCTATGTAGTTGCAGTGGGCACTAGCACTTAGATCATTAGAGGTGAGTATTCCAAGGTCCTTTACAGAGCTTGGATCAAGTTTCACTTTTCTGTTTTCCAAATGTGAATAGTTTCTTCCATATTTGGTGAATTAAGGATCTACTTACTTAGGACATCATTAGTTTACAGTAAAATTACTACAATATCTTCCTTCAAGCACTTTTATTTTATGACTGACTATCTAATTCAAATGTCATCATCTAATGTCCTGTCCAATTAAACAATTATAACTCTATGAAATAGTTTCTCAATCTATTGCCCCACAAGTGGGCTGTAAGCAGTTAGGAATTATGTGAATTATAATCTGAACACATTTGAAAGGCACACCAGATTGGGAAAGGGTGGAATGTAAGCTTTGAGGTGGCTTCCTTTATTGCTTATTTCTAACCATTAAAAAACTCACATCACTTGAGTTCATTGGGTTATGCAATAGAAATCTGTACAATTATGCCCTTATTTTCCTTTCTTTTTCTTCATTTCCAATCAAGAAAATATGAGCTACTCCTTTGCTTCAGGTCTGACTTAGGCTGACATACTACAATATTTCTAAGGAGACTGATTTCTTCAAGTAGCTCACATATATTCTAAGCCAGGGGTGTCAAACTTGCATCATCACAGCATCATCACATGACATATCATGACTTTTCCTCCCTTCACTAAATTGGGCATGGGTGTGGCCAGCGTGTGACGCATCCGGCCTGTGGGATGTTCTAAGCTATCATCTAAGATTAGTAATACCTAAATATATTTAAGAGCCATTTCAACACAGTCCATACACTGCAGAGGACAGAAAATGCTTAACTGGTGTGGAAAGGAAATTTCATGAAGGCAGTAGTGTCACAAAAAAACAGGAAAAGCCCAAGGGGAGCATCAGGTCAGCCAGAAAACAAACTTACATAGGAAAAGGAATCAAATAAAAAGTATTAAAGAATCCCTATAGACAAAAGCCTAAGTAATTAAGAAAACTAGACAAATAGGAAAAGGAAACAAAAGATAATTTAGAAAACCCTTACAAACACAGGACATACCAAATAAGCAAAACAAACAGACAAAAGACACAAAATATAAATTACAAAAGGGACAGACAGGAGATTGCCACAGAACAAATAGGAAAAACTATCTTAAAGCTAAAAGAGATTACAGAAAACCAATAATACAATCTGGTCACCCCGTGGAGTTTGCCCTCTGACGGAAATAAAGACAAACTCAAACAGGATTTGAAACATTAGGCACAAATACAAACACTCACACAAAATCAACTTACAAAGGGAAAAAAGGGTATAAAAAACCACGGGCTTACCATAAGAAGCTAGCTAGCCCAGGAACACAGACTTCTCGTTGTTCTCCGCCTTCCTGAAAAATAAAAAGATCCAGCTTTCAAGTAGTTGTCCATATCCTTGCTCTGGAGCTCTCCCAGCGGGAAAATCAAATCCTCGAAAGAAAGGCATTTTGACACCTTTCAACACTGGAAAGAAAATATTATAGATATGCTGAAAACCATTTTAACATTCAACTAAAGCTTCAGAATTTCATAAATATTCTACTGTCTATTCTCAGAACCATCAAAATTCCTCTTCCAAAAATGATAATATTTGCATAATTTCACTAGGTGAAAATACAATATTTGCGCTAAGAATTTTATAGCAAAATTATTTTATATCCTTAGGATTGCAGTGACTGATTAATACATCAATTGATTAATGTAGTTTGATTCTAAATGCAAGTGAATACTTAAAGCAATGGTTCTCCTCTTTTGGTGCATAGAAATTGTACTTTCCCATTCTGCCTGCCTGGGGACCAAAATGGTATGGACTTAATATTTCAGTTGCATTGTAACCTACACCTAAAGGATAACCATGGCACAGAATTTTCAATTCCATGTATTACAAATATGGACTTGTGAGATGATCCAACCATCTTATATCCTATCACCTGATATAATCAGAAAGGTATATGCATGCATAATGTCTATAATGTCATACAAAAAAAACCCATTTAGCTCAAGGTGTAAGTTCTGAATAATAGTTCTCTGAACCTGATATGTCAGGAACTAAATCTGAATGCCAAATCTGACTTCTACCACCACAATAGTAGATTTGGTTCCATTCTGGGAAAATTTTAACAGGGAATATAGGAAAATGTATTTTTGTGATTTACATAGAACAGTTTGTTTTGGTAAACATACACTATAGATAAGATACAGAAATGATAGTGTGTGTGGCTTCTGCAAAACACTGAGTGCCTTATAATGCTGCAAATAGAAAGGACGGAGTGTTCTGTTCTTCTTCCACTCTGAACAGTTTTATCTTTACTCGATACAGTCCAGAAGCAAAATGCCTTCTCTTACTGGTGAGGTTCTATACCAGCAGCAGTCCGCACAGTAGCCCTTAGTGTTGGTTATTAGGATTGCAGTAGGCAAATATACTTTGTAAGGTGGCTTTAAAATATATATAGAAAGCACACAGATGATCCTCTTTTCAGAAAATGGGTATTTATTACTTCTCCACTGGCAGCTTGGTAAGAGTCATTTTTTATTCCTAAAGCATTATCAAGCTCTAGTGTATGCAGCAGTGCTGATAAGGATTGACAAATGTCACCCTTGAGACCTACCAGGGATTATTGTTATTCATAACTGTATACTGAGACAGCTGATCAGCTGGAACGGGAAATAATTCTATTGTTCTGCTTGGGCAGTTGCTATTCTTCCTATACCAGGATATTGGGATTGAAACTGGAGGAAAGGATGTTACTGGCATTGTGTTACGGACTGAAATTGAACTGTTCAATGATTTTCAGCAGTGCTGCTCAAAGAAGGTTTCTTTATGAAAATGCCTTTGAGTAGGCAACCAAAGAGAACAAAGATGTAGAGATAAAGTAGATTGAATGAGCTGAGATTCAGAGGCTACCACAAAACATAAAGACTTAAACTGGATGGTGGGAGGATGGGGAAGGACTGTTGGAGACATAATCCTTTCATGGGCCAGGAGTAGCAATTATATTTGTCTAGGGAGGGTTTTGTTAAGTATAATCCTGATGCTAATTTTTTCCTGCATTCTCAGCAGAGAAGTAAAGTGAATATCATACTTCCAAACAGGTCTCAGAAAGTGCCACATTTCTGACATTATATGAAAAATGTGCATTTCTTTGTCCATTGCAAATCCAAACCTATTCCAAGTAAAGTAGAAAAAAATAGAGAACAAACACTAGGAAAAATAGAATATTCGTAAAGGACTAGAAATTGAACCATAAATTTCAAGTTCCCTTCACCACAGAAATATGAAACACTACAAGCCTAGTTAATGAACAAAAAAGTTTGATTATAGTAAAACTATTATAAAATGAAATTAACAAATGCTATGTGAAATAAAATAAATAAATTTAAACTACAAGAACCAAGAAGTAACTTCCTTTTTTTAAACATTTGGTTTCCTTGAACTGAGGCTTCACATAAAGTAAAATTCCTCCAGTGAAGCCCATCTTGATTTTCTGGATTTCTCACACATTATGTCATGCCTTTTTTTGTTCTCTAGATATATAAATTCCATTGTAAGTTTAGTGACACATTAGTTGTAAGTTAGTTCACATTAGTTCATTTTCCCAGCAGCCATTGATCAGATGTGATCAATAACCCAACCAACAGTTAGATCCAGTGGGAGAGATATTTTTCCCATCTGTTTGTAATTTCAGCAACCCAGCTCCTCTCCAGGCCTGTAAACATAGGGTATTTGTGCTTGAAGCGTGAGAAGACTTGTGTGGGAAGTACTGACTCATCTCCTTGTAGGTTTCACTGAAGGAAGAATGACAATGGCTATGTAAAGGGAGGGAACAAATGCCCACTTCTACTGTAAGACATAGTCCAGCCAGAGGTCCCAAGCTACACCCATTCTCCATACAGTTACAAACTATCCTTATCTGCCATTTAATACTTAAGTACTTTTTAAGAAAAGTCTTAAAAATATAAAAATTAAACATTGTTGATGTCCAGAGTTTTACAAACCAAATAATCTATTTTAAAAACTTTGTTAAATAAAATACATTTCTGCTAGTAGTTGTTTTATAGCAAATTGGTAGGAAATAATCTATTCCATTGTCATCGTATTCATGGGAAATAATACACTTCTGAATACACAGTACCTGCTTCACATATCCTGAAGTTTACAAGCCTGTTTTATTCTAAGTTAGTTGTCGTCACTTGGAATTCTCCAATTCCCATTCTGTTGTTCTGTTCAGCTCACAAAATAACACTGTAGAAGTTACTGACTGAAAGGAAAGTAATGCAAACAACTTTTTGCATCTCTATTGGAAAGACTGAATGTCAACACTAGCTATAAAACAGAATTACCATGAAAGCACCGAAGTTGGATAAGATATCTGATCTGAGCATTGATCTGAGCATTGTTCTTTTTCATTTGTCAAACTAAAGAAGAAGGGGAAGGAAAAGCATACAATGCTATATTTGCTGAATTTGGATAGAACAAGTAAACCACATATTGAACTCAAACCATGCTTTAGTTGGTGGGTAGCTATTTTAGTCACAGATTGTCTGGATAATAACATGGTGTGCATATCCTGAATAACAAAAGGCTCTTCAAAATTATTGTGAAATCTTTTTTCAAGTTAGAAAAACTAAGCAATTGCATAGCTCAATCTTTCTGAACATGGTTCCTGGCTAATATGGAGAACTATAATTTTCAGAATCTCCAACCTATTTGTTAAGAATTATGGGAATTGCAAACCAATAACACTGAAGATTTCAGGATGGGAAACTGTTTTAGAGGATTCCAACCAGTACATAATATAAATATAGAATTATTTTGTTACCACATTGACATACCTAGTGTGAACATTTCTTTCTTCCTTTTTTGAATATATTTTTATTGTTTACATATTGCATACAGTGTAATTGGCCATGGCATTCCAATTGCCATAAAACAGAAGTAAAAACAGAATAATGTATATACTGTTTTAAACAGTGCTAGTGTTGTACAATTGTTTCTGACCATCATATTCTAATATGTCAACTCATCTATCAGTCTAATACTTACATTCTTCTGTCAATAATACAAATACTGTCTCTTTCCAAGTCGTCTTCATCTGATTCTTTCACCTTCCAACTTCTACCTCATGTTTCTAACCATTGATAAAACCTATTCCATGTTAAATAGTATTGTGTATCTCCTTTATCTTTTATTTTTAGCATTAGTCTGTCCATTTCTACACAATCAAGTATCTTCCTTATTGTCTCATCCTCTGATGGGGTGTTTTTGTTCTTCCATTGCTGAGTGTATACAATGAGTTAGAAATTCCTTGCCTTTATACAGGTCCACCACATGTGGTAATATATACCCGGTGATTGTTTACATTTTCAGCAGGTTGGGGATATAGTTTGAAACATTTTAGATAATCTCACTGGGGACAGATTCCACATATAGAACATTTTATAGAGATTTTCCTTATAGGATGTGGCCATTGCCAGATTCTGATTTGTCTCCCAAAGCTTTTGCCATTTTATACTATGTCCAATTTTTGGCCCATGCTATTATCATCTCTTTAATTTGTTCTTCCATTTCATAATTTAATAAGTAATTGTATAATATCTCTATCAGTTTGTCATCTGTCCCCACTAATATCTTATCCAATGTTGTTGATTCTCTATAAAAACCCCATGTTTTGGTATAGTGGTTAACACACCAGATTAAAAATAGAAAGACTATGAGTTCTAGTCTGCCTTGAGCACAAAGTCCAGCATAGTGACTTTGAGTCAGTTACTCTCACTCAGCCCTAGGAAGGAGGCAATGGCAAACCACTTCTGAAAATTTGCAGGGACTTGTCCATGTAGTTGCCAATCAGTCAATACTGATGCAAAGGTGTACATGTACACATCCACAAACCCAAAAACTGGCTAAGTTATTCTTCAGGTTAATGTAAAGTATTCTTTCTGAAACTTTCTGTATACTAGAATTGAGTGGCCAATAAATTTAAAAAAATAAATACATAATGTTTCCTAGAAATACTGTTTGGAATGGTAGCTCCTTATCCCAATATAATTTTACTATTTCTAATTTCTAGTTTACTATATCTGATTTTTTAACGTAATCTCTAATTAGTTCACCCAAGGCTGAGATTAGAGAGTGGATGAATAAGACATGCCACACAGCTGCATTTCCCAGAGGGAATAAGGTCTTCGCCACACATTCCAATCAGGCTGTGCTGAATCTTTATCTTGAAATTACTTGGAGCAAAAGCCTGGAAAAGGAAAAATGATGATCTCACTGTAGCTCTTAAACCATGCCATAGTATTGTTTTTCATTGCCTAGTGAGATTTAGTTCCGTGATTTTTTTTTAATAAATTTGTGTCCAGAATATAGTTTTATGGGATTACTGGTTAACACTTGGTTTATTCTGTTTTACAGGTTTCCAATTTGTGCTGCGCAACATCTATATGGCACTGATTGAAGAAACCATCAAAGATTTTGGGGTGGATTCCACTTGAATACTGGAGATTTCTACTTATACTGCTTCTTGTTATTTCCAAGAAAGTACTTGAACCACTGATTAACTTTATTAATAACCGTCTGGCATTAAATCCAAACTGAGTTGAAATGCCATGGAAAAGTAGAAAGCTGGATTAGAAATTTGGAGGATGTTTCATTTCCTTCTGAGGGAGTGGGTCCATATTCTGGGAATGCACCTTGACTGTCAATTGTCACTGAATCTTCAGGTTTAGGCTTTGACGAGGAGTACTTTTGCATAATTAAGATTAGTATTGAGCCAGCTTCGCTTACTTATTGGAATGTGTTCTATATGGATTACTCCTGAAAAAGATATACTGTAGCATGATAACTAATCAACTGGCCAAGCTATAGGAATCCCATGATACCTACAATACAGAAGAATTGCATTGCCTATCAAATGTTTATTGGGCACAATTTAAGATGTTGCTATTGCCCAGCTGTCAGAGCTTCGAACCTGACTATCTGAAGGACTGCCACTCTGATTATAAACTTATTTTGCCATTGAAATATGCATAAAATGCTCTTTTAAGAATACTGACTTTGCTCCTGATATACGGGAAAGTGACTTTTGCATAATTTTGACTGGGCTAATGATACATTTCTTTGAAGGTGCATTTGGTTGTCTTTGCTAGCATTTAGAAACTCTGTAAAAATTATTTTTAGCTATCAGTTGATTTTATTATAGTAATGTAGTAGAATCTTTTGTATTTTGCTTTGTGAAATTCTTTGAACATTTGAGCAAAAAGCAAGGTACAAGTAGAATTTATTAATAAATTATGCAGTAAATTTGTAAGAAAACCACCAGAAAAAGGCAGGTTTATTGTAAATATTATATTAAATAGACATAGAGGATTTCTCCAGTTCTTCTTTGTCTTATATTTTTCAAGTTCTGCACTAGTACATCAACAACTATACTGAACTATATAATTCTACTTTTATGCAGATCAAACTATTTAAAGAAAGCTCAGTCTGCTTTTCATAGATAAATATATTCTGCTTTCATGAATATGCATACTTATGACTGCATACTCATATGTATAATTCTATTATTAGGTTCTGATGATAATTTTTTTTTCAAATTAAAAAAAGGTTATTTCAGAATCATACATTTAAAACATTAAAAAAACAAACGAGCATATAAACAGATATATATACATATATACATTTTGCAGCGAAAGTTGAGCAATGGTTACACATTTTAAACCATTTTTTAACAATTTTTACCAATGACGTGATCTGCCTTGTTACAATACCTTCTTTGTTTTTCAATGTTTTAGTTTCACAAAATACTATATAATTAAACGCATGTCTTCAATAACTTTATAACTTATCCAGTTGACAAATATTGCCGTTTCTTTAACCATTCATACCAGCAATTCCATGTTTTATAGTAATCACTATCTTGGTTATTTTTTAGTAGTTTAGTTAGGCTATCCATCTCTGTGCACTCATGAATTTTTTTGATGACCATCTCCTCTGAAGTGATGGTAGACAGTTTCCAATTTTGTGCATAACTTATTCTAGCTGCCATTATAATGTGTAAACTTAAATACTGGTTTTTTTTTTTCATTTTTGAATCTATCATACCCAGCAAGAAAGTTTCCAATTGCCTTTCCAATTTCTTCTGTGGATATTTTATTATTTAAAATACATTTCTCTTCATCCGTAATTTCTGGTAATTTTTTTTCCTTCAAATATTGGTTAATAAGTTGTCCTGGTACTTCTTCTTGATTGTATAGATTTGTAAAAAAGTCCTTGGCAATATCTTTCTTTTCCTTAGCTTGGGTACATACTTTCCCTTCTTGGTCTTGGAGAGCTACAATCGTTCTTTTTTCTTGTCCTTTTTTATTTTATGGGCTAACCATCTCCCTGGCTTGTTTGCATTTTCAAAATAGTTTTGTTTTGCTAATTTAACTTTTCAGGCTAGGTCTTCCTGCATACTTAAATTTATCTTATGTTTTACCAAATCTATTTCTTTACTAGTATTTTGATTATTCGGATCAACTTGTCTACTTTAATCTTTAAGCTTCTCTCTCCACACATTTTTTGTTGTCTTTTTTCTTTTTTCTTTTTAATACTATAGCCAATAGTTAAACCTCTCACATAGGCTTTTGTTGTATCCCAAAGATTTTGAAGAGACGTATGCTCTTTCTTGTTTATTTCAAAAAATATTTTCAATTCTTTTCTCACCATTTCAATATATTTGTTATCTTTTAATATACTATTATTAAATGTCCATCTTCCAGTCATTCTCTTTCCTTTCCACTTAATTTGAATAGGGTTATGATCAGCCCATACATTTGGCAAAATCTCTATATTTTCAATGTTTTCCATTAAGCCTGGGTCCATTCAAATCTGATCTATTCTAGACCAAGAATGATGGGGATTGGAAAAGAAAATATATTGCTTTTTGGTTGGATATAGTTCTCTCCACACTTGCTTCAAGTTTAATTTCCTTACCATTTATTAAAAGACAATGGGAATAGTCTCCTTTTATTTTGGGTTTTTTTTGGGGGGGAACTTCTATAGTCTTTGTCCTTGTCTGAAACAGCATTTAATTCTCCTACAATACATACACTTGTATATTCAGTTTCTACTATCTTGTGATTGAGTTTATTATAGAATTCTTTTTGACTTACATTCGGGGCATATACTGTAACTAACAGAATCTCTTTCTGGTTTAATGTTATTTCTATAAATAACATTCTTCCTTCATCATCCTTATATACTTGTTTGTGTTGCAGCCAATCTTTAATATATACTACGATACCCCTTTTTCTTTGATTTGAAAGAGCCCAATACATTTTTCCCAAATTGATATCCTTTAGGAGGTCTGCCTGTTTACCTATGATGTGTACTTCTTGTATGCAAGTTATGTCTGCATTTTGTTTTTTAAGTTTTTCACATGACTGTTTTCTTTTTAATGTTGAGTTTAAACCATTGATATTAACTGAAAATAAGGTGATTTCTCTGTTTGTGTTACTGTCTGTGTAGAGCGTTTGTTTCTTTTCTTGTTCTGGGTTCTCTTGTACTTGGTCTGTTGTCCTCATCTTCTCTAAGTTTCTGAGATTCTGATTGTGGTGCAAGTTCTTTCTCTTTGGAGAGTTGTTCTTCCTGAGTTCTTGTATTTAAATCTTCTCCACTTTCACATTCTCCCTCAGGTCCCAGATATTGTTCATAAAATGGATGCACTTTCTCTATTGTATCAATTTTATATTTTTTATCCTGCCATGTTACTAGGAACCCTTCTGGGGTAACCCATCTGAACGATATACCATTCTTAATTAACTGAGATGACAAAAACTGGTAGCCCCTTCTTTGCTCCCTAACTAGGTATTTGCTTCAATGTTACCACTTCATGATCTTTATATATCAGTGGCTCGTCTCTGGTCTTGCCGTATAATATGTCTCATATCGTCTTTCTCGCAAATCTGATGTGGATTTCTCGGGGTAGTCTGTATCTTCGGGTGTAATGGGTATATACTCTGTAGACCTCATTGATGTCATTCTCAATTTCCTGTTTGTCTTCCTGCAGGGCTGTTGCTATCAAATTTGTCATTATTTCATGTAGATCTTCCTTTTTATCTTCAACCACATTCTGGAATCTCAAATAAAATGATGCTTTTTCTAATTCTATATGCACCACGGAAGTTCACAATATAAGACTTTCCAATTTTGTTCCGATTCTTCTAATCTCTTTTCCACCACGTCAGTTCTTGCCTCTACTGTGTTTAATTTTTGTTTATTTTTTGTCATTGTTTCCTGCATCTTTCTGATTTTGCTGTCCAAATTTTGTATCTCATTCTTCACTCCTCCTATTTCAATTCTCATTTCTAATTTCATGTCTTTGTGATTCCTTGCTATCAGTTCATGGGTTTTTACCATCATTTCCTGCATCATAGCAACTTGTCTTTTCTGCCAGTAACATTGCGTCAATCGATCTCTGTCCCAAATGTGAAGATGTCACTGTTGTAGGTTTCTTCCATGATTTTACATTTGTAGTTATTGTTGCCATTTTAACTATTTGTAGAAGCTCTCTCCAATCCACCATCAACTATTCCTGGTAGAGTTATATTGTCTTCTCCTTTAAATACAGTATACGTATTTATACATATATTGTTAAATAAGAGTTTTCTATTATAGATAGTCACAGTTATCATGATCTCCCTCTTCTGCCGTTGGTTTTCAGGGGGTTCTTCTTCCAGTCTCCAGGATCACAGCACCTCCCCAAGACCTCCGCATATTCCCCTTTCTTTTGCCTACCCTTCCAGGGTCCGGCACACTCCCAAAAGCCACCAACTAGCGAAAATTGGAATCTTTCAGAGCAGCGATCCACTCTTCAACTCTGCACCGACACAGTGCCCAACCAGAAGTCAGGTTCTGATGATAATTTTATTATCATGAAATTTGATCATATAATATCAATATCATCCATCCACAGTAGTAATCTGAAAATACTTAGGCTTGGAATGGGTGAAGGACCCTGTTACTTGGCTTTATTATTAGTTGATTAATCATTATAGCTGTAGTTTTTATTTGTTAATTTTGTGGAAGTTTTAATTGTTCTAATATTTTTAAATTGTTCTAATTGTTTTATAATTTTTGAATTTTAAGCCGCCTAGATTTACTTGGTTGAAATGGGTAGATATAGAGGTTGAATAAATAAATGAATAAATTGGCCATTCTAATTTTCATAGGCAATGCAGTCCTGAACTTCTAAATGCTGAATATTATTTGCATGTTTCAGATGAACTCCAGGAGCAGGATTATGGTATGGATACAGAGGATTCAATAAATACATGCATGATATATTCAATCTGCAATGTGATTCTCATGTATCCTAGAACATGAAAGAATGACATAAAATGTACATGGTTCTATGAATGTTCTAATTCAGGGGTATGAAACTCAAGGCCTGGGGGTGAGATCCAGCCCACGGGGTGCTTAGATGTGGCCTGTGGGGCTGTCCTGGAAACAGTGAAGGACCAGCCCACAGTGCCCCTGCCAGCTAAAATGGTGCTTGGGAGGGCGTCATGCAGCCCTCCCAAGTTCTGTTTTCACTGACAGGGTCGCAGGAGCCTGTCATAGCTGAAAATGGAGCTTGGGAGGCCCATGTGCAGTCCCTCAGTTTTCATTGGCAGAGGATTGCAGGAGGCCATCACAGCCAAAAACGGAGCTCAGGAGCCCATTTTCGCTGGCTTCGAGTGCTTGGGCCACCACAGTAGCCACCAACATGTATGATGTTGAGCTGGCCATGACCACTCTGGCCACACCCACCTGAGCCCCACAAGGTCAAACATAACCCTTACGCATCTCTCAATGAAATTGAGTTCGACACCCCTGTTCTAATGAGAATGTTATCACATTACTATTGTCTGCTGTAATAGAATAAAAGGAAATATGGCACTAAAGGGAACAAGTGTTGTACATTGAGAAGTTTAATAGAAAGCTTATTTTTTTCTTACTTGTATATCCCCGCTATTATGGGGATTCACCTTTTTCAGATCAACTATTAATCCATTGGTTGTGACAGTGGTTGACTGAGCAGCTTTTCTCCAGAATCTGATGTCACGGGCTGAGAAGAGAGAGACTCACTTAACTCATCCAGACAGCTCTCATACCTAAGGCAGGACTAGAACTGATGATCTCCTGGTTTTGTTATTATTATTAGTTATACTTTTATGCTCATATTTATTTCAGATTAAACCATTTTTCAATCCAATCTAATAAAGAATTCAAAGGTAGTTAAAAACCCTTATAAAATATTAATATAAATAACTGGAAATTACTTATTTCATCATCCATGACCCAGAATTTAAAATCTACAGTTCTCTCAAATGTAGTATATTTTTTCCTGCCCCTGGCCTCAAAGAAGCTACAGTTGTAAGCAAACTGACTACTTTTGGTTGAAACTACAAGGTTCCAATACAAGGCTGGTTTTTTCTAGTCTGTTAACTCTGGTTGCAGCTACTCTATGAATTCTCTGTACAGAAAATGTCTTGGGAATTCTTCTCCAAATAAACAGATTAATATTCCACTCTTACATTCACAATAAGAGAAATCTATGCCCCAAGACTGTAATCTCATATGTTTTCATTATATTAACTTCATCAAGACCGTTTTTGTTGCATTTTAATATTTTCATATGGATAATGCTGTTAATAGCTATTTGCTCACCTGCCAGCTATTAATGCTACATATAGTATTAATAGTACATTAATACTACATAAATATATTAACACTACAATACTACTATTTTTTTGCCCGTTTCTTTTTGCTGGTTGTCACTAGTTTAATATGTATTGTAATATCATCAATCAATACACACACTTGTAATTTATATTCCAGTATGAAATAGCCAACGCTTTATTTGAATTCAAGAGAAGAGCGTGACACAAATCAATTAGAAATTAAAGTTTGAGGTTCAAAGGCAATACAGTTAGGTTAAAATATATTTGATGTTATAAATCAGCTATAAAAGAGAAGCATCACAATTTGCGATAATGCTTCATTTTTGTCAGCACCTGATAAAAATACCAGGGCAGGTTTTTTTTTATTCCATTCTGCTAGCAAAATAAGCAGCTGCAGGCATTTTGATGTTTCCCCTTTGTAAAAATATATTGTGCAATCTTTTATCAAATCAGATCTCAAATCAGTTTTTGAATTGAAATTTGATGCCTTCATATTCAGATTTCAGATTCAAATTAGATCTTGGTTGATTGGCACATATTTTGAATTCAAGAAAGTTTTGGACAAAGTATCCCATGACAGTTTGATCACAAAGCTAATTAATTATGTTACAATAGAGATACCTCTTAGTTATAGCAGCAGCTATCTTGAAAGTTACATCCTAAAAGTTTTCATCAGTGATTTATCATCAAATTGGACTAGGAGCTGTAGCATTTGCTCTTGGTCTGAAATGCTTAGCATTTTCATTAAAGACTTGGATAGAGAAATAATGCTTGCAATTGCCAAAAATCCAAGTGAAATACTAAGTGAAATAATTTACATGACATAAACAAAATTTAAATTAATGTGCTAGAAAAATGCTTTATAAGCTAGAGAAAAGGGCTGAAAATAATCAAAAGAATTTTAAGAGACACAAATATAAAGCTCTTTTTTTAAATAAAGAAATCCACAAATAATGCATGGCTTGATTATAGTGTACGTGTCTATCTCCTACAATGTGTGAAAAGGATCTTGCAATTGTAGAAGAATTGTAGAAGAGGAATATAACTCAGCAGAGTATTATGCTTTTGGAAACACAAATGCAATATAATTTTGAAATTATGATAGTTAATACTTTCACTATATTTTGCATTTCTCATATACCAAACGGAAACTGCCCAATTCTGGGCAGCAAGATTGAAACATTGGAATAAGATGAGAGACAGAAAGAATGAACTGGATACTGGAAAAGGGATGGCAAAAGGGAGTTATAGAAGCATTCTTTAAAAAACTAGATGGAAAGAAAGGTCAAGGTCTGTTTTTTGTCATATCAGAGTGCAGGATATGGAATAATGGACTGCAGTTACAGGAAGACATTTCTCTTTGACAGTGAAACCATTATCCAGAGGAGTGGTAAGTTCCCTTCACTGGACAGGTTGAAGCAGATTCTAAGCAAACTTCTGACTCGGATACTTTGATTTGATTTGTACCCTGAGCAGAGGATTGTACTCAGTGGCCTAAATGACCCTTCCATTTCAAAGTTCAGCTTATCAAAAAGACAGGTCCTTCCACTAGAAATTACATTTATTTAAAAGTATTGGAACTTGCATCACTATTATATTATACCATTACTATTATAATGTGTTATAGGTGTAAAAAAGTGTTTTTCAGAATTCACTACAGGAGAGATTAATTTTTTTCACCTTTGGACCTCAAAGACTTGTTTATTTGGTAGGAACAAGCTTCATTAACCTTTAGTGTTTAAAGCTTTTACTTATGAATCAACAGTTGAGCAGGCTCAGACTAGCTGTGAACAAGTTTTTCTTGCCCTGATTCAAGGTGACAGAGGACAAAAATCTAGCTCACAATCCAAATGAAAATATAAATAAATAACTACTCAAGTACTGTATGACCACATTATGAAGTCCAACAAGTCATTTCACAATAATGGCATTTGAAGTATTCCCTTTCTGCATATTTCCAAATACAACAAATGGCAAGAGGTGTGTATGGAAGGACATTTGCTGAGATTTTATGAGCCAGTGTTTGCATGGTCATTTGCTCTGGGGAAATGCAAAAGTACCCACCAGTCATACAAATACTGAAGAGAATGCCTGTTGAAGTGTGCACGCACTGCTCCTGACCTTAAGTCTGTCCCATCACCTGTACCTGTACCTTCTCCTAAACTGGTCATCCTTACCTCACATCTTTCCTTAAGGGCTCCTGTGACTGTTGCAACTGCTGAATTTGTCAGGGGTTTGGAGGTCAGCTGTCATCACTGGAGAAGCAGTAGTGGAAGAAGGAAAAAGGAGAAGGAAAAGGAGAAGATAATGGCAATACCAAATTAGATTGGTATTTTTCTCTCTGGAGTAGTGGGCAGGTGAATAAAAGAGCATTTTAAAAACTGTACTTCCTTCTTGTGTGCTCAGCAAAGCCACAAGATGATGGGAGGCAACATATGTTGTTCCTTCAATGGGAAAAAACATACTAAAATAAAAACAATTTAGAAAACTGTTTGAAAATATGAGTGTCTATCTTAAGACCATGCTGACTGAAGAGTTTTATGGTTGTAGTCGACACATCTTAAAGACTGAAAAACATGGTTGTATCCAATTTGGAATGCTAATGATATTATTCTGACAGTTTAAAATTCAAAGTTCTGCACCTCCTTTATTGACCATGAAGATATTGAAGTGGTAAAGAGCTTCAACTTTTTAAGATTAAGCACAATAACATAGATGCATGTCTTCCCATTCAGCTAAAGTAGCTTATGGAAGAAGCAGCCATCAATATCAAAGTGTTTGAATTATTCAGACATGCTAAGTGATGCTAAGTGATGCTAAGACACATCAGGTTTTTCTGGAAAAAAGAGGGAAGAGAAAGCATTATTTTTCTTCATAGTAAATAATTGCTCTCCTTGCTAAGCTGTTTACCTAGGTCAACAAAAGTAACAGCATAGCAGCAGCTGCTGAAGTACCTTAAATAGTATTGAATTGCCTGGATAAATACAAATCAAATTACATTGATATCTCAGCAAGCATAGCTGGAGAAAAAGTCTGGTTTTAGGAAGGGTTTTTTTTTTTTAATATTGAAATTGAGAGACCCTGAGAGACAAAGATCATAAGCTTAATTTTTTTAAAGCAGCCTTTGATAAGCCTGTTGCTATAAAAGCAAATTTGGGCATAGAAATGAGTTCTAGCATAGTAGATAAACCAGCTAAAATACAGGGAAATGAACAAAAGGTTTGTGTAAATGTAGATACATTTTCCAGGTTCCTAGAGGATAAATACATTATTTGTTATCATATTTGTAAGACTAAGTTTACTAGTTATCCAGAGAAAAGACAAGGTTCTATTTATTTTTTTCCAGGTAGGGTTTTCTGAGGAATTTTTATTGTTGAATATGTTTGTCTTAAGAACATTAAAAGCAAAATTATATTAATACTGCATTTGAAAAGATACAGTATCTTGGACAGGAAAGGCAAAAATGTAGGAAAATGTCATGATTGTATAACTAAGACAATATTCTTTCTGGATTTTATGAGATTTTCATCTTTTCCTCATTTTCATCCATTGTTAACAATAGTAATTCTTTATTCATAAACCAAACCAAAGAAACAAAAAAAAAAAATAGTGAGGGAGGGCCAAAATTAGTAACAACTGGAAACTGAGGAAAAACATTTTGCATTTCTGTACAAACAATCCTAATTCTGGGTATGAGGAATATGCAAAATGTATGCATATTGTTAGCTAACACCTGATCACTCTCCCTTTCTAACACATTAAGAATTATATGCTGATTTCTTCTTTGGGAAGGGTTCTGGACAGCACTATTTTACTTTAGACATAGGATGTGAATATAAGTCTTCAGACTTTGAACCTAGGCTAGACAGTCTTGAAAGAATGGCTATATCGGGTGCTTCTGGTTTGAGCTTCTTTGGCAATAGACTGAAATCCGCAATCTTGCATGGTTTTGATCTGTGCTCGCCACTGGAGCGCCCCAAGCTGGCTGGTTTTGGGGATAAGCCACCCCGTAGAGGTGGTGAAGAGGGGGGAGACTGCCAGCAGGGTCGAGGAGAGTCACATCTCTCCTCCCCAGCTGGCCATTACTCCCTTTCCCAAAGGCGTTTGCAGCAGTGGTCAGAAATGGCCACCTCAAAGAAGAACTTGACCAGAAAAGAATGTGCAGGAGGAAGATAAAAAGAGAAAGTTTTGGCTGACTGGGTCGAACTGAAAAAGCAACAATATAAGGTACCCTGGAATTTGAATGATAAAGAATAACATTGCTCCCAAAGAAGACTTTGAAGTGGCAAATGAGAGAGGGAAGGGAAAGGATTTGGTTTTTTTCTTTTCTTCCCTATATTGACAACTAAGAGATTTAAGCAAGAAATCAGCAAAAATCTACTTTGACATTAACAGGTATTTAAGCTGAAAATAAAATGTCAAAGGGATAATAAAGATTTCTGGATTCTCAAAAACTTTTAAAAGAAGTAAAAAAACAAAAGGGTGGGATCTGGAAAAATGGAGGAGACCACCTGGAAGTGAAAGGAATTAATAGCGAAACTTTAACAAGATTCCTAAAAGATACATTTTAACTGAAACTTTGTAGCAAGATATTAGAACCCCAGGAAGAGAAAGTAGAAAAAAGAAGCAAGAAGAAACAGCTTTGGATTATTTGGATTACTTGGTGATTTTTGGATTTTTGGCTTTTGAATCTAAAGGACTAAAATTAATCGTGTGGTTGTTTAAAAGTTTTTAAAATGGTATCACTCTTGGAAGAATTGAGAATGGAACTTTAAAAGCAGAAAGAAGATGCACAAGAAGGAAGAGGTTCTTTTGGCTTCGTATTTCAATTTTTAGAAATGGAGATCCTGAACTATGAGAAACAACAAGAAATGCCTGTAGAACAAGAAGGGTGGGACAAAGAAGAAGCCATCTTCAATGACCAAGTATTTCTATGCGGGGAAAAGAAAGGAAAGGGGGGAAAGGGAGTGAAAAATTTAAGATTTAAAAAATACCCCCCAAAAAGAATAGTTTGAAAAGTAATTACAATATTAGGAAGAAACAGAAGAGAGGATTACAGAAGAGAGAATCAGAATTAGAGAGAGAAGGGGTCAAAAAGGGAAGTGAGAAGAAGAGGGGAAGAGGGGAAGGAAAAGAAATTATAAAGGACAGAAATAGGACATAGAGAAACAGGGAAAACGTACAAAGATTAAGGGTATAAGCCTATTTAGAAGACACAGAGATAATGGGTGAAAATTTAATTGAAAGGGGGATCTGCAAGGGTACATAAGATAGTATTGTTATGTTAGAAATAGAAATGAACCTTGAAAATATGAAACAAGTGTGATTAAAATGATAGATAAAATACTCATTGTAATGCAATGGAATGTTTAATAAATAAATGAAATAAAGAGAATGAGAGAATGGAATGAGAAAAGGAGGGGAACATTTTAATCATCATTAATGTGTTTTAAAAATGTAAGTGAAGTGGAATATGAAAGAAATATGAAAAAATTATGGAAATATTATGTGTTCCAAGAAGTATGATATCCTATTGAAAAGAAATGTTAAAGATGTTAAAGATTATAACTAACATTAATGTTAGAGCTGAATTGGAATAGAATAACTATTTTATTTATTATTGTTATATATATACTTTTTCTTTAAGTACTTAGTATGTATTTTAAGAATGTACCAAGCAGAATTTGACTGGAAGTTGTGTGTTATATTGAATGTTATAATTGTAAAGGTACAAACTGAAGTTTAAATAAGGGTTGAAGGGATAAAAATTAAAAGATGTAAAGATGTCATACTCCAGTCAGTAACTACAGGGAAATTTTTGTTTAATGAGAAAAGAAAATATGAAATTGAAACAGGACGACAGACAAAAGTATAAATATAATGATTAGAAAGATATTGAAACTTAGAAAAAGATATATATATATATATATATATATATATATATATATATATATATATATATATAAAATTGAATTTAGAAAGGAATGAGATAATTAAAAGTAAGATTGAGAAAACTAAAGGAAGGAAAAATTATTGAGAAAATGTTAAAATAGTAATAAGAGATGGAATAGAACACAAAGATGAATATGAAATTGAATTTGTGTCTGTATGGAGAAGTGATAACTCGGGACCATGCTATTCTCAAAAAAAGAAATTTTATTTGTATTATGTTTTGTGAAAACCCAGATAAATTTTTTATATAAAAAAAAGAAAGAATGGCTATATCAAATTCACTTTTTTCCATATATTTCAATATCATTTTTAGCTCAGAAAAATGCACATGAAGAGTAATTTTGGAAAGTTCTCATAAATGTATTAGGAAAGTATGTATATTACTGTATATTTTTATATTACTATACAAAATAATGCCTTTTAAGAAAAATCTGGACAAAAAGATACTTTTTGGTGAACATTTTTCCTACAAATCTGCAAACTGAAATGACATATCCTATTCTTTATTGATACATAAACATACAAGACATCAACTTTACAGTCCTGGTATCAGAGAGAAGTCCATTGAAAGCAGCCATGTTGCATTTTAACCATTTTAATCTTGATGAAATAGACCAACTTTATATTCTTTTACTTCTAGCAGGTTTAATCTTTAATTCAATCAAATATTGCTATAGGATTTGTTTTCAGTTCTTGTATATACCATCACCTATTTCTTCAAAGCTTTAACAAACCTCTTTTGAATATCCAATTGGTTTATTGTATTTCTTTTTTATTTTTATTTTATTTGTAGTTCTATTTTCATCACTTTCATTGTTTTATCAAACTGAATGCGTTTCACATTGGACATTCTTTCATTGACAACTTTTAGGCATAGATCTAAATCTTCTTCAGCATTATGTTGTTTATTTCAAATTCTTTAAGTTCTTAAGCTTGTAATTAATTTTTCTTTGAAAATAAAAGTCTTGTAAAAGTCACTCGATAACAGCTTTTCAAATTTGTCATTCTGAAGATCTGTAATAACTTTAAGGTGCTTAATAAATAATTATACTACCAAGAGACAAGTCTGTTGTGGGTAAAGGAGTGGATAACACTAAGGAATACTAGACTTTTGAATTTAGAAGGACATGACATTCTCTTAGGGTGGCATGCCTTCCTCTGGTAGAAGGGAACTAAAATGCAGGGGTATTTTAGAAGACATTATATTCAAGAAGCATTGTTTCTAAACAGGGAGAAGATAAAAAAGTAATATTATTTAAAAATTCCACTATGTTTATCTATTATTGAAGCTTTTTCCTATCCAATAATATATAAAAAGGAACAAACAGTTAGATGTGGTGAGATATTGAATGAAAAGGGTGAACTTAAATCTATGCAAGCATTGGAAGAACAAGGTGTAAAAATGAACTGGTTTTCATATTTGCAAATACAATCTAGATTTGATAAAGACATTAAAACAGAAGGTATCTATGATAAGTTGACTGATTTAGATAAAATTTTGACAGGTACTGATGAAAAAGTAATAAAAAAACTTTATGGACATTTGCTAGAGTTTAAATTAGAGGAAGAACAAGTAAAAGAAACAATGATTGCATGGGGGAAAAAATTCAGATATGGGATTGACTTAAATGGCAAAAATTGTGGTCTCAGAATTATAAAATGACAATGTCAACTGCATATAAAGAAAATTTGTATAAGATGTTTTACAGGTAGCACTCACCCCTGATGAGAATTGCGAGGATGTTCAAGTATAAATTGGATAAATGTTGGAAATGTCATCAGATACCTGGTTCATATTACCACATGTGGTAGACATCCTCGGATGCAAAAAGATATTGGACTATAATCCACACATGGTTGGAAAAAATGACAAAGCAACACATAGACTTTAAACCTTAGATATTTTTTATTGGGAATTATACCAGAAATATGTTGTAAAGAATTGAAATATTTGACTGTAAATATTTTAACTGTGGCTATAATTGTATTTGCTAAGAATTGGAAAAATGAAAAAAATACCTATTCAGGAGGAAATTATTAAGAAAATCATGGATTGTGCCAAAATGAATAAATTGACATTTGAAATTAGAGAACAATAGGATAAACAATTTTATATGATATGGGATTTATTTTATCAATGGTTAGATAAAAAGACATGGTAAAGAAATAGATTAGTAAGCCTTACAATAAAAGTTAATAGATTGATTAAAAATACAATATGAAATATATAACCATTGGATGAATGTATAAGATTAAATCATAATGAAAATTAGAATATCTTGTATAAAATGATGGAAAAATAGTTAAATGAATGTTTAATAATTGATATTATATAAGCACAAGCTAGACCAATAAGGTGAGAATTTATATAACTTGTGAGTAATGGTTAAAAAAGGATAGCACAAAAGATTGTAACCAATTGACACACTGTATGTATATAATTGAAAGAGGGTTTTATGTTTTTATGTTTTGTTCATATGTTTGTTGTAAAAAATAAAAACTTTGTTTTTTTAAAAAAAGATGCTTAATAAATGATTTCCAAAAGTGATTAGAAAGTGAGACCTGTGAACTTAGCATCCTTTAAAATGCCTTACTGCAATTGTGAGCAAAATGGCTGATCTTGTCATTTCCCAGCACTCAAACCCATGGAAAACTGCTGTCTTGTGGTTCCTCACAAGGAGCACAAAACTGCCTTCAGTTTTCCATACTACCCTGGAAATTCCAGTGCTAAACTAGTTTATTGAACAGACTATGCCAGTTTATTCTTTGTCTTATACATAAGCCTCAATTTAAAAATCTCAATTACTACAATCACACAATGGACCAAATCAAAGTTGGTTCTACTCTTCCATGAAATTCAGAATGAACAGGGATTTATGCTTTTGCTGTACTAGAAAATCAGCTACCTCCTCACAGAGATTTTGATGAATGACTACAAAATGGTCTAGGTGAGGCAAATGTTATTATGTGTGCCATGATATTAGCCTATAAATATAGAATTCAGAATGTAGAATACATTATGTCATTGTGGTTTCAATTAGGTACCTAAGCATGTTTTCTAGATGCTTATCCTTCCATTACTTGTAGAAAAAGAAAAACTGCCTCAGTTTAGAGATGAAACCTGAAAATAATATTGCTTTACAAGAATTTTAGTTTGGCAAATAAATAACATATGAAACTACCCCTTTCCCATTAGAACTTGGTAAAAAATCAGAGCCAAACAAGCCGGAATCAACTTTTCCCAGTTTTAGCAATGTATTCATAGTCCTTCTGACCCTGAAGCCATATAATTCTTTCCCTTGTGATGTAAGATCTGCCATTTAACTGGAGCTGACCAGCACAAAAAGCTCATTAGGATGTCTGAAAAACAACTTTTAGTGAAACAAGGAAAACTTCACCCACACAGAGCTGTTTATATTTCTTTGGAACAACAACAACAAAAAGTTCCAATAGACTCAGGGTCAAGATCATATTTACCCTGATAATTTCCCCCCACCTACATAGAAATTAAATACTTTCTCAAAATCCTAATATAGCTATATTGTTTAAACAAATTGTCATTCAAAGAAACTATTAGTTTTCTGGCTAACTCTAAAGTTAGAGAAAAAACCAATCTGTTTTTGAAGGATATGTATCATTCAAAAATTATACATTTCTAGTGAGTAATTTTTTTAAAAAAAAATAGTATGCAAACATAAGGTGTGTGTTTTACTTCCATAAAATGTTTCAGTATAATGCAAAAATAGGGAACAATTTATTTAAAAATTTGCTGTTGATATAACTTCTAGAAATATATTTGGAGAATTCTGAAAATAATTATTAGTTTGATTCTGTTACATATGATCATTTTTAAAGTAAAATGGATTCCAAATGCCATAGTTGTAAAAAGGATTTTAAATTAGAATTGAATTCTTACAGCATGATTCTGAAGATAATTTTTTTTTAAAAAAAGAATAAACTAGTTTATATTGATTTTACTGGCTTGGATCCATAAATCCTAATTCATGGTCCATTGAGATCTCACTAAAGGTTTTAGTCAGATTCTTATTGGTATAACTATCAACTTGCTACCAGATCAACCTTCCAAAGGAAATATGCAGTCATATTCCTGCTTTCATAATATGCAGCTCATTAAACCAGTCTGCTATAAAACATGAAAGCAGAAAATGGTTTGTTCTTAGATTAAGGTTGCATGAAATAAAAATATCTATCT
Source organism: Pseudonaja textilis (assembly GCF_049901715.1). NCBI lineage: Eukaryota > Metazoa > Chordata > Lepidosauria > Squamata > Elapidae > Pseudonaja > Pseudonaja textilis. Next base: position 40,482,673 of record NC_141994.1, on the reverse strand, counting down.
ACTGCTTCTTATTGCAGAAATATTGAAGACATTTATGTTGAGGTAATCTGTCTAGAGTTAGCTCTTTCTTCTTAGCAATGCTTCCCTAAGGTTGTCCTTGCCATGAAGCAACTACTAGAAATAGAAAACCTTAAAGGAAGTGGGTAGGGAGGCCTCAAAGGGAAGGTAGCTTGGAGGGAAACCACTCAAATTGAATCCAGGTTAGCACTTCCTCATTCCTTGTTTATATCCTCTTGCAGATTCTATTTCTTCCAGTAGGAATCATATAATGATCATTGTTCCAGACCTGTCCCATTCAACACAGTCCAGCAAACTTGATTTAAAGTGTGCAATCCAGTGGGAATGTAATGATGTGTCAAAGGATTTTCTTGAATGTAAGCAGGAGTGCCAAAGGCATACCAAGAGAAAAGTAGAAAAAAACCCCCTTCTGCTTGTCAATATCCAGGTTTATTTCTTGATTATCTAACATCAACACTGTGATTGAAGAAATTAGCTGATTGTTTAGAAGCATTTTGTTCCTTTGTTTAAATCAAACAAAGTGTGCATCAACCCAGACCTCTAGTATTGGAGGAAAGGTGTCTGATGATGAAATGGAGGCCTGGGGTGATGCATGCAAGTGGCTGCAAGCGGCCGCAGAAAAAGTGGGCTGGCAAGGTGAGGCAGGTGTCTGGGTGTGCAAGGCATGGCTGCAACTGTCTGAAGATAAGTAGTAGGGCAGCTCCACTACCCCTTCCCCACCCTACCTTAATTTTTATCCATGCTTCTTCCCCCACCCTGTGCATCCTGGAGTGGGTGGTGTCTTAACTAGGGCTGATTTTGGGGGGTAGGGCTTATATTGGGCACATGTGTAAAAATCAAGCTATAGCTTATTTTCGGGATAGGTCTTATTTTGGGGGAAATATGATATTAATATGTATTTGTGTTATTCTTTATTTATTTAGCATATGATATCCTTGCTATCCATGTAATTATATACAAAACCTCTATGGGAGTGTGGGCGGCAGTAGCCTGATAACAGGCAACCTCCAGTGTTGCTTTGTGCAGGGGACCCTGAAAATGCATGTCATTGGTAAGCTTGCACAATATGTTTAACAGTTTGCAAATATGTTTGCATATTTGTGTTGTAATCTAGAGTAGTTAGTTAATATGTAAAGTTTTCATTTAATTCTGCTTATCTAAATAATGAAAGATGGCTCATCAGTGAAAATCTAAAGTGTATGAAGCAACTCTGCTAAACATTTCAGAGTAGAATTGAATGGCTATGAAAATTCTTTTTAAGGTTACCATGATACTGTAGACTCTGGCATGTTTAATTCTTTGTTAGGCCACAGAGCTTGCAGTGAAGCAACAGCTAAGTAGAGTTTGCTATTCTTGGCCAAAAGGCCAGCAAAGAAACACATCAGCTAATCAGTGCTCATCTGTTGGTCAGTAACAGGTGGTTCTTGTAATTGTTCAGATTTGTTCCAAAACACAAACTTCCAGTTCAAGAAAGAAAGAGGAAAATTGCATTACAGGAAGGTTTTGCAATCATATCTTTTATTTCTATTAATCATGACAACCAGCCTTTGAACTGTGAAAAAAACACCCTTTCTCTTTCAGAGTTTTACTGAATATCCTGTTTAAACTACACACAATTATAGCCTATTCTCTTTTACCCTTTATTGTTTACTCCATCTTTGTTCCATCCTTTCGTACCAGCAGGTCCAGCTGTCGTAATACATTGATGTATCTTTTCCTTTTAATGCCAGAATTAATCTGTCCATCTCTGCACAGTTATAGCACAGGCTATAATTGTAGGAGTGACTAGATATATACATGTATTCGCACAAGGAGTAATTGTATAAAGGGTATAAACAAGGTCCCAGAAATTGTTGAGGACAAAATGGTTTTTAATTGTTTTCTGAATTTTCTTTTTCACCTTTTCTTCTTTATTTCTTTTTTTCATATTTATGTATGTGTTGTTTGTCTGTTTTAATTGTAAAATTAATAAAGTTTATTTTAAAAAAATAAACTGCGCACAATTAGATGAATAATTTAGAGATAAACAGTAAGTAAGCATAATAGATGCTTGGGCTTTTGTTTTCAACTTGCTGAGCTTTAAAGTTTAGTATCCTTATTAGAAATATTATCCAAGATCCCCATTTCTGGATTCAGCATGAGACTCAAAGTTTTGCAGTAATGATATAAAAAGCATGATTTCTATATACCCTACAGAAACATTACAATAGATGAATTATATTGAAACTTTGTGTTTCTCATATTCCTTTTGCAATGCTCATACTATACTATAGTATTGATATTTATTACTCAAAATGATCATTGACTTGTTAAGATTTATATTTTTTAATATCAAAGATCCATAGATGTTTACAAGAGAGCAAGGGACATTAAGCACATAGTGACATCAACATGAAATATATATAATTTTGCATTATGATGACTTGCATGACATCATTTTTGTTTTTATCAGATGCCTAGCAAGGACTTCTGAATTTTAGTGAGAGCTTTAGAAGTGTGAGAGTCACAGTAGCAAGCTCTTTCCTGAGCTTTGAGATAATGTGAGAAGCCAAACAAGTTTATGGCTTAATTGTAGAAGGAAACTTCACTCTGGCTACTCATCACCTCTGCATTGACTCATATTTGAACAAACATACGGTATGTTATAGGAATCCTTTAACACATGACAGTTCTACAATCTGGAGCCTCACAGGAGGTAGGGTAGATAGTCATATGTTAAAGAATTCCTATAACATGTGTTTTATAAGGGGAAAAGAAAATATTTTTTCAAGTGGCTGTGAAGCCTGCCTTATACATTAAAAGTAAATATATATCAGTGACATCAGAAAGTGCTGATAATTGACTTCTTGCTGTTTGGTCTTCAACTTCAGAACAGCTTTACTAAATTTGAGTCAAAATGTTGGAAGAACACAAGAGCAGCTAGGCCTGTTTCTTACTAGTATCTTTTCAAAGCACAAGAAGAAAGTAACCCAACCCTGTTATTAACACAGCATTGCAAAGCATATGTCTGAGGAACATTATTTGGACACTATTGTTGTTTCAATATTATTGTATCCTGATATTTTTGCAATGTCATGAAATACGTCCATAAGATTTCAGTTTCAGCTGTCAAAATTCATGTGATTGAGCTGTGGATAGTTAATAATTATATAGCAAATGGAAAAGGCGTTAATCCCGCTGTTTTATTTATTTAGAAACATTAAGATGTGCACCAAACCTCTAAAGCTATGCAACCTATCGCTTTCCATAGAGTTTGAGATGGAAAATATATTTTCTATAACCTGAATGTCAGTTTTTTTTAAAACAGATTATGTAGCACTTCAGGGTATATTCACATATCCTTCCCCATCTAAGATCTCAAGATGTGATGGACTTCAAAATTCCTAAAACTAGCATGGCCATTTTCATATCCCAGAAAACTCAGGAGATAGTCTTCTATACCTAATTAGATTTGAGAAATCTAAAATGACTAAATTTGCATTAAGTTCAGAACAAAGTTATTTTATTTCCTACCTCCATTTCCCCCCAGTATCTCTTACAGTTAATTCTTTATTAAAGATTGCAACTTTTTGGAGAAATACAGTGCCTTGGCATATATTGACTGATGCTATTTCAAATGGAGATATTTCCTACCTCCATCTGAATTAAACTTGGAATCTTTTGCTTATATGGCAGGCGTGATACTGTTAAGTCTTTGTTGTTAAGAATGTCTTATTCTTACAAGAAGATAGTTCACAATTATTAACTGTCTAATAACTGGGACTAATTGTAATGTTTATTAACTGAAACAGGAGATGCTCAATGGCTCAATGGCTTAATAATGCTGGAGATGGTCTTTGATCCAGCAGTTTGAGTCCTAACACCATGTGGTAGTGTGAGCTCCCATTACTTCCCCCAACTTCTGCCCATCCAGCAGTTTGAAAGTATGTTATATGAGAGTAGATAAATAGGTACAAGTTTGATGGCAACAGGAGCTGGTGCTTCATGTGGATGGTCAGATTCCTGTTGGTGCTGGACCTTCCCAGATGCAACACTTGTTTGTGAGGTGACTTTGATGGAAAGACAAAGCCCTGGATACTACTGCAGGAAAGCCGCTCATCTTTCTTTCTAGTATTCCCCCCCGCAGTAGTGCACCATGGATAGTGCACAAGCATGAATCAAATGAGTTAGCAGTCTTAAGGCAGTCAAATAACTATTCTGTGTTAGCATTGTAGTCTCCTGATTAATGTAACATTGCCATAGGATAAATAAAATAACATACAGAAATAAAATACAAGTGTATAATTTTGTGTACCTACAGGAATGCTTGGACTGAGCATATGTGTACATGTTATCTGTACTTTCTACTTCAGCAAAAAAGATAGTACTTATTTCTTCTGTTTGAACAGGACATTTTCAAGAAATATCTTATAAGTATTATTATGATGAAGAGAGAGCATGCTAAGTAATTACTCTACAAAAGAAAGTGATGAAGAAGACTTTCATTTAAGACTTTAGCTTGGATAGAATGGTACTCCACAGCATACTTACCATCACAGTTAGTTCACTCTTTTATAACAGCAAGACAGGAAAGCCCTGTGGAGAATGGCTCCTGGAAGTCTTTTCAATTCCTTAATAATAGATCCAACTAGGGTATTAGAATGGAAGATACAGCAGCATTTGGCACACTGTTCAAATGTTATTTTGTTAGCTTCTCTTCCCCATACCAATTTTTTATCATATTCAGGATTTTGGAAAGTCATTATGCAATGGTAGGCAGGTGGACAGACCCCTGATATTCTCTCTTCATAATTTCTTTCCAACATTATATTAGCCTGAAAAGAATTTAAAAGAAGCAAAAGCATAATCTGAAAATATTTTTAATGTCATTGGAAAGCCACTGCATGAAAATTACCTAGTGCCAAAATTACTTTTGCTTCAAGATTCAGGACTGAATCTTTTCACATTTAGTTTTCTTCTGATCTCATGTATGTTTTATAATTTTGGGGGCAACATGTTAATTATTATTCATTTTTATGGCATACACTTGCCAAAAGGTCCACAGAGACTACCTACATTTGTGCACAAATAAAGGGCTTTTAAAAATGATTACCTAACACATAGTACTGACTAAAATGTAGTAGCATCACACTACTGTACCTTTGTAAATTGAATTCTAAAATATGCTAGGCAATTGATAATTTTGTATTATGAGTATAACCTTTCTGAATAAAGCAACAATCAAGTCATATGATTTAGAGATAAAATAATATTATAAAGTTTTGAACTTGGACTCTATCTAACTTTCTGGAATGACTTTTGTGTTTCAGTAATGTGTTTCAAGTCAGATTCTATATTTGCTAACATATCTTTGGCAATTTTATTAACAAAAATGGTCTTCTCTTTGGCTGGGTTGTTGTCCCGAGTTCTTTGTTTAACTTCTTCCCAAATATTTAATCTGATGCTGGTTTTATTCCTCTTTTTACCACTTCACTTCAGCAGTGAATATCTGATAACATAATACTTTTTAAGCAACAGGACAATTTGAACATGTGGAATGCCATGTTTGATGGGGTAAAAACACTAATCTTCTATTTGTTTTATAGTATTGTTGTTAAATAAGTCAAAGTTTTTTGCCAATTTTTTCATACCCTGGCAAATCTGTCATAATTTTGATGTAGGGTCCCAAATCTAGTTGTTTTTACAAAAAGGCTTGCTTTCAAAGTATTAAAAATTATATTGTTCATTGCAGTGGTAGGATTCAAATTTTTTTACTGGCAGTTCTGTGGGTATGACTTGGTGGGTGTTGGAGGGGAAGGATACTGTAAAATCTCCAGTCAGAGGTGGTATTTGCTGGTTCTCTGAACTACTCAAAATTTCCACTACCAGTTCTCCAGAAGTGGTCAGAACCTGCTGAATACCACCTCTGGTTCACCGCCAACAAATATTTTCAGGATCTTTATTCGTTTAGTCATTTTGACCCTTTATAATAAGCTTAAAGGCTATCAGATTGAAGTTGTATAGAAATCTTATGAATATATAAAATGAACTAGATAATCCATTATTAAAATAAAATTCTTAAGAATAGTTGTGACCTAGATTGGAAAAAGAGAGCCAGTTTAGGATAGTGTTTAAAATACCTGTTTGGAAACTGGGTGAATGTGAGCGCTAGTTCTGCCTCTAGTTCTGGGTGAATGTTAGTTCTGCACAAAGCCAACTGGATGACCATGGGTCAGACATTCTGTGTAGTCCTGGAAAGCAAACACTTTTGAAAACTTGTCAAGAAAACTTCAGGGACTTCAGTAGTCCAGACTGACATGAAGGGACCAGAAAGAAAACCAATTTGGAAAAAATTTAATCCTATTTATAGTTTAGTCAAATATGAATATAAAAAAGAAATAGACTGATACATCTGCTTACAGTAGCTGCTGCTGTACTCTTGTCTTTCTAAGAACCTATGCTCTGAGGTTAGGGTGGGTGTCAGCAACCACGGCTCCAGAGCCACATGTGGCTCTTCGACGTCTTTCCTGTGGCTCTCTGCTGACCCGGTCATGCGACCTGCTTTCTGCTCTGATACACTGGCCCAACCTTGATAACATGAAGGCTGGTGGGGTGGGAATGGGATCTGGGAGGAGAATATGACAGAAAGGGAGATAGGCCCATAGCTGAGGAGTGAGCACGAGCCACAGTGGAAGTTGACCCTCCTCCTCCTTCTCACATGACCTCCTGGCCATCTGTTGCAGGGCCAGGGGGCATGCACAAGTGGAGATACCCTCCTCAAGAGAGCAGATGGGCTTGCCCAAAGCACAGCCTGATCCCTGGGATGGTGTGAGAGGTTCAGTGGGGCCAGCCTCCTTGGAATAAAGAAGCTCAGGGCAGCAGGAAAAGGGGGCTGCCCCCGGGGATCAGGCTGCTGCAGGGCTGGGGAGGCACGTAAGAACAGAGATACCATCCTCAAGTGGGTGGTTGGCTTGGCCAAAGTGCAGCCTGATCCCCGGGATGGACATGTGAGTTTAAGTGGGGCCATCCTCTTTAAAATAAAGAAGCTCAGGGCAGTGAGAAAAGGGAGCTGGCTCAGCCAAACCTCAGGATCAAAGAAAGCCAGAGTACCATTGCCAAAGATGCTCACCCATCAGCCAGTCAATCTGCACACTCTGTGCACCTTTGTGATGAGGGAGAGATGAGGGATGAGAGATAAGGGAGAGAAAAGGGGAGAGAAAAAAGAGGGAGAGAAATGAAAAAAATGATGGAGGGAGAGAATGAGACAGAGGGAAAAGAAGGGGAAACAAATGCAAGAGAGAAGGGGGAGAGAAAAAGAAAGAAAGAGGGAGATGAAAAAGAGAGAAAAACAGAAATGAGAGGGAGAGAAAGAGAGCGGGGGAGAGAGAGAAATGAGAGAAAAAGAAAAGGGGAGCAAAAGAGAGAAAGAGAAAGAAAGAAATGTGAAAATGATGGAGGGAGAGAATGAGAGAGAGGAAAAAGAGAGAGAAGCAAATGAGAGAGAGAGAAGGAAGATAAAGAGAGCTGGAGGAAGAGAGAATGAGAGAGGGCAAAAAGAGGAAAACGAATGAGAAAGAGAAGGGAGAGAAAGAAAGAAAAGAAAAAGAAAGAAAGAAAAAGAGGGAGAGGAAAAAGAAAAATAGAAATAAGAGGGAGGGAGGGGAAAGAGAGAGAGGGAGAGAGAGAGAGAGAGAGAGCTCGCTCTTTCCCACAGAAAACACCAGGAACCACAAAACCTGGGAAGGCGTGATGTTGAGTTGGCCATGCCCACTCAGGTTTTGTGGCTCCCAATGTTTTCTTTTCTGTGGGAAACAGGTCCAAATGGCTCTTTGAGTGTTTAAGATTACAGGCCTCTGGGTTAGGGAATATATGTACATTTGTGGGTGCACAGATTTTTTTAGCCCCATATGAGATACATGGAAGAGTAGTAGCTATATTCTAGATAGAATTATTTATTGGCCAGGTGTGATTGGACACAAAAAAATTGTCTTCAGTAACATCTGATTTCACATATGTATAAAAGAAACTGCATCAGAGTCAGCCTATAAATCTGGCATTTTATAATGGAACTTATAAGGGACAAGTAGCCAAGTTGGCTGTACTTTTTTTTAATAAGCCCCTGGAATTTGAAATTTTATTGTGCTATTACTCTGTTCTATCATTCTCCTGCCCAAATCTAATATTAGCTCCCTCTGGGGAAATGGAATTCCATATGCTGTTTCTCATTTCCTTGTGGTTAAGTTTTAGATTAGACCCTCATAATGATGCAGGATGAAATGATCCATACCTCCACTTTGCATATCAGATTTGGGTTTTCTTTTCTGTTTGCTCTGAAGTTACTGTTTTATTTTGTTTTTAATATTAAAGACTCTAATCTAATCTAACATATAGTCTGGTTATAGTCTAGGAGGAGTATTACATTTTATGAGGCCTCACTTTAAAACTCAAGTGGATGCTGTTTTCTAGGCATAGAATCACCACCTCATATTGTGACCTGAGACCTCTCTGGCTTCTGTCTGTGAAATTCTACAACTATATGTATATTGTTAGAAGTGGAGTTCTCTATAGTGCAAGTCTGTTTATAATTATGGACTCAAACCACAGCAGGAATTATGTTTAATCTTTTAAATTATTTTCTGGCCATAATAATTGCATTGCTACGTATTATAAACCAATTGACTTCTGCCAAAAATAATCCCTCCTGGAGTCTATTGTTGAAGAAGTGTGAAGCAAGCATATGGCTGGTAATTGATCTAATTGAAATAGATCTGGGCAAATCTATAGAATTTGATGTCACTCAAGCAGTCGGTTTTTCCAGCCTCAAGTTTGTTTCATCCCATTCTTTTAGCAATCTGCCATTTTCAAAAGCAATGCACAACATTTTGCAGTTTCTTGTATGCATTAATCCTGATGTCTTCATTTTTGTAATGCAAACTACCACCATTTGTAAGATATGAAGGCTTTATATGCCTTTGCTTTTAAAATCCATAGTTGTAAGTATACATTCTCCAAGTCCTTTTTTATGCAGGTGCAATCCACCCTTTCTTCTTTTCTTCCTTTCTTCCTGTCTTGGTACAGGCTTTTAAAACGAACTTTTTCAATGAAAGCATTTTTTGAGAAATGCAACTGTGTTTTCTATTCACCAGTGTATTTCTTTCTCTCAGAAATTGGTGTTTGTAAAAATTGGATAGAATGAAGATGTGGGGTTTTTTTTTTGCTAGTGTTTATTCCATTGCAAAGTTCATTCCACCGAGCTTTTAACTCTCAGTCAAGACATCAGAAAACTCTCGCATGTTATTATTGTGGGATTCAATTTTTTTTTTACTACCGGTTCTGTGGGCATGGCTTGGTGGGCATGGCAGGAGAAGGATACTGTAAAATCTCCAGTCAGAGGTGGTATTTGCCGGTTTTATGAACTACTCAAAATTTCTGCTACCGGTTCTCCAGAGCTGGTCAGAACCTCTTGAATACAAGCTATGATTTGTGTGTGTGTGTGTGAGTGAGTGAGAGAGAGAGGGAGGGAGGGAGGGAAGGGGGGAGAGAGAGAGAGAGAGAGAGAGAGAGAGAGAGAGAGAGAGAGAGAGAGAGAAATATTTGTTGTTTTCGAGCTATACATTTGTCCAGTCTAGTGTTTCTTCATCTACTAATGTAACCCCTGGCAGCCATCCCAGCACAATTCAGACTGGAAACATTTACTGGATTTTGTCCTTGTTTTCATACATAAAAATGTTATTTTATTTTATTGCCAAACATGTTCTATTTTAATATACATCTGCTTTCATTCACATATTCTAGCAATGTCACAAATCTTTTCTTAACTAGTCCATGAGCCAAAATATTAGATCTGAGAATGGCAGGAAAATGGATTTTTGGGGGATGAGGGTGGTATAGATTGTGTTGACATTTCCAGAAATGGGATAAAAAATGCTAATAGACTAGAACAGTATACTTTTCCCTTTTTGTGTTTTTTCTTTCATATTTATAAAATTGTCAGGCAGTACATTTAATTCCTATTTTAGTAACAGTCTCAATATCATGTTTACATTAAAATATTAACTAGATATTGACTAAATCAAAATATTGAATTCTGGGAAAATAGTTTTTGTTGTAGAGCGATGGTAAGGACGAGGCATGAGACCAGAGCGTACAAGTAACAGGCTTTATTGCTATGAATAAAGGGTTGTCGCATCTGCTAGCTAACTCGCAGACCAGCGGGCGACAACGGGCTGGCTCTGCTCGACAGCTGGCTTATATAGCTGGCTGTCAAACGGAGCCAACCAATGGGAGCTGCTGATGCTCCCGCTCAAACAGCGGACCTGGTTGGGAGCTCCAACCAGTTCCACAGACATAACACCCCTTCCCCCCAGCTGCGAACATGCATAGTCTTGTAGGTACGTGGGCTGTCTTCGCTGGCGCCCAGAGCGTTGCAGTTCGGGTGAACTGCCAGTCTGTGTCAAGTCCTGGCTCTCGGAGCGCGCGTCAGCGGTTGTTGGTACTGGGGCTTGCCCCGGTGTGGTGCCTGACGGTGCTGGTGAAACCCCCTGCTCAGGTTGGCCCGATCGAGTCTCGAGGTCCGGCTGGTCGGTTGGGTCGCTCGGCGGCTGGATCGGTGACTCTGGTTGGAGACTCGGGTTCTCCATCCAGCCCTCTCGCCCGTCTGGGAAAACCTGGTTCCGCAGGGGATCTCCATCAGGTGCGGGTGAGGCGTTGTTGGAGTTGGCTGGTTGGCACGGGTTGGTATTTGTCGCGCCCATCCGTCGCCTTCTGAGTTGATCCACGTGTCTCCGCCACAGACGTCCATCCTCAAGAAGGACCCGATAGGATCTGGGGCCGGTAACCGATACGATCTGTCCTGGCACCCACAACGGTTCCCCTGCGTAGTTCCTGGCGTATACCAGGTCTTGTGGGGTGAAGTCTCTGACCAGGCTATCAGACCCTAAAGGGGTGTCTGGGCAATAGTGGGGGTGTAGCCTGTCTAGAGTGGTTCTAAGGCGTCTCCCCATTAAAAGTTCAGCCGGAGACTTGTTGGTGGTGGTGCAGGGGGTTGTGTGCTGGCTGAGTAGGAAACGAGACAATTTAGAGTGCCAGTCCTCCTGACCAAACCTGGCAAGTGCTTCTTTAGCTGATCTAACTGCTCTCTCTGCCATCCCGTTGCTAGCGGGATGGAATGGTGCTGTAAGGACGTGCCTGATGCCCAAGTTGGCAGTATACATGCTGAACTCACATGATGTGAACTGCGGGCCATTGTCTGAAACCAGGGTGTCCGGGAGCCCGTGGGTGACAAACAGTCGGGTTAGGGCTTTCACTATTGACTGGGTAGTGGTCGTGGGAAGTAAGGCTACATCAATCCACTTGGAGTATGAATCCACGACCACCAAGAAGGTCTTGCCATGCACAGGCCCCGCTAGGTCAATGTGCAGGCGGGACCAGGGGGCGTTTGCGCTCTCCCATCTGGTGGGCGTAGCCGCTGGAGGGGCGGCCCGGGTTTGTTGGCAGGGTTGGCAAGAGCTTACCCAGCTGGCGATTTGAGCGTCCATACCGGGCCACCAGACGTAGCTGCGGGCCAGGGCCTTCATTCTCACGATGCCTGGATGTCCCTCGTGAAGCACCTTCAGGATGGGCACTCGCAGTGATGTAGGGATGACCACTCTTGTTCCCCACAGAAGACAACCTTGTAATTTTGACAGTTCCTGCTGGCGGGTTTTAAAGGGGACAAAATCAGTTGTACATTGAGTTTCCGGCCACCCCTCCCCACCCAGTCCAGAACCTGGGCGATGATTTTGTCCTTTTTCGAGTGCGCCGCGATGTCTTCGGCTGTCACTGGAAGCTTGAGTTCGTTGACCTCGAAAATGGCATGGATAGGTGCTGGGTCTTCGACTGGGACTGGCAGGGGGCAGCGGCTAAGGGCATCGGCGTGGCTCAGAGTCTTGCCTGGACGATGCACTAGCTTAAATGAGTAAGCAGCCAGAAACAAGGTCCATCTGGTCATTCTGGGCGAAAGTACCTGCGGAGTTTGCTTGTCACCAGACAGAAGTCCTAAAAGGGGTTTGTGATCAGTCACTAACTCAAAGTGGTGGCCAAACACGAATTCGTGGAACTTCTTAACTGCAGCCACTGCGCCCAGGGCCTCTTTATCAATCTGGCTATAGTTCATCTTGGTAGGAGAAAGAGTCCTGGAAAAGAAAGCAATTGGTGCCTCGGAACCGTTGGGGAGCCTGTGGCTCAGGACAGCCCCGATGCCAAAAGGGGATGCGTCAGCGGCCAGGACTAGGGGAAGACGTTGATCGAACTGAACCAGGACCGCTTCTGAAGTGAGCAAGGCTTTAACTGATTTGAATGCATGGGCCTCCTTGGGTCCCCAGTGCCAGGGTGAGTCTTTATCAAGTGGCCTATGTAATGGTTCAGCGACAGATGCCTTGTGTGGGAGGAATGAGGCGTAGAAATTCAAAAGTCCCAGAAAAGCTTGTAGTTCAGTCTTGTTGGTAGGTGTGGGTGCGTCATGGATGGCCTTCACCTTGGATTCAATGGGATGGATGCCCGAGGCGTCAATCCTATAACCCAGAAAGTCCACCTGCCTAGTGGCGATGGCACACTTCTCCCTTTTGAGTTTGAGGCCATGCTGCCTGAACCTCTCTAGCACTGTCCTGACTCTCTGAATGAGCTGGGGCCGGTTTGTGGCTGAAACTAAAATGTCATCGAAGTAGGGGACCAGTCCTGGGAGACCCTGGAGAATCCTCTCCATGAGTGACTGAAAAATGCCTGGGGCTACGCTGACCCCAAATTGGAGGCGCTTACATTTGAACGCTCCCCTGTGTGTGACTATAGTTTGTAATTCCGCTGTCTGTTCATCGACAGGGAACTGTTGGTATGCCTGGGACATATCTAACTTAGCGAAAATGGTGCCGGGTTCGAAAGTATGTAAAAGATGCTGGATAATGGGCACAGGGTAGGCGCTGACCTGTAGATAGCGGTTGAGCGTGGTTTTGTAATCCGCACAAATTCTCAAACTGCCATCTTTTTTTAGTGGGGTGACTATGGGGGTCTCCCATTTCGCGAAATCAGTGGGTTCTAGCACCCCTTGTTTAAGTAGTTTGTCTAGTTCTGCGTCCAACTTTGGACGGATGGCAAAAGGCACCCTACGGGGTTTTAAACGAAGAGGGACTGCCTGGGGGTCTACTGAAAATGATATGGGGGTGCCCGAGTAGCAACCCAGCTCATTGCTGAATACATCGGAAAATTCTGAAAATAGGGTATCTACATCAGAAGTTGAGACAGCATGGACCCCGGTTACGCTAAGGCCGAGAGAAGGAAACCAATCAAGTCCCAACAGACTAGGGAAGGCACCGTTAACTACCACTAGGGGCAGGTGGCCCTTAAAGGTTTGGAATTGCACAAGGAACTTGCCTTTCCCGAGGACAGGAATGTTCTTTCCCTGGTAGTCTCGTAGCGTCAGGTGGCATCTTTGTAGCTGTTTCCTTGACAGCCTGGGCTGGAGTCTTTTCAGGGTATCCCAGGAGATGATTGAGAGCGCGGATCCCGTGTCCACCTCCATCCTGCAGGGCTTACCTTCTAGGAAGACAGAAATTTTAATTTTATCAGGGGTTAGGGAAGTATGGTTAGCGTGGTAGCAGGTATAGCAGTCCACCACTTGCCTTTGGGAGCTAGAAGGTGGTAGAGGTCTTTGAGGTAAGGTTCGCCCTGCTTGGCAGACTCTAGCGATGTGACCCTTCTTTTGGCAGTTCAGGCAGATGGCGTTTCTGAACCTGCAGGATGCCCTAGGGTGGGAGCCTCCACAGGTTAGGCACATGGGAGGTTGCTTGGGGGTGAAGTTGTTTCTCTGCCCCGCTCCTACCTGTGAAGGCTTCTGATGAATTAGGCGGTTAACGTCAGATGCGTCTGTGGGGTCATCTTCACTGATTACCTCTTCGGAATGGACAGTTTGCGTGCTGGGTTTGGGTTGACTTCCCTGGATTTCAGCTGCTGACTGAGCTGAGAGCTCAGCAGCCAGGGCCTCCTCCATAGCTATGGCTAGAGTCAGGTCTTTCTTCGCCAGCAAACGCCTTTGGAGTTTCAGATCTCTTACCCCACAGACGATCTGATCCAGCAGCATGTCTTCCAAATATTCTTTGAATCCGCAATGCAAGGCGGCTGTTCTCAGGGCGGCCATGTATTCGTTAATCGACTCCCCCTCTGTTTGCTTCCTGACCCTGAAGGCGTACCTTCTGGCTATTTGAGACGGTTTGGGTGAATAGTGATTTGAAAGTATTTCCTGTAGCTCGTCCCATGGGACGCTTCTGATGGCGCGGGGCGCGACTAGTGCTGTGGCTGTGTCGAAGACGGTGGCTCCGCAGTAACTCAGAAAATAGGACTTCTTCCTATGCTCCGCAGCGTTGGCTAGACCGATGGCGTCAAGAAAATGGCTGAATCGATTTCTGTAGGAGTCCCACGTCTCCTCGTTAGGTTTGAATGGAGGGAATGCTTGATTCGCGCTCATCGTGGAGAAGGAACAGGTTCGTCTGTTTCAAAATGTTATTCGAAATCGCGCTCTTAAAAGAACATGTGCCGGTTGTCTCTCTGGGCTGCTTAGCTCTTTTTGAAAAACGTGCTCTTGGTGAGCGTGGGTGGCCTCGGCTGCTGTGCCTGTGGCTCGTTTCAGCGAATCAGCTCTCACCGTATCAGGTTTGAATTTCGTGCTCTTTGCGAGCGTGGGGCGGCTGCGGTTACAGCGCCCTTGCTTTCTCTCTCTGTGACTACAGCTCTTTGTAAAAACGTGTCTGGCTAGCCTTCGACCATCCCATCCTCGTCGCCAGTGTTGTAGAGCGATGGTAAGGACGAGGCATGAGACCAGAGCGTACAAGTAACAGGCTTTATTGCTATGAATAAAGGGTTGTCGCGTCTGCTAGCTAACTCGCAGACCAGCGGGCGACAACGGGCTGGCTCTGCTCGACAGCCGGCTTACATAGCCGGCTGTCAAACGGAGCCAACCAATGGGAGCTGCTGATGCTCCCGCTCAAACAGTGGACCTGGTTGGGAGCTCCAACCAGTTCCACAGACATAACAGTTTTGTTTTTGTTTTTACTGACTACTATAACTAGTGACCCTTGAGTTCCAAGTTCTGATGTCTTACACAGATGAAAGTTGTGTGCAGAATGAATGGACTGAGAATGGCTGGCTATTTCCTATAGAGTTGCAGCCTTAATTTTTTTTTGAAAGGATTGGATACCTTCTGACTTCCTGCAATGGGCCCAAGTCTGAAATGAAAAGATTTCTTTATGTCCATAAAAAGAAATATCCCCCACAAAAAACAAATGGACAGCACGAAAACAGTGAGTAAAATGTATTTCCAGATTGCAAGGGTGGATGACATCACCACTGCTCAGATGGGACTCAGCTGGAGGCTCCTTTCAAGTCCCTATTAAATTGCTTAATGAGTGATACCCTTCTATCCAGTCATGGCCACCTGCTTTTGAACTTCTGGGTGGGCAGGAGCTGGAGCATGTGATGGGAGCTCACTCCATCCCTTAGCAGCAACCAGGTCTCGAACGGGAGCCTGCCGATTGTCAGCCCAATGTGCTAACCTCATAAGCCACACTACCCTGATGGTTACATTAGTCATTCTTATTGTTTTTTGAAGATAGGAAGATAAAATCTGATCATATTTCTCTTTTACATTGTATTGCATTTTTTTAAAAAATCAAGTATTAAACAAGGATCTGAACTCTGGTCTTTCACTGTCATCAGCATATCTACAGTGTTAATATTTCTTTCAGTAATTTAAATTATATTTTGATTATTTAGTCCATCTTTTCTTATTAAAATTTGCAAAATAAATATGTATTTAAAATTTTAATCCATTATTTTGTTTATAATTAATATTTTAATAAAGGGTAGTATACTACTCAAACAAAGACACAGACACAGAGAAAGATGTGCAAAAATATATTTGGAAAACAATTTTAATCTATTTTAGTTTGTGACAGAGGTTATTCAGGATAACCTTATACCACATTACAACTTACTTTTTTCATACGAGGAAGAAGTGGGAAGGTAATCTATTTCCTTGTGTTTTTTTTTAATACCATTGTTTTATTCAATTTTTAAATTGAGATTTTATTTTTGACCTTGCTAAAAGGGACAGCCTTCCAAAGTGAATTTAGGAAGACTTTATCACTACAGGAAAATGGGAATCATAAACCTGAAAGGTTACTATGTTGTAAAAACCCAG
The DNA here is from genome assembly GCF_049901715.1 of Pseudonaja textilis. Classification (NCBI taxonomy): domain Eukaryota; kingdom Metazoa; phylum Chordata; class Lepidosauria; order Squamata; family Elapidae; genus Pseudonaja; species Pseudonaja textilis. Next base: position 40,466,451 of record NC_141994.1, on the reverse strand, counting down.
GGAGCTGAAAGGAGAAATTGGTGACTCATATTGCAACTGCCTTGATGCACTAGAAAACCTTATCTCTCCATTGTTGTCAATAAAATGTCATTGGGCTACTATAAATAAATGCAAATTCAGTAACTAGAAAGCTTAAACACAGTATATGAAGCTATAAGCTTTCTCACTTCTACATGCAACAACATCTTTGTTGTTCTGTCTTACATATTGCTTTGTCTTACATATTGGCAAAAATAATAATAATCAGAAAATAAAATACAGGTTGAATAGTCAAGACCTTGTTGATGATCCAAACTCTGTCAAGGATCTTGGAGTACTCATTTCTAATGATGTAAGTGCTAGAGGCCACTGTAACTACATAGCCAAAAAGGCGTTAAGAGTTGTTAACCTAATCTTATGTAGCTTTTTCTCTGTTAATATTACACTACTAACTAGAGCATACAAAACATTTGCTAGACCAATACTCGAATACAACTCATCAGTCTGGAACCCACATTACGTATCTGATATTAACACAGTTGAGAAAGTCCAGAAATATTTCACAAGAAGAGTTCTCCACTCCTCTACTTGTTGTAGAATACCTTATGCCACCAGACTTGAAATTCTAGACCTAGAACTATGCTGCCTTCAGTCTGATCTAAGTATGGTATATAAAATCATACATTGCAATGTCCTACCTGTCAATGAATACTTCAGCTTCAACCATAACAATACAAGAGCAAACAATAGATACAAACTCAAGGTTAATCGCACCAAACTGGATTGCAGGAAATACCACTTCAGCAACAGAGTGGTCAATGTCTGGAATACTCTACCTGACTCTGTGGTTTCTTCCCCAAACCCCCAAAACTTTAACCTTAGACTGTCTACTATTGACCTCACCCCTTTCCTAAGAGGTCTGTAGGGGGCATGCATAAGTGCACCAACGTGCTTACTCTCCCTGTTCTATTGTTTCTGTCTTTCTTTTTCTTATATATATCCATGTATTCATAACTATGTTTTTGCTTATACCTATTTGTTATGTCTCCTCCTGGAAATTCAAACGAACAAACTCAAAGCAGCCGTTTCACAATCAAATCAAACTGAAGGAAAATAACAAGATAACGGCTGGCAAAAAACTGTTAGGACTCCCATTCAAAATTCAAACAAACAGAGATCTCTTTGCAGTAACGTCCTCATTCAAAATAGACATTGCCTTTTGTTTCTGGCAAAAGGCACCAGCTCAGCTGTGTCCTTTTATACCCATTAAGGCAATGTGCTAATTAACTGGCTTGCCCTTCAGATTAACGTTTCCTGGTTCTGACGTCAATCCACGATTTAACAGTCATCAGATTCAAAACTCCTAACAGGTCCCGATCCTTCCAATCACAACACTATCCCCCACCGCAGGGCCCTTCCCCCAAGTCTGATGATTAACTTGACGATGTTTCATTGACAACCCCACTCTGTCTCCCACAGCCAATGGAGGCATAGCTCGTTCCAATTGTCTCAGGTGGTCTACACATTGGAGACTTGGAAAAGAAATACTGTTCTGCGACCAAGCCACCAACGGATTGTGCAACCGCAACCAGGACATTCCGAGCACCAAAGGGAGATGAAGGTTCGAGGTGATGTAAAAACTTATCGCCTCCTCATGATCCCCAATGATCATACGCACTGGCTGCGTGGCGAAACGAATGGGCCCAGACTTGAGCTCACGCCCATCCACGGTTTCCACCTTAATGGGTGGATGTACAGCAACCAATGGGATCCCAAAGTGCGTAGCAAAAGCTCGGTCCATAAAGCTGGTTGTAGCCCCTGAGTCCACCAACGCAACAGCAGGAATTCCCTCCTTCTGTGACTGTAGAAAAATTCGAGTGTCCAAAAGTAAATGCCGAGGAGGGCCAGGATTTACTTCAGCAATTTGAGGTGGGGATGTGAAATGTGTCCGACCTAGGGTTTCCTTGAGATCAGGTCTACCCTGTTTTCTTGACGAGACAAGAGTGGTTTCAGGTACGGATCTGCGGGTCCCTCTCCGTTTGCAGGAATTAACAAAATGTCCCAGACCCCCGCAATAAAGGCACAAGCCTTCCTGGAACCTTCTTGATCGTTCTCGTGCCGTTAAGTGAGGGCGGAGTGCGCCTAACTCCATCGGCTCCTCAACATTAACCGTGGGTTGGAAAACTCTCGGTGGCGTGGGATGTGCATGAGAAAATGAAGATGATTCCATACCGAGCCGTTTGCGTCCACGTTGCTGTAAACGAGCTTCAATTCGTAAGCACTGAACTATCAATGCATCCAAAGTTAAAGCCCTCTCTGCATGGACCAGCTCATCTTTGATGGCATCAGACAAACCTTCCTGGAATGCAGCCATATGAGCCGTTCATTCCAATTGGAGTCCAAACACAGCAAACAAAATTCTGCAACGCAATCTTGGAGGAACGTTTCCCTGATTTATATCCCACAAACGTCTGTCCACAGTTTGTATCTTAATTGGGTTCTCAAACATCACTTTCATTTGCTGAAGAAAACCCTGGAAATCATTCAACAACGGGCTATCTTGAACTAACAAAGGAGTAGCCCAATTAGCAGCCTGCCCAGATAAAAGGCTAAGAATGAATCCTGTCTTGGCCCGATCATTTGGAAAGTTTTCAGGCCTCAAGGACATAAATAATTGACACTGCCCCAGAAATGCCGGAAACATGTCCATCTGCCCAGAAAATTTCTCCGGCATGGATACTGGGCTTTTCCTCACAGGAGGGGCAGGGGGAACAGCAGCAGGGCTTGGTAAGCTGGAAACATAATTCAGCAATTGTGTTACCTGATTCTGAAGCATCACATTGCTTTGCAGTAGCTGATTTATTTGCTGTTGCTGCTGCTCGACCAAACGCTGCAGTTGATTTAAATCCATCTTGCTTGAAAGATGGTTTGTTTAGGCCAGAAACAATAATGTTATGTCTCCTCCTGGAAATTCAAATGAACAAACTCAAAGCAGCCGTTTCACAATCAAATCAAACTGAAGGAAAATAACAAGATAACGGCTGGCAAAAAACTGTTAGGACTCCCATTCAAAATTCAAACAAACAGAGATCTCTTTGCAGTAATGTCCTCATTCAAAATAGACATTTTGTTTCTGGCAAAAGGCACCAGCTCAGCTGTGTCCTTTTATACCCATTAAGGCAACGTGCTAATTAACTGGCTTGCCCTTCAGATTAACGTTTCCTGGTTCTGACGTCAATCCACGATTTAACAGTCATCAGATTCAAAACTCCTAACAGGTCCCGATCCTTCCAATCACAACACCTATTATACCTATTGTCTTGCAATTGACAAACCAAATAAATAAATAAATAAATCTTGTACAGTCAGAATCCTAGTTCTCTCCAAAACTTTTCTCTTGTAAGCATTTGCACCAAACATATGGCTTCCTGCAAGGAAGAGATATCCTTTTATAGTTGTTGGGTTTGGTCTTAACAAGGGCATTAACATGGAGTCCCTTCTGTATTATACTCTAAAAAAGGATGGCCTGAAGCCTCCTTTTTAAATAATAAATCTCACCATTAAATTTCATCTTTTCAGTGAAAGGACAATGGTCTCTTGCTGTCTATTTTTTCTTAGTGTCAGAGGGCAGGTAAAGTAGCAGCCTTTAGGTGCAAATGAAGAAACGGGTCTCCTTATGAGGTCAGTTGGATTGTATTTTAGAGCTAAAAGAGCTAAAAATATAGATAATACTGTACATGATTCACTCAACAAAAAGAACATTTGCAGGCTTAGGACATGATCTGGCCCTAAGCCACCTTTTTGCCGTGAAGGAGCCCTCCTGTCTCTGTTAAAAATTGACAACAGTTTCACACTGTCTTTGGTCAGGACACACCCAAAAATAATTAAAGAGACATAACATAAAGGCAAAAAAACCCCAACCCAATTAAAAATCTCCCTATAAAACAAGGAAAAATGGGGGAATTGGCACAGCTGACATGTAAAATAGCCCTTTATGCTTTATAGTCATTGTCTGCTTGCAGTGACTCTCTTTTTCTAATCAACATTTTGATAATAGCTCTTGACCATTAAAGATTATCTGTTCCACCATTTTCTTCTGTTCTGCCTGCTTGTGGATTTGCATTTGAGTTGAAGTTTAAACAGGGGAATTAAACAAATAACCTAAACAATGAGGCTTTCGTTTACTGGTTTTTTGATAGCATAAGGTGACCAAGGCCAACATAGAGTTTGCTCAGGTAGATATTTCTTGAGATGAATATCTGATAAATGAAATACTCAGACTATTTTGGGAGAGATTATATTATGTACATTTAACTTATTAAGATATGCTGTATTTTCTTTTAATTCAATAATATCCATGTGCCAGTGGGTCTCAAATGCATTGTATTTGTAAATTTGTAAAATGCATCTGTTTGCATTGGTAGGTAAGGAAAGAAAAGAAAGGACATAAGGCATAAAGGGGTCTTTATAATCTAATAGTCTGGCAGTCTCATTATTAAGGTGCTTCATCAAAGCTTATGTGACAGTGTGTAGCATTTGGAAACTATTATCTGAGGTATGTCATATATAATCCCATGTATTTATAAATATTACATTAACATTTCATTAAACTCTTAGAAAAGCATGTGAATTGGATTTATTTATTTTACACATTCATCATTTTAATGACACAGCCAACAAAAATATTTTTATATAGTTAAGCTATAAACATTATAGTATTATGGCCTGTAAAAAATAAAAATTTGAGTTCTGAAGTAAGTTATATTTTTCTCAATTTGTGGTTGAATTGAATCCATTGACATCTGAATTTGTTTACATAATTAATTGTGGAACACACTAAAGCAGGCCACACACTTATTACTCTTCCTTACTGTCACATCTTCCTTCCTTTCCTATTTTTAAATTCAATGCTGACCATAGTATCTAGAGGTAAACAGTCAACATTTGTGGACAGGTGGATTTATTTGGAATTGCAAGGAGTTGTTGCCATAGAGGAAAATTGCCTATTCATCAGATGGTTGTTTGGACGATATAATTGGTGAGCTACCCATCACTCACCTCTCACCTGTTTTCTATGCCTCCAGGATATAATTCTAAAAATGCTGGCAGCCTATGGATACCATGGAGCCAAGCTGGCATCCACAGTCCTATAAATGTTCCATATAATGTTAGTTGCATAAAAGACATAGATAGTGACAAAACCAGACTTTTACTGTAAACCTTACTTTCTCCCCCATTACTCTCAAGTGCGTGGCATAACTTTGCTACATAGGGATGTCCTAGAATTCTTTGGCTTCTCTATCATGAGTCAGCAGCTTCACTGAACAATGGAGGCGGAATTCAGCAGATTGCTCTTTAGGGGTTCTTCACCACATATAAACATTTCAGAAATAGAGATTGTATGCATAATGCCAAATCCAAAATGTAAAATGGGTAAAAGGAAGGTTCATGATGTTAAAAAATGAACATTTCTATTTTTTTCCCCTAAATGTCGGTTTGCAGTAAAATCAGAAAAGAAAATGTTACCAACTCACTGTGAAATTGAAAATGACAGTAATTAGTATTTGACTCTGTTTTCTATCCTACTTGTGAGGTGCATTGTTTAAGCTGAACTGCTGATTATAGCATCAGAACAATGGCTTTTCCAGTTCTGAAAATAGATGTATTTAGATAAAAATGGCAGATTGCCAGGAACACCCTGTTTGCATATACTTTGTTCAGTTGGGAATCTGGATTCCTAGCCAAAATAAAGCAATCACACCAAAACCAACCTATTTGAGTCTTCAGTTAGTGTTTTTCTTATTTCTCCTTAAAAATTTCCTCCACCTATTTTTTCATTATAGCTTTATTTTACTTGATGTTAGGAGTGGGCAATAAAAAAGAAATATCGAAATGTAGTATCAATAAATCCAATAAAATATTATTATGGTTAAATGTGAACTTTGTGCCATTCCCACTTATGACAAATGAACCATATTTACAAAGTTATCTTTCATCCCACTGTACATACAAGCATGACATTTGTGTGTACAGTATATTGGACCGAAATTAGCATTCCTTGAGATTAGATTAAAATTGTCGATAATTGTATAATGTTTGTGGTGATGTGAAATTTATTTGGCACAAAGATTGCTGTCTGAGAACTTTGATAAATTATTTCAGTAATCTTTATGGTTTTGTAGTGTCATCAATCGCTTTTGATATTTTATTTTATAACTCAGAGCAGTTGTACAAAGCAGGACAGGAATGCTTTATGAGTTAATACCTGCCTTCTATTTTCCCATGAGCAACAATTCTGTGATCTAGATTGAACTGAGAGAAAGTGATTGATCAAAATCACCCAGCTAACTTCGAAGCTTAAAGAAGGCTTAGAACCTACGTTTTTCAACCGTAGTACCATAACCACTTCACTTGCCTGTTTTTAGATTTGTAAGTGAGGTCCATCTGATAAAACTTCTACTTTCAAAGTCTAATTTATCAAGCAGGTGAGAGAAGGTTTGTCTAGGAATGGTGTTCAGCCTTACTTTCTTTCAAAGAGCAATAAAACACATATCTTTTTCTAGGGCTCTATTTTTAAATAGTTGCTAATTTCAGCATTGAATTGTAATCTTTGTCTTATATGTTTATATTTTGCATTACGCATTTGTCAGCACTGAGTATTTCAATATGTTTTTTAGGACCAAAATTATAAATAATAAGGCAAAAGAAAATTATATTTCAATTCATCTTGAAAATATTGATGTGATAGTTTCCAAGAAGAACTTAAAGAAAGGAGAAAATCTTGAAGTTGAATATGAGTTTATCAGATCACTCACTCTAATAATCATTTTAGAATCCTTAAAGACAGTTAATTGAAAATGTTAGTGTCTAACCACTGGTATTTAGAAAATAATTTCTTTCAGAAATTTAGAGCAGACTAATTATACCATATGCTCTTTCTGAATCACAAACAGAAGTTAGTAAAAGTTCTGCTTGTTCTTAACTCAAAACTTTTTTAAAAAATGGCAGCACCCAAGCTGTTTGTGTTCTACTTCTGCACAGCCTTTTCCACATAACAGTATCTAAGCCATACTGGTCAAGCTAAATGTTTTTCTTCTCTTAATTGCCAAATTGCTGTCCAATTATGTTGCACTGATCATGCTATCTTGGCATTCTAAAAGTTGTAGGGTCAACACTTCTGGTAGAACCAGTTTTGGAAAATCTAGTTCATTCAATTTTTCAATTCTTTTTCCTGTTTTCACCATCATGGGCTGTTGTACATAGTTCTACAAATGATTAATGGATAGTCTATCTATGTTTATTCAGTGGGGCTTACCTCCAGATAAATATGAACCAGCTAGGAATCTGAAATGATCTTTCTTTGTAACAAGGTCTTATTTCAGACTTTGTTTTGGCCACTGCTTACTGAGGAAGGGAACAGTCATGGGGTTGATACCTTATAATATTCTTCTTGTGTGCAGTATGTGCACTTATAATAAGGTCATAATTTTGTAGGGAAACTGTCGCAGGATGAAGTAAGGCATATTTTAATGTACTCTTTAGGAAAATAAAATGATATTTTATCATTATAGTTAAAAGTGTGAAAACAATGATATAATTAGATCAGGAATAAGCATCCTGCATCCCTAGAGAGATATGCCTCAATTCCTTTTATTATAGCCCAATGAGCCTATCTTTATCATGTTTGTCAAGAATTCCTTGCCATTCTTAGATGGGAAACACATAATAAATGTTTTATAGTAAATGGTATCACAATTGTTAAAAATCCAAGAAACACTTTAAAATACCTAAATCCTATAGCATTTACCACCTATAATCCTATCAAATTTTGATTTGATTATATTATTTTATTTTATTATTTTATTTATCTTGTAACAAGAGATTCTGGGTGGCTTCCAGCATTAAATCCTAACAAATAAATATCTTTAAAAGAATAAAATATAACTGACACAGTCTCACATTCTTTGCAGAGCTCTTGATGGTTAAAGTGGCTCTTGCCATGCCTTGCTGTAGATGGGCACAATGAAAATCTTGAAGATACATTCTAATTTTATGTGACAGACTCAGGTAGCCAACTAAAGATAGATAGATCTGTAAGTTAATCTGTGATTCTGTGAGCAACTCAATCTGCTTGCCTGCTTTGCCTGCTTTGCCTGCTTTTGGGTAAAAGTTGCTCTTTTTAAATAAAAAAATCAATATTTACATAAATATTTATAATATTTACATACAAGCCATGCCCACCCACTCACATGACCACCAAGCCACACCTACAAATTAGGCCACACTCACAGAACTGGTTGTTAAGAAATTTGAATCCCACCCCTGGACTACAGTACCTTGCTGTAGGGCCTATGATTTTCTTGCTTAGCTTGCTTGCTCCTGAGACATTTAGCTGAAGTTCTTATGAAATTGCATAATATTTTGCACAATGCTATGATTAAGTTATTTAAACCTATATGTTCTTAACTTATATCTTTAACTTTCTTTGCAGAATGGAAGAGGTGGGAGTAATTTTGCAGCTTATTCTAGGTCTTATAGATATAAATCTGCGTATTTCTCTCTATGCTACATTAAATCTTGTACAGATATTTATGTTTGGCTGAGTGCTCTGGGAAATGAACACTACATTTTCATGTGAAGGAAGAAGTATAATTATGCTGTATCACAAAACTACATCCTTCAGGATTCAGCATTTTAAACTGCTTGCATCTTATAATTATCACCACCGCCAGAGCTTGCCTGTTCTGCATAATTAGTGTCTAACGTTTAAAACCTCTAAAATTATTTTCAAGAGATGTTCTTTGTGTTTCTCTGTCTCCCCCCTCCCTTTTGCTTTGTTAACATTTGGGATGAAACATTTCCTCCAGCTTTTAAATTATGTAGGGATGTCAACAGAACACAATATTCCTCTTTTTTTTAAACCTATGATGTAAACAGTGACTGCTAATAAGAGAAAGATGCAGCCTTTATTCATGTTCAATTCATTTTCAATTTCTAGCCTGGATATAGATATATGTATTTTACTTGCTAAAATTAGAATGATATTGTATGCTAACAGAATATGCTAAAGAGCATGTAAACATAGTTAACTCCTTCAAGTAGATTATTAATTCTTCAAGTATAATTTCAGTGCAGGGTCTGGTAACATGAATGAACCCTAAACAGGTAAAATAACAAATATTCAAGATTAAGACTATTGTTTGTAAAGTGATAATAGCAAAAAATCCAGGAACATACATTTTAGGAATCAAAAGTGAGAAAGGACTGGACATTGGAATACATGCAACTACATCTAACAGTCTTATTATTGCATGTAGTAGTCCTACCAGAGACCCAGTCATTTTATTGCCTGAAGGTGAAAAGGGTTAGGGTAAAGATTAACATCAGCATTAATATTAGCATTAGAATCTAAATTAGAACACAGCTCAGTTCTTATTAACTGTATCCACAGCCTCCTTGGCCGTATTATAAAAATCTTTTGCATTACATGTTCTGAAGCATTTTTTTCAACTTTCCAATCAAGTCAGCAGCCCTGGAATTCCTAAGTGTTCTTGTGTTCAAATACTAGAGATTCCTATCTCTGCTTACTAGTACTGGTGTCTTGATTAAGCAAAACTGGATATATGTTGTTCCCTGCTAAAGCTAAAATAAAATGGCACCTACCTCACAAAATGAAATTGCCGAGTACACCAAGCCAACTGCATTGTTTAGGCAAAACATTAGGAACATAGACACTTCTTTCTTTTCCTGGAAATAAAATTTCATTGAACTATTTTCTTTAGAGGGTTAGAGGTAGTTCTCAACTTATGACCATAATTGAGCACATTTCTGTTGTTAAACGAGACATTTGTTAAGTGAATTTTGCCCCATTTTATGACCTTTCTTGCCAGAGTTGTTTAAATGAATCACCACAGTTGATAAGTTAGTAACACGGTTGTTAGGTGAATCTGCTTCCCCATTGATTTTCTTTGTCAAAAGGTTGCAAAAGTTGGTCATGTGACCTTGGGACAAAGCAAAGGTCATAAGTATGAGTCAGTTGCCAAGCATCTGAATTTTGATCACCTGATCATGGGGATACTGCAAAGGTTGTAAGTGTGAAAAATGGCCACAAATCACTTTTTTCAGTGCTGTTCTAACTTTGAAAGGTCACTAAATGAACTGTTTTAAGTCCAGCACTATCTGTACTTCTGATTCAGATATTGGTCCATGGTTTTTCTTTGATTAAACTAGAAAGGAGAAGCAGTTCTTCCCTATGCTGAGTTTGACAAAACTGTTACATATAATTTCACCTTATTTTACTTATATCAAAACACACAGCAAGTCTGAATTGAGGAACATGATGTATTATTGTGAAAATTTGGACACCAAGCCACTGATCTATTATGCATTTTTTGTTGCATGACATATAAATTGTATTCAGAAGCACAAATAAAACAGATGGCACAAAATAGGGAACATTTTAAAAGTTTCTTATATTCTTTAATACTTATCAATCAATGAATTTATATTCACACAATTACACTTAGTCTAAAGTGAGTATGAGACAAGGCATAGAAATTAAGTTTGTGCATAACCTACAAATGAGTCATCTCTCACACTTGTTTATGAGGCTGGAGGTTCGTTACCTTCTAGAATCATTTTTTGAAGTTGCCTCCCTTTGTGAATATGACAATATTTATGCTCTGTCAAGCAAACCAAATTATGTTTGTTGGTGGGATTGCTGAACTATTTAGTATATTTCCAGGAAGTTGTTATAGTATTTATTTCACTATCCTTGCGTAGCATCTCTTTTTATCTTAGTTAATTTGAGCTTACTGTCTTTTTCTTGTTAAAAATCCTTACTTTTTGATGAGAATACTCTTTGTCATTGTTTTGTCACAGTAACACAAGCTACAACTGCTGAATGTGCTGAGAAAATATATTGTTGACATTTCTTCCAATTACTTTTCTAGTTTTGTTGACGATATTTGTCTGGCCATGATCATCTTGCCCTATCTCTGTCCATCCATTAACTTAGTTCTGCTGTTGTGCACATCTGTTGTTTTTGTATATTTTTATCTTTTTTTTTAGTCTTGCTCCTTTTAATCATTCTATTTACTCTCTATTTACATGCTTAAATGGCTCTTTACAAATCAATGTTTTTTACTTTATCCAATTTCAATATATATAATGTCTTAATTATATATAATTATATAATATAATTATATAATATAATTATATATAATTATATATAATGTTCTACTGTTTCTTTTTATTTTTCTTATATGTATCCATTTCATGTAATCATAACTATGTTTATACTTATAACTGTTATCTTATAATCGCTTGACAAAATAAAATAAATAAATATAATTCTGCTGTATATGATGATTATATAAGATTATTCCATGGATTCATAGAGCTACCCAATTCAACACTGTGACTCTGGACAGTGTATAACAAAAATAAACAATAACAAAGAAAAATAACCATACAATGGTATGTCTCTAATAATGTTAGCAAGAAATATATTGCTTAAGAAACTGTGTTAATCCTTTGAGATACATCAAACTTCTCAAGAATTACTAAAACTCAATTGTAATAAATAAATTATAATAACAGAATCTTTACAGCCTGATAAACTTTCTTAGGCATGAGGCAGAGTTTTATAGGAGGATTGAGTTTTTTCTTCAGTCCTTCTTGTTTTTCCATTGGAAGAAAAATCTGGTCCAGTTCCAAGCCAGGAGAAAGGTGCTGGAAATAAAATGGAGGCTGATTGGAAAGAAGGACTTTGTTTATTGATGAACAGAACCAACAACAGCATGCAGTTCTGGGACAGCTGACAAATTGGCTTGATGAGTGCAAGGATTTTTATACATTTTACGGTATTTTGTAATTTTGAGGGTTGCTTTGAGTGCTTTTATTATTTGATTGGTGGTGGTGGGGGGTTAATCCTATTGTGTCCTAAAGATCATGTCCTGTTCTTCTTAATCTCATCAACTGGAGCTGAAGATATTTTGTGTATGAATAGATTGGCCTGGATTTCTTAATGGGCACAAAATATCCATCTCTAAAGATTTCAGGCATCTACTGGAGGCTGTTGGGACTGCTTTCTGCCTTTGTTAAGATTTTTCTCCATTTTTCCTTTGGGGAAATATAATATTCCGCCTCTTTAAATATTCCCCAAATTTTTCCATTCTTGGGTGGGTGGGTGGGTGGCTTCCCACATAGGTTTAGATGCATTTTTATAATAGCTGCTGTTGACTTTCTTCAAGACTATCTCCATATTCCTCTAAATTAACAAGGAAATTGTAATGATCCCATAAAATATTTTCTGCACTCCATCTATTTAGCAAAGGTGCAGAAGTGTTATATGCTTTATTTACCTAGTGATTGTAATGGATAATTTATAGGCAAAGACATCTGCAATAATGGACAGCAACATCAAAATGGCAACATTAGAACTCCATTCCCTCCCCCATATGTAGTCCCCTGGACCTCATTTAAAAAGCACTTTGTCTCTAATAATCTCCATATGTACAAAAACTCATTTGTGGCATGATAATGATATGAACGTCTCAGTTTATCTCAGTAAAACACTATGAAGAAAGTAGGCACAAATATGAGAACTTGAGATTTAAGAAAGTTTAAGAAATATATAAAAATATAGTTATCATATCAAGCCAATTAATTTGGGAGGAAAACTAGGAATTCTGACCGTTGAATAAATGCATATTTGAATGAGGGGATTTAAGACTGGAAAAACATAATATGGACATCAAGAACTGAAATGAAGAATGAAAGGGACTTCTATGTATGTTACTCAATGGCTACTCAAAGATAAATTGAAATAGTATATAACACAAGATATAGAAAGAGGTAAGGTTTAGCAGATTTTAAAAGTAGATGCTATCTTCAAGGATTTCTGTTTTCATGACTTTCAAAGCTGATGAAGTAGGTGAATAGAAGGCACCACAGCATCTCCAAAATGGTGATCAGTCAGAGGTGAAAACTGGTTTCATACAAGCAAATAAAGAAAGGAAAGGAAAGGGCAAATGACAAAAGGCCAGACCAGGCCAGGCCAATGGATTGCATCTTTTTTCCACAGGAAAGAATGGCAGAGAATAAGAGGAACATCAAGGAACAGATAGCCTTAATGCTATCTACAGTGCCATCTACTGTGTTTTCATGAATAATATCAATCACCTTATTTAAAAAACACAACAATAATCTGCGTCACGGAGTACTGTACAGTAGATACTTGTTTTACCTTACTACGTGTAAGAAAATTACGGTTGTGATAGCTTTTTAAGTGGTAGACTTTCTAGATTCTCCTGGCTTAAATGTTGGTATGAAGAGGGCAACTTTCAATTTCTTTATAAACTATAAGTATACTGAGACTTTAGCAAGAACATATTACATTGAAGCAGCTGCAGGAACACAATGTTCTCTGGCATTTCCTGTTGCTGCAGCTGTAGATCCATCATTTATTGATAATAGTAAATGATGTTAAAATGTGACAATACCTGTTAACAAAATTAAAACAATGAATACATATATTTAGTCAGCACATGATGTTAAGGATTGCAATTCATTAGAAATCCTATGGATTCATCATGAACACTCATAAAATAGTTTATTCAATGAAGGATATGCAGTGCTTAGATTCAAAGACAAAAAAGTATATCTAGATTTTGTTTTTAAAAAAATCAACTTCATTTGTTCCAGTGGAGATTAAAAAGCTCATATAAATAAGGAAGTAGTTTTTCAAAAGTTGAAAGCGATCTTCCCTCATCCCATCATAGTGCACTGATTTCAGTTCTAGATACTCTATTTTAAAGTAGAATAGGAAACGTGAACAGGAAAATGTATTATTTATATACCATTATCATGCAATTTAGCTCTTAATAGTTTTTTTGTGTCTTCTTTTTCAGTTTAGCCCTTGCTTTGCATACATTTATACTTTACCATAGTGTCTTTTTAATTATTAGATGTTTTAGTTATGCATTTCATTTCTAGTCATTTCATTGCTGATCTTTTTCCCATTTACATACTAAGAATAATGTTTTGCGCAACTGATTGTATTCTAGTCCAGGAAAATGGATAATAATAAATAACAATAAATGTGCTGTTATTTCAAGTACCAAAAGGACTTTTCCCTTTTTTACCTGCTGTAAACTAACAAATTGCCTTATTTACAAAAGATTTAAGGAAGTTACCTTTAACTTCAGAAAGCTGCAAACTTTTCCTCCCCCCACCCCTTTTCTTTTCCCAATTCTGTCTTGATTCGAAATAAAAATAACCAACACATTTTAGATTAGTCAGCATAGCTACAGGTAGTCCTCGACCACAATTGAGCCCAAAATTTAGGTTGCTAAATGAGAAATTTGTTTAATGAATTTTGCCCCATTTTACGACTTTTCTTGCCAAATTTGTTAAGTGAATCATGGCAGTTGTTAAATTAGTAACACGATTGTTAAGTGAATTTGGTTTCTCCACTGACTTTGCTTGTTAGAGGTCACAAAAGGAGATCATGTGACCCTGGGACACTGCAACTGTCCTAAATATGAGTCGATTATCAAGCATCTGAATGTAAATCATGTGACCATAAGGATGCTACAACAGTCATAAGTGTGAAGAATGGTCATAAGTCATTTTTTTCACTGCTGTTTTAACTTCAAATGGTCACTAAGTAAACTGTTGTAAATCAAGGAATAACTGTATATTTATTACCCAGTAATTAACTTGGTTATGCTAAATGTTTTGGGTCAGCTCAGAACCATCACAGAACTAAAACTGTAATGCATACTAATATATCTATGTATCTCCTCATGAATGGGGAAAATGACCTATTAGTGCTTTACAAACTATTCTTTCTTATTCTTATAATTCATATAAGCCCAGAATTGATATCACTACTTCTGAAAAAACTGCTTGGAAGAGTAAAGGTTACTGAAAGTAGATGTTCAAAAGTACAGTTAAATATACAAAGGTTATAGTCACTTAGAGATTATATATAAAAGAAGAATATTGTTACTCACTCACAGCAACAGAAAAAAATAATTGAAAATAATTCAACATGTATCTGCATAACCAGGTGATGTTCAGTTCAACTCTTTGAAATCAAAGTGATCTTTAACCAATTTAACAATGTGTTCATTATAAAAGATTTTCCTCTGTAGTGCTAATCATTTCTCATTATTGGAAATAGAACAAATCCCTTTATCAATAAGTTTTATGTGCAGCTTTGTCTATTGTGTCTAGCTGCCTTTTAAAAATGTCAACTAAGTAACTGCCATATAAATATGTTAGAATATGTATTAACACGAATATGTATTTCACTTCATGAAGAACTTGCAATTAAGAAGCTTCAGTGTGGCAAATCTAAAGGCTAAACTGAATATTACAGAGGGTTCAGTTTAATTTTCTCTTGACATTTTTTAAAATGAAAAGCAGCTGCTGGAGAATGCAGTTTGGAGCAAAAGAAATAAAGATGCAAAGAGGTATTAATTCTTTCCCTCTAACATAGGGCCGTCAAACTCCTGGCCCGCAGGCCAAATGTGTCGTGGTGCTGGCCATGCCATGCTCGGTTTAGTGAAGGGGAAAAAAGTCCCGATATGTCACGTGTTGACACCGCGATGCAATGAGCTTGACACCCCTGATCTAACGCCTAGTTCTGCCTCACATTTAACGTCCTATCTAGCTTATCTAGTTTATGCTGTAATCCAGGGGTGTCAAACTCAATTTCATTGAGGGCCACATCAAGGTTGGGTTTGACCTCGAGGGGCTGGAGTGGGCATTGCCAGGGTGGGCATGGCCAGTATGATATCACTTGTATTGGAGAGCACTTGTGGTGGCCTGCATTCTCTGCCAGAGAAAATGGGCTCCCAAGCTCCGTTTTCAGCTGTGACGGCCTCCTGCAACCCTCTGCCAGCAAAAATTGGAGCTTGGGGTGGCCACATGCGGCCTTTGCAAGCTCCCTTTTCAGCTGAGAAAGCATCCTGCAGCCCTCTGCCAGTGAAAATAGAGCTCAGGAGGGCCACGTGTTATGTCTCACCTATATTCATAGATGAGAAGACAAGGTTTCAGAATTCAAAATATTCAAACAAGAACAAAACCAGATTCAAAAGGGTTAATAGCACTGTTTCCCAGTCCTTGGCAGACTTCCCAGAATCTGTCAGGCTATTCAGAATTGTCCATAAATCACAAAGGCCACTTCAAATGTATTCTTTCGACTCATCAAACACTTTGCTTCCAAGCAAAGTTTGAGAGTCAGCATGCCTCCTTAAATCACCTGGATGGGCGTGTCAGTCTCTCCAATCAATGTCTGGCCTGACGCCTCCCTTCAGATTGACGTTTCCTGGTTCTCCTAGTTCTGGCATCAATCCAAGATCTGTCAGTTTCCTCGCTGGAAACTTCTGTCTCATTTTGTGGATTATTTGCTGGCATGAACGAAGTCGAAGCTTCTGGGGAGGATTGTCTCTGCAACAATCTCTCATCCTCCTGGCTCACATCTGTGTCCTCTGATAATTCAGACTCCACATTCACAGCAGGCTCCAACCTTCCATCTTCAGAGTCATCAGAGTCAAAACTCCCAGCAGGATCGATCCTTCCAGTCACAACACCTCTGCCAGTGAAAATAGAGCTCAGGAGGGCCACGTGCAACCCTCATGAGCTCCATTTTTGCTGGCAGAGGCACCACGGGCAGGTCCTTTGCTAATTCTGGGGCAGCTCTGTGGGCCAGGTCTAAGCACCCCATGGGTCAGTTCTGGCCCACGGGGCCTTGAGTTTGACACCACTGCTCTAATCAGAAATTATCTATAGAATTCAGGCCAAAATAAAAGAGAAAATGTAGTCGAAAGAAAAAAGAGAAAAATCAGTCTTATATCGCTTCACTAAGCTTGCACATCCTTAGTTGCAAACTGTGTTGATTGATCTAATCAGTGGTTTCCTAATACTAGCAGACTTTTTTCTCTCAAGCTTCTCCTAAACAAGGAACAGTTGTGGTGGTTGTAGTAGTGGAATCTATTGAGCCTGCTCAGTATGTTAGTAGACAGTTCCCATTAATCCCTATGTGGAGAAATCTTGGGGGAAAAGACTGAATTGCTGAACGTTACTTTGGACTTAATTCAATATAGCTGTCAGGTTTGGGTTAATAATTACAAAGGATTTGATGACTATAAAAACAATCAAATTTGTCAAGGAAATCAGAGAAACTTACATTTGGATCTCATTCAAGTCACATAATGCATTGGAACAGTTGCATGCAAATGTGTTGTACAATAACTGGAAACAAAAGAGTATGCTTAGTAATTGTGTGAAGATTTCCATTTATAATGAAAAATGAACAAACTTTTCATATTCCAGAAAGCTATTTGTTATCACTTTTTCAGTGACTGTGGACTTTGAATCATTCATTATAAAACTGTTTTTATAGAGGATTGCTTCAAAATTTTGGCTCACAAAAAGTGACAGTTCCATATAAGCTTTCCCTGAAGCCTCCAATATCACCTGTTTTACTATTCCAGATAGTTCCCTAAGTACTCTAGAGCAGTGGTCACCAACCAGTGGGCCGTGAGAAAATTTTGGTGGGCCACAGAGAAATCTCACCTCAGAGCACACCTCCAAAGCAATTAATCCAGGCTGCGCAGAAACACAAGTCTGTGCTGCCCACATGGCCCGCATGAACCCTCCCTGCCCACTTACTCCTTACCTGGTAAACTTGCCTGCTAAATTTCTATTTTTCCCTTTTCCAACCATCATCTGTTCTGCTGCGCTGGGAGATTTAGATTAGCTAGGAAGCAGGAAATGGTTGGATTTCTTGCTTTCTAGCTAGTCTTTAGATCTTCAGCTCTGGTTTTAAACACAGCTGAACCTCCCTTAGGACTGAAGTTTTGCTTGCAAGCAAATTCAGTGCAGACTCACAGCAAGCAGATTTGAGAGACTGAGCTAGCCAATGGCAGATAGATCATTGAATGATTGTGGGAGCAACTCAATCTGCCTGCCTGCTTTGCCTGATTTTGGGTAAAAGTTGCTCTTTTTTAAATAAAAAATTCAATATTTACATGCATGGTGTGTTGTGAGTTAATTTTGTGAGTTTGCTTGCAAGCAAATTTTATGTGACAGACTGAGCTAGCCAATGGCAGATAGATAGATCTCAGAATGAATCTGTGATTCTGTGAGCAACTCAATCTGCCTGCTTTGTCTGATTTTGGGTAAAAGTTGCTCTTTTTTAATAAAAAAAATCAATATTTATATAAATATTTATAATATTTACATACAAGCCATTCCCAGCCAGTCACATGACCACTAAGCCACACTCACAAATTAGGCTATGCCCACAGAACCTGTTAGTGGTCCCTGGGATCTAAAATTATGAGTTTGGTGGTCCCTGAGGTCCAAAAGATTGGCAACCCCTGCTCTAGAGCAGCTGCTATATGGAGACCTGGGAGGCTATAAAAGAAATGATAGCTTATCTCCTAGGGTGGGTTGGTTCTTTCTTTCTTTCTTTCTTTCTTTCTTTCTTTCTTTCTTTCTTTCTTTCTTTCTTTCTTTCTTTCTTTCTTTCTTTCTTTCTTTCTTTCTTTCTTTCTTTCTTTCTTTCTCCTTCACTCTCCTTTCCTTTCTTTTTCTTTCTTTTCCTTCCTTCCTTCCCTCCCTATAAGTAGAAAGCAGTATATAAGATGTATTTATTATTTCCCTCAAAATTCATTTTAGGCTACTTTGACATGAATATGTTTATGGTATTTACATAATGTATGTAATGCTTTCATGTTATAACACAACTAGGGTCTGAGAATGTAAAGTAGGCCATGAGTAGAAACAAGAATTAATTCTTATGCTTGCTGTGTAACACATTTTTTGTATTCTCAAGAGTCATAACAATAAGAAATATGGGGAATCCATTATATGGATAGGCAATCATTTGGAGATTAGTAAGCACATTTGGAACTTTTTGACAATATTGTGGGCACCCTCATTAAACATGTGCTTGACCCTATTACTGAATTTCCTGTGAATTGGGATTATTTGCTCAAATCTCAAATATAAATCAATTTCTTTGGTGGACATTGTTTTTCCTAAATTATCCAGCAAGTTTCAATAACTTGGTTTATTTGCAATAACTAAATATATAACCTGGTACACGTATAGTACCATTTTCTATTTCTTATTTCTTTCTGGAGTTTACCTAGTTAGATAAGTTATTGTCCCCGTCATTTCTCATGCAGCAATATATTTTTCTCAGTTTCTTTATTTTAACATACTTTAAAAATAAACAAGACATTAAATAAACCTTAAATATTGTTTAAATTTTACATTAAAATGCCCATCACAGCATTATGAAATTGAAGATTAACACTTACTTGGGAAATAGTCTGGCTCAATAACTATCTCTACTTATACAAATTTCCTTTCATCTTATGTAGGCTTTTGGATCCCTGTAGAAACCATAGGCTTCATGATGAGGAACACAAATGGGATTTCATGTTCTAATGTTTAGATGTAGCAGTTTAGTCTCAGGTCTGTTGACAAACTTTCCTTATTTGACCCTGTTTCTGAATTTCCTTTATATTATGATTATTGCTTTTCTGAAAGTAGCTACCACCATCATCTGTTCCACCTGATTATGACTTTATTGCTGTTAACAATATAGTATCAAAGTATTTCAGTGCTAGTTCTGATAAGCACACTTGGAAATCATTATTCAATATTGGCAAATATATCATGATGGTTATAAAGTAAAATTTAGAGGTTTTTAAAAAAGATATCTTAAGATTCAGGTCAGTGAAGTTTGTTTCCAGCGTAGAACTGAGATTTTTAGTAAGATGCATGATGAATTCTGCTGAACTATGCCTTCTGGTACAAATTGGTAATGCTCTACAGTTTACTGAAACTAAGAATTTATCTTTCAAAAATTGACTTCTCTTTTTCTTTTTCAATTGATAATCAGTAGTGAGGATTCATTGGAATATGGGTAAAACTAAATTCCTCTGGAAAAATGTAAATCGCTCAGCGTGATTAATGAATATTATGAGTTCATCAGGATCTCCGAAATCCCAGGAGATATGTTGGGGTGCCTGCCCTGGAGCGGGCATTTCCCAAACCCTTTTAACCTTCCAAAAGGCTATAAAAACTTGACTTTTCCTGCAGGCATTAGGACTGAGTGGCTAGTGGAGCCTGACATTGGTGAATTTGTGACTGAACATGATGCACCAGATGTTCATTTTTAATTTTTTTCCACTTTACATATATTATCTTGTGTGCATTTGTACTGATGTTGTTTCTATTGTTCCATATTGTGAGCCACACAGAGTAATTTGCTTAATTATAATGGGTGCATACATTTCCTAAGTGTATGTATAAATGTAGCCATTTTACTTTTAAGCAATTAATGGAAATCATTTTAGTAAGATCAGCATGGTTGCAATCTTTAGATAGATGGAAAAAAACTCTTCTCTAAGATTAAATATTTACAATTTAAAATACACAAATAAGAGCTCTGGGTCTCTTCTAGTTCACTGGAATTTTTCTGGCAAAAATCACAGCCTGCTATTGATATTTTAGAGCTTTGATTCAAGAGAGACCATTAATCAGATAAAACATTACTAAATGTAGATCATATGTAGACTAAATGGCCTTTGTGGTTATTTTTCCCAGAAAATCTCCTTGTATAGTAAAGCTGCTATGATTTGGAATTAATGACTTTGAGACTATAAGACAACCTTTCTTGTGCGCTCCAGATACCACAAACTATATGTACCCTAAAGATACAATCTACAGGCATATGATGGCCAATCATTTCATATTAATTTGAACAGTTCCTGTAGTTCCAGGTCTAAAGCAATAACATTTTGAAGAATGTGTCAGAAACTGACTTTGAAACACTCACTTTATGCTCTGCTGCCCTTGCTTAGCTTAGGATGTTTATTTTTCAGAGGAGGTGAACATACTTCTAAATAAAGTACTATGCTGAAAATATTAAAAGAAAGCAAAGGTCAGAAACATTTTTCTAAACAGACCACAGCTTTGCTTTACAGCATGCCAACTTCTTGTTTATATTTTAATTGACAGGTTTGGGAACAAAAGTCAGGAGGGTGCAATGAGCTGTGTGGGCACCATTTGTTTCTGATGTCTTGGTAAATATGACATCATTATTTCTATGGGTGCAAATGGTTTTTTAGACTCTTCTGTATGTTAGGGTTACTCTGTCTGTATTGCAAAATTCTGGATGACCATGAGGTGGAAGCAGAGATGTATAGAAAGTTACTACAAAAACTCTGGATTTTTGTAGTACAGATCCTTACAGTAGGTGGATTATTTTCAGGTATCTGAGTTTGCTATTAAGCAGCAGATATCAAGCAAGAAAAACATAATAGGCCAGACAGTTCCGTAAAGCTGTAAATAACAGAAATCTACCTCCAAATAACCATATGAACAACTGCAAAACCTGAGGAAATAACATCAAGGATGGAAAAATGTTAATTTGAGCAATGGCCTTTCTGTCTGTTTATAGCCACATCTGCAAGTACATTGTGTATTTCTCAACATGCCACACAAGTTTGCTTTAGTCATTACTGTGAAAAGCTGAAAACCAGAACGAGAGGGATGTTAGCATTCATTCTGCATGAATGAGAAACAAGAAGCTTCACATTTTGCCACTCAACCTACTGGGGTGCACAAAACAGACACATAGGTCTGAAGAAGTTGTCTAGACTCTAAGATCCTTATATGCCTAGGAATCAAAATTCAGAGTAGGGGGTCTTATAGTAATAGAGCAAATTTTTGTGCCAGATTTTTAAGCAAAAAAGAGATCATGCAGACAAAGAATACTATAGCACAAGTAAAAGAGACAATGTGCCACCCAGTTTTCTATATTCAGGGGCATCCAGAGAGAGAAAACAATGTCAGAATGGCAGGTGCTATCAGGAGGTCAAAGTTGCACAATCTTTTTATTGTGCTTGTAATACATGTAAAGTAGGGCTGGGACTTCAATTGCCTGATCATACCCATCATTTTGACACTGTCGACCTCCCTGCAAATGCTCTTGTAGATATTCCCTACCCTCATTTATCTTTGCCAGGTGATTAGACAGATCCAGCTTGTAATAGAAGCCATTTTCTTGCTGAAAGTTTGAATGTTTTCTTTAATATATATTTAGTTCTTATCAGGCAGCTTTCCTAAGATTTTGAGCACTTACAAAGTGTAACCTTTAAGACCCCGGACAAATTACTTTTGGACTTCAATGAGGTATAGATTAAAGAAATGGATTGCAAATAGAATTCAGAATTAATCCAGAAATCAGAACTAATTCAGAATTTACTAATTTAATTTCTCCAATTTTAACTACTAAAACAAGCTATTGGGGTTCATTTATTTAGTTTTCAATTGTGGAAGTGAGTATAGATCTCAATTGAAGTGGGGTTTTTTATTTTGTTTTTTTTGTTTAGTTTCCTTTTATTATAGTACATTTTATTGCTTCAATACAGTGATGTTTATATGATATGATTAGATATTATTCACATTATTATGTATTATTTAGATAGCATTTAGATAAAATATTGACAACATAGAAAGGAAAAAACATTCAACCAATATTAATTGCAAATTAAGATTTCAACACTACAATATCAAAATATTGATTATATAATGGTTTTGATATTAAGCAAATTACTTAATAATTTTCACTGTACTATATGTTTATATGTTAATAAAAGAAAAAAAGATAAATGAAGCAAATTTGATAAAAGTTAAATATCTGAAAAAAAGGAAAAGGAATGATGAAAATAATGACAACTATAAGAATTATTTTTTCCTAATTCCTCCCTTTTCATGCATTTGCTTATTTGCTATATTTATGGACATTCAGGAGCCTTAAAAACCAACTAGTATGTGTTTGTGTCTGCCATCGTGTGCATTTGTTAGGTATGAACAACAAGACTCACATTGCAGAATTCAAGCTTACTACTTTATTATGTTCTGCCTATAATACAGGAATCTCTCCAGTCTGGTAGCCACTCCTGGGAACAATTAGATAAGTCTCCGATCAGATAACAATTAGATAAGCTAGGGATGAAATTGGGAAGGGGAATTGTTCCTAACTCCAGGTTAACTCTTTGCTTGATCCCTTCATCCTAAGGACCTTCTTCTTTCTTGACAGTCTTCAGGCTATTTGTAAACATAGTAACCATGGTATATTTCAGCCTCCACTGCTGAGCTCTGTTCTAGTGCATTCACAGAATCTGTGAATAAACCAGATCAGCATATGTTATTACATTTTTCTTGCTATAATGATCTCCAATATGAAAAGCAATTGAGAAAGAAGCTAGAGATGAAATTGTTGGATTTATTATTCCCTTTGTAGTATTCTATACTTTTATCAAACTTTGATAATGTGTCCTTTTAAGTTTTTATCCTCCTTTGTATCTCTGCACCATAAAAATCTTTGAAGTCCATTGCCTAAGCCACTCCTTCCAGAATTGCCAGTCTTCTGTTCAATGATTTGATCTACTCTGTTATCCCTGACAGGCAGTTTGTTTTATAAAATAGTTTAAAATTTTATAAAAATTAAGGGTGGGGTCATTTCTATCTTTGGAACCTTGTAGAATTTTTTGTTCTGTTCACATTTTACTGACAGCTTTTTCCCATTCTTGTAAGGCTGTCTCTGAAATTTTGATTAGTGCTATTTGAAATAAATAATTTATCTTGGATAACACATTTGTTTTAATAAATACAATTGATCCAAAACCAGATAACTTGAAGTTCTTCCACCTTTTAAGGCCTCTAACATTATTTGACACAGCTATTTTGATATGCTGTACTTCTTGATTATTTCCTAATTAGGTACAAATTAGGATATTTTTCCTGAAAGGGCTGAGAAACAGGTTTTTCTTGTGTTAAAAATCTTGTAATTATACTTGTTTTCTGAATATTGATTTTATATCCAGAATACTCACCATATTTATAGATTTGTTTCATTTACTGCCTTTTGTGAATCTGTGACAATTTCTTGAGTCAGTGTTAACTTCTGGCAAATACCTGAAGAAGTCCTTGCACTTTTCCAGGAAAGATTTTAGAAGGGGCTTTCCAAAAGTGGTTTTCCATAGGCCTGAGAGAAAAAAGTGACTGGCCCAAAATCACCCAGCTGACTTCAGGCTAAAGGCAAGACTACAATTCACAGTCTCCCAGTTTCTGTCCAGGTGTCTTAAACATTAAACCAAAATAGTTTGCAAACTGAGTTTTAATCTCCTACTTAAAAATGTATTCTGTAAGTAATAGTGACAATTTGTAGAGCAGAAAGATAACACAAATACAAACTCTGGGTTACTTTCAGGAGACAACTAAGTTCTATTAACAACTTTGTCATCAATCCAAAATCATACTAATATGCATTTTGCAAAGAGTTGTTTCTATTAAGTTAATTGTGATTCATATTATTTTCAAATTGGGAACGATGGTTCAAATACAAGTGGGCAAGAAGTCCAGGTTGACATTTTTAAAATGGAAATAAAAAAAAACCACTTTGATAGATTTATATTTGCTTTAACAATGAGGTTATGTGCAACCAGTGGAGTAAATTAAATTAGAGAATCCTGTATGAAATAGAATTTCATTTTATGGTAAACCATAAATCATTTTAATCTAGAAGATAAGGAGTACAAATGTATTCTTCATGTCATGGATAGGGACTAGTTTACAAAGTTTATCTTTTATAGTCTCTTAATAAAGCAAACTATATTGATTCAAAGAGCAGGACTATAAAATCCTACAGAGTTGTTTCCTTGCCTAGTAAAAGTGATGGCTTTTAATGAACTCACTTATCCAATGGTTTAGGACAAAAAAAAGCAAGTAGATGTACAGTTTGTTTCTGTTTCTGTTAAGGAACATTGAGAATAAATACAACCAAAAGGCTTCCAGGCCATCATTGCCATCAGTTGTGTTGGGTGTGAATTCAAACATAGATGGCTATATCCAGTGATGGGATTCAAATAATTTAACAACTCTTTCTCTGCCCTAATGACTGGCTGGGTAGGCATGGTTGAGTGGTCATGTGACTGAGTAGGCATGGCCAATTCAATGTCACTCACATCGAGGGATGCTTTGCCTTGCCCAGCCTGCCATGGCCATGGGGATGCTGCAACGGTCATAAGGGTGAAAAACAGTCATAAGTCACTTTTTTCTGTGCCGTTGTAACTTTGAATGGTCACTAAATGAACTATTGTAAGTCAAGGATTACCTGTATAAAAAACAAAAAGCTTCTTTGCTTGCAAAAAGCTGTCTTAAATACTAATCATTAGATTAGAAATGGGGGAATACATACTGAAGATCAATGAGTCACAGCCATCATGGAAACCTAAACCTTTCTGTCTGAATACCTTCCTTTTCATCAGCAATGCTTGCAACCCAGAGTTACAAATCAGGCAGAGTGACAGAGCACCTTGAGGTATTAAAATAGTTAAAATGCAATGATAACTATCAGCAGCCAACTCTTGCTCATAAAATGAAACCCTTTAGCAGAGAGTTCATTTAAACTCTCTAGAAAGTGGGTGGGCATACATAGGCTACAAAATGCCAATCTAAAGAAACGAATGAAGTATATAGGGGACCCAGGTTCAAAACTCTGACCTCCCAAGCTTGTCAGAATCACAATAAAATTAGGACATGCCACAGATATCTAAATAAACTTAAAGCCATGTTACTAAGCCTTATTATCATGGGAGAAAATGGAAATGAATTGGGGGGGAGGGAGGATCCATACCCCTACATCCTATTTTTTAAAAATCTTACTATCAGTGAGCAATCATGTAACATGGCTACTCTGAAGCAATGCAAGAGACTCCTGTCCCAAAGGGGTTTTTTTCAAGAGGAAACTGGACTTTCTGGAAACTAAGAAAATCCAGTTTCCTCTTGAAAAAAGCACCTTTGGGACAACCATGATCTGGATGACTGAAGAATCCCCATACACAAGAGAATCCAGTGCTCAGTGAACTGACAAAGCACCCTTTCCCATCCAAGAGAAGCAATCCTTAGATCCATTTGCACCACTTAAAGATACCAGTTGGTTTCACTCACCTTACAAGATATCCTAAGGAAACCATCCAGATTTAAGGAAAGATCAAATGCCCCCAGAAAGGCAGTAAAAGAATTGGTACCAGGCTTGCATCCTGCCTCTTGGAAGTACACCCGAAAGGACAGTTCCAGGAACCAGTAAAGCAGTGTAAAAAACAAACCTTCCCCTTTAAGAAAGTCAAGCCCCTATTAAAAAAATAAACTCAGGAGAAACTCAGGCTACAGAAAGTCTGGGTATACTGCCAAGAATCATTAGCTGTTACAATGTAACAAGGCTTAACTACAGAGACAGTTTCTGAAAACACTTAAGCAGGGCAATAAAGATAAGGATTAGACTAAAAACAACATACACAGGCACACCAGAATGTCTCCTCGCTACCTTCCCAACAGGATTAACTATATAAGATGGGGGGGAAAGGCTGTTTCTTCAAACAGCCAGTTTGCTGAACTGCTCAGAAAGTTAGCTAACTGTTTGTCTGAACTGTTGCGAATTGGTTGAATACCACCACTGGCTATATCCTCTTTATACATATCTTATTTATATTGCAACCTATGTTTTAAAGATTTTTCATGAACCATGATGGAAAATTCAAAACATAGCAGTCACATCTGGTAGGCAACTTTCCTTACTTATGAAAAAGTGTTCAGGAAAAATTACAGTAGAAGCTTCTTAGGCAGCATAAGACTCACAGACAACATCCTCTCTTCCAAGACTTTATTGGAGTCTTGGAAAAGTGCTTCCTTCATACTCTTTGATCAGCTTATGTTGGTTGCCACATGGCAGTAACAGAGGTGGGGCTTAAGGAATGTGGAAATGTGTCGGTAGGCAAGGAAGCCCCGAAGACTTTGTTTCCAATGTCATTGAATCATTTTTTTTTTACCAGATTCTATAATCCTTGCTCTTTTAAAACTTAAATTGTACCACTGATTGAAAAGGATAATACCATAAAGAATATGTTTATCCTCTTGTTAGGAAACCATATTCAAGAACTGTTGGTATAGAAATATATGTATGCTTGTAGTTATAGTTCAGTGGCATAGGTTTAAGGCTCACCTGGTAGGGAAATTGTGCTGGATTGACATAGTGGGCATATGGCACACTATGCATATGTTGCCAAAGAATACTAACTGCACCCCTGCATCAAATGATATATATGACAACTTTGTTCAATCTGTTGCCTTACAGATATTGTGGTTGAAAATTCTAATCATTACCAAAGTGATTGAATATGTTGCTTTGGGATGATAGCTGCAATCTAATATCATGGTAACAGAAGAACAGCTCTGTGCTAAATAGTGTGTGAAACTAAGAAATAGTATGTGAGACTAGGAATTGTTGATTTGCTGCAGGAAATGAGCAACTGTAGGACATCAGGATACCAAGACGTATTGAAGCCCTACAGTACCATAATTGGATTTTTCTCCTATTCCCTTAACTTGGAATTGCTACATAATATATGCAAAAATCAGAATGCTGAATTATACATGAAGTTTCTTTCTGGGTGTCTCAAAAGTGTTGAAATGCCATTGCATGTCTATGCATTTATGTGCAGACACAAACCTGTCTTGAAAAGCTGTCTGAAAAAAAGGGGAGGGGAATAATACTATTTTCCCCCTCAGTGCCATTTAGGATACAATTTGAAACTATGTTCAGCTATAAGAACTATAAAAGAACTATATTAGTAGAATAAACAAATGAGAACTTTAACATGAAAATAAATAATATTGTCAGTTCTCTCTTCTCTGATTTTCTTGAGTCAAAGAATATTTAACTGAGTATTTGGTTAGCTGAATCTCTCCAACTCCCATACAAATGCCATGAAACAGGTATAGACAATCCTAGCAAAGTGTGTGTGTGCATAGACAATCACAACATAATCTGTGGGTGTGGGTATAAATAAATTGATTTGTTTTTGAACTTCAACAAAAATATAAAAAAGTAGACTCGGATCTTATGAAATCCTAGAGCTACAATTTGCCCATTCTATATAATGGAAAATAAATTATTTTTATCAGCTCTTTACAAGGGAGAAGGAACATTTTAAATTTATATTATGTAATGTATGTTTTCCTTTCAAGGAACCCAATGTAGTGTTTCCATTTTATCGTTCTTACCACTGAGTATGGTTAGGTCAATGAAGAGGTGAGTAGGGCTGTACAAATTTTCTAAGGGATTCTTCAATACAGGACTGCCTGCTTTTGAAGTAATGACATGAAACACATGAGCATTCTGCCTCAGCCGCAGATTCTGGCCCAAAACAAATTCTTTCCTAAGCAATTCAGAACTGAAAAAAATAACTCACCCATTTCCAAAATAGAATTGCCAGATCTAGGGCAGAATTATACTGAAGCAATTTATGTAAAGCATAAAGAGTAGGGTTCGAGTGGAGCATTCTCCCAAATTCAGTTTGAGGCCTTTAACAGAATGTTTTTCAAGACCAGTCTGAAAAAAACACTTATTGAATTTCATCTTTGTCCCTATACATGCATGTATTAGAGCACTGTACTTTCCTTTTGTTGGAAAGTAGGATGCTTTTATTATTGTGGATGGAGATCAGACATTGATTCAAATTTAAAATGAAAAGGAATGTAAATGTATACATTTGCCACATTTGATCATTTGTACTGAGATAATTATTAGGAGAAAATGCCTGATCTCATTGCTGTGTATGTTTGAACTTTTTCTCGATGATTGAGTGACTGAAGAAGTCTTTTGATGTTTATAACTTGTCTATAGAGCATTTCAAACATATGCAAAGTGCTAGGCTTTTGTAAAGATCTGCTTTTAAATATTATACAGTTGTTACGCACAATGTACTACAAGATGTATGAGCATTGTTTCACTTTTTTTATATTTTTGAAAATACGTTTGAATCAAATGTGTTAGTGTAAAAAGTGTCACTTAGCAGCCCAGCACAAACATAAAAAATTATAGCAATTGGGAATAGATATTGTATATTGCCATATATGAGGCAGGGTTATATTATATTACAAATATGTATATGTATAAATGTATTTCTATTTTTAATGACCCTATAATCCCTTTTATTGAGTCATCTGGATCATTCCTAGTTGTTCCTGTTCAACGTACACTGCCAAACTGGCTTTGGTGGCAAAAACAGCTGTTTGTTGGCAGGAGAAAAAGACTGCCTGTGGCTCAAAATGCCATTTTTGGAGAACCTTACTTTGTGTTTCTAAGTCTGTTATTTGATAATATGAATTTCCATTGTAGCGAGAAGTGCCTAAATACTAGAAATTAGAATAAAAATGTTCTGTCTATGCAAAAGTGAAAATTATGACTATAACTTTTTCAAAATGTTCAAATTTCAAAAATTACTAATAATTATTCTAGCAAAGAATTATCATTTACTCACCCAATAGGACCTTTTGTTCCAAAGATATTGAATATTGGATGTGGCCTACATTAGAGAATAAAATCCCAGTTTCAAATGGCATGAAATGGTGTGAATGGCATTATGATTTTCAACATAAGATTTTACTAGTGTGCTGATTCAGTGTGCACACACATGTGTACACACACACACAACTAGGCACTAGGTTTAAACAATTTGTTATAGCAATCTTGGGCCAATTGAAGGACTAGTATTTCTGTGATGGCTTTAGTAAATCACTCCTGTATTTCCAAAGACAAGTCACTATAACCGAACACAGTTTTATCAAATATATTTTGTAACCTAAACAAAGCCATTTACCATTACACTGAAAAGTGAAGGGATTGCTCTTACAAATAAAAGAATAGTATAAATATTAAAAGCATTTATATGAGAACATCTGAGCAGGAAAAGATATAATATTTAATGTATTTTCTGTCTCAGATTGTAATTTCTGGAATACTTCACCTTTTACAATAAGTATATTAGTAATGGATTAGAAATATGGTTTAGGAGTTGGCGATGGTGGTGGTATCAGCTGCAAATTAGGATAATAATCCTCAAGGAAGAAACCTAATTTGAATAGAACTGACCGACAAAAATTCATTCATCTGGAAGGCAGCTTCTGTCATCATTGCCACTAAACAATATCAGCTTTAATGAGGTCAGATTGTTGTTGCAATCCAGAGGCCACTGCTGCTGTGCACACATTGTCTTCCTCAGCACTCAAGGAATTGAATACAGATAGGTAATCTCTCTGTGTAAAAGATTCCACTATTTATTTACCATTTCATTCTGGGCCAGAACAAACACTCTCTATTATTGTGTCTTCCAGGAGCCATTGTTCCAAATAAATTGGGATTTATTAATAAGTGTAATAATAATAAACAGTCCTCATTTTATTGACCTGGGAAGAATGGAAGGCTGTGTTAACCTTGAGCTGGTGAGAATGGTAGTTGGCAGAATTAGTCTGCAACACTGCACTCTAACCACTGTGCCTTAGATATTGGAATACTGTTATCATGTCACTCTTTGTACTTCTTTTCATTAAGCTTCTGTTCATTAAACTATATACAAACTTATGGGAAGCCCAACTGCTTGAGCTACTTAAATTATCCAGGGATCATGATATGCCATACTAAGCTTTTTTAAAAAAATAATGAATGGGAGATCAGTTTATACCCTCAGCCTCTGAAGTATTTCAAGGCAAAATAACACACAATTTTTTTACAGACTTTCTATTTGAATATTTATATTATTTTAGGAAAACAAAATCCAAACAGGGAGAGGGGGGATTGCAAACTCTTCATTATGCCCTAAACATTACTCAGTGCCAGCGGTTGTCAATCTCAGCAACTTTATGATATGTGAACTTCAACAGTCAGAATTCCTCAAGGGAAGTTGATGTCCACATATTTTAAACTTGCTCAGGTTGAGACATTGTTCTATCTGTTAAAGTTTATTTCTCTAGAAACCTGGTTTTGGCAAAATTGACTTCTGCACTTTTGAGGTTTTTATTGTGCCCAGCAGGTTTAACATTATATGATCAACATCACACTGGATAAGCCCTCTGGAAGGAATCCAAGGGAATATGGCTTCTAACTATCTCCTGTGGCATTTGGGTCAAAGAAGCCACGAAACAGCAAATTTGGGACATGAAAAAAATAGTATTAGTAATGGCCAAAGCTGTGCAACTGAAAACTCTATCAAAACTCTATCACTGCTCTGTTCCTTTACCTTTTTGATATCTTCATTCCAAGGCATTGCCATGTATTCTTAGTAGCCAGAGTAAAGATTCTACCTACTGCATTTTCAGATGCCTCCTCTTCAGAAGGACTATGTCTTTGACTCCCAAGGTTTGTCAAGTCAGTGTCACATGTTTTATTATATTGCTCTTTTTATAAGGATTGCTGGTATTGACACATCTTTTTAGTAAATTCCCAGGTGTATTTGACTCATTTTATGTTATTTTCTTTTTACCAGATTCAATGCCAGGTTTACTTACAAGATGTGTAAATTTGTTTCTGTTTTTATGCTCACCAAGAAGATCATGGTGTCATGTAGATATCTGAATTAGTATATCTTCATTGAAAATAAAATTTAACATGGACTATACATCAGCAGAGCACTTAAGTGCACTAAGGCTTTATCTTTTCAATTAAAATGCAGATTTTTAATAAAGGCTTTGATTAAATACATACACATTCAGGAATAGAAACATAAATATCTATTTGGATTTCTAGGGAAGTACATAATGAATAACTGCTTATGTAACTTCTGCCAAAATCTGTTAGCATCTGCTTAATAATTTCCACAGAAAGGCATGTGTTAAAAGTTGTGATCAATTTATATATCTATACTGTATATATACATATATACCTGTGTTTCCCTGAAAATATGACCAGGCCTTATTTTCTTTTGACCCCCCCAAAAACGGCTAGGGCTTCTTTTTGGGTGGGTGTAATTATTGACTCACCTTGTGGTGGCAGTGCCAACAGCCCCACCCAGAAGAAACCCACTGCTGGCCCACTTCTGCAGCCACTTGCTGCTGCTTGCATATGTTGCCCCCAGCCTCCATTTCTCCATCAGAGCCTTCTGGAAAAGTCTCTGCAGCCAAGAAACTGATGGTCCAGACTGATGCACACATCACCTCCTAGCCTCCATTTCACTTTCAGATGCCTTCCAGAAAGCCCTCTGTAGATGATAAATGAGCAATTACAGGAGAAGTTGTCCTGCAATGCGAGGCAGATGTTGGGGTGTGTGAGGCCTGGTAAGTAGGGTAGCTCCACCTCCCCATCCCCATCCTAGCTTAATTTTTACCTTTGCACCTTGCTCCACCCCCTGCACCCTGGGGTGGATGGTGTCTCAATTAGGGCTAATTTGGGGGTTAGGGCTTAATTTTAATGCATATGTTCAAAAACATGATAGGGCTTCTTTTCAGGGTGGGTCATATTTTTTGGTGAAACACAGGACATATTTGGAAATGGAAAACGTTTTTCAAAAACCTTTTCTGGGCAAACTATTTTCATAGTATAAATTGGGGATAATTATATACAGTACAAAATATCCATAAAAGGTAAAGTTGAGAAGAAAATCATATATCATCTCCAGGCAGTTTTTTTAACACCTACCCGTAGCTAAAAGAAATATATATATAAAATACAGAATGGTATGTTCATATTCTTGAAAATTATGCTTAGCTTGCTGAATGCCTGCTAACCACATTTAACACACCATTCAATTTCCTTTATTGTATCACCTTCCATTGAGATCTGTTGGTCAAGGTATATGTAACCTCCCCTATGGCTGAAGAGAAAAGTTTTTGATCAGTATGTGCTACCTGCTCTAACATATGGACACTAACCTCACAATCAATACAAAAGCTAAGAATGGCACAAAGAGCCATGGAAAATTACTAATATTGTTAGTGTGAATTGGATCAATATGAATGATACTTAGAATTAATTTTGTTTATACATATAAAGAAATGTTTAGATTGAACAAGAAAGACATAGATGAAGATAGAGATAAAGATGAGTAATCAGGTTTTTGTTTTTAGCTAATGTATGCTTAATATAATGAGGGTTACTTAAATTCGACAAATGTGATAGAGACTACTAATATTGTTATGATGAATTGGATTAATTATACCTAGAATCAATTCTGTTCACACACAATATGAATGTCTATTGGAAAAAAATAAAAAATACACACACACACGATGCACACACGATGCACACACACACACACACACACACACACACACACACACAAAGATCCATGGAAAGATACATGCTCAACATTATGAGACAAGATAAAAAGACCTGCACATGGATTAGAGAACAAATGGAAGCGAAGGATATCATCAAGACAGTAAAAGACTTGAAATGGAAATGGGCTGGTCACATAGCAAGAAAAATTGATGGCTGGGGGACCAAGGCAGTCATAGAATGGATCCCACTTGGTAAGAAGCATCCATGAAAGGGACCTAAAACAAGGTGGACTGATGACATAATTAAGTCTCAATTGGACTTGTATTGGTTAGAAACATGCAGAAGAGGCCTTTGTAGACAAGAGTTAAAATGATGACTGATGGTATGTACATATCAGCAGTACTGTGTGGACTGGATTTTCAACTATATATGTAGGTGTATTCAGGAGACACAGAGTTGGCTGATCTTTCAGTTACAAGACAGTACAACCATTTTTATGTCATTCTTGTATAGAAAACTTGATTTTTAAAAATTTACGGGCATGAGTTTGCTTATATG
This sequence comes from Pseudonaja textilis, assembly GCF_049901715.1. Classification (NCBI taxonomy): domain Eukaryota; kingdom Metazoa; phylum Chordata; class Lepidosauria; order Squamata; family Elapidae; genus Pseudonaja; species Pseudonaja textilis. The sequence continues at coordinate 40,432,763 of NC_141994.1, read as the reverse complement.
GAAAAGGAATATTTGCAGGTTAAAATATGTCAAGATGACAGCCATGATAGTGAGAAAAAAAAGTGACCTGTTCTTAAATATGTCCATTTTTTTCACCATTTCCTGCACATTCCTTGATATTCATTTTTATTCAATAACTATTTGGCCACCATTTTGTTCTATAAGTTAGAGCCTGTCTCTTTAATTCATACAACTTGGGGTAACCAAGGGTTGTTTTATTTTACTCTAAATGTGTTTCATTACTCTATTTTAAAAAGTCTATCTGATTTAAAACAGAAGCTGCACTTTAATGTTTCCAGCAAGAATGAAGCAACTTGCTTATTCCAAGTACACAATGGTACATCAGGTCAAAAGCTTAATTAGCTTCTTTTTTATGTGGATGATTCAGCAGCAAAAACCTGTTTCCCTTTAAAGAACATAAGACTCTTTCTCAGTCAATCAGGAATGCACTTAACTTGCAAACATAGCACACACAAATTCCCACTGAGCTGTAAACGTGCCCCTTTTATAATTTAAGTGGTTAAGCATAAGAAATGTGCTTTGCTTTTAGTTGATGTTGCTGCTCCTAGAACTTACAGTCCCAGAATGATGAATTAGGCACAAATTGAAGATGCAAAAACACACATTCACATAATTTATTTTAGAGCAGGAGAAATATTATTATCGAAATTCCATTCAGCAGCAGCAAAGGAGATGGGACTGAGAGATGCATCTGAATAATGCTCCTTATTTAAGATTGATGAGGCTTTGTCCTTGTGGGCATGAGAAAAGTGCAGCCATATTTTTTTTGTTCCGGAGGTTAGAAAGTGTTCTCAGGAAAGGCTGACATTGTCTCATCCCTGTTGATACTGCCATTCAGCAATGCAAGCTAATATGCTGGTCAATTTTTTTGAAAAGCAAGGTTTTTCAAGTCTAAATACAGTTTCTTGTACACATCTACATAGCTAGGATATCTTAAACTCCAGGGAGTGTTGACTCCAATATTTCTTCTTAGATTTCTTTCTTTTTCTCCTTATAAGCTATTACAATTTTCATAGGTGGGATGTTCCTGAACTATTCATAGTTCTTATCCAGTTGCAAAGTGGTTTGTGTGTGTGTGTGTGTGTGTTTTGTGTGTGTGTGTGTGTGATCTCTTCAGTAATATGAGGCTGCTGTGGATTATGCAATTTAATGAAACTCCAAGAAGAGGCATCATCAGACACCCCATGGGACCTTTGCCGATTGTACCAGTAAACAACTAGGAATCTGCATCACAATGAGAACACTGTAATACAAAGTGAAAATAGTTATAGCTTCCAGAAGTATAATAATGTAAGAATGAACACAGCACAAACAGAAATTAAAAGAACCATGAGAACAGAAGAGAAAAGAGGAGAACAAGAAACCTTATAAAAAAACTGAAGGATATATTTCACCATATAGTTTTAATTTTAGGAGATATATTTTCTCTTTTTCATATGAATATATGAGCATACAGAACATACAGATCACTGGATTAGGTCAAAGGATTATCTGCTCAAGCATTATGTTCTCAAAGTGATCAACCAGAGGTCTCCAGAAAATCCAGAAGAAAGCTGCGGGCACATCAATCAATCAATCAATCAATCAATCAATCTTTTTATTTTGCTCCCCAGCAATTGGCATTAAGGCATATCCAGTCTATTATCAAAATAATATTTACTATTTCCTGTAGTAGAACAGTTCAGTGTAGGCATAAAAACATACTTTTATTATCACCTAATTCTGTTTCTGGCTCCATACAATAATTCTATATATCTTTCTCTTTATCCTATGTGATCCCACCTTTGTCCACAGTTATTATACATTTCAGTCCTTTAAAACATGGAAATTGGAATTATTTTGAAAGTGGACAAAGAGGGCTAAACAAAACACTTCCAACAAAATGAACTAAGAATGATAAAGGAGAGACTACTGGGAGAGCTATTTTAGAAATATATATGCAAATTATTGTAAATTGTTAAGGAGTAGAGTTGAAATGAATCCAATAAATGTCAGTATGCAATAAAATATGATGGGGAAAAATAAGTCATAAATGTTGTAAGAATGATGAAAAATGGAAAGATTGCTGGTGTAATGGGATAACTGGAGAAATCTTTCCATTTTTCATCATTTGGATAAGGTTTGCTTGTTTAATACTGTATGTGTACGAAGACTGCATCTGATCTGACACTTGTCATTTTTGTTCCCATATTGAAAAAGAAAAATACCAAAAGTTATGATAAATTTGTTTGTTTAGTGTGTCTGATGTTTTAGCAGAGCTCTCATTGAAAGCACAGGATCTGCAGATAGCTTCATAACACTAAAATAGATGCCCATCATTGAAAGGATACAAAAAGAACACAATTTGTAAAGTACAGTATGTTAGTCAGGAGTGTACAGGAGTGCTCTCCAGTAGGTCCTTTCTTGTGTGTTTGTTAATGTAATGAAAGCACACAATAAAGTGGATGGGTTGAAGGGTTGAACTATGGAATGTTTTGTATGGAGCTGAAAGGTGGTTGTTGAATGGCATAAGAATGGAATAAAATCGAAGGAAAAATGCATTGTGTTTGAACCGTCACCGAACAGGAAATAAAATAAAGATGAATGATATCTCCTTGGTGTTTTAATGTATTTATGGATACATGTGTAAGGAATGCTATGTTTATGCTAGAGAGGTATGTTGACTGGAAATATGGCAATGTTATGCTGTAGACTGACCTAATTCAAACCCAAATGATTTGCAGTCGTATGTTAGATAGATTATATTTTGAGCCTCTCAAAGTCATGCATTATAATTTCCCTTCCTTTCCTTTCCTTTCCTTTCCTTTCCTTTCCTTTCCTTTCCTTTCCTTTCCTTTCCTTTCCTTTCCTTTCCTTCCCTTCCCTTCCCTTTCTATCCCATCTCTTCAGTTTCCTTGGTTTACTATTGCTTGCTCCCTTCCTATGGTATGCATGATGTTGTTCAATTTAACATGGAATAATGTGATGAATTTGTATTGCTGTGTATGGATTATGAGAAAATATACATATGGTGCGGGGAGGGAAAACCAAATAAAATATTTAAAAAGTAAAAATCTGTGATCTGATCCATTCTGACAACTTTTCTCTCTTTATCTTCTGTCTAGAGTGGAAGACAAGATGGGGGAAGACAAAATGTGCAATGACATCATGGGAATGTCAGCACTCAAAAAGTGGCATCATGTGTGTTTAATGGTAGCATTTGTGGGCTGAAGTAAACATGTGCATGTTTTAAATTTGGCATAGTTATAGTTTGCTGTGGAGCCATGGGTCTTGTTGTTATTGCCCTATTTGGAGGCATGCTGCCCCAATATTCTTGCAGATTCTTGCTGAAGTTTGCAAATTGGTTTACTTAATTGTCTCTATTGCTATAATTTCATCCCATTTTTCTCTCGGAGCTGAACTTGTGAACAGCCTTTATTTTATACTCAAAAGTATAAAAGCTTGGCTTGGTTCTGGCATATTCAGTGGATAAACTTATGCAATCCTTTTTAGTCTCACTCCCATAACTTAACCATTACACCACACTGACTTTGTTCTCAATATACCATGTTTCTCCAACAATATGGCCTCCACCAATAGGAAGGCCCAGCATGATTTCTAGGCATGAGGTAAAATTAAGCCCCGCCCCCAAAATTTAGGCCTATTTAAATCATGCGTTTCCCCGCCATTTCTCACATCGTTCGTTAGAACTACATAAGGTGAAGAGAAATAGCCCGGGGAAGGGCAGGGGGAATGGGGGGAAAACTTGCCTTTAGGAGTGCCCTGCAGGTAGCCTAGGCTAGAATACCCTGATAGCTGATAGAAGCTCCCTGAAGGCAGAGTCCCCAGCCGCTTCAGGGCGTGGCATGGCTACTCGTGCCCCCTCGCCTTTAGGGCAGTCTCTTTCAGGCGATGGAAGATACCCAAGTGCAGTCACCAGCCACTTCGATCAGCCGGTAGAAGCAGCTTCAAGGTGAGCACACACACACACACACACACACACCCCCTCGCCACGAGACCACTTCTATTGGCAGACAAAAGCTTCCTTGAAGGCAAAGTCCCCAGCCGCTTCAGGGCATGGCATGGCTACCCATGTCCCCTTGCCTTTAGGGCAGTGTGTGTGTGCGTGCATGCTCGCCCTGAGGCCGCTTCTACCGGCCGATCGAAGTGGCTGGTGACTGCATTTGGGGAGCTTCCATCGCCCAAAAGAGACTGCCTAAAGGCGAGGGGAAACAGGCAGCCACGCCATGCCCTGAAGCAGCTGGAGACTCTGCCTTTGGGGAGCTTTCATCGGCCGATAGAAGCGGCTCCCGGAGAGGTACATGCATATGGGCCGTTCTAGGTGGGGGAGGAAATTAAGTCAGCCCTGAAAAGAGGGCCTAGCCGTTTTTTCAGGGGTCAAAAAAAAAATAAGGCCCAGCCTTATTTTGTGAGAAACACGGTAGCATTTGAAATCATGTGGATAATGGACTTATTCACCTGCTCTACCTTCTTACAGGAAACTAAAACAACAACTTGTATGCACAAGTAGGAGATATCAGCAATTTCAGCAAACCCTCTTCCCCAGATTTTGTAAGAACAAAATCAACAAGCCCAATAAGAATAGAGAATATATTTTTTTTTTGAAAATTTTATTTGGGTTTTCACAAAAACAAAATACAAATAAAACATCTTTTTTGAAAATAGCATGGTCTCAGGTTATCACTTCTTCATACAGACACAAAACTCAATTTCATGCTCATTTTTATATTCTATTCCATATCTTATTACCATTTTATATTTTCTACATAGTTGTTCCCCTCTTCTAATTTTCTCAACTTTGTTTTGATGATCTCAATTCAAATCATTATATTTATACTTTTGTCTGTCCTGTTACAATTTCACATTATCTTTTCTTATTAAACACTTTTTCCCTGTAGTTACCAATTAGAGTATGACACCTTTATATCCTTTAATTTTATCTATTCAAGCTCTTATTTAAGCTTCAATGTATAGCTTTAAGATTATAGCATTCAATATAATACATAACTTCCAATCGAATTCTGCTTGGTACATTCTTAAAATAGACACTGTATTCTTAAAAAGAAAAAATTATATATATATGTAAATAAAACACATTCCATTCCAATTCAATTCTATCATTAATATGCATTAAAATCTTAACATCTTTAACATTTCTTTTCAATTGAATATCATACTTCCTTGGGAACACTTATAAACTTTCCATAGTTAATTCTTTTTTTCCCCATATTTCTCACTTACATTTTTATAAATCATTACTAATAATTAAAAATGTTCCCTTTTAATTCTCTCAATCATTTTAATTCATTTATTTATTAACAAACACCCTACTGCATTACAATAAATATTTTATCCATCATCATATTTTCTAAAGTTATTTCTATTTGTAATATAACAAAGCTATCTTATGTACTTTTGCAGAATCCCTTTTACAATTAAATTTTCACCATTATCTCTAAACAAACTCATGGTTACAATCCTTATATCTTTTCCCTGTTTCTCCATTTCTTGTTTCTGTCTTTTACAACTTCTTTTCCTTGCCTTCTTCCCCCTCTTCTTCTCCCTCCCCTTTTTACCTCCTCATCTCTGTACTTCTAACTCTCTCATCTGTAATCCCCTCTTCTGTTGCTTTCTAATATTATACTAATCGTTCAAATTGTTCTTTTTGGTTGTTTTTTTCTAATTTTAAACCTTTCACTCTCTTTCCCCCCTTTTCTTTTTTCCCCCCACTTAAAATTATTTGATCATTAAAGATGGCTTCTTCTTTGTCCCAATCTTCTTGTTCTGCAAGCGTTTCTTGTTGCTTCTCATAGTTCCAGTTCTCCATTTCTAAGAATTGAAACATGAAGCCAAAAGAACTTCTACCTTCTTGTGCGTCTTCTTTCCATTTTTAAAGTTCTGTTTTCAGTTCTGCTAAGAGTCATACCATTTTAAAAACTTTTAAACAACCACCCAGTTAATTTTAGTCATCTAGATGCAAAAACCAAAAATCACCAAGTAATCCAAATAATCCAAGGCTGTTTCTACTTGCTTCTTTTTTCCACTTTCTCTTCCTGGGGTTCTATTATTTTGTTACCAAGTTTCCATTAAAATGTATCTTTGAGGAATCTTGTTAAAATTTCACTGTAAGTTCCTTTTTATTACAGTTCCATTCCTTAATTCCAGGCAGTCTCCTCCATTTTTCCAGATCCTGCCCTTCTATTCTTTTTTTTCTCCTTTCCAGCTTTTAAAAACTTTTAAATGATCAGAAATCTTTATTTATCCCTTTGACTTTTATTTTCAGCTTAGATGCCTATTAATGTCAAAGTGAATTTTTTTTCAGTTTCTTGCTTAAGTCTCTTAGCTGTCAGTATAAGGAAGGGAAGAAAAAAAACCTAATCCTTTCCCTTCTCTCTCTCTCCTTCGTGGCTTCAAAATCTTCTTTGGGAACAATGTTGTAAAGTTTAAATTCCAGGGTACCTTGTTTGTTGTTTTTGCTGTTTGACCCGGTCAACCAAAACTTTCTTTTCTTATCTTCCTCCTGTACATTCTTTTCCAGTTGAGTTCTTTTTTGTTGTTGCCATTTCTGACCACCACTACAATCGCCTTCAGGAAAGGGAGTAATGGCCAGCTGGGAAGGAGAGATGCGGCTCTCCTCAACCCTGCAGGCAGTCTCCCCCTTCTTCACCACCTCTACGGGGTGGCTTAGCCCCGAAACCAGTCAGCTCGGGGCGCTCCAGCGGTGAGCACGGATCAAAGCCTTGGCGAGACGAGGTTTCGGTCTGTCGCCAAAGAAGCTCAAAGAGGAATTCTCTATTCCAAGAATAGAGAATATTTTTTGATTACAGTATTGTCTGATAGAAGAAGCAGCAGCAAAGTTGTTAGCAATGGACTAGAATTTTGTGAAAAAAATCTTCTCTAAACTTCAATTTTTTATATATAGTTAACTGTACAGGCAAATAAATTGGAAGTCAACATTTTGAAAAAAATCACACATTTTAAATATATACATGGGAACAAAAAAAATCTGAGATAGAATTTGTTTAAGATATGCTAAGTTTAATGCCTAAACACTACTATAATATAAATTTTGAAATAATCAGAATAATATCAGTATTTGTAAACTGCAGCCCAACCTTAATCATAAGCGTTCAGCCTTTTGAAGCTCATCTTGAGGCTGTTTTCTGGTTACAAAGAAAGATGACCCATTAAGAGATTTATATCATTTAGGAAATTGAGATTTAAAATCCTGGCAGATGGCTGAATTAGGTTATCTGGACAGTTAATTGATAAAAGAAGCAATTAATGCATCTAGTTCAGCCTAGCAAGAACACAAGGAAGAAAACAAGAGAAAGTGGATGATTTTAAATATATTCAGAATATGTTGTGGAGGAATTATCCTTTGGGTGTACTCTCCCATTGTTTCCCCCTTTAAAAAAAAAAATCTACTAATATTCAGGAATAAAAGTTGTTGTTTTATTGAAACAATAAAACTTAAAAGTAGTTGGACTATTCAAAGAAAAAGAAAAGTCAACATATGCCACAATCACTTTCCAATACTTCTGGCATTAAAGAGTTAATTGGGTAAAAGAATGAGGCAATAATCTCTGCCTTCTTGACCTATGATTCCAGACAAAGAAGGAACTCAACTATCTGTACAAGCCTCTTTCAACCTCTCTGAGTTTCTAGATTTGGCAAGATATTAGAAGTAGAAGTTTTGTCCATGTCCTTCAATTAGTGAGATTGCAAACGTTATTAACAACATAATTAAATGGGTTAGGGAGGATGTTAACAATCACAGATGCCTGGAATTAAAAAGGAGAAAGTAGCCATTTAGGCTATCAAAGTCATGCTTAATGCAGGAATCAAGATTTAAAAACCCCAAAACCCTGACAGATGTCTGTCTGTATATAAAGGAAAGCCTCTCATCTTTCTAGGAATTGATTCCATAGCAGTTGTGTTCTAAATGCTATGTAGTTACTTCTATTATTCATTTGAAATTTGTCTTTGTGTAAGTTTATTTTTATATATTTATTTAGAGCATTATATACCACTGATATCAGATTCAACTTTCAACAGTTTACAAAATGGCTGACAAAACATAAAATGAAATCAAGAACAAAAACAGCAAGCCTGTTGTTCTGTACCTTGCACTCTGGAACAGGGGTAACAGGTCTTGACCTTCATCTGTATAACATCTTTTCTAGTATTTGAAGAGTGCTGTCATATTCTCACAAAAAAAGAGTGCTGCTTTATATGCATTGATTATCCTTACAGATAATCAGCTTTTCATAGTTTTGCTTTCCAGTCACTAAGCAACAGTGATAATAGAGTGAGATAAGCCTGATGCCATATGGGAAAACTAATTTAGTAAGGCATTGCACAATGACAATGCAATGATGTTTTGATTAAATGGCAGATGCCTCATTAGTGATTATTTATTTGGTTCTTTCTGCTTTCTGATCCTGCTCTTTTCTGTTTTCTGAGTTTGCCTCTCAAACTCTGAAATAAACAGTGCTAACCTGAATCTCACTCTGTAAAAAAAAAAAGTTACATTCCAAAACATTAAAATGTTTAGAATGTGTTTCAAGTTGACCTGAAACATTTCAACTAATGAAGACCTAATATGTCTAAAATGTTTCCCCTTATTCCCCCTGCCCTGAATATTGATATCACCTTAACAGAATTATTTTGGGCCCAAATATCCACCATTATTTTTGGAAAACAGATTCTTGACATGGTGCATAATGCAAACCGGATTTGGCCAAATAGCCAAGAATGTTTCTGAAAAAGAAAACCAATTGTGCTGTCCCTGCCTTTAAGAGAGAGCCCTACTTCCAAGAATAAGCAGTCAGACAATTTCCCACTCTTGCAGAAGCCTGTGAAATTCCACCTCTTCATTTTTAAACTCTTAAACTCAGAGAAAATAATTGAAATGGTTATTTGTATGCAGTCCTGGATTTTGCATTAAACCAGCCCAGATTTATTTAGTTATTCATTCATTCATTCAAATTCAATCTCATCTTTGTGACCTTTTTCAATTTTGTATAACATGTGTATAGAATTAGTGTGATTGTTATGCAAATGTACACCCATGTTAAAATGGAACATCAATTTGATACCTACCAGCCTTCCTAAATGGGGATTTTTATTTGTATGGATTATAAAGAATCTGGGTTTGAAATCTGAGCAGTTGCAAAGTACATCTGCTTGGCAGTAATTCTTATTATTCAATGTCAGAATTTTCTGGCATTTTCTACTGTCCAGGGCTCTTAAAATTTTAAGAATTCCAGAAAATGTCAATATGCACAAAAGGTCTATTTACCATATAGTTGAATTGCATTTTAGGTTTCAAAATATTGAAATCCACAGGGAAGATTACCAAGGCAATTATACTCAGAGAGAACTCTGTGCTTTTTTGAGTTGAAGTCTCTGATACAGTCTTCCCCTACCTGATGCCCTCCAGATGTGTTGGATCTCAGTTCCTATAAATCCCAGTGGGCATGGCCAAGAAGTCTGCTGGCTGGGGTATGGAGGTTGAAATCCAGCACATCTGGAAGGCAGAACTGCAATAAAGATTTAACCGGTAGAGTGCTTTTCACATTGATCTAGTTATAAACATAACTGTGAGAAAATAATAAGATAGCAAAAGCTGCCCATCATGGAAGTCATTTAATCTTTTCCTCTTAATTATTTTCCCCCCTGGAGGGCTTCATTATTTTTTTAACATGTTGCTCATAAAACTGGATTACCATTATCTTTCTGAGTAATGTTTAAACACCATGGTGTAAATATTGTTGTCTTACTGGTTAATTTGGTTATCTTTATGTGGAATCCATTCCCCAGTGTTATTATCATAAGTATTAATTTTATTCACCTTGAACATAACTTACAGGCAATAATCAACTGCTTGTATTTTCTATTCGAAAACATCAGTGATTTTTTTCCCTCTCTCTCCATAGAACAAATGTGCTGTTAGGTTATTGTTTCTTTATTTACACTGGAACATCTAAGTCAACATTGGTTTCCACATGGCATTTTTGCTCCCCAGGTACAGATATGAATCTGTTGGAAAAATCAGGTGTGTTAATTGAAGAAAAAGAAAGTCCTTGATAGATGCTCAGATGATAATTCTAGAGAAGTGAGCAGCATAGCATGTGACTTCAGTCCCTCTTGTGATTCCCCAAATATCTTGAGATTTTGCCATTGAACAATGTCAGTTCAATTTCCAGGCAATTTTTGGTGGCAAACAAAAAGTGGAAAAGAAACCTGATAAGTAACAAATATGGTAGGCTTTACATACTTTGAAAAGAGGAGTAGCACTGGGGAATATTATTAACATTTTAAAAACACAAAAATATTAAAACCCACCTTCACTTGCTCAGTTGTCTTTATAATTCTGTCCCATCTGCTTCTGCTCTCAGCTGCTAACAATTATTTTTAGGGCAGTCTTCGACCTTGAAAAATGTGCATGTACTAGAGGGCTTTCTGTTATGGGTTCCAAGCAAAGAGATATATCTTAATAGGGAGCTACATGTTTCATTGGTCAAATTCTTTAAAGTATGACAGAGTTCATGCTTACTTTCATGTTTGTAAAGAAACAAATCTTTGTTAGCCAGCCTTCCCTTTGCAAGTAATTCCAGCAGATGAATTGTCCAATAAGGTATCAAAACTGGAGTCACCCCCATAAAGTTTTATTTTAAAAAAACCATAAACTATATATGTGTTTGTCACAATTTCAACAGTTCTTAGCAGTGGTGATGTGATCCTCCACAAAAGAAAAAAAAATTGCAGATTTTGTGCTGGATCTCAAAAAACAAAAACAAAAAACCTGCTTAGCATTCGTACTATCTCCTCAAAGTCTGGCACTTAGGTCATTTGATATAAGAACTCCAAGGTCCTTGACAGAGTGAGAATCATCAATAAGGTCAGATCCATCTAGTTTGTATTTGGTGTACTGATTTTTTTTACCAATGTTTAGGACAGAGCATTTGTTGGTCGAGATTTGGAATTGCCAGATGTTTGACCATTCTGACACATACTATCCGCTTTGAAGGATAGTAGCATTGTCAATGGTGTTGAATAGTTTTATGTCATACACAAAGAGGTTGCAGTTACTTATAAGGTGATTGCAAAGGTCATTTATACATATACATATATTATTTATTTATTTTGTGTGTGTGTGTGTGTGTGTGTGTGTGTTTGATTTCATGGTAAGAGTACAGATGAAATGTCCTGTCTATACAGTATTTATTCAGTTATATCTGAATTGCTCACATCCTTTCCAAAGCAACAAGAAAAATGGCTGAGAGATTTCCTTTCTTAAGCAGTCATTTGCTGTTGCTAATCCATGCATGTTTCCACAGACCTATTCTCACAAAACTGGAACATTTATTCTCAAGAGGATTCTCCGCACTGCTTTGTATGATAACAGGGATTGGCTGTTTCCTTGTCGTGATGGAGATGGTCTCCAATTGCTATAAGCTGCATAAGAGAATGCAAGATACCACAACTAAAAAAATATTTGAAGCAGCAATTCCTTCCATGTCTTCCTGCTCTGAGATAAAAACAGAAGAGTACATTCAGTTCTATAAATGTCCAGTCTGTAAAGCCAAAATAGAAGAAGGATCACAGAGTCAAGAGCAGACATCAAAATTGCATGCCTGAGTGTGGGCACAGAGACATAACATGCACTCCCCCACACGTATTTAGTCCTATTTAAGCAACATTCTTCTTGGCAAATAAGTGTGGTAATCACTGATCTGCGAAGGCAAACAAGACTATGGAACATGCTGCTTGGGACTATATGTACTCTATTCATTTTTAAAGAGTATAAAACGTTAAGACTGCAAGTGACAGCCCAAGCAGACCTTGGCTGATTTAGAAAAACAAACCCTAAGTGTCCAACTACAACTCAAATTATTTTGAAGCTAAAATAAAAAGAAATCACCCAAACATTATAATGTTTATATACACCATGGTACAGTTACAATTACCATAAAACAACACTTATGCAAGCATAAAAACCTGTATTTATGAATCTATGAACCCTGCCACTTGACTTTAGTAATAAGAATTACAATATTCTTATGACTTATCAACTACATTCTCAGCATCTACTCAGAGTTTCTTCTACTACTGAAATTGGTAATGACTGAATAATAAAAAAAACCAAGACATTTACACACATATCTTGGCCAACTCATAAGTACAACATTTCCCCCCTCCTATTCTGTTACCATATTGAATGAGAACAACAGAAAGAATCAAGATAACTTTGGCATGGCACCATAAGAAATTAACCGATACATGAGGAGAGGTAGAAAAGAGTATTACATGAGGTGTCTTCGACACCTCTGCAGTGTGCTGCACAAATATAGATGTTTCTTTTTAGTCAATGTTTGTTTGCAAGACACAAATTTCAGACACAAGATAGTTGTGTTGAATTTCTGGTATTGTTGTGGACTTAGCTAGGGAGTTTGGGAAATGAAGTTTGCTAAGGTTGAGAAATATCATGCTAAGGTAAAGAGCTTACTATTTAGTTTGACTCCTTGTTAGGAATAACTCTCCAAGAACTCTTTTATTTCTTCCATAAAACAAACAATAGGGTCATGGAATCTGGCTATATCATTACATTTAAGTCTCTTATCTCCTCCTGAAAAATACTTTTAAGGAAATATATGGAGATTTAAAAAGCTAAAGTTTCCCTGTCCAGTTGTGTGTAGGGGGTAGTGCTCAGCTCCAATTTTTGGCTGGGGGAGCCAATGTTGGCTCCCTCAGCCAAGACATTTTCTGTGATCATGTGGCCAGCATGACTATATACCAAAGGTATGTGGAATGCTGTTAGTTTCCCACCAAAGTGGTACCTATTAATCTACTCCATTTACAAGCTTTCGAACTGCTAGGTGGGAAGGAACTGGGGCAAGTGATGGGACCTCACCCCATTATTATTCAATTATTACTTTATTTATTACTTTAATTATTACATTATTACTCAATAATAATATTATTATTACTCAACCTACATCTTTAATAAATCACTAGAGATGTGTTATGTTCCTTCTTGCTTCAAATGATCTACTATCATCCCAGTGCTGAAGAAACCCTTCATCAAGGAACTGAATGGTTTCAGACCAGTTGCTCTAACATCTGTAGTTTTAAAGACCTTTGAAAGGCTAGTGTTGGCCCACCTGAAAACCATCATGGATCTGCTGTTAGACCCCTTGCAATTTGCCTACTGAAAATAGATTGACAGATGATGCTGTTAATATGATTCTGCACTACATGATACAACATCCTGAATCTCCAAAGACCTATGCAAGGGTCCTCTTTGTAGACTTCAGCTCAGCATTCGATACCATCATTCCAGATATTCTTCTAACTAAACTAAATCAGCTAGCCAGACCTGACCACACCTGTAAATGGACCATAAGTTTCCTAACAGACAGGAAGCAGCATGTGTAGCTAGGCAAAAATCACACCAGGTACCTGTACAATTAGCACAGGAGCCCCACAAGGCTGTGTGCTCTCTCCATTTCTGTTCTCTCTCTATACCAATGACTGCATCTCAAAAGATCCCTCTGTTAAAGTACTGAAGTTTGCATATGATAGAACAGTGATTAGTCTCTTTCGAGACAATGATGAATCTGCATACGGATGGGAGATTGAACAACTAACCTTGTGGTGCAACCAAAACAATCTTGAACAAAATACACTCAAAACCGTAGAAATGGTAGTAGATTTTAGGAAAAACTACCACCTCTTACAATACTAGACAACACAGTATCAACAGTCTAGACCTTTAAGTTTCTAGCATATCTCAAGACTTAAAATGGATACCTAAATAAAAAATGTCATTAAAAAAGAATTTTCTTTCTATGCCAGCTCAGGAAGCTCAAACTGCCCAAAGAGCTGCTGATTCAGTTCTATAGTGGAATTATTGTCATCTGCACCTCTGTAACTGTCTGGTTTGGCTCTGCAACCAAACAAGACAGACACAGACTTCAACAGATGATTAGAACTACAGAAGAAACAATTGCTACCAACCTGCCTTCCATTGAGGACATGTATACAGCACAAGTCAAAAAGAGGGCTGTGAAAATATCCACAGACCCCTCACATCCTGGACATAAATTGTTGCAACTTCTTTCTTCAAAACGATGCTATGGGGGAGATGGGAGGAGCTGGCGCCGAGACGATACGGCTTGCAATCGAGCTCCACGATTGCAGCCGATATCTTCGCCCCTAGCCGGTCCAAACGGACCTAAACCATCCCGTAGGGACGGTTATTGTGAGGGGCATACCCTGTGGATCCCAGGGACATTGCAAAGTCCCTGGATGACCCAGGAGAAGTCCCTTTTGCTGGCGGCGAAGAGGCAGCCCCCAGGCTGCTGAAGTCGGGGCAGCTCCGGAAAGGAAGAGGCTGAGAGAGAAAGTGTGTCGGCTGGGTGAGAAACTGCTTTTTTTTTTTTTAAATATTTGGAGGTTTGAAAGGACACTTTGACTGTTAGAAGAAATCTGTATGATTTTTGACAAAACTGAATTGGCGGCGTTTTTTTAAGGGAGACGTCAAAACGAGGTTTTATTTTTATTTTTAATTTTTTTTGCTACCGGACTTTATCGCTACTTAGTAGATAACCGGACTGGTCTTTTTTTTTTCCTTCCACATATATTTCACTCTCCCTTGGATCTTCTTTTTTTAAAAAAATTTTTTTTCTAGGCTAGAGGCTCCCTTTGGTTATTTCTCTTTTTGTATTATTTGACATCAAGATGTAGTACATTAAAAGAGAATAATTATATTAAACTTAAACAACAGATAGCCCTAGATTTGAAGAAATGGGAAAACTTACAATTGTAATTAATAGGGAGGATCTCTCGAATCAAGATGAATATTTTACCCAGAATCTTATTTTTATTTCAAACAATACCAATTAGGCTTGGAAAAGACTATTTTGAGGACTTAAATAAAATTGTGTTGAAGTATATATGGCAAGGTAAGAAAGTGAGGATAAAGCTAAAGCTTTTGCAAGATGCTAGAACTAGACGAGGGTTTGGCCTGCCTAATTGGGAGTTGTACTATCAAGCTGCAAATTTGATGTGGGTTAAAGAATGGATAACATTAAGGAAGACTAGATTGTTGACATTAGAAGGTCATGACTTGCTGTTGGGCTGGCATGCTTTTCTATGGTACAAGGGAACTAAAACACAGGGCTATTTTAGAAGACATTATATAACCACAGTCTTTGTGGTTAAACTGGGAGAAGATAAAAAAACAATGTTATTTGAAAATTCCAGTTTGGTTATCGACGATAGAAGCTTTTTCTTATCCTATAATCTATAAAAAGGAACAAACAGTTAGATATGGGGAATTACTAGATGAAAAGGGTGAACTTAAATCGATACAAAAATTAGAGGAACAAGGTATACAGATGAATTGGTTTTCATATGCGCAAATACACTCAAGGTATGATGAAGATTCCAAAGCAGAGGGATTTTACGATAAACAGACTGATTTAGATAAGATTTTGACAGGTACTGATGAAAAGGTGATTAAAAAACTATATGGTTACTTATTGGGAATTAAGCTAGAGGAAGAACAAGTTAAAGAAACTATGATTGCTTGGGGGAGGAATTTTGGATATGGGATTGATTTAGAGAAATGGCAGAAATTATGGTCGCAAAATTATAAAATGACAATGTCTACAGCTTATAAAGAAAATTTGTATAAGATGTTTTACAGGTGGCATTTTCCCCTGACAAGAATAGCAAGAATGTTCAAGAATAAATCCAGGTGGCATTTTAAGAACAAATCGGAAAACTGTTGGAAATGTCATCAGACAGCTGGTTCATATTACCATATGTGGTGGACTTGTGAGGACGCTAGAAAATACTGGACTAAAATCCACATGTGGTTGGAAAAAATGACAAAGAGACATATAGATTTGAAACCGGAGCTTTTCTTATTGGGAATCTTACCAGATGTTTATAGTAAAGATTTGAAATACTTGATTGTAAATGTATTGACTGCGGCTAGGATTGTATTTGCAAAAAAATGGAAAAATGAGAAAATTCCATTGCAGGAGGAAGTTATTAAGAAAATCTTGGAATGTGCTGAGATGAGTAAATTGACATTTGAAATTAGAGAGCAAGAAGATAAACAGTTTTATACAATTTGGGACCTCTTCTATCAATGGCTGGATGATGAAATACAAAAATAGAATATTTAGAATGTTAGGTAATAAGGAATATTATTGACTTTTTTTTCTCCCTTTTCTTTTGCTACTTGACATTACATTTATAAAATGTTTTTTTTTCTTTTTTCTTAAGATAGAATTGGTATGATTATATGATTTGTTATAGAATAAATTACTTAAATTATAGTTATCTCATAAGGCATGATTGAATAAAAGTATAGTCAAATCTTTTTTTTTTCAATAATGATATGTGGATATATAAGTTTGAATTGATAATAAGAGTTATTATGTAATGTAATTGTAATTGTGACTATGAAATGAATGCACAAAACTGATGAACCAACCGACACACTGTTTGTATATAAGTATCGAAGAGAGCAGATGTTTTTATGTTTTTGTTTGTTTGTTTGTTTGTTAAAAAACCAATAAAATTGTTTTCAAAAAAAAAATGATGCTATGGGGCACTGCACACCAGAACAACTAGATAAAAGGACAGTTTTTCCCAAATGCCATCACTCTGCAAAACAATTAATTCCCACAACATTGCCATATTATTTACTAAGACTGTATTACTATTCTTCTTCTCATCCTTCCTAGTACCTATCTCCTTCCAGTTATGACTATAACCGTGTTACTTTTATCTTTACAATATAAATTGTTCTATTTGTTTCCTAGTATCTTTGATTCAATTACTTATTAGTAACCTATGACTATCACCAAGTGTTGTATCTTATGATTCTTGATGAATGTATTTTATTTTTTCTTTATGTAACTGAGAACATATGCACCAAAGACAAATTCCTTGCATGTACAATCATACTTGGCCAATAATGAATTCTATTCTATTCTATCTATTCTATTATGTGGCACTTGGATCTTGAACCCAGACTGTCAGCTTCCAGTCCCCTCTATCTGCAGATTAGTAAAGTATATATTTTCCAGGGTAAGTGGTGGAAGCCCATGATCTGTACTTGATTATTTGAACTGATGTTTCCTGGAGGGCATGTGATGCAACATTTCTTTGTTAGGAGAACTACTAACAAAGAAAAAATATGTACACGCCAGTGGTGGGATTCAATTTTTTTTACTACTGGTTCTGTGGGTGTGGCTTGGTGGGCATGGCAGGGGAAGGATACTGTAAAATTTCCAGTCAGAAGTGGTATTTGCTGGTTCTTCAAACTACTCAAAATTTCCGCTACTGGTTCTCCAGAGCTGTTTAGAACCCCCACCTCTGGTACATGCCCTATAGAAGTAGACATATCACTAGAATCATTATTCACTTTTTTTCATCCAATCAGAATATTCAAAGAATCTGACAGCAGAATAAAAGTGGGAAAAGTAGGAAGCAAAAGCAGCTCCATAGGGCATGTGTTCATTTCTCATGTTTGCAGTGATATATTAGAAAAGCATTTCTAAATTCTATTTCAAAACACGAATAATTATTATTAATAATGATGATGCTCTGGTATTTTCCTGTTTTTAAAAAGAAAAGGAATAAAAAAAGATTAAGGGTAAAAAGAGTTTTGTTATTGTGTTCTTCCAATTTTGGTAATTTCAGTTTTCATTTTAATGCTTGCAGAGGAAGACTGAATGGATTTAATTAATGTCTAAAATTATGTATTTCAATAACTATAAACAAATGTAGTTGTATTTATTAATATAAAAGCTATGCAAATGGCTGCACCTTTGATTGTAATGCTACCAGAAAATTAAAGTAATGATACACTGTGATTAATTGATTCAGGTTGAAGTTTGTAGAACAATTCTTTACTTAATGGGTTTCATCAATTTAATGTCATTAAATTTCACTTGTTTTATATCCATGTTTAGAAAAATGATATATATACTTTATTAACATATATATTAGTCACTGGAGAAACTTGTTTTAATGATGCACCTTTCATTGAAGCATAAGTAAAATAAATTATTTTGCTTAAGCAGATCCTTGAACAATTTCAATGAAGTTTTATAAAATATCATCAAGTGATATTAAATGCATAAAATTGTAAATTAATAGTGTATGTACAATAACACAAAAGAATGGAATGGCATATTGTTCCTTATGTTAACATTGAGGAAATATTACATTAAATTATTATAAATTAAATAACATTTGAATTATTTTTTAAAATATCAAGAAATATAGCTATTGAAATAATTCATTTCATTATGAGAAAGAATAGGAACAGGAATTGCTAGTTTCACGGATACAATTGGAATCAATCAGACATATATCAAATTTATTTTGAAAGTTATTGTTGAGAATGCCAATATTCTTAATTTTAATTTTTGGAGTTGGAAAAAACTTTGCACTTCCCAAAGTTATCTGGCAATTCTGGTTAAACTAAACCCTATTCTGTTTTATGGTCATGGTTTTAATTTGGTTAATTTTAATCTAGTTAATTCAAATCTAGATTATTTGCTAACCAGAATTCTAAATCTTATTCTTCTTTTAACAGTTTATTTGTACATTTCCAGTTTACATACATAAGTGCTTTGTGAACAGTGTATTGTCTGAATCCATTTGCTTACATAATAACACTTTCCTGCTCCTAATTTCTACCTCTATTATCCAACCATTTGTAGAACAAGTTGCATGTTTGCAAATACTCTGTATCTTCGTTTTCTTTTATCTTTAACATCAGTCTGTCAATTTCTGCACAATTAGTATTTTTCTAATTACATCTTCTTCTATAGGTGTTTCCTCATTTTTCCAGGACTGTGAAAATTCAATTCTTGCTGCTGTCAAGACATGTAATATTAAATATATATTCACTTTATCATACTTTTCTGGTACTATACCTAGCAGAAATATTTATGGCTTATAATTTATATGTAACTTTAACAACTTTTCTAACCATGTGTTCTGACCAAGCCTTCCTGAGACTGTAATTAAGCATATGCTTAGTTAAAACAACTAGTTAAAACAACTCTTATTTTATTTCAATGCTGGGAATTATGTTCATTCCTAGCCTGTAATGAGTCCCAAACAGTCGCTCGAGATAAGCACCCATCTTTATCTCCTTTGAATTGCTGCCAACAACTAAGGTGCCAAATGAACTATAAATAACAGCCAAAGTATAAAGTCCACACAGAGCTTCAAGGATTAATCTGACAGCAAATGACTTGGCTTCCTGCAAAAGTTTCTATACCTTATGGGAGGAGCAATCACCTCCAAGCCTTAGTCCTGAGTCACCCCTTTTGTCTCAGCTGCTTTTGCCTTCTAGCAGCTCTGTGCACACGCGCACTGGGAACAGGCTCCCCTTTTTCCTCTGCCTTGCTGCTGCCAGATTCCGGATGCCCCAGAGTCATCACACAACTCCCAGATAGTCCTGGTCCCATCTCTTCATCAGATGCAAGATCCTCATCCGAGTCCTCTCCAAACTCCCAGACTGGTCCCTGTTCTTCCCACTGTCCAATTCTGCTGCCGTCTGCACAGGCTGCTGGCACAACACCATGTATGTATTTTTGTCCAATATTTCTTTGCTTTTGCACATGTCCACCACATGTGGTAGTATTACCCAGTGTCTGATTACATTTCCAGCATCTGGCAGACATGAATTCTAAATCTTCTTATAGATAAATAGACTGCCTTTGAGGAATAAAGCTAATGTATAATGGAAAGATACAAGAAAAAAATTCATATACAGAAGACAATATTTTAGAGAGTTGGTCTTTTCTTTTGAACAACACATAGTATAAATAATGGTTAAAGTGATGGACTGTGATCAGAGTGACTCAGCCAAGTAAGTTGTCTATGTGACTTTGGGCCAGTTGCTTTTCTTAGTTCAATTTATCTTAGAGGGTTATTGTGAATTGCAGTAGGGAGTACACTGTATAGCATTCTGAATAAGTACTGAAAAGACAAAATGTTAATTTAATGAATGAATTTGATAACTTATGATGGTATATGTATTCCTAATGATATAAAAGAGCTAATGGAATAGTATAAACAAAAGCAAAATCATTCCACAAAATAAGCTTAAATAAAGTTTCTGTTTCACAGAAGATACAGAAACTCTCTTTACTATCATTTATTTACCTTTGATCTTGTCAGTTCATCTGTGGTAGCACACTAATTTGCACACAAAGAGGAAAGTCACCTTGAATTCCCAAAGAGCAAAGGAGAATTTGTCCCTCCCCTTTTTTATCCTTTCAGTCTGCATTGTTCCAGTGATCATATGCACTGTGGCTTCAAAATGATAGAGCAGAGGATTGATTTCTACAAACACAGTCAGCCCCATGGCAGATGGGAGTCTGATCTTCCAAACAGATACTCACTCTTTTGTGTAAATGATCCTTCTCACATATGAAAACACATTAGCTGGGTGAGGACAACAGGGAATTGACTTATGACATAATCCAGAGATATCTTTTGGAAGGAGAGGAAGTTGCTGGGCTAATGGATTGATTGATGAAGGCAAGGAAACCACAAATGAATATAAGACATGTTCAAATTAAAAGAAAATTCTGCTCACAGCCATGATCTCATCGAAACAGGCAAAAGTCAGGAAGTCCTTCAGGCAGTAAAATAGGCTGTCTTGACTTTGAAATGTCTAACTTCAGCCACCTTATGCCAAAATTATTAATGTCACTAAAATAATTAGATTGGGATACTTTCTATTATATTTTGGGCTATAACATTCCAGGTCATTTAGGAACTCAAACAAAATTACAAAGCATGTGCATGCATATGATGAAATCATATGGTTGAACACGTTTAGACGATAAAGCAAATTTTAAAAAGAATATCTGTCAGTGTTTTACTTAGCAGGTATGCATCTCCCCTGCCCATCCCAAAAGCATGAAGTCTTATTATACATTATGATGTGCCAGCCAAATGTGCTCATCAACTGATATGTCTTTATAGAACAATCGATAGCATAGACTACACTCAGAGGAATTAATTTTCATTCTCTCCCCGTCTCTCTTTATCTCTCTCCCTCTCTCCCCCCCTCTCCTCTCCCTCTCCCTTCCTCTGCCTCTCCCCTTCCCCTTCTCCTTCTCCCTCTCCCACCTCCCTCCCTCCTTCCTTCTCCCTCCCTCCCTCTCTCTCTTTCACACACACACACACACACACACACACACACACACACACACTGTATGCAAAAGGAATGGCAATATAACTCTCATGTTAGTTCTCTTTTTTCTATGCAGGAGCATTTAAGCTTATAGGCTTTTATGTCAAACTCTGGTTCCACTTTTAATTTTTATGACCTGCCTTTTCTAAATAGCTATTCCCTGGTAACATGGCAGTTGGAAAGAATATGGTAATGTCCCTAACCAGAACCAAGAACCAATTTATTCAATGCTGAGGGGTGTGAATTAATCAAGATTTCCTTTTCCTGTTTTGAAAAATGTCCATATTAGTTTCAAAAGCTTGCATATTTCTACAGTATTTATTGTAATACTGTCTTGGCCCCAGTATCCTGATTTAGCAATAAAAATAACTGAAGGTCTTATTGAACTGGCATGCATAAAGAGGACAAAACAACTTGTAGACCGGACTGCTGAGATAAGAGCAATCAAGGCTACAGGCAAAGAGACTGAATTAAATATTAATAAATCTGAAACTTGACACCCAAGGACAATAAATGAAAATTGTTGGTAAGAAGTAAATAAGAAGATGTAACCAAGTAACCAACATTTTAGGCCACTGATTTAGACCATTTATTTGGATCTCCTTTATCCCTCACCTCAGATATACCATTCATGTACAGTATATTTGTGTGTATTTGTGATTGTGTGCATTTGTGCTCTGGTTTGCATGAGGAAATCAGCAATTGTGAAGAAAAAAATTGTTTACCTGGACATCACCTTAATTGGTGTTTCAGAATGTGAGATTAGAATGAGTACAAACTCATTCTAATCTCACATTCTCAAACACCAATTATCCCAACTATTTTCTTCACTTTCATGGAACTCTTCTTAAAAGCCAACATTAAGAATTTGGCCAGCATTTTTTTTCCCTTAAAGAACAGCATGTTCCTTTTGAAAGGTATAGGCAATACCAACCCTCATAAATAGGAGAATAGAACCACTTCCCTTGCTATATATGATGATATGTGATATCTATCATTCCATTCCATAACTTTCTAATTTGTCTTTATCATATGTAATTACAAATAACTATCCTATAATAGCAGCATATTATTTCTGATTGCCAAAAGAAAAAAGAAGCAGAAAATTTGGACATTTACTTTCCACAAATTATTAAGATGGAGATTAACACACAGGTCTTTATAGTATAGAGGTTTACAATCTTCATTACAACAGAAACTGTCAGAAACAGCACCTATTGAAACATTTGTTTTTTTTAAAAAAAAACTGAAGTAAATTTGTCTTTTAGTGTTGTTATGCTGTTCATATCATAGGAGTATGATTTTGCTACTTCATAAATATTATACATTTCATCAAAATAAAATGTCTAACATGAAATATCTTCATTCTTGTAGTAAGCTGCTCTGGATAGGTAATTTATTAATTAAGTTTTGTGACAAATGAATGAAAAAGTACTCAAGCTAATAATTGGAACTGAAACATACTGGATTGATGAGATGTAATATTTAACAAAATTGCAAAAGAAAAAAAAACTTTGCAGATTTATATAGCGGTAATTCCTTATAAGCAGCCTAGAATCACCATGAATTGGGATGGCCATATACATTTTCTCAATAAATAAATAAATTAAAAATAAATAAATTACGTAGTTGCTCCGTTTCTTCTGTGTTGATCCATAATTGCTCAGATCAGAAGTTGGCAGAGCAAATAAGATTAACATAGACACTTGGTATATTCAATAAGTGCAGCATTACTAAATTTGAAAGAATAAGACAATTCATGTCTTGAAATTTCCTGTGGAGTTGCAGCTGTTACAACAATATATTATTTCCTCAGATCTGTAGGGTGCTGAAACTGATTCAAAGTTTCTATTTCTATATTTCTTAGCTAATACCATTTAGATGTTAAATGTATCAGAGTGATCAATAGTTATATCTCCTTTAAGATCACTTTTAAATAATGCTGACATTAAGGAAAAATTATTTCCTTCCTTAATTCTTACCTGGCATAATTTATTCTGACCAAGAGTTATTCCTGAAATTCTTGGTTTACTCCTGAAATTCTTATTCAGAACTTAGTTTATTTAACTGTGTGTACAGGTCATTTGTGTACATGTGGGGTGGGTAGATTTTTAAACTGTAAGCTTTCCCCACCCCTCCTTTTTGAAATAACATATATTTGGTTGTTCTCTCGATAGCCTTGAAGGCATATAATCTAGGTTGACATAACAGTTATCCTTGGCCTAAGTACTTCTATTCCCTCTATTGTCAGTTTAACTTTTTACCCATCCTTTTGTAGGTTTTCTTAAACTTTAAACGTTATCAAGAATTCCTCCCTGATTTCATAAAAACACATAATATTTGTTTAAATGAATAGCTCCAGTATTATAAACAACCATTATGAAATTAAAACTAGCTAATTATTCATTGCTTTTTGATGAAAATTTTGACAGAATTGTGGAAGCCTTTGTCCCAGTGAAATAATTTGCCTTCCTTTTCCTAACATCCCAGCTTGACTTTCAGGGTTTATAAAATACAGTTTGGAGATAATGAAAGAAAGAAAGAAAGGATTCAACATGTTCTGGTTGATAATATTGATTCCAGGCTTTCTCTTAGAGTAAATTAATTTGGTCATTTGTTCCTCTAGAAATGTTATTCCTACTTTCCTGAAAGGCCTGTTGCAGCAGTTTCTTGTATGCGGTAAGCCTCAAGTCACAGATCAAAACCAATTACAAGAAAAAGCAAACAAAAAAGACACAGATTTCTTTGGTCCCTATTTCAGCATCAGCTATGAAGCGTCATAAGTAGTGTAGGGTTTAAGATCAAATAGATTCAAATTCCTCTACCATATTTCCCAAAGTTGACACTGTTAAGTATTACCAAATATGGCCATAGAGTGGAGTCGGCTAGCAGACTACACTCATTGGCCCAGCCACTAGCGGAGGAATAAAGTCCCATCAGTGGCTGAAGCTTTGGACAGCACTGGCTACAAAAAGCTGGCACCTGCCACGGCTGGCGGCTTTTGCTTAAACACACAATAAAAGAGTTTTACCTGTTCCTGCAGCATCCTGTCTCTCATTTATGCGGACCCACTTAACACTGGTGACAAAGGTGGGATTCTGAGCTGCAGAGAGAACAAAGGACACCTCATGGGAATTCGGATGCCATTTTACTGGCCACCACAACGATCACAACCCCGCTGACCAACATGGCACACTGCCCAATGTTGATTCCCTATGACTTGGCAAAGGACAAATGTTCATCATACATGGGCCAATTCGATCTGTACGTGGAAGTCAAGGGACTCCAAGCAGCCCCTGATGCAAAGAAAAAAAGCCTTATTCCTGATTTACTGCAACTCCGAGAAGTACAAAATGGCAGATGCCCTCATATCAGACAACCTGCAAAGCGTATCCTGGGATGAACTTTAACGGGCACTCAAGGGACATTACACCCCTCTCCCTCCTACCTGGTGAGTCAACACAAATTTTACACATGGAGCCAGAGAGATGGGGAGACAATAAACATATTCGTAGCTGATTCATAGAAGATAGCAAAGAACTGCAAGTTCCCAGAAACTGGAGGGATGATCCGAGACTGAATCGTCCTGGGAATGAGGGACCAAATGCTACAAAAGAAACTCTTGGTCCCAGGATGAGGTCTCATTCAAGGAAGCCATCAACGAGGCACAAGCTGCAGAATCCTCTGACAACTCAGCAGTGTGGATCAAAGGAACAGGATGGTCCATGCAACCAAGTTCGATCACCACCCCAACTGAAGCGACTCCCCCTCTGAAGCAAGAGAGGACGACGACGGAGAAGTGCACAAGGTGAAGGCCAATAAGCCAGATGGGAAACAAGGAAATAGACAGTGCAGGGGTTGCGGAGGAAATCACTACCACTCGGCATGCCATTTCAAAGACACTATCTGCCAAAGATGTGAGCGCAGAGGCCACATCACGGAAGTATGCTGAGCCAACCAACTGACCAACAAGCAAGGTAGGCAGGCATCATCACCAATGAGGCAACATGGCCAACAAGAGGGAGGGCAGGTGGGAAATTTCCCTGGTGGGAAATTCAGAGGGAGAGATGTCGCCAGGGAAGAAGTGCACTTCACCTTCATTGGCTACGCCCAGACCCAGGTGAGACATACCAATGCCTATGAGGCCAACAAAATAATATCCACAGTATCCACCGAAGGCAAGCCCTGCTGGATGGAAGTAGACGCAGGGTCCTACATATCTATGATGTTGTGAGACACTCTCAAAAGACTACAACCCAAACTGTGGCATGACCAATTGGAACCACAGACTACAGGATTACAGGACTACTATTACAGGACTACCAGGGCTGCTGCATACCTGTAGTGGGCAGGAAGACAGCCCAAATACAGTAGAGCCGTTTTCAGGGAAACCTGCCACTCACCATAGTAGACTGGAACCTGCAAAGCCTACTAGGAAGAGAATGGTTCAAGCTGGTCCAGATCCACATCACCAGCATTCATGCAGCAGAGATCACCCCCCACCCCACCAGAGCCCAGCAGCAGATATCGCAAAACTGGAATGGGAATTCAGTGATGTCTTTGACGACAAACTGCGCAAGTACATGGGGACCCCAATATCATTTAATTTAGACCCCAAAGTAGCCCATGTCTGACTCAAGCCATGGTGAGTCCCATTTGCTCTCTGGCCCAAAGTTGAGGAACAATTAGATAAATTAATTGCCCAACGGGTCCTCCAGCTGGTTGATCATGCCAAATGGGAGACCCCAAACGTCATCTCAGTTAAACCAGATGGGTCGGTCAGAATTTGTGCTGACTACAAGATGACCCTGAATAAAGCCCGCAAAGTGCCTATCCCGTGCCAGTAGTGCAGCACCTCCTGTACTCTCTGGGTCGAGGAACTGTATTCGCCAAATTAAACTTGGCCCAGGCCTATCAGCAACTGCCTGTCAATGAGGCAACCACTGAAGTGCACTTCACTCACCAAGGCACTTTTAAATGCAAGCAGATACAGTTCGGAGTCAGATCGCCCCCAGCCTGTTACAGAGCATTATGGAAAGGCTACTGCACAAAACTCTGTGGGTAATCCCATATTTTGACGATGTAATCATCTTGGCTGAAAGCAGACGACAATTGGTAGAGTGATTGAGGCAGTATTGGGGAGATGCCAGGAATCTGGACTGAAATTAAAAAAGGAATAAGTACCACCTAGCTGTTCCCCAAATGGAATTTTTGGGCTTCCTGATAGATACATCTGGCATCCAACCAACAAACAGGAAGCTGAAGGCAATATGAGAAACCCCTGCCCCACAAAAAAAACGGAACTGCAAGTCTTCCTGGGGTTACTCAACTTCTACAATTTTTTTTTACCACAGAAGGCGACCATCACAGAACTGCTCCACAGAGTGCTAGATAAAACAACCAACTGGACCTGGGGGCAACACAAGTACCTTGTCTACATTTTCCTTATGTTCCAGTTTTTTCAATGCTAATGTATCATTGTGAATATTGAAATTGGAAGTATATTATCCTTTCATACTTCTGTTAGGACAGAGGTTATGAGTGTGCATAAAAATTGGCCTGATTGTACAGTATATAATGTTGATACTAACCGATCCTGAACCTTTAGTCTCCTACATTCTGTGTAAAATTCCTTTAACTGAAAAACAATTAATAATGTATAAGTAATATTAGTAAGTAATAATGGGTAATAATTATAAATAATAATTAGTGTTTCAGAAGGAACATGGAAAAATTGCATTGAATATTAGCAGCATTAATCCATCTTTAGTATGAAAAAATAGACACCCCTGTCTGTCTCCATTATGAATAAATAAGTAGATAGATGCTGTGCATACAAGAAAAATCTGAAGAAATGTCAGTGATGTTTGCATAAATCCATTTATCACCTGGACTGTGTGTTGTAGTGGACATGTTATAAATAACACTGTCAATGATCTAATGCTATAGATTATACAAAAAGTCTCTGGAAAGCTAATATAGGTTGTTGCATGTAGTTGGTTGGGGCAGGGCAATGATTTTAAATTCCATGTGCAGACTTTTGTGTCATGCAGTTAAACTCAGATTTTTTCCATTGCCCGGTAATCATGCCTATTGAAAATAAACAGTATTTAAAGTAAACATTAAATGCAGAGTGAAGAGGACAGAAAGAAAAGGAAAAATAAACAACTTCCCTTCATAAGAAGACCTCCCATACAGTAGGTTGCAGCTGGTTCAGATGTCCAAACTCTGGTTGCACTAGTCAAAAATCCACAGTTAACAGCTCGTCCATAGTCTATTTCCCAACACTAGTAGTTATATATACAATCTGATATTTATTATGCAAATGCCATTTCAAAATATATCATTGATTAGGTGTGATATCTCAGTAGGGATGAAAGTAGGAGCTCTAGGAAAACTATATCTCACCAAAGAACAAGTTGCCAGAGAGAAGCCCAAAGGGCTGAAAGTAGTTTATCTCTGCCTGAAACAAAACTTGTTTTAATGAGGCAAATCCTTTATTTTGCTTTCTTTGGCAAATAAAACCATTTCCCCTCTCCCCTGCTTTCCACACATTGCTTTAAATCTATTCCACCTTCGCTGCTTTCAACATCTTTCTTCTAAAGTTTTAAAGTTGTGTTAATAAGATGTCTTGCAGTCACTGAAGTGTGAGGAAACGTTCTTGGAAAGGGAGGAATGTATAATCACCTTGAGACTTTAGTTGTGGTCTCAAAGCACCTGGAAAGCAAGAAATTACTGTATCAGTCATTAGAATAATTTTGACCTGACAGCCAGGCAGACAGTAAACATTAAATCAAATGAGTGATCTAATGATACCTTACAAACGTGTGTCATTTTGAAACTCCCAGAATTAAATCGATCTATTCATTGAAATGCTGCTGTAAATTTAAGCAATGCTTTTCCTAGACTGTAAGATCAAGTCTGAATTTTTTTGTTTGGTTTTCTTTATTTTTTCTTTAAGAGTCAGTAGAATGCAAACATTTCTTCAGAAACAATTAAGAAGGTGGAGGAGCTCAGCAGACACAAGACTGACAGATACAAAAAGGGTGTTTTTCTAATTCTTGTGCTTTCAATCAGGATTTCTGAAATAAAATAAACCATTTATATGAAATTACATCAAGTTTTTCGCCAACTTGATGTAACTTCTCTGATGTGAAAAACCACTTACAAAACCTGAAACCTAGTTCTTAACTATCTTTGGTGGGTGACTTTGGATGTGTATCCCAGGCATATATTCTCTGTTCATGATAGTTGTATCCACATTAAAGGGAGAGAAGGGAGAGATAAACCATCTTCTTGGTCCATATGTATTAAATCATTTTATTGTATCAAGACAGTGGCAAAAGAACTCATGAACATAAGCTTCCAGACATTTTCCATTCTGCAAAACTAATGTTAATATCTGAAATAATAGTCATATTATTGATGTTTTTTATATGACAAAGATAAACTTCTGTTAATTTACTAAAAATAAGTATTATGTTCAAATGTAAAGAGTGTTCCATGTGGAAAATTATGCTAAGGTGTTATAATTATTTCTTATATTACTCAATAGTAATATAACAAATAGATCCTAATAAATAGATTGTTTGAAAAGTGTGCACATTCTTCTGCCTTGCTCATTCTTATTCTTCCTCCCTCCCTCCCTCCCTCCCCACCTCTCCTTGTATATAGTATATATTTTTGTCCTGGGCATGAATGTTGTGTTTGTGCTGAAACAGAAAGTAATCCCTTTGCTAAAACAGGTGAGATTAATGGAGAGAGAAAAAGCAGACCTTATTTAACATTTTATTAATACACCTCTGAAGTACACAAATGTAAACCTGGCAATTTACAGATATCTTGGGTTCCAGACACATTTTTCCTCGCCATTAAATAAAGCTGTAGTTAGTCTGAGCAGATGTATCCTGCACATTGTTACATTTTTTGATGCTTTTTGACATGTTATTATGTTATTTTGTCATTTATCTACATTTTTATGAAATTGTATTAAGAAACCAATTCAGTTTGGCATTCAGTTGTAACTAGTCTGCCCTTGTAAATCATGTGATTTGTATATCAGATTGAAAAAAGAAGGAGAGAAAAAAACCCAAAGTTGGCTTTACCAGGCCCATACAACTCATAATTGTCATGGCAACGCAGCCAGAGTTAATGATACAATCTAGGCCTTGCTGCATTTTCCTTTTGAATGCATATTTATATGTGTGGTGTTATACATTGTACACTTGATACTGCCTACAAAGAGATATGGGAACATCTGCAAAATACTTCACCCAGTGAGTGACAAAAGATGAATAAAAAGGCGGTTGCAAATTAAAGGATTTTAGTAATGACTGAAGTAAGGCAGTGTGATAAGGAAAACGGGAAACTTTGCAAACTTGTCAAATATATAGATGCTCTTTGTACTGGTAGATCTTGGTTGGGAAACTGCAGCTTGTAGGGTCAGCCAAGCACAACCCTTTGCTAAATTTCAAAGATCCTAAAACCTTTCCGAGAACTCTTCCCATTCTGCTTGATTGACTTATGTCGATGGTTGGCACTCCTACAGTACACTGTTCTTTTGTGTTTGAGTACCATAGGATTGCTTTAAGAAGAACCAAACAGCAGAATGTGCTCACTGTCTTTTCTTATGTGCCAGCTAGCAATCTGTAAAGATGAATTGTGTTATGTCCTGAGGACTCAAGGAGTTCTCACTCAGGTCCACTCACTTTACGTGGGCGTTATTCCCCCATTCCCATTGGTTGGCTCTCCCCAGCAGCCAGCTATAAATGCAGGCTGCGGGGTCCAACCGGTTGCTGATTGCTGTGAGCCAGTTCCAGGCTTGGCAAGCACGGTCAGCCCTTTATTAAAATAAAGTATTGTTGCACTCATGCTCTGGTTCAGCCTCTCATTGCTCAAACAAAACACTGGCGGACGAGGATGGGATGGCTACCAGAAGCACCTTGCAACCGCTGAGTCACTAGCCACCGATCCACAGCCCAGAGAGAGCGATCGGCTGGCGACAAAGAAACGCTGATCCGCAGCCAGAGAGCGGTCAGCTAGCAAACGAGCGATCAAAAGAGCAAACGCAGATCCGCAGCCAGAGAAAGCGGTCTGAGTCAAATAGTTAGAAGCGTCTGTAGCTGCTTGTTAGCCCGCTACGGGAAAGTGAAGCGCTACGAGCCGCAGCCGCTCTGCATTTGGCGCGAAATTCAAACGGGTGTCATTTGAATTTCGAGCCGGTAGGAATCACAGCACAGCGCTGTAGAGAGTCACTAACGCCCACTTTTTTTTGGCGCGAATCAAGACACCTCCAACGGCTAGCAGCCAACGTGGTAACCCAGAGAGAGAGAAAGAGAGGGTAGCAAAAAACCTCTCCAGAGCTGATATCACTAGTAACTCACAAGCGCTCGTAGTCCCAGAGAGATTTTTCCGCAGGGTAGCCCAGCCGTTCCAGCACCATGAGTTCCAATCCAGTATTCCCGGCGTTTAAACCAGACGAAGAGAAGTGGGAATCGTATAAGAACCGTTTCAATCATTACATCGATGCGGTCGGCCTGGCGGATGCGGGAGAGCATCGGAAAAATCCTATTTCCTAATCTACTGCGGAGCCACCGTTTACGATACCTCTGCAGCACTCGTGGCGCCGAGAGGTGAAAAACGTTCCGTGGTCCGAGTTGCTTGAGATCCTCACAAACCACTACGCTCCCAGGCCTTCACAAATCGCCAGGAGGTTCACGTTCCGAATGAGGAAGCAATCAAGTAAGGAGACCATCAACCAATATATGGCCGCCCTCAGAACAGCAGCCCTGCACTGCGGGTTTGGAACATACCTGGAGGACATGCTCCTCGATCAATTAGTTTGTGGGGTCAAGGATCTCCACCTACAGAGCGACTGCTAGCTAAAAAAGACCTCAACCTCGCGCAAGCGTAGAGGAGGCCCTAGCAGCCGAGCTAGCAACGAACTCAGCCACCGAAATTCAGGGCCCAAGCGCCAAGCTAGCAGCGTTCCCAGTCCATTCCGAAGAGGTGGAAGCGGAGGAAGCCCTACAACGATGAGAACGATGTCCATCGCCTCACCAATGACAGACGGTCGCAGGTAGGGGCCAAGCAAGAATACACCGGTCCACCCAAGCACATCACTCTGTGCCTAGCCTGTGGGGGATCACATCAAAGGGCCACCTGCAAGTTTAAAGGAGCCGTTTGCAACAACTGCCATAAGAGGGGCACATTGCGAGAGTCTGCCAAGCCCCCAAAGCGCTGCACAGACCCCGTCCTCGCACTCGGGACCTCAGAGGCAAGTATTAAACTGTCGCACGCACCGCCTTGCCAGGCGTACTTGCCACACTGTTAGTAAAATTTCTCTCTCCGTTTCCCTAGAAGGTAAACCGTGCCACATGGAGGTTGACACAGGGTCAGCGCTCTCAATAATCTCGTGGAACACCCTCAAGAGACTCCACCCCAGCCTATCTACTACCCGGCTTCAGAGATGCCAGTTCGGTCTGAAGGACTACCAGGGGAAGGCCATTCCCGTGATCGGCAGAGGCAAGTTCTTTGTCAGTTTTAGAGCTTTTAAAGGCCACCTACCTCTAGTGGTAGTTAACGGCAATCTACCCACCTTATTGGGGCTCGATTGGTTTCCCCACCTCAGCCTAGGGTTAACAGGAGTCCATGCTGTCTCAACCTCAGACACTGACTCCTATTCGCTGACTACGCAGATGTGTTCAGCGAGGAGCTGGGGTGTTATAATGGAACCCCATCTTGTTCACCGTTGACCCCCAGGCAGTCCCAATCAGATTAAAACCACGTAGAGTTCCATTTGCTATTCGACCAAAACTAGACGCTGAATTGGATAAACTACTAAAACAAGGGTCATTGAGCCAACAGATTTCGCCAAGTGGGAGACGCCCATTGTCACACCCTCAAAAAGATGGTAGCCTGAGAATTTGCTCGGACTACAAGACAACAATCAATAAATATTTACAAGTTAGCGCCTACCCTGTGCCCGTCATTCAGCACTTATTGCACACATTCGAACCGGGCAGTATTTTTGCTAAATTGGACATGTCTCAAGCATATCAACAGTTCCTGTTGATAACCAAACAGCGGAACTTCAGACCATCGTCACTCACAGGGGTGCCTTCCGATGCAAGCGTCTCCAATTTGGCGTAAGTGTTGCCCGGGTATTTTTCAGTCCCTCATGGAGCGGATTTTACAGGGCCTCCCTGGTGTAGTACCCTACTTCGACGACATCTTGGTCTCGGCCAGGGACAGACCCCAACTCTTCCAGAGAGTGCGAGCAGTGTTAGAGAGGTTCAGACAGCATGGCCTCAGGTTAAAAAAAAGAAAAATGTGCCATTGCCACTAGACAGGTGGACTTTCTGGGTTATAAAATTGACGCCTCTGGCATTCACCCCTGGAGTCCAAGGTTAGGCGATCCACAAGCTCCCACACCGACCTCCAAAACGGAGCTACAAGCTTTCTTGGGGCTCCTAAACTTTTATGCATCCTTTTTGCCCCATAAAGCCTCAGTAGCCGAACCCCTACACAGATTACTAGACAAAAAGTCACCGTGGCACTGGGGGCACAAAGAAGACCAGGCGTTTAACGCCGTCAAATCACTACTTACGTCAGAGGCAGTGCTCATCCAATTCGACCTCAACCTTCCTTTAGTACTGGCAGCAGACGCATCCCCTTTTGGAATTGGGGGCGGTCCTTAGTCACAGACTCCCCAATGGCGCCGAGGCCCCCATCGCCTTTTTCTCCAGGACGCTCTCGGCCACGGAGCGAAATTACAGCCAAATAGACAAGGAAGCCCTAGCAGCTGTTGCAGCCGTGAAAAAGTTTCACGAATTCCTTTTGGCCATTTCTTGAACTGGTCACCGACCATAAGCCCCTCCTGGGCCTACTGGCCGGCGACAAACAGACACCTCAAGTCCTTTCCCCTAGAATGACAAGGTGGACACTTTTCCTAGCGGCCTATTCATACAAACTTATTCACCGCCCGGGCAAAACTCTATCCCACGCCGGCGCTCTCAGTCGCTGCCCCTTACCCGCTCCGGCTGAAGACCCAGCTCCTGTCAACGCCATTTTTGAAATCACCCAGTTGGACCTGCCCATCACCGCCCTTGACATCGCCGCTAAAACCAAGGCAGACCAAACGCTCGCCCAGGTGCTCGACTGGGTGAGGAGGGTGGCCGGGAGGCAACGTCAATAACAAATTCGCACCCTTTAAGACTCGCATGCAGGAGCTGTCCAGTTTGCAGGGTTGTCTACTGTGGGGCACTCGAGTGGTCATTCCGACCTCGCTGCGTACCCGAGTCCTGGAGCGTTGCACGAGGACACCCCGGCATTGTGAGAATGAAGGCGTTAGCACGCAGCTACGTGTGGTGGCGGGTCTAGACGAGGACATTGTCAATTGGGTAAGTTCCTGCAGCATTTGCCAGGAATCCCGTCCTGCTCCCCTATCGCCACCCCTACCAGATGGGAGAGCGCCAACGCCCCTTGGTCTAGAATCCATATCGATCTGGCAGGCCCGTGCATGGAAAGATGTTCCTAGTGGTCGTGGACGCTTATTCCAAATGGATAGACGTGGCGCAGCTATCCACGACCACCACACTAGCAATCACCAACGTGTTAACACGCCTGTTCGTTACACATGGACTACCCGACTCCATTGTCTCCGATAATGGCCCACAGTTCACATCAGTAGAATTCAGCCGTTTGCTGCCAACCTGGGCATTCGCCACATTTTCACAGCCCCATTTCACCCTGCCAGTAATGGGTTGGCTGAAAGGGCCGCTCAGGACCACCAAAGAGGCCCTCGCTAGGTTTGGCAGGGATGACTGGCACCACAAACTCGCACGGTTCCTGATGAGCCAACACTCAACCCCCTGTGCAGTCACCAATAAGTCCCCAGCGGAACTTCTGATGGGCCGGCGCCTGAGGACTGTATTGGACAGATTGCACCCACAATACTGCCCTGACTCTCCCCTCGCTTCTACGTCGGGGTTAGACAATTTTTGTTACAGGAACCGATATTCGCAAGGAATTTCGCTGGGACCCACTTTGGATTCCTGGCGAGGTCATCGCCATCACCGGGCCGAGATCGTATAGAGTCAGGCTGGAGGATGGTCGCGTCTGGAGGAGACATATAGACCAGCTTAGAAGGCGCCTCAGCACCCTTGCCAACAAGAGTCCAGAGTCTCCAGTCGAAGGGGAGCCGCCTCATCCGCCGCCCAGCCACATCGTGCCCAGCGACCAGTCTGCACCAGCGGTCGTTCCGGTCAGCCCAAACTCGGACAACAGCGCCCAGAGAGTTGACCAGCCTGATCCAACCCACGAGAGCTCGACCCCAGTAACCAACCCGGTGTTTCCCGAGGATGCCCAGTCCAGAGAGAGTGTTGGCGACACTATGCCGGCTCGACCATCACAGGCTGGTACTGAACAGACAGACAATGTTCCCGAGTTGCGCCGTTCCGGGCGCCAACACAAACCCCCGTCTACCTCAAGGACTATGCATGTTCGCATCTGGGGGAAGGGGTGTTATGTCCTGAGGACTCAAGGAGTTCTCACTCAGGTCCCTCACTTTACGTGGGCGTTATTCCCCATTCCCATTGGTTGGCTCTCCCCAGCAGCCAGCTATAAATGCAGGCTGCGGGGTCCAACCGTTGCTGATTGCTGCGAGCCAGTTCCAGGCTTGGCAAGCACGGTCAGCCCTTATTGTAAAATAAAGTATTGTTGCACTCATGCTCTGGTTCAGCCTCTCATTGCTCAAACAAAACAAATTGGACTCACATCTCAGAATCTGTAGGGAAGGAATGAGCTAAGGTTAAAACTCCAACCATCCATCAAATGCAGAAACAACCCTCCACCATTCTTCTTGCAGCTGTGCATCACTGGTTCTACAGCTCAGAGAAGGTTATCGGCAAGAAAATTGTTACCCTCATTGACTGCAGTAAACTGATTTCACATCTACCCCCCTCATTATTGGAATAAACACAGAGGGCATGTGAACTAATGTAACTATCTCCTTATAATCTTCTCAGTGCGATATCTTTTAGAAACAGCTGCTAGTATGCTGGTGATAATCTCTTTCAGCTTGCAGACTGATAATATTAAAAACTATATGAATATTTCCTTTTTTTAAATGTACAAATATAAGCTTTCCTTATTTTTAGTCTATTTCAGGAATCAATAATGTGGCACGGTAAGCAACATACTTTGTATAAGCTCTGGAGGTTTAAAATGTTGTATTTTATTTCCACCTTTGAACTCTATCTTCACTTGTTAATTATCTATAGTTGCAAAGAGGCGGGAAGGAATAGAAAGAAGCAGAATTGTCTTCTGAATAATTATAGTCATACTATGATATCAACATAGCTGAATGTCACATTTGGCTTCATATACATCGGCTTTAAATTCTATTTTGTGTTTTTTTCCCCAAGTAATTTTACTAAGAATTATACATGAAAAGAATAAAAGTCAATGCAACTTACAAAAAATAAAAACAGGAAAAAACAGGAAAAAAGGTGGGATGTGAAAAAGAAAAAAAGTAGAAAGAAAAAGAGTCTATGGAGATTCTCAGTCATCCAGGTCATGGTTGTCCCAAAGGCGCTTTTTCAAAGGCAAGTAAACTTCCTTTTTTAAATTATTATTATTTGAAGATATCTTATCCAAGAATTATTCAGAACTGAAGAAACTTCTTAGATGAGAAATGAAACATCTCCAAAATGGGTGGAGGGAGCAAGAAAGTCCAATTGCTTTTTGAAAAAGCACTTTTAGTAAGAGAAATAGAAGGAGAAAAAGAAAAGAAGAAACTTCCTCCTTCATGATTTTGGGAAAAAAAATAGTGGTGGGCAAAATACAGTGTTACTACTGGAAGCTAGTAAGTGGTTAAAGTATTAGAAAATCTAGAGGTTAGAGTCAGAAAAGGAAACAGACTGTCCTGTTCCTTGAAATACAAATTCAGATTGTTGTAACTTTAGTTATCCCCAGAGTTTATTTGTTACTAATGTTGATCACTAAGGAAAGCAAATTGATAGCAAACAATGATTTTGATATTTTATTGATAATTGAAGAGAAATGAAAGAAATGAAAACTTTTTACATCAAACATAAATGCTATACACCCAAGAAAAGAAAAATTAAAAAAAGAAAAAACCAAATTATAGCAGCAATGGAAAAAGTGATTATAAAAGCAATGAAAACCCATACATGGAATTACAAATTGGCTATACAAATGTAGGAGGCCAGTTGGAAAATGTTAATAAGACTATCTCAAATGAGAAGAAAAGAACATGGCCAAATGCATCTAAATTTAAATTTATACAAGAACCAAAAGAAGAAAGGAAGCAATATTTAAGTTTAGCCTGGTTTTTAATGTCTTCTCTTGGAAAAGAGATTATGTACTAGAATAAGAAAGTAAATTATTAATTATTAGACCTCTAACAGCTATTTTCAGATTAGAGGTATTGACATTATACAAAGATATAGAAAAAGTGGAGATCCTACCTACTAAAAACACTAGAAGATCTCGGCTTGCTATTTTTTACAAGAACTTTAACAAATGATATATGACTGAGGAATTAACTGAGGAAATATAATATTTATGTAGATCTAATAAAATTGGAAGGAAGCACTTAAAATTATGGAAAATTGTTATGAAAAAATTGACATAAAAATGGGAGATGTTGGGATATACTAGAAAACTTGACTTTAATTTGGGAAAGAATCATCCTTTTTGAAAAACATAATAGGCAAAATTCTTTTTGCTTATCCCATACATCCAAAAATTGTTGCTTGAATCTTGGTTTGTTGTTAGATCTTTTTAATACATTTGTTAATTCTGCTGTGATATTTTAACATTTTAATTGCCTGTCTTTTATTCTTGGTATTGTTTTTATTGTATGTTTTATTATTTATTGCTAAGTAATACATTTTTCACCTGTATCTGTGGTTTGATTTGTTTTTTAAGCAAAATGAAGTTAATTAAAAGAATGTGGCATTTTCAGAATCCCAAGAAAGCTCATGCCTCCCTTCATTAAATAAATAAAATCTAAGCATTTGAAAGCTTGGTGGCTCCTGGGGAATATTAATGAAATTTTGTGGGAGGTAACTATTCTTACCTGAGATTTCATGACACTTTGATTATCTCAGATGAGCTCTTGTACAAGGTTTGGTCTGATCTGTGGTTTTACAATCATACAAATTAACTGACTTTTTAAAAACTCTTAGTCAGTGATAAACAATTGTCTGAGCATATCAAGGAGATGGAAAAAAGCTGAGCCCCAGTCTATTTTGTTATGTGCCAAAAAACCCCATAATGTTGGTATAAAGTCTGGCAAGCTGCTCATGGGAGGCTCTGAGATGTCCATCTGTCAGCCTTCCCAGGTAGACCAGATGGGAAACATGACCAGATGAACTACTTATTTATTAAGAATACATTACATTACAATACATTAATAGAATCTTGTAAGTTTGAAATCTCCTGCCATCTCCTTTACAGTCTGAGAACTTGGAGGAGAGGTGCTTTTAAAGCCTATTTTTCTACCTGTTGTGTAGCTATGAGCTCTGCCCTCTCTTATGTGATCACTCTCTAGGCAGCATCTCTGCTTCCCATCTCCCAAGGTCATGCACACATACCATTACACCATCTGATAGACAATGTGTAACTAAATGACATGATGGCATGATATTTCATTGTTGTTGCAGCAATAATGATAGCATATGAAATCCCGCTTGCAGATTCATGAAGCTATTGCCAAAATTATTTTTTTAAAAAGTCAGTGGAAGTTTTCTTAATACATTTAATATAAGCTCTTTTTTCTTCAAAGTTTTAAACCTGTTTGCTATTATTTCCAAATGTCACGGAAAAATGTCTCCCTGCTTTTGTAAAGGACACATAGCCCTATGAAAAATTGGCAAGAATGTATTTAACCAGACATTAATAAAAATATTGTTCAAGAGGTCAAGGAATTCCAGCAGTTGAGAAGCAAGGAAGAGAAGTGTTTTCTTAATTCATAGATATTCATTTGGAAAGATGCTATAAAAGGAGAAAAAATGTACACAACACAAAGTTACAGCACCTTCTAAACCAAGGAAATTGAAAAACCAGCACTAATTTAACATGTTCAGTGATGGGTCAGATTAACAATATGTGTACCTAAAAAGTTGGATTCTTGTGTTAACTTCTTATTTGAAAATGACAACACCTTGTCATTTTTTGAAATTTAAACCTTGTAAGCAGGCAATAGCTTACATTTTTTGACATTTTTTGTTTTTATTTTCAGTCAGGCACGAATAACTAGATCCACACACGCAGAATTCAAGCTAAGTACTTTATTATTTTCTGCCAGGAATCTCCCAGTCTTCCAGTTGGGAACAATTAGATAAGGCTCCATGAATTCAGGAAGGTCTTATTCTGGCCCCTTTACATTTTGCAATGACTAATTCTAGGCTTTCTCTGCATTTGATCCTCTTTCCCTGCCAGTTGGGTACTTCCCAATATCTTCTTATTCAGTTAAAAGCTGTGACCACCATTTTCTTTTGAACCTTTTAATAATATCTAGAAGATCTTTATTGCAAAAGTTATTCTTTGACAATGGCTGCTAATAAATAGGATTTGTATTATTATTTTTTAAAAATTATTTATTGGTTTTTAAAACAAACATAAACAAACAAAACATAAAAACATCAGGCCATCTTCCATATATGTACATACAGTGTGCCGGTTGGTTTACAAATTGTTTTGTGCTTCCATTTCGTAGTCTTCAATTACAATTACATTGTATATGGTCTCATATTTTCAATCCAATATTAAATACATTGGTATCATTATTAATCAATCATTTGACTATACTTTTATTCATTCATGCTTTGGAAAATAATCATATTTTACTTAATTTGTTTTGTGACAATTCATATTATCATCCCAAATCTATCCTAAAAACATTTTGTAGATATAATAAGAAAGGAATACATCTTTATATATTTAGTATTTTCTAAAAGTCTACATATTTCGTTACTATACTTTATTGTCTAACCATTGATAGAATAGATTCCAAACTTTATAAAATTGTTTATCATCCTGTTCTCTAATTTCAAATGTCAATCTGTTCATTTCAGCACATTCCAATATTTTCTTAATAATTTCCTCCTGTGATGGTATTTTCTCATTTTTCAAGTTTTTAGCAAATACAATCCTAGCCACTGTTAATACATTTACAATCAGGTATTTCAAATCTTGACTATATATTTCAGGTAAAATTTCCAATTAAAATATCTCTGGTTTCAAGTCTATATGCTTTTTTGTCATTTTTTTCCAACCACGTGTGGATTTTAGTCCAGTATTTTTTAGCATCCGCACAAGTCCACCACATATGGTAATATGAGCCAGGTGTCTGATGACATTTCCAACATTTTTCGGATTTATTCTTGAACGTTCTTGTTATTCTTGTCGGGGGAAAATGCCACCTGTAAAACATCTTATACAAATTTTCTTTATATGCTGTTGACATTGTCATTTTATAATTTTGAGACCACAATTTTTGCCATTTCTCTAGATCAATCCCATATCCAAAATTCTTCCCCCAAGCAATCATAGTTTCTTTAACTTGTTCTTCTTCTAGTTTAATTTCTAATAAATATCCATACAATTTTTCAATCACCTTTTCATCAGTACCTGTCAAAATCTTATCTAAATCAGTCAGTTTATCATAGAAACCATCTATTTTAAAATCTTTATCATATCTTGAATGTATTTGTGCATATGAAAACCAATTCATCTTTATACCTTGTTCCTCTAATTTTTGCATAGATTTAAGTTTACCCTTTTCATTCAATATTTCATCATATCTGTTTGTTCCTTTTTGTATATTATAGGATAAGAAAATGCTTCAATAGTCGATTGCCAGACTGGATTTTCAAATAACGTTGTCTTTTAATCTTCTCCCAGTTTAACCACAGAGACTCCCATATAAAATGTTTTCTAAAGTACCCCTGTTTTTAGTTCCTTTATACCATAGAAAAGCATGCCACCCCAACAACAGATCATGCCCTTCTAATGTCAACAGTCTAGTATTTCTTAATGTTATCCATTCCTTAACCCACATCAAATTTGTAGCTTAGTAATACAACTCCCAATTAGGCAAACCAAATCCTCCTCTTATTCTGGCATCTTGCAAAAGTTTTAACTTTATTCTCGCTTTCTTACCTTGCCATATAAATTTCAACACAATTTTATTTAAATCTTCAAAGTAGTCTTTTCCAAGCCTAATTGGAATTGTTTGAAACAAATATAAAATTCTGGGTAATATATTCATCTTGATTGTTGATATTCTCCCTATTAATGACAGTTGTAAATTTTCCCATTTTGCCAAATCTAGTGCTATCTGCTGTTTAAGTTTGATATAATTATTTTCTTTTAGTGTACTGCATCTTGCTGTCAAGTATGTCCCCAAGTACTTAATCTTATTCGTGACCTGAATTTTCAATAGGTCTGCCAGTTCTTCCTTTTGTCTTGATAGCATATTCTTTGTCAAGATCTTTGTCTTATCTTTATTTCCAAGCCTCTAGTTGGCAGGGTTTCTTTGCTTTCACTTTCCCCCTCCTTTTCCAAGCAAAATGCAATAAGAATTAATAAAAAAAGAAAAAGATATTTTTAAAAAAGAAATAGCTAAATGGGAGTCTCTAGTCTAAAATAGTTACAAAATCAAAAAGTAGAAAAAAATAGATGAAAAAATAAAAACCAGTCCAGTTTCAAAATGTAGTTTCATGTATAGAAAATCCAGCAATGAGAAAAAAACATTACTTTGACATTCCTATTTAAAATCGCCACTTAATCACTTCTGTCAAAACTTTTACAGATTCTTTCTTTTCCTTAGGGTGTCCTTTTAGATCTTAGAATAAAGAAAAAGTTCTCACCAAACCAGCACACTCTCTCTTTCTGTTCTCTTCCGTTTCGGAGCTGTCCCAACTTCAGCAGCTTTAATGGCTGCCTCTTTGCCGCTGGCAAGAAGAGCTTCTCCTGGATCTACCAGGGATTTTGCGATGTCCCTGGGATCGACAGGATGCTCTCTTCACTTTCACGGTCTCTTCGGGACGGTTTAGATCCGATAGGATTGTCCAGGACCAAAGATATCGGCAGTGATCTCAGACCTCCAAGATCGCATGCCGTATCGTCGCGACGCCAGCTCCGCCTCAGGATTTGTATTGTTTTAAAGACAGGAGTTATTTCAATTATTTATCTTTCCTGGCTACATATTATGACCATCTTTTTATGTGTACAGATTGCAAGTATAGTTAGGTTTAATGTATAAATCAAGTAAATAAATTAATTCCTCCTGCATCACATAGTCTTATGTAATGTTATATAAGTACATCCAATGAAAAGATGAAATATGGTACTGACTCTGGAGCTGAACAGAACAAGAAGTTTCTGTGAATATAACAGAGCAAGGCTAAAGGTGAAGGATATGGAAAATTGTCATGATATGATTAGGAAGGAACATGTGACCTGGTAGCAATCTTAGGAGACTAAAGAAGGATTTGTTATGTTGATATATATTATAAAATAAAAAATTGTTTAAGTCTGTGTTTTCACATGGTTAAGATAATCCTTTTGAAAAGTGTACAATAGATGTCTGTCTTGGTTCATTTGAAATAATCCACACAAGAACAATAACAATAACATATAGTAATAGTATTAGTATTTTATCAATAATATTGATAAAAAAATCATAACACAAAAGCTTTAAAACCCTTATTTGGGGTATTTATTATGCAAAAACAAGCAAAATACCCAAAAGTCAAGAAGGAAAACAAGATATAAACCAAGGCTTCCTCACTGTTGACAAGTGAATTTTCTGACAGGTGATTAAAAAGAACAGGGAGAGGGATTAACAAAGTGAATGATCATTGCATTAATGATCTGAATGACATCTAGTGTACAACAATCAATTCTAAATTTTGGAATATACTTTTTTTTTTTTAGAAAGAGATCAGGGAACTTTCCTCATTATTTCAGGCTTTCTAAAATGCTTTCAAGGAACTGTTAGAATCATACACATTTAAATTGTCTGTCTTCATAGTAAGTATGGAAAGGGAATTAAGGAAAATACAATAAACATCCATTCCAGTTATTTGTACAGATCATAAAGTGCTAGGACCTTATGATTAATTTATTCATTTAAACATACCTTTGTTTTGATCTGTTTATGCAACAAGTGTAATTCAGATGATTCAAGTCATTCAAGATTTTTGAAAGAAATAGAAAGATGGCTGTTAGCATCACTTTTCTTTTGACTGACTAAATCTGTCAAAGCTACTGACTCATTCTTCTAGACAAATTCTTAAAGACAAATTAAATTGAATCACATTTTGTAAATGAATAAAGCTACAACATGTTTCAGAATGAGACAACATGTTAATTATTTAAATGTGTCATTTTATGCATGTGTCAGGTATATACCATATTTTTTGCACTGTAAGACCCACTTCTCCCCCCCAAAAAAGTGAGTGGAAATGTCTGTGTGCTTTGTAGAGCGAATGTTGCTGAAACCCTGCCTACCCACCAGCCCCCACCCTTCAACCTCTGCTTCCCAGCAATTTGTCTCCTTGCAGCAAACAGCCTGGGCAGCCTCAGCACAGCCTGATTAACACAAGCAGCTGTTTGTTGGTTGGATTGGCCTCCCAATGATCAGCTGTTTCAGGCTGCAGAGATCACCATTGCCTATTGCTGCCTCTGCGTGGCTCATTTTCAGCCCGTGCATCCTGTTTTTGGCCTTCACGCACCCCATTTTTGGCCTTCGCACATCCTGTTTTTGGCCCATTCCAGATGGTGGCAGCAATCCTCACCACCTAGAATGGGCTGAAAATGGAGCACGCAGATGCCAAAAATGGGGCATGCGGAGCAGCGATAGGTCGCGGAGGTGATGGGTGGCGATGGTGACAATGGGCAGCAGTGATCCCCACAGCCTGGAACAGCCGATCAATGGTATTCCAGGAGGCTTATCCAACTGCCAATCAGCTGCTTGTGCTAAATCAAGCTGTGCTGAAGCTAAACAGGCTGTTGGCTGTTTCCTGCAAGGAGGCAAACTCCTGGGAGGCAGATTTTTTTTCTTGTTTTCCTCCTCAAAAGCTAGGTGCGTCTCATGGTCTGGAGTGTTTTATAGTGCAAAAATATGGCAAACTTTTTTACAGTTGTTGGTCTTTACAAATTCTCCCATGCATTTTAACAAGTCTGATAGATTTATTGCAATTTTGAATTTTATTTTATGTTGTTCTCATTTTGATTTCTTGGAATGCTGAATTCATTTTCTTGGATTTAAGTAAAATTACCTCTGCACATGAATTCCACATAAACTTATAGATACCCAATATCAGAAAACTGATGTAGTCTTTTCATTTTAAAATGCCATCAGCATTGTACCAGATTTTGGTACCAGTTTATGATTTCCTGGGATTTAACATGTGGGTACCTGTGAAGTTATCATTTAAGGTCCCTGTATGAAAATATTATGGAGTGTAAGAATTTGAAGGCATTAT
Source organism: Pseudonaja textilis (assembly GCF_049901715.1). Taxonomy (NCBI): domain Eukaryota; kingdom Metazoa; phylum Chordata; class Lepidosauria; order Squamata; family Elapidae; genus Pseudonaja; species Pseudonaja textilis. The sequence continues at coordinate 40,388,966 of NC_141994.1, read as the reverse complement.
GGAAACTTAGTGAAGACTTCAGAAGCAGCCAAAAGACTGCAGAAATTGTGATCTCCAGATTTTAAAAAAAATCTCCCATATTTATTGCAATGAGCATTTCATACAACAGAATGAATGAGCTGGAAGGGACCTTGGAGGTCTCCTAGTCCAGCCCCCTGCTCAAGCAGGAGAACCTATACTATTTCAGATAAGTGACTGTCTTGACTCTTCTTAAAAACTTCTAGTGATGGAGCATCCATGATTTCTGTTCCACGGGTTAATTGTCCTCACTGTTAGGAAATTTCATCTTAATTCTAGGTTACTTCTCTCTTTGATTAGTTTCCAGCCATTGTTTTTTGTCCTCCCTCCAGTACTTTGAAGAATAATTTGACCCCCTCTTCTTTGTGGCAGTATTGGAATACTGCTATCATGTCACCCCAACTCTTCTTCTTTTTTTTGGACTAGCAAAACCAAAGTCCTGCAGCCATTCTTCACATTATTTTAGTCTCCAGGCCTTTGATCATCTTTGTCAAGTATGTACATTATTATGTTTTTCATTCTGGTCCCAAATCAAAATTAGACATGCATTATTTTCTTACCACCACTAATGAATCATGTTCAACTATAAAACATATTGATTCAGGGTGAATGAAAAATGTTAACAAATATCACTGATGGGTTGGCATTGTTATAGTATACGCGGATTGGATCTCCCTGCAGTTCTTCATTTGCTCATGTTCACCTTATTACTTCCAGAAATGCAAATGTGCACAAGAGTTTTTAGTCTTGTATGAAAAACTCTATCTTGGATTGCAGAAAATTAATGTTTCCATGATAGGTGACACATTTTTATTATCGTGTTTCTAAAATTAGATTTGCCTGTTTGCTCTAAGCTATGTAAGCCAGAGATTGGAGAATAAATGAAATATCATCATTACATTATTCTGTTTAATTATCTGATATTTTTTCTTTTTGACTTTATATCTTGGATTCTCATATATACTCTACCACTTAGGAAGGCACTTTCTTCATCATCAAATAACACTCATTAAAATAAATCAGAATTTATCCTGAGAATCAAATTTATGGTAACAAATGGCAGCAAGGCACATCAAGATTACAGGAAATGCGATAAGAATATTTGCATTCCTTAAGATGTGTGCCTTATGTTTTTCTTCTTGTTTTCACTGCAACAGACTGAAGTCCTGAATACATGTATTAGGTAAAGGTAAAGGTTCCCCTCACAAAGGCATGCTAATTTCTGGTTCTAGCGGGTGGTGCTCATCTCTGTTACAAAGTCGAAGAGCCAGTGCTGTCTAAAGATGTCTCAGTGGGCATGTGGTTGGCATGACTAAATGCCAAAGGTGCACGGAATGCTGTTACCTTCCCACCAAAGCTGGTCCCTATTTTTCTACTTGCATTTTTATGTGCTTTTGAACTGCTGGGTTGGTAAAAGCTGGGAAAGTAATGGGAGCTCACCCCATTATGTGGCATAGGGATTTGAACCACTGAACTGCTGATCTTTCAATTGACAAGGTCAATGTCTTAGCCACTGAGCCACAACTTCCCTTATACAGATACATGTATTAGGGACTTGCGTAATATGCATCTCTATTTTATTTATTTTTATTTGTCAATTGCTTACAAGATAATAGGTATAAGTAAAAACATAGTTATGAATACATGGATACATATAAGAAAAATAAAAAAATATAAAAGAAACAATAGGACAGGGACAGTAGGCATGTTGGTGCGCTTATGCAGACCTCTTAGGAAAGGGGTTAGGTGAATAATAGACAGTCTAAGGTTAAAGTTTTTGAGGTTTTGGGAAAAAAACCACAGAGTCAGGTAGAGTATTCCAGACATTGGCCACTCTGTTGCTGAAGTCGTATTTCCTGCAAGCAAGTTTGGTGCAATGTTATACATGTTATAACATGTTATACAATGAGACTTCTGCCCCAAGTACAACATGTGTAGAATTATGTAGTTAAAGCTGGAGTTCTTATGGCTAATCAAATACAAAGGTACCACCTGAACAGCTGAAGAGTCAGGTGGTGATGACACCAGGCCTCCCAGTTACAAACTGGTGAGTAGAGCAGAAATGTTCAATGAGGCTTCTTATCAAATAAAATAAAAGAGTAAATCCTTTTATTGAAGGCTGACAGCTGCAGCTTGATTTAAAAAGCTAACACATAATCCTTTTCGGAAACAATTGTCTGAACTCTGGGGCTTGTGTGACATTTCTGCAGATTTTCTTTGTGGAATTCTGACCTCTGGACTGGCTGATAATGCTGATCTGACTCTTGGAACTTTGGACTGGATTTTGACTGTACTTCTGCATGTTCCTGCTAAAAGCAAAAGCTTTCAGCAAGTTGCTTACCAAGACTGTATTTTAGTGAATTCCTTGTGTGTTATTATCATTTTGTCTTTGAATAAATTGCTTACTTCCATAGTAATTTTGTGATAACACACAGTAACACAATGTGTGTGATAATTGAAACCAGAAGCAGGACAGCAGCTTCTGGATTGCAAAGGTTAGGAGTGGGGAGTTATATGCTGAAGTGGTTTGCCTCAAGAATGACTTGGCAGCTGAACAACAATAACATAATATAAGTGTGCTGATGGAATCCATCTTTATTTCTTGACTCTACAGAGATTAAACCATTCATGTACTGAATCATTGTCTGGAGGTTGCACAGTTCTGAACAAAGAGAATTAGACTTTGTGTAGATCCTGATAAGGTAGTGCTTATGGCTATTTCGCCTCTCTAATTTAGGAAGATTTTATCACTGGTTTAGGATGGAGATGTGCTTCTGCATTCAGGACTGGTGCATAACCTGGATTTTTTTTGGGGGGACTCATAGTTCCTGCTTGAAGAGTAGATGACAGTTGTGGCCGAGAAGACCTTTGAACAGATTCATTCTGCATGCCAATTGCAGTTGCTCCTCAACTGGAAGACTTTGCAGATGGTCACTGTTGTGACCCAAGCCTGGCTCATATAGAGAGCAATCAAATCACTAAGAAGATGCAAAATTACATTATGAGCATGTATACAATATATCAGCAAAATTCCAGCAAAGTTTTGGCACTTTGCTGAATACTCTCAAAATAAGAACCAAAGTTGATATAACTTTGGACTGCTACATTGAAAAGACAAGACAAAAGGAAGAGGCAGATATAGTATAAATTACAGGATGACATTGGAATATTCACATAAACCCATCAGTGTGACCTTACTATGATTTATCCCCTCCTATTAGGTCAGCAGGCTGCCATACTATCTTTGTGATATGATAAGTGACTAGAAATAATTCTTCTCCCTGTCACTACTTAGGGTCAATTCAACTGGCTGTGAATGTTTTCTTACAAGGATATGTGAAGCTGTTTGCATACAGGCAGGGGAATCTTTCATCAGGAAGGCAAATAGCCACACTGGATGGAGCAGTCATACAAAATGGCTAAACCCAAGTCTGTTTGTTCACTGTTTGTTTTTGTAGAAGGTGGGTGGGTGGGAATTATAGAAAGTATTCAGTTTAAAAAAATATGCTTACTCTGTTTTACAAAGTACCATATAATTTAATCTGTTTTTTTTTTAACTTCAAAAGGGTCTTGCAGCCAACAGAAGAGGATCCTAGAAACTACAGGAAACCTTGTACCATTTCTTCTGTCTGAACCATGGCGTTTGAAGATAGGTTGAAGGAGACTGGGTGAGCTTATAAGCAAAAGTTGCTATTGGAATTTCTGGAAGTAATAGAAAAGTGGGGAATGCATTTGCAATGGGCTATTTTTTCAACAATTCAGAGAATTTTAAGAATAACCTAAATAATTTTCAAAATACAGCTTTGACAAAGTAAGCTAGGATACTTTGTTCTTTGTAAAAAAAAACTATTCCAAAAGAGACATTATTTTCTTTTCTGAGATTTTTTCTGTTTTACCTGCCCATCCCTAGCAGTCTCAATAATCTGCAAAGTATCCAAATGGAAAACACACAATTTATGATTGACAATGTAATTGAGAGTTGTATGGGAATCTTAAATTATCTGTTGGAATTCACTACATAATTAAGGCCTAACAGGGAGCAGCAAGGAGCCAAGCCGCTTTGTATTACACCAATAAACAATGTCAAGTGTCTTCCCTGACATGCATACAAATGGAACTTGTCCATTTGCTGACATTTACTGCTGTTATTTCTCTTCTCCGGCAAGCTGTTTAAAATGCCTTGGAGATAAAGTGAATTGTGAGTGAAGTTGCCAGCATTCTCCTCCCTTTCCCCACCCCTGAATATAACTAGGTCATTCTTGCTGACATATAAAACCTAGACATGAGTGAAAGTTTGATGGCTTGAGCAGAAGAAATGGAAATAACCTGTCTAAGATAGGAGGATCAAATATACACACTATAGTGAAAATGGAGGATAATTATGATGGAAGAGGCTTCCGCCAAGGGCTTTGGCAGATGAAAGATCCAGTTTGATATCTTTGTCTCTGAGGAAAATAAGAGTACCAGTAAACAGCCCATATTTGCTCTAGGCACAAACAGCTTCAATGTGCATTGCACATTGAAAGAGCTGAGAGCATTAACATATGATCACTTCAGCTCTATCCTTCATAAGGTGATGAGTGAAAAATGATGAAACTCAACAAATATCCATTTAAAGTTCAGGCTACTAAGTTTATTTGTGTTTTGGGGTGAGATTTCACTGAAAAATCAGAATTAATAACACTATACTTCTCTACAGTTACTAGCCATAGCCTCTATAGTTATGATACGAGCCATAGTAATATAGCTCTCTTCTTACAGTATCTTACAGTCTTTCAACTAGCTTTATTCCCAGGCTGGATTAGAAGTTGGCCCAATAAATTTTGATGAGACAGTTTTTTGCTCTAGATGATGTTACTTGGGGATGAACAATTGTATTTATTTGTCAGATATATATTTTGCCTTTTTGCAAACAAGTGATGCTCAGAATAGATAATGGTAAAAATTAAAATACCCAGAAAACATAGATAAGACCAAAATAAAAACAGCCAGCAGCACTGCTCTACAGAGGACAGAAACAAACTCCTATTTTGAATCTAAAAATTAAGCTGAATAAATCACTTTTTAACAAGCTAGAAAAGAAGTCTATGTTCTTGCAACCAAAATGAGATACAACCAATTTTAGTGTTATTGCAATGTTATTTAAATGTTTTTTATCTCAGGAAAATTGTACACCATATTTAAATAAACACACTCAGCCTAAATATCTGATAAAATTGATAGAATTGATGTAGTATTTTACAAAATATGAAATAGGCTCAGTAATGTGTTTTAAGCAAATGTGGCAATGTCAGAAATTAAGTGTAGCAGATATCAGAGGAAAGAATTAACAGGAATATACCAAACAAAAAGAGACTGGACTCACTTAGCAAATACAAGAGCTTAAATTGGTCAAGCCAGAGATTCTGCTTAGTTTTGGGGCATTTTGAAGATGATAATTGCTGTAAAATGTGGACTTTATTAACTTTATTTTTTATTTATTAACAAAACATACAGTACATGGCCACTAAACTTACTCATGGTGACTTTGGGCAGATTACAGAACTAAACTAAAATCTCAATACAAAACCCAGTAAACCCCTGGTGACTAATCCCCTGGTGACAACAGTCAAATCAACCACTTGAGCGACTCCATATCACTCTGGGGTCTCCCTGAAAACAAAAGAGTGTCAAAGTGGGGTGGGGGGGCAAAGTGGGATGATGTTCCACAGAGAGAAAACCACCCTAGAAAAACCCTTTCCTCCTGGTACCACTAGATGGACCTCCCTAGGAGGGGTGGCTGTAATATCTCCTATCTCCCAGCTCTGGTGGGTTGTGTAGATATAACTGAGAAAATACGGTCCTTCAAATAACCTGGTCCCAGGCTATGTAGGGCTTTACAGATGAGAATGGGACCCAGAAGCTATGTAGCCAGTGCAGCTCCCTCAAGAGGGATGACATATGTTCAAATCTAGTCTTGTACAGAACCATGTGGGCAGCCACATTTTGAACCAATTGATGCTTCAGGATACTTTTCAAGAATAGCCTCTTGCAAACTAGACTTTCTTTGCTTTTCTTTGAAAATAGGCCTTGGAATGAACGATTATGTATGCTTTCCATGTCATTTTTGTTCTTTCTTTTTTTCTGCAAAATATAAAGGCATGATGAAACTAGTTCCACTCTTGTTCAGTGCTGGTTTGCAAGTTGCTGCCTTGTGCAGTATAATTTTATCCTTCTCTGGCTTCATTATTAATTTCTGAAGTTAATAAATAGCAAAGTTTTTGTAGATGTAACCATAAATATGATTTTCCAGTATTGATTTCTCTTTTCTCTTTCTAACATCTTAAAGCTGTCTGTTTAAATTATGACTTCAAAAATAAGTGAATCTTTTTCGTCACCAGAGAAACCATTAGAACCACTCAATGTTCAATATAGTGTTATTGATCAGAAGCAAACTAGCTGTTGCTGTTCTTTCAATCGTATATTGAGCTACCGTGTTTCTCATAAAATAAGGCCGGGTCTTATATTTTTTTGAGCCCCCCAAAAACAGCTAGGCCGTCTTTTCGGGGGTGACATAATTCCCCCCCTTGCATCCTCATCTAGAGCACCCCACAGGCTGCCTTGCCACCAGCCGCTCCTAACGGGTGATCATGGCGAAGCGCAGAGAGCTCCCTACTCCCACCAAACAACTTTGCTGCAGACCCAAGACCTTTGGCACCCACCGCTGTTGCTTTCCCTTCTGCCCATTCCGCCACCACGTTTGGAGCTGCCGCTTCCGTGTTTGGAGTGTCGCTGCCATTTGGAGTGCCACCGCCATTTGGAGCACCGCCATCAAGTTTGGAGCTGCCACTTCTGCATTTGGAGCTGCTGCCATGTTTGGAGTGACGGCGGTGCTCCAAATGGCAGTGGTGCTCCAAACAGCGGCAGTGCTCCAAACGTGGAAGTGGCAGCTCCAAATGCAGTGGTGGCACGGGCAGAAGGGAAATCAACAGCAGCGGGCGCTTAAGGTCTTGGGTCTGCCACAAAGGTGCTTGGCAGGAGTTGGGAGCTCTCCGCGCTCTGCCATGATTGCCCATTCGGAGCAGCTGGTGGTGAGGAATTGCTGCCCACAGGGCGCTCCTAACGGCAAGTCCCCCCGCCCTTCCCCCCATTTTGCATGTTTTAAAATAGGCCTAAATTTGGGGGGAGGGGCTTAATTTCATTTTATACCTAGAAAACATGCTGGGTCTTCCTATTGGGGGAGGTCGTATTGTTGGAGAAACACAGTACTATAAGAGCTATTTCTTTATTCAAATAGCTTTAGTAACTACACTAACCCAAGAGCTCAAGAGGAGTGGTGTTTGGAAGGAAGCAATTGCCCAAGCATCAAACAAAGAAGGGATTCCTTTCAAAGTATGTTTCAGCATTGGAAACTATATACAGATAATGATTCAGTGCAGGTTTCCTTTCCTTTTTTTTTAATCATATTTGAATCTCAAAAAAGAATAAAAATGCTCAGGTCATATGTGAACATAACAGTTGTGAAGCTCAGTGCAAATGCTTGCACTCAGATGGGTGAAAACTTTCACCAGCTAGTCTAAACAATTGTTTCTGCTGTAATTAACAACTTAAATACTTCTCATTTTATTTCTTTTTATTTCCACAGAATGGACAGTTTCGTTTGCTGTTTTCTCCTTGTGAGTGTTTTTTGTTTAGTTTCTTTTTTCTTTTTGGAGGGTTGATGAATTTCTGTATCCTGTTGTAATAATTTCCCCCACCCCTCTCCCCAAATCATCACCTGTGGTCTATAGAATGGTTTGTTTGAATGTTTGTTTTCATGTATTCCACAACTTGGGAGCTTTTTTATATGTAGACTTCAGCATTCTTAATAATGGTCATTGCAAGTTTCTTTCTTTATTTAAAACATTTATATTGCTACCCATCTTATATCAAATTCTTGGAATATCCCAGACAACAATTAAAACATCCATGAAAAACAACATAATACATATATTAATTAAAACCATAAACATGAAAAATCTGTCACCAAAGTTAAGCTTCCAACATTGAGACCTTCATTAAATCCTCTCATCCACCTCGCCTTATTTGGCATTTGGGGGAAAAGTCAGATATTAATTGCTTTTTGGAAGGCTAGGAAGGTGGGGCATGCTGAAGTTCAAGAGGAAAGAACAGGGCAGGAAAAGGAAAGCTTCTTAGATCCCATAAGATGCCAATGTTTAAGGGAAGACTCTAGAAGTGGGCCCACCATCTCTAGTCTGGAAAGATGGATAGATGTTCTTAGAGACAAGTAAGAACACAGATAACCTAGCCCTGTGTCATATAAGGTAATGACACTCACCTTGAATTGCACCCAGAAGGAAACTGAGAGGCAGTGTAGCTTGCTCAGTAGAGATGCTGTATAGGCAAATTTAGAGGCATCAATCACTCTGTGTACCATTGTATTCTGGACTAAAGATCTAAAATCCATATATATTTAGAGAAAGCCCAACATATAGATTTTACTTCCATATTTTGTTGTTGCCATTCATCAGCTGTCCCTTGAGGGAAGTGTCAATGATATTGTTTCTACAGGATAGGTCCATCCTATCAAATCAACACACATACCCCCACACATCAAACTCAAACACTTGGAATTTTCTCTTGGATACCACTGCAGCCAGGAGATAATATTGTGGACAACTTGCTTATAGACTTCCCATAGTTAGCTTGCTGACCATTATGTGAACTGCAAATTGACTAAGTAATTTACTGCATGGATTGCAAAATAGGCAATCTTCTGCTGTTATTTTAGAAGCCACTTTTTATGTACTTAATGTTTGGCATTCTTTTAAAAAAATCAATGATTTTCATTTAATGATAACTTTTCATGCTTGGGTGAAACATTCTTTAATATCAAACCTTGAACTCCCTGTCACTGTTGCAAGCTGCAACCAAGAAATATCAATATTTACTTTAAATGTTCTTAGTAACATGGACAAGGATCCCATGAACCTAACTCCTTTACAATAGCCCATATGCCAAAGCAATGATCTTATCAACATTTTTAGTTATGTTCCTTATCAGTTTCCTTTCAAAGTTTGTAACAGGCAAGCTGGATAATGTGATTAAGAGGCTGAACTCACTAAAATTTTTTAGAACTGGGTCATTGCTCACATTGAGCACTGGATTAAAAGGATTTAGGAAAGTGGTAGGATCTGATTTGTATATTCCTTTATAGATCTTTGTCTTATATAAAGCTTTCGCTTAAAGATTAATACATCTAAGTAGTACATCAAGCAATTTAGCTGCTGAAAATTATTCTAGCCTTTTTTTTTACCTTGTCTAAATTATAACACCAATATTTAAAATACATTCATTTGTAGCATATATTAGTGCCCTACAGAACAGTTTCTGTGAATGGAAAACATGAACACAAAAAACTTATAGTGTGAAATAATTAATAGTATCGAGTTATTTACAGGACTCCTTAAGAACCATCTTATTCACCATCTGCACAGCAAAATGATTTGGGCAACACTACTATTTGCCCCAAAGATGTTTTCTGCAGTGAGCTGTGCTCATGGGAATCCCAAAAGGATGGGGAGGGAAGGAAATATCAATTCTCAACAGGAAAAAGCAATAGCAACATTCTGGAATAGGGCACCATCTGGCTCTTTCTCCTTTACTGTGAAAGCAGTCAATTGAGATATGCTTTCAAATGGCATATTTAACATGACATAAAGTATGTCTTAGCTAACTGCAACAAACGAAGTCTATGGAGAGATGGAAAAAGGGATTAAATCATTTAGGAGAACCTCAATAATGGAGTCAAATCCACAACTCTGGGTTCCGTTGATTAAACAATGCCATCTGTTGGTACCTGGGTACCATGCCTTCTCTGTCATAGTGTCTGCCTTTTGGAAATAGATTTCCTCCAAGATTTGCAGGGCTCCTACCCTATTGGAATTTTAAGAGATCCTGAAGATCTGGTGGTTCACCTAGGCCTTTGAGAAGCATGATTGAAGCCTCCTTTTTTCCTTTCCTTTATTCTCTTCTGGGTTTGTTTTCTTTGCAATCTTTGTCCTTTCATTTTGTGTTGTTTTTTTGTATTGTCCATTGTTTGTAAATATTTTTAACAATTTCCAAATTGCTCAGAGTCACTGGGAGTCAGATGGCATTTAGAGCATGTCAAATTTTTCAGCTTTCAATCTCCAAACATTAGGGGTGCTCAATCATGTTGTAGGGAATGTAGCCTTGGGGGTTGTAAAGATATTTTGGTTACTTTAATATAATTTAGATGTGCTTGGTAAGTAATTACATAAATATCATAACTTTTTAACATTTTGTTTGTTTTGTCATTTCATTAAGATAATAATAATAATAATTTAGCTGCCCTAGATCTTTGGGAAGTACTCAAAGATTTTTTGAAGTTAGAGAGGCATGGTCTGATCTGTTCAGAATTGAGAGTAATCAGTGCAAGGACAGACAGTAGTGGTGATAGTGAGTCTCTTCAATGCTGTCACTATTGATCAGCAGCTGTGTCTTCCATTATGCTTTTGATCTTTGCACACAGCTTCTGATATTTCTATTGGCTGCTGTTATTTCTAGGCACTTGATTTTCCAATCATGTTGTAGGGAATGCAGTGACTTCTTGTAATGAATCCAAGCTATGTTCAAATTGATTTTCCTTTTCTTCCAGTTTCTCAAAATTATCTTGTCAATTAGGAGCTCATATTTTGTTCTTCAGCTGTTTGGGTAGCTTTAAAAAAAAATTAAACTTGAGTAATCTACAGTTAAATTCTCAGACTAAGACTGGTGGAAAATTAATAAATTAAGTCCTAAACAGGAGCCTAAGAATTATTAAGGTAGCATCTAAAAATGTAGAAAGTTCCAAGCAAGGTGTTTGTCAAGTTAGGATGTTCAGGTCTGATAATTCCAATGTTTTCAAGATATTGAGGGAGTTCTTTAGGTATCACTCTGAGGCTGCAATCACAGCAAGTTTCTTTTTCTATAAGTATTCGCCTTCAATGTGCAAATCCTGTATTTTGTATTTTTTCCCCAAATGTTTTTTCTTAATCCTTAATCCTAGCATCATTCAATGAAGCAGATTTTCTTCTTTTCAATAACTGTTACTGTATATTAATCATGTTACGAACTCTCTGTGTTTCAAAGTCTCTTAAGATCTTAACCTGCTCATTTTCCAAAACCTTCTCCACTTGATGGTCTTGGTAGTTGTTATTACATTCATATCCAAATCTTCTAATGAATAATTCTGGTGACTTGGACACATCAGATCACTACAAATATCTGGTTATCCTTCAAACTGACAACATTAAACATGTTGAAATCAAGAAGGGTAGAAATGAAGAAATCATGAGACTGAAAAATAAATTAAAGTCCAAACTTGGTGGAAGAAATACCATCAAGGGTAAATAACATTCAGGCAATTCCAGCCATTAGATACATAGCTCGAAGAATGGGATGGGTTCAAGTAGAATTAACAGCCATAGAGAAGACCAGAAAAATAGTTATAATTCATTTTAGCAAAAATAGTAGCAGCTAGAAAATTCTAAGAGTTGAAATCAGTACTTCTGAAGGACAGCCTGGTGGATGAAGGATGGCCTGGTTAGTCCAGTGTTCTCTGTCCATCTGAATTATCTACAGAATCCCACAAGCTGGATATCAATGTAACAGCATCCTCATGTGGTAGTAAAGCAGCTCATGTTCCCTAGCAGTTGATATTATATCTACTGTCTCTAGTATAGAAGACATTTCAAATTACACTCTTGTCACCCTCAGGTTCAACAACCCATACCAGGCTGCTATATTGTAATTTCTTCTGACATACAATCTTGGAAACTGAAATCAGAAGAGTAGCCCATGAAAGCAAATGAGAGGATACATAAACATCTATTTCAATGGAAAGGGAATGGTCCCGTGATGTGAGCAACCAGACAATTGAACCAGGAAATATTCTATTAAGTTACAAAATACTGAAATATAAGACTCCCAAAACAAGATTACAGTAAGGGGGTAAAATTGGGATGGCTAGACTGGTTCAGCCTGGTTCAGTAATGGTGTAAAAACTGAAGAAAAGTTGCACTAATAGAGAAAATAGAAGCACTAATAAGAAAATAAGACAAAACACAGGCTTAGGAAATAATACCAAGGACCTGTGCTGGATATGGAAAGAAACAGAAAATCCATTGCGTAGATAATTTTTTTTGCATACTTCTTGCCTTTGGCTCTGTGTTCCACTGAGATGATTCTTCCAGCTTCACTATTTACTGACTGTGTTTGTTCTTATCCTAAACCACAGGTATCAAACTCGTGGCATAATGTGGCCATCACATGATGTTTCATGAAGTTTTTCCCATTCACGGAGCTGGGTGGGCATGGCTTATGTGTGAATATCTGGCCTGTAGGTCACCAATTTGACACCCCTGTCCTAAACCATGAGCCAATATCTGCCCTGATCAGCATTTCTTCTTCTGTCTCTTCATCAGTATTTAAACTGGACATTTTCTGTTAAGGTCCTGGGATTACTTGCTAGGCTTGATTATTCTGTCCCAGAAGTATCTGAGAAATTGTAATAAAGAACAAAAGTGCCAGCTAGCTTGTTGCTGAGCATCCTTTGCAAGGAAAGCATTCAGGGCGATTGTTTTAGCTATCTAAAGGAATGCTAGTTCTGGATCCAAAATAAATAATTATTTATTTTCTATGTTGAAATACAGCTGATGCAGAAAGCAAGCATGCTGATAATAGTTCATAGGGGGGAAATCCTTTTTCTTTGTTCAGTCATTTGAAGCTTTAAAAAAACAGCAAGTAATTGCAACAGAGATCACATTTTTGAAGCCTTCCCTACATTTTGGGTAAGTAAGGCTTGGGATATAAAGGGCAAAACCATTCCTTAATCATGCAGAGGATTAAGACATCAATTGTACCCTTTAGATTTCTGAGCACTACAAGAAAAACAAAAGAGAAGAAAAAGAAAGAAAGAAAGAAAGAAAGAAAGAAAGAAAGAAAGAAAGAAAGAAAGAAAGAAAGAAAGAAAGACTTTAAAATGTTTTGAAGCTTGAAAGGGACAAGGGTTAATACATCACCTTCAAATCCTTGCAATTTCAGTCAAGCGCTAAAAAAATCAGTTCTGCCCATTCTTAAGACTTGAAGTCATCTTAATGTCTCTAAATGTTTATCTTCTGATGTTATAGTCCAATTCAAAAATATTGGTCCACTTCTACTTTCTCAGGAGTTTCCATCTCAGATATGTATGTAAAATTAGTGTACTCCATACACTCAGGGGTGGGATTCAAATTTTTTAACAGCTACTTCTGTGGGCATGGCTTAGGTGGTAGTGTGGCTTTGTGGTCATGTGACTGGGTGGACATGGCTTTGTGGTCATGTTATTGGCTGGGTATGGCTAACTCAATATCACTCACATCGAGGCACACATCTCATCGCCTGGCCTCTCATGACTATGGGGATGCTGCAACAGTCGTAAGTGTGAAAAATGGTCATAAGTCACTTTTTTCAGTGCCATTGTAACTTTGAATGGTCACTCCACACAAGCGAAGTACCAGCAAAGGAAGGGAAAAAAATTCCTGAGACAGGAAGTCTAGTCCTGCCAAGAATGTAATAAAAGTTAATGGAGAGGCAGTTTCTGTAAGCAACACCAGAATGTTTCCTTCCGGCCTTCCTTACAGGATTAAGCCAGTAATTTCTTCTAACAACCAGTTCTCTGAACTACTTAGAATGTTAACAACTGGTTTTAGCAAATAGGTGCAAACTGGTAGAAACCCACTCCTGCATACACTGGCTTTTAAGGTATTTACATAACATGGTAATCCAATCACTGTCAGTAGTTTGGTTCTCTTTCTTTTACCTTTTTTCAAGCAGAATTTTCCACCCTGCTTTTTAATTATTCTTTTCCATACCACTAGTAAGAATTCACTTTTGAAATCCATCTCCAAACATGTGGTCATGCCTACAAAAACAGCCTTCCAAGGAAAAGGACAATTCATTTCTATACCTTTCTATAATTTTAAAAGAAAAAAAATTCAGACTCATTTTGAACAGTTTTTGTATTACTACAATTATAGTACATTTGCTTTGTAACCACTTGGAAAGAGAACAGTCTAAATTTCAGAGTTACAGTCTCAGTTGGGAAATTGGGGGTGGGGCGGGACCCAAAGAGAGTAATGTCATGAAAACTGCATGGATATTATTGCATGGATATTATTATTCACAACTAGCTAAGCTCAACTCAGAGGTGACTTTGAGTTCAAGCCATGATGCAATGTTATTTAAATCAGCTTAATGTTAAAAATGTTTAAAAAATGCTTTTCAATAGGTCTTCCACTAGAAAGAAGAAAAAGGGTGACCTACATTTTACATCTAAAGCTTTAAACATAATTTTATGCACTAGTTATTAAAGAATTAACAAAAGCCTAAGGGTGTCAGTATGGTAAGTAAGTTGGATTATTTCCAATGTATATTCAAATTCACCCAAAGTTCCTTGATATTCCAGAAAATAAACGAGAAGTAAGAAAGATAAAAATGAGCTCAAAGCCTTCCAGTACCCCCAAAGTACCCATGGAGATGGAAGGAAGGAGGGAATAATGCAAAAGCGTTGAATTTTGGGAGAACTGGAAGATTCTTTTTATTGGAAATAATCTTCTTTCTATTCTAATCTTCTTCTTGGTTTCCTTACTTTGGGGGATCCTGAGGGCAAAACAGAAGGTTTATTCATTCCTCTCTTCAATAATATTTTCAGTCCAACCTTAAAAAAATTAGAATATTAGAACCATGGTTTCTCCATGTATATTCCAAACTACATGCAGAAAAATTGTGTCTTTTTTTTCTACATGTCTGATTTTCTGAGCAGTAATCATAATAATTAACTTTGACACAAAGGTGGGCTCATCCAGATGTCTCTAGGACACACTGGTAAAAAAAGCTTTGGATAAGAAATATTATTGAAATGGCTTTAATTTAAAATTATAATTAAATTGGGACAATGTGCTATATGCTATGCTGATTTTAAAAATCTAGATCAGCTGAATGAAATTTTTATGCAGATGGAATATTAACATTTAAATTAATCAAGAATCCCAAAGGATATGGTTGTCATCAAAACAATACTGGCCTTAAACTTTCTTTAAATTTTTTAATAGATGGGAATATTAATCATTCTGATTGGTATGTAGTTATACACAATATTTTTTTTACAATTAAATCTTTGTCAGGATAGCATGTTAGGAATGTAAATTACCTAACAGTTGGCTTGGAAATATATAAACCAGGACAGACATTTTAAGGGAATGCTAAAATTGTAATTGGGTGTGGTTCCTCAAATGGCCATAAGATGGAGCCAGAAACCTGTTGCTGTTCCTGCATTTCCCTATTGACTGTTGTTGATCGTCATTATTCTTGGATTTGATGTGAGTCTATTTACTGAACTGTTTTTGATACTGGACTTTGTTATTGGATTATTCCTGGACTGAAAACTGACTGCTATAACTGTGTATGACTTGGACTGTTTGTTGGACTTTGCTTAACAGGCCTGTGAATTCAGGATATGCCAGGGAGTGGAGCAAAAATGGTTTTACTGGAAGTACAGTGTATCTGTGTGCTGGTTGTGTGTTATTGTTCACCACTCTCGCTACGTCTCCCTGTGTGCACTCATTCTCCTAACGGGAATTACCTCAACACTCGTTATGGGCCCAGACCATACCAGGCTCAGATAACTGAGAGTTGGTGTGAATACACAGTACTGCATACAGACAGCTGTTTACTGTTTAATTGTGGGTTACTGTCCTGGTAAAGATGTCACAAGACCCTTCAACAAGTCTATCACTGATAACCCAGTTGGATGGAACAAACTATGTTTCCTGGTCTATGAAGTGCAATCTACTTCTGCATAGAGAAGGGTATGGAATGCAGTTCAGGATCCACCGGATGTAAATGCTTGGGATCCAGATGATGAGGACAATGCCAAGAAGTTTGCTGACTTTAAACAAAACAACGAACGAGCTCTTTGTATAATTGGACTAACACCAAGTGACCAGCAGCTACTCCATATTTGTGGAGAAGTCTGCTACTAGGTGTTGGGAAAATTTGAAGAGGATTTATGTTCATGACAGCGTAGGTGCACATACATCTTACATGTAAACTGTTTAGAGCATGTCTTCTGAAAGGTGGAGATATGTTAGCTCATTTACACTTTATGAAAAGAACTTTTCAGGAGCTACATGAAAAGGAACTGATATTTTCAGAACTGCATCAGGTTTACATCATTCTTTCCTCATTGGATAATTAATATAATATAATATAATATAATATAATATAATATAATATAATATAATATAATATAATATATATAATATAAATAATAATAATCTCTCCTTTAGTTGAGTTCAACCCCTGCTAATGTCATGTACATGTCAGAGGTGGTATTCAGCAGGTTCTGACCAGTTCTGGAGAACAGCTAGTGGCAATTTTGAATAGTTTGGAGAACCGGTGGTAACCTTCCCCGTGGAGTGGGGTGGGAATGAAGATTTTACAGTATCTTTTCCCTGGAGTGGGGTGGGAATGGAGATTTTGTAGTATCCTTCCCCTGTCACATACACCAAGCCACAGCCACCAAGCCATGCCATGCCCACCAAGCCATGCCCACAGAACCGGTAGTAAAAAAAATTTGAAACCCACCACTGGTACATATCCATGTAGTTCAGTACACAGTCATTCTTTTCTTTCAGAAAATATACTATATTTCTTTTTTTTTTTGAAAACAAATTTATTGGTTTTTTAACAAACAAACAAAACAAACAAAATATAAAAGCATGAGAGGGGAGGAGCTGGCGTGAGACGATACAGCTTGCAATCACGCTCCACAATTGCAGCCGATATCTTCGCCCCTGGCCGGTCCAAACGGACCTAAACCGTCCCGTAGGGACAGTTATCGTGAGGGGCATACCCTGTGGATCCCAGGGACACCGCAAAGTCCCTGGATGACCCAGGAGAAGACCCTTTTGCTGGCGGCGAAGAGGCAGCCCCCAAGCTGCTGAAGTCGGGGCAGCTCCAGAAAGGAAGAGGCTGAAAGAGAAAGTGTGTCGGCTGGGTGAGAAACTGTTTTTTTTTTAAATATTTTGAGGCTTGAAAGGACACTTTGATCGCTAGAAGAAATCTGTGTGATTTTTGACAAAACTGAATAAGCGGCGTTTTTTTAAGGGAGATGTCAAAGCGAGGTTTTATTTTTATTTTTTTTTCGCTATCGGACTTTATTGTTACTTAGTAGATAACTGGACTGGTTTATATATATATAAATGAGAGGAGGGGGGAAAGTGAGAACTAAGAAACTTTGTAACACTGCCAACTAGAGGCTTGAAATTTTACTTGAAGTGGAGAGAACTGTGAAAGACTTCTTCTCAAGGACATTCTAATTTGATAAGATAGAGGGAAGAGCGCAGTAGAATATTATTACAGGTGTTTTTCTGGATTTCTATCAACAATTAAATATCTATGGCTTGGCTTTGAAGCCTGTGGGAAAGGGAAGTGAGTCATAACAAGAGCCTTGGACAATTAAACAGAGTGCAGTGTGTTGTTTCTTCCTCTTTAATCTCTTTTTTTAGTTTCGCTACCCCCCCCCCATTAGCATTATTGTAAATTTTTATTTTAGCAATGTCTTTATTTTTACTTTTTATTTCCAAGGGGAAGCCCTAGAATTTTTTATCTTTAATTTTTTTTTCCGTTTTCATTGGGATTTTTGCTTTTTCTATCTATGCTTTTGGATCATTTTGGCCTCCTTTTTTCTTTTTTTTAAATTGAGATTTTTTAGCTGGATTAAGGTGTGAAGAACCTGAAGAAATCTTTTTTTTTTGCTTTGTTCTTTTTAGTATTATTATTATTATTATTATTATTATTATTGGGTTCTCTTCTTCTTATTATTTTTATTTTTTATTGTGGACTACTTTATAATTGGATTAGGGTCAGGAAGAACCTGAAGAATTTTTTCTTTCTTCTTTTTTCCTCTTTTTTTTCTTTTTTTCTCTCTCCTTCACTATTGGGCTTTTTACTGCTGGACTTTTCCACTCTGGATTATAATTGGCTACGTTTTCAATTGGATTAAAATTTGAAAGAATCTGAAGATTTTGAACCATTTAAAATGAGCAGGAAACTCATACTTCCGGGTGCTTCTATATCTACTTCTGCCTCCTCACCATCTGGAGGACAACGTTCAACGCAGGTAATGTTAAAGCAAGATAGAGAGCAAGAAAAAGTAACTTTACAGACGATTATGCAAGGAATTCAAGACCTTAAGATAAAAATAGACATCATTGAACAAAGAACAGGGAAGACTGAAGAAAAAGTGGAAAATATCCAACAGATGATGGTGAAGTACAATGTGAGACTTCAAAAAGTTGAAGAAGAGGGTAAACGAAGAGAGGAGAAGATTGGAAATATTCATACTAGATTAAGAGTGGTTGAACAAAAAAAAAAGTGGGATGCTGGAGTGGGAGATGGAAAGGTCAGAATTCTATCTCAGATTCCAAAATATAGAGGAAGAAAAAGGGCAAGACTTGGCTGTGATAATGATAGAAATCTTGGCTGATGCTTTGGAAATAACAGAGGAAAAGCGGATGGATGGAGTAGATGAGATGTACTGAGTTTCTACAAGATATGCAACGAGAAATAACCTACCCAGAGAAGTTCACATTAGATTTACTAAAAAATCCATCAAGACACAAATTTTACAAGCGGCAAGAGAGAAGATGTTGAAATATAAAGGTAAAGAAATCTTGGTCCTAAAACAAATACCTAGAAGAGTGAGAGAGATGAGAGGAGAATATCGATTTCTGACCAAAGTGTTACTGAAAAAGGAGGTGAATTACAGATGGCTGATCCCAGAAGGACTGATATTTATATGGCAAGAACAGAGACATAGAATTGATTCAATTGAGAAAGCAGAACTCTTCTACGCAGAATTTTTTGGAAGGAGAGAGGAAGAGGCAGAAAAAGAGGTCTTATTACCTGAATCCCAAGAGGAACAAATGGAGATTGGAAAAGAAGAAGGCGTAATAGGTGGACAGGTAGATACCAAAGATCAACGGGAACCAAGATGCATGAGACCTGCTAAACCTAAATATAAAATATCATCATGGAAGAGAAAAAATTGATTACAATGAACATAAACGGACTGAACTCAGCTGCTAAGAGAAGGAAGATTTTTCATAAATTAGGGAAATTAAAGTTTGATATAATTTGTTTATAAGAAGTACATATTAAAAAACAACATGGACAATTGTTAGTACAGCCAAAACTAGGGAAATTATTTACTTCTTTGACTCAATGTAAGAAAAGAGGAGTGGTTTTATATATTAAAGAGGCCATCCCCGCAAAATTGATCCACGCTGATGAAGATGGAAGAATATTAATCGTGGAAATGATGGATAATAATATAAAAATACTTTTGATTGCAATTTACGCTCCGAATGATAAACAAGAAGAATTCTATAAAAAATTGCATATGAAAATAACTGGACTGGACTATGCTAATGTAATTATGATGGGAGACTTTAATGGAATTGTGGACAATAAACTGGACTATATAGCAACAACAGCAAAGCACAACAGAAAGATACTTCCTAAATCTTTTTTTAAAATGACAGATGAATTAATTTTAAAAGATATATGGAGAGAAAGAAATGCTAAAACCAAACAATACACTTTTTATTCAAATAGACACTTATCATGGTCCAGATTAGATATGATCTGGATTTCAACAGAACTAATATCTAGTATTCAAGAAATAAACATTGAAGCAAGTACTTGGGCAGATCACAACCCATTGACAATTAAATGGAAGGGACAAAAAAAAAGGTCGAGATGGACGTTAAACAATACTATTTTAAAGGAGAAGGACTTTATACAATGGTTTGAGAAAGAACTGGCCTTTTTCTTTAAAGAAAATAGAAAAGAAGATACTTCAGCACAGAATGTTTGGGATACAATGAAGGCATATGCGAGAGGTTTGATAATAGATTAAATAAGAAAAAAAATATTAGGAAAAGGCAAGTTACTAAAGCCTTGGAAGATGACCACAAAAGACTTGAAAAAGAATTACAGAAAATGCCACAGAAAAAAGACATCAAATTGAAACTGGATATAACTAAACATAAAATGGATTTAATAGAGAAAGAAGAACTGGCACAGAAGATTAGGAATGCTAAGCAGAACTACTTTGAAGATGCAAATAAGCCAGGTAGATGGCTAGCATATAAGTTGAGAAAGGAGAAAGAGTCGAGGAAAATATTGCAGTTAATAGATGATCAAGGTCAAGTTTGTTATGGCAATAAAGAGAAAAAGGAAATTATTCGAGACTTTTATGGAGAACTATACAAGAAAGAGAATATTGATGAGGAAAAAATCAAACAGTACTTGCAGAATGCAAATTTACCTAAAATATCTAAAGAGACTGAAGAAATGTTAGAAAGTAATATAACAATGATGGAACTAAGCCAAGCACTTAAGAAACAAAATAATGGGAAAGCACCAGGTCCAGATGGGTTGCCTGCAGAATTCTACAAAATATTACAAGAATCATTGAGCATCCCACTTTTAGATGTTATGAATGAAGCTATGTCAAAGAAGACGATACCTAAAACATGGTCAGAGGCTTATATTACACTTATTCCAAAAGAGGAGGCTGACCCACTGCAAATTAAGAATTATAGACTGATTTCTTTATTAAATGCAGACTATAAAATTTTTGCTTCGATATTAGCAGAAAGACTTAAAAAATATTTGAATAATTTTATTCATCCAGATCAAAATGGATTCCTGCCAAAGAGACAAATTAGAGATAATATGAGAGTAATTTTGGACACTTTGGAATATTATGAGGCACATCCTGAAAAGCAAATGGCTTTGATATTTTTAGATGCCCAAAAGGCATTTGACAATGTGAATTGGAGATTTATGTTACTCTTACTGGAACAGATGGGTTTTGCTAGAAGATTTATCCAAGCAATAGAAGCAATTTATCATGAGCAAACTGCAAAAGTAATGATAGAGGGAGAATTTACAGACTCTATTAACATAAGAAAAGGCACAAGACAAGGATGTCCCCTTTCTCCCTTGTTATTTGTATTGACTCTGGAAGTGCTGAATAGAAATATTAGAGAAGATAAAACTATAAAAGGAATGAAAATTAAAAAGGAAGAATTTAAATTACAAGCCTTTGCAGATGACTTAGTTTTTATTTTGGTAGATCCTATAGAAACAGCTTTGAAGCTACTGGAAAAGATAGAGACATATGGTGAGGTGGCTGGTCTGAAAATAAATAAAGATAAAACAAAGATATTGTCAAAGAACATGCTATTAAGACAAAGAGAAGAATTGGCAGATCTGTTGAAAATCCAAGTTACGAACAAGGTTAAGTATTTGGGGATATATTTGGCATCAAGATGTAGTACATTAAAAGAGAACAATTATATTAAACTTAAACAACAGATAGCCCTAGATTTGAAGAAATGGGAAAACTTACAACTGTCATTAATAGGGAGGATCTCAACAATCAAGATGAATATCCTACCCAGAATCTTATTTTTGTTTCAAACAATACCAATTAGGCTTGGAAAAGACTATTTTGAGGACCTAAATAAAATTGTGTTGAAGTATATATGGCAAGGTAAGAAAGCGAGGATAAAGCCAAAGCTTTTGCAAGATGCTAGAACTAGAGGAGGGTTTGGCCTGCCTAATTGGGAGTTGTAGTACCAAGCTGTAAATTTGGTGTGGGTTAAGGAATGGATAATATTAAGGAAGACTAGATTGTTGACACTAGAAGGTCATGATTTGTTGTTGGGTTGGCATGCTTTTCTATGGTACAAGGGAACCAAAACACAGGGCTATTTTAGAAGACATTATATACGGGAGTCTTTGTGGCTAAATTGGGAGAAGATAAAAAAACAATGTTATTTGAAAATTCCAGTTTGGTTATCGACGATAGAAGCATTTTCTTATCCTATAATTTATAAGAAGGAACAAACAGATATGGGGAATTACTAGATGAAAAGGGTGAACTTAAATCGATACAAAATTTAGAGGAACAAGGTATAAAGATGAATTGGTTTTCATATGCGCAAATACACTCAAGGTATGATGAAGATTCCAAAACAGAGGGATTTTATGATAAACAGACTGATTTAGACAAGATTTTAACAGGTACTGATGAAAAGGTGATTAAAAAACTATATTGTTACTTATTGGGAATTAAGCTAGAGGAAGAACAAGTCAAAGAAACTATGATTGCTTGGGGGAGGAATTTTGGATATGGGATTGACTTAGAGAAATGGCAGAAATTATGGTCACAAAATTATAAAATGACAATGTCTACAGCTTATAAAGAAAATTTGTATAAGATGTTTTACAGGTGGCATTTCCCCCCAACAAGAATAGCAAGAATGTTTAAGAACAAATCGGAAAAATGTTGGAAATGTCATCAGACACCTGGTTCATATTACCATATGTGGTGGACTTGTGAGGACGCTAGAAAATACTGGACTAAAATCCACATGTGGTTGGAAAAAATGACAAAGAAACATATAGATTTGAAACCGGAGCTTTTCTTATTGGGAATCCTACCAGATGTATACAGTAAAGATTTGAAATATTTGATTGTAAATGTATTAACTGCGGCTAGGATTGTATTTGCAAAAAATTGGAAAAATGAGAAAATTCCATTGCAGGAAGAAATTATTAAGAAAATCTTGGAATGTGCTGAGATGAGTAGATTGACATTTGAAATTAGAGAGGAAGAAGATAAACAATTTTATGCAATTTGGGACCTTTTCTATCAATGGTTGGACGATGAAATACAAAAATAGAATATTTAGAATGTTAGATAATAAGGAATATTATTGACTTTTTTTCTTTTTTTTTGCTACTTGACATTATACTTATAAAGTGTTCTTTTTTTTTCTTTAGGATAGAATTGGTATGATTATATGATTTGTTATAGAATAAATTATTTAAATTATAGTTATCTCATAAGGCATGAATGAATAAAAGTATAGTCAAATGTTTTTTTTTTAATAATGATATGAGGATATATAAGTTTGGATTGATAATAAGAGTTATTAGAATAAAATATTTAAAATATAGTTATCTCACAAAGGCATGATCGAATAAAAGTTTAGTCATTTTTTTTTCTTTTTTTTAATAGTGATACTATGATTTATAAATTTGTATTGATAAGAGTATTATATAAGGTAATTGTAATAGTGACTATGAGGTGAATGCACAAAACTGATGGACCAACCGACTTACTGTGTGTACAAAAATATGGGGGAGCTGATATTTTTATGTTTTGTCGTTGTGTTTTGTATGTTAAAAAACAATAAAAAATTAAAAAAAAAGAGTTATTATGTAACATAATTGTAATTGAGACTATGAAATGAATGCACAAAACTGATGAACCAACCGACACACTGTTTGTATATAAGTAAGAAAATATACTATATTTCTTACTTCCTTGTCTTATATATAGTCTTAGAGTTTCCTGGTGATCTACTATCTGAATGTTAATCAGAACTGATCTTGCTAACTTTTTAAGGTCTGTCTATACATTATGGCCTGAAACTTACATTTTCACATCTGTTCTATTATTCACTATTTTCTATAGAACAATTGTTCACTCTCACTGGAAAAAATAGCTTTGATGTAAGGAATATGGAAAAAATAGGAATAAACCCAAGAATTCAAAACTGTGCTATCTTTGAGAGAAATAAAATGAGAGAGGGAGGGAGAGTGGAAAGGAGAAAGAATAAATGGGATTCGGTGATAATGAGAACTATGAAATCCTACTTCAGTCCCTATTCCCTTTTGGCTGGGCTAACTTTCATCAGTATCTCCCTTCATCAATCTCAGATTGCTTAACAGCACTCTTCACTAGGATTTTTCTTAATACATTTCAAGCGATATCTGCATATTGACATGAAGTCTCACTGGACACAGAAGTAATTTATAAAAGTGCATCCACTTGCACACCCACATGCCTACCTATTTTTTTCTTATTTGTCATAGTCGTTACAAAATGAAATATTATTTTGAGGTTTCTTTTCTCTTCCAGCTGTTTTTAATAAATTGGCAGAGTGGAATCAGTGGTGGGATTCAGCCGGTTTGCACCAGTTCAGGCGAACTGCTTGTTAAATTACTCCCCTCCATATCAAAATGGATCCTGGACGCTACGCTGTACTGCAATGGCAAAATGGGCAATGGAGTGACTGGTGTGAGGGAAGAAAGCTGCTTTCCTTCTTTCTTCTTCCTGCTCCTCCTTCTTCTCTTGTGCCGGCCACTCCATTGCCTGTTTCCCTATTGCAGCACAGCACAGCGCCCAGGATCCACTTTGATTTTGTGTCTGTGTGTTTGTGTGTGTGTGTGTGTGTGTGTGTGTGTGTGTGTGCAATTTAACAATCAATTCTCCCAGGGTCAGGTTAGGCATCGCGGGAGGCTTGTCCTGGGCAAACCGGTTGTTAAGTTATTTGAACCCCACCACTGAGTATAATCACTGCTTTTACATACATATGAATAAAAAACACATATCACACCCACACAAACACCCTCCCACATGCATCTTGTGTAGTAAATCTTGTGCTGCTCTTTCTTTATTTCCAGTAAACACATGCTCTAATGGTTTCTGTTACAATTTGTGTATAGCTGGATATTTTTCATACTGCTGTGCCAATTTTTTAGAGAATGACAGATAGATGTAATCAGTCCCACTGAGTAGCAGAAATTGTGTTAATGTTATCATTATCTCTTAAGCAAATTGGACTTTGATAAGCTCAGATACTGCTTGAAACCGAATTCATCCATCAACAGGACATATTGCTCAACTTTTGCTTTCTGTAATAACACAACTAGAGAACAGACTTTTGGACCAATTCCAGACTAGATTGGGTCTTGATTCATAGGTAGTGCATTAGATGAAATGTAACCCCATGATTTGACAGAAGTAAAATGTTCTAAGCTATGTTTTCTAAATAAATAATCATTGCCACTAATAGAAATACACTGCTCAAAAAAATAAAGGGAATACTTAAACAATACAATGTAACTCCAAGTCAATCACACTTCTTTGAAATCAAACTGCCCACTTAGGTAGCAACACTGATTGACAATCAATTTCACATGCTGTTGTACAAATGGAATAGACAACAGGTGGAAAGCATAGGCAGTTAGCAAGACATCCCCAATAAAGGAGTGGTTCTGCAGGTGGTGACCATAGACCACTTCTCAGTTTCTATGCTTTCTGGCTGATGGTTTGGCCACTTTTAAATGCTGGCCGTGCTTTCACTCTAGTGGTAGCATGAGACGGAGTCTACAACCCACACAAGTGGCTCAGGTAGTGCAGCTCATCCAGGATGGCACATCAATTCCAGCTGTGGCAAGAAGGTTTGCTGTGTCTGTTAGTGTAGTGTCCAGAGCATGGAGGTGCTACCAGGAGACAGGCCAGTACATCAGGAGACGTGGAGGAGGCCGTAGGAGGGCAACAACCCAGCATCAAGACCGTTACCTCCACCTTTCTGCAAGGAGGGACAGAAGGAGTACTGCCAGAGCCCTGCAAAATGACCTCCAGCGGGCCACAAATGTGCATGTGGCTGCTCAAATGGTCAGAAACAGACTCCATGAGGGTGATATGAGGGCCCAATGTCCACAGGTGGGGGTTATGCTTACAGCCCAGCACCATGCAGGACATTTGGCATTTGCCAGAGAACACCAAGATTGGCAAATTCGTCACTGATGCCCTGTGCTCTTCACAGATGAAAGCAGGTTCACACTGAGCACATGTGACAGGGTCTGGAGACACCATGGAGAACATTCTGCTGCCTGCAATGTGATGTTAACTTAATTTATTCTTTAAAATATAATTTTGCTTCTTTTATTCAAATTGCCCCAATATACAATTTAAGCCTGTCCTCTGTTTAACCATAGAGAGAAGGAGTGTTATGGCATGGATTGCACTCATCAGATGCATGTACTGGTGGTGGATTATATATCAATAATGTGTCAATGTTAACTAAACTGCCTAATAATGTGACTCACGGGACTCAGATTCAACCAAAGTTTCACTAAGTAATTCTGGAAAAGGTATTCATTCTGAGTTTTAGCATTATATTCTAGAATGGAAATAAATAAATAAATTTCTAAACAATTTGTGTGCCATTGGGTCATTGTTTGAGAGATATTGCCTTACCTAGACAGAAAAACAGAATGACTCCAGCTGGGCAAAATAATCCAGTGGGAGAGGGAGCAACTGAATTGCTGCTGACTTCTCCATTGAGTTTCCTTTTGGGAAACTGATAGGAAGCAAGAAGGAATCTCCCTGCCCTCCCCTACCAGCGGGCAGGAAAGTGGTTGCTGCTGGGTGAGGGAAGGAGGAATTGCATAAGATTGAAAATGATGATCACATGACCACAGCAACAGAGCACCAATGCTAAAGTAGCCAGGAGCTACAACTTTTCCAAATTTAATTCCCTCAGCAGTCATGGATCCTGGATTTTGGAGTCATTTTGCAAATTAGCCAATTTGAGATATCTTGGTTCAAAAACTCTTGCCCTATGATTCATCATTTTGTCCAATTAAAGATCATGACTATGAATAGTTTATTGTTGTGATTGGAAGGTCCAATCCTGTTAGGAACTTTGAATCTGATGACTGTTAGATCGTGGATTGACGTCAGAACCAGGGAACGTTACTCCCTTTAGTTTGATTTGATTGTGAAATGACTGTTGAATTTCAAAAGGGAATCTTAACAGTTTTGCTTGCAGTTTTGAATGAGAACGTTACTCCCTGTAGTTTGATTTGATCGTGAAATGACTGTTTGAATTTCAAAAGGGAATCCTAACAGTTTTGCTTGCAGTTTTGAATGAGAATGTTACAAGGGAGGACATTTGATTTGCAGGACCGGCCTGAACCTTCAACCTCCTCGGCTTCTCAATCAGGTTATCAGCCGGGAAGTCTTCAGGTGAAAGTAATAATTTAGATAATCGCTGGGTGGATGTCAGAAGCAGGCGTCTCCTGACGAGAAGAAACCAACGGGAGCACAGGAGGAGGGCAGATCAGTAATTAGACTAATTAGCTGCTGCTCTATAAAAGGAAGAGGGATGACTCTGCACTCTTGTCGGGAACAAATTGTCTGCAAGAAGAGCTGAAGACTTTGACTTGGAGGATTTGGGTCTGAAGTATTTTTGTTTGAATTGGATTTGTTGGAACTATTATTTTGGATTGTTTTGTGGAGGCTGGCCACAGCTGTGATCGGTGGAGACTCCTGGTTGCTGCCTTTATTTGCGAGGACTGCTGCTTTCAGCCTTATCTGTTTATTTTTGGAAGGTGGGACATAACAGTTTATGTTGAGGTAATTCCTCGTTAGGAGAACGAGCGCATACAGGGAGACGTAGTGAGAGAAGTGTTTGAATAATACACATACAGCACACAGATACACTGTACAGTAAATGTAGGTTTTTACTTCCAGAAATGTTTAAGCAACGTTCAAACACAGTCCAAAGTCATTCACAGGTAAAATCAGTCAGTGTACAATCCAGGGATAATCCAATAACAAAGTCCAGTGTCAAAAACAGTTCAGTATCAGACTTACATCAAATCCAAGAATAACAGTCCATTTAGAAGGAACAACAATATTCTCCAACAGAAGGAAAAAGAGACTCACTAAGACTTCTTCTGAGACTAAGACTAAGACAACCCAGGTTTCTGGCTCCATCTTATGGCCGTTTGAGAAACCACATCCAATTACAATTTTTTGCATTCTTAAAGATACAGTATTAAAATGTCTATTCTGGTTTATATATTTCCAACCCAAATAGCTGTTAGGTGACTTATATTCCTAACAGTTTACATATTATATAGATAGTAAAAAACAAAGAGTGTCAAGCATATAATTGCAATGAAGACCAGATGTTTGCTATTAGTATTAGATACAGACGAGGTGAACGAAGTTATGGGCCAAGATTTAAACTGATTTTCTGTCATCTAAGCTTGTTTTACTTTGTGTGTTGGGTGTGTATGTGGGATGCCTTTAAGTCAGTATTGACTCCTAGTGATGGCCTGGAAAAATCACTGTAGTTTTCTTTGCAAGATTTTGGAAGCGTTTTTCATTGCCTCTTTCCTAAGACTGTGACAGAATGACTTGCCCAAAGTCACTCAGCTGGCTTTGTGGTTAGTCCAACAAAATGGGACTAGAACTCAGCCTTCTGGTTTCTAGCCTGATGCTTCAACCACTACACCAGACTGTCTCTATTCTATGAGGCAGAGGTAACAGAAAGCAAATTTGTCTTCTGTTATGAAAGGACATCTACTGTTCCAGTATCAGTAAAACAGAGGTGATTAAAATGGACACGATTAACTGCTGTATTTAGATGGGAGGTACATTAATCAGATATTTCCTTATACTTGTACAGCTGCTAAATAAATATTTGATCATAGATTGCATAGGCCCACTTTTTCTTCTTCTTTTAATTATTACTGAGCACGTATACCAGGAGTGTCAAATTCAATTTCTACATGAGGCCCCCCCAAGCTCTATTTTTTGCTGGCAGAGGCACTATGGGCCAGTCTTTCACTGTTTCTAGGGTGGCCCTTTGACCCAGATCTGAGCACTTGAATTTGACACTCCTGATGTATACAAAAAACAATATCACAAATAAACATCTGTATATTAGTCCAAGAGTTTCAGCTCTCTAGTTCTGATTTCTCTTTAGGTGTCCTGAATAACCTTCACTGAACACATGTGATTGTTAGGTTGCATAAAAACAGGCCATTCTGAATATTGGTTTAACCATGATGTATATTTGTGATCCAAGTACTTCAAATATCAAAGAGAATGACTTTTTTTTTGCACCGTTCCTTATCTCTGTCACAATATGAATGAATTAACATTGTGCTATCTTTTGCTTTCTGTTTCATCTGAGGCAACAGAATAGGAATGAATTCATTTTATTCCGTTGTCACTTCTCATTTCTGTCTTTGTCAGGAGAATGAATTATAGCAGCACTGTAATGCCAATTCCTTTTGTTACAGACTTTCATTTTGTGAGACAAGCATAGTAATCAGACTGGAGAATTGTGTATAAAAAATGGAGACCATTCTTATGACACCGTAAAGATGTGCATTACACTGAAATATCTAGGGCAAGATAAGTGAGAAATATTAATGCACATAGGCTAACAATTAAAGCTATCCTACATTCATTGTAGTAACTTGTATGCATGCAAATAAATAGGTTCATGTTTTTTGCTTACAAATGTGACAAGACGTTGTCTAAAAGAATTGTTATTCTGTAATGTGTCCTGCTCAGTTGATGCTACTTATAAATACAGTAAACCCTAGGTTGCAGCAAAATTTGATCCATCAACAGAGTGTATAGACAGATTACTTTTACCCGTGTGTTGTCTTTTAACCAAAACAGCTTAAAATAGCTGGGGATCATGCAGAAAAGCATGATAAGTTAAGGGAAGCATAATAATAATAATAATAATAATAATAATAATAATAATAATAATAATAATAATAATAATAATAATAATAACAACAACAACAACTCAGACTGACTACAAACAATGTCACAACACAGTCGCTCAGATGGTCCATTGGAACTTGTGTCACAGCTACCATCTGCCTTCAGCAAAGAACTGGTGGGATCATAAGCCTGAGAAAGTGGTCGAAAATGAGCATTCAAAACTACTGTGGGAATTCCGAATACAGACTGACAAAGTTTTGGAACACAATACTCCAAATATCATGATTGTGGAGAAGAAAAAAGTGTGGATCATTGACATTGCCATACCTGATGAAAGCAGAATCGATGAGAAACAACTTGAAAAAATCACCAGATATCAGGATTTGAAAATTGAATGCAGAGTCAACAATCGCATAAACCAGTGCAGGTGGTTCCAATGCAAGTCTTTGCAAATGATGTATCTAGGGACTGTGAGGACATGGTTTTGGAATAGAAAAATTATGTCAGGATTATGGAAGTTGTATTTTTTTTAAAACACACACATGGAATGCATCATATTACCTATGTACATTCCAGACAGCCTGGCAGTGTCTTTTCTGGTTTCAAGGGCATTTTTCTGACTTACCTGAAGGGACCAGTATCTGAACCAGCAACCCTTTGTATTTAAAACATGTGCCACAGCACTGAATGTTTGCTTCTTAATTTCTTAATTTCTCTATTCCACAGACACTACTGCTTCCTGAATATAAAGATAAATGACAAAAGTTCTGAATGAAATTTAAATTCAATTTAGTTTCACCTAAATTAACATTATGGCCAGGTGCAACTAAATTGCCACATATATTAAAACAGAGGAAAAAATACAAATCATCCAAAAACTGTTTTAAAAGATTGTTAAACAATTATTTTACCACAATAGCAATTGTAAAAAATTAGGCAACCCTAGAGTTATTTACTGAGCTGCTGGATAAAGAAAGAAATTTCATTGTCTCATCTGATATGATTAAAAGTCAGAACAGGCATTTCAATGTGCCATGTCCTGTAAAAAGAAAAGCATGAGGAAACATGAAAGTATTTCTGATTATACTATGATTATGAGCAAGGCCATCACTGGATTTTGAACATTTTGAGATTTTTCTTCTAAAAGGAACAAGGAGTAAAGACTGTCTTATGAGAGCATTTTTATGAGAGAAGAGTCTTTCAGACAGAATCATAGAACATCATATAGCACTTGAGCAAGGCTTTGTTAAATATTTGTATCAAGAGACTATGTAAAAAAAATCTATCTAAGTAACTTCTGAGGCCCAGAAAGCTCAGTTGTAGATTAGACACATTTTTTCACAACAATCACATACATAAATATATGATACCCTGTTTCTCCAACAATACGGCCTCCCCCAATAGGAAGTCCCAGCATGTTTTATAGGCATGAAATGAAATTAAGCCCCCCCCCCAAATTAAGGCCTATATTAAAACATGCGAAATGGGGAGGAATGCGGGGAGGGGCTTGCTGTTAGGAAGTACTTTTGTTGCACACCCAGATATGGTGCTGCTTGCGTTGACCCCGATATGAAGTGCCCCACCAATGCCGAGGTCAACATCCAAACCGTCACTGCCTGCCCACCCAAAGATGCAAAGGGTGGGGGCATGGAATTAAGTCACCCCTGAAAATACAGCCTAGCTATTTTTTCGGAGCTCAAAAAAAAAAAAAAAAGACCCGGCCTTATTATATGAAAAACACGGTAGTTACAAATCAACCAAATAGTGCTTGTTGTCAGTGCATGGCAACCATGATGTGCAATATTCTTCTCTCTGACTGGATGTTCTGAAGGCCTGAAGGGTTTTATGAGTAATGGTGAACTAACTTTGGTTATGCTAATTTGATTGTTGAAAGCATGAAGGAACAAAATAATAATGATAAACTGTCTGAAACCACTTCTTGATACTGCTTTTCTCTTGCTGCTTTCCAATAAATGTGTACACTTTTTAATCTGTACTATTGTACTCCAATGAATATAGATTATCTCCTAGAAATGTTTTGCATAAAAACCTATAAATATTTTGATAACAAACAAATACACTTTGCACATGATGATGACAATTTATTGATAGCTTTTTAAATAATTACCTTCACTAAGGTGATTATTTTATGTATTTGGGGATGAGGTTTAGCTTTTGTGTAATGCACTTTATTTATTAAATTTGTTTACTGTCTATCTTGTTGTAAGGTGACTCCTCCTCCCACAGTATATACAGTATCAAGTAGCAATAAAGATATGGATTGCAGTTAAAATTCTGGTAAATAATTATGTTAAAAGGATGGCAAAAAGATGGGCAGGTGGATAAACAGGATGTGCAGGTGGTGAGGTGGGATCTGCTACTGCTTCATCAACCACCTCTAGTGTGTTTCTCCCTTGTTGAGGCCCTAAGCCAACTGGCACAGAAGGTTAGGAGGTGAGGGCAGATTTTACCTGCAGAAAGGGGGTGTTTCAAAGGACATAACCCACAGCATGGAAGGCTCTTTCCAGGGCTCTGCCAGCCAAAATTCCTTGACTGACAGGATACACAGCTTGCCCTTCTGTCAAGGAAGGTGAGATGGGCCCATCCCATTGGGATGAGCAGTTCCTGAGGAACATAAAGACTAAGGACTTTGAAAATTTTGGAGTATTTCATTCTGAGTATTAGAACTTTTAAAATATTTTTAAAATATACATATATTAGTGGGAAAGAAAAACTGTCTTTTATATTGAAAACATAATAAGACAAGTAACTTACAAGAGTGTTCAGAGATACTTTTGTGGAACTGTACTGGGAATTGCATTGGGATTTTGAATCAATTATGTCAGCTATGTTGTATTCCCAGAGGAAGATGTTACAGGAAGAAGTTATTCAACAAAATCTATTTGATGAGATCAACTTGAATGAGACTTTGAATAATAATTTGTTGTCAGATATAAAGAAAAAAAATGAATGTTTTAAAAATTAAAAATGAAATAAAAATATATATGCCATGTAAATAAAAAAGAATTTGATGACTTCCCAAAGGAATGGCACAGTGGATTCATCTCTCTTCTTGTACTGGAAATTACAAGGCAATTTCAAACATTACTTGTTAAAAAAATGTACTGGGTATTGAAATTAATGGTAGAATTGAAAATATCCCCAGACTCTATATCTCAGAAGATACTAAATTATAAACAAAAGAAAGCAGGAAAAAATACAGATAAAGAGAGGTTTATACAGAAGCATTTGCTGCAGGATTGAAAGCAAATTCTAGACTTCTCCTGTAGCAGATTCCATGAAATGAAACAAAGTCAGGCCTGTCCATCAGCATATTTTAGAGATAGAATAAATGGCCTCTTCATTAAATGGATTGTCAAATATATTGTTCAGATATTGACAGTTAATGCATAATTTGCCTAGAAAATGCATGAAATATTAAATTATATTCATCTTGCAAGACTATGAGATTTGGTAAACATTTTTGTTCATTAAAGTTAGATGAAGAGATTATGAAATTGTTTATATTTGTCATGATAAGGATAGAAATTACCTCTCAACTTTTTTGCACTCTTTTTATAAAATTTATTTTTAGTTGTATTACCATATTTTTCGCACTATAAGATGCACCTGACCATAAGATACACCTAGGTTTAGAGGAGGAAAACAAGGGGGAAAAGATCAGGCAGAGCCTGAGAGGACCACATATAGGTGTCCTCTCATGTGCCAGCTCTACCTATTGACTCCTGCACTGTGGAAAAGAGACAGAAGAGGTGGGCAATGATGAAGACAGAAGAGGTGGGGTTCAGCACTATAAAAGGACCCCACTGCAATGGCCCGGCTGCTATTCACCAAAGGACTAGAACAGTGGTGGGATTAAAAAAAAATACTACTGGTTCTGTTGGAGTGGCTTGGTGGGCTTGGTGGGCATGACTTGGTGGGCATGGCAGGGGAAGGATACTTAAAATCTCCATTCCCACCCCACTCCAGGGAAAGGTTACTGCAAAATCGCATTCCCTCCGCACCCCACTAACCTGTTCTCCAGCTCCGTTCTCCTGTGCAGGGCAACAAAAGAAGACCCAGCTGATCAGCTGGAACTCAGGAGAGAGAGAATAGATGGGGACAGGGCCAGTCAGAGGTAGTATTTGCCGGTTCTCCGGACTACTCAAAATTTCTACAACCGGTTCTCCAGAACTGGTCAGAACCTGCTGAATACCATCTCTGGACTAGAACCATGATGCAATATTCATTCCATAAGATGCACAGACATTACCACCCACTTTGGGGGCAAAAAGTATGTCATATGGAGTGAAAAATATGGTACATTGTATTATTATATCTAAAAGTCTTAATATAAATATTAGAAGAAAAAAAACAATCTCAGGTCAGGTTACTGATTTTTCTCCCTTCAGTTTAAAACCACATTCATCTTCTTTCAATCCAGTTTTCCTCAAAATACTATATTTTTCTGAGTAGAAGATGATACTTTTTCTTAAAAATATTTGCCTAAAAATAGAGGGCTGTCTTATACATGGGGGTCCGAGAGGAGAAACATGGTTCACCCAGGGTCAGGTTGGCCATTGTGGAAGCCGTGGCCAATCCCCATCTTCCAGCTTCACTGCACATGTGGGACAGGCCTCCTGTGATGGCCAACCTGACCCTGGGAGAATCAGTTGTTAAATTACCCCCTGCTATCAAAGTGAATCCTGGGCACTGTGCTCTAATGGAAAAACAGAAAACGGAGCAGCCATCATGAGGGAAGGAAGAGCAGTAGGGGGAAGAAAGAGGGAAAGCAGCCTCCACCTTCCTTCATGCCAGCTGCTCTGTTTTTTGTTTCTCTATTGCAGCACCATGCAGTGCCACGGAGATTGACCCACCCACAACTGCCCAGATGCCCTTGCTGCCCCCAAGCATTTCTTTGCTTACCTGATGTCCAACTCTGTTGCGTTTCTCCGTCGTGTTTCTCTTCTGTCGTGTGAAGGGAAATAAGTTTGTGGGACTAAAATGAAAGTTCAATCAATCAACTTCTCACACACACAAAAAAAGATCTTGTGAAGTTGGAATTGATTGATTGAACTTTTTTTTAGTCCCACAAACTTTTGTGTCTCTGCACATGATAGTGATAAAGTGATGGAAAAATGAGATGGAGCTGGAAATCAGGTATACAAAGAAATGTTTGGAGGAATTGAAGGTATCTGGGGGCCAGGCACTGAAATGGGCCCATCTCTCTCCAGCACGTGTCCAGGCCCACTGGAGGGAGGGGGCTGCCGCCTTATGCGCAGGCCCCGCCCCTCACCTGACACAGAATCCTGGCAGATGAAGTCCACACATCTAAAGTTTGAGAAGCACTGCTCTAAATTCTTCTTGGATGCTCACCCTTCCACTGTTCTTATTTGGTACATCACTCAGCTTGGTCAGAAACTGAAGAGAGGGAAGGATTTATTGGAGTGAAAAGCTTCTAGAAGGGATGGGAAAGAATGGGGCGGAGAAAGTCATTGAGTTAGTGGCTATTATAGATTAGTTCCTTCTAAAAAGAGCCATTGCAGAATATAAGACACCAGCAACTCTGGAATGGACTCTTAGGTATAGCAACCAACTGGAACTGGGGCTGTCATTAGACAAAAAGGAAGCATTTCAGGCCATCCAGTCAGAAGGACCTAAGACACAATGGAAATCAACATCCAACAGGAACTTTGGATCAAAGCTTGAAAACATAGGCACAGGGTGCATTTGTGATAGGCTGAAAATGGAAGGACAGTGTTGTCCAGTCCTGCACAGAGGAAGTGATGAATGGTATGTACTGCTGATGGTCCAAGCAGAAATGCACATATGCCATTGTAAATGCCAGAATGCAGTTTTTGCAGTCATAAAAATTTCAGATGCAAATATTTTTCACTAGTTTGAATGAGAACTATTGGGGAAAATGTAAGATTTTGAAAATACAACACTTAACAATGAAGGCAGGCATATGCCATTCAGCACCATCTTAGATAGAGAGATGAATATTAGGTTCTCTTTCCTATCAGTATTTGCTCACCTATAGTAAACAATCTATAAAGAAAGACAAAATCAATCTTTTCCATATTTTTTCCCATTTGTATATACAAATCTATTCCACCTTGGCTACTAAACACAATGACTTTAGTCACTGGTTTTAGGCAAGCAATACCATTAAATAAATAAACTAAATAAATAGATACATTAATTTTAAGATCCATACCAGCAATGGCATACAGCATTCACCATAAATTATTCAGATTTTCAGCCAAAAATATCTATATAGGACTTTCACATTTATGTCCCCAATCAACCTTTCAAATTACCACAACAATTCCTCATACATTAATCATAGATACATTAATCAACCAAGACAGCAAGTATCTTTATCATACTTCTCAATTTTGAATCACTCGCTAAGCTTGCATTTATTCCCCTGCATGCTTTTCTTCTCTCACATGTCACTTTTATCACATTCAGTATCCAATCTGCATATTCATGCAAAATATTCCATAATTCAAGCTTATTCATTTTATTTTATTATTTCTTCAAATCAACATCCAATAAACTTTATTTCCATATTCAGAAATTTTTCAATGGCCTACAAAAATCCAGTTTGCAGCTTTCCTCATCTCCTTTACTTTCTTGAAATGGATTTCATAAATAATTTTCCCCCTCTGTTCTGAACAGCTTTCTCAGCATCTTTTCCTATGTTCTCTGTGCTTATATGTTTACCATTTATTCTGTTAGAAGAGTAATCCTTTCTAATATCATGGTTGACTCAGCCTTCCATCCTTCTGAGGTCGGTAAAATAAGACCCAGATTGTTGGGAGCAATATGCTGACTCTGTAAACTGCTTAGAGAGGGCTGCAAAGCACTGTGAAGCAGTATATAAGTCTAAGTGCTATTGTTATTGCTATTTTTCCATATATGGTCCATATGTCTCTTCTGCAGTCTTTCTATATTCATTCTACTTACCAACATTTATTATACCATTTCTTTTAACTTTACTTAACATTAAATGCATGTATTTCTCTCTCTTAGATGTGGATAAGAAGCTGAATGAAATAACTTCAGTTTTCATTTATTTTATTTATAGCAACTTTTCTCAAGTATCTGTGCATTTCCAGGTTTATTTAGCTAAACGTTATTTATTCCCAGGTTAAAGCTATATGCTATTTTCTGTCTTCTCCATCCCCTTCTTTATCATGCACTAATGCGTCCTTGAAGCTTATGACATCTCTCATTTAAAAGCTGCAAGCTGTGTGGGTGAAAGAAAAGCAGCTGGCAAAACCAAGTTGGCTCATGTAATAGAAGCTCTTGGTGTATGCAGACAAGAGTGAGGTCAGATTTAATCATTTAGAAATATCAATAGTTGGACTATAGCCAGCCATCATCTTCATCAAAGAAACATGTCTTCTTATTGTGTGGAAATGATA
Organism: Pseudonaja textilis; assembly: GCF_049901715.1. Classification (NCBI taxonomy): domain Eukaryota; kingdom Metazoa; phylum Chordata; class Lepidosauria; order Squamata; family Elapidae; genus Pseudonaja; species Pseudonaja textilis. The sequence continues at coordinate 40,352,021 of NC_141994.1, read as the reverse complement.
CCCTTCTTTAGAGGAGATAAGGGTAGTGATCAATAATGACTCTCAAATTATTTTTGGAAGGGTTTTAATTGTTACATGCTTTTTAACATCTAATAATGATGACAGTTTAATTAGGACTAAGGAAAAAAACCCATACTATTAAAATGGAAATGAAGAATTCAGTGAATGATTTACCAGTGGTGTTAATTTTATGTTATTTTGCTTTCTGTGGTTAATATTTTACACAAATAAATTTTCTTCCCTATAAAATCTTTTAAAATGCTGACTGGTCATTGCCCATCCCACAATATCCTAATAAACATACCAGGATTTTCTTGTACATGACCTGTATTTTAGGTCTGTGATTCTTGTATTCTTTATTTGTCTTTACATTGCAACTTCTCTGCATAATAGAAAGTAATGTGTCACCTGAGAGAGCACTATCTTTCTCATCTCTTTGGTTATGTTTGCAGTAGGGGCTGTTTTTATGGAGCCTTTTACTCTAGCCCTCCACTGAGACCATTGCTATCATTAAAACAATATTTCAATACAGAAAATAAAACATAAAAAACAAGTTATTGCAACAAACAAAATAAGAATTATTTTATAATAGGCAGAGTGGAAAGGCAGCTGCAACTGGGTCTACTAGTGTAGTATACCAGTGAGTGAAAACCATTGCAAGGAGACTGAATGAAGAAATTAAAGGCTGTGCAGCCATGTTTATGGAAAAAAAGGATAAAAAGTGAAAAGAAAATTGACAAAAAGCTTGGTCATGGTCCTAAGTCCAAATAAAAGGCTTCTGGAATCTTGAAAATGAACAAGTATTCTTTAAAGTAGGCAGAATTTAATGGACAATCAGGTTGGATCATGAAAAACATTTTAAAAAGCAAAACTATATTTTTATAGAGAAAATGAAATCTATGCACAAATAACAAATGTTTGGATCAAATTCTTACAGGTGTTACCATTCACCTTTTTAAAAAGACTATAAGTTGAAAACAATATGAGTTAACAAAATCAATAATAAATGATAAATTAAGGCTTTAAAAAAAGTTGCATCTAACAAATACAGAGAAGATAATCAACATCCTCCCATTTCATAATTTAATTTATTTAGACTGATTTGATAAATGCTATAATTTTTTTGTACATCTATTCAGGATATTTATAAAAACACTATTACAAAATTAAAAGTACAAGTAAAAAATAATAGTTGCATTTTAATTTATATAGTAGCTTAAGATGTATGTATTGGGCAGATAAGGACCTGATGGTTCAGTGGCTAAGATGCTGAGCTTGTCAGTCACAAAGGTTGGCAGTTCAGTGGTTTGAATCCCTAGCACTGCATAATGGCTCAAGCTCCCGTTATTTGTCCCAGCTTCCGCCAACCTAGCAGTTTGAAAGCATGTAAAAATGCAAGTAGAAAGATAGGGACTACTTTGGTGGGAAGGTAAAAGCATTCTGTGCACCTTCTACATTTAGTCATGCCAGCTACACGACCACGGAGACATCTTTGGACAGCTTTGTAATGGAAATGAGCACCATCCCCAGAGCCGGAAACAACTAGCATGTATGTGCAAGGGGAACCTTTACCTTTACCTTTATCTACCCTGAGAAAGAACAAATGCTCACCATTAATATTGTTCACAAATAAAAGATAAAGGAGTCCTTGTGGATTTGACTCTACTAGTCATTGCCAACTCTGTGGGTCAGAGTTCATCTCTGTTTCAAGGCTATTGAACCAGCACTGTCCAAAGACATTTCCATGGTCATGTGGCCAGCATAATATCATGGAGCACTGTTACCTTCCCACCTAGCAGCAAACTGCCAAGCTAGCAGTTTGAAAGCATGCAAATGCGAGTAGTTAAATAGGTACCCTTGTTCACAAAGGCTTCCCTCAAAAGCTGAGAACAAATGCTGGTTATCTGATTTTTCTTACAGGGGAATGAATAGGGTATACGTATCATGCCAAATCATCTGTCTGCTGGAATGCCTGCTGATACATGAACAAATATTTATTTATTAATAAATTTTATTGGCCATCTCACCACAAGGTAGTGTCAATATAAAATATGGTCATTATATTTTAATCCTGAAGTATTAGTATGTTTACAGACACAACCATAGCAGGTCCTGCCAGGTTCCCTTCACCTTCTGACTTTTAACATTTTTTTAAAGCATCAGTGTCCATCTCCATCTTTCTTTCTTGAAGTGCCCCTATGTCTCCAATGAATTGATAAGATTTATGATAATAGAAAACAAATACATGGCTCAGGTTTGGGGGAAGTATCCTTATCGGCTCAGAAAAAGGACAAAATAAATTAGAATATTGAAATAGTAACTGAATAGTTGAGGTAGTATAGTATTGGAGGTTTGTGGTGTAAAGTTCCTTTGTTTTTCCTTAAAACCACATTTTTTTGGTTTTTGTTTTGTTTTGTTTTTGTTTTAAAGAGGAAGCGTTGCTGTTTGATAGATTTGAATGGAGAAGATTTGAATGAGCTCACCAATCATCTACTTTGGAGTTTGGAAAGGATAAGATTTGGGTGGGGGTTTAGTGGAGGTTGTCCAATCAGCTGAGTGGGAATTTAAATTCAGGCTGGCTAATCAGCTGGGTTGTTTAAATGGAGCTGGGTGATTTATATGGAGACTATCAATTCGTGAGTTTCCTTTGTTCTCCCCAATTGGTGGCCATTTAGAATTATTTTTGGTGATTTGATTTAAATGGAGACTGTAGACATCATTCCGTTCTTCCATCATCAGAATTCACAATCAATCTCAGTTTCAAAAGGCAGTTTTCCTGAATAAAAACTGTTATGTCCTCGGGGCTGACACCAGTTCTCCATCAGGTCCGCTCTTCCTGCGGGGGCGTTTACACCCCCCATTGGTTGGCTCCCTTCGACAGCCGGCTATAAAAGCCGGCTGCTAGGTTGAGCCAGCCGCTGTTCGCTGGCAAGTCTGCTGTTAGCAATGCAGACGCGACAGCCCCTTTATTTCCAAATAAAGCGTGTTTTGAGAAATGCTCTGGTGTGGCCTCCCTCCTTTCGAGATCTAACATTGGCGACGAAGGTGGGATCCGGCCAACCAGCAGCAATACAAGAGCTGAAGTCACACACCTGAACGCTGAGCCGTAGCCCCGCCGCTGAGAGCTCGGTCAGCCGTTACAGATACAGAGCGAAGTGGAGCGTGGAGCCGCTCAAGTGCACAAATAGCTACAGGGAAGTAGGGCGCTGAGAGCCTCAGCTGCCCGGCATTGAATCCAGCCGAAATTGCCGGATTCTGCCTAGCCGAGCCTCGGCGCTGCGTTCACAATCGCTGAAAGTTGGCGCGCAATTTAAATCGCTGTCGGCACGAAGCTACAGCCATAGCCGCCTACGCCTTGTAAGGGCGCGAAATTTAAACAGACGTCAGTTACGGCGCTACAGCCTAGCCGCCAAGGGCAATATAGAGCGTGGAAACCCAGAGAGATTCTAAGAGCTGAAACACTAAGCTGAAATAGCACTGCGAACTGCAGCTGCTACCTCACAAACCCAGAGAGATTCCAAGAGCTGAGACACTGAGCTGAAATAGCGCTGCGAGCTGCAGCTGCTACCGCATCCAGGGCCTGTATTCCCAGTGAGATTGATCAACCTGCCACAGGTTGAAACCAAACATGAATTCAAATCCGGCGTTCCCGCCATTAAAGCCAGACAAAGACAAGTGGGACTCTTACAGGAGCCGTTTCAATCATTACATTGATGCTGTTGGGCTGGCCGACGCTACAGACAATAAGAAGAAATCATTTTTCCTGAGTTACTGCGGGGCCACAGTGTTCGACACCGCAACAGCACTATGCGCCCGAGGAGTTAAAGAATGTTCCGTGGTCTGAGCTGCTGGAGATACTCTCCAATCATTATTCGCCAAAGCCGTCGAGATCGCGAGACGCTTTGCCTTTCGCATGAGGAAACAAGCGGATGGAGAAACCATAAACCAGTATATGGCCGCCCTCAGAACCGCAGCCCTTCATTGTGAATTTAAAAACTACCTCGATGACATGCTCCTGGATCAACTTGTCTGTGGGGTCAGAGACACGAGGCTACAGAGGCGCTTATTGGCCAGAAAGGACCTTAACCTCGCCCAAGCAATCGAAGAAGCCCTGGCTGCTGAGCTAGCCATACAGTCAGCCGCTGAAATACAGGGAGGCACACCCAAAACCAGTCCAGTCACTGTGCATTCCGAGGAAGCAGTGAACGAGGAAGAGCATATTGAACATTCAGAAGTCCACCGCCTTAAACCATTCAAGCAACCACAGGTAGGAGCTAGACCTAGAGACGGCAACGCACCTAGGCACACCCAACTTTGTCTCTCATGCGGTGGTCACCATGCCAGAGTGATGTGCAGGTTCAGAAACGCCACCTGCAACAATTGCAACAAGAAAGGGCAGATCGCCAGGGTGTGCCAGGCAACGCACGTGACTCCACAAAAGACATCTTCCTACGCCCCTCCGGGGCCACCCAGGCAAGTACATGCTATCAAGCTAACCATACTTTTTTGACTCCTAATAAAATACAACTTTCCATTCATTTAGAAGGTAAACCCTGCCTTATGGAGGTCGATACCGGGTCAGCACTCTCGATTATTTCGTGGAGCACACTTAAGAAAATACGTCCCAGCCTGTCCAGGAAGCAACTGCAGAAGAGTCGCCTATCCTTGAGGGACTATCAAGGGAAGAATATTCCGGTGCTCGGAACAGGCAAGTTCCTCGTCAAATTCAAATCCTTTAAAGGCCACCTGCCATTAGTGGTAGTTGATGGTGCCCTTCCTAGTCTTCTGGGGTTGGATTGGTTCCCCTTTCTCGGCCTTAGCTTAACGGGAGTACATGCTGTCTCATCCTCCGATACCGACTCACTCTTTTCAGATTACGCTGATGTATTCAGTGATGAATTGGGCTGTTACAAAGGCACACCTATATCCTTCTCGGTAGACCCCAAGCAGTTCCCATCCGCTTAAAGCCGCGAAGAGTACCATTTGCTCTGCGATCTAAGCTAGATGCGGAACTAGACAAATTACTCAAGCAAGGGGTAATTGAACCCACAGATTTTGCTAAATGGGAGACACCAATTGTCACACCCCTAAAAAAGGATGGTAGTATAAGAATGTGTTCAGACTACAAGACCACAATAAACCGCTATCTGCAGACTAGCGCATACCCAGTGCCAGTAATCCAACATTTACTTCACACATTTGAACCAGGAACTATATTCGCCAAATTGGATATGTCACAGGCATACCAGCAGTTTCCTGTGGACAACCAAACGGCCGAATTACAAACCATTGTTACCCACAGGGGGGCCTTCCGATGCAAGCACCTCCAATTTGGCGTCAGTGTCCCCCGGGCATATTCCAGTCATTAATGGAACGGATCCTGCAGGGCCTTCCTGATGTGGTTCCGTACTTTGATGACATCTTGGTTTCAGCCCGGGACAGAGCCCAACTTTTCCTCAGAGTAAGAGGGGTATTGGATAGGTTCAGACAGCATGGCCTCAAACTAAAAAAAGAAAAATGCGCCATAGCCACTAAACAGGTGGACTTTCTTGGATACCGAATAGACGCCTCTGGCATTCACCCGGTGGAATCTAAGGTCAAAGCCATTCACGAGGCACCCACCCCCTCTTCCAAACCAGAGCTACAAGCCTTCCTAGGCCTGCTGAACTTCTATGCATCATTCCTGCCTCACAAAGCTTCAGTGGCCGAACCACTGCATAAACTTTTAGACAAAAATACACCATGGCATTGGGGACCCAAAGAGGAATATGCTTTTAGGGCAGTCAAGTCACTACTTACTTCAGACGCTGTGCTGATTCAATTCAACCAGCACCTGCCACTGGTTTTAGCTGCTGACGCCTCACCCTTCAGGATTGGGGCCGTACTAAGTCACAGGCTTCCCAACGGATCCGAAGCTCCGATCGCATTCTTTTCTCGAACATTTTCAACTACGGAACGTAATTATAGTCAAATTGACAAAGAGGCCCTCGCTGCCGTAGCCGCGGTTAAAAAATTCCATGAATTTTTATTCGGGCACAACTTCGAACTAGTTACAGATCACAAACCACTGTTGGGACTTCTCTCCGGGGAGAAACAAACGCCGCAAGTCTTGTCACCCAGGATGACAAGGTGGACCTTATTCCTGGCAGCTTATTCATACAAATTAGTTCACCGCCCAGGAAAAAACCTCAGCCACGCTGACGCCCTCAGCCGATGCCCGCTGCCAACACCCGTGGAGGATCCGGCCCCAGTACACACCATTTTCGACACCAGTGAGTTCAGCATTCCAGTCACTGCGAGAGACATTGCTTTTCAGTCCAGAAAAGACACACTTATCCCCCAGGTCCTGGACTGGGTACGGAGGGGGTGGCCGGGTAGTAATCCATCTAACGATTTTTCACCATTTAAAGTCCACCAACAGGAGCTTTCCAGTTTACAGGGCTGCCTGCTTTGGGGGACCAGAGTTGTCATCCCGGAATCTCTGCGCAGACCCGTCCTGAAGGCATTGCACGAGGGGCACCCCGGCATCGTCCGAATGAAGGCATTGGCCCGGAGTTACGTCTGATGGCCGGGCATGGATGACGAAATCGCGAAATGGGTAAGCTCCTGCCGCCCCTGTCAAGAGTCCAGGCCTGCACCTCCAATCACCACTCCCACCAAATGGGAAAACGCCAACGCACCATGGTCGCGGCTGCATATTGACTTGGCCGGCCCATTTCAAGGCAAGACCTTCCTAGTAGTTGTAGATTCATTCTCTAAATGGATCGATGTGGCCCTTCTACTCACAACCACCACTCGAGCAATTGCCCAAGCTCTAACCCATCTGTTCGTCACACACGGTCTGCCGGACACTATAGTCTCAAACAATGGCCCTCAATTTACTTCCACGGAATTCAGCCGGTATGTCACCAACCTGGGCATCCGGCACATTCTAACGGCCCCTTTTCATCCCTCGAGCAATGGACTGGCTGAGAGAGCTGTCAGAACTGCCAAAGAGGCACTAGCCAGGTTCACCCAAGATGACTGGCACTCCAGGCTCTCTCGATTCCTTATGAGCCAACATTCGACCCCTTGCACGGTCACCAGCAAATCTCCAGCCGAGTTACTAATGGGCAGACGCTTAAGGACAGTACTAGATAGACTGCACCCTCACTATTGCCCAGACACGCCAATTGGGTCTAACAGTAGGGTCAGGAGTTTTGTATTACAGGACCGAGTTTTCGCCAGGAATTACGCAGGCGACCCACTGTGGATACCCGGAAAGATCGTGGCCATCACGGGTCCCCGATCGTACCGCATCCAGTTGGAAGACGGGCGCATCTGGCGGAGACACCTAGACCAAATACGGAGCCGTCCAGCCGAGCTCGCCAGCACCGACCCAGAGGCTGCAGTGACACTCCAAGCACCACGCGCAACTCCTGACTGGGACATCCAGGGCGACCAATCCCCTCCAGCCGAGTCAAGGGAACAGACAATAGACCAGAACCGTCCACCAGAGTCATCGGCCCTTCCGACCGACTACCCCACCGCACTAAGTGGCTGCGACAACTCAGCGAGCCGGCCCGAGGTCTACGACCACGCACAGGTGGCCGACCAGCTCCCAACAAATCCAGCTTCCGCTGCCCCGAACTCTGTACCGCCTGGGGGCTCACCCGAACTGCGCTGATCAGGGCGATCGCACAAACCGCCCGCATACCTACAAGACTATTCATGTTCGTATCTGGGGGGAAGGGGTGTTATGTCCTCGGGGCTGACACCAGTTCTCCATCAGGTCCGCTCTTCCTGCGGGGGCGTTTACACCCCCATTGGTTGGCTCCCTTCGACAGCCGGCTATAAAAGCCGGCTGCTAGGTTGAGCCAGCCGCTGTTCGCTGGCAAGTCTGCTGTTAGCAATGCAGACACGACAGCCCCTTTATTTCCAAATAAAGCGTGTTTTGAGAAATGCTCTGGTGTGGCCTCCCTCCTTTCGAGATCTAACAAAAACCTTCTTCACACCTCTTCTATATCCTATAACAGCAAATCTTTCTGATCAACAAAACCAAAGTCAAAGTTTTATTTTTTTTCCCATCACAAGCACAGCATCCCAAAGTGATATCCAAATAAAAACAGATTTTCCTGGAGCAAACAAGAGTTTTGAAAACTAACCAGTGTTGAATGAAATAATTGAATTGATCTTGAATGAACACAGCTTCTAGCATACCAACTACAATGCTCCTTACACTTTATATGTTTCCCATGTTTATGTATTCATGATGGTAAGTGTAAAAGCCTCTTCATAAGAGGAAAAAGATTAGCAACAGGGAATGTAGTTTCTTAAATGAAGTGTACATAAATAACTCCAGGTAAAATTGATAGATTCACTGTTTTAATTAATTAAACATAAATTAGAAGGTTGCAAGCTGGACATACACATGCACAAATGCATTTGCTATATAAAAAACTGTGATTTTTGTTATTTGCCTATATATTAGTTTAAGGAAAAAAACTGCAAGCAGAACAATCAGAATAAATTATTTCTTCCTATTTTTGTCTTATTTTCAGGAATCAGATTTTCCTCCAAAGTCTTTTCCTCTTTCTAGTACATTAATTTTAATAGTTTTATTTCCCCTTATTCATCAGAGGAGAAGGGTTTTTTTTCAAAGCCTCTGTTATAATTGCCGCTGTATGGATTCAAATGAAAAACAGTTAATTAGACAATTGTTTTAGAGAGAGCTAGCTAATTAAGGCTTTAAGCAAAACAAGATTATAGCAAAAAAAAAAAAATGATAAAAGTGAAAATTGCAAGGTAGAAAGATTAAATCAATGTTTGAACTGCTGTGGATAGGAACAAAACATATTGTAAACACTCAGATGTATAACGATATTTTGAAAAACAACAAATAACTACATCTGTAAGCAGAAAATATTCAAATAAGTGCATTTGTGCAAACATCTTAATGACTTCAGATCCAAAATAACAAGAATATATAGAGTTACAATGGCAGGACGTTATATGAATTACTGAAATTAATTTGTATGTTAGAAATTTTATATCCCTTGAGACATATAGGGACCCCAGAGGATCCCTAGAGTACTTCAAAATTTGTCATGGTGTTTTTTCTTGAGTTATTTGTTGGGAGCTTGGAGAGGGGTGGGTGGGAAGGGAGAGAGAACATTTACATCATACCACTCAATGTAGTAATAGGCCTTCTCTGCCTCAAAAATATGGAGTTGAGTAAACGTCTGTTCCAACTAATTTCACAATATATTGGGAGTATAAATCTATTTCTTTCTAGGAATGACAAACCTCATTCCCGGAAAGCCTTCACATTTTCAAAATTTAATGATCAAATTGCCTTGATTATTTGTTTAAGCCCTTTAGCTATAAAATGTTCCATGATAGGACCTGTGACCTTCATTCAATAAAGAATATTTTTACTTAAATAGTTTTACTCAAAACAAAAAAAGCCTGAACGATTTCTCTGTTCAACATTGCATCTATATGTTAGTCTTGTTTTGCTCATGAGCTCAGTTATATTAATACCAAAAGCTCAATTTATATGAAACCATAAAGCAAAAACAACCCATTGATATTTTTAATGGACCAGAGTAAAAAAATGTTTAATCCAGAATTTTTGATCATCATACCCAAAATATTCTCGTGCTATTGCATAGAATGTGAGAAAGAAATTACTCTGCATTTTCTGTTTTTCTATTTCTGAGAAAAATTAATTACTACTACACTGAAAAAATATTTCAGAAAGAGTCACATTGAGTCACTAAATTTTATAGACCACATGTGTCCTGATTTTATGCATTAAGATAAATTAATGGAATAGGTATATGCTATATTGCATTATCTATATAATTTATAAGATACTTGAAACAATAACAACCAAGGAATTAGACACTGAACTTGAAAATAAATTCCCTTTAAGAAGGGATGGTTTGTATTATGAAAGAGAAACAGTTCTAACAGTTCCTAAGATAACAGAATCAGGGAAAAACCAGGCTTGTTTATAGCAGATCATTATCTTCTACTTGTAATAAAACCAGTTTAAAGAAAAAATTGCAGCCAAGCTTCATCTGAACTGAGCATATTATAATCATTGGTGTGGTGTGCACTGGCTGTTGATATTTGAAGTTAAAAAAGAAGAAAGTTTAAAGCAAGTTAGAAACCAAGTCAGAAAATTCATAAACTATCCTGATCACAGGTCAAATTTGGTGTGGTCCTCAACGAAATGAAAGCCATGCACCCATCTTTTAAATTATGTCCCTGAAAGTAATAGAGAACCATTTTTAAAAATAGGCTTTTTTTGAACTGCTAGTTCACCCTATTGTAACAGAGAATTTGTATTCTTGATTCTGATGAAAACCTACTCAGATTTATAAGAATAACCATGATAAATTATATTGCTAGAATATAGAATAAATTTCAGATAGCAATTTTTGATCATGCAAAAGCCCCACTTAGGTTTGACAATTTTCATCTGAAACTTTTTATCAGCTGACTTCTGATTGACTCATAACAAAGTTTGTCTGGCCAATTGAAATAGCTAACAATAGAGGCTGAAAAAGTGAATGCAATGCATATGGTACAGCTTTGATTCTTTGGGGATTCGGCCATGGCAGCCAATCAATATAGAGTTTGTTTGTTTCATTGGGCTGAACTCTAAGCTCTGCACTGATTCGCTGCCATGGCCCAATTGCTGAAGATGCTCATTCAAACCAGCAAATCAGCAGCAAGCAAAAGGCTTCTGGCATTGCCCAGGTGGCCTCATGGCAGAAAAACTGAAGTCTTTTATTCGGATGCTGGCTAAGCTGTTTTCCTTAGATCTCACATTCTTACACCTTTACTAGCATCTGAGTAAAATACTTTGGTTTTTCTGCCATGTGATCAGCCTCTTCTGGAACTCTGGAGGTCTTAAAAAAATAACTAGGCAGTGGGAGTTGGGGTGGGGAAGTGCAAGTGGAATCTGGGAGGCTAGCAGTGTCTGTGGAGACCTGGCAGGGCAGGATAGGATGGGGAAGCAACTATGGGGATCCCAAGGGATTGTAAGCAAGCATGAGGTATCTCAGTGGGTTGTGGGAAGCCTTGGGTGGCCTTTCCCAGCACTACACCCCACATGGTCTTCCCCACCCTGAGATATCCCATGTGCATTTATCAACCTATGCATTCGATTAGTGAATGCATTGGGCAAAACAGGGAAGAAACATTTATTTAACAAGATCAAATTAAATAAGTCCTCAGGTTCCAAATGTAATTGGCAGGCTCTATTACATTCATAACTCAAGGATTACCCGTATTTTGTCAGTAGTGCAGTGTCATAGATCTTCAGTGCTTTGATTGTTCTTGGGGCTGGCTAAGTGAAACAGGACAAAAAAAATCCATTCTTTAAAAAAATTGCTTCCTCACGCCCCACTTAGCCAGCTCCAGGAAACCAGCAAGTGTAGATTATCCAGCAGAATGATAAATTGGAGGGCTGAGTTCATCTGATAAAGTTGTGGCACTCCCACACTGCTAAGATTGGTTTGCAGGTATAACAAAAGGTATCCCCAAAGACATTTATCCTCTTTGTTATATACCAGGAGTTATATTTGTCTTTGGCAGAAATTCAGTTGGAATTTCACAAGCATAAGAAGGACTACACCCTAGTTCCTTCCCCTAATGCATTCAAGAACACACACACAAAGTATTGGCCAACAGTCAAGTCTGTAGAATTTCTCTTTCCCTGCTGCTGTGAATAAAATGAATTGTCCCATGTAATAGTGGCCTCTAGTGGAAGAATAAGGGTAACATAGCTGGCACTTAATCCTGAAGACTTTTCCTTACAAAATCCACATTTGTTAATGAAATGATTATTTTGCATTATTATTGTTCCTGGACATATTATATAGCATGTTAATATTATGCAAGAGAAAATTGCAAACATTTCTGAATGTTTCTGAAAAGTGCCAATAAGTTTTACAAAGATCTTTTCAATTTATGTTTTGTAAAATCAAAAATTGTTTCCTTCTCTTTCTTGCCACAGTAAAGGGTTTGGCTATTCACAGGCAAACACCCATGTGGTTTTGTGGATGCATTTGATGATTCTGTGTATCGGTTTTATATTTAGGCAGCTGGATGTACATAAAGTGCTCCACACATATGTAAGCTGAATTGCTTTTGTTCTCAGTTACTCCCATAGGCTAGGCAGATTTTGCCTTTAACCAATCAGAAGCTAGTTGTTAGGCTGTGCATTCTATTTTTAGCAAAACACACGTTTCCTTGCACAATAAAAGAAAGGAAAATAAACGTCAGCAGAATAAAAGCAAACAGTTCCTTGTGTGTTGTAAGAACATCTTAGCCTTAGCCCTTAAGTATTAGTCAGCCCTTTGAAGCCAACTTTTAGAAAAAGAGAAAAGAGATTACATTGTTGGCTCTCACCTTTATTCAAAAAAACCAAAAACCACAAATAAGAAATAATATGAACTAAGTATCAATCTTTAAAAAAATGAAAATATTAATTTGTTTAAGTGTTTGCACATTTAGCGGTATTACTCCTAGACTATATGTTTTGTATACATATACAGACAAACTTGGAACTTTCCAGTGCCCAAATAAGTCACTTCTGAAATGCAACCTAAACTACCTAACATAAAAGGAAACAGTTTATTTGGTATCAGGATCCCCTTAACAGTAATTGATTAGTTGATTTAAGGCTGCTCATTTTATGTTTGTAACTCTGAACAGTGAATAATAAACATGATAAATATATGAAAAATCTTCACCGAAGTCATTAAACTGATTTATTGTTTGAAATATTTTTGTATGCAATACTGATCCATTATTAAAATGTAAAGGCATAATTTTCTTGCGATAATGCACAATAATGCACAATAGGTGCATTAACGTTCTACCCCATCAAGTATCTGATACTAGATACCTTAGATAGTTTGATCCACACTTTAACTGGATAGGCGAAAGTAAATCTCTTCCTGCTTCAGATTAAATTCTGTGTTTATATGTGCATACACATTATAGGAAGAAATAGTTAATAGTTAATAGTTAATCTACCAAAGGAACCAGATATGCAAAAGTGAATGACAGGAGAAATAAAAAGTCTGGATCTGTAGTTGAATGATAAGAAGCATACATTATATTCTCTTGACAAAGATTAATCTGAAATAATGGATACCTATTCTTCTGATTGGTACTCTTAATGTATGGAACAGGGGATCACCTTTAAAATAGGACTGAGCATCACTAGAAATGTTAATATCACAAGATAAATACTTTTTTATGGTACAAAATATATTTAGTACGAAAATACATACACCTTTGATATTTACAACTGTTTTTAACTGAAAATGGCTTTCATTTCCTGAAACACATGCAGATTTTTTAAAATTTAACTTGTAAGTAAAATAAACTTTTCTAGTCATGTAGAAAGTATGTACATATATATGAATGACAGATTTATCAGTTATTTGAGTTACAAGCTTAAGTATTCAAAATAATTTAAAAGAAACACTAAATACATAGGATCATTGACATTTCATTTGCAGGATCTATTTTACATGTGTGTTGCAGACTAATTGACAATTCAGCCTGGTTCTTCTCTCTTCATCCTAAAAGAATTGCAAGAAAAATGTCACTATTTTATTCGATTACTGCCTTTTCCCATAAGGGATATTTATAAATCTCAAGAGAGTTGGCTGTATCAGACTCAATTTTCTATAGTCAATTGTTCCTTACAAATTCCCATTAGGACAGATGAAAGAGACGATCTGCTTCAAATTGCAATTAGATAAATCAAGAATAGATCCCACTACAGAGATCAAAGTGCTCATGAATAGAAGACTTTGCTTGTCCATTATGGCCCTGTATTTTCAAATAAGCTTGTCCCAAGCTTCTGGCTTTGTGGAAGTGATTAATAATTCTTAGAACACACATTTTTTCACCAATATAATGAAGATGTGAAAGAATTCAATGTATATTTAAACTGAATGCCAGCATATACCTTCTAGTCTACATTTAGTTTTAAAAAGAATGAGTAATAAGAATGGGTATGGATAGGCTGGTGTACTGAATTTTTTTTTCCCACAGGAGATGCTTTGAAACTCAAATTCTTGTCAGTTTGCTTATGAAAAAAAATCTCCCTTATCTATAGCAACAAATTATGTTGGTTCTATTATTCTTAGAATAGAAAAGTTCCTACTATAATTTTGTTTCTTAGCTGCTAAATATGAACTACTTACTAAAAAAAACCCTTGCATGTTAGTTCAGCCTTCACAGGGATTGAAGCCTAGGTTTTCTCAAAAGCATCTGTCTGTAAAGACTAACTGGTTTTACTCCCCCCACCCCTATTTGTTACTTAAAATCTCATGGGTTTTCTAATTAATAGTATCAGATCCCCAAAGAAAAATATTGCCACTTCTGGACATATTCTTAATTTTGACTCAAACTATTTTAGTGTTCCTAATAAATGTATGCTAATTTAAAAATATACAAAGTCACAATCAACACCATATGAGCAGAAATTAATACCAAGATTAAACTAGGCCAGCAATCAAGTGAACAATACCTCAATCAAGTAACTAGTGATGCAGACAAACAAGTTAATGGTAAACACAGCCAATCAAGGAACCACCAAGAACACTGTCACTAACACTGACAGAGCAAGTCACTGACAGAGCAAGTATATAAAAATAGCAATAGCAATAGCACTAAGACTTATATACCTCTTTATAGTGCTTTACAGCCCTCTCTAAACAGTTTTACAGCATATTGTCCCCCAAAAATTTGGGTCCTCATTTTACCCACCTCGGAAGGATGGAAGGCTGAGTCAACCTTGAGCCTGGTGAGATTCTATCTACCAAATTGCAGGCAGACGTCTATCAGCAGAGGTAGCCTGCAGTACTGCAATCTAACCACTGTGCCACCAAGGCTCTTGAGACAAGATGAGATTATAATAACCTCATTCTCTTCTAACGGATGATGTTTCCTAGCTTGGTAATGAAATGTCTGCAAAAGAATCACCAAGCTCAGAGAGCATCAAGGATCCCACAAGGCCACATATACACATAGGAAGACAAGGAGAAATCAATTCTGAGTTGTTTGTATGAGTTCAGTTATGATCTGAAATATCTATTCTCTGCCATTCCTACAGATCAGCGGTGGGATTCAAAAATTTTTTACTACCAGTTCTGTGGGTGTGGCTAGAGGGCGTGGCTATGGGACATGGCCATGTGACTGGGTGAGCATGGTTTTACTTTTTGCAGCCCCCCCCCATTTTGGGGGCCTTCTGGCCTCAGAGAAGCCTCCTGGGAGGGATGTTTTTGCTCCCAGAAGGCTTCCCTGGGGCTCAGGAAGGCAGAAAATGGAGTATAGGGGGGCATGCAGTACTCCCCTGTGCTTCATTTTGGGCCTTCTGGGCCTCAGGGAAGCCTCCTGGGGGGGCATTTATACTCCCAAAAGGCTTCCCTTGGGCTCAGAAAGGCAGAAAATGCAGCATGGGGGCACACAGCAGCATCACCACACTTAGTTTTGGGGCCTCAGAGAAGCCTCTTGGGCAAAGCAGTAAGTAAGTGAGGGGAATCCTGGCACAGCTAATCTTAGGAACAGCTGATTGTTGGGAGGAAAAAAAAAGAAGACTTAGATATATTTAGAGACACAATCTCTATCCATAATCTCTCTCATCTTCCTTGGTCTCTGTATAAATAATTTCTTTCTATCTAAGGATTGCTAGACTCTTCCTACTCCCCTTAAGACCAGTCAGCTAGAGAGTCTCCTACAGTCTTTCCCAGGTATTCAGTCCAGGAGATTAGATAAGCTCTGTTATTGTGATTTTATGTTTGGAAGATATGATTTATCTTGGATGTTTATTGTTTTTCACTTTTGAGTTTCAATCTTGGTACACTATCCAGGGTAATTGTTGAATAATATGAATTATTTACATAAACAAACAAAAATAAATACTGAGCCTAGTCTTTATTTAATCTTTTTTCCCAGGATGTAAGGAAAACTTCCATCATTTTGTTTACCTTTTAAAAAAATATTTGCTTCAAGACTGTCTTCCTGACTCTATATACCATGTTAGCACTTCATATGCATAACAGCCACTTATGTACTAATGGGATAATGAAAGCAGTCTGTCACATATCTAATCATAGAAATTAAAGTTTCTTACAAAATGCTTTATGGCACTGCAGCTGACATGCCATATCACATTTGAGCACATTAATCACATTAGATGACACACTGTTCAATCAGTTATGTGAGTGATACCATATGCAGCATTTTTTTTGGATGCTTTAGGGTTGGAATCCTTATAGCTGTAGTCACAAAGGATTGTCATCATTCAGCAGTGGCAGGCCAGAGACAAATTGCAGATAATGCTTCTACAAGCTGCAAGCCACAAAATACTGAATATTTAACAAATCATTGTACTAATTATTTTGAGGGCTTGTACTTTATTTACTTGAGAAGCTTAATTACCTATAACAATTATTAGGGAAATATTCATAGCAAATGTCAAAAATGATATAAAAGTTACCAACTACATTGACATTTGACTGGCCTTTGGGTGCTCATATAGTTAAAATGGACTACATTAGAATAAAAAACCTACTTCATTTTTCTCCCCTCTAAGAATCAAGGAGTGATTAGAATATTATTAAGTCCCCACATAAATCTTCCAAAATTATTTATTTGGACAGAAAGCAACTTATTTCAACATTCTTCATGGTAAATTATGGTTGGGCAGGATTTTGAAACTGGGTCATCTAACATACTAGCCATTACACCTTACCACTGCATGTACCTCCTAGCCTATGGGCTTCATTTAGTCCCCCCAGCATTTTCAGATTTTGCTATTAATATTCAGCATGCTATAAACTTGCCTTGCTCCAGTTTTTTTCTGCCATTATCATCTTCCACATATTTTAAGTGCCAGTATTACCATGGCATGCCTTTTTCCTTTCTTCTGCCTAGTGGCCCATAAAATGACACTAAGCAGAAAATTTCCTATTTTTAAGCATTGTTTACTTCCTGCTGCCTTTTGCTCATCTAACGGAGATTGCTAAAAAAAAAAAAGGTGGGTAGAGGTGGAATTTATTTGGTTTTACTTTCGTAAGCCACCAAGGATCACCATGAGTGAGTTGGCCATATTCATTTTCTTAAAAAATTAATAAAATAAATAGATACCATAAAAACAAAAGTACTCATGGGATTTTTGGTTTCCAGAGCAATACAGGTATAAAAATTACACTAGACAAATAATTACAAAAACAAGATAATCTTCCCCAAGAGCATAGACAGCTAGAATGCAACAAGATGAGCTTTTTCAAATAAAATGACCCTACTTTTGCCAGATCTTTTTGTTTTTGACATATTTGTTGGAAATAGCAAGGTTTGAGGATGATGGGACAGATTACAGCTCTGTTAAATACCCTGAGGTTTTGAAAATTCTTGCTCTTTATTCATGGTATAAAGATAGAAGAAGAGGTAAGAATTTGGTCTTATTTTGAAATGCAAATAAGACAGGAAGTTGGCTATAAATTGAAAAAAGAAAAAGAAAAAAGAATAATACATCAGCTTCATGATGAATTAGGAATACTACAAAATAATGAAGAAGAGGGAAAAAAGATTGCCCTAAAATATTTTTGAAGATCTCTATAGACAAAAAAATAATAGAAACAGACAAAATAGATCAGTATTTAAAAACAGATAGAATGTCACCAATTGAAGAAGAATAAAGGAATATATTAAATTGAGAAATTACATTAACAGAATTAAAGGAAGCAATCCAAAAACAGAAGGCAAATAAGACCCCATGGCCAGACAGTTTACTAGGAGAATTATATCAAAAAATAGGAAAATCATTGGAACTAGTATTACTGGAAGTATGTAATGAGGCTATGTTAAATGTAAAAATACTGGAATCGTGGAGGGAATCATATATTGCCTTGATACTGAAAGAAGGTACCGATGTTAATCAAATCAAAATTATCGACCAATATCATTCTTGAATGCCAACTACAAAATTTTTAGGACTATTATTGCAGGAAGGACAAAAAGGATTTTAAACGAAATTATACATAGTGATCAGAATGGATTTCTATTGCAAAGACAAATAAGAGACAACATTAGAATAGTAATGAACATATTAGAATATTATGAAATGCAACCAGGAAGACAAGTGGCACAAAAAGCATTCGATAATTTAAATTGGGAATTTATGGTACGTCAAATTAAGGTAATGAAGTTTGAAGACAGATTTGAAAAATTAATAGAAAGAGTTTATTCTTCCCCAAAGACCAATATAATAATAAATGGAGATATAACAAAGGCATTTAGAATAAAAAAAGGAGTCTGGGGATGCCCATTGTCACCTCTGCTCTTTATTTTGACACTAGATACACTATTAATAAAAATTAGGAATAATTCAGAAATACAGGGAACAAAAATTAAAAAAAGAAGAGTTTAAACTACAAGCATTCGTGGATGATTTGGGTTTATTTAATTGAGGAGCCACTAGAATCAGACCCAATTTTGATAGAGGAATTAGAAAAATATGGAGAGATTTCAGGATTTAAAATTAACAAAGACAAAACCAAAATGCTAGTGAAAAACATAATAATTAGAAATAAAAAGGAGCTAGAAAATGTAATGGAACTACAAATCACACACACACAAAAAGTATTTAGGAATATGGTTAACAGTGAAGTTCTCCACAATAAAAGAAGACAATTACACCAAATTATTCGATCAAATTAAAAAAGATTTGGAAAAATGGAGAACGCTGCAATTATTGTTATTAGGAAGAATAGTAACTATAACAGTGTATGTCCTGCCAAAGATTTTATATTTATTTCAAACAACTCCAACAAAATTAGATAAGAATTTTTTTTAGTGAACTTTATAGAATAATCACAAAATTTGGGCAGGCAAAAAAGTCCGAATAAAGTTAAAAGATTTACAGGATAGTAGAGCAGAGTTGGCCTTGGGCTTCCAGATTGGGAACTATACCATAAGGCAGCAATACTTATATGGATATGAGATTGGATCAATCTAAGGAAAAAAAGAATATTAACCATAGAAGGGCATGACATACAAAGAGGGTGGCATTTCTTCCTGTGGGACAAAGAAAACAAACCGTATCTATACTTTTATAGACATAAAATAAGAAATGTGCTGATACAATCATGGAAACAAATAAAGAATAAATATTATTTGAAAATTCCAAACTGGGTATCTCCCTTGGAAGCAGTAATCCACCCCAATATAACAGAGGTTAAGAAAACGGCTAGGTATAGGGAAATACTAGATGACCAAGGGAACTTAAAGAACAGACAGAAATTGGAAGAGCAGGGAATAAAATTGGATTGGTGGACCTATGTGCAAATTCAAACAAGATATAAAAAAGACAGTGAGGAATTTGGAACAGATAATGAAATACATAAACTAGATAAAATCTTGATTGGCACAGATGAGAAATTATTATCAAAGTTATATAAACATTTATTAGAATTTGAAAGAGTGGAAGAAATTGTGAAAGGAATGATGATTGCATGGTGTAGGAATATTGAACATACTATTGATCTGGAAGAATGGGAAAAGATTTGGAACGTGAATTATAAAATAACAAAATCGATGGCATATAAGGAAAACCAACATAAAATGTTCTATCATTGGCATTTGGCACCTTCAAGACTGGCTAAGATTTACCCAAACTTAAAACCAAATTGTTGGAAGTGTGGACAACAACAAGGTACCTTCTTTCATTCTTGGTGGACATGCCCCAAAGTAAAAAAATACTTGAAAATGATTCCAACATGATTAACTAAAGTTAACTAAAAACAAAATAGATTTTGTCTTGGAATTATTCCTCTCAGGAATAATTAAAAAAAACTATAATAGAAAGATAAAATATCTTATATTACATATATTAACAGCAGCAAGAATTTCATATGCTCAGTAGTGAAAGGAAAACTCTATACATCTGAAGGCTTAATAATAAAAAAAAGTTTAGAGTGTGTGGAAATAGATAAATTAACTATGGAATTAAAAGGGAAAACAGACACAGAATACAATGCAGTATGGGGAACATGGTTTATTTGGATAGATAATAGATATAAAAATAGAAAATGTCAATAATGTATATAATAAATAAGAGGGTATGAAAGTATTATGCATTGTAAGTTTTGATAGGACACATAAATGTATATATAATTTTATTTATTTATTTTATTTTATTTGTCAATTGTTTACAAGATAATAAGTATAAGTGTATACATAATTATGAATACATGATATGGGTACATATAAGAAAAATAAAAGGAAAATAAAAGAAACAATAGGACAGGGACGGTAGGCACGTTGGTGCGCTTATGCACGCCCCCCACAGACCTCTTAGGAAAGGGGTGAGGTCAATAGTAGACAGTCTAAGGTTAAAGTTTTTGGGGTTTGGGGAAGAAACTACAGAGTCGGGTAGAGTATTCCAGACATTGACCACTCTGTTGCTGAAGTCATATTTCCTGCAATCAAGCTTGGTGCGGTTAACCTTGAGTTTGTATCTGTTGTGTGCTCTTGTGTTGTTATGGTTGAAGCTGAAGTATTCATTGACAGGTAGGACATTGCAATGTATGATTTTATATACCATGCTTAAATCAGACCGAAGACGGCGTAATTCAAGGTTTTCTAGTTCTAGAATTTCAAGTCTGGTGGCATAAGGTATTCTACAACGAGTAGAGGAGTGGAGAACTCTTCTTGTGAAATATTTCTGGACTTTCTCAATTGTGCTAATATCAGATACGTAATGTGGGTTCCAGACTGATGAGCTGTATTCGAGTATTGGTCTAGCAAATGTTTTGTATGCTCTAGTTAGTAGTGTGATATTACCAGAGAAAAAGCTACGTAAGATTAGGTTAACAACTCTTAATGCCTTTTTGGCTATGTAGTTGCAGTGGGCTCTAGCACTTAGATCATTAGAGGTGAGTATTCCAAGGTCCTTTACAGAGCTTGGATCATCAACAAGATCTTGACTATTCAGCTTGTATTTTATTTTCGGATTTTTTTTGCCAATATGTAAGACATAGCATTTATTTGTTGAGATTTGAAGTTGCCATTTGTTTGACCATTCTGATACACAGTCAAGATCTTTTTGAAGGGTAGCAGTATTGTCTGTGGTATTGAATAGCTTTACATCATCAGCGAAAAGAACGCAGTTGCTCTTAATATGATCACAGAGGTCATTTATGTAGAGTATGAAGAGAGTTGGTCCTAGAACACTGCCTTGGGGGACACCACTATTGACAGGTACAGAATTTGATAGGACACTCCCAATTTTGACCATTTGTTGTCTGTTTGACAGGAATGCTTCTATCCAGTTATGCAGTTGTCCAGAGATACCATAGGATTTTATTTTTAGTAGTAGTTTGTCGTGTACCACTGAATCAAAGGCTTTACAGAAGTCTATGTAGATTGCATCTATTGTTTTTCCCTGATCAAGTTGTGTAGTCCATATGTTTTTGCAGTGTAAGAGTTGCAGATTACAGGATAGTTTTTTTCTGAAACCAAATTGTTTATTGGGGAGTAGGTTGTTTGTTTCTAAATGGAGGATGATGGATTGGTTAATAATTGATTCCATGACTTTACAGGTGACGCAGCATAAGGAGATTGGTCTGTAATTTTCAACTAGGCAAGGCTCTCCCTTTTTGAAGATGGGGATGACTGTGGCTTGTGACCATAGGTTAGGCAAGGAACTGGTCCTGAAAGATTTTTCAAAGATTATGCTTAGAGGTTTGGCTATGGCAGTGGATAACTTTTTAAAGAAATAGGCACATATTCCATCCGGTCCAATAGATAGAGATGGTTTTAGATTGCGTAGTGCTTTTTCAACATTGTCTTCTGTAAAATCGATATGTATTAGATCACTGTAGTTATCTGTGGTTCGGCTAGGAAATACTGGGCATGATCCATTGCTGTTTACAAATACTGAGCCAAAAAATGTTTAAAGATGTTGGCTTTAATGGTGTCGTCGTTGCAGTCTTTACCATTAGGTCCTATCAGGGGTGGGATAGACCTTGAATCTTTTAGTTTGTTGTTTACAAAATTGTAAAAAGCATTGGTGGAATTGGTGCTTAGGAGGTTTTCCTCTTGTTTAATGTGATAATTGGTGCATTCGGTCTTTATTTGGTGGCATAAATTTTTGTATCTGCTTTTGAAATTGGCAACGTGACCAGATTTAATGCCACAGCGCTGCTTAATAACTATTGGTATTATGTATAAATGGAAAAAAATTCAGTAAAGCATTATTAAAAAGAAAAAAGAAATCTGGTCTTCAATGTTAGGGGTAGGAAGAGTTCAAGGATTTTCTGATCATGACAGTTTTTCCTGTTTTTTCATTTGCTCCACTCTGGAAAATGGCCAGAAGCTGATTCTTAAACTCTTCATAAAACACATAGGCATTATATTCAAGATATCAAATCAGAAAAGAAGGAATGTAAGAAATGCTTTGGCTCTAATTTCATGTGTGTGAAATATGAAAAGTGCTTTCTTGTTTAAGCCTTTGTACTATATGCCCCCTCTCAAAGATTATCTTGTAGTGAAGGGCAACCCTGGAGTCCCCCTTCTCTTAAGATTTGAAAGAGCCATTACCTGAACAACCATGAGTTTTCTTTGGCCAAACAATCCAGTTAGAGATAATACTGAAGTAGATAACAAAAACTATTTGTGGATTTGCACATGAGAAAGATCCATCCCTTACTGTGGTTTTATCAGGAAATAAAATCTCTTTCAATTTGACTTATGGTTCTTATTCTGTGTGACTTATTCTATATGTATGACTATTGTTTTCCATATCTGACCTGTAGTTGAAATATTTTAAATATAACTTTACAGTGCAGCTACAGTTGTCTTTTTCTGCTCATTATTTGCCATCTTAGTGTTGATTCCTCCCTTGTTTAGGGGTTTAACTTCTATGATTGAATTTAATTCCTTTTTCTTACTGAGACGTAGAAACATTATTAACTCTTATAATATTTTGGGTTTGATTAAGGAAGCACATTCCTTTCATTTGAGTACAGGAATTTTTTTTTGAAGGTACAGTAGCTATAATTAAGGCAGTCACACAATCTCCATTTACAGTTTTGATTAATGGCTGGATCTATCTTCTGTGTTCCTTTGGATATCTTTTGCAAGCAAGTGTTCTCTCAAAAGGAATTCTTTTGAAGCACTAGAACATTCATAATAACAGTACTAGGCATTTCTCTGGCCTAATGAGACTAAATGGAACCTTATATTCCTGTCTTCTAATGAAATGATTCCCTAAATAAGGCTAATGCTCCTGTCATAAGACTTTCCAGTATATTGCAAAACAGAAGGTTGTTTCTATTGGAAGTGGATCTACTCTGATGTTTTCAAAAAGGAAAGTCATAATTAAGTGAAATCCTCAGTGTTTCACAGTCAACAGTATCTAAATATATACTGCTATTGTAAAGTTTCATTTTACACTGCAAATCTATTACATTTTGGATTCATAATCTGTATGTTAGGGTCAGGCATTGTTTTGGTGGACAAGGATTTCATTTCACGTTTACAAATGGTGAAAAGTTCGAAGAGGGTGGGACTATATGCAAAATCTATTCCCAAAAATAGATTTAGGAAAGAAATAGTTGGGTTTCATTCATTAGATAATCGCATTGGTCACTTGGTGTCACTGTTTCTCCCTTCAGTTTTCAATTATTCAGTAAAAAGGAGGTTGAAGAAAACAGTTCAGTCAAAAGATTTATACAAAGTTGTCCAATTCACACCTCCAAAATTAAACCAAACTGTCCTTGCTCACTTTTAGGGATTTTATAATGTCATTTGCAACTTAAAATATCACCTCAACATTTATATCATAAGCTACATTTTAATACAATGTGATATGTTTCATATATAATATACTTTTATTACTTTTCATAGGAATGTAAAATGCTTACAAAAGAATTTAAAAACATATTAGAGAATATTGGGAATCCTCTTTACTAAATCATAATTGGGTACAATAAGTATACACTATAATTATAATAAGGTGTACAACTGTTCAGTTTTACATAGATTGAGAGGGTAGTGGTTTTTCAAACACTGATATTAAAATCTGCTTAAATAAACTTTCAGAAGGAAAAATAAGAAACAGGTTTCTCCATCCTTCAGTATGCTGCACAGGTGTGGAATGTTGCTGTTACAGTGGTTTAGCCCACTATGAAATGGTATATACCAAATAACTAAAATATCCTGCAATAAACACACTGAAAGAAAGAATAGTTAACAGTTGCATATAAAATATATTAAAAAAATCAAGATTGGCCCTATATTTATTTTAATAAACATATATGCATCCTTAAAATGTTTCATTATTTTAAGTATTCATTTATTTCATTCACATTATAGCTGTTAGACATTGTCCTTTTTAACAGAGTTTAAATGCAATGTATGTTGTATGTATAATCTTGCATTCATGTGGTTCTAGATTAAATTCCTAAGATCTTTATTCAACAGTCATTGGTAATACAAACTGGGGGGGGGGGGAACCTCTTCTTTTAATCTAGAAATGCTTTATTGATTAAGGACATGTTTGCTCAGTGAAGGGTTATGTGTTTCCCAAGTGCATTTAGTAACTGCATCTCTCTCTCTCAACGCTATGTGGCACTAGTAGCTTTATACCAAATTTCTGTTTCTCTGCTGAAACTCTTGAATCAGCTTCCCCATTTTGCTTCATAGCTAAGAGATGACAGATTCCTGCATTCACTTAGCAAATGAATTTAGCTTATAAGTCATTTTCTAGAGAATCAGTCTGAAATGTATTTCACTTTAGTCTTGTTGAGATCAATAGAATGCTTAACAAAATGGGAGAACTTAATCTAGATTGCTTGTTGGTGGGCCTGCATAATTTACAACATTCAGTAAACATACATGAAAATACAAAATGTGATTGCCTGAGTATGGCTTGTAGGATATGGCCATGACCTATTGACATATTAGCCCTTGCTCAGCATGTAAAATATCCTAGATCTGGGAATCTCTGGCATTGGGCTGGAGAAAATACTGATAAAATCATAGCAGGTCATTGGCACTGAATCTGTTTTCCTGGTGGACTTAATTGGGTCAGTAGGAAAGACTTAATGCCTAATGGGGAAACCAAAAGAATTAAGTGACCCAATCAACCAAGTCACACAAGTTAGTTTTAGCTCAAATCACAGTTAGCTCCAAGGAACATACAATAAACCCCATATAGTTAGCTATTATTGGAAAACTAAAACCCAACCCCATTTTTCCCACTTCTTCCTTCATGAAAAAGAAAAAAAATGCTTAAAAAAGCAGAACTTTCCATTACAAAACTCATTACTAAGGCTGACAGCTTGGAGGAGACCCCCCAAAAGCGAGTCAAGCCACTCTTCTTCCCAGGCTAACAGAAAAAGAACTATGAGCATCTTAGTGGACATGGGTAAATATTCCTGAAATGTGATTTCAAACCCAAGCTAGTGTGATTATGTGCTGCAAGGAACATTGGCATAAGACATTGAGTGGCTTAATGACTGATTGGGTTATGACTATGGGAATGTGGCCAGCATAAATAATCCTGAAGTAGTTGGATTAGATTTAAGACAACTTTATGTATTTTATTATTGGAAAATGAGGATAGGATCTCCATTATGGAACCACCAAATATATCAGTAATGAAGGATATTAGTATTGCCTGTGAAAAATCAAAAGAATAAATGGGGAGCAGTAAAGAATTATCTGATTTTAAAATTTTGATTTAAAGACCACCCCAGCTCAAAATTTTTATAGCAAAGTCAAAACAAATATAGTATTTTAAAAAGTACATTAAATGTCCAGCAAATAAACTTCATATTATAGAGGAATAGGTATATCACAATGTAAACAAATAATGTATATCAAATAGGCACACCACTAACTGAACCCAGAGCTTGGGAAAAACCAAGTTTGTAAGCATTCCTATTAAACAGGATTCCTACATTCAAACAGGCAACAAGTAGTCAGAATAAGGAGTACCCTATCAAACCCTGCATGTTAACAGCAGTGTCCCCAAGGCAGCATTCTAGGACCCACTCTCTTTCTAATTTACATAAATAACCTTTGCGATCATATTATAAGCAACTGCGTCCTCTTTGTTGATGATGTAAAACTATTTAACACCACTGACAATACTGCTACCCTACAAAGTGACTTTGACTATGTGTCAGAATGGTCGAACAATTGGCAACTTCAAATCTCAACCAACAAATGCTCTGTCTTACACACATTGGCAACAAAAATCAGAACACTAAATTCAAACTGAGCGGATACGACCTCATAGACAACCCTCTCGTATATGGAAAAATATGAATACATAAATATCCATCATCGTGCTGTTATCTTTTGGGATAAGCAATGTATTGCATAAAAAAGAAGAAGTTGTAGGAAAATAAATAAAAGGAAGCAATTAACCAATAAGAAAAAGAAATGTGAATCTAGTTTATACCAACACTTTCCATTTTTTCCATACAAAGCATTCTTGCTTCTATCACAACTATACAGTGGTTTGTACGCTGCCTTTTCTTTTTTAAACACATTATTTCAATTCCACAACTTTGTTGATCTTCCCCTTTCTCTTTGATCCATTTACTCTTCTTTCATATATTTATTTTCTGATTCAAGCTTTTTGTAAGTGAGTGAATAAACAGTTGTTGCTCTGTTTGCATTTGTGTGTGATGTTCTTCTTGTTCCCCCACTTCAGCCTACAAGTTACTTGTTAAGGAAAACCAATAATGTATGCAACTGTATGACCATATTTAAATAAGTGATTAGCTAAGCAAAAGTTTCAGTGAAACAAATTCTTTTTCCCTTCAGTGGCTATATCAGATTAAAGAAAAGCTTGATAGGAAATTTCTGTACTTTCTGAACTCACAAAATAGTCCAAACTTCATCAAGAACTAGTTCATCATGTTTTATGACACATCACACATGCCAGTAACTGTTTGATAAAACAAAATATTAGATTTTCAGTTACATAGGTTTGTGTTTTTTGTATATGAAATATGGTCTTTTCAAAAAATTGTTAATCAAAATGCAGTAGAAAATATTATTTGAGATGAAATCTCTCACACCATATTTTTCAGCTGATTTAATTATTCCCTCCTTCAACTTCTGTTCCAGGGCAAACTGATCTTGGCTGCAAATATTCATAAATTCACTAGATGGCAGCAAAAAGAATTTTTACAACCCTTTTCTGCCGACTAATGGTGGTAGAGACTGATATGGCCCTGATTAGGTCCACTTCTTTGATATAAAATATGCCAAATAATAAACTGCTAAGAACAATAATTTGTAACATATGTGTATTAAATAGTGTACATGGAATGAAAATATATATATGAGATTGTCTTAATGGCAGTTAAGATTCCAGTTTGGAAAAATATATTGGACTGATGGAAAATCAATATTTAAGTGAAAGAACAGATTTTTTTTTTAATGATAAAATGTAAGTGGAAAAAAGTATATATACGGTTTTGGTTGTCACAAAATAAAAAAGATGTTGAGACTCTAGAAAGACTGCAGATAAGAGCAATAAAGATGGTCAGGAGACTGAGGAGTAAAACATACGGAGAAAGGTTGCTGGAATTGGGTACATGTAATTTAATGAAAAGGACTGGGGTGACCTGAAAGCAGTGTTCCAATATCTAAGGGCTGCTGTAACGAAAAGAGGGTCAACCTATTCTCCAAAGCACCTGAAGGCAGAACAAATGGATGGAAAATAATCAAGGAGAGAACCAACCTAGGACTAACGACAAATTTCCTGACAGAACAATTAATCAGTAAAATGACTTGCCTCCAGAACTTGTGGATGTTCCAGTACTGGAGGTTTTTAACAAGAAACTGGACAACGGTTTGTCTGAAATGGTACGGGGTTTCCTGATTGAGCAGGGTGTTGGACCAAAGTCCCCCCTAGCTCTGTTATTCTATTATAAAGAGCTATATGGTATGCTAAGAAAACAAGCCCAGAAACCTTATAAATCTGTATCAATTACATGAGAGTTCATCAATTTAATTAATGAGAGCAGGATAACCACTATGCAAAACAAACAAAAATATTTATAATGTGCATATAATTTTATATAGACATGGGTGTGCATCATATTTGTAATCCTTTGTGGCATATCTAATGTCTAATTGCATGATGCAATTCATAACATGCATATTTCTTATAATGAAGAACAAGTGTTATAGTTTTTGAAAAAAATGTCTAGTACCATTTTCTCTCTTATGATGTGTGGAAGAGAGAGACTTCCAAATTGTAAGATATGTTTGGCATATCTTAAAGTTTTACCTTTTCTTCCTGACTGGCCAAATTTAAATATCATGCACTACAAATACATACTTTAATTATGTTTCATGAGGGAAACAATACAGACAATATAACGAGAATGTTTATTTGACAAACTTTGGAAGGGATAGATGCTATGAGTTTTCATGGAAACAAAACATATAGAGTCAGAAGCCACAACACTACGCAACTCACTCTGCATGATGGCATGTTGTCTCAAGTTTACATTCACTTCTAATTATGTGTTTGGCATAAGTGTGAGGCCTACAGCTTCCACCATCTCTTAATATTTTAGTTTGTTTTATTTTATTTTATTGCTTTGTTTCTGTACTTATTTGCACCTGTTGCATTCTCTTGTAATATACAGAAAATTGCATTAATATTTTATCATTTTGTTCTGAAAATCCTAAGTATGCTAGTATTTGAAAGGGTTTTGAGAGTTGTTTTTAGAAACCACGACAGTGCTCTGCTTTAAAGATGCTTTACTTTAAAGAAAGGGGGAAAATATTGTCTTCCACCTACATTACTTGAAATTCAAAGAGGAATTAGCAGATGGTGGTCAATAATATAAAATACAATATAAAAATATCTGATGTGACAAGGAATGAGAAAATTGGTTTTTATTTGAGAAGAAGAGGAAATAAGAACTAGGATTATCAACTACCCAATCTGTCAATTTCTAATGACCTCTTTACTGAGTTACATAATTGTTGCAAACAAAAAGGCTATAAGATAAACAATAATACTGTCAAGAATATATATTCAGATGTGACAGACAAATAATTTTATAATTTGATAAAATTCTGTAAAGTACACATTATTTGCCATCAGTATGTAAACAATAATCTAAATATTTTGCTCAATAGTGTTTTGTATAATTGGCAAACAGTTGCAAATAAACACTTGGTAATTTATTTCAGAGAATGGGAAAGTGTCAGCAATATCTTAACAATTACAGTTATCAAGAGGTTTTGCTATATTTAAATTCCAAATATTGCTGGTTAGATAACTTCAGGATGACAGGTTTGTCACTTGTGCTGTTCTATCATTGCAGGTTGTGCTGTCGTTCCATTGATGGTTGGAGAAACCCTTGCATTGAGCTGGGCCATCAGACTTTCCACTAAGTTAACCATTTGCCTGGAGTCTCTAGCCCATTATGAATGGTTTTAGCACTTGCCTGTATCCTCAATGGCCCTAGTACAAACATAGACTCCCAAATTTCAATGTAATTTAAACAACACTTTTGTGCATCAACCTAGCATCAATAAGAGGGGTGAATGAGGAAGCCAAGATGCAGGATAGAAGGAGAATGGCTTACATATATTAAAATGGGCTGGAGTGACAGAACTTTGTGTTATTTGCTGGCTACAAATAACTTTCTCCTCTTGTGGCTGAGTGGAGCTGGCAGCAGATTTGGACAGTGAGAAGGTTGGGGAGGAACATGGGCCAGTTATGGAGTCTGGGGAAGGCTCTGATCAGTGTTCTGCATCAGAGGCAGAGATGGGGTCAGGGCTGTCTGACAGTTATCAGCTGCCTTCGGAGTCAGACATCATTGAGGCAGAAGAACAGCTAGAGCTTGTTCCTAGTGTGCACATGTGCAGAGTTGCCAGAAGAAGGGTACAACTGAGGAACAAGGGCCAACTTGGGAGTAAAGCCACAGGTGGGTGGTGAATGTCCCTTTCCCCCAGAGAATAAAAGAGGAGCAAAAGGGGACTGGAGTTTTGCAGGAAACAATTAGTTCATTCCAGCATGCTTGCCAAGTATTGCAGCATCTGAAAGACATTGGTCTGGCCACTCTTCAAGCCTGATAAAGGTCTGTAATTGGGAACTATCTTGAAGAACTGTTGGCTGGGACTTTGCTGAAGAGGAAATTCATTGTAAATTAAATAAAAGGAGTTTAATCTGGATGAGGACTTGGCTTTGTGCTGTTGGGGAAGCCTAGATCAGAACACCGCAATTGTCTCCTTTTGGCATTTGGCACTTCCTCTGTAAGTCAGATCTGGGTACAAAATAAAAATTACATGCATCTGTAAACCATACTGCAATCAACTGAATGTCTTAAACAAATGAATAACTTTATTATGATGCATGCAGTCTTTTTCTAGTGATTTGTATTATATTTCTTTGCTTCTATCATTTCTCTTTTAACTTCTCAAGCTGCAGAGCATAAAATGGTACAGAAAGACTGTCTAATTTGAACTATTTCAACTCACTATTCCTGAAATTCTTTTATTAGTATGGCATTGTTGAAAGAACACAAGTAGTCTTTAAAGAATGTAGACCATGATTGATGAAATAATTGATGAATTAATTATGTTTTGAAAAAAAACCTGACATATAATTTTTAGTTTTCTTCTTCAAATGGCTGATAGAAATAATACCTACTGGATTCATTCTCTGATCTGAAGATGAAAAAACACTTCCACACAGCCAAATGCTTTGTTACCATTCCATAATTTTTCAATTCACTTAATTTATTTGTTTTAATATATAAATGTCTAAGCTTGACTTTTCTTTATTATCCCAAGGCAAAATTAAAATCTGAAGAATCCTTCTGAAGTTGAACAAGGAGAACCAATGCAATGTAACCATTACATTTTTTTTATTTTTTTTATAAATAAACTTTATTAATTTTACTTTAAAAACAACAACAACACAGCTACAAATTATATACAATAAAAAGACAAACAGGTCTTGGCATAGGCCAAAAGGGAAAGAAAGGAAGGCTTGAGAGAGGAAAGAGGGAAAGTTAAGGGAAGGGGGGGAAAGAGTAGGGAAAACAATTATAATAAAACCATATTTTTTGTGACTGTCTCTAAGGACCTTTCTTCTTCAAAACTATCGTCGGCGGTGCTTTTCTTTATCTCTGCTTCGGAGGCCCTCAGCCTTAATTTTCCTAGAGGTGATCTATCTTTGGTTTAGCCAATTATACAAAGGATTCCAATTGCTATAATAGATTGAGGATTCTTTATTTTTTAATGTTTGGGTTAGTTTGTCCATTTCGGCGCATTGTAAAATTTTCTGAATAACCATAAGTTCAGTGGGGATAGAGGGTAGTTTCCAGCACTGGGCAAATGCCAGTCTGGCCGCAGTTAAGATATGGATTGTAATATACTTCGATTTTTTGGATATTTGTTTATCAAAAATTCCTAGAAGGAAGCACTCTGGTTTGTACTCAATTTGTTCCTTGGTTATTTCCTCTAGCCAGTGCCTAATTTTTTGCCAGTACTTCTGGGTTTCCTTGCATGACCACCACAAGTGGAAGAAGGTACCTTCTATGTTTTGACATTTCCAACATTTGGGGCTCGTGTTGGGGTGCATCTTCGCCAATCTCGAAGGGGGCAGGTGCCATCTATAAAACGTTTTATATGAGTTTTCTTTATAAGCTGCTGATTTCATGATCTTAATGTTCCTGTTCCAGATCTTTTCCGATTCTGCTAGGGTAATGCTCCGACCCACGTTTCTGCTCCATGCAATCATATTTCCTTTGACAATTTCTTGTTCTAGTTCTGTTTCTAATAAATGTTTGTAAAATTTAGATATATTTTTTTTACTCGGTCCTAATAGAATTTTGTCTAAAGTCTGTAATTTATTGTAGATTCCAAATTCCTTAATGTCTTGTTTGTATCTACTATGAATTTGAAGGTACACTCACTGATCAATTATAAATCCTCGCTCTTGTAATTCTTGTCGTGTTTTCAGCTTTCCTTGTGGGTCTAATAAATTTTCGTACTTAATCATTTTGGTTATGTCCAATTATTAGGGTGTACTATCGCTTCCATTGGAGATAGCCAAATCGGTATTTTTAGATAAAGTTTTTTACGTACTTTTTTCCAATTAGTTAACAAAGAGTCCCTGATAAGATGCCTATGGAAATATGATTGCCTGGGTTTCCCAGTTTCCCACAGAAAGGCATGCCATCCTTTCTGCATATCGTGGCCTTCTAATACTAGTGTTCTTTTGTTGGTTAGATTCACCCAATCCTTTATCCATAGTAGGGTGGCTGCCGTATGATATATTTCCCAGTTTGGCAGGCCTAACCCTCCTCTGCTTTTTGAATCTTGTAGGGCTTTTACATTAATCCTAGCTTTTTTCCCCTGCCAAATAAATTTCAACGTTATCTTATTTAGTTCCATGAAAATTTTTTTATTTAATTTGATTGGAATTGTCTGGAATAAATATAGAAATTTTGGCAGAATATTCATCTTAATCAAAGCAATCCTGCCCAATAAGGAAAGTTGTAATTTACTCCAGGAATCTAAGTCTTTCTTGGATTGTTGGAGAAATTTGTCATAGTTGTTTTCTTTTAACGATTTGCTTTGTGGAGTTAGCCAAATTCCTAAGTATTTAATTTTTTTTGTCACCTGTATTCCCATTGTTGTCTCTAGCTCTTTATTCTGGTCTCCTGTTAAATTTTTAGTCATTAATTTCATTTTTCCCCTGTTTATTTTAAATCCTGCAACTTCTCCAAATCGTTCTAGTTCTTCTAATAAGTTGTGTCCTTTTTCTATGGGCTCCTCCAGAAAAAAAACCAAATCATCAGCGAAAGCTTGTACTTTATACTCTTCTGATTTGATCCTCAGTCCTCTAATTCTCAAATTTTGCCTAATGTACGTCAGAAGAGATTCTAGGGCGAATATGAAAAGCAGAGGGGAGAGAGGGCAACCCTGTCTTACCCCTTTTTCTATTTTTATCGGGCCAGTTTGTTCCCCATTTATTAGAATATTTGCCTGTTGAGTGTGGTAAATTGTAGTGACGGCGTTTTCGAATCTGGTGCCGAGGTTCATATTATATATTTTTTGAATTAAGAAATGCCAATTTAAATTGTCAAATGCTTTTTCAGCATCCAAAAACATAAATGCAAATTGTTTTTCCAGATGGGCTTCATAGTATTCTGAAATGTCTATCACTGTTCTTAAATTATTCTTAATTTGTCAAAATGGGAGAAATCCATTTTGATCTTCATGGATATAAAAGTTTAAAACCTGTTTTAATCTATTGGCTATTATAGAAGAGAATAGTTTGTAATCTGCATTCAGGAGCGAAATTGGTCTATAATTATTAATAAGTCTGTGGTCTAGGTCCTCCTTCGGGATCAGCGAAATTAAGGCTCCCCTCCACGAGTCCGGAATCTTGGCTGCTAAGAGTACCTCATTAAATACTTCCAGCATCAGTGGTCCAATTTGTTCTATGATTGTTTTGTAAAGTTCTACAGGTATCCCGTCCGGTCCTGGTGCTTTATTGTTACTTTGCTTCTCTATTGCTGACTTCAGTTCGGACCATGTTATATTTTGGTTTAATAATTCTATCTCTTCCTCTCCAATTGCCTTATCATTCGCTTCCTCCAGGTATTTCATTATTTTATCATCACAGACTTCTTCTTTTTTGTATAATTTCCCGAAGTATTTAAAAGTGATCTCTTTTTTCTTCTCTATCTCCTCTTGCATATTGCCCCCCTCATCCATTAATTGGTGTATCAATCTTTTTTCTTTCGTTTTCTTAAGTTTGTGGGTTAACCATCTCCCTGGCTTGTTTGCATGCTCAAAGTAGATTTGTTTAGTCATTTTCAGACTAATCTCCAATTTTTCTTGTTCCAGTAAATTTAGTTTGTGTTTAGTTGTTGTTAACTGGTTCTGTATTCTTTGGTTTTTGGGGTTCTTTTGTAGTTGGGCTTCTAAATCCTTAATTTCTTGTTGTAGGTTACTTTGTTGGGCATACTTTCTTTTATTTCTCATAGCATTGTAAGAGATTGTTATTCCTCTTATAAATGCCTTTAATGTGTCCCATATATTTTGTTTCGAAGTTAGATCATTATTATTTTCCTTTAAGAAGAAGTTCAGTTCTTCTTTCAGTTTGTTAGTATATTCTTCTTCTTTTATTAAATGAGTGTTAAGAGTCCATCTTTTCTTAAGGTATTGCATAAAAAAAAAACGTAACCATTACATTTTATTAATTTTATTAATTTCATTAGTACTTCATATTATTAGACAAAGTTCAAGTCTACATTCCACTGCAGAGTTCAGGGGATGATTCTGGATGGATTATAGATGAGAGTTTTTCATCTCAATTTATTTCACAGACTTATTATAGAGATACAATAATGGAGATTTCTATATATGCCACCTTCAGCTCCCAGAGAAAAAATATTGAATTAAAAGACAATACATAAGCAAATACAATAATAGGTGTTGATGTTCATAGCTAAACGAATTCTGTAATGTACAGGTAATGCATCAACTGTCTTTGATAAGTGAATTTTATGACCTTTCTTGCCACACTTATAAAGTGAATCACTGCAGTTAAGTTCATAACATGGTTGCTAAATGAATCTGGTTTCCCCATTGACTTTGCTTGTCAGAAGATTACAAAAGGTGACCACATGACCCTGAGACATTGTATCTGTCAGAAATATGAGTCACTTGCTAAGTGTCTTGATCACATGTCCATGGGAATGCTGCAACTGTCATAAGTGTGAAAAATGGTCATGTCTCTAGAGAATGCATTTATTTTAATGTTTAACATTTGTGCTGATCTGTGATTAATTCCTGGTCATGTCAGTTTTTTCATTGCCGTGGTAACTTTGAACAGTCACTACATGAGCTATTATAAGTGGAGGGCAACCTGTACTAGTATTTTCCTGATTTAGTATAAATAGTACATTTTAGTACTTAGCAAGCTATACGTTAGTACTTAACAAGCTTTGTGAAAAAAGCTAAGCAGAATCTGACTTCGTTCAGTACTTGGATGGGAAACCACCAGGAATTATTAGTCCTATAAGCAAAACTGAAAAGTCTAACAAATAAGCTGAAAAAAGACAATGAAAAATTGTTGTCATGATGTTGCCAGGAAAATTACATTGATATGTGCATGGAATTACCATGGATTGAGATGGATGAACATGAAGAACGCAAGGAATATACCCAGGGGTGGGATCTGACAGGGTTAACTACCAGTTCGGTCATTTACGAGGTTCGGTGATTTACAAAGTGCTTCCCTGCACGCTGCCGGCGTGTGCCTGTAAATCATCACCAGCATGCTGTGTGCAGAGAAGCAGCCTTTCAAAAAGCCCTTTTTAACTGCTTTTTAAACTGCAGATGTGCCTTGCATGGCAGCTGAAGTTGAAAAAAATCAGGAAATAAAGGTCAGGTAAGAGCCCAGGTGGGTGGGTGGGCAAAAACATCAGCAGACATAGAACCGGTTCTATATCTGCTGCTCTTCAGAGCTATGGCTTCTACAGAGGTGAACAGAACCGGTAGAAACCCACCCCTGAATATACCATAACTCGAATTAAATCTATTTGTCAATAGAATAAAAGTTGCTCTGAAAAATGTCATAAAGCTTATGTTTAAGTTTGTGAGAAGAAAATTTCTTCAACTTCAAAAAAATGTGCAAAATCTACTTCTGAGAATGTAAATATAAAGTTAAGAACAGTATCTTTTTTTTGAATAAAGGGAAAGGCATGTCCTTTTTGCAAAATTTGATATTTTCATAGTTTTAGATGCCTCTTATAAATTGCAATATAATATTCTTTGTCTTCTTGGCAAATAGACTGGAAATTCTGAACTTCATTTGGAATAGAGAATTTTTGCTCACAGTTAGATTACTGCATTGAGATTAAGCCGTAGTGAAAAATATGTCAACCTTCAGATGTTGTTGATGGCATCTCTCACTGAATAAAATGGTACATTGCTATGTATTCTGGCACTGCCCAAAGAGAGATGGGTGGTTAAGCAATGTTAATTTAAATTATATATATTATGCTAATAAACTCTTCAAAATTAATATCGTTCTATCCACTGTACAGGTGGATATTTAATATTTTTAAAAAATATCCTTTCTGAAATATTGAATACAGTCAGGAAAATACAAGAAAGTTCTACTGTATGTGGAAATTTTGTTGTGTGTGACAGTGTTGCAAAGATAACTGTACAACCTGAAGGCTATATTTGCCAGAATGGAGAAAAAGCTTCATTTAACATTACTGCATTGATCATTTATGGTGGACTGGAAACGCTTCAGAGATTTTTTGCATGAAATAGAACAAAAGGGCATTTACTGTATGATTTTTTTTATTAGAAAAAAATAGACAATAGAAAAAAAGTGGACTTTTTTATAACCATAAAAAGTTAACTTTATAATTTTATCTATATTAGTTTCAAAAGAAGTTGGAAACATTTTTCTATCTCTTTTTTTTCTTTTTGCACTTTTATCTTTTCTCCTTTGTTTTCTTTATTCCGTATTAGTTGCGTTTGTCTTAAAACTTTAAAAAAATCTGAAAAAACTGTTACTGCATTGATTTGCAATATTTAACAAGAAACAGTACAATTATAGATAAAAGCGCCAATTAGTTTATGGATTTAAAAGTTTTGATGAAATATCATATTTATATTGTAAACTATATTTTGTTTACAATATGTTTCTTTAAATAACTTTCAGTCTAATTTCTTTGGTTTAGAGAAGCTCTGTGTCAAAATGGAATGTATTTTAACTCCCCATGCCTCTCACTTGAAACCTTTAAATGTCTTCCTCTTCTCAACTTCATAATAAGATTTTGAATTAATTGTAAACAGCCTAGAATTGCCTTGGCAAGATGGATGACATAGAAGCTTAATAATGAATTTTTTAAAAAATGTAAGACAAGTTATAAGACTTTGAATTGTTCAGTTTCCTAGATTGCGACCAAAGCCATATATAATGAAATGAACATGCAAACATGGATTAAATTAAGACACAACTTTAATTATTTAACATAATGAGATCAATAACAATAAAACAATAGCAATAACACTTAGACTTATATTCCTCTCCACAGTGCTTTACAGCACTCTCTAAGCAAGTTTACAGAATCGGCATATTGTCCCCAACAATCTGGATCCTCATTTTACCAACCTCAGAAGGATGGAAAGCTGAGTCAATCTTGAGCCAGTCAGGTTCAAAATCCTGGCTGTGTGCAGTTAACCTGCAATATTGCATTCTAGCCATTGTGCCATCAAAGATTCTATGTAGCATTGTAGAATAGTCAGCCAGATTCTGAACAGCCTAAATTCTACTACTCTGAATGTGTATTCAGCTTCAGGCCATTGAAATATCTGTTTTGGACTTAGGGATTAGTTGCATCACTCTGCCCCCTGTGGAAAATATAGAGTCTACTTATTGACCAAGAATAATGATGAATTTTTCAAAGATTTACAGTCGTTCCAGCAGGATGTCGTCTACTGCTTGGAGGGTGGGGGGGAAGGTTTTTTGTTTTAGGAAGCTCATATTCAATACTTAGGGACCCTTGGAAATATTTTTCATTATATTTTGCATGCCAACATACCTGGTTTGACTGCAATCGTCTCTTGTCCCCAAGCACAAGTCCATAGTTTTCAGTTGTAATAAATACTGAAGTTCACATAGCCAGGGATATAAATAAGCTCTGAAGAGTTGTTCACATAATTTTTTGAAAGGGCTTTCTGTTAAACACAGGTTTGGCACCAAGAATATGATCAACTGTTTACAAATTTGAAGGGCAATACAAAGTTCCTTTGTATAAATAGGCTTTAACAAATAACTATATCTATTAGTTTTACAGAACTATTATCTAATCTCATCATTCTTTTTGGTCATTGAGAACCTCCTCTTTATCCTACCACTAACTCATTTTGGTGAATAAATAAGTGAAATTTTTTTAATAGGTCTATTAGATTTGGACATATAGTGGAGAGTTGTCAGGATAACTTTTCTAGTTATTATTGAATTCTACCTTGATTCAGAAATAACTTGTTTTGATCTGATTTTTAAGACAATGCAAATGACATTTTGGATTCCATGCATCACAATTTTATTATCCATATCCCATTCAACATGTACAGCTTTGTATGTTAGTACCCTCTATTTTTTATACATTTTTATACATTTTACTTTTAAAATATAATACAATATTTTGTAAATTTACTACAGTTGTTGCAGTAGTATAAATTCAAAGATAAACTGAAGTGCTTTACAATCCTTAAATTTACTTGTGCCTTGTCATGTAAAGCTGGCTCCATTGTTGATAATACTGTGATCTGATTGATATGAAAGATACTGTAGGTTTGAAAGAAGGGCTCAATACATTTTATTGGTCAGTGATTCAAGGATGCTTATTTTTGTTGGCAGGAATGTGAATTGAAAATGACTGCAAAGCACTGTTAGGAAACACCTGCAGGCTTTCTCAACGCCTTTCTATACTGCCAGCATTCTGAATTCAAAAGCAATTTGAAGATGAGCCATAATTCTTAAGAATCACTTCCAAGTTCAGAGCTTCCACAAGCCTAGGAGAAGCACTTTCACCCATACTGTACATGCATTTGTCTAAATCCTAAGGGAACCTATGAGAAAGAGCTGCAAGCAATCAAGCCTCCTTTCTCATGTGCAGTGGTGTGGATGTAAGCATTCTTAAAAATGGAGATATAGATGACCTAAACAAAGTCCACAGAGAATGGTATGTCCACAAAATCCACAGAGAAGATTAGTGCCATTGTTCAGCTATACAACAGCTGAACTAAAAATAAATCAGTTTAGCTCTCCAATATTGCTTGACATCACGGGACCATAATTATGTAGAGCTTGTGTTGAGCTAGTGCAGAGTCATTGTATGGAAGTATCCCCAATCCTACACATTTCCACTCAGCCATTTTTGTTTTAGGTCTGTTCTACAATCTTATCTGATTACTCTTTGCAAATCTTTTCAACATGGTGCCAGAACATTTTATTTGTATGCTGCTATAAACCATGCTATAAATTTCTTCGTTAATTGAAATTTAAGGAGATATTAAATGTGCTGATGAAAAAAAGTTCTATTTGTTATTTACCTGAGTGTGCCTTGTTACGGCATTCCTGTTCATACTACTTGTATAAATGTTGTATTAAATAATTTGATTCAGTATTTACTATATTTTCAAGATGGATAGTTCTGGTATGTAAAAGTGAATAAGAACAGTAATGATGGAAAAAATTCCCTGCTGCTAAATCTGTTGAGGCATGCATACACCTGTATGGGTAAATGTCATCCATTAGCAAGAGACATGAGTATAAAAATGATGTATGGGGAAATTATAAAAACTATGCTCCCTAGAGGGGAACTGCTTGGATGTTTTCAGTAATCAAATGTTAAAAACTAGAGGGGAGAAAATTAAGGAAAATTGTTTCTAATAATCAAAGCATTTTAAGCATAGATATACTTAACTTCTTGTTTCAGTCCAGACAATTAAAGTTGTGTGTGTGTGTGTGTGTGTGTGTGTGTGTGTGTGTGTAATATTACTATATATTAGTGGTCTTATAAAATAATTATAATTATAGAATTAATGCTAATTAATTAATTAATTATTTAATATCTACAATTCAGCTACTTGGAGAAAAGGCTGGGCTTATTTGCTGCCTGAGTTGAATCCTGGTTCAATTTGGCCAGGGGTGTCAAACACGTCATCACGGCAGCATCACATGATGTATTGGGACCTTTTTCCCCTTCACTAAATCGGATGTAGGCAT
This sequence comes from Pseudonaja textilis, assembly GCF_049901715.1. NCBI lineage: Eukaryota > Metazoa > Chordata > Lepidosauria > Squamata > Elapidae > Pseudonaja > Pseudonaja textilis. Next base: position 40,312,177 of record NC_141994.1, on the reverse strand, counting down.
GGCCAGCGCGTAATCCATCCGGCCTGTGGAACAGGAATTTGACAGCCCTGCTTTAGATACTTATTTTTTAAAAATGGCTTTGCAAACATAGCTGGAAAGTGATCAAGATATCTTGAAAATATTTATTTATACTGATGGATAAATAAGTGCAATAACAACACAAATATCCAGATTATATCTAATATCATTTATAAATTGTCTATCTTGTTTCATTTCACATGTTTATTTAAGTCAATGCTTTACTTATTATGTTGTAGAAAGAACTGAGAAGCTACATAGCATTCTAGGCATGAACCTTAATTTTCATTTAATGTGTTAATTTCTTATATTAGCAATTTGTCTGTGACTCAGCTTTGACCCTGCCTGCAGTCCAATTTCCAACATACCCTTATGTTTTTTATCTCCCTTTGTTTTATTTTGTTTTATTTTAAAAAAAACCCTCTATTTTCTACCTTTTAATTTTACTGAAAAATAAATTACAATACTACTTTAAGAGAATGAACCAGCTAAACAATAATAATCTTCAGTTCAATGAGGGAGGTTAGCAATTTAGTAGTCATCCAGTGCACTAATTTTGTTGGATTTGATTCAAAATAGGTCAAATAGTTAAATGATTCCAAAGGTGACCCCCTGACACCACCAAGTCAGTATATGCTTTCCAATGTGCCAGCATCTCTCCTTTTTAGGGATCTGTCCTATCACTTTAAATATAGTGATTGCAATTTCTGGGTAATGTCCTGCTGGGTTTAATATATAATCTAAGGAAAGACAGTGGCCATTCTTACAGTAAATATAACTGTAAACAGATGTCATTGCATGCCTATGGAGGAAATTCATATCTTAAAGTAGAAGCATAGCTGAAACCCAACTACTTAGAGTGCAGTTTTTCAAACCCAAGATCTCCACAAGCATTAGTATAGGTTGCAGAAGCCCAGAGAGTAGAGGAACATTCTCTGCAAGGAACTAATAAAGAAAAAACTTCCCCACAAGGGCCTAAGCCATAAATGTGATAACTGAAATCATTTTTCATTAGCTTTGGCTTCTATATCAACTGGGTCCTTCCTTGACAAGAGAAGCTTGTCATCAATGTACTGTCTTTATCATCTCCATATTAGTTTATGGTCACCTCTCTAATTTTGCAGGGCTTCCCAGTGTGGCAGCAAAAAACCCTTTTTGTCATCTCTGCCATTACAATTAGATGAGCATAGAAAATGAAAAATGCCTCTTTATGATGTAAAATTTTAAAAGAATAAAGAACAGCAACAACAAAATGGGGAAGATAAAATGAGTGAAAGACTTAGGAATTAATGTTTCTATGCCCTAGATTACCTCTCATTCAGAATAGTTTTACCCAATTTAAAATAATTCATAATTTTCCACAACTGTAACATTCCTTTATAATTGATATTCTATTTTATTATGGTTCCCAATCAAATGTATTCCTTACTCTCTTTTTACACTCAAATTATACCATAGCTAAACTTCCTTATATATTTACAGAGTCCAAGTGTTCTGCTGGACTTTATGCACAGATCAGAGAAATAATTTAAGGCAGAAGTTACACAGGAAAGAAAAGATGCATATTAAAAGGGGAAAGTCATTGTTGTTAGTTAAATTAGAAGGAAGCCACCATACATATTATGATGTGGAGATATTTGAGACTAGAGGAATATAGTGAATTAAATTGTAGTTTACAGATGATGAATACGTATGTTTTGTCCTATGCAGTTTTGCAAATGTATGCAAAGTTTTATAAGATTGCAAAGTGAACATTTGTGAGATGCTAGACATCTTTCCTAGAAACCAAATTAACTCTGCATAGGCAGCCTGCTCAGTGGTCGCCTGCTGCACCAACATAGCCTTATGGTCCTCAAGGACCTTTTCTGACACAAGCAAAACATATTACCAAAGCATCCAACATTTTTTCCTTAAAAGACATAACAGAGGATTAAGAGCTTTGAGAACTGGTGTCTGTGTCTGTGTGTATGTGTTGAAAATTAACTGTTCTAATGTTGAACAGTTACTGAATGAGTGGTCATAATCCAAGGACTGCATATATGTGTGAAAAATGCAAACCACTGTATTGCATAGTAAATCTATTGTATTCAATGAGTTTTCTAGCATTGTGACTATCATCCTACTGTTGTTTCAAGTGATGTTTGATGCTGTCTCCAATCTAATATCCTGTTGCTATATTATTTCCCTTTAGCTTATTTGTTTGCTTTTAGTTTGTTTGAATTATATATTATATTATATTATATTATATTATATTATATTATATTATATTATTATTATATTATACTGCATTGTATTACTATGCTATGCTATACTTTACTATTCTATACTAATATATATATAGACCTATCTGCAAACATCAACTCCATCAACCAATCAAGAAATAACAACACAGCCAAGCTCCCCACCAGTACTTATAGAGAGACGGCAGTTCTGATCATGCTTTGCTCGCACAAGCACAAAGCCGAAAGCACCAGCCTGAAGATGGCGAGTGGGACCTCGTCGAAACGTCGCCAAGATACTCTCAATCTTACAAGGGAAAAGACCCAAACACACCAAGACCTGTGTGTGTGTGTATATATATATATATATATACACACACACACACACACACATATGTGTGGATCTTTGGTTGTTCGGGTTTTTCTTGGAGGCGTGTTCTGTTCAGGTGGGGGCTTGGTTGTGCTCAGGTTAGTCTTAGTTGCCCAACCAATCAGAACACAGCCAAACCCCCTACCAATGAGAACACACCCCCACCCAATCAGAACACAGCCAAGCCCCCACCCAATCAAGTCCCACCCCCACTAGCAGTTAAAAGGAAGAAGCAGCTGCAATCTCACATCACTCTGAGAAGCAAGAGCCGAAGACAGAAGCCTGAAGATGATGAATGAGACTTCATCGAAACGTTGCCTAGATACTTCGAATCTTACACGGGAGAAAACCCGAACAACCAAAGATCCACATACAAATACCTGCGAGAACATCAGAAAACAAATACATACACACACACACACACACACACACACACACACACACACACATATATATATATATATATATATATATATATATATATATAAGTTTTCGGGTGCTACATGTATGGTATTCAGCTTTGTTCGGAAATTATTTTCCATATCATTATTATGCTTTTAAAGTTGTAGCATTGCGTTTGACAGAATCTCATCTGTCATCATCAGGCTTCTGTAACAATACATTCTGTAACAATATAGAAGCCTGATGATGGCAGATGAGATTCTGCCGAAACGTTGCTACAACTTTAAAAGCACAACTACAATGATGTGGGAAAATACCCAAACAAAACTGAATTATATATATATATAGATAGATAGAGAGAGAGAGAGAGAAAGAGAGAGATATCTTATAATTCTAGGCAGTTCTGCAAGAGTATAAATAAAATACTGTGAAAATGTCATAAAACAGCATTCTAGTGAAACCAAAGGTTAAAACTATATCCAATCTCAACCAGTGCCTGAGGGAAAAGTGAGAACTTCAGGGTCTACTAGAAGACTAACAGAGTTGGGGAATTTGGGTCTTGGGGAGGATACTGTTCCATAAGGCAGGCACTATGACAGAGAGATTTTTGGTGCTGTTGTGCTCTTCCAGCTTTTATGACAATTTCTATGAATATTAAGAACTATTAAGATACATTATGAGTACAATGGCATATCTTGGAATTGCAGTGCAGGGTGATGTCTGCTTCAAAATTTCAGTTTTGTAATTCTTTCATAGCAGTTCTCATAAAATACTACAGCACGGTTGTATAGACAGCAAAGACAGGAAATTTAAGGGGAGCTTTACAAATACAGGGAATTGACACCTAGACAGTTTTTTGCTTTGTTTTCATACAAAATAAATGCTTGAGATCCCACATTTATTATGTTTTCCTCAATTTAATGAAGAAAAGAATATATCCTAGCACAGGTTTATCCTGCTGCAGTTATTAACAAGATGTCTATGTCCACAGGAAGTATTGCGTCAAAATGTCATATAGATGGTAAGATAGAACGAGAACTCTGATCTCCGTTTCTTGCAAGGGTATTGGTAGTAAGAAGGATTTGAGATGTATGCATGTGTACACACAAACATGAATGCAAAAGGACAAACAAACATTCGGCCTTGGGCACATTCACAAATAGAAATTGGAATATTAAAACAGACATGCTCACAGGGTAGCAATTGAGACCTGCAGCTGCATACTATAGCTTGCCAAAAACATGTCCCAGAGAGAGAAAAGGATTTGCTGAATTCAGAAAGTGTCTTCCTTAATTTGATGCATGACCTTCAACCTGATATTCCAATTTTTGAATCAGGATCATGTGACTCACTATTAGCTTCCTGTCTCTGAAATCCAAACCCTTGTTTGGCAACCTGAAATTAGTGTATGATTGTAAATCATAGTTACTGCTTCTTACTATTACCCTCTTTACCCCCCCACCCCCGGTAGTTCATTCATTTAGTATTACCACTGCCCACCTCCCTCAACATTTCTCCACAGGGTTCTCAGACACAGTTGGACTGTAATGTGATTCTGTCTGGATGAACAGTGGTTTCTGGAAAGTTTAGCATCTCTGCTAATCTCAATCCTCACAAGATTCCAGTGGCTAAAATGGTAGGGCGTTCCCAGGAATGCCCTTCTATTAAGCACTATTTCTCCAGCATTTCACACCAAGGATTTGGAAAAAAGAATCTCTCTGTAAAAAAACAAAACACAAAACAGGTAAGCATTTTAGTGTAGCAGTGGACTTTATTAATATTTTCCATTTTCTCAATGCAATTATTGTTGTTAGTGGTGGATTACAGCTACCAGGACCAAGCACTGTATTTTTTTTTAGAATTGTACTGCATTGTTATCTGATTTGTACAACCTGTCATCCACCGAGATGCAATTTGTAATTTGGATTAAAATGTTCCACTCTAGCTTTTTGAGAAACAATAAAACATAGTCAATATCAATAAAGATTTTACTGTAAAATATCACTACTTTTACTTGTAATTTATGCCATTTTGCAGTCAACACACACACAACATTTAAATTAAATGAACCAACAGCTGCAGTTTATAGAAAGGGACACTCTCATCAGTGGTGGGATTCAAATTATTTTACTACCGGTTCTGTGGGTTTGGCTTGGTGGGTGTCGCAGGGGAAGGATACTGTAAAATCTCCAGTCAGAGGTGGTATTTGCGGAACTACTCTAAATTTCCACTATCGGTTCTCCAGCACTGGCCAGAACCTGCTGAATACCACCTCTGATTCTCATGCATACATTTAGAGACCTGCATGGACACAAGCAACCTTCTCCAGCTAAATATTGCAGCAACACCATGTCATAATAAAACTGCAAACAAATTCCTATCATTATCTTTGGCATACTAATTATTTTGAATATGAAACCAAATCTCTTGAGCCAGAAATAAATTTACAGTCAGTGTCCCTAACTTATATCTCTCTGGATAAGTTGACCTCATGATCATGTCAACTGCCATGGCCAAAGTGCTGGTGGGTGATTCTGTAACCTGAAGTCCAACTTATCTGGAGAAGACAAAAATGGGACAATTACATCACAACAACTTTAGCAGAAGCTCTGTATCTTTTTTTCCTCCTTCCTTTCAATCATGTCTATTATTTCAAACATTACTATAAGTGACTCACCAGACTGTGAATCTCCAAAACCTCTAGATATGGCAGCAAGTGAATGGATAGGCAGATCAAACACCAGTGCTAAATCATGTGTGATATTGAAAAGGAAAGGAAGAACCATCTGATTTTAACTGCCACTGGCTAATTGAAAGGTTTTCTCATTTAGTGTTAGTGTAGCTCACTTCTGTTTCTTCCTAAAATAAAGCATTCACAAATTATCCAATACCAATAGAGTAAGAAATAATATTGCAAAAATAAATCAAAATAAAATACTCTGAAATAGAGTGATCAATACAAAAGCTAAATTCAGAAACCAGGAAATCACATTGTTTATAGATTTCAGTAAGAATAAAATGCCTGGTTTTAATCTAGAATGCATGAAATACATTTTAAAATTCTCCTATCCAAAACTGCTGTTATTATCACTTAGAAAGTTAGATGGCGCTTGTGTAGTCTGCCTCTCTCTGTCTGGGAGCCAGGGGAGCCAGGCGGACCCATAGCTGTGAGTTTCAGCCAGAGCATTACTGAGTTTGACATTGCTGAAAATGTTTTTCTAACTTTGAAAGTGATGTTACTTTGGGGCTGAAAAGAAAAGGAGACATTTTTGTAATGAGATATTACATTCCTAATTTATTCTGTGCATGTGTTCTTTTAATTTGTTTGATAGAACTGAATAAGCCTGTTTTCTGTCCCATTTTTTTTTAAAGCTTTTCAGTTCATAAAGATCTGTTGGGAATAACATTTTGCTTAGCTTATCAGACAGCTGGTGTCTACCAAAGCCTAGTGTTAAGATAGAGCAGGCCTTGAAGGCTATGTTTCTGGATGTTACCACTGCTGAGCTGCAAGCCCCTTCCCCATCAGCTATAATTGGAAATCAGAAGAAAAATGCATTTTTTTTTCATTTGTCAGAAGAACTAGCCTCATTTTGATGTTCTTATATTATGAGAGTTGGATTATTCTAAACTGAATAAAGGGGTTTTTAAATAAAGCTTACCTGCTTTTACATAAGACGAAGTAAAAAAGGAAAATTTCACGGAATCTAATTGGGTTGGGCACAGATGTCTAAGTTAGATGAATGATTTATCTGAATTTGTCAAGAGAAAGTTCTTTACATTTCAAGCCAAATGAGATAAGTTCCTAATCACTCAGGGCCACTGGGAGTTGGGAGGCATATACATTTAATAAATTGTTGATATTGTGGAATTTAATGGAAGTGTGGGGATCCACTACACAGGTACCTATACAAATACACACCATTGCATCCTGATATCTAAACAATTTTAAGAACAAGCCTTACTGACAAAAAGAAATTCTTATTTCTTTTGAAAGAATTCTATAGCAAGTGCTGGTTAATTAAAGTGAACGAGAACAACTGAAAAATTTACCTACCCAGGCTAAATGGCAATGCTCAGTTTGAAACAGAATTCTTGGCTTTAATCCATGAGCATGCTAATATATAAGTATTAAAATGCTGGTGTCAGATGGTACTCCATTCAATGACAGCCGAAAGATGCAAAGCAAAGGAAGAAAATCTTGAAGGCTGACAGCTGGACTGGCAATAGGATAACCCACGTTTTATTTTGTGGAAGTTGGTAACTTGGGACCAGTTATTTTATCTTGGTCCAATCTATCTCCCAAGTCTGTAGCTGCAGGGAAAAATGGCAGGTAGGAATACTTTCAGTTCCTGAGGAAAAAACAGGACATAAATGGAGCAATTTTAGTTAAAAAAAAACCTATGTGATAACTAGTATTCCTTTGCATTACAACATAAAGCAGTCTTTTATTAAATAAATAGTCTCTCTGGTGATACTCTTTCTGAAGTGCACATACTATAATTCAACACATCTCTAGAAATGTAAGGATGAAAGCAAAAATGTAATCTAATCTTTTTCCTCCTCCTGTCTGGAGCGTTTGTACACATTGGTAGGATAGTTTGGTCTGAACTACAAAGAATCCGTTTAGTTTTGCTTTTCAACATAACTGCGTCATAATGTGGTTTTGACTCTTAATAATATTTAATGTGCTTTTTAAAGGATCGGAAATCTTTCAGTGCTGGCTGCTTTTAATGATAAGTTTTGGGTTCCTACAACCAAAGTACAAAACAAAGACTCAAGAAGTAGGGCAGGCAAAACCACAAAGATCAGTACGTGGAGCTGTTCTTAAAACCCTATGAAGTAAAATGGTTTGGAACAGCAATATTTTGCATATCCAAGGACAACCACTTCAGCTACCTAAGGCAGGACAATCATAAAGATTGTGGGTTAGGGCCTGAACATAACTATGTCAAAAGTAGATGGAAGGAGATTCCACCTACTTATTGTTCACTGGCCTTTAATATATAGCTTTAGTCTTTCGTTTTATTATTTCCAAAGAAAAGAGAATCTATCCTTTAAAAACACAATAAAAATTAAATCCAGCAATTAACAATCTTGAGAAATTAAGAACTCTGATTAAAGATCCACTTTCTTTTGACCTAGCAATGATAGAATGGGTTTTCCCTTATAACTCTTTTAAAAACATAGGTAAGACCGAATGGATTTGGGTGCACAGAGCTACAAGATTTGAGATTTTAACAAAATTAGTTCTGGGTAAGGTGGTATTGTCCTAGACAGACCCAGTTTGCAACTTGGGGTTCTCTCAGTTTGCAATTCCTGCTTGAAGAGCAGGCAACAGTCATGGGAGAACCTTTGTGCAACTTTGGTTGGTGTGACAGTTGCAGCCTTTCCTGAATAAAGAGTCTTTGTGCCTAATTATTCAAGCCCTTGCCATCACACATTTGGACTACTACAATATGTTCTACATGGGGCTACACTTGAAGAACATTTGCAAGCTTCAACTGGTGCAGAATGTGGCAGATTGAGCAATTCTTGAGGTCCCTAGAATGACTCCACTGCTCTGGTCTGCACTGGCTCCCAGTGTGCTTCTGGATGCCATTCAAAGTGTTGGTTATTACCAGGAGTGGGATTCAAATTTCTTAACAACCGGTTCTGTGGGTATGGCCTAATTTGTGGGTGTGGCTTGGTAGATGTGTGACTGGGTGGATGGGGCTTTCTGACAGCATGGTTTGGTGGTCATGTGACTGGGTGGGCATGGTTTGTATGTAAATATTATACACATTTATGTAAATATTGAATTTGTTTTATAAAAAAGAGCAACTTTTACCCAAAAGCAGGCAAAGCAGGAAGGCAGATTGAGTTGCTCACAGAATCACAGATTCACTTAGAGACCTATGTATCTGCAATTGGCAACCTGAGTCTGTCACTTAAAATTTGCTTGCAAGCACTCATAAAATTTGCTAGCAAGAAAACTCACAAAATTAACTCACAACACTCCATGTATGTAAATATTGGCTATTTTATTTAAAAAGAGCAACTTATATTTTAGTCCAATTTCTTTTAGCTTCTGCACATGTCCACCACATATGGTAATATGAACCCGGTATCTGATGACATTTCGAGCATTTTTTGGATTTATTCTTAAACATTCTTGCTATTCTTGTTGAAACATCTGAAACAATTTTTCTTTATGTTCTGTTGACATTGTCATTTTATAATTTTGAGACCACAGTTTTTGCCATTTCTCTAAATCAATCCCATGTCCAAATTTTTTCCCCCAAGCAATCATGGTTTCTTTAACTTGTTCTTCTTCTAGCTTAACCTCTAATAAACGTCCATATAATCTTTTAATTACCTTTTCATCAGTACCTGTCAAAATTTTATCTAAATCAGTCAATTTATCATAAAAACCTTCTGTTTTAAGATCTTTGTCATATCTAGAGTGTATATGCACATATGAAAACCAATTCATCTTTATACCTTGTTCTTCTAATTTTTGCATAGATTTAAGTTCACCCTTCCACTCAATATTTCACCATATCTAATGTTTGTTCCTTTTTATGTTATGTTATGTTCCTTTTTATGTATATTATTGGATATGAAAATGCTTCAAAAGTCAATAACCAGACTAGAATTTTTAAATAACATTGCTTTTTAGTCCTCTCTCAGTTTAATAACAAAACCTCTCATATATAATGTCTTCTGAAATACCCTTGTGTTTTAGTTCCCTTGTACCATAAGAAGGCATGCCATCCCAACAACATATCATGTCCTTCTAATGTTAATAATCTAGTATTTCTTTATGTTATCCATTCCTTAACCTTCATCAAATTTGTTGACTGATAGTATAATTCCCAATTAGGCAGGCCAAATCCTCCTCTTGTTCTAGCATCTTGTGACAATTTTAATTTTATTCTCGCTTTCTTTCCCTGCCAAATATATTTCAACACTATTTTATTTAAATCTTCAAAATAATCTTTCCCTAATCTAATTGGAATTGTGTCCCAAAGATTCTGCATTGATGTATCCTATTTTTTGTTTTCTTTAAAGAAAAAAAGCCAATTCTTTCTCCATTTTCTGTACAAAGTTTTTTTTCTTTTAGTATAGTATTGTTTAAGGTCCACCTAGATCTTCTTCTTTGTCCTTTCCATTTAATTGTCATTGGATTTTGGTCTGCCCAAGTACTTGTTTCTATATCAATTTCCTGTATATTAGAATTCCATTGACATCCATATCATATCTATTCTAGATATGATGAGTGTCTATTTTAATAAAAAGTGTATTGTTTATTTTAGCATTTCTTTCTCTCCAGACGTCTTTTAAGTTTATCTCATCTATTCCAAAGGATTTTGGAAGAGGCTTTCTACTTTGCTTTATTGTTTTCTGTGTTTTATAGTCCAATTTATCATCTACTATTCTATTGAAGTCTCACACCATGCAAATATTAACATAGTCCAATTCAATTATTTTCATATGTAATTTTCTATAAAATTATTCTTGATTATCACTTGGACAATAAATTGGTATTAAAAGTATTTTCATATTATTGTCCATTATTTCCACCTTCAACTAAATCAAGGAACTAAATGGTATTCTTTTGACTAAAAGTAGAATACTCCTACAATGTAATGTATTCAATTCTCTATAAGAAATGATTTCTTCTACAATCTCCAATAAAATGTTATGTTTGGATCAGCATCACATTAATTTAATTTAAACTAGAGTCATCCCTTCATCAGAGTTGTAAACAGGAAATGTCCTGGTACATACATAAGCTCAGAAAGGTAACCCAAAAGGCAATTTGTCAAGCAGAGTTCCGACTTCCTTACACAGGCATCATTTCTTTATATGGCAATACATCATTCCTTACATACACTGTGTTTTTGTGGCTTTTCATCAGCCTGTTTTTCCTTGCTGTGGTTAAAGCAAACTGTTAAAATGAATGTTCTGTATAAAGGGGTTAATTTAGCAAATTACAACATAGATTGTTTCCAGCATAGAATTGGGGTTGAAAGAAATTAGGATATATTTTTACTTGTTTATTATTTTCAAGCTTAAGGAATAGTAGAATTTTAACTTTCAATAAACTTTAGTCCTTACTGGCTTCTCTGTAGAGTCAGGAAGTTGATGCTGTTTGAAAAGATTTTCATTTGTGACCGGCTATTGTCAACTATCTTTTCTTTCTCAACGTTTTTGCAATATAGTTTCCCCCATGTTCACTGAGATCAACCAGCAGGTATTCTGTCTGCCAAGGGAAGGATTATTGAGCTTCATGGTTTGCTGCTGACATTTTTCCTGGTCTCTGTAATATCTCTAGGATGCAATACTCCAGGAAAACTTCAGTTTCTCCCAGCTTTTTCTTGTCCATTCTTGTACAAACAAACATGAGGCGTGTACGTTATTGATGAAATGCTTTTGGAATATAATGTACTTAATCAAGAAAAAATTGAGATTCTTCCAAGTTGAAACTAGGATGAAGTACAGCAACAGATGAATTTGGATGAAGAATGGGACTTGTCCCTCCAGCTTTACCTTCCTCTATCTCATCATTGGTTAAATTAGGAATTTAGTGGTTTAACACATTTGGTTCTAATTTAATTATCTCAGATTCAAGTGATTCAGATGTTGTGAGACTGGTTGCTCTCTGCAGTTTACCATTTTCCATCTGTTAAATCCTTAGGAATTTAATAGTTATAACAGATAATACTTGGTCAGAAACATCTTGCCATTTCCTAAGAATTCAATGCATTAGCCATAATATTATTTCCTCCAATTTATTTCTAAAATAATAAGCCTGGATGGTAGATTGGCCCAAAGTCATGATTAAACAAGGACTTCAATCCCAGTTCAGAAGTATTCTGTTACTGCAAATTCTAGAAATGGCATTTTTGATTAAAAATAAACTTTCCTCCCACTCTCTTGCTGATAGTGTAAAAGTTATGATTGTTATTGTGGGTAATATTTACAGCAGTGGCACTCATACAAACTGAGAGACACAAGAGGTCCATTACAGTGGTCTGAGAATTGTTGAAACTAAAAAGAAAGTCTGCTTTTGTCTCCTCCTTGTTGCAAAACTGTTCTTCCAGAAGTTTCATATAAGCAAATTGTGCCATTTGTCAATTTGCTTTTCTACTTCAGTACTGTTAATTGCTTCTCTTTTGTGTTAGTTCTGCCTGTTGGAATAAACAGAACAATGCTTCTATCTAGGTGGTCCCACATTTTTTTCCCTGTTAGTTGCCAACACATCCTTGCTAGGTTTTTTTTATGCCTTGGACATGGTCCAATTCTGAAATTTCTTTTGTTATTGCTTTTGGGAATAAGAATGAAAAAGGTAATTGAATTAGGCTTTGAAAAAGAATTACTTATTTGTGGATGGATTTGTATTTACTTTTCTGATTTGCCAGCACTTTTTTGTCAGAAATGTTAAATAAGTGTGTGTGTGTGTGGTTTTTTTTCTATCCAACTATAGGTTTTCAAAATAGAAGAGAAATTAGAACTCCATATCTGAATGCAATCATATGTGATTAAGGGAAACCATTCAACCCTTCCTGAGTAATTTATCTATGCAACAGCAACAATTTTTCCTATATATATTTATATAACTGTAAGTTGTTTCAACTACTTTTCTTATAGACGCAGAGCTGAATACATTGTAACAGCAATAATTATATAATGATAGAACTATGTATTTTATACATGCTAGGAATGACCTCATAAAATCTGAATTATATAGGTTGAGGTCACTTTCAAGTTCTTTTTTATGAAAATTCTTTGGTAAATATAATGAAAGTAGATTTTGTGTTAACTGTAGGTGCTAATTTCCATTTGAACACCTCTGTTAGTGGCCACTAGGTTTCCTGCCAGATTTGGTCATAGATGATTGTCATGAATCATCATCTTCTGGGCACCACATAATCCACATCTAAAGCATTCTAAAACTCCTGGTGGATGGCTAAAGTCAGGGCTAAAAGTTCAGAATAAGAACAACAACAATCCTCAGACATAAAGTTGACCATCATTTTGGAAGTAACATCATCATTCTCTGCTTTGATAAGAAACTGTGATAGGCCTGCCATAGCAGTAATTTTATAAGAATATTCACAACAGGGTCTCCAAATTACTTAAGACATGAGTTTTCTACCTTCTTGCCTTATTTCATGACTGCAGTCTAGAATTCCTCTTTTTCCCAGTGATATACAGTATAGTAACAATTGTACCTAATTAAAAAGAATACTGCCATAGGTATTTGAGGCTAGATTTGAAAATAAGTTAAACAGGCTCAGCAAACCCCACACTTGACTTTTCAAAAAGGAACAAACTTGGCAATAATAATTACATTTGTTATTATTTAAATATGGCCTTTTGATTCCCCCCACCCCCTCACCCCCGTTGATGGTAAAGATGACATATGTCCAGTCCAAACTCTATTGTAATATCTTGGCTGTATATATGAACAGGGTGGAGCAATAATTTTCTGCTTCAGATGATGTTTTTCCACTTTCAGATTGCCCATGTAAAGGAAGTGTGATAATCTGGCAGATATTTTGATATTTAATAGCCATGACCTGATTCGTTCAGTATTGTTGACAGAGGAATCAGTGCAATTACAAATAATAGTGATGACAGTGTGTCTTCTTGAAAGGTTCCCTTCTTGATATTAACCTCTCCCAATCTGTCATCATTGACAAGCAAGTTTATCTTCCCTTGTGTCGTTGATCTTTCACAAATGAAGGCAAATGTCCTAGGATGCAATCTGAGTCAGTCACTGGGACCAGAGGTTTAGTCTTCTGAGTTTTTGGATTGTGCTTAAGCCCATCCTCAGGGAATTTCCATCTAGCAGAATGTAGAGAATGTGCCACTCTCACTCTGCTAGAGAGTGTCAGACTGTGTCATTGACCTTTGCACAAAGTTTCTTATATTTCTACTGATACCTGTTATTTCTTGGCATCTAATCATGTGGCAAAAAGTCAAATGCCATCTTGTAAATAATCAAGGCTGTATTCAGATTGGTCATTGTTCTCTTGCAGTTTTCCCAGCCAACTTGTTAATTAAAAGCTGATCTTTTGTTCCTCTGCTATTTGGGCAGTTTCATTTCTGCTCATGTGGAAAGAGCTTGTTTTCAACTAGATGCTGTTGGAAGGTATCAGCTATAACAATACCACAAATACCTGTGAATCTTCTTGGATCTAATAATTATTTAGAATAAACTGGAGGAAAATACCAGATCACTTGTGTGACCTTTATCACATGCTGGTCCTACTTTTCATAACTCTTATGAACCCCTGAGGTCAAAGTCATATGTGGCTTAATACTGGAGAATCTCTTGTTTAGTATTACTACCTTAAAGGTATATCAAAACTAATTGCAGTGTCTCTTAATAAGAAGATGTGGTTGTTTCTTAAAAGACAGAAATATAGTATTGGGAAGCTGAATCCTTAAGTGATTGCTATGCCTTTCCCCTTTCCTGCACAAGAGTGCCCCACAGTTTCAGACACAAGCTCAGATTTCTATTTTAGACAAAAGCAAAACACACACTTGTAAATCAAGGAAATAAATGAATGACCAATATTACATTATGTCAAAATGCTGTATCACGATTAAAGTAATTAAAATAATGCAACTTTTTTATTGTCTAACTAATTATGCAACTTTTTTATTGTTCCACCCCTCCCTCAAAAGAAAGAAACACAAGGGAATGGGTAGGACACATATATTTTAAAAAATACAGCTTTTTCTTCTTTTTTATCTTAAGATATCTCATACAAATTCTGGATTAATCTTCAAAGGGAAAGAATGGAATTAGGATACTTTATTTCCAAAATTAACAAAAGTGTTCTGTTTAGGAATTTAGGTCACTTACCAACCTAGGCTCATTTTTACTCACATGGTTGGAAGATAGAATTACTTCTACTTCAATACATTCTTTTCATAGCATACTCAATATCCCACTTAAATTCAGGCAATATTCATATTGTGAAGCATGACGTGAATGTAAACTGTCCTCAGAAATATTCTGTAGGCCTAATTAATATAAAGGCAGTGGTTAGAAATATTTTATACAGGTAGTCCTTGACTTACAACAACAATTAAGCCCAAAATTTCTGTTCCTAATTGAGGCATTTTTAAAATGTGTTTTGCCTTATTTTACAACCTTTCTTGCCACAGTGAATCTGTTAAGTGAATCGCTGCAGTTGTTAGTAGCATGATTGTTAGGTGAATCTGGCTTCCCCATTGATTTTGCTTGTCAGAAAGTGATCTCATGACCCCAGGACACTGCAATCATCATAAATAGGAGTCAGTTGCCAAGTGTCTGAATTTTGATCACATGACCATGGGGATGCTGCAATGATTGCAAGTGTGAAAACTGTCATAAATCACTTTCTTCAGTACCGTTGTAACTTCAAATGGTCACTAAATGATACATTGTAAGTCAAGGACTACCTTACTGCAGGCCATTTGTGGCCTGCACTTTAAAGTAGCATGAGCTTTAAAGTAGCATGAGCTAATCCTAAGCTTTAAAGTAGCATGAGCAATCTGTATCTGAAGGCGTCTTTCATTAGCAAGATATTTTCTGATTGCCCCATTGCCTGTTGAGGCAACCCATCACTTCTTGAGTATAGGAATAGAACATGTTGCCATCCATTTACTACCAACCCATTGGAAATATACCCCATACTTATATTTGAAGCCTGTTTCAAAATGGTTGCTTTTTGTCCTATGTTGTCTTCCAGACTAGTAGTAGTACACCAGATGCAACTCCAATTGGCCACAGTCTCTTGCACCCCATTTCCTGTCCAGTAGCCAGTCACATAGGAACTGCTAGGCTCGTATATTATTTGGTACTTGGTCACTGCCATTTTTACAATTCTTTGAGATTGATTCAATGATGGACTATTAACAGAATAACAGGTATATAGAGTTGGAACAGACCTTGGAGATCTTTTAGTCCACTCCCACCTCCATTCAAACAGGAAAACCTATAACATTTCAGATAAACAATTGTCTAATCTCTTCTTAAAAGCCTCCAGTATTGAAGCACCCACAACTTCTGGAGGCAAGTGGTTAATGACTGATTAACTGTTCTGTCAGGAAATTTCTCCTTCATTCTAGAATGCTTTTTTCCCTGATTAGATTCCATTCACTGCTTCTTGTCCTGCTTTCAGGTGCTTTGGAGAATTTTGTGGCAGCCCCCTAGATATTGGATCACTGCTATCATGTCACCCTTAGTCCTTCTTTTCATTAAACTAGAGATACCCAATCCGTGCAACTGTTCTTCATATGTTTTAGTCTTCATCTTTATTGCTCTTCTCTGCACTCTTTCTAGAGTCTTTTAAAACAATATAAAAAACAATCTTTTGATGACCAAAACTAGATGCAACATTCCAAGGGTAGTCTTACCAAGGCATTAGAAAGTGGTACTAATGTTTCATGCTATCTTGATTCTATTGCTTGTATAACTACAAAATGTACCTTCCTTTAAAAAAAAAGGTTTAGGTTGCAAGGTAAGCATGTTGCTAATTTTGTTTCTACCAGTTCTTCTTTGTTTAAGTTCCCAAAATTTTAGTAGATTTCACAGTTATAAAAAGAGGACAATTGACAATATTCTAATTTTAATCTTGATTTCCTTCCAGAGATTTTCATAGTAAAAAAAGAAAAGTAATCTCTATGATCCTGATTTTGTTCAGTAGAATTCTATTGATGGAATGTTAATTTCTACCTTTTCTTGTATTTCTGATCCCACATTTTGTTTTTTTAATACCGTAGGATTAAATAAAAAGTAAATCCTCAACCTGGCTGTACAAATATGAGTTTACATTCACCTGGATGGGAATAAAGCTGTACATGTGTGTGGACAGAAAATGAAATTATTATTAATGGCTGCTTGAAAAAAGTGTGGTTGTTTGTGACCATAGTATTTGAGTCATTTTGAAAGCTCAGGTCCCTCATCTTTAAATATTTTTTAAAAACCTTCTTCAAATTCAGCACTAATCTTTCAACACTAATCTTTCTTTCCTCACTACCATTGCATAGAGTTGTATATATTTCCACATGTGGAAGAATTTCTTAATCATTAAAATAGCTGTTGAGTTGGCAAAAATCACATAGGATTGAATAAAATGGGCAAAAATAATGTCACTCTTTGAATCCTGCAAAAATGCATAAAGATTGAAGGAAGGATCAATATACATAGGTTGAAGAAAGGACAAACATCTGCTAGTTCAGATGTTTAGAAGTTGTATTAAAATCCTTATTAAAAGTTCAGTTCAATTCTTTCCTGTGCTTGCCTGGAAAAGTGATTAATGCTTAAATCTTAATTTGTCTTCCCCAACCTGGCTCCTTCTCGATGTTTGGACTCTATAATTCCCAAAAGACTTGCTGGCTGGAAATTCTGAAAAATTACACTCCTAATGCATCTGTAGGGTATCAGATTGGGAAAAGCCTGCTGCAAAATATATAAAACCTGAGTCACTGTGAACATCACAAATCTCTCACCTATGTTGCTATTATTATAATACAAAAATAGTGGTGGTGCAATGGTTAGAATGCAGCATTGCAGGCTAATTCTGCCAACTGCCAGCAGTTAGATCATGACTGATTTAGGGTTGACTCAGCCTTCTATCCTTCCGAGGTTGGTAAAATGAGGTTTCAGATTGTTGGGGGCAATGTGCTGACTTTCTAAACCAGAGAATGTTGAAAAGGACTCTGAAGCTGTATACAAGTCTAAGTGCTATTATTATTAGAATATTAATAATAAAAATGCTATTATTATTAGCAATATTGATAGTAATGGTTATAGTAATAATAGAATTAATATTAGAAGAATGTTCAATGGATACCATCAATTAAAAAGAATTTTGACCAGTGTTATCCAAGAAGACAGTTTTCTCTGACGTTGCCCCTGCCCTTTGGAACATCTTACTTCCACAGAACTTCCAAAATAGTCTTAAGAGGGTTAGTTGGCATGGGTGTGTGAGTTGGAGAATGAAATGTGACTCAGAGAGGGCCCTCCTTCCACCTTTAAAAATCTGTAATATTTTAATTTTAATATTGTTCTTAAACAATGTTCTTAATATTGTTCTTTGTTTTATCTCTGTTTTTATTTATGCTTCTAGACCACTTTTTATATTTTTACTGTAAGCTGCTCAGAATCACTTAGGTGATATGGGCTGTATAGAAATGTGATAAATAAATACATAAATTAATAAATTTGATATTCAATTTCTAAAAACCAAAACAGACTCTCTTTACATCTATTTCAAAAATCATGATTTTAAAATTATAATTTTTATTTTCCATCTCATATGTAGTCTATATGTTGATTCTATATAATATCATATTGCATTGGAATATTATGCAGAATAGTGATTTAGTTTGCAAAAGTTGCATGTAAAAATAAGTAGACTAGAAACCATGTACTCATATCTTTTTCTCTGTAAGTCATCAGAGTCTCAATATTTCACAGTTTCTAGCACTTTGTTAACAGGAAATTTAAAGCATGTTTCTGTCAGATAGCTGTCTTGATAGATCAGTCTACATTTTTCTGCCAATAACCCTCTTAATGAATTAAAAATGCATGGTTATTTAACTGTCAGAGCTTAACAGTTTTTGAGCCTCAGTCAAATATTTTCTTGGCTTAGGACACAGAAATGATTTCAGATTACATTTGATAATAATTTTTGGTTCTCTATTATAACAGACTCTCTCACACATTATATTCAAATATCACAATATTTAATTGATATTAATATCAGAAATTGACATAGGTTTGCAGCTTTAGTTTTACAGTGAATTAGATAAGGTATAACCTTGCTGCATAAGATAAGGACTATCAAACTCTGAGATCAAATGAAAGGACATCTACTACTCACATATTATCAAATGAAAGTTCCTATTAAAATAAAAAACATAACATTCATATAATTTAATCTTCAAAACTGAACATTATCTGTCATCTCAGGATTTACTAGTTGTATTATAGCTCAAAGCAAATAAATCAGAGTTCCATAGATTTTATTAATGTAGAGCAAGCACTATTGAAGCTATATGGACTCAAGTTTGTACATGACAAATTCCATTGGTAAATACAAGATCCACAACTTGGGTCCATTTGAATCACATTTGCTGCATTGCAGGAGAAGAAACTCTGAAGCTCCGAAGACAGAATTATAGTTGGTAAATGGAAGATGGTCCCAACATGCTTTTTACAAAAGACAACTGGACTTTCTTTGTTTAGAAAGAAAGTGGAAAATACTGGACAGAGCAGAATATCTGGAGTCTCATAGATGTCGTAGTCCCCAACCTTTCTGGCTCTGTGGACTGGCTCTGTGGACTGGCAGTGGTGGTGGCAGCAGGAGTGGATAGTTTCACATCCCCACAACCTAATCCGGCACATAACAAATGGAGCTTGGCATGCTTGATTGCTGCTTGCATGGTCTGTTTCCTAATGGGCCGTATACTGGTACTGGTCCATGGACTGGGGTTGGGGACCCCTGCTATATGTTGTCAAGAATATAGGCAGTCTGACCATTCTTAGAATGGCTGCAATTGTAAGGTTGCACATAATATTTTAGGTGAATACATGTGCCAAAAATCTAAACACAATTAATTTAAAATATAAACATAATCAAAACAAGGTCAATTATAGAAGAAAACACAGAAAATTGGGGAAGTAGCATAAAACATTGTGGTAGATATTACAGTTCAGTAAATTTATTGTTGAAATCTCTAGGTAAGCAGAAAAGTCTTATTTTGTACATAACACTTAATTTAAAAATTATCATGTGAGATCCTGGAGCAGGACATAAACACAGATGAAATTATATACTAAAGATAGTCATTTTCAAACCCTTGAAATAAACTGACATACTGTCCTCAGTATCTAATTTTTAGATTTTTTTTCTGCAAATGCATGATACAGAGGCTTTATAATAAAGTTTTAAATGTAACCTGAGGAAACACTTGACTTCTCAAAAATTTGTTTCATTGAATGCAATAGAATGTTTTCCCCCTTAATTATCTATAGGGCTGTATCTTAAATTTGTAATTGATACTCTAATATATTCCTCATGTATAGATTTAAAAAGGAAGGAAGGATGCCAATAAGTACTGTTTTAAAAAATCAGCATAACTAAGTAAGTGTTAAAGCCCCTCAGAAGGTACCTATTTATTATTTTAAAAAGCTTCCTTCAGTGAATATAAATATTTTTTTCCAGTTAAAGCAATCCTGCTAACTGACATACTTCCTTTTTGACCTATTACTAGCAAAACCAATTCTGAGTCATGGTTAATTTTGCTGATTCTTCTTCTCCTTTCCTTCTTTTAAGATAAACTGATAAAAGTGTTGAGATTCATTCATTTCTTGCTGAATCAGAATGTGTTTGTGAAATAGGAGAAAACATAAATTTGGCTTCATAGCTTTATGGAAAAATAACATAATTAAAAGCAGTCCATACAGCTGGCTCTTGCCTCCTTGCCAAATGCATATTGGCTATGGCCCTTTTTGTGAGCATGGGGAAGAGCCAAGGGAAGAAAAACTAGTCTCAAAGGCTTTGAAGAATGAAATTGTACTATGGATGCTAAAGTATATATGTTATATTAAATGCAGTGTGCACAATATTAGAGTTCATTTTATAAAATGCAGTTGGAAATAATTAATTCTGGAGCTTTAAAATTTCTACTAACTTCTTTTTGTTTGCAAACAAGTTTGTACGTCTGCCCATCTAAGGACTAATTTGTAATTGAATGTATGATGAAAATTTAAGTATTATCAACCTCTGGTCCATATAGATAGTTTGCAAGGCATTAATAAACAAAATATTAGAAATTCACTCAAGTTCACTTTTTTTTTGTTATTTTCACAACATTTTACAAGATTTTGAGTAAGAATACCAAAATATCACAAAATTCATACAACTCTCATACAATTTCAATTATTCATTAAATAATAGTTTTTGTACTCTATGACTATCATTAAGTGTTGTACATTATGATTCTTGATTCTTAATGAATGTATCTTTTCTTTTATGTATACTGAGAATATTTACACCATGACAAATTCCTTGTGTATCCAGTCACACTTGGCCAATAAAGAATTCTATTCTATTCTATTCTATTCTATTCTATTCTATTCTATTCTATTCTATTTGGTACCCTACAAACTTCATCCAAAAATGGCATGTGTCCACATTGTCAACCTCTGGATTTCAAAAGTGTCACAGTCACTGAACTAAGCATCGGTTGCTCAGATTTATCTATTATATTTTTTCCCTTATGGGTCCAAAACTAAAAAACAAACAAAGGATAGCTTACAGCCAATCATAATTAAGAGAAGTTCCAATAGATCCTCACTGTTTTTTTAAAAAATCAAATCACATTTTCTACTGTGAATAGGGCTGCAAAACTGCCAGATGATAATTAGACCAGTTCTAGAGATGCTCAGATAATATTAGACACACCTAGTGGAATGACTGTTTGAAGGAAAACGACTTCATCAGACCTGTCAGTTTACTGCGATAATCTTCTACTTCACAGTACTGTTGATAAATTATTTTTAAAAAGTCTCTTGCAGAACAGCAAATCTCTTAACTACAGACCCTTTTTCCCTCTTCTTTTTCTGTCTTCCTACAGTTGCCTTTAAGTATTGGAAAACATCTGGTTGAGGTCCTATTACAAATTCATGCTATACAAAAGAACTGGGCTGTTCTTAAATGCTTGTATTGCACATTCTTGCATTTTGCTTGTAATTTTCCCATCTACTGCAAATGAAAATAAGCTCTGTAGAACGTTATGAAATAGGTTACATAAAGTTCATTGATGTAGAAAACAGCTGTTGCTGTTACATATCTAAGAGCATTTTATTCAGGTTGCCATAAACAAATATACCTAGAAGATACTCTCTCCGCTCCTGTTCAACATTTATATGAAGTTGCTGGGTGAGATCATCTGTCACCATGGACTGAGGTATCACCAATATGCTGATGATACTCAGCTGTATGTCTCGTCCCATGGTGAGATAAGTGTTGCTGTGTCCTCCCTCTCACAGTGCCTGGAGGCTGTTAGGGGCTGGATGGAGAGCAATGGGTTGAAACTAAACCCTTGCAAGACTGAGTGGCTCTGGGTTTGGGGTTCGTTGCTCAGGGAGAATTGCTACCTTTGGTCTTGGATGGGGTGGCACTACCCCAAATAGACCCTGTGCATAATCTAGGGGTTTTCCTGGACTCATGACTCCTGCTCAAAGAACAGGTGGTGGTCGTGGCCAGGAGGCCCTTTGTGCAACTGCGGGTTGTGCACCAGTTAATCCTTTCCTGGACCAGCAGTCCCTACTCACAGTCACTCATGCCCTAGTCACTTTTCGTTTTGATTATTGTGATGCGCTCTACATGGGACTGCCCTTGAAGAACATCTGGAATGTTGATGCAAAATGCAAGGGCCTGCATGGTTTTGTGCAGACCCTGGTGTGCACATTTTCACCTCTCCTGCGGGAGCTGCATTGGTTGCGGATTTGTTTCTGGATGCAATTCAAGGAGATGGTTGTCACTTTTAAAGCCTTTTGTGGCTTGGGACCAGGTTATCTGAGGGAACATCTCTTGCTGGTCACATCTACCCAACCCATTAGAGCGGGGAGGCAGGGAATGCTGCTATCCCTGAGGGAGATGCACCTGGTGGGAATCAAAAGAAGGGCCTTCTCCATGGTGGCTCCCTCTCTTTGGTACATCATTCCCCCAAAGATTGGAATGGCTTCCTTTTTAATACTCTTACAGAAGGCACTGAAGACCTGGTTCTGCCAGCGGGCCTGGGGAACCCAGAGAGAGATGGAACCCATCAAACAGCTCATGTGATCTGCTGTCATTGGGGGTGGAGATGGGAGTTGGGGATGATTTTTTATTTATTTTTTTCCAGATTTTGTTCTATTGTACTTTATTAATTTATTTGATTCTTTTTGTTAGTTTTTATTTTTTTAAATATGGTTTTACATTCTGTAAGCTGCCTCGAGTCGCCATGGGTGAATAAATTCAATAAATAAATAATAATAAATAAAGATATCATAGAATGCAGTGGTGGGATTCAACTATTTTTACCATTGGTTCTGTGGGCATGGCTAGGTGGGTGCACTTTGTGTGTGCACACCAAATGTGCGCTTTGTGCGTGCATAGAGGGTTTGATACTGACCTCCTGCAATCCTGCACTCTCCCTGTGTGTTCAACAGCTGACATGCAGCAATCCACAGCAGAGCTTCAAAACCAGGAAATAAAGGACAGTATAGAGCCAGGGCAGGCAGGCAGGCCTAGCAGTTGATCATCGGAATGAACCAGTTCACTCACAGATGATCCTTGGAGATACCTGTTTGGCTGAGTCAGGCCAAACTGGTAGAATACCACCCCTGATACAATGTAAAACAGAGATGTACAGCCAAGATACTACCTAGGTAGAGTACAACAACAGTCTGTCTTTAGTCTACCAAGCATCTTCTGAAGTTACTGCCAAATTACACAGACATTAAAAGCAAAATTGCCCAAGGAACAAGTAACTGAACTGAACTGAGAACTGAAAAAGCTTCTTGAATGAAAAGCAAAACATTTTCAAAGGAAAAAAATTAAGAAAGTCCAGATACCTTTTGGAAAATGAACATTTGAGACAACCATGACCTAGATGATTGAGAGTCTCCATAGACTTAAAATGCTCCAAGGAACAGTTTAGCATTCCCACTCATCTTGATGTACTAGAAATAGGTAGAACTATTTTCTGCAGTTTAGGTGCCTTGCTTTCCAATCCAACAGCCAACCCTTCCATAATATCTCTCTAAAATATCTGGTGTAAGCACAACCTCTTCCATTTTTAAATAGTTCAAGATGCAGATGGGATGAAACCAATACAAAAATAGTGATGTGAATTTCTGGAGCTTCCCATCTACTGATTTATTTTTATATTCACCTACATCTTCTATCAAAACATGCAGTCTCTCATGGATTAAAGCCATACATTTGCCCTGTCATATTTCTTAAAGAAATCTTTCCCAATCAATCTGTGTCTTTCCAATTATTTCTGATCTGAGCTCTAATTCAACAGATAATTATCTAGGAGCTGAAGTTGAACTCCTGAAGTACTGGAAAAATAACAAAATTTTACACTGATTAAAACTTGCATGTGATTTAAAAAACAAAGAAAATATTTTGCTAGTATTTTCTCTATGCTGTGAGAATTTCATGCTATTACCATGAAGTGAATTTTCATGCTATTACCATGAAGTGAAGTATAGAAACATTAAAATGCATGACAAGTGTATCAGTTGAAGGGCTTTCTTTCTTCAAGTAGCCAATGAAATATAGGTTAGCCTGAAGAAAATTAAAGCATATTAGCCCAAAGGGACTGGAAAACTCAAGGTGACACAACAAGAAATAATATACTTTAAGCAGAAAATTGCATACCAAGATTGTTTTGATCTATTTCTACCATTGATAAGTGGTTGCTGTCCCTTCAAGTGATGCAGCAGCTAGGAAGTTCAACTAAGCCATGAGTTGGCTGAGATGGAGATCCCGATACCGAATATTAAGTGTTATTTATTTGTGGCAGAACTCATTGAATCAAATTCTATTTTCTTGTGAATTGCTCTTTTTTGGGGGGAATTCTTTCTATTCATTGCATAAACATAAGATCCTCAATATTTTCTATATCTTCTACATCAAAGCAGTTTCTCCAAGGTATACTCATGAAGAGAGCCACCGGGCTAGAAACCAGGAGACAGTGAGTTCAATTCTCAGGGTGACCATGGGCTACTCACTTTTAGCCCTAGGAAGAAGGGAGTGAGAAACAACTTCTTGAAAACTTTGTAAATAAAATTGTAGGGACTGTCCAGGCAGTTTCTCAGAATTGGAAACAATTGAATTGGAAAAAAAGTGAAACCTTGACCAACACTCAATGATAATTAAAAATATATTGCAGTTGGAGACTGGAATTGGTCAATTCTAAAGGAGGCTAGTATCTGAAAAATATCTGAAAAATATTTACCTAACCTAAATATATCTTGGAATTATCCCTCAGTAAGGTGTCCAATACAGTATCTCCTTAAAAGCATGAATCATAATGTTTGTTTTGAACAAGGATATTCATGGCATTCTTTATGTA
Source organism: Pseudonaja textilis (assembly GCF_049901715.1). Taxonomy (NCBI): domain Eukaryota; kingdom Metazoa; phylum Chordata; class Lepidosauria; order Squamata; family Elapidae; genus Pseudonaja; species Pseudonaja textilis. Next base: position 40,287,046 of record NC_141994.1, on the reverse strand, counting down.
CCCATAAATAACCCAGGCAAGTGGAAGATGGTGGCAAGATTGACCTATGAAAAAAACAAAAAGGGGGTAGGGATCTCTTCTAAGTATCAGTATCAGGAGTTAAACTTTCTAAACCATCACTCATTGATGGAAATATGAGGGAAGCTAATATGAGAGACAGCAATAAATGATACAGGTTTGGTCTTTCTTTTGCTTGGTTCTGCCACCTAATCACCAGCAAGATGGCAGCTTTTGTTTGTTTGTTTGTTTGTTTTGTCAATTGCTTACAAGATAATAGGTAAAAACATAGTTAGGAATACATGGATACATATAAGAAAAATAAAAGAAACAATAGGACAGGGACGGTAGGCACGTTGGTGCGCTTATGCACGCACCCTACAGACTTCTTAGGAAAGGGGTGAGGTCAATAGTAGACAGTCTAAGGTTAAAGTTTTGGGGGTTTGGGGAAGAAACCACAGAGTCATGTAGAGTATTCCAGACATTGACCACTCTGTTGCTGAAGTCGTATTTCCTGCTGGATCATTGCTTCAGAAATATTTTCTTACCAGATTTTCCAATGCTTTTGACAATGATAGAGCTTCTAATCATTCTTAAAAATTCAGGGAAATATTCAGGTATGTGTCTACCTTGAAAATAGCCCACGTTGAACTGTATAACACATCACCATAGGAAATGTTTTATGAGATTTTGTATTTTGTCATAAAATGCTTTATGATAACACACAATGTTGGTTCCCCTAGGTTTACCCATATTACAAACCTGTTGCACAAGTTGCATTGTCACACAGTTTTCTAATGGTTGCAATTCAAGATGCTAGTTATCATCTTTAAAGTCCTACAGTAGCACAGGATGAGGTTATATGCAGGACAACCTCTTTCTGAGTGTATCTGTCCATCCTGCCAGAGAGGATAAGATAGGCATGCTCCTGATTCCTTTTTTCAAATATAACTATCTTGTGGGTCTTTGTAAGTATGCTTTTCCATTGCAGCCCCTGCACAATGGAACACTCTTAACTCTGAGATCCAACAGGCCTCCATCCTTTTATCTTTCTAAAAAGAATTTAAAACTTGGCTCTTTCCACAGTCACTGGACGAATGAACTGAAAATGTGGGCTGCAGAAGAGAAGTGTGGTTATGGCACCAGATTTTTCTGGCTTTTTGTTTAGTTGGTTGGTTATATATAATGGTTTGTTAGTTGTAAGTTGCCCAATTTGTTTCTAAAAGTTGGTTTTAAAACATTTGCTTTCAATAAATAAGTAAATAAATAAATACATGTTATGATGTGTTATGCTCCACAGATGTTTAATTTAGTGGTTTGTTAGCAAGGCACAGATCTATATTTATTCTACAGATGTCTCAATATGGAAATAAGACAATGATTTTTGCAAGAAAGAAAGAGCAAATCACACTGAGAACTGGTTGGTCTACATTATTATGCATGCAATGCTGAATTAAGCCATTCATAAAATATTAATCTACTTATAGACTAGGGTTACAGTTCTAGATTAATGGACTGTCACATTCTGGACAACATCAGTGAAACGTTATATTTTAGATTTCTTTGTAAATCTATGCTACCCTTGTGTATGTTGTATTGTATGCTACAAAATACTGTACTTTGCAAAGTAATGGTTTCTAATAATACTCAAAACAGTAGTTGAATTGCAGAAAGTACTAGCTAGGAGTGCCAAAAGTTTAACAAACGCTGCAATTGTCAGCAAAACCAGATTGCTTATTTTGTAACCATCAATCATTCTGTCTTGCATGCAATCAAAATAAACTCAGCAAAATTCATCTAATACATTTAATTCTCTCCATGCAGAGTCTCTGATTCACATTTATGATATTCTGAAAACATTTTTGTGTGTTGCCAGCTAGCAAGGTCAGTATTTGTTTCAGGTTTATTATTTCTTTTTCAAACAGTGTCTATGCAATGAAAAACGTATTTCTTGCATTCACTCATATATTTTTTCTTTCCCTGAAGACTACCTACAATATACTTTTCTCCTTTATATTATTGGAGCAGTCTTGATTGTATGTTTTTTCCATTACTCTGACTTTCTCAGAGATGAATTCTTTCATGAATCAGTACTTGACTTAAAGCATTAGAATGAAAAATAAAACTCAAGGCAAAGAAGTAAATTAAAAAAAACCACACAAGTCAAAAATACCCAACAAATATATACTGATGAAGTTTCAATTGGTGATTATTAGGGATTATAATGAATACATAGATGAAATTATTGATATATATGTGGCAAACAGATTGGGAATGATTAGAAAAGCATTTAAAAACAACACTACCTGTATACTGTCATACGAAATTATACAAATCCATAGTGAAACTATATTTAGAACATTGTGTACAATTCTGGTCAGAAATTATTACAAAAAATTCTGCAGAGCTGAAAAAGATCTATTATTTATTTTTTAATGCAACAATTGGTGGACTGTTCATTTCTAATTTAATAAAAGATAGCAGTTAAAGCCAACCAACAATTTATAATGGCTGCAAAGTACACTGCTCAAAAAAATAAAGGGAACACAAAAATAAGACATCCTAGATCTGAATGAATGAAATATTCTTATTAAATACTTTGTTCATTGCATAGTTGAATGTGCTGACAACAAAATCACACAAAAATTATCAATGGAAATCAAATTTAGCAACCCATGGAGGTCTGGATTTGGAGTTACACTCAAAATTAAAGTGAAAAAAAAAACACCACAGGCTGATCCAACTTTGATGTAACGTCCTTAAAACAAGTCAAAATGAGGCTCAGTAGTATGTGTGGCCTCCACATGCCTGTATGACCTCCCTACAATGCCTGGGCATGCTCTTGATGAGGTGGCAGATGGTTTCCTGGGGGATCTCCTCCCACACCTGGACTAAAGCATCCCCCAACTCCTGGATAGCCTGTGGTGCAATGTGGCATTGTTGGATGGAGTGAGACATGACGTTCCAGATGTGCTCAATTGGATTCAGGTCTGGGGAACAGGCGGGCCAATCCATAGCATCAATGCCTTCATTTTGCAGGAACTGCTGACACACTCCAGCCACATGAGGTCTAGCACTGTCGTGCATTAGGAGGAACCCAGGGCCAACCACACCAGCATATGGTCTCACAAGGGGTCTGAGGATCTCATCTTGGTACCTAATGGCAGTCAGGCTACCTCTGGCGAACACATGGAGGGCTGTGCGCCCCCCTAAAGAAATGTCACCCCACACCATTACTGACCCACTGCCAAACCGGTCATGCTGGAGAATGTTGCAGGCAGCAGAACATTCTCCATGGCTTCTCCAGACCCTGTCACGTGTCATGCCCCTGGTGGAGACTGACTCTGAGGAAGAGAGGAACAGCCAACAGGGACTGGGAGTGTGGCTCCAGAGGTGGAGGAGGAGGCTGGGGAACTGCAGAGGCTGGCTAAGCAATCAGAGGAGGATCCAGGCCCATCCCCTATCCATCCTAGGTCACGCAGGGAGGAGAGGATCAGGGAAAAGCGAGGTCTATTCAGGAAGAGATTACTATGATCCTCCTCGTGGCTTGCAGCTGGGAGATATGTATATAAGTTTGTAACTGCACAGTCAGAATTGCTGGAGTCAAAGTTTAGTGTTTACTTTGAAAGAGGTTTATCTTTGCTGGCGTTCTTCCCATGGACTCTTCTCGGTTATTTTCCTGGAGTTTATAATTAGTTATCTTGGCTTGCTTCGGAACTCTCATCAATGTGGTTTGTTTTAGTTTTCTTTTTGCCTCATTACTTACTTTTGTGACTTTAAACTGTGCCTAATAAAACAGTGAAGTTAAGTTGAAGGCCTTACTGGACTTTAATGTATGTTTTGGGTTATTTTGAGAGACTACAGGTCATCACATCACGTCTGTCACATGTGCTCAGTGTGAACCTGCTTTCATCTGTGAAGAGCATAGGGCTCCAGTGGCGAATTTGCCAATTTTGGTATTCTCTGGCTAATGCCAAACATCCTGCACAGTGTTGGGCTGTAAGCACAACCCCCACGAAAATGAAACTGGTTGTTCCTTGTCAGTGATCTTTGCTGCAACTTGAATATTGAGTGTGCCCTTCTTGTCTTATCAGACTCACAGTATTCAGTACCATTTCCCATGGTATCTTACTGGACCATGTAGAAGGGTTAGAAGTCTGGGACATTCTGCCCCTATTTTTATTGTGCTATCTGAGTGAGTAGTTCCAGTTTATAAGCATAGAGAAAGATGTGTTTATAGCCCCAATTGCTTACAATCCCTTTTATTTCATCATTCCACTAACATCCTTTTCCCTATCTCCTGTTTGTCCAACTCTTCACTTTCACTCCATGTTGTTCTATTTTCCTTTACTTCAAGGTCAATTTTTCCTAACAGCACTCTTTGTAGTAATGAAATAATTTTGTCCATTTAAAAATTCTTATTGTCCTTGCATTTCATGATAAACAATCAAACAAATCATCCTGTTTCCATATAAATATACACCAATTAACTGATTCTTAAGTTTCATATAGAAAACAAGCAGTCTTTTTTTCTAAGTAAATACTCACCAGTTATTCTCAGTCATATATGGCTACAGATAATCTAATTACTTTTTCTGCTGGTTCTCATCTCAGTTCCACCCATCTGTCACCTAAGGAACTAATTATTTCCACATGTTGCATTCCTATGCAATGTTCCATAGTTTTCCCCAAGAGATGTTCCTAGTCCACAGAAGCACATATTAATAGGATTACAATGGCTGTTATTATTGTGATCAATTAGAAATAATGTATTCATTACATTAAAAAAGTGATGATCAAGAAAATATCTACTCTAACTGCTGCCACCATCAACTGGGGTGCCACAAGGTTCTGTTTTAGGCCCATTACTCTTCAATATCTCATTAACGAAAGATGGGGGAATAGAAGGGGAACTTACCAAATTTGCAGATGATACTAAGCTGGCAGGAATAGCTAACACCCAAGAAGATAGGCTCAAGATCCAGATGGATCTTGACAGACTAGAACATGGACCCTATCTAACAAAATGAAATTCAATGTAGAGAAAAGTAAAGTCCTACACTTGGGCAAGAAAAACCAAAAGTACACATATAGACTGGGTGAAACCAGGCTCAATAGCAGTAACTGTGAGAGGGATCTTGGAGTCTTCATGGACAATCAGCTAAATATGAGCCAGCAGTATGTAGCAGCCGCCAAAAAAGCTAATGCATTAACAGAGGGATTCAATCGAGATCAAGTGTGGTACTAATGTCACTCTATAAATCCTTAGTAAGACCACACCTAGAGTACTGCATCCAGTTTTGGTCACCAAATTATAAAAAGATGTTGAGACTCTAGAAAAAGTGCAGAGAAGAGCAACCAGGAGGATTAGGGGCAGGGGTGGGATTCGATTTTTTAAACAACCGGTTCTGTGGCTGTGGCTTAGGTGGTGGGCATAGTTTGGTGGTCATGTGACTGGGTGGACATGGCTTGGTGGTCCTGTTATTGGCTGGATGTGGTCAACTCAATATCACTCACATAGAGGCACACATCTCTTCACCTGGCCTCTCATGACTATGGGGATGATGCAACAGTCATAAGTGTGAAAAACGGTCATAAGTCACTTTTTTCAGTGTCATTGTAACTTTAAATGGTCACTCCACAAAAGCAAAGTACCAGCAAAGGAGGGGAAAAAAAACTCCAGAGAAGTTCCAGTCCTGTTCTAGTCCTGCCAAGAATGTAATAAAGGTTAATGGAGAGCCAGTTTCTGTAAGCAACACCAGAATGTTTCCTTCCTGCTTTCCTTACAGGATTAGGCCAGTAATTTCTTCTAACAACCAGTTCTCCGAACTGCTTAGAATGTTAACAACCGGTTCTAGAGAATAGGTGCGAACTGGCAGAATCCCACTCCTGACTGGAGACTAAGGCATATGAAGAACAGTTACAGGAACTAGGCCTGGCTAGTCTAGTGAAGAAAAGGACCAGGGAAGACATGATAGCAGTCTTCCAATATCTGAGAGGCTGCCACAGAGAGGAAGGGGTCAAGCTATTTTCTAAAGCTCCTGTAGGGCAGACAAGGAATAATGGATGGAAACTGAAGAAGGAGAGATTTAACCTGGAAATAAGGAGAAACTTTCTGACAGTGAGAACAATCAACCAATGGAACAGCTTGCCCTCGGAAGTTGTGGGAGTGCCATCACTTGAGACCTTCAAAAGAGATTGGACTGCCATTTGTCAGAAATGGTGTAGGGTCTTCTGCTTGGGGTGGTGGTGGACTAGATGACCTATAAGGTCTCATCCAACTCTGATTATCTGTTATCTGATTCCTATGGCCAGGATATGATACTTAATTCTTACAGTTAATGACCAGTATATTTCTTCTCTTGATTTCTTAGATCTACTTTTAAACTTTTCATTTCCAGCAGTAATTATCCTGAGGATTGTATCTCAAGAGGGCAAAATTTTGCTGCATAACTTTGTTTTTCCCTTGAGAATGCAAGGCTATTCTTGCTGCTCCTGCTCAATTCACAAGAGAAATAGCAAAGATGTAATGAATTCATTCAGTTAAATGAATTCATCTAGCCTGGCTCTGAGCTATTGCTGTTTTTTCCTTAACACATCAATGATGCTTTAGATGTTCTTTAAAGAGGTAATACTCCAACTCTTTGCACTTTTCAGTTGCAAAGAGTTAGATTGTTTGCATTTCTTCATGTTCCATGCATATTTGGTGCTTCCTGAATTCTTGGTTTAATATTTTCATGAAGGATCTGGTACATAAATTGTTCTGAGATTCCTGCTCCTCTTTTGGAGCAATCCCTATTAAGAACATCACCAACTGAACTGGACTGCATGTTGACTGTATGCTTGTCTTTCCCACATAAACTCTGTATTTCAAGAGAGAGATGAGCAAGCCTTGGAAGAAGGAATGCCCAGAATATCCCATTAAACTACTGGAGTAAAGGTAGGAAATAACCCTAACCAAGAAATACAATAAATGAAATCTTTGGGACCAAAGTTTGGATAAGCTAGAAACCCAAAGCTTGCTAGAAAAAAAAAAGCAAATAGGTATTTCTGACATAACAGTTGTATAATCTGGGAATGTAAGGCTCTGTACCTTACATTAAAATATAGTATTGCTTTTATTCTGGCTGTATGAAATTGGATTCCCATCATGCTGTGATCAAGGAAAATAATAGTAAAGAAAATACTAACACAATCACAGAAGTGCTCTAATGCACTGAAAATAAATAACTGCTCATGATTATACACTAGTAGTGTTTATTAATGAAAATATCTTGTTTAAGTTCAGCAATGCATTCCCTATTCCTATATTGTACATATATATGAATAATTTCAAATGAAAAATAAAAAATAACATAACAGTTTTCACATTTATCAAAGCAACCCAAGGAACAAGACTGGCAGCAGCCATAATATCATAATAGCTTTGTCTTAGCAAATAGCAATAAGCATAGGACTTAGACTTATATACTGCTTTACAGTGCTTTACAACTGTGTCTAAGCAGTTTATAGAGCCAGCATATTGCCCCCAGCAGTTTGGGTTCTCATTTTATCCACCTCAGAATGATGGAAGGCTGAGTCAACCTTGATAAAATTATATAAAGGGTTAAGGAGGTGATGCATAAGAGTAAGAGAAATAATGAAGATTGTTCCTTTACCAGCAGGAAAACTTGATAAAGTAAATTTAATCATTTACTTTTCATAATATGTGTCTATTTTACTTAATGACTGTGACTGAAACGGTTGCCAGTCAAAACTTCTGTTTGTCTTCATCTATGGATACACTTTAAAAGTGTAAGGGAAAGAATGGACATATCAACACTTAAAAGAATGGTCTATAGTTAGCAGCATTACATTGAATTTTGGTGAATTTTTATTAAAAAATCTTGTGCAGCTCTTGGATAAGAACTAAAATATTTTCTTGATTAGCTATAATCTGAATAGTTTGGAGATTTATACTTTTGATAACAGTCTATTTACCAATGAACTATTAAATTAAGATGGCATATGTTATGTGATAATAGCTCAAGCACTAGATAATTTCCAGACACAAGTCAGAATATGCATTTCATGAACATTGAATCTCTGAACAGCCCAGGACCTCTATACAAAATAAACAGTGTTAGAGTGATAATTTGCACGGCTATGAGCACCATACCACATTTCTGTTTTTTTTCCAGTCCCTGACAAAAACCTACCAATACATTTCATGGGAATCCCACTGTTTCATTAAAAATGCTAACATTCATTTTGATGACTATTTGACTAGTTTACTAAATGAGTTAGAATGTAGACTTTTTCATTAGAGTTTTATTATCCTGCATAGTGAAATATCCATATTAATAGAATTAATGATATAGTAAACCTGCTACAACATGAGATTATGAAATAATTGCAATAAGCAAGTTCAACAGGAAATATATCAGTACTAAATCAAAAAAGCTACAAGCAAAGCAAAGGAACAGCCAACCATAACTTTGTAAAGAATTTGGTATGGATTTACTCTTTCTCAGGAAAAAAAAAAGAATTAATGAAATGAAATGAAAAAAAGCAAAAATGAATTAGAAATAAATTATACAATTCTCTCATCCAATTTGTGCAATTTATTTACAGTAAATTATTAAGAACAAAATGTTTGACTATATTTTAATTAATAAGCTTTGATATTAATCAGTGTAATTATCACTTTGGTTTACACTCCAGAATTTTCTGTGGGGTCATTTATTCATTTATACTATTGTAAAGAATTATGGGGGGAATATTAAAAAGTAAATTTATTTAGATACAATAAATAATGCTGTGGAATGATTTCCATGTTATCTACAAAACATATAGACTACCAAAATAGTCAGATTTGATGATGACCGAAGATTTATTTTTTAATATAGTTAAGCTGATCATCCAAATCAAGTCTCTTTGGATATGAGTCATGAATATGTACAGAAGATAAAAAAATAATAATTAACAAGAAGACATCCATTTATTAATGATTAGATTATTTGGGAATTTCACGCTTGCTTTTGGTGCTTTTGTTTTCTTTATTGATTTAGTACTCTGGACTTATAATCTACTCAACATAAGGAAAGAGATATCAAGATACAGTATTCCAATGTTTTTCAACCTCAGCAGCTTGAAGGTGGGTCGACTTCAACTCCCAAAATTCCCCTGCCAGCTAGCAGAATAACACACATCTACTCAATGTAAAGCAGGGGTGTCAAACTTGCATCATCACAGCAGCGTCACATGACATGTCATGACTTTCCCCCCCTTCGTTAAACTGGGCATGGGTGTGGCCAGCATGTGATGCATCCATCCTATGGCTGCGAGTTTGACAGTCCTGATGTAAGGAATAAGAGATCAAGATAGAGCATTCGAGGTTTTCTCAACCATGGCAGCTTGAAGACAGTGGACTTCAACTCCCAGAATTCCCCCTCAACTAGCTACAGTATTCCAAATGTGGAAGAATTCAACTCAAAAGTTATCCAGCTGTGAACTTCTGTGAATATTTGTTTTGCTTAATTATTAAATTCACTGCCAGTGCTCTTATCTTCAGTACAGAATATAATCAAAAATCTGTGAAGAAATATCAGTAAAATAAATGAGCTTCTCCTACACTGGTCAAATGTATACAGGTCAAATGTAATTTAAAACTTACCTAATTTTGACAGCTGTAGTATAGTAACAGCCCTTCATAAATGCTGGGATTACATTTCTCTAGAGAAATATTCTGCATTAGGAATAATTCCTGTAAAACTTTTGTAGGTACAGAATAACAGTATTGGAAAAAACCTTGGAATTCTTCTCATCCAACTCCCTGCTTAGGCAGGAATCCCTATACCATTTCAGACAAATGGTTGTCCAATCTCTTCTTACAAGCTTCCAATGCTGGAGCATTCAAAACTTCTGAAGGCAAGTTGTTGTTTCACTGATTATTTTGTCTAACTGTCAGGAAACTTCTCCTTGGTTCTAGGTTGCTTCTCTCCTTGATTAGTTTCCATCCATTGCTTCTGGTCTTCTTGGACAAATGTTGGAAGGCTAGATCCATTCTGTTACTTCAAATATTGGTACAATTACAGCTTGAAAATATGAGACAAATTTTCATTTGTTATGATATAATGAGGCTTTTGGGTAGTTAGTGGGAAAATTGACAGGAAATTGATGGCCAGAACTCAATATTGATCTTATTTGTTCAAGACAGTTGATGTTTATCTAGCTTTTTTAAATTTTTTTTATTGATTTTAACAACAAACAAAACTACATAAAACATACAACATAAAACATAAAAACATCCTCCTCCTTCATAGATTTACAAACAGTGTATCGGTTGGTTTATCACTTTTTTTTTGTGCATCCGTTTCCTAGACGCCATTATAGTTATATTACATAATAGATGTTTATCTAGCTTTTTCTACCTATGATTATTTCCTTGCTAGTTCCTTCAAACTATGGATGATGTGCAACACAATATAATATTATTTGGGTTCTTTTTTAAAAATTATCAATGATCCAGAGAAAAGAAATGTGAAGAATTGTTCAGAAAATGTTGTTTGTGCTTTTCTCATTTCTTTATAAAATTATTTCCAGATCATCTCACATGGTTGTAGTATATTTAAATATGTAGCAGTGATTATTCCTAGCTATTCTGGATACAAATTTTGAGAATTATGGTTCTAACATATCTGAAATATGCCAGACCAAGGGCATATTGTATTCTTAAATGCTAAACATTCAGAATACCCTGTAGACCTTGTCCTAGCAATAGGAAGCCCAGTTAATTAGATGTAGTGACTAAAAACAATGCACTTGGGCCTGAAGAATTCATACATAGAAGACCAGTAAAGATGGAGTTTATTCCAAATAATGATGGAGTTTATTCAAAACATAGCAACCAATAATCAATCAGACTTTTGAACCAAATATATAGTCTTCAAAGATGGAAAGTAGGAAAAGGAGTTCCTATGGGTTTTACTCTGCTAATCACAGCCAACTTTAGGGGATCGTGCTCATCTGTTTCTTTAAGCCATTCAACCTGTGCTGTCCAAAGCTATTTCTGTAGTCATTTGGCCAGCGTGACATCATGCTGCAGCACAAAGCATATGGCAAAATATGGAATGCTGTTACCTTCCCACCAAAGTGGTACCTATTTATCTACTTTCCTTTACATGTTTTCAAACTGCTAGATTGGCAGGAACTGAGGCACGTGACAGGAGCTCATTCTGTCATATAGGGGTAGGACTCAAACTGCCAGAGTATAAACTTCTCTGACATCTTTTAAGCCACTGAGTCACTGCGCCTATCCCATTAAAATACAGTACATTGCAGTAAACTAACCATATGAGTTGCAGTAGCCAAATATTTTTACTCTAGGGAATGGCTATAATGAATGACTAGTCAGTGCCTTTACCTGACTTTACCTTTATCAAGCAGAATTTGGGAGTCCAGAACACTTCTAAGTCACAATCTGCTTCCTCAGAGACTGTGTCACACTTTCAAGATATAACATTTCATGTGATATAGAATTGTGATGATCAAACGATAATTTCATCTTGCCTGTGTTCAACATTATTAATCTAAAACCCAAATAATTTTGCTCTATATGATGCAGACCTTTTCATATGTCAGGTCTTTATTATAACATGGGGAAAATCCTTTGTTCATTAGTAGGACGGAATAAAACAAAAGTTAGAAGTTTTTTTTTCATTTGTAAAGGCAAAATACATAAAAGTATCTTGTAAAATATAAGGCCAGTCAAGATTATTCCCTGGAGTTATACTAGTCAATGCTGTGCAAAGCTTTATTGCAGAATTGTATTCTATCTGTATTTGATGAAATATAAGACATTACTGAACTAAAACACAGACCTGAATTGCAAGTAGGTTCAATTTAACTATCCTCTCTATTTTAATTATAAACACAAGTCCACATTGTGTTTTCATTTTTGATTAAGAATTTTTCAGATATGATTTCACAGAAGAAGGAATAAAATGTTTCCAGACAGACTGAACCTTCCCTTTGAGGTCCAAGAAATATTTTCGTCAATATAAAGCCAATCTGCTGTCTCCAGTATACTTAGTGGAAACATTTTGTACATAGTTTACTGTGATATTACTTATTACTTGCAAAGCATACTTGAAATGGTTTTGAAAAGACTACTGGGGAATAAATCCTTTATTTAGAATCCATTTTTTAACCTAATAAAGACAGCAAAATTGGGAAATGATAGTTAATTAACCTTAAAATAAATGTGGCACAATTTTATTTATTATTTCATTTTTATGCAATCTTGGGCCTGGGTGATTGAATTTTGGAATATCTTGGTGTCCAGCTTTTCCTGGTAAATGAAGCTGTATATAGAATAGTACCAATTTATATAAAAAAAGTGTTGGGTAAATATGCCAAACTGCCCAAGAATCTGCTGATACAGTTCTACAGAGGAATTATTGAGTCTATCATCTGCACCTCTATAACTGTTTGGTTTGGTTCTGCAACCCAACAGGACAGACACAGACTTCAGAGGATAATTAGGACTGCAGAACAAATAATTACTACCCACCTACCTTCAACTGAGGACCTGTATACTGCACGAGTCAAAAAGGGGGCTGTGAAAATATTTACAGACCCCTCACATCCCAGACATAAACTGTTTCAACTCCTTCCCTCAAAATGATACTATAGAGCACTGTACATCAGAACAACTAGACACAAGAACAGTTTTTTCCTGAAAGCCATCACTCTGCTAAACAAATAATTCCCTCAACACTGTTCAACTATTTACAAAGTGTACACTACTATTACTGTTAAACTTCTCACCACTCCTTATCACCCATCCCCTCCCACTTGTGACTGTATGATTGTAACTTTGTTGCTTGTATCCTTACAATTTATTTTGACTGTTTCTTAGTATGATTTGATTGTTGATTGTACCTTATGACTATCATTAAGTGTTGTATGTTATGATTCTTGATTCTTAATGAATCTACCTTTTCTTTATGTATACTGAGAGTATTTACACCAAGACAAATTCCTTGTGTGTCCAATCACACTCGGCCAATAAAGTAGTCTATTCTGTTCTGTTCTGTTCTATATCTGAAAACTGGCAACAGAGCAACAAGGGAGCCCTGTTGGAAATTTGTCCACCCAGGTTTTAGGTCCTTTGGTCATTATAACCCCAAGGCTGAAAATGAGCTGCAGCCATAATCATGGCAAACTTAAAAAGCTGCACCTAATTGTAACAGCTGAATAGAGAAACATTATATCCCCTGGAAGATACTTTGGATATGCTGTTGAAGATTCCAGTTTTTTTTTCATTTGGGTGACTTCAACATCTATCCCTGGGGGAAGGTTCCAGAGCAACTTATGAATTAGTGGCACCCAAAGTGATGATGGGCTTATCACATGTGATTGTGGTCCCAGCACACATGGGTGAGCACACACCAGATCTTGCTTTTAATATTAAGCAGATCAGATAATTAGATAAAGATGTCTTCTTTTTCCAAGGTCAGATCATGGAAATATCTCTATCTCCATATGGGCCAAATTCCTTATAGCTCCTGTAATACCTCAAAATCAGTAGAAGGAGAATAAATATTATATTCATGTGATCCTGAAACATTAGGGGCACCTTCACAAGCACATTTGTGTCTGTTATCAGCACCATTGTGCTGTTTCCACTTCATTATCCATAGTGGCAAATCTCAAATAGCATCACATCCTTTTTGACATCTGTGATAGTGGTGTTTCAGGGGCTTGGGGTTTCATCCTCTATTAGAGTCTTGTCAATAAACCCAGTCATATGCTAGACATGTTGGCAGTTCCTATGAAAACCTTAAAACCTGCATTGGTTAATTTCCTTCTCCTCTCTCTTCATTGATTATCTCACCCTCCTTCCCAATCCCTATTTTTATGTACTATTTAATGCCACCCCATCCCCTAGATGACATATTGCATGTATAATCATGGTTATAGCATGTACCAAATGTTTTCCTTTTCTACATGGGGTGGAAATATGGATTCTTGTTATTTCAGAAGCCAACTCAAGGCCCTGATGGATTATATTTGACTTCTTATTGGAATTGAGTATGTCAAGTTTAATGAAAAGAAGGATAGAGGGAACATGATAGCAATGTTCCAGTATCTAAGGGACTGCCACCAAGTATTCTTCAAAGCACTCGAAGGCAGGACAAGAAGCAATGGATGGAAATTAATTAAAGAGAAAACTAAGCTAAGGAGAATTTTTCTGATAGTTAGAACAATTGATCAGTAGAATGATTTTTTTCCAGAAGTTTTGAGTACGCCAACACTAGAGGTTTTTAAGAAGAGATTGGACAACCATTTGTCTGAAATGGAATAATTTCCAACTCTGTTATTTTGTTATTCTGTTATATAGTTGGAAGGAACATTGATTGATGCCTGCATGTTAATATTTCAAGGTGACAATTGTATGACTGTCTTAAAATGCTTTGGAAGGGTGAGGAAATGGAAGCAGAGCCACATAAAAATATAAAAAAACAGTTTTCTCTGACAGAACCAATATAAGTAAAATGTGAATAAACCTCTTAACCTAAAGAAGTTTTTGTTTCCTTTTAACCATATTCAAATAAAGGAACTATTAATTCCAAACCTCCAGGTTTTATAACACACCTCTCCCTCTTCCTCTCTTAAGCTGATAGCATTCACACCTGGATACAGCCTGAAGGGATGGAGAATGGTGCAAGTCTAAACAGAGTCACAAATCCACTCATTTTATACAAGGAAAGTAAAAATCCAGAGAAGTCCCATATATTTATTTGATAGTTAGCTCTCAATCCTGGTCCTGTGTGCTATGAAGCAAACAACACTGGGCTCTTTCCACCCCCCTAAAACAGGAATTATGGGTAAGTTTAAAGGCCAATTATTATTGTTATCCTCACTGGCACATGCAAAGTACAGGTTTTGCAGTTCAGAGAGTCACATTACAATATATCATCAAAAGGTATGATATGTATCATTTCAAATTAAAATAAAGAAATAAAAATGTGATTTTGCTGGGCCTATGTTAGAATTTGGTTCATGCAAATATCTATTGTGCACTTATTGTGTTATTTAAAATTGTCAGTATAACACATTGTATTATTTAAAATTGGCAGTATGATACATTTGTGATCATTTGTGAGAAGTATCATTCTAGAAATATATTCAGTAGAAGTAAGGGATATAGGATTATGGTCCCAAACAGTTTATAAACACCTATTAAATTACTTTATTGTAATTATAGAAAAGATATTTGCAAGAAAATCTATTACTTAGCATTTACTCTCTAGTGTAATTCTATATCATGTCAAATTTAACTCATCATCCACTTCTTTCAGTATTATATTTTTTTTTTAAAAAAAAACCTTTCTGAATAAGTTTCTTCCTCTGATATATAACTCAAAGCTGGGAAAAAATGCTCCAAGGCTAGAAAATCCTCAAATTAAGTTCATAGTTGGGAATGGTGAAGGAAAAAAAAAGACACCCATTATTCTTGCTAATCTGTAAAAGTATTTAGGAAGTTGAACACATGAAAAAGAAATAAAGGAAAAAGGAAAAAAAATGGGGGGTGATAAAGTTTCTGGCTACAATTCAGGAGACATATCATTACCATATGATGTACTGTGGGTGTCAGCAGCCTGGAGTCTTTTCATTGAGGAAAACATTGCTTTTTAACTGTGCTATGGAATAGAAGAAGCAGGAGGGGTTCTTACCAAGTGACAGTCTCGCCTCACTCAACTACCCCTCCTCCTTTCCACACCTGCAGGATCTTCTGCCTGGCTCTTTTCGGTTAATTGCATCTCAGCTCCAAGAGTGCCTGTTGCAAATCCCTGGATGAAAAGGTATGGCTTTCATTAATAATCGTTCTGCATGTATTTTCACTTTTAAAAAGCAAAATCTTTCTGAGAGTGTAAGAAAAGTTCTTAGTTGTGGGAGAAATGTTGTGGGGGGAAATGTTGTAATATTTGAGAACATTACTGAGAACATTTTATATTTCCTGACCATATTTTACATTTTAGGGAGATCCTTGTTGCTGTTATTTTTAGAATGCTTCTTAAGGCATTTTGCAGCTGTGGATTTTCTTGCATTGTGGAGTTTGGAGTGGGTGATATTGTAAGATGAAAGAACTGTGAGATTTCATATTTGCACTTGAAAAACTGGAATCTTTTTCTTCCCAATGATTATTTTAAATAAAAGGGGAATCCAGTCTTCATAGGATCAAAGATCCTTCAAAACATTCTAAAGTTGAATATTTCGTTCGTAGTGATTACATATTTTAGACAGGGAAATTCTCAGCTGAACAGTACTAAAGACAAACGGAGCTGTACAGTGGTAAACGCAAAGAACTGTAAAAGCAGATACTCACTCCATCTGAAAATTGATATTCATGTGTTTCTCTAAGACTCTGACTGCATCCTGAAGAATACCATATTTAACTCACCAGTTAGAAATACCTAGTAAGTTTGGGGTACCTGAAATCCATTTACAGCTGAAATCCATTTACTTTATCAAAGGATGATTGTAAAAGGATAATTCTGAAGTAAAACAGAACTGTAGTTTCCTCTTGTCTAAAAGCAAGATAAAGTATTGTCTTCTACCAGTCAGTTAAGTTAAATATTTATTCCAAGGATTGTGGCTACAGCTGATTCATCTAAAACTCTGGATAGAAATACCACAACAAAATATAGTATGCAGTACCACCTCTGCGCTCAGAGTAATGTAATGTCTTGTTTCAAAATATGTTTCTCATAATTCATTTGAAGTTTTTGTTGATTGAGGAATTCAAAGGCTTTATATGTTTCTTCATAACCATGCATGTTTATTCTGAATTTCCTATTCAAATTTTTTGCAGAAGAATTTTTCATTAGGCTCTTGGGACTCACTCCCATTATGCAGTCATGGAGAAATGGATGAAAGATTCTACAGTTACTAAAGAATAAAGCAGGATAAGCCCATTGTTAAGGGCAGAATGACCTTGTTTAATTATTAGATTATTAAAATGCTTTTAAAGACAGCATTTTAATAATGTATAAGAATTGGTTGTGATTTAAATGTAATATTCATATACCATTTATACCTCCAAACCAATAATTAAAATTAGTTAATCTTTAATTGAAAACAATCCTTTAAAGTATAAACCATCTAATTCAAAGCACCCCTTTGTTTTATAATGTCATGATATTTGATTACTATTAGAGAATGAATGAATTAGTCTATATGCCAAAACATCAATTTTAGTATATATTTTAATTTTAATGCCCTAGACATGTATTCCCCTGATATTCTTTTGAAATAAAAATATATATTTATTCACTATACCCTAATGCAAAATAAGGAAATTGGCTAAAATTTCTGGACACTCCAATCTAAACTATCTACATAGCTTTGGGTTGAGGTAGTTAGCTCTAGAGTGTTAGGACTGAACTGGGAGATCTGGGTGGAAGTTTATATCCCATAATGCAACTTAAGAGGTCATTTTGGGGCATTTTCCTCTCCTGCCTTTCTCCCATAAAATGATTATGGAAACAAAAGGTAGGAAGGAATCGTGAGGATAATCCAATGTTTCACAAAGTAGAAAGGAGTTTTTTTCCTTCTTTTCTCCATTCTGTGATTCATTCTCTGCAACCATTTATGGAAAGCTTAAGAGAGAAGCAAAAATTTCTCTAAGTCTTGAATAATTTCTACCTCTGGAAAACCTGGCTGGATTTCATTCCCTACTCTGTACAAGGATTTTTCTGAAAATATAATTCCATAATTTTGTTACTTCCACTCTAATTTTCCTATAATTAAATAGATCACCTAGTAAATTACTATTTCAATAAAATGACATGACGGTTTTTTGGTATAAGATATAGTTTTCATATCTTTTTGGCAAATAGCAAGGTCTCATGCCACAATTATATATAAAGCGCAAACAAAGAACATTTTTCCTTTTCATAATGTCAGTGTTCATGTGGGAAATAATTGTCAATTGTCAACCATTTGTCTCATAAGACTTATGCTAATAAATAATTATTGACCCTAATTAGGATCAATAAAAGGGCAGAATTCATGCCACATCTAAATTAGATCCAATGAAATAACAAAAGACAACATATTTTATTCTAAAAATGTATTAAGAACAGTGCACATTTGTGTTCATTTCATTTGTTTATTGAGCAATGAATGTGGCTTCACTTTTTAATATCAATAACAATGATATCAATCTTTTTTGTGATTTGGCTTTTGTTTGCTTTTGCTCTTTTATACAATTTAAGTA
The DNA here is from genome assembly GCF_049901715.1 of Pseudonaja textilis. Taxonomy (NCBI): domain Eukaryota; kingdom Metazoa; phylum Chordata; class Lepidosauria; order Squamata; family Elapidae; genus Pseudonaja; species Pseudonaja textilis. Next base: position 40,268,781 of record NC_141994.1, on the reverse strand, counting down.
TACAAAAGGAGCTTTATATATCAAATAGAATTCTTCATTCTTTATTGGCCAAGTGTGATTGGACACACAAAGAATTTATCTTGGTGCTCTCAATATACATAAAAGAAAAGATACATTCATCAAGAGTCCAGAATCATAAGGTACAACACTTAATGATAGTCATAGGGTACAATAAGCAATCAAATCATACTAGTCAATATAAATCATAATGATACAAGTGACAAAGTTACAGTCATACAGTCACAAGTGGGAGAGGATGGGTGATAAGGAGTGATGAGAAGATTAATAGTAATAGTAGTGCAGACTTTGTAAATAGTTGAACAGTACTGAGGGAATTATTTGTTTAGCAGAGTGATGGCTTTTGGGAAAAAACTGTCCTTGTGTCTAGTTGTTCTGGTGTACAGTGCTCTATAGCGTCGTTTTGAGGGAAGGAGTTGAAACAGTTTATGTCTGGGATGTGAGGAGTCTATAAATATTTTCACAGCCCTCTTTTTGACTCATGCACAGCCCTCGATTGAAGGCAGATTGTTAGTAACTGTCCTAATAGTCCTAATTATCCTCTGAAGTCTCTGTGTGTCCTGTTGGGTTGCAGAACCAAACCAGACAGTTATAGAGGTGCAGGTGACAGACTCAGTAACTCTTCTGTAAAACTGTATCAGCAGCTCCTTGGTCAGTTTGAGCTTTCTGAGTTGGTGCAGAAAGAACATTCTTTGTTGTGCTTTTTTGATGATGTTTTTGATGTTAGGTGTCCATTTTAGGTCATGTGATATGATATACCTAGAAATTTGAAAGTCTCTACTGTTGATACATTTCTATTTATAGAAATATTTTCAGCTCCTCCCATTTCTTCTTGCATCATTCACCCCAGAAGACCTGAATCTTCAATGAAATATCAGTTGCCTAATTACTAATTTAAGTACCCTACCATTTTATCAGCTTAAAGTTAATTTGTGCTACTATGATAACTGAAGATTTTTTCTCTTTAAAATGATACATAAAGTTCATTTTAAGAATTAAAACTTCCTTTCACAGGGTATTACTACCTGATAACTTTGTTGATTGTCAAAATCAGTCAACCAATCTCACCCACTTGAACCCCAGTCAATCTTACCCACTTGAACCCCAGTTTCAGATCTTCAGAATAATCATCCAAATATAAAATGTAAGGGGAAAAGATTTCAGTCCAGTTTCTATGTTGACTAAAAATTAGAGATGGAAAGTTTGTATGACTTTTATTCATCATTATTGTTCTAGTAAAGGCATCTGTTATTAATTAAATGTAAGTCAAATCACTTATATAACTGTCTCTATGTTGCTTTTTGTAACTCTGGGTTACAATGGTTCTCTGTTTCTTGTATAAATTGTGAAAATACAACCCCTCATTATATTTACATGTGGATAGATAGACAAACATGCCCACATTTTACTTTCATTCTATTCATTTAAAAGGAAAAAAACCCACAATGCTAAAAATGTTTTAAAATAATTCAATAAAGAACATTTTTAAGATCCAAACCCTACCTGAAAGCTATATAATATAAGATATAATAACAATATCATGCAAGAACAGATGGACCAGAAATACCATAACTGGAAGTGTTTGCATGGGGTCAGAAGGTGTCAAATAACACAAGATGCATCATGCTGCTGTAATACAAGCCCTGCCTCCTTAGTATATGCATTATGGCATCACACACATGTATGAAATAGGTACAGTTTGGGTTTTAACAACACAATGATCTGTTGTCAGTTTGACAAAGTACTGGATCCTTTGGATACTTTTGACATCTGGACAATGGCACCAGAATACTGTGACACCAGAAGCTTCTTAAATGATAAATGTGCAAAAGATACCCAAACTATGTTTTCATCTTGTACACTTTTGCTTTGACTTCTAGATTCATTCCTGCTCTGTTGAATAGATGAACTAAATCATGAAACTGGCTATCCTTTTTCTTCTATTCCTGCCACTTTGCTTGGCCAAACCATTTTATCAAAGAGGCTTGTTTGATTTTATGCTTGAAGATGAAGCAGGATCTGGAACGCCTGAACCTGAAAGATATCCTCTTATTCCAACATGCCCATTTCGTTGTCAGTGCCACCTCCGGGTTGTTCAGTGTTCTGATTTAGGTAAGTTGAATGAAATGCTTGTTTTGGATGATTTAAATGAGTTTGAATTCTGCTGTGTTCAATGTATTGAATTTCCTCTAAATAAATTGAAATATGTGATGTTATGTTGAATAATCTTATCAACATGTAGAAAAATAAGGCCTGGATTTCCAGTCCCTTTCCATTCATTTTATCCTGTCTTTTATTTCTTATCATATGAAGAACAAAAGGGATATCATATAATTAAATAAGGAGATGTGATAATGGGGACTTCATATAATTCATTGGTTTAACTGCAATTTATTCATGTACCATTAATAACCTACTTTGTCCTCTTTCTACCCATGTTGGAGATGTATTTTTTAAGACTGGCTGAGGTAGAAGAAAAACAATTCAGTGCAATGTATCAATAATAAATAATCAGAACGCAAATGAAAAATGTTGAATTTAAAGGCTATAATATCATTATATTTTAAAGTTTTCCTAATTTCCTTCAACTATAGTAAGTTGCAAGTATAATGGAAATAGCTTTTTATCTCCTGAGTTGTTTTCTGTCTTCAGGTCTTCTCATCATTTCAGATCTTTATTCCAGTTACAAACTGTTTCTAATATGTAAGCACATTAATCATGTTTTAATATTTCTTTCTTTAAGTTATGTAAGAGGTCATTTTCCAGAGGCTTTGGCTATTTAGTAGAAATATAGCTATATAGCTATACAGAAATCATGTAATTGTCAGAAAGTTAGGAAATATTTGTATTCATCGGTCATTCTCAACCATTTAGGATGCCAAAAAATTGAAATTTATCTTTATATCGTTCACTTGCTTGAAAAGAAGTGCCATCATCACCTGATAATTCATTTCTAAAACAAGTTGAATGTCAAATATTGATGCCATAAATCTGAAATCCTACTATGTTTCGTATATAAAGGCAGTGACGACAAAGTAAGCCATGAACTGAAAACTCTTTGAAAGTTATTTTCTACATTACAAAATTTTGGTTTAGTATTTGTGTTCACATTATGAGTTGCATCATTCTTAAGTGATAAACAGTATATAGAAAAATAAAATAGGAGTGTTAACTGAAGACTTTTGGCCCTATATCTTAAAAGGAATTTCAAGTTTTCTTAAATTTCCTACTGGAATCATAAGAATTACATAAACATTTAAACAGTAGGCTATACTAATTTTTTTAGCACATTATGAATTTCTGGATATAATTTTTGGATTTACTTATAGTATATGCATATACAATGTTTTTGATAATACCTGAATCAGACCATTCATCCAACACCTTTTAAAGGATTGTTTTATAAACATTTGAAAAAATGGGTGTATATTAATCGTTATCTATATTCATCTGCACTGAATTATTGCCTGAATTATATTTTCTTCAGTTCTGAAAATACCTGAGTAGAGGCAGTTAAGATGCTTCTTTTGCTTATCAAAAAGCTTAGCATGCAAAAGATAAGAGAAACATATGTAGGTTTAAAATCCTGTGATGGTTTCACAAACTTCTAAAGGATATATCTATCTTGTATTCATAGTTGACTTTTTCTTAAAATGTTTTTTTAATGTTTTTAAAATGAAATGGTTGACGTAACTACAAATGATGCTATGGAATTTTGAGTATAGTTTTATTTCAATGAAGTGTTCCATTTACATATATTTATAGAATTCTTAAGATAAATACTGTCCTTACTGTAAAAGAGGAAATTGTTAGGTTGCCTGCTAGGTAGCTGTGTTGCCAGAAGTAATTCCAAAGGATACGACAGAGCTCCACAGATTGTCTGCTCAAATGTCCTGTCAAAGATTCAAAGATTATATCCCAATTCATCAACATATTTTATAATTGTAACAAATGATATGCATTGCTCGTATACCTAAGTATATGTTGCTCTATTCCAAATTACTGGGCTAAATAAATAGGAAATCTGCCTTCCTTTCTTCCCACATCAGCAAAGCTTTGCAGTCAGCAGTAGAAGTTCCCCAAACTCCAAGTGAATTAAAGTTGTTATGCTATAGCAAGGCTCATTGCTGCTCTGCAGATTTCTCCATTTCTAATTGACAAAACTAGAAAATGGTATTATTGCCAAACATCAAAATATTGAGTACCACTTCTTGTATAAGCTTAAATTGTGCTTGAACTAATCAATTAGTTAGTAAAATATTATTCCATTGCATGTTAATTGCATAGACATATTTTTTAAATTGCATGTTGGCCAAATTTGGTAGTTAGTGAAAGTACTGATTTAACTGTATAACAATTTGAGTGGAGATTAAATTTCATAACTGGTCTTAAGGAAACACACACACACACACACACACACACACACACACACACACACGGGGAGGGGTACACATAGATTTCCCAATTCTTTGTTGCATCCACAATATCATATTTTAATTGAATCCACAGCTATAATTCCATTCAAATAGACAAAGGCGGATTGATTCACTGATTCTAGGGGCACAATGGTTTAGCAACTTAAAGATGCTGAGTTTGTAGCTGGAAAACTGACGCTCTGGGTTCGAGACCTGAGTGTTGCACAATAGCGTGAGTTCCTGTTACTTGCCTCAGCTCCTGCCCACCTAGCAGTTCAAAAGCATGTAAATGCAAGTAGACAAATAACTACCACTTCAATGGGAATATAACAGTGTTCTGTGTACCTCAATGTACAGTCACGCTGGTCCCATGACCATGGAAGTATCTTCAGATAATACTGGCTCCCTCTGCTAAGAAACAGAAATGAGCACTTGCCCTAAAGTCAGACATGACTGGACGGAGAAAACCTTTACCTTTACTTTTCTTACATTCTGAGTGACTTATTTTCAAGAATTTGCTCAAATTAGTATTTGTAAGAGTCAATTGGTTATTTGAATTTAGGTGGCCCCAGAAGAATAGCAATTTTGCAGCTCACCACTCATTTTGGTTCATTAAAAGGCATTACTCCCAGTACAGGAGGAATCTAACCATTTGTATGGTTCCTTTGGCAAGAATGTATAATTTATTTTTATTCTCTGTTTTCCATCATGTTGGCTTCCCATTCTTCTCTGATGGAGGCCTTCTTAGCAACACGATACGTATATTTATTAGAAGATAAACAATTTCATAGTTGAATTCTTTCAGAACTATCAGATGGATACCATCTGGAATGAATCTAGTGCTCTGTTTGTTTTCAGTATTTCAGGGGAAAAAAAGCTAAATATTCATATTTAAAACCTCTCTGGAAAACTTACTTCTTTCATCTTTCTATCTGATTTTCACCAGCTGATGTATTTAAATGTTTAAACTATTTAAACTTAAGATTTTTTAATTTTAATATATTCTTAATATCCTGTTTTGCATCCATTGCTATTTTCTTCTAGTTTTGTATTTTTTGCAAGTATTTGTATATTTTTGTTACCATTTGCAAACAAATCCCTTTCTCTAATACTTTCTTTACCACACTGCCTACTGACCATCTTGGGAGTCCCTTGGACTTGATATTAATTTCTTTATCTTCTAAGTTTCTGTTATTGGGATTTTAAATGAACTTTCAAATAACCCTTCAGTTCTGGAATATTTGATATTCATGATTATCCTTCCAACTTCTATGTTACCAGTTCCTTCATTTTTCAGAAGTTCCCTTTTAGAAATATGACTATGTTAGACTTTGTATATATTGGCAGTTAGAATTTATTCTATAAAAGAAAAAAACAATCAACATATATTGATCATTAGGCTAAGCCTGAGTCATGTGTGAATAATAAATGGAGGAATGCTACAGAAAAGCAATCATTGCCACATGGTTTCTTAAGGTTGGATCTATTTCATGTACAGTATCATAAGCTGATAAAAATCCAGAAAGGCTAAATTATACAAATTTATTCAACCTGTGTTTGTAAGAAATCTGACAGCTAAGAAATGACATATGTGGCAAGGTGTCTTATCTTAATCCTTAAAAATCAAATGCTCATTAGGTATTAAAACCAAGACAAAGTTCACAGCTCATTTTTACCGCCTCACAATTTATAGGATTTAGGCTTTGAAACAGAGGCAAGGAATTTGTGGTTTAAACAGCAGGAAACCAACAGTGAATTACTTTCTCTGAAAAAGTATTGGATAAAAGGGACGAGTAAGAATCTGGAAGTGTTACAGTTTTGATTTAATTCTATTTAATTTTGATAATATTTGCAAAAATGATATATTTCATATAATTAAGCAAAAATAATAAACCACATTAGATATTTTAAATACAAAGTATCATACTTTCTTAATACAGCAGCAATCATTACATTTTTAATTCATTATCACCAAATGCAACAATGATTGGCACATCGGAACTTTAAAAATGCCATTAAGGATTAGCATATCTCATATTCTAAGCACTTTTTTTGCTCATCAGTGCAATTTATACCTTGATAGAATATACTGCATCATATAAGGCATCCAGAACAAAGGGCCTGCTGAAAGATAATGTAGTAGATCATAACAGGTTTCAGCTTGATTACATGACTGATCACAAATTAGCTTTACTCAAATATTTTGTGCAATTTGAATCCCGGAAAAAAGAAAATATGGAATACTGCAAAAGAAATTGCTACATAGATGATGTACTTGATATAGTTAACTTCTGACATAAATTGCTTTAACTGTGTTTAGTGCCTAGAAGGGAGACATCTGGAAATTCATTCATGCCATACTGGCTTTTTGATGGAAAAAAAATTTGAGATATAAATCTGCTAAAATAAAGTTAAATTGATGATCAACAAGTTAAGTCACTTCAATTATCTTTTTACAATTTGTTATTCTATTACAAAACAATACTAAAAACCCTATTTTTATATTCCATAGTTGTGTGATCCTATTTTTTTTGGTCATGCAATAATAACATAGAGCCCAGGAACACATTCTACAAGACTATACAATAGGTCATTTAGACTATGGATAAAGTGAGATTGTATGAAATAATTTTAATTCCATGTAAACTGTATTTGAAAATGGCTGCACATTTTAAGCAATCTGTCTGATGGTATTGAAGCTTAGATAGATAAGTAGAAATACATTCTTCACACAACACATAAATACGTATGCACATATTCACATAAACATACACAAACACATGCAACCTGAATATAGCCTTTCAAAAGAAATAATAAAAATCATATATTTAATCAAGAAATATGTTTAGCTTTTATTAATCCAATAAAATGAGCCTTTAAATTGTGATCAGTCATGTGAGCATATTAGTCCTTTTTGAAATGCATTTTGAAATTGTGATCATTACAGAAATAATTTCAGAGTTTATTTTAGTAGGATACATATCCAATTAAACAAATTCTTGATCTGCCCATACTAATTATATACAATTTAATCTTGACAAGTAACTGAACCCAAACAAGACTTTTCTTCAAACATTTGTCTGGTGAAACCTGAAGAATATGACATTGAGAAAGTTTCCAAGTCTGGCCACAGATTGTTGCACAGAATTATAGTCTAGTTCTAACTGACCATAATTAGAACATGGAACTTAAATTTTTGCCTAACTTTTTTATTTATTTTACATGCATGCATGCATAAACCACTAGTTAGCAATAGTGAAAAATGAAAAAGCGATGAATATCTGAGAATATTAATGAAATTGGGAACTATGATTAGGATTGGCTTCTTAATCCTTTCACATCAATATGAATAGCATTTCAACTGTATGTGCTTTCAGAAATTCCTCATAGAAAAAAAGAGAAAGGATCACAATGATTTATATTACAAATTGAATATGAATTTGTTTTCATAACTTTTAGATAATAAGGTCTAGTGTATATTTGTTTGCAGTAGTTTTGGTTAAGTTGAAAGTCTAAAATATAATTAACTTCTTTCAGGTATCTTTATTCTTTTGCTTGTAATAATCTTTCATCCCTGCCCCCTTATAGGTTTGAAGGAAGTTCCGAAAGATCTTCCCCCAGATACTACTCTACTTGACTTACAGAACAATAAAATAACTGAAATAAAGGATGGAGATTTCAAAAATCTGAAGGATCTTCATGTAAGTTATAGTGAAACACACTATAGTATTAATGTTAAAGGGATAATGTATAAAGGGATAATGTACAAATACCTTCATCCCAATTTTCCATCTAAATATGGCATATAGCATAACCTTCTTTCAAGGTTAACAGAAAAGAACAAAAGGTAGTGATCAAATGGGAGCTGAAAAAAGAGAAGCAGGAAAGAAAATACTCCAGGCCAATCTCCTGTGTGTATGAGGGAGGGAGGGAGGGAGGGAGGGAGGGAGGGAGGGAGAGAGAGAGAGAGAGAGAGAGAGAGAGAGAGAGAGAGAGAGATTTACAATTGCCAATGGAAACACTAATATTTGATGTTTGATAATAAGATAATTCTTAAATCTAAGGAATTTCTTGGAATGTGTATCTAGGAATTCAGGGCTGCTAATGTTTCCAGAAGATAGCCATTCTCCAAAAAAGAGCTTTTTCTGTTTCCATGGCAAGTATACTTTGGCTCTTGCATAGTTCTTTTAACTGCTTAACATCTACATAAAGCCATCAATTGAGGTTTATCTGGCGCTTAGGAGTGCCACGCCATCAATACACTGTTGACAGGATTTCTCTTTCTCATAAAATCCATGAGGGAAGGGTGGGAGGGAGGGAAGGGGAAGTGTTTAACTGGTTGCCAGTAATAATGGATTGGGAAAAGCCAATGCACCTTAATCCTATGCATGCATCACAGAAGTACTGTTAATAGATGATTTTATATCACTGTACTAGTCATTATATCATTATAACACATTATAAATGGTCAAGAGGCAAACACTTCTATTTATGTCCACTATGTCTTTAAGAAACCCTGAAAAAGAATAGAAAGAACCTTTTTCCTTCCCTTCCAAAACTAAAACCAGACTTCTTCCAGTAAATCTGATTGAAAGGAAATAGAAAGGAAAACTCTTATTCACAATTAATCTATGCAATTCATTATCAAGAAGATTTTAATATCCATTAGTATGCATACATGGTTTAAGAGAACATTAAATTCCTTTGGTTTCTAAGCTATTAGTCTTGAAGACTTAATATTACCATAGCTCCAAATAGTAGTTACAAAGAAACAATAGTGGATAAGGGGTATGTGTTCATCACCATCTTCCGGGGCCAATTGGTTAGCTACTGTGAAAAAATAGAATGCTGGACTTGGTCTGTTCTGACAGGTTTGTTTTTACATTATTTGTTCTTATGTTACATTGGAGCTGATCTATGGCTTTCCCTTCTTTTGGATATTAATCCATTGGTTCAGATTATGTTGTTTAGTATTATATTGTCTAGTTCAAAAGAAACTTCACAATTCTTTGGATTGCCTCTGATGATGATTAACATGGAATGTTCTATACCAGAAGTTCTAAGTTCTAATCCTAGAAACAAAATGTATTAAAGAAGCAATGTGACAGGGCATCACAACAGTTCAACAGTGTCTGATGGTATACCTCAAGCCTAGTATAAATCTAATTTAGTAATTTTTCATTCACATAACATATGGATGAAACTCAGCTTCTGATATGTCAACCATGTATAATTTCTCTGAAACCTGGTCCAGATTGACTCTGCCTTGCTTCTAATGATACTGCCATTACATGATCAAGGAAAATAAACAATTTTTTAAAAAAGCATATCCATTTCAACTTGGAAGGTTAACAAGTTAACATGTTGGTATCAATGTTTATGGAAGAGCCTTCCTTCCTTCCCTTCTTTCTTATATTCTCAAAAAAGTTGCTTAGCAGCCTTTATTTGACAATCCAAACTCTGTAATGTTTAGGGACTGGTATTAAAACAGGTTAGATTTTACTCTGCCAATGAATGTTCTTGCAATTATCTTGGACTGAAAAGTATTCCTATACCTTCACTTGAATAGTAAATGGTTTTAGGAGGGGATGATGGGGTGGGGAGACTCCTTCCAGTGCTGTTAAACTGTGCATGACCTTTTCTTCTCCCAAATGTGGCCACTGCTGCTTAGAACCTAGAATTAAAACCATATGCATATCTAGATATGCACAACAGTCCCATCTGTAAAACATACCTCCTGTTTTTACTGATGATGAACAGGAAATGATATACAGCAGGGACAGAATGCACTACAACATAAACTGTTCAAAATGGCAATTTCTTTACTTTTTCTGGACACTTTTCTTTCTCACTTTTTTCCCCAGAGCTATTTAGAACATTTTGATTTTCATTAATGTTCCTTTCTTTAACATGTGCTAATTTTACAGATATCTTGTGTATAACTAATGATGAAAGAATTTCAAATGGCTAAAAATCAAAGCATAAAGAGAGGAGCCATCTGTTTTCTCCCAGTCTTGCAAATAAGATGATTCATTTAGTGAATAAAAATGTTTTGCAGCTGTACTACAATGGTTAGAATAATATACTGTATAAAGGAACTTGTCCATGAAAAAGTATTGTTCTCCAAATAATTCAGAGTTGTTCTCTTAATATTCAAGTGTATAATGAGAAAATAGGTAAGAAGAAATAATAGCATGAATATATGTTTCTAAATTTATAATTCACTAAAAAGAAAAAGCAAATAGGTTATTCTGTATAAGCCTTGCAATGTATATATCTGATTCTCATTGTGGTTATTGTTGTCACAAAAAGTGTAGGAATGAAGATGAGAGACAAGAGTAGTAGATTAATTCTGGAGCCACCTAGAGTTGACTAGAAGATGGTTGACTATGTAAATGTGTTAAATAAACAAATCCTGCTACTGATTGGTTGATTTTGTTCACATGTTGTTTTTATTCAGTCACTTCCAACTTACTGATTGATGATATCCTTGTAGTTCAAATGAATCTGAAAACCCCTCTCCCGTATTCTTCCACTGCTCTTTCTACATAAAGTTTTGGATAGGCATACCTTTATCACCTCCTAATAAAAGCAAAATTATCATGAGAGAGAGGAAGTTTAGTTCCTGCTTGCAAATCAGAATTCTCTCATCATCAATTGTTTCTGTTACGCTCTGCTGCAGGAATTTCTGTAAGAAGACATAAGATTTCCTAATCGTGTAGGGATGATATTGTGTAACCTTTTTGTTACTTTTTAAAATTGCATTTATATCTTATATTTTATGTGTCTGTTTCTGGTACATTATTTAATTTTTCTTCTTCATTTTTTTAAAGTCTTAGCATCAAGATTTCATATAACTCATACACAGCTTTTGCTGTAGATGGGTCATTATTTTTGTATTTTTTAATCTTGCTGTCATTGACCATAATGGAATTTTGGGTTGAATTATTGGTTCTTCTTATTTTTCAGTTGTTTCCATCTGTTTTTTACTTAGAAGGAAATAAAGTCATAACTATGGGTTTGTCAAAAACAGATCATGCCAGACGAATTTTATTGCATTCTTTGACAAAGTGACAAAATTAGTGGACCAGAGAAATGCTGTAAGGAATTTGATAAAGTATACTACTTTTTGGTAAGATAGAAAAATATGGGTTAGACAACACCACCACCAAATGGATTCCTAACTGCCTTATCAACCATGCTCAACATGTAATCCTAAATGGGACCACATTAATCTGGTAAGCAGTTGTATACCTCAGGACTGTGACTTTAGCTCAGTATTCTTCAATGACTTCATCAATAATTTAGATGAGGGGTACTCATCATATTTGCAGGTAACACCAAGATGGCAGGAATAACCAATACTCCAGAAGATGAGTGCAAGATATCGAAGGATCTTGACAGATTTGAACACTGGCTCCATCTAACAAAATGAAATTTAATGCTGAAAAAAGTCTATGTTCTACATTTAGGCAAGAAAAATCAAATGCATAGGCATAGAATAAATGACACCTGGCTTAATAGATGTAACTGTGAAATTTTGGAGTCCTAATGGACAATCACTTAAATATGAGCCAGCAGTGTACTGCAGCTGTCATAAAAACTGGTGCAATTCTATGCTGTATTAACAGAGGGATAGAATCAAAGATCAAATTTCTGCTACCGATTCTCCAGAACTGGTCAGAACCTGCTAAATACCACCTCTGGTGTTAGTACTACTTTATAATGACCTGGTAGGACCACAGTTGGAATATTTCATCCAGTTTTGATTGCCACAATATAAAAACAAGGATGTCAGGATGTGAGAAAGAGAGCAGAGAAGAGAAACAAAGATAATTAGGGGATTGGAGGCTAAAACGTATGAAGAACATCTGAAGGAATTGGATATGTCTATTTCAGCAGGTTCTGACCAGTTCTGGAAAATCGGTAGTGGAAATTTTGAGTAGTTCAGAAAACCAGAAAATATCACCTCTGACTGGAGAGTTTACTGTATCCTTCTCCTACCATGCCCACCAACCCACACCCACTGGACTGGTAGTAAAAATTTGAATCCCACTACTGGTCTACTTTAATGACAAGAAGGACTAGAGGTGACATGATAGTAGTGTTCCAGGATCTAAGAAGCTGCCACAAAGAAGATGGGGCTAACCTAGGACAAGAAGCAAATCAAAGAGAGAATCAATCTAGCTCTAACGAGAAACTCTGATACTGTTTATGAATGTTTCACAATGATGGTCAGAATTCTTAGCTCATGCTTGAACTATTATTAATAACAATTAGATATTTTGTCTTTTTTTAAAAAAATGTCTAAAGGATCTTCTCCAAACTGGTTTTTGACTTACGCATTTAAAATATTTAAGTGTTAGTTTCATTTTTCAGGCTTCTGCTGAACAGCCTGACTTTATTTTATCTTGTATGGAATTATTTGTTCTTCTTCTAGTCTATGGTATTCTCAGTTTTTTTAACAGCACAGTTTAAAGGCATATTTTTCTTCCTTCAGATTTTGGAATGATCCAGTTTCACAACCATATATTACAATTCAAAAATCATAGTCTTAACAATATGCACATTTATCATCAGTATAATATTTCTTCTTCTTTATTGTTTTATCTAGATCTGCCATAGTCTTTCTTCCAAATGGGAACTCTCTATTTTGTGGATATAGTTATCAAAATCATTCTAAGCCTGCAAAGAAAAAGTCTTGTTATTTTTCTCTGTGTATTTGAAATGCAGGGGTAATTTCATGTTAATATAATCTTTGCTGTTGTTGCACATCAATGTTTGGACTCTCTCTTTTCACCTTCAGCAAGATACTTATTAAAGTTTTGTTCAGTATCACCTATCAGAAAGATACTAAGGTAACTGAAGTTGTTACTGTTTCCTACCTTTTGACTAAACATTGTTTGTTAGTAATGTCGGACTGTCTCTTCTGATTTCAAATTATACACCTGGTAGTTCTCATTCCACATATCTGCAAATCTGGAATAGAACATCTTGAACATTATCATTATAGCATGTGAGAAAAGTGCAATTGTTTGGTGATTTGAGTGCACTTTAGCACTGTTTTTTATTTGAACTGGAAAAGAAACAGCTATTTTCCACTGCCTTGATCATTATTGCATTTTTCATATCTGGAATCTAGTAAAATTTTAAACTCTCCTGCTAGCATTTCAATAATTCCTATATTTTGATTTGGAGATTTGGAGGGCTTCTGACTCATATAGCAGGTAGCAGCCCTGGCTATGGGCTCTTTTGCACAAATCCATTTTGTGCATCAATGATAGTCATCCATGCCTTTGGTCTATGCAGGCTGCTGTTGAAGAACATTCAGAAGCTTCAGCTGATCCTAAGTATAGTGGTATGCAACATTTTAGGAGCACCAATTTAACTAATTGCTGCTGGAGCTGCACTGGATCCCAGTGTACCTCCAAGGTGCAACCCAAGGTTCTGATTTTCACTGTTAAAGCACTACATAGCAAGGACAAGACTCTTTGTGAAAAGTTCCTTCCCTAGGATTTCTTTCCAGGCCAACAGATCTGACATGTGAATGCTGTCCAGGTTCCTTTTATCAAACTTTTATCAAACTTTATCATGTGGTGGGACCTAGAAGACGTCCTTCTCTGTTGTAACACCTGCACTATGGGCCAGCCACACCTCACTCTGAGATCCAGATGGTCTGGATCTTCTTGGGCATTAAGAAATCTGTGAAACATCTTCCTCCAGGCCCTAGTTTGTTGAGCTCGATGTTAATAGTTTATTGGAAGTTTTCTATATTGCCTTGGTTGTTGTTTTTTAAACTGTAAAAGTCAAGGGTTCATTTAAAGTATTGATTTAAAGTCCTTTAAAGTATTTATTTATGTCAGAGAAAGTCTGTAAAAGGTTATTTTTGGAAGAGTGATAGGACAAAATGACTTCTTTATGAACAAAACTTTCCTGGATTCAGCTCTATTGTAAGAATAATATAGAAACCAGTAGTTTCTCAAGCCTAGGAGGGCCAATATGTAAACAAGTCTCAACTGCTTCCCAAGGCTTCCAAGCAACTTGACAAGCATCCATTCATTCAAGAGAATTTGAACTATAAATATGTAAACATCTGTCTTCTTTGGACCATACTGGGCAATCAACGGATGGATTTGATGTTTCATTCTTGTTTGGAATATAGATTCTAAAGTAGTCAGGTGAGGTCTGTGAATCTTCTGCCAAACTTAGCTGGAACCTGAAATAGCATTATATGTTTGGACAATTGTCTTTCAGCCCTAGCTATGAAGAGCAGATTTCTCCAGGACTGAAACAAGAATGAAAGTTAAAAGAAGATAATTGTGCAACAAATTCACTTGTGAATAGGGAGACTAGAAAAGATGCAAGGAAATTTGAAATAAGCAGAGTATGAGGAGGACAGTTATTTAACTGCATAGATATTGCAGGAAGGGATCAATATAAAAGGAAGATGCTGAAACCTAGGTTTTAGAATAATTTTGGCACCTATTGAATTATTCTGTAAAATGATATTAAATGTCAGAAAGAATATTACTCCATGATTGTACTTAATACGAGTGCAACTTACATGAAAAAGAAATAAGATGAACGAACATGATTTAATAACTATAGCAAAATCTTGAGGAATGAAGCCTTTTTGAAGGAAAGGAACAGAAATAATATCTATATATCTACATCTACAAAATCTACATCTTTATCTACATATCTCATACAGTTGTTAGAGTCAACTATCATCTATCCAACCAAGGAGAAGATGCGGATAATGCATTTTCACCTGAATCAAGTATGCCATTACTTCCCCCATCATACTCATAGAGATTCTCACTGCAATTTACATTGTTCAAGGTATTGCAAAACATCTGGTTAACAAAAATGTTACAATGTCATCCTTTCAGTATTACATTAGCTGAGGCATTTCAAAATAAAAAGTAGGAAAAGTCCTCAAAGATAATCTTTGAGATCCAATTTTAAATATTCCTATTAGTTGTTTAGAGGGAAAAACAATTCAGACATGGTGTGTTCTAGCTCTTCTCAATGTTTCCAAACTAGCAAAAATGAAGTTGATTAAATTTCAACTTCAAGCACTTTTCAAGTGATTGAGGGGTAGTAAAAAGCTGTACCCAAGGAAATATCCTAATTGTGTAAGAAGATTGTTTAAACTGTTCACTAGGGAAAAGAAGTGCACTACTAGATTCATTTCTGCTATTAGGATTTGAATCCTGAATTTCTCTCAAATGAATACTCATATATTTGTATTTCAACTATAAATGCTATAAATTTCTTTTTTTAAAACAAATTTTATTCAGTTTTTCACATTAAAAACAAAAATCTCTTTTTAGTGGACAACATATTTCCGGGTCATCACCTTTACATACAAATATGACAGCAATTATACATTTATATATGCATACTTAATTCTATTATTACCTTTTCCGTTCCAAATTTTCAGTAAGGAGAGAAACAAACACATTAATTCTAGCCTCTTTCATTAATCTCAATCAAAACATCTTTTTGTTTCATTTCAATTATTTCAAATATAATCCTTTAATGTTTATTTTAAAAATAAAGATAAACAATATGTGTTTGCATGATGATGATGATGATGATGCTGATGATGATGATGATGATGTTACCAGTGTCTCTCCTTGCTTTTAATAGTCTATATTAACTTATTAATTTAGTTGGTTCTTTAGTCTGTCATATTCCCTTTCCATTACACATTCTTTTTATAAATTCTAGATTAATACAAATTTTAACACGAAAGAAAAAAAAATCAAGTATTGGTTTCCCCCATTTTATGCTTTGAGTGTGACACTTCAATGATTAAAATATGCCTTTATTCCCTCATCTTGACTCCCAATAAGCCATTATTTTTAAGAAGTTACAATAATAATCATTACATCTTTTCATTTGGATTCTGCAGCATATTTCCCCCCCTTAATTTTTAATAAGAGTTATCAGTATCTATATTACCCTATGTTCTAAATACTTTAAATATTTTTAATTGCAGATATATTCTTATTGCCCCTTGCTACCCTGCAGAATCCCCTTTTTAACTCATCAACCATTATCTCTGAAAAAACAATTTCTTTTCAACATTTTACTATTTCCGTATTTCTTTATTTCATGCACCTGTTTCTTACTGCTTCTCCTCCCCCTCTTTTCCCCATATCTTTTCTCATTCCAGTTCATATCCCTCTCTTTCTTAATATCTTCCTTTCCCCTTTACTGCTGGGTCTTTCTGCCTTTCCCGACTTCACAGGTATCCCCCTTTTAGATTGCCTTCTTAAATCTCAGCTTTTTAGCCTTCCTTCTTCCCCCACTTCTTTGTAGTGTTCTTTGTGTTAATTGTCTATTTAAGATGTCTTCTCCTTGAGTCGACTCCTCCTCCTCTGAAGCTCTTTCTTCTTGTTCTTCAATCGCCATTTCCATTTTTTCTAACACAGAGCAAAGTGATTCGCCTCTTTCCTGTAGTAATTCTCTCATATTTTTAAGTTCCATTTTTAATTCCTGAAGAGATATCATCATTACACACTCTTATATTTTATGATCGTTAAAGCCCACAAAAAAAAAAAAAACCCAAACACTTTTACTTTCCTTCTTTCTTCTTTCAATTTTCTAAAGTTCTCAATTATTCTAGCCCAGGGTCTATACCAAAAACATCAATCAATCCCACAGTCAGTCTTTCCTTGCTTTTTTCTTTATTCTGGTTCTGCTTTCACTTTCTAAGATTCTTATTTTGTTTCAATATTTCTTTAATGTTATATTCATACAAGTTCATTCAGAAACAGGATGTTTCCCCTTTTGTTTGAGCTCAAGTTTTTGTCAAAAGGTGGCACTCTCCATTATACAAAGTCTTCACCTTTTTCCCCTATTTTTTTATTCAGGGTTTTTCGAACCTCAATATTCCAGCACAGTCCAGTCTCCAATTTGTAAACTTTATTATTATTATTTTTTGACAATCTTAAGTCCAGCTTTATTTTATGCCTGTTTATTGCCAAAATATTTTAGTTCAATTTAGTTAAATCTTTAGTTCTGGCTTCTTCCTTTCCCGGTTCGAAGCCCCGCTTAGCTGTCAAAAATATTTACTTATTTTTTTTTCCTGTCCCTTTTTAATTTTGCTGCTCTTAAAAATTCCATGTTACCTTAATCCCGGGGTACTTTTGTTTAGTTGTATTGCCCAGTTGTCCTGGTGTCCTGTTCTTCCCTCCTGCACAAATCTTAATCCAACTGAGTCATCCTCTTCAGGGTGGCCATTTTAAACCACCGCTGCAATTGTCTTCAGGGGGAAAAAGACCAAGCCCAGGGGGGGAGATGCGGCTTCCCTCAACCTGGCTTGCGGCTTCCCCTTACTCCACCACCCCTCCAAGGCAGCTTCAGCCCCTAATTGTAATGATCGGGGCTCTCCAATGAAAGAGCATGGACCATAGCCACAGAGAATTGCGATCTATGAGAAGGCTCTGCCTTCTCACTATAAATTTCTATAAACATAAATTTTAAACTATAATTTTCATTCTAGCCTTAATGGAATCTAGAGAAACAAATTGTTTCATCATTCAAAAATTGTAATTAGTCTGAAATATTTTATGAACATTTGGTTCTCAATCTGAAACCTAATTCAGTCATGTTAGCTTTCATTGCGCAGAGAGAGACTGATTTAGATGCCCTAGCTTTGGTTTGATATTAGTAACTAAGGTTCAAATTGTCACCAGGGACTTGACTTTGTAAGCCATTATGATCTACTTCAATTATTAAATTGATGGATAAATACTCTTTAAAAGTAGCAGATGATGAAGGAGAAAGATGCCCAAAGTTCATTTATTACTTGGCATACCAGTATTCACAGAATCGCTAGAGATTAGATATTATGCAGGGAGAGCATTCTACTTTCAGCAGTTTTTCTTCCCCCACAGTACAAGGGAAAGAAATGAAATAAACCACCCCTCTGTACATAGAAGTATGTCTCTTCTTCTTTTGCTCAGACATCCCTGTTCAAGTGACTCTTTGCTGATTCCCACAGGCCCAACCAACCAAATATCTGAAATATATCTGAAAATATAATGATGCATACTTTCACAGCCTCAAGCTTCCACAGCTAGCACCAATCCAATAACAATGAGCTTCTAGGCTAATAGGATACCACCACTGGATATCTGAAAAAAAACACCAAAGAACCTGCTTCAATTTTAGGTATATTTTAAAATGGAAAGTGGGGTGTGATGGCTCAGGGGTTAAAGACACTGAGCTTGTCAGTTTGAAAGTTGACATCCCAGGTTTGAGACCAACTGCCACATAACAGGATATGCTTCCGTTACTTGCCCCAGCTTCTGCCCACCTAGCAGTTTGAAAGCATGCAAATGTAAATAGATAAATATGACCATTTTGGTGGGAAAGTAGCAGCATTATGTATCCCTTATTGTATAGTCATGCTGGCTACATGACCATGCAAATATCAGCATACAACACTGGCTCACTCTGCTAAGAAATGGATATGAACACCACCCCTTAGAATCAAACACAACTGGACAGGGAAAAACCTTTACCTTTTTTAAAATGGATACAGAAGGATTCAAAAGACTGGTTATCTGGATGTGCCCTTAGTTTTCAGGGTTCTTACTGAATGAGCTATAATTGAAGTTGAGCTCTCATTCCATTTAAAAAGCTAAATAAGATTTCTCAGCAAATTTTTGTATCCTCCTTTCATTGAAATTTTTGAAAATTGAAGCGAGTGTGATAGAGGCAGTGTCAAGGCAGAGTTAAAGTTCCCTTCATTCTGCCACAATCTTAATCCAAGTATTTTTCCCACTCTATTGGCAGTCATGTTAAAATTTCAGCCAAACCACATTTCATTTTGAACTCATATAAATACTGACTGCATAAAAGTAGAACTGCCAACATGTATTTCAAGAATAAAATTCAAAACAAGTTATTGGGAGATTAGCATACAAGCATTCTGGTGAATGTTTATAATCTTGCTTCTGATAATATGTTTCCTGTCTGGAATTAACAACTGTCCTACTTTACTATTCAGGCATTGATCCTTGTTAACAACAAAATCAGCAAAATCAGTCCTGGAGCTTTTTCTCCACTCAAGAAACTGGAGAGACTTTATCTTTCCAAAAACAACTTGAAGGAACTTCCAGAAAACATGCCAAAAAGTTTGCAGGAACTGCGTGCACATGAAAATGATATTGTCAAATTAAAGAAATCTGCCTTCAGTGGACTGAATAATATGATTGTAATAGGTATGCACCACTACTTATAAATAAAAGTTTATAAGAGGAACTTATTAGCTGGTAAAATGGAAAATATTGTTGAAATTTGGTGAAATCCAAACTTCATTAGAGCTTCTTTATTGGATTATTAAGGTAAATTTCCAAAGAAAATTAAATTTAAAAAAGTATAAGTTCAGTATTTTAAAAAATGAATTTTTTTTCCTCGTTTATGAGATGTGTAGTATGGTTCATGCTGAGGTCATTAAATTCATGTTTATTTGCATCATACATTGAATTCTATTTTCAAGAGACATTTTGGGTTGCATTGGGATATAAATGTCAAGACTAACTCACTAAACATTTTTAAAGTATGTTCACAAGTACAACTTTTATCCAACCTCAATCTATCTTGGAAGAATCTTCTTTTTATCTAGCTTTTCTGCATTTGAAGCAACACTTTTCGTGGTCTCCTGAAACATTTACAATATATACGTTCCTTGATGAAGTTTGCTATTATGCACTCAGAGGCAGAGTTCTCCTCAGCTTCCATTGAACACATTTGGCTGCTACAGGCATACCCTTCTTTCCCAATTTCTGGCTTCTACTCTTCATGGCCAGTTGGGCAGAAAGTTGGCACTTTCTGCAGAGACTCATGTTTACATAATGCTTAAGCAGCACTCTGCAAGCTATCATTTAGACATTACACAACTTCTTTTTATACACACATATATATTAAAGTTCAAAAGCATTAAAGTATTTTTTTCAAATATATGACCTGTCATGTTTGAAAGAACAACATACCTGTGTTTAAATAAATAGAAAATCTTTTCTATACAAGAGATTGATATGGGTTTGCTTTATGTTGCAAATAGATTTATCCCAAATGTAACCATTACATATTTTAAGATGTTTCTGCCAATTTTATTTATTCCAGCCCTAGAGACAGGTCACAATGTTAGCAAAAGCACTTCCCCACTTTCAGTCAACTTTTCCATGCCACATGTTTAGGAAATCAACTTGAGAGAGTTTTTCTCACTGGTTAATGATGGTTGGAAAAGAAATCAGGAATCAACTAATCACAGTATTAAATTATCTGCCAAATGAAGAAACTGAGAAATGCACATTAACACAACTGCAAGGAAATGATATTTTATTTTGCTAGTAACATTTAAATGTTTAAGGTGATAGGTAAGAAAAAAAATTAAAGAGAATATTGCAGAAATAATATTATTTCCTTGCTTAATGTTTTTGTTTGCCACCTTCTATTATTACAAAGATCAAAATCTTTACAAATGTAGAAAAATGACATATTCAATTTAAAAAGAGAGGTGAATAAAAACCACAAAAACAATTGGCACGAAGTTCATAAAAGGAAGATCTGGATGAAGGATTGCATTTAACAGAAGCCTAATGATAACAACCATTGGTGCCTTCGATATATCCTAAGCATTTGGAGTGACTCCCAAAATTCAATTTGCAATCTTAGCAATCTACCTGGCTGGTAGCAGGAGGGAGCATGTGTCACTTCTCTTGGTTCCAAATTACTTAGGGCCCTAAATATTAAAATCAGCAGCTGATCTGGCTTGGTAGCTAATTGATAGATACTTCATACATTAGATCAATAAAACTATTTCACTTTTTAGTCTTGCCAATAAGCATTCTATTTGTTTTTAATTAATAACATTTCACATATTTAAAAATCAGAGAATACTGTCAGGTAAAGGACATTCCGATAGATGGCAGACAGATGCCTTTTATCCATTTCCTTCAAAATCAAGAATAATGTTATAGAGATAAAACAATTAACTGCATTGCTTTTCCTTATATATAGCAAAATTAACTAGAAAAGTTAGAATTAATATATAACTTGGTCATGATGATTCTATAACTAGTATACTGTTTGCTTGCTTTTTATTTTTTGCTAATGTATTTTAGAATTGGGCACCAATCCATTAAAAAGCTCGGGGATTGAAAATGGAGCCTTTCTAGGGATGAAGAAGCTGTCCTACATCCGTATTTCAGACACAAATATAACTTCTATTCCTAAAGGTAAAAATCTGTTTTTAGAGTATGTGAAACATCAGCATTCGAGAACTCTGTTGTTTATATTTTATTTTAAAATATATATAAAATATAAATATAAGGAATACATCATATGAGAAAATCTTAATGTTCTGAAATTAGGATAACTGCATTTTAATCTTAGTAATACCTTAAATTGGTATTTGGATATTTTTAATTCTCAACATAGCTTCTTTACAACTTCTCAGAATCTTTTCAGTATACACATTTCTAGTCTAACAGTGTATTTGTTATGAATATCTAAGTTGCAGGTCCAATTCCAAATGGAACAAAAGAAAAGAAAGTGGCTAAAATAGTTTTCAAGTCTTTCTTACAGAATCATTTATTATATAGATTTGTTACTGTAAGAGTCAAAATGTATAGCCTGTCTTTCAGCCTATTGGGAGAGGAATTATATTCCAATTTCATTCTCTCTACTTCAGCGATTCTTGCTAGCATATCTCAAGAAGCAGGACTGCAACAGTTCAATACACTGTACAAGTATATTATATAACCCGCATACACATTCAGATGTAGGAAACTAATCTGAATGTTTGTGGAAGAGTTGGAATAATACAAATACTTGTGAGCTAAATGGAAGCAAAGTACACTTTCAGCACATCAATCTCACATTCTTGTCCTTATATTATAGTATTCTGTTTTTAGTGTTTATCAAGATGATTTGTACTTCTGTAGCTCAATATGATGATTCCTCACTTGGTATATAAGACCTGACCTAGCAAACTAATTAAGGATTCTAGCAACTGAAACATTCTAAGATTGATGCAATACTTTCCAAAATTCACTCTTCTTAAACAATAGAAAGTATGGAAAAATCCTTTCTGAACAAGAGTGTACGTTAATTGCAGTAAAGACATGGTGAAGAGTTAATCCAAAAAACACTCATACTTCTGACTATAATTTTTCAAGATGTTTTAAATGGAAAAGGACATTGAATTTCAGTATGCCTTTCTTGTTGCATGACTGCATTATCATAAGAACTGGCAAATGAGCTTAACAGTAATTTGTATGTAAGAAATCTAGAGTGACTCAGTGCCAACAGTAAAAAAATAAATGCTGTTAATTAAAGTGCAAAAATGTGTTTCATCAGTGTCACATGATATATAAATTCAAAAAGTAATGTTCCTAGAATTTTGCAATTGTATGCAACATATATACATAAACACATTTTTTAAAAATTTTAGGTCTTCCTATATCTCTGACAGAACTTCATCTTGATGGCAACAAAATCAGCAAAATTGATGCAGATAGTTTAAGTGACCTTCCCAATTTGGCTAAGTATGATTTATATATATATATATATATTAATATATTAAGGCAGATCTCACTTTGTAACAGTGAGATCTTTTGGTTTTGATCATGCCTAACACGTTTGCAAAGAAAATTAAAACTATAGAAGAATATCAATATTAAAGCTACTATAGAAAACATACATTTTAAAATACTAGTTTTAATTAGTTATATTAACTAGTTTTTCACATTAACTAGTTTGTCTAATCTTGATCAGTTATCCTTCATTATTTTAATATCAAGGTAGGTTAAAATTCAATAACGAAATACTTTAAAAACTGATGTGAGTTAGAAAAGATTTAAGGAGTAAAATTTCAGATGATTAGACTATATGCTTGAATATGTAAAAACAGAATGGCCCCAAAATATGGGTCTTAAATGATGCTATGGAGGTTTCTGTAAGATTTGAAAAGCTTTCTTTATCTATTACAATTTCCATCCAACAACAGTCAAACTATTATGTTTATGCCTACTCTGGGGTCATACAAGCCTTAGCCACAAATTGCATGAAGGCAAAGATTCAGCATGTCACCACCAATAGCAAATGCCACCTCTGTAATGAAAAAGATGAAACAGCTGACCATTTAATCAGTGGGTGCAGAAACATTTCACAAACTGACTACCTAGAACACCATAACCAAGTTGCTAAAATCATTCACTGGAAACTGTGCCAAAGGTTTGGATTTGAGTAACTGGGAACATCAGGTTGAGAAGGTTCTGGAGAATGAAAAAGTCAAGATCTTGTGGCACTTCAGAATTCAGACTGACAGGCACTTGGCCCACAACACACCTGACATAACAATAGTTGAAAAGAAAAAAGTTTGGTTCATTGACATTGCAATACCTGGTAATGCACGAATTGAAGACGCACAGCAAGAAAAAAATCATGAAGTATTGGGACTTACAAATTGAAATTGAGTGACTTTGGAAAAAGAAATTGTGTGTTATCCCAATTGTAATTGGAGCCCTTGGAGCAATACCTAAAGGGCTACTTAGCTATTTGGAAATTCTGAATTTATCAGACTTGAATACCCTGATTCTATACAGCTTATATCCTCCAATGCTACCTTAACAGTTCCCAGGCCCTTGGTTAGGACTTGAGCTGTTGAGCTACTAACCAGCCCCAAAGGCTGTGAATCTCACTAAAGAATTATTATTATTATTATTATTATTATTATTATTATTATTATTATTATTATTAACTCTATACAAGCATCTGGTTTCTGTGAAATTGCACATCCAGCTTGAAGCATAGTTAAAAATGCATAGAATACAAATGAAATCACAAGAAATCAAGATGTTAAATTATGTTTAATGAACATACAGAAACAAACTTTTACTTCAGCATAGTTGGCACAATGTTTTTCTCCTTATAGGCTTGGCCTCAGTTACAATCGCATTGCTAGTGTGGAAAATGGATCTTTAACCAATGTGCCACATTTGAGAGAATTCCATTTAGATAACAATGATTTGGTCAAAGTACCTGCTGGACTAGGAGAACACAAATACATACAGGTAAAGTATATCCTAAGGAGAATAATTAGAAATAATAATTAGAAAATTAAACTCACAGATAAAATGCACTATATTGGAGAGGTGTCTTGACCTGAAAAGGACATGTGCAGAAAAATGCTGCATTTTGGCTTCAGAATGATAGCCTCAGTAATTGCCATTTTAATAACATGATCATCCATGTGTTGATAGAAAGCAATGGTCTGAAGATGGTAAATACTGTACAGCAGCAAACCTGAAAGAAAGTTAGCCTGGGTTCATGATAAGTATCTAGATGAGAATTTACGCAAGAACCTTAACCCCAGAGATTATAATAAACATACAATAATATTAACGTAATGTATTTATAAAAATAATGTAAAATAGTAATTTCCTGAATACAAAACATGACAGCACTTTGCAAACTATAAATATTTCCTAATTTAGTAACTTTTTAAATTTAATTATGCAGGGAAACCTTGGCAATTTTGTACAAATATATGGAAGTGATAGACGACAGCACAATAAGGCACTGAAATTTCCTTGTTATCCCATAGAAATAAACTGATTGCATGTGTTTATGGGTTTGTAATGAGAATGGATAAAGTTGGAAAGTATTTTGACTCAAACATTTAGATATTCTTATATATTATTTTTGCCTTATTACAATTGACTACAACAAAACAGTTTTACTTCTGTTTTTGATTTTTAGGTTGTCTACCTTCACAACAACAATATTGCTGCCATTGGCCCTAATGATTTCTGTCCTGTTGGATACAATAGCAAAAAAGCTGCCTATTCAGGAGTAAGCCTGTTTAGTAACCCCGTGCAATTCTGGGAAATTCAGCCATCTGCTTTCCGATGCATCTATGAACGATCTGTAATACAACTTGGAAACTACAAATAAATGCACAAAAGTGTTTCCACTTAAATACCTGTTGCTTTTTAAAATTTCTGGTAAATATTAAAGCCTGATATTGGAGACTTAATTGCAGAGTGAAGATTATTGTATTTGTAAAAGACCCATTAGATAATTTCCAGAAGAAAATAAGTAAATTTACTTTGTTTTTGTTTTGCTTCATCAACAACACATGATATAGCTTGTGGTATCTCTCCCTTAGGTCATCATAACAGATTTTTTTTTTCAATATTCTACTGTGCATGAGATTTGAGGGTAAATATTGATCAAGCATTTCATAATTAGAAATAGTACAAAGCACATTTTTACTCTACAGCCACACACAAGAAGTATTTGGAGGACAAAATAATGAGACATACTTTTTATTTAAAAAATTAATCAATCAAGTCTTAATAAACTCTCACCTGTTTAAAAATTAAATGATAAGTGCAGGTATCAAAATATCAGATATTCAGAAAAGCAATATAGAAAGGTTGCTTTTGTTAATATTTTTGGTTAAAATGCTATTTTAATATATACCTCTTTTCTTTTCTATGATTTTATGTTTAGATCTTCCCAGATAATTTATGTACAATTAGGAAAATATTCTACAGGCTCAAAATATGTTCATGACCCTGGCTTTTTCTAGAATATGTCAGCAATAGCTACTGACACTTTTATTTGTGTCTCCATGGAATGGAGATGCTGGTGCCTCACCCATCTTGTAATGAAAGTCACCAGGAACGGTCACTATGTAATTGAATTTACAATGAACATTAGGTAATCTTGCCTTTATCATTTAGCATCAGGGAAAGGACTTGGAGCTATGTCCACAAATTCCTCCTTCATTCTCCAATTCTCCATTGTCATCCATACCTTCTAGGCAACAAAACTAATGCTTTCAAAGTGCAATTTATTTCTCCTTATTCACACGACTGCTCTTGTTCATAATATGACAAAAATATTCAAATAGAATTCTCATTAACTTGAGCATCTTTGAGAAATATCTGTGTGGATTAAGTCTGCAAGCATGTATAAATTAAGCAACATTGGCCTACTACATTAATGAATTGCTCTTAAATGCAGTGGCCATTCACCCGCTTCAACTAATTTGAATTTTAATACTGTTTTCAAATGTAATGTAAAGAAATATTCAGATTATTGGTCAGTAATACCTAGACTTACAAGAGATCATCATGGCCAGAAAAACATTATCTAGATAATGAAAACAATGTTTACTTTTACATCATTATAACTGGTTTATGTAATAGCAAGAATATCCAAAATGGCTGTACATTTCTGGAACCTTATCTCCAAATTTAACTGCATTTCTTTCAACATGATACATTAAAGAAAAGTTTGGATACCTCTTAATTGTTCAAAATACAGTATTTTCAATGTATGTATATTTTATATTAAACAGTACTGGCAAATTCCAAGATCCTGGTGTGTGTTATATAGGCTCTGCCATCTAAAGCAGCAGGAATGAACCTATTGCAAAGGTACAGATTAATCATTTCTAGTGCTATTCAAAGCAGTTAAATAGTTATCATATAGCCTGGATATAGATTTTCATAAAATAAAATAGCTAAAGTTAAAACCTGGATTGTCACATATCCTAATAAATATAGAATTTCCTGAAAAATATAGATTTTTTTTCTTTTAACAACCATGTAATTCCTTGCATTAGAGTGGAGTTGGGGAAACTCAATGGAGCTGAACATTTACTGGCTACCTTCCCTTCACAGCAGATATTATCTCTTTGTGCCCAGAGAAAAAAAATATCTGTACTAGGATCAAACTCACAGCTTTCTGATTGTGAGCCGAGAGCTCCACTTCAAGGCCACCACAGTGCTATTTATGAAAAAATATAGAAGATGCAATATTAAAAAAAATCCTCCCTTTTTATGACTCTGTAATCCCCTAATTTGGAGACAATACCAGTAGTATGATAAGAAATATTATGTGACTTTTACCAAATATTTATTGACATTTCAATAATAATAAAAGATAAAAGGTTTCCCTGTGCAGTTGTGTCTGACTTTTAGAGCACAGTACTTATCTTCATTTTCTTGGATGAGGGAGCCAATGTTGTCCAAAGATAAAATAATAATAATAATATTTAAACAGAAATATTTTTAAAAGACTCACACTATCAACAACAAATATTATTTCAATTAAGATTTTGATCATACCAAAGTAAAACTATATCCAGCCTATGTTCTGTGTCAGTCTTCTCCAATATGATATCCTCTACTATGTTGAAGTCCAGCTTCTATAATTGTGTCACCTGAATATTTATGTGAATTCAAAGTTAACATATCTGATAGGATTTGGTTGGAGTAACTTATTCTACACCTTCCACGCATTAAATCAGCTAAAATTCTCATCCTTCCTGATTAAAATCTTCTGGAAGTCATAAAAAAAAAATCACAAAACGCAAAACTGCAATTAGTTTTGTTCTGGATTCTGAAGGAAGAACATTGTGAATGGAATAAAATATTTGTATTTTCATAATTTTCCTCATGACTTTTTCCCAAATAAAATTATTGCTTTATGTATTGGTAATTGGAAAAATGCATGCTTGGACATTCCATCACCATTAGTGTTAGCGGATTTGTTTATGAAAATTTCAAAAAGAGTTTGATAATGCAATTATCGAATTTATCTCTGAGCTATTTAAAACAGCTATGTTATATTGGGGAGTCTATGATTCTATTACCAAAACAACTTTGGAGGAAATTATTCTTTAGGAGAGATATTAAAACAGATAATGGGAATACTTTGTGCTTTTATGCAGGGGTGGGTTTCTGCCAGTTCTGTCCATCTCTGTAGAACTGGTAGCTCTGAAGAATAGCAGATATAGAACTGGTTCTATGTCTGCTGATGTTTTTGCTCACCCGCCCACCCAGGCTCTTACCTGATCTTTATTTCCTGATTTTTCAACTTCAGCTGAGGCACAGCTGCAGTTAAAAAAACAAGAAAAGAGGGCTGTTTCAAAGGCTGCTTCTCCACACCCAGCATGTTAATGACAGGCTCACGGCTCACAACAGGCAGGGAAGGTCGTAAATCCCGAACCGGTAGTTAACCCTGTTGTATCCCACCCCTGCTTTTATGGTCTGCATACAAACATACATGCAGGTGAACATGCATAGAGAGAGAGAAAGAGACAGAGAAAGAGACAGAGATACACACAAGTTTATTCTTAAAATTAATAGCATGATAGTAGTGCCTCTAGGAAAGAGCCATTAAATTTCTCTCTTCTGATACATATTTCTAACTCTGAAACTGAGATATTTACAAATGAAGGAAAATATGTGTGTCCCAGAATAATTGCAGGATCCCAGAAGATTGTAGATCCAATTGGGTCAGTCACCTGGACCAGAGGTTTGGTCTTCTGAGCTCTGAGACTTGTGCTGGAGCCCATCCTCAGGGAGCTTCTCTTTAATAAGCCAATATTTAATGCAATTTATGGTTGTTCATTCTCCAATTTCTTTTTGAATAGGACATAAATGTAAACAAAAAGAATTAATATTTTGTCCAAGAAAAGTAGCCAAGATCATAAAAAACTTGGCAGAAATAGAAAAACCAAACTTTAGATAAAGAAGCCAAATAATGTGAGTAAATTGAAAATTCTTACAAAATTAAGTTGATCAAACTAGGATTGGGATTTTGAGAACTCAAGAGTTGAAAAATGTGATACTATAGGACAGATGGATTTATCTTTAATCCTCATAGCCCTTAATTCCTTGTCCAAGTACCTTCATGAAAGCCAAGTAGTTAACCAATAAGTGTGATAGTGGCCTCTAGTGATCAGACATTTTTCTTACATGCTTTTTGAACTAAAAGAAAAATGTGATGTCATAAAGCTACACAGCATGTGAATAATATCCTATTGACAGATATTCTGTTCTTCAGAGAATTGTTAATTCAGAATGTTGTAGTTGATTGTTATCTATTTGCTTTTAAAAATGAACTGCTTCTCAAAACTAATTATCTCTCTGTTAATAAGACAGGATTATAATTTTCTCATTAGATGAGGCTTGTATACACTTTTATAAAAGTTTGCTACATCTCCAGAAACTGTTGATAAACCTGATTACATCATTAATATTTTATACAATTTCACAATAGAATTTCTTTATATCTAACCCTCACAAAAAAACAAATATATATGTATTCATATATGTATATGTATATACGTATATATGTATTCACAACTATGTTTTTACTTATACCTATTATCTTGTAAGCAATTGACAAACCAAATAAAATAAATAAATAAAATATATATCTATCTATATATCCACACCTACATCTATCTATGTATCTATCTACGGGTCTGTTTGTTCATACTGAACAAAGCTATTAATGCATGATTCGACAATGCTTTTGTTTAGCAACTGGCTTTTTTGCAGATTGGGTTTTAGAGGGAGTACTGCTACAAGGTTGACCAGATGGTTATGGCAGGACTAGAACTTGGATCTCCTTCCTCATAGTGCAGGATGTCAATCACTATACCACATGGGCTTTCTCATTAAATGATCATAAATCACATATTAATCTGGGCTGGGTGAACAATGACAATTAGTACCTTGTATAATCCTCTTGTCAAAACAGCTATCAAAATCTTGGCATCAGCCTATAGCAAAGGAGTTGAATGGTATCTTACACAAGGGGTTCCTACCTGCTTTTAAAATTATCATCATAAAGGCTTCATAATTTGAAAATAAATTTCTATTTTTCTAGTTGGCAGTCCTTGAAAAGTGAATAAATGGAAAAGCAGTGTGAATTTGGAGTTGAGAAACTAACACAAAAATTGGATTCATTGGCTTGAGAAGAATGACCAAAGTTTCAGTTAATCCAATGATAAATCTCCCAATTCCACTTGGTCCCACCTCCCATCTGCTTGATGTCTCATTCCATACATGAGAAATGAGTTTCAGTATTGACTTCCAAAAGTACAATATTTTACTGCAACTTTGTCAGCCTCAGCAAACTAAATTATTGCATAATTTAAACCATCTTCATAATTTACATAGGGTGATAAAATGAAAAATTATGTATGTGATCATGACACACAAGCCATTACATAATCAGAGAAAAAATTGACAATTTTTTCATCCTTCTTTAATTATTGATTCAATAACTTTTTCAAATACATCTGGCAACACTCTAGCTCCAAGGTGGATTCAGTCAAGCCAGCTTCAGATCACAGAATTGTCTCCATAACTAATAACATTATATTGTGTTTTATTTCATCAGTATATTTATAACTCGTGTATAATTTTTCAAATAATTTATAAATTATACTAACATATATTTTATACTTTTCTTGTTCTTCCATTCCATGTACTATTTCAGCCTCTAATTTACACTTTCTTATTTTTTCTTTAATCTCTTTAATTGCTAGCAAAATAATTTATTTCACATTGGATGTTACATGGGCTGTTGCCTTCTGGCCCAGCTGAAGTTTCTAAATAGTATTTAAAGGGAGCTTCATGAGGAGATGTGGAACAGATGTGGTCAAACTAGATGGTAAAGGTTATAGTCACAATGGGTGTAGGAAGGAACTGGTGAAAGGTCCCTCTAACTATAGTTTCCACCTGATGTTTGAGTATCATCCATTTATGCATCCCAAATTGCAAAGCTCACAGATAATTGAAAGCTCACAGATAATTGAAATCTGTCTAAATAAAACATTGGTGTCAACAGAAAATCTGGATGAACAAACCACAATTCCAATTTATTTGGTTTAATTCCAATCTTTTCTCTCCCATCCACAACCAGTCTTCAAGTTCCTTGGAATAGGAGATAGATATCATCTCTCTATAGCACAGGGTATAAATGTAAAATTGAGTATAATGAATCCATTCATGAAACCACATATTATATTGGAGACAAGACTGAACCTTGTAGCGTCAGTCAGGGGCTTCAAGACCAATGTTTCACCCTTTGCCACTACAATTTGAAGTGTTCTGTTGAAAAAATAGTTCACCTTTTCTCCAGTCATTGTAGACAGTCCTGATAATGATATCAAAAGGATATCCCAAGCTAGACAATGTGCTGAGTTCTCCTCATGAAGTGTTCTCTTCTGTAACAAACTAACACAAAACACAAAATCCATTGTATACAGGCTAACTGATGCAGGCTTAGCATCAGGATGTCCTTCAGAAAAAATCCCAGAAAGAGTGAAAAAGTTCACACAAACCAGGTTAGATAAAACTTCTAAATAGGGTTTTAAATATTGGCTTCCATGGCAACCTTTGGAACTGTAAGCCAAAATACATAATTATTTAAAAGAACTTATAGTTCTCATTTATAGTGAGACGTAAAATAATAAGATGATGACAGCACTAATCTTCCTCCTCCTCCTCCTCCTCCTCCTCCTCCTCCTCCTCCTCCTCCTCCTCCTCCTCCTCCTCCTCCTCCTCCCCCTCCCCCTCCTCCTCTTCCTCTTTTGTTGGGGAAGACACAAAGTTCTGGCTCTTAATCACATAAAAGAGTAAGTCTATAGTTTACATCTGTATTTACAATACAGTCCTTTTCTTTAAATATGAAAGAGAAAAAGATAGTTGTCTTTTCCAAATCTCATTTTTTCTCATTACAAGATTAATTGTAATGTATAAAAAAATAGAGCTACCATATCTGAGCTCCAACATTTCAGATATCCACAAGATATCTGAAATGTTTTTAGATAGTTTTATGCATCTCTTGTCTGCTATCTAGTGGTTATCTGGATTTTTGCAGATTAGATATAGAAGCCTTAGTAGACAATGCTTGGTGATTTATTCACTTGTTTTATATTAGTTGTAATTCTAATGTAATATGTCACTGTAATAAATTGAGATGTAAAATTAGTTAAAAAACAGTATCAAATACAAAACCTTTATGCAATTTATCACCTAGATACATCACCCAGATATTAATTTTGACAATTCTCTTTTTTATATATGTGCATTTCTATTTCCTTACATTAGGAAGAATCTAAAAGTATCTTGTATTGTCAAAGCACTCTGATTTTTTTCCAGACTCCTTCTTTGTGCATTGTGAAATAAGTAAGAAACAACATGGGTTAATGGTAATCAATTTTATATATTTTGGAGAAGTGCAACAAGGCAATACATAATTCTTAATTCCCATAAAAATGATATAGTGTTTCAGTAAAGAATCTTGTGGTCTGCTAATAGTTTGTACAGAAATACAACCCTGTAAATCCTCAAATCTCTCATTTCCATTTTAGGAATAAAAAACAAGTTTAAAATGACCACAAATTCCCAAAGACTTATTATGTGTCCTAATACTTTCCGTTTGAAAAGTAAGTGCTGCGTGGATGTTAGGCAAAGTGAATTATAGATTTGGGGCCTCCCTATTTAAAATAATGAATGCTTTTACTTGTTGAAGTTCAGTGTCATACCCTTCTATATAAATCAAAGTCTGGTTGTAGTTCTAAAAATAAAATCCAAGAAAATTAGATTGTTGCTAAAATGTAGGTCCAATGTTATATTCTTCTTCAGATGGAAGTAATAATGCATATGTTTATTCATTTTTTAAAAAGTACAGTTGTATTCTTTCATGTTGCATGTGCAATATTTTTAATGGCAAGTGCTACTTGTTTGTTTATTTGTCATATTTAGATATCACGTATCTCACTCATAGGGTTTGCAAAAAAGCTCATGATTTGATGGTCAAAACATCTTCTATCTAGCAAACAACAGTATATAGTTGATCCATCCACCTTTTTGGCCTTGAAGACATAGCTGTGTCAACTATCCTGGGTTCCTATTGGTGACGTAGCCAAGGGTGGTATTCAGCAGGTTCCAACCAGTTCTGGAGAACAGGTAGCAAAAGTTTTGAGTAGTTTGAAGAAATGGAAAATACCACCTCTGACTGGAGATTTTACAGCATCCGTCCCCTGCCACATCCACCAAGCCATGCTCACAGAACTGATGGTAAAAAAAATTGAATCCCACCACTGGGCGTAGCACTTTGGTTGTAGCTAATGGAGTAGATGACACCCCACCTACTTCTTAGGTACACTTTGCTTCTCTACATCTTATCCTGGTTAATTTTAATTGAACTTTAAATGTTATTATTATATAATCCTTATTCATTGTTTTAATGTTTTCTGGTACATTTTAATTGAATGTCTGTCATCTATGGCAAGATGGGCAACATACAAGTTTATTAGATAGATGTACATAGACAGAAGATAGTAGCTAGCTAGCTAGCTAGCTAGCTAGCTAGATAGATAGATAGATAGATAGATAGATAGATTATAGTATACTCACTACAGGCATTATTAGCATTTACTTAAGACAATATAGGATATCAGGATATGGACATAGTGAAAAGACTATGTGTATCAAGAGAAAGGAACAGTGATAGGTGTTGGTTCCTTTAAACCTATCCTATTCCCTTATATCTTTAATTTAATTTGGTTAGGTTTTTTTTTTTTACTTTTCTAGTAAAAAATTTTATGGAAGAAATTTTGTTAAAGAAATTTTGAGAAAGAAATTTTGTGAAAGGATCTTTGTATATACCTAAGGTACAAATATATTTGTAATGAAGGACAGATAGAGTACTACCCAGCTACTCTTAGTCAATATTGACAAATGAAGTAAATTAAGTAAAGTCAGATTTTATCGGTACTCAAACATGAGGCATCCTGTATATGCCAAGGCTAGAGGCTAGGCAATTATTTCTTAATGGCTGCCAACAAAATATGTCAATGAAATCTTCAGGTATTAAGTTGGCCTGAGGGAAACTTTTTTTAAAAAAATGCAGATGAAAATGCTCTGAACTTTTACCAAGGATCCTGAATTCTAACTCAAAGGATCAAAAGATTTAAAATCATATTTAAGCTGAAAAATAGGATGGAAAATGCTGTCATGACATTACAAAGACACTATGATCAAACAATAATCTAATATTATTTTATTTAGCTATAAATAAAACTAGTAGTTCTAATGCCTAAGTTATTTAAAATCAAAGGTGTTGAAATGCAGAAACTCTCAGTTGAAAAAAAAAACCCATAGTGCTGAAGCAAACTGTTTTCCATGATGTTTCATACTATGTTTCTAATGTACTAGTAATGCATTTCTGTATACATTTCTTGTTTATAGAATTTGAAATTTGAAAACCATGTTTTGTTTCACTTTACTATGGTAAGCATTTATGGGTTGTGCGGGACTTTTGGAGCATGCAATGGCATGAATGAGGAGCATTGGTCAGCAGCTCCTTAAAATCAGCTTTTCTTTTTCTCTCCATTTAAATTGAAGGATAAAATGGGATACAAGTTTTTATTCAAATAAAGTATTGATTTAAACCTTGTAAAACATTGCCTTTGTATGAAACCAAGGGAAAGAATGGTATAATTTGTATACTAGAAGTGGGCAATGACAGAAAAAGGCAAAATGTTTCTAAAAATTCTTGACTCCCAGTATGTTTGTCATGTGCCTGGGCCATTCTGGTGCCTGAAAGAAGCACAAATTCTTTGCTTTCATTTATTTATCTTTACTTATTAAAACATGTATACTGCTTCTTTCTTTAAACTGGCTCATTATGTAAACTCACAATAAACAAATTATGAAAAATAAAAAGTTGACAATGTATAATATCCAGCAACTATGAAATATACAATTAAATCTGCCCAAATCACTCTCAAACTTGTGAAATAGAAGGCTTGAAGGTTTATCATACCCTTCAATATACTTCTGAACATATTATTCTCATATGGGACATAATTTAGTACTAATATCAAGACATGTGATGTCAATTTGTACATTGATCAATTGCATCATGATGCACATTTTGACATTAGATGGTTTACCCAGAAGGCATTGCTGCAAGGATAGAGCAATCCACAAAGCTCCAGCACCAAGCCTTCCAGCAATGTTTTGTGTTTCCATTGAGTAAGTTTAATGGGTTGCTCTGTACATAGACCAGATGCTTGCATAAGGATTTGTACAATTCTATTTAACAGATTAAGTCTATGCTTCTGTATCTATTTCCTGGGTTTAATCCTTACTGAACTCAGTAAGATTAAAATCTAAATGTTTTACTTAAATATAGATAAGTAATTGAGAGTTAACTCAGAGATGAGAACCAGTTTGGTGCATTGGTTTAAGGAGCCAGTCTAAGAAACTAGTTGGATGACCTTGGACCAATCACTCTTTCTTAGCTTTGGGAAGAAGGCAATGGCAAACCACTCCTGAAACTTTGCCAAGAAAACTGCAGAGACTAATTCAGGCAATCAATAGGCTTCATTACTGGCTCAAATTCATGCATGCAGAAACACAGCACAAACTCAGATATGATTGCATTTTAAATCATGTGTGTTCTTCATCAATACTTTCAGTACATTCTGAAACTAGAGGTATGCTCATGTGAAATAACATTGCAAAGGACCCTTAAAAGACATTTAATACAATCTGTGTCATTAAATTTGTTGTTGTTGGAACTGTGCAAGTCTTTGAAATTGCTGCTTTGGATGTCATTGAAGAAATCATGAATTACTTCTTTTCCAATAATTAAAGCAGCTCTGTCTTTTTCCGGGATCATGCAGACCCTCCCAGCTCTTTCTACATCCTTCTGCATCCATAGCTACTTAGCTTCACAGCACTCAGAACAAAGTAAAATGATCAGGATGAGTTTCTAAAGCAACCATGATAATCCTAAAATATGTAATTTTAGTAATTTAGAAAGTGGTGCCTTGTATACCCTCCTACATTTTCAGAAAAACTGGTAACCCTATAATTTTGCACAAATCATGGACTCATACTGAGCAATACAGTAAACAGTGAGACAAAATGTTCCTACAAATACTTTAAGTACTTATTAAAGAAATTCTGTGATAATTTAAATATATAAAATATATTGTATAATAATACACACAACAGATGTATTAGTGGTAATAGAGTTTTAGAAGTTTTTAAATGCTTGCTTTACTGAAATTAGAAAAAAAGTATTTCAGATTAAATAATGGATTTTGGATTTCAACTCTATGGCTTTTTTTGTTTGCTAAGTTCTTGCCAATATTTGTTCTAACTCTCTTTTATTGTCACATGGACATTTAAAAAATTGTATTCTTGAAAAGCATTTTTTGATTTTGCAGATATGTTATTTTACAATTTTCTATTAGTTGTTGATATGCTCTTTTGGCCTGCAAAATCTGCAAACAGACATTTAAGAATGTCATTGCTTAAAGATAAATTGAAAAAAAAAATCTGTACAATGATATTGAGGTGACAGTTTGCAAACTGGGGATATGAAAGTTGACTTGCTGAAACATGGCTTCCAGAGTAAATTATGTAATTCATGTAAAAATTATATATTGTTTATCTTTGACTATTTTTGGACTCCAAAAAGGTTAAAAGAATATAAGATCCTATCTCTTTCTTTCTCTTTCTCTCATTCATTTTCCCATCTTTTGTCTGCTACTGTTTCACATTTTTCCTTTTGTTTCTTCTCTCCCCAGTACCACAATGAATATGTAAGTCCAGTGGGTCACATAGTTATTTAGATGAAGCTATGTATCACCAGACAAATATTTGTCTTGCTTTGAAATAGCAAGCCACACCTCTGCAGCCATGTCACAGTACATCGTAGTGTATTTTGGCATTCAGCCAGTGAACCAAACCTCTGAAGATGTACAAATTTAGTTATCCATTGCTAACTCTCCTACAAATATTACATACCATAAATATAAGTTGATAACTTTTTCTTTGATATTCTTTCTAGGTGATTTTGAAAAGTTCATGCTTCTTGTCACTTAGGCCCTTAAAGGAAGCATCTATCCCAGACAAACAAGGCCTTTCATGGGAGTTTCTTGGTGATATTAAACCCAGAATAAATACTTTAGAGTTTTGCCAATCATTTTATTATTATTATTATTTCCATTTTTGGCAATGTCTGTTTCAACAACATTTGCATCCAAGCTTTAGGATGCATTCTTGAACAGCATCCATAAATAAGAAAGTTGATTGGTTCCAGATACTAATAGTCCTAAAAGTGACAAATGTTTGTGTACTTTTAGGAAGCTGCCAACTATTTATCTCTATTACAGAAAATTCATTGCTGTTATGTAAATATTTAGATGAATACATATACCATAAACAACATATAGAATCTTAATCTGTGCAAATGAACATTTTTGTTTGATATGACAAAGGAAAAATGTACATGGTTCCTTATTTTGTACTGTGAAAACTTTTAGGAATAAGTAAGTTTAGTGAGACATTTAGGCTGTACATAACTTAGGAGGGAAAAAATAATGAAAAAGTGAATGAGTCACTTGGTTAAAAAAGTGTGGTTGAACTAACGCTTGAGGGTTATTTGTTAGATCTTGCCAAAGGTTATATAGTGAGTTGGGGAAATGAAACGTCTGTTTGCAATCTGGACATTGTTTAGAATAATGTCTCCCTTTAGAAGTTTGTTGTTTGTGCTATAGCAGAGCTTGAACTTTTCTTAGGTTGCTTAAAGGGGTTATCTCTCATTCCATTGAGAGAACAGATGGGTTGTCTTTTACCCTTTTCAGCCTCCACCTGCATTTGATTAGAGACAGCAGCAGTTTTACATACCCCATGCCAGAATACCATGATGACATAGAAGCTTCAGACAACAGCGTGACTAGGATTTTCCCCCCTAAACCCTTGAATCACAGAGGATCTGGCAGCCAGTTACCATCTGACACTGTTTATAGCATATATTGTTCGATCCACTCCCTTACTGAATCTGCTGTGGGAATTAAAGCAAGCAGTTTCAAGTCAGAAAGGTAAGTTCTCTTGCATGTTTTAACACTTAGAATCAAGCAACTGAACAAAGCAGTACTGAGAATACCACTCACCTTTGTCAGTTTGCAGATTGGACACAACTGCTGTTGTGAATTTGTTTTCTGAGCTTATGTTAAAATGCTCTTCATGTTTTGTGGGTTATTGTTCCATTTCTTTGCAAAATTTTTGCAAAATGTAATCACTTCCAGAAGAACTATTCCATACCATAGGGAGGATCACAATATCTATCTAATAAATATTTACATTTATTAGCAAGAACTCTTATATCAAATAGGTGGGTTACTCTGAAAATTTCATTGATAAAAATAGTCCATGTTACTGAAAAACAACAAAACTATTAAAGGTTATTCATCTAGCAATGTACATGTTAATTAAACTTTTATGGGACAACAGTGATGGTTTTAGTGTGAAACTTTGAAAAAGAAAAGTGTACAGAACAAGATTCAGTCTTTAACTGCTAGTGAAAAATTTTTTCCATCTGAAGGAAGGTGCCAAATGACAATTGTAGCCCTTGCATGCAAATTTTTAGCAGATGTTCATAGGAATATGTTCAAACATTTGTACTAGAGAAATATGTAGATACTCTTCTAATTTCTGGTTCCTGCTGATCTTTTAAGAAATAATATATTCATTTAAACAAGTTTATGAAATGTACACAGGGCAAAGAAGGGTCTCACAAATTTCAGAAAGTATAATCTTGCATGAAAAATATTATCTTTGATTTTATTTTTATATTCATAGATTATTCACATGGATAACAAATGTAATACTGCACTTCTAGTTGGAAAATTTTACTATATTAGCATTTTGAAGCAAATCTTTAAGTCTGAAAAATTGTAAAACTACTCTATAATATTTGGAAATGTTTAACTAAATATTAATATCCTTTATTAATATTTTCTACAGAGTGGTTTACCAGTCTGTAATGCAGTAAGTCAAAGGGATACAAAAAGTACAAAGTAGTACAAATAGATAAGAAATATATAAGAAATATTTCCAATACCAAAGTGTATGATTCTAAACAAGGCCTTATTTTATTATATTTCTATAATTTTCTTTTAAATAGAAGCAGGAAATGTTGCTACACTGTTAAAGGAAAGATTATAAAGTATCTCTAATCAACCAACTCAGATCAGTGTACTGTAACTACAACTAAGGTTACTCATTTACAGTTAATACTATGTTCTTATAGAAAGACATTTACAGTTAAAATCTGTACGAGAGCTGCACTATAACCAATAGGGATCTTTCCAGTAACTCCAACGGCAATTCAATTACATAAAACAATATTAGTTTCACACTATATATATTTGATATATAAATTTGCAAGCCACAGAATTGCCTGATAGGTACAAACATATATTAGACAAATTCAAATATTCCATAAATATATGCCAAAATGCATAATAATTTACTGATCAGAAACAAAACTTCAGTTATTATATATTCAGCTATAATCTATCATGTTACTTTAACACCCCCCCCCCTTTTTTTTTTTTTTACAATTGACATTGTTGCTAGCTATGATATTTTGTAATTCTTCACCAGTGGAAAAATAATGTCTTAGACAAAATTGTATTTTTGTTTAGTTCATTAATTTTTGCCCTCCTTTTCCATTCAAAAAGACAATTGGGGAAAAGTAGTTTTTGGGACATTAATGCAGGAACTTGTTTCTTATAAATCCAATATGTTCTTCCATGAAAATATATTTGGCAAAGTCATAAAGTGATACCAGATTATATTGTTGTATATCTATGCATTCAAATGCAGCTGTGATCAGCTTTACTTCAAAGATGCAAATTTCATTATAACTCAGCTATCTATTAAACCTCATACCACAAACATCTTCATCTTCAAACATCTTCATTTCATGGGGTTTGGTGGTTCTTATGGATTCTGAAATCAATACATCTTTTATTATTTAATAGAGTGACTAATTATTTTTAAGCTGTGAGAGAAATAACTATATGGCTTTTATACTGACAACTGAGTGAACTGCATCTACTCATCCCACTGTACTCTCTCTGTGTTGGCCAAACCTACTCCAAATGTTTGGAAGATGCTGGAATAAAACTAGACTGAGTGTATTCAGAGGATATAACAGAGAAGTTAAAAGCAAGAGGATATCAATTTCATGAAAGGAAGTCAATTTGCATACCATTGAATATGGCCCTTGTCCTAATCTATATCAAAATTGTAAATATCCAATTATCTACAGAAGTCTCAGCTTTTTCATTAAACTATTGAAATTTATTGTTCCATATATAGTCTTCATTGATGTATACATTTGCTCCTAATTTATCCTCAATAAACATTAAATCATCCATAATAACAATTAGGAAGTGAAATTTTACATGAAAATGCAGAAGGGCAAAACTCCTTTGTGATTATTTATTTATTTACTTATATTTGTTATAACTACCCACCTGTAATAGATTCTGGGAGGCATACTCAACCCAAAAATTCATAAACCTTTTAAAACCAAATTCTGTGAATGTTATTATCATTATTATTATTTTTTAAAAATGTGGGTGTTCCTGACAATACTGACAATAGCTCAGTATAGGAACTTCAGTGTGAAACAAAAAACCAAAGTAATAACACATAACCAAATAAACCATTTTTAGATGTGTTTCTACCAATAATACCTTTACTAATGCTGTTTGTCCCTATATCTGTCCTTAGGTTTTGGCTCTTTCTATTTACCTGGTTTCTGTGGTCCATGATCTGCAGCACAGCCTTATATTTTCATCATGTTTTGGGTTTCCAATAGCTCTTCTGAAGCTAAGCTAATTAGCTTCAGGTCCAGAATTGCTTCTGTATAAACATTAAACATTTTGCAGCATTAAGATTGAAGCTGAAGACATAATTTACCACTTATGAGAATTCATATACAATCCATCTTTCTTATCTCTTTCCTCACCCTTCTATAGGTATTTATTGGGGCAATAAAATGGTGGTTGGATTCAATTATGCATACTGTCCCATCAGAGATTGGCGGAGTTAAGATTGATGATAGATGATAATGATGATAAATAGATTGATGACATATGATATAGATGATAAATAGGATCGATGATGATGATGATGATGATGATGATGATGATGATGATGAAGATAGATAGATAGATAGATAGATAGATAGATGAGAAGGGACAGATGTTTTACTAATCACACAGATCAAAATAGTAATGTACCATAAATACAATAAAAATGTGAAAATAGCACAATCAAAAGCCATGCATTTAATAAAATAGATAACAAGTCATATTAAAACAACAGTAAATCACTGGGTAAGTATTACCAATATTAAACTGAGAATCCTTGCAATTCAGCAAAAACGGCAAACCTTTTACATATTCTTATAGACAGATTTGCTAGTAAGAAAATATTTCCCATCCCAACAATGATAGAGGAAATTTGGTATTAAAGTTATTACAAAAACTCCCTTCTAGAATCATGAATGGAAAAACATTAAGCCTAGTCAATAAGCATTTGACTATGTGAGATGGAAAAGTCATTGGTGAAATGATTAAGTAAAGTGAAAAATTGTCAGTCCAAATCTCTGTTAGCCCCCAAACTTGTTGAATTGTTTCTGAACTGGCTGTCTAAAGCCTCAATATCATAAAGAATTTGGATGAAAACCCACTGGTTTCTTGGATTTTTTCTCCAAGAAGCAGCAGTTATCAACAAACACTATTTAACATCTATATGAAGCCATTGGTGGAGATCATCTGTCAGGGCAGAGTTAGGGTTTAAATTTATCCGAACAAATTGGAAATGCAGGTGAGGATCTTTCTTGATGCTCTTAAATTCTAAAAACAGACTTAGAGCTAATGTCATTAAGATAAGATTAATTGTGCCTGATAAGCCATCCAGTGCCAGTGTTATTCTATCTTTGGTTTTGGTTGTGATCATCCTTTTCCCCACCCATCCATGTTGAACTGGTTTTGAAGTAATTTCTTGTTATTGGCAGATTACTGCTGTGGCCAGAAAGTCCCTCACATGGATTTATCTTTTGTGCCAGTTATGACCATTATTAGATTGGGAAACTCTTCTCATAGTCATTCATACTTCAGTAACTTCTTGATTGGACTATTACGTTACCATATGTATCACATGGAGCTGGCCATCAGATCCACTTAGAATATATTGCTGATTCATAGTGCAGCAGTTTGAGTAGTTATGGTTATAATTAGATTGCCACTGTCTTTCAGGTGCAATTCTAGGTGTTGGTTTTCACCTTTAAAGGTCTATATGGGTCAGTACCTGGATTTCAGTAAAATTGCCTGATTGGAAGCAGTTGACTCCAGGTATATGCTACACTTTTTAGTGTGAAATAGTGGAAGACCAATTTTTCTTTGCTTTCATTGCCTGTGACACCTTTTGAGAGCTTTTAGAAAAAAGTATATTTATTAAGTATCTTTGATAAAGATTATTAAGTATCTTTAATAAAAAATAAATAAAATAGATATAGATAACACTATAAATAAACCCAATTATACTCAAATGTAATTATCAATATATTAAAAGTAATAATATAATATAGTAAACATGAACTTCTTTATTAATCCATTAAATCAATAACATTGTTATTGATGAAGCTAAATTTCAGTTAAAAGTTGGTGAAAATAAATTTGTAATTGTTTTTCTCATCCAAATTCACAGACCTCCTGAAATCTATTTGTAGACCTATAGTAAGAATCCCTGCCTTTGACCTTCCTATTTAATTTGAAAATGAGTTTATTTGCCAACAATGTATGGAGAAACCCAATGCTATACAAAATTTGAATATTGGAATTAATATAGAAGTTAAAGGGAAGACTAAATGTGCATTCATGTCTAACTCATTTTAAAATAAGTATTGACACAGATTTCCAAAGATAACTCATCTAACGTATATCAACATAATTAATCGAAAAAAGAGTATAGTTGCTTCTGCCAGTTTAACTATAGATTGATTTTGGTTATTGAATCTAAGCTGTACTGGTAGCTTACACTCATTGAAGCCAGCATAAAATGTTTCTTGTAAATTGAACCAAATATCATTTCTGCCCAATACTGAAACAAAATCCTTTATGAAACATTAACAAATCAGTTCTAAACCCAAGAACTTGGTCATCATCTTATCTAGAATAACATAAATGGGATCAGAGTTAGCAGATTCTTGTGGAATGAGATCTTGAAGTAAATATTGAAGTTCAAGAAAGTGTCAATGCAGTGTTTATCCACTGTAAGAATGGCCAATAGCATAATAGGAATAATAAGAAAAAGTATTGCAATTAAGGAGACCAATATTTTAATGTCCTTATATAAATGGTGTAATTGCATCTACAATATTGTGTGCAGGTTTGCTAGCCATACCTCAAAAAGGAGATAGTGGAACTAGAAAGGTTCAGAGAAGGCCAACAAGATGGGATATGATTGAGGTATATAAAAGTATGCATGCCATGAATAAAATGAATAAAAAGCAACTACTTTCCCTCTCCCAAAACACTCAAACTAGAGGTTATCCTAATTAAAGTAAATACTGGAAGAATCAGGAAACATTTTTTTTCACAATGCAGATAATTAAGTTTTGAAATTCACTACTAAGATGTGGTATAGCTACCAGATTGTTTGGCTTTGCAAGACCTTTGGATCAATACATAGAAGTCATGAAGATCAATGGCTGTTAGCCTTTATGATGGTTTTATAATCTGCTTGGAGAGAAATCTGCTTCTTTCTACAGACAGTTAGCTATTCTGAGAACTAGTCCATGCTAGACTAGATGGGCCAGAGATATGATCCATTATGGAACATATAATGTTGTTATGTTCATAGTCATTCAATACATTTCACATATAGATGTTTAAGCCAATTTCCTTCCTTTGGCATCTGAGTTTTACTCAGCCTAAATAACAAGGGAAAACAACACTGGGAGCCATCACTCAGAATTTATAAAACCATCAACTGTGGTTTTTCCTTTCTTAAAATAGGGCTTTTGTCTAAGATCAAATGATGATTCATTCAAAGGGTAGTATAAGAATGCTTCCCAGAAAAGTAGAATATGAATCTGGTGAATCTGATCTTGGCTGAATTTATTTATGAATTAATTTATTCAGTTAGTTACATATTCAAAAAAAGGAAGAATATAAGAATAAATTTCTTGGATCAAGTCCAGCATTTTGT
This sequence comes from Pseudonaja textilis, assembly GCF_049901715.1. NCBI lineage: Eukaryota > Metazoa > Chordata > Lepidosauria > Squamata > Elapidae > Pseudonaja > Pseudonaja textilis. Next base: position 40,224,410 of record NC_141994.1, on the reverse strand, counting down.
TTCTCACAGGCCAATGATGGAGACAAATCGCTTTCCCATCATTCTTCTTTTCAACTAACATCTGGGGAGTCTCCAACCCATAGATAGCATCAAGTTTCAAGAATAGTAGTCCTATATAGACTTAATCGTAAATGTATTAAATCCCATTTCTTTATTTAATTTGAATACTACCTACATTGTATGATTCCTGGCAGTTTCCAATTGAAAGTATATCTATCTAGATTAGGTGGCCATCACTACATCTCATGATAAAATACCTGAAGTATTCACTGTATTCTTTTCCTTGTTCTAAAATCTTTCTAAACATCTATGCTGGATGACATCTTGTCCTAGCATTTTGAGAAGCAGAGAGATAGAACTCTACTTTCCTATTTTTCTTGTAATATGCATGATTTTATTCAACAAAACAATGTTGCCTTTTAGAAGTCCTTTTTTTAAGCTAAAGAATCCCAAACACCCCAGCCTTTTCTTGTAAAACAACTAATGGATCCTCTCATAATCTTAGCTCCAACATTATATCCTTTTCCAGATATGGTGAACAAACCTATAATTTTCCAGATGCAAAAATACATCATATTCATATAAAGGAATTAAAACATGTCATTAATAAGTAATTCCTCTCATAATAAATGTATTGAACACTATCCAAGGTTTCTCTTTTTGCTAGTTTTGTATTATCCTAGCACAAGTGGTTTCATAGAATTGGAGTAAAGTGTATGTGCACATGCACACAGAGAGAGGGGGGAGAGGAAGAGGAAAAGAGAGACAGTCTATGAGTATATTTTTATCTCTGTATATGGATTTTATGGATTTCCTCTCTGTTTTTTTTTAACTGAAATTAGTCATTATGCTGGATTTATTGGACATGCTCGTTATAAAATAAATGATATATCAGCATTTTGCAACCGTTATGTTTTGATAGATGAGCCAGTAGGTAAACTTCCAAATAAACTACTTAGCAACATGTGTATACTTCCATTTTTCCCCTCCATGAATAAAGGTATTTTTGCCCACATAGACAGATGGTTGGCCCAAGTGATCCATTTCCTTAATCTCTAGAAGTTTTCAGTCAACATTTTAGCCATTAGAATTGTTAATAATACATTAAATTTCTCTGTATTTCATATAAAATTTACATCATCAATATATAATAACATTACAACATTATGGAATGTTTATTTTCTGTATAAATATTTAATAACCATTGCCATATCATGTCAGAAGTTTTCACTTATTGCTACTTGTATTATTTAGTCATTGATGAAAGCTGTAAATAATTAATATAATATTGTAATAATAACCTATACATCTAAGCATAATAAATACTATAGTTTTCAAAACATTGTACTGTTTCCCTGAAAATAAAACCTATCCTGAAAATAAACCCTAACATGTTTTATGTGTGTGCCTAATATAAGCCCTACCCCACCCCCCAAAAGCCCTACTTAAAAGTCAGTGCAGCTGGCTGGCTACCCATTCCGCCTGGTTGCTCGCAGTTCTGCAGCCACAAGGTGAAGCTGTGTGTGTGTGTGTGTGTGTGTGTATGCATGTGCCTGCATACACACACATGCGCATACACACACACACATACACATATAAAAGTTACATTTTGCTTTGTTTTGTTCTTCTAATATGCTTCCTTATAACAACATTAAGGTAACTATGTTTTTTATCTCCTTTAACAGGAACAATCCTGAGCGCAAAGATGTATCTGACTTCTCTTCCTTTCTTCCTTTTTTTGATCAGCGGCATATTCTGTCAATATGATTATGGTGGTGATCCAGATTTTAGTTATTTTTTTTCAATGTTAGAACTATCATCTGCAGTCTGTGCACCAGAATGTAATTGCCCTATAACTTACCCCTCAGCCATGTATTGTGATGATCTTAAACTGAAGAGTTTCCCCATTATTCCTAAAGGAATCAAATACCTGTATCTCCGCAATAATCTACTTGAAGGCATAGAAGATAATGCTTTTGAGAATGTGACAGATCTGGAGTGGCTAATTCTAGACAATAACCAACTGAAAAATTCCAATATTAAAGGCAAAGTCTTTGCAAAATTAAAGAATTTAAAAAAGCTGCACATCAATCACAACAATTTAACTGAAGTTGTTGGGCCACTTCCCAGTACCCTGGATGACCTGCAACTCACTCATAACCAGATTTCCAAAATCACCCCCAATACACTAGAGGGACTAGTGAATCTGACTGTCATTCACTTACAGCACAATGAACTGACTGAAGGTACACTCTCTGGAGTTTTTAAGGGCTTAAAATCTCTCTTGTATCTGGACTTGAGCAATAATAAACTGACTAAACTGCCTACAGGACTGCCTAATAATTTATTGATGCTGTATTTTGATAATAATCAGATTACCGGCATTCCCGATCAGTATTTCCAGGATTTAAAAGTATTGCAGTTTTTACGTCTTTCTCACAATAAGTTGACAGATTCTGGAATACCAAGCAATGTTTTCAATATCTCTTCACTTGTGGAGCTGGATCTCTCCTATAATCAGCTAAAGAGCATTCCAACAGTCAATGAGCACCTTGAAAACTACTACCTCCAAGTCAATGAAATTACCAGTAAGTAATACTTCCATTAAAAAAAGAGAAGAAAGAAAGGTGTTGGTAACAGTTAAATGAGATAACCTGTATATAATCTTCAATTCTCATGTAACTATTTTATCCCAGTCTTTATGTTCATTCCATCTCTTTTTAAAAATAATAGCTATCATGATAAAAACCTGCAATTTTCTCAAAGAATAATATGTACTCTATAATAATATGTACTCAACAGCAGAAGTCCAGAGATCTTGCTTTCACTTCACAAATTAGGGAACTAGCATAGATATTAACCATTGGTTATTGCTTAAAACTAAAAGCTCTTACTTAGGTGTATTTTTTGTGTTTCAATTTTTCATGTCAAGACTTTAAGCATAATGTCTGACATCTGGGTATAATATAATATGTATATAATTTATAGGAAACAGAATTTAACTAGCCAAAGAACCTAAAAACTGCTAGAACTCCTGGCATTAGTTAAATTTGGAAATATCCTAGGTGGATTGTGAAAGTTATATTCTAATATTATATTATTTACATTACAGAATTTTCAGTGAACAGCTTTTGTAAGGTTGTCGGGATACTAGCCTATTCCAGGGTATCACATCTGCGTCTCGATGGAAATAATATCACAAGAGCTGATCTTCCACAGGAAATGTACAACTGTCTCCGAGTGGCCACTGAAATTTCTTTGAAATAATTATACAATACTTTCTTCTCATGATGCTTTACACACCATAGTAATACTTTAGTACTAAAATGTCACCTGGTATAAGATCCTTTGTTTTGTTAATAAACAGCATTATTGTGTGGCTGGTATTTTTTTTTTTATGTGTATATTCTAGAATGCCTGTGATGCAGATTTTTTTTTTTTGTAAAGCTAAAAAGTCCCATAGATTGTGGACAAAAATGTTGTCATGTTTATTTCTTAGACTGTTTTCTTAACATAGCTATATACAGCCTGAGTTTGAAAAGGTTTTTTAAAAGCACTGGTGTATACCTACAATAAACACATACCACTCTCCTTGTCGGTGTGAACTTCTACTCAGGTTTGCAGAAGTCAGGCATTTTCTCATTAAGATAGTATATTTAGTACTTAAGGCTGGACCAGATATGTACAGTAGTTCACACTTTGAAATAAAATCTCTCCTATTTTATACTTTTCATTACATTACATAAAACAATAATTCAATATAGCTATATAATATATATATATATATATATATATATATATATATATATATATATATATATATATATATATATATATATATATTTTCTGAGGTTCTGTATTTATATGTGGATCTTTGGTTGAAAAACCGAACACAACCAAGCCCCACCTGAACAGAACACGCCTCAACCAATCAGAACACGGCTAACCCCAACCAATCAGAACACAACCAAACCCCTACCAATGAGAACACACCCCCACCCAATCAGAACACAGCCAAGCCCCACCCAATCAAGTCCCACCCCACTGGCAGTTAAAAGGAGAAGCAGCTGCAATCTCACATTACTCTGAAAGCACAGAGCGGAGACAGAAGCCTGAAGATGATGAATGAGACTTCATCAACGTTGCCTAGATACTTGAATCTTACGCGGGAGAAACCGAACAACCAAAGATCACATATATATATATATATATATATATATATATATATATATATATGAAAATAAAATTAAATATTACAATCAGCATACTCGTGAAGAATTGAGAAAACAACAACAGTTTAAAGTTTTTATTTTATTAATCCATTTTATTTTGTTCTATTGAGGTCAGTTTAAAACTTTAAAGGAATGGTTATTTTACAGTAAAAATACTATTATTGTTATACTCTTATTTCTGCATGCTATATTAAATGACTTTAGAAAATAAAAACATAGCAAATGAAAAATATTGAGTGTATATTATTGTGAAAATAGATTTACATTTTTTTAAAAATGTAGATTGATGTAAACTAAAGGTTTTTTGAAAAAAATACTTCGGTGAATGTAATGCTACATTTGCATTAAATAAATTGTTTTATGCATTCTAGTTTTTAAAGATTCTTCAAACAAAACCTTTTTAATTATTATTATATCAGGCTTTTAATTCTGCTATGACTGGAGAATGACTTATACCCATAGCCTTTCTCCAGTGCATAGAGAATGTAATTTACAAATTACCATCATAAGAATCCCTAAAATCAATAAGATGCAGATTAGGCAACAAGGAAAACATTTATGGCACAATTTGCATTAACAAATTGTATAACTGAATTGAACAACAGCACTGAAAAAGTGACCTATGTCCATTTTACAACTTATTACCATTTTTTGTGCATATGACCCCTTGGTCATGTGATCAAATTCAGGTGCTTAGCATCTGAACCATATTTATGATGGTTGCAGCATCCTGGGGTCATGTGATCACCTTTTGCAACCACTAAAAAAAAGTTAATGGGGAAGCCAGATTCACTTAACAACTATACTAGTAACTTTACAACTGCACAGTTATTGAAAAAGTTGGCTGGATTTGACATCTCCAGTTAAAATTAAAAAATATTCATAAAAAGTTGCCTTCAGAAATTGTGGGTGGCCCAACACTGGAGGCTTTTAAGAAGAGACTGAAGCTATCTATCAGAAATAGTATAGGTCTCCTGTGAGAGCAGAGTGTTGGACTAGATGATCTCCAAGTTCCCTTCCAACTCTATTACTGTTAACTGCAGTGATTCTGAGGATTACCTGTATGATGTATATTATGAAAATAGTAAGGACATAGTAATTAAAGAGTTGACTGGAGTTGACATCTCCAGTTAAGGTTGAAAAACATTCAGAAAAAATAACTATTAGATGAACACACTGTATAAGCATTCTTTTATGAAAACCTTAATCTCAACCTTGCCACAGGATTTTTCATATATTGCACGCAATTCTGAAAAGTCTTCTTTCTTGGGGTTTTCTCATTGCTCATAATCATCAACCAAAGAAAGTCATGAACTAGCAGTCCTCTGTCCAGGAGATTCTTTTTGCTGCTTCTTTTTGCCCTAACTTCTGAATGTAATCCCTACTTGTGAATGCAGGCAATAGGTGGAGGATGAAATATTCATTGCTTTTCCTATCACATCCCTTGAGGCATAAGCAGTAAAGTACAACTATGAAAATTTGTTTCTTAAAGCAAACTCAGTAAAGCTTTGCAAAGTGAGATGCTATGTATGTATGCATGCGTGTACCGGTATGTAGCTGAAGTTCTTACGCCAAGCTCTTAAGCTGAATTTGGCAACTTCAAGATGTATTGCTAAGGTAAAAATTACTGAAACACTTAAATATTGCATTCTGGATTCTGTCACAAATCCTTTTTCATTAGTTTGCATTTTATTCTGACTTTACATTTGTATCTAAATATATGAATGTGTCCCCTTTCCAAAGGGATCCGACTCTGTTCTTAACTCTCAAATTCCATTTTAGTGTAATTTTTTCTGGGTTACATTTTATAGATAGAATCTTTATCTAAAAGCTCTTTGTATAAGAGTGTGCATGTTTATAGCCAATGAACAAACTGAAATCATTCCAACAAAATCAGATGACAGAGGGGAGAAATATATATGCACAGACTACTTTTGGAAGAAACTAAATTTATCTGGATCTTGTTATAATTTCATTTGACTTCAATGGGAGCCAAGCCACATCATCACAAAATTTTGCCTTTTGACATTTAAACTTCTAAGAATATTGGTAATCTACTGCCCAAAATATCAGACAGCCAACATCTAGTGATTTTCAGTTGGTGCATAATCTGGGGCTTCTCCTGGAGTCTTTCATGCAGCAGGTGGCAGCCATAGACAGGGCCATAGCCTTTGCACAATTTCATCTTGTACACCAGTTAGTTTTTTTCCAGGAAATATTTCTTATGATCACTCATGGCAGCTTAGTTACCTCCTGATCGGACTATTGCAATGTATTCTACTAAGTATTGGGGATTCCCTTGAAGAGCATTATGAAACTTTAGTTGATCCAGAACACAGCAGCACATTCATTATTTGGCACAGCACAATATGTCCAGGGGTGGGATTCAAATTTCTTAACAACCTGTTCTGTAATTTGTGGGTGTGACTTGGTGGTCATGTGACTGGATGGACGTGACTTGCTGACTGGGCATGGCTAGGTGGTCATGTGACTGACTGGGTGTGGCTAGTTGGTCATGTGACTGGGGTGGTCATGTGACTGGCAAACCAAATATAAGTGGTCCTCGCTTAATGACCAGTTGCTTAGCAAGTGTTCTAATTTATGACTGACCTCCCCAGAGCTACTTGACCTGTTTTTGGAATTTTGACAACCATACATACATACACATACACTTATGACCAGTTACAACATCCCACACAGTCTTGTGACTGAGGTTTTTTATGTTTTTTGCCAGTTTCCAACACTTCCTTCTGGTTTTGGGTTAAAAATGCCCATTGGGGAAAATGGACTTGTTTAACTAGTGTTTGCTTAATGATCACAAAGTTCACTTAACGACCATGGTGTTTGCCTAACCCAGGGGTCTGCAACCTTAAACACTCAAAGAGCCATTTTTCTATTTTCTTTTAAACAGGTATCTCTGTCTCTGTCTTTCTTTCTTTCTCCATCTCTCTTTCTTATCTCTGTCTCTGTCATCTCTTTCTTTTTCTTCCTCATCTCTCTTTCTCCCTCTCTCTGTTTCTCATTTCTCTTTCTCTCTCTCAGTGGAAGGCAAGTGTGGGGGAAGGCGACTGGGGCTTGCAGAGCCTCACTCACCCAGGGAGATCAGTAAAGGCAGGCTTGCAGAGGAAGGCGGTCAGCAATGGCTGGCCTGGAGGGTGCGCAAGAGCAGGCTGCAGGCAGCAGTGTTGCGCATGTGTGCAACGTTGCTCATGCATGATAAGGACTGATGGGCAGGCAGCGTAGAAGTGGGCAGAGAGGGGTGGGGCCAGCCAGAGGCCCGATTTACATTCTTTGGGAACGGTAACAACCAGTTCTATACAACCAGGCTGAACTGGTAGAATCCCACCCCTTAGTATGTCCATGTAATGCCACTGCTGTGTGAGCTGCAAGGGGCTACCAATAAACTTCTGAGTTCAAGCTCTGGCTAACACTGGGTAAAGCAGTGTCATTTTGTGGAATCCAAGAAGCATGCCTTATATTTATTTATTATTTATTTATTTTGTCAAGCATGTATTAGATAACAGGTCTAATTATAAATGTGATTATGAATACATGAAATGGATACAAATAAAAGGGAACATTAGGACAGGGACAGTAGGCACGTAGGCACATTGGTGCACTTATGCACATCCTTTACAGATCTCTTAGTAATAGGGTGAGGTCAACAGTAGACAGTCTAAAGTTAAAGTTTTTAGGGGTTTGGGAAAGAAATCATAGAGTCACATAGGGTGTATATATATCATAGTGCCTCTATTGTGAAACAGCTTTCCCCCTAAAATGTGGAATTATTGATGATTTTTGGAAGATCTGGATCAGAAGAAGACAACCTTCTGAATCCCCTTTAAGCAGTTAGCACTTAGACTTCTTTAATCATAATAACTAAATTAACTTAGATTTCCCCAACCTACTGTCTTCCAAATTCCCATCAGATCAGCCTTAAGAAATGTGGACTACGTGAATAGGAAAAGCACTTAGACTTATATACCACTTCATAGTGCTTTACAGTACTCTCTGAGAGGTTTACAGGGTCAGCATATTCTCCCCAACAATCTGGATCCTCATTTTACTGACCTCAGAAGAATAGAAGGCTGAGTCAACTTTGAGTCAGTCAGGACTGAACACCTGGCAGTGAATTGAGATAGCCTGCAACTATCCATTCTAACCACTGTGCCTCCTCCAGTTAATCTCCAGTTAAATGCTCTGTCTTACATACTGGCAAAAAAAAATCAGAAAATAAAATACAAGCTGAATAGTCAAGACTTTGTTGATGATCCAAGCTCTGCAAAGGACCTAGGAATACTCATCTCTAATGATCTAAGTGCTAGAGCCCACTGTAACTACATAGCCAAAAAGGCATTAAGAGTTGTTAACCTAATCCTACACAGCTTCTTCTCTGGTAATATCACAGTACTAACTAGAGCATACAAACATTTGCTAGACCAATACTTGAATACAGCTCATCAGTCTGGAACCCACATTACGAATCTGATATTAGCACAGTTGAGAAAGTCCAGAAATATTTCACAAGAAGAGTTCTCCACTCCTCTACTCTTTGTAGAATACCTTATGCCACCAGACTTGAAATTCTAGAACTAGAAAACCTTGAATTACGCCGTCTTCGGTCTGATTTAAGCATGGTATATAAAATCATACATTACAATGACCTACCTGTCAATGAATACTTCAGCTTCAACCATAACAATACAAGAGCACACAATAGATACAAACTCAAGGTTAACCACACCAAGCTTGATTGCAGGAAATACGACTTCAGCAACAGAGTGATCAATGTCTGGAATACTCTACCCGACTCTGTAGTTTCTTCCCCAAACCCCAAAAACTTTAACCTTAGACTGTCTACTATTGACCTCACCCCTTTCCTAAGAGGTCTGTAGGGGGCATGCATAAGCGCACCAACATGCTTACCGTCCCTGTCCTATTGTTTCTTTTATTTTTCTTTTATTTTTCTTATATGTACCCATTTCATGTATTCATAACTATGTATACACTTATACTTATTATCTTGTAAACAATTGACAAATCAAATCAAATCAAATCAAATAAATAAATAAATAAACACGACTTCAGCAACAGAGTGGTCAATGTCTGGAATACTCTACCTGACTCTGTAGTTTCTTCCCCAAACCCCAAAAACTTTAACCTTAGGCTGTCTACTATTGACCTCACCCCTTTCCTAAGAGGTCTGTAGGAGGCATGCATAAACACACCAAAGTGCCTACCGTCCCTGTCCTATTGTTTCTTTTATATATTTTTTATTTTTCTTATATGTATCCATGTATTCATAGCTATGTATATACTTATACCTATTATCTTGCAAGCAATTGACAAATCAAATAAACAAACAAATAAATAAATAAATAAACCATGATATAGTTCTAGATCACTTCCATGGATTGCCCTGTGATATACTCTCATATATGTTTTTTTCAAAAGATAGCTGTTGCCTTTTGAAAAAGCATATTTGAGACAGCTATGATCTGGACAACTGACAATCTCCAGGCATGGGTTGCATTGTTTTGCAATAACTTTCCTCCTTCTTGAAGGACTGGTTCTAGTTGAGGAGGGCTGAGCTACCCGAAGATGTAAATTATTTTTTTAAGTAGTACAGGGTTCTGAACTACTTTTTTTTAATGTTTACATAAAACCGCTATGGAGGTTGTATCCCTCTGTTAATGCAATTTAGGATTGCATTAGCTTTTTTGGCTGCTGCATATGTTTCTGTATGGAGTTGTACTTCCCTATTTAAAAGTAATTTACAATTTGAGAGTGTTCCTGGACTAGCAGATCCTTCTCAATCAGCTGTTGGCAGCTGTAGGAGGAACAGTTTTGTCTCATGTATCAATTTGCACCCATTCCTGGATTGGGAGACTCTTATCATAGTCACTCATATCTTAGTTACATGGGATTGGATTACTAAAAAATATTTAAAACTATCGCTGGTATAAAATTGATGAACTGGGACATTCAAGTAATCCACACTACTTTGGAAGCTGCATTGTTGCCAGTTGGCTTTGGCTTGAATCATATTTGGATATGGTTCAAGGTCAGTTTATTTAGGGGCTTGCAAAGAAAAAATAAACCAATTAAGGTATAGCTGACTCCATCTCTTCCCAAAAAGTCTAGATAATTCTCCAGTCTTGTAAATGGTTAGGGTTAGGGACCATGCCATCATGATTTTGTTACATTAAAGCCGAGATAGTGGAAAGAGTGTAACTATGGTTGATTTGGGATAATGGAAGTATGGAACTAATAGTGATGTGGTAGAACTCAGTGTCTTAACACTTTTGAATTAAAAAACCCTTTCCTTTTCAGTCACTAATCAGATGTTTCAAAACTGATCAGAGAATTGGTTAATGTTTGCAACTTGCTAGTATATAAATATTGGCTCTGGCCATGGAAGTTTCATTAAGCAATTAGGAATAATTAAGATAGCTTCTGTGAATGGAATTTGTTAAAGGAACAGAGATGAAAAAGGTATGGGACAACTCAGCATGTTCATTGAAATCACAACTTTCTCAAAAAAAAATACGATAGAGAGTCTAAGGATAACTACACACAGTTTTCTAATCTTAATTATTGAATGTTAGGCTCCTTAAAGGACTTTGAACATTAGTTTGCTTCTGGAATGGGCTAAATAATTTTGTCTATCTGCAGGATATAATTTCTGAATAAAAGAACAATGAAATTATTTTTCATAGATAACTGATCAAAATAAGAGAAACAGAACTGATAAAATAGTAACTTAAGTTTGCATATAACTGTTTGTTTCCAATTAACCTTTGTTCCTCCTTCCTGATGTTATTCTTTTAATTGATAGTAGAGGTTTTAGTTGTTTTACAGAACATATGTTGTACACAGATTTATCCAAACAAGTAAGATGGAAAAAAAACCAGGATGGCTAGTAAAGTTAGTTTGTCAGACCATAATTTTACTGAAGATGAAAAAGGTTACTATTTAAATTACAGCCTTTAGGTATTCATCAACAGAAAACAGCATAGAGATAGCAGCAGATGCACTGAAAGGTTGTATTTTCATGGGACTTTAATTAACTTAGTACATTTCAAAATACTTATCTTTAAAACTGAATTATTAAAGCTTTCACATTCCCTGAAATTTACTACATAGCATACCCATAACTACATTTATTTGTTTTTGTTTGTGTGAGAGGTCTATCTCAACTCTTAACACTTATTTTTCTAAGCCCATACAATTCCTAAGCAAAGACAGAAGGAACTAGTTCTTTTAAGGAACTACTTACAAGTTCAATGAGAGTGCCAAATTTTACCTGCTTTGAAACTGAATCCTAAGGATTTTCTATCAGATTCAGGACTGACCAGCAGGTTCTTTGATACTCTTACTACAGTAACTGTAATTAAATCCATAATCAAAGGTATCTATCTTCTTTGTCTTACTCTATCTCAATTGTGCAATTCCACATTAACTTTTTTCCTTTTTTTCTTAGGTACATACATTTGCATATTCAAAAATTGTTAATATTTTCAACTCCAGTTTGATTCCAGCTGGCATCTCATTCAATCCAACTTTTTCTTTATATATTTGCTGTATAAATTAGAGATAACAGGACAATATGCATCCTCTTCATTCTCTTCCTTATTTGGAACTTTTTCATTTTAAAAATTTCTCAGAAGAATAATCAGGTATTCTGCTAGACTTGTTAAAAAGACACTTGCAATAGTCAGTGAAACAAAAGTAAACTTCTTATATTCTCTTATTTGTCATTGTCTATTTAACACTTGCCATTTCATTTGCCATTTTTCTTTCCATATATAACTTTATTGTTTGAACAGCATATGCAAAAGCCTTTTTTCATGGAAAATTAGTACAGTGGTTGAGTAATTGTTCTTTCTCTTACTTCTCCCCTTTTCTGATAGTTCTTCTAATTCTAATCTTTTCCATTTTTCTAAGCCACTTGTTTAATCCATATTATCCATATTATTGACATAGAAATGTTAGCATTCTGTTTTCTTGCAACTTTAATGATTAGCAAGATTTATGGATAATTTTATGTGAAAGTGGCATAGATTGAATACAGATTGGATTATCTATCTGTATCATGACGCAAAGTTTTTCAGAAGTCTGCAAAATGCTCATATGATATTTTTGTACACTATATCAAACAGATAGCATCTTTTCATAATGTTGACTTCATGAGAAAAGGAGATAGTAGGGGGACTTTAATTCATTGTCTCTGTTGAGAAGCACTGGCTATTGATTGTAGGATCATGCAAGTACTGGTTACGTAAGAATCCAGTAGCCAATAAGGCATTTTCAAAAGTTAATTAAACTAGACCTCTTTGATGTTGAAGCAGACTCCACAGAACTCTGTTCCTTCTTCTCAACAACTACTGATAAAACATGTAGGCCATTCTGCTTGTTTGCTCTTCAGCAGTGGCAAACATTAAGATAAATGTATTCTTTGATGTTAGATCAGGTTCTCTGTTGTGAAAACCTAGAAAGCTGCTGCAAGTATGTGTTGATTGTACTAGATGACATGGATCTATCCTCACTCAATGAGACTTGTCAGCTTATATAAGTATCTCTTACCCTACATCATCAGCTGAATCAGCCGATGAAACAGACATCTGGTTATGTTAATAGAAATGATTTTTGATCCTATCTTTTCTTCCTCCCATGTGTCACATCCTTAGTTGGAAAGCCAGATGTGAAGAAATTATTAAAATTAAAGAAATTATTAAAATGATTTAAGATAAAAAATATAAATAGAGAGTGATTGTAAAAGCAAAATTTAGAATACATGACTAAGTTTTAATCCTGGAAAAATGTCCTTATTTTGGAGACAAGAATTTTTTCTTGTTCATGGAAAGAGCAAGAATTGTATCAAACTCTTCCAATAGCAGCAAACATATTTCATCAAGACTTCTGAATTTCTCTAGTCTTCCTAATCAAGCATAATATATGTAAAAGCATTCCTGCATCTGTTTTTCATCAAAATCAAATAAAAGGTTTCCACAGAAACAGATGGCACTAGTTTGAATTCTTTGTTCTCTAATTAGAGTAGATTGAAAATGAATGCAAATATCTGAATGTATCTGCATTAATATTACTGATTTCTACTATAATCAGTCCATAATTTTAAACTTGAGCTTAGTATTTACTGGGAATGACTCCAAAAACATCTTGATGGGAAATACAGAATTTCCTGTATTCTATTGTGTAGGTGCTGAGGTAAGTAGCTATTTTAGGGGTTAAATTTGTCGTCACTGATGCACACACACACTTATATATGAAGTTGTATTCATAAAACACTGCCTGTTGCCTGATCATCTCATATACTTTAGTCTAGCAACAGTTATCATAGAAAGAAGAACCCAAGCTGAGGTAAGTTAGAATCTGAAACAGTGTTCAATTAGAAAAAAACAGTCAGGTATTTGGGATGATGTACCTGTATATTTTAGACTGGAATTAGTTTTGAAAGGAAAGTTGTTTATTTTTAATGATTTTTCAAGTGCCTCCTGTACCAAACCTGTACAGGAAAATGTTGGGAATAAGCATGCATGTTTATGTAACAGAAGGAGATGTCAAATTAATGTATTAACAAATTACAGTATTCCCTTAAAATTATTTAGTCTCCCTCTGTGTCTTTCTCTGAGTTTATATACCAAGAAATTTTGAAGGTTGTTATCCATCCATTTCAAATCCAATCAAAACATTATGATGCTGGATTTCATGTTGTAGAGAAACAGTATATTAACATAGCCAACCCCACCACCCTCACTAAACCATACAGAAAGCAACATAGTGTTTTCCTGTTTCTTTAATACTCCCTTTAATTTTCAACAATAATATTGTTTGTTATTAATTTATGTACTTAGAGCACTTCAGTATATGTTTTTCCATCTGGTCTCTCCTTTTTGAAATACTTATTTGTATCAGTTAAGATCCTTATAATTTCAGATATTCTATTTAATAATTGTACAAATGCTACCCTATAATACATAATTGGCTTGTGTATTCATTTTACACAAGCAATGAAAAAAGTTAACTTCAATGTGATTTTTTAAAGAATGGATCTTGGCAAAGAAATCTATATGTCAAGCAACAGAAGGGAATATCTTAACAGAATCTGTTTTCAAAGTAATTTCATTTGTTTAGAAGAAGCCAATAATTTGTAGGATGGGGAATAAAAACATAGTTCTCCTGATATAGAGGATACTTGCCCAAAGAGCAGCTCTAATATTCTTTGATGTTCTTCTTGTGTGTATAAAAGGATCTGGACCTAGAAAATCTGATCCAAATACTTTATCATCATATAATACAAAAATTATTTAAAGAATCATTGGACTAAGGCTGGAAAGCTGTCAATAAAAGCAGTGGTGTCAATCATTTGATGTATGGTGGACTGTTATTTGTTTTTTGTTTTGTTTTTTGTTTTGGTAGATAAATATATTTCCAGGTTAAGAGTAAGGCAGAATAAACTTATTTGGTACCAGTTAGTGAATCAAACTTCTTTTAAAGTTTCTTTTCAAGAAATATTGAATGTGGATGCAGCTTAGTTGAATAGCAACTTATAAGGACTCTAGACTATTGCACAAATTAGCAGCAGAGTGCTCTACTAAGCAATACTTTTTAAAATAAATGTTGCAGTAGGGGAACAGACAGAAATGATATAACACTATATTTTACTATTATGAGAATATAAACTTTCAAATTTTATTATAAAATTAATGTTATTTGTTACTGAAAACAAAAGATGCATGTGTATTCTGTAACTTAATTTTGCCCTCTTTTTAAGGTAAACTATGAATATAATATTTTGTTCCAGCCTTTTGGTATCCTTCTTAGCCAATATTGTGTGGACTCGCACTATGAGAACAACGGATGATGAATCTGATCCATACTACTGGTTCTTTTATACCTTTGAGTGTCCACAGAAATGTTTCTGTCCTCCAAACTTCCCCAATGCTTTATACTGTGATAGCAAGGCAATTAAAGAAATACCTGCCATCCCACCGGGAATCTGGTACCTCTATCTCCAAAACAATCTTATTGAAACAATTACAGAGAAGTCCTTTGTGAATGCCACCCAATTAAAATGGATAAATCTGAATAATAACAAAATTACTACCAATGGAATTGAAAAAGGTGCGTTTAACAATTTAAAAAGTTTACTCTACTTGTACCTGGAAGACAACTATTTAGAAGAAGTGCCAGATCCCCTGCCAAGAAGCCTTGAACAATTGCGTTTAGCACGAAACAAAATCAGTACAATCCCTCAAGGTGTCTTCAACAATTTGGAAAACCTAACTATGTTAGACTTACATCAAAACAAACTGCTGGACACCGCTCTGTCAAGCAACACCTTCCAAGGACTGAGCAGTCTCATGCAACTCAATGTTGCTCAAAATTTCCTTACAAAAATGCCACCAACCCTTTCTGCTAATGTGAACCAGCTATTTTTGGACAGTAATTCTATTGAAGCAATACCAGAAAATTATTTTGATGCAATGCTCAGATTAGTTTCCCTACGGCTGAACAACAATAAATTAACTGATGGAGGTTTACCAAGCAAAGTCTTTAATATTTCATCCCTTCTTGATCTTCAGCTATCGTACAATGAACTCACCATAATCCCAGCTATCGGTATCCATCTTGAGCATCTTCATCTTGATAACAACAGAATCAATAGTAAGTGTATATGGCCCAAGTTTTTGCAGTAACTCTGTTTTCCTACCATTTACATAAATTTGCCGTCTTGTACTTAGGGGTCTCTCTTCTGAATAATATGCATTGGATTTTCATACAGCAGAATAAAAAAGCAGGATTTTGAAATTGTTCACATATAAAATGATACCTTATTATTATTTATATATTTATTTATTAGTTTTCAAGTCATCCCAAATCCAAAAACATTCCCTGTGGCTCATATTCTTTCTAAAGAATATATAAAATAAAAATATTAGTGCTCATGCAAAGCCATATAAATAACAAACAAATAATTGTCAAAAGCTCCATGACTACCCTAATGCAAGGTAGCAGAAAAAACAAGTCTTCAGATACATTCAAAATATTTGAAGGGGTGTGACATGTATGTATCTCGCATGCTGTTGCAGACACTAGGATCATGTCAGAGAAGGCATGCATCCTTGGTTATGCAAAATAACAATGTTTAATTGGAGGCACCCAAAGTATACCAACTTTGTGCAATTATACTAAATAGATAGAAACTATTAGAGTCATACATTCCCTCAAAGAACTAAACCCTATGCCATGAAATATTTTATAAATGACAACCAATATCTTGAATTGCACTGGGAAGCCAATGCATAACTAATGCAGCTCTCTAAGCAGTGATGAGAATGGGTATAATAAGAAATTTCCGCTATTGCCTATATCACTGCCTACTGAATAAGATGTAATTTTGCATGGTTTTCAAAGGCAATCCAATATATATTGCAATAGTCACATCAGAAATTGAATAGGGCATAAGTGACTGTCTGAAGGGCCTCCAAGAAAGGTTGCACAATTACTGCACATGGCAGCCCTTCTAGATTTCTTTGGGCAAGAACTCAAAGCAGGAGAATTTCTGAATTGTGTTGCCAAAGTGCAACTTATCCAAGAACAGTATTTCTTGTACTGGTATAGTGATAGCCATGAAGTGCCGATCTAGGGAGCCCCAAACAGCCACAGCACTCAGTATTGACAGGATTGAGTATGGAACTGTTCCCCTTAGTGTCCAGATAGTGGATAAATACACTGACAGCTTCCCCCTGGTCTGCCATGTAGTCTGTATTAATTGGTATATACCACAGGTGTCAAACTCACCACATCAGATTGCTGCAGTGGGCGTGGCCTAAACATAATGCATCTGGCCCACGGGCCATCAGTTTGACACCCCTGATATATACAATCAGTACAATATGATGATACTAGATTCTGAACTTATGGATAACATTACCAAGCAATTTTATGCAAATGTTAAATGGGGAGGGAAGTAAGAACGTTGAGCCCTAAGGGACCCCATTAGTGAAGGATTATGTACACAATCTCTTCCCTATTCAATGGCAATTAGAATTGACTACTGAGGAAGGAAGCAAATCACTGAAGCGCAAGGTTTCCAATTCCAATTCTTAAGCTGGTTAGCAGGATACCATAGCCAATGTAATCAAAACACACTGAGAGTACAATAATAATATGAGAATGAATACACTACTTCTATACCAGCACTGCAAAAGGTAATTGAATATATAATAATAGCCATAAAGGGAAGACTGGAAACTGGACGGTAACTGTCTCCAGTGGCAAAGTCCATGAGATCCCCTCGAGAAAGGAGATAACATTATCTCCTTCAAGCTCAAAGGGATTGTTTCTGCTCTCAAAGAGGCTGACACTATTGCATGGATCCAACCATTGCATGGTCTCCTCCCAGATCATCTTCCCAACCCAAGAAAAGTCTGGATGTAATAAACAGGTTAGTTCAGAGGATCTTATTCACCTCATTGTAATCAATTGTAATCAGAATCAAATTCAATCCAATTAACATCATAAGACTCCCTTGGCAGCATTAGGATCTACCCAGTCAGAATCCAAGTGAAATAATTTTAGAATGGAAAACTCAAAACTGCTTATTTAATCAGAACTAGCCAAAAATCAGAAATACAAATTATATAGATTATTTGATGTATTTTATCTATTGAAATGTCTATCGCTACAACAATACAAGAACTAATTAAAGTAATCATCATTAAAGCTGCTTAGTATTAACAACAAAGTTTTGGCTACCCAAAATAGAAAGAGACATCAGAATAATAGTAATAATGGAAGAATATGATAAGTGGATAAAAATGCCAAATCCAATCTAAACATCTGACTGTGCAACCAAACAAAATAATAATATCACCCAAGTACATCTGCTTATCCCAGGTCCCTGGGAAGGACTTGATAGGAGGGTAAATATACTAAATGCAGTCTAAGCATCTGGCTACCTCTGCAGCCAACCATAATAATATATTAAATTGACATGCCATCTGACTCTCAGTAACTTTAATATTCTCTCCTTTTTCATGTGAACATAAAGTAATAGGAAGGTTCAATCAGATGGTTGAATTGTATGACAAGCAGAGATATCAAGTTTAGTAGTAGATAAATAGATGGTATGGGAGTTGAAGACATAAGCTGGAGATAATATCTTAAATTAGTAAAACCAGCTACACATTTTATACTATGTCTTCTTACAATGTATACATGGATATTCATTAATGAGAACAATTCACTATTGTACAGTTGGAAATGTTGAGAGTTTATTGCAAAAAAACCCAATCACAGCAGAAAACTGAAATCTCTAATAAATGAGAATACTCCAAAATCTCAAATTACAAAATAAAAGCCATACACCTCCATTTCAGGCAACTGAATCACATGAATCAATCCATGGAAAAACAAACCAACTGCACCTGCTTCCTGTTTAAAAGCATATAGAAATGCTCTGTGAAATTCACAATATTGTATGTGCATTCTTGAAGGCCTTATTCTTAATGTTTTGGATTCTATTTTTTAATGAAAATACACTGTTATTCAACACAATGCTTTTTTAGTTTTAAAACTCTCTTATTTCAAGAAAATTTGCCATTCATAGTTCTGAAGACATTTCAATGAGTTTTTGACCTTTTAAGGGAAAAAAACTGGCAAAAATTAAGGTGGACATTTCCCTCTCCCTGCAAGGGTCCTTTATCTTTAAAAAAAGACAGAGAAATTCAAATAAGAGCACCCTCAAATTGTATAATTATTTGTCTGATATTTGTAGCCCTCTTTGTAGCCCTCTTTAAAAGATGTAAAGAAAGGAAGAAATCAAATATTAAATTAAATATGCCTTAAACTCCCCTTTAAATTATCAGGGACTTCACTTTGATTGCAATTCTTAGATTTATTTATTAAATTTACATGCCATCCTGATTCCCAACAACTCTGGATGGATAGATAGATGATAGATAGATGGATGATAGATAGATAGGTAGGTAGGTAGATAGACAAACAGATAGACAGACAGACACAGACAATGCTATTCAAGGGGGTTGAGAACTCCTGCAATTAATTGCAAATGCAATTAAAAAAATAAAGTCACCTTGTGTTGAGCTTGACTCCTTGGCAACCATTCAGAAGTGATACTTTCTTCATATTTCAACTTCCACCTCTAGTCTTCACCTAAAGATTAGAAGCTATTTTTGTAAAATTCCCACCCAAGTTCTAACCAGATTTGACCTTGTTTAGCTTTTGATCCTAGACAAGGCCAGCTTTTGTCTGCTGTTGTCTGCTGAGGCAAAACAAAACAAAAACAAACCTCAAACCTCTTTATAATTTCAGAAATGACGTTGCCACTTAATTGATGGTTGACCAACAAAACACCTCTATTTTGTTATCTTTCTCACCTTCCATAAGAGAAAGAAGAACATGAAGTTAACTGGTGATCTTACAATGCAAATAATAATAATAACATTCAAAAGTATCAATAACTTTTACCTAGTAATCTAATAAGTTTATTACTACTGTTCTAATATTTATTTGGTTTTTTTTTAGGTCTTAATGGAACTCAAGTATGTCCAATTCCTATCCCGGGAGATTATGTTGATGAGAGAAATTTACCACAGCTCCGTTACCTCCGCTTGGATGGCAATGGAATCAAACCCCCAATTCCATTGGACCTCATGCTGTGCTTCCGACTCCTTCGGGCTCTTGTTATTTAAAGACTACTTTGTAATATAATGATTTAATGATCACCTTTGCTGGCATTTGATTTATTATGCTTTCCATATATTTTATTTTTCCTGCAATATTGAAGTATTTTTGTTTTCCTAGTAACTCCTTTACTTTAAATATTAAGAGATGGATTCTACAAGCCAGCAAAAAATAGTTTAAAATAGGTTTTGTTGTGGTATATTGTATGCATCTAGGCCTGGGTATTCAGGAATTGTTAAGCAAAAATAGCATAATTTTATAGATATAGTATTACAGTAATGTAAATGTCGGATTGCTATGTTTAATTATGGAACTAATATCAACAATCTTCCCCTTTTATTTACCATTTAAGCTGCTCCATTATTTTACAATTAAAAAGTAAAACATACATTAATCTATTGGGTAGAAAATGATGATGGATATGTGTTTGAACTACACATACCTAGAGAATGTCATTCTATCATTTTTTTAAAATAAAATGTTCTTCATTTCTATATAACAGCAAAGCGTGTTTGAAGATTTACTCAAAGAGAGATGATAAGTTTGTAAAACATTCAAATATTTGTAAACCCTGTCTACTGAAGGCTTATTTTCTCCATATTAGATCTGGATGACTTAATCTATATAAAATACTATATGCATATCAGATCAATAAAGAAACACATACATATTAAATCTCTAAATATAAATAAAAGGTAAGAAAATAATGATGATGATGATCTTGATGATGATGGTAATGATAATAATGATAATAATAATGATAATAATAATGATAATAATAATGATAATAATAGTCATGGGAACATAAAGTGGAAAAAATTATCGAAAATGAGATGGTGAAGATCTTGTGGTACTTTTGAATACAGACAGATCGTCATTTGGAACACAACACACCGGATATTATGGTTGTCAAGGGCCGAAGTGTACAATTTATTGATATCAGTGTACCAGAAGATGCCAAAGTTGAAGAAAAAGAATTGGAAAAAAATCACAAAATATAGTGACCTGGCCATCAAAACTACACAGTTATGGATGAAACATGTACCATTGATATCCATTGTCATCAGGGCACTTGGTACCATGTCCAAGAATTTTACATGATGCATTAAGAAATTGCAGCTTCCTGCAATAACACCAGCAGAACTGCAAAAAACTGCTCTACTCGGAACATCATATATTTAAAGAAGATACTTGGTTGATACCTAGGATGCTGACAGCAACCCATATCAACCATTAGTCACTGGTATTTGTAATACATTTTTAAATGCTCAATTGACTGAGTTTCATGTTTAATGAATAAAAGAGATATTAATAATGAATGGAAAACCATCAAGATTAATACTGGTCATAAAGAAGAGGAATAGACAAAATAGAAACACAAAATCAAGCAATCTCAGAGACTTGGTCAGACAAAATAGTGTGACAAGCTTTATACTCTTTGCCTTCTGGGTAGCAGAAGCAGCATTCAGGGTAGCAGGAAAGAAAACATAAATACTCAGGGTTTCCTATTATATAGTTCTTCCTTCACACTATTTAAATTTAAATCAGAAAGAAGAAATTACTGAGAATGTTCCATAAAAGTGTGATCTTGTAGTATCTTTTTCTGAATAAGCTGCAGTCTTGAATAAGCTCATTCTTTACTAACTGAACAATGACAAATTGGCTGCATCAACATAATGATACCCAGTTAAATAGCAACACTTAGCTATCTTTGGCTAATTAAAAATAATTAAATAGGATTAACCTATTAATACTTGACTGAAGGAAATCCCACAGTCACAGGCTGTACTACCAAGTATACATGCAAATGAACAGACACACACAGCAGTCACACATACATATATATGAAGAAAGAAATAGTAAATCTATATTATGGTCAAGAATATATGTTTGTATATCTAAAAAAGTCACATAAATCATTTTTAAGTAGAAGAGATCTTAACATTTTAAAACAAGCAGGAGTAGAATAGAATAGAATGGAATGGAATAGAATAGAATAGAATAGAATAGAATAGAATAGAATAGAATAGAATAGAATAGAATAGAATAGAATAGAATAGAATAGCAGAACTGGAAGGGACCTTGGAGGTCTTATAGTCCCTGCTTAGGCAGGAAACCCTACACCACTTCAGACAAATGGTTATCTAATCCCTTTGTTAAAACTTCTGGTGTTGGAGCATTCACAACCTCTGGAGGCAAGTTGTTCCACTGATTAATTGTTCTGTCAGGAAATTTCTGTTAGTTCCAAGTTGCTTCTCTCCTTGATTGGTTTCTACCCATTGCTTCTTGTTCTACTCTCTGGTGCTTTGGAGAATAGTTTGACTCCCTCCTTGTGGCAGCCCCTGAATAAATATAAAATTTATGCTTAGTTTAAATTTTGAATTCCAGTTCTTCTCAATGAATACAAGCTGCCATACTACATACTGAATACAGAATATCATATATTTATTAATATTGTTGCTAGATTCAAATCTCAAAATGAGCCTTGCACTATCACTACAAGTAAACTAACCTAACCTACCTTGAGGCTATATAGATCTCAATGGGAGTTTTCTAGACTGGGGTTAGGACTGGTGAGCAATGTGAGATTCTTCTTGATTCATAGCTCCCGTTCAAGAAGCAGGTACACCTGCAAGCTGAAAAGTCTTTATTTAATCTTGGCATATTCATGTCTGGACCAGCACATCAGTATTCATTCATGGTTAGTTATTTCATGTTTTGACTGTTGCAACATACTTTACATGGGTCTACCCTTGAAAATTACTTAGAAGCTACAACTGTTCCCGAACACAATGGCATAGGCAATTGTAATATAGTATCTCTACTTCATGAACTGCACTTCTTATTAGTAGCTTTCTGGGTTCAACACAAGGTGCTGGTTATCATCTATAAAACCTTCATGGCATATAACCTGGTTACTTGTCTTTTGTAGTTTCTATCCATCCTGGCAATTGAGTACAACTCGCTGATTATAAACTAACACAGAAAATATTGCATGTTTTTATTGCATCACTCAAATGTTTTTCCATTCTAGACTATCAAAATGTATATATGTGTTGTTTATTTGAATAAAGACATTGCTTTTATATAATTATAATAATACTACAAGCTAAAGTGAGTACCTCAAGACCAGAGTTCATTAAATGATTGAAAGGAAAGTTTAAGACTTAACTTTTTCAGACATCAAGTAGATAAAATTGCACTTGTGGAAG
Organism: Pseudonaja textilis; assembly: GCF_049901715.1. NCBI lineage: Eukaryota > Metazoa > Chordata > Lepidosauria > Squamata > Elapidae > Pseudonaja > Pseudonaja textilis. Next base: position 40,201,234 of record NC_141994.1, on the reverse strand, counting down.
AATTAACAGGATGCTCACCAATTCCGTGATCAACCGACTATAATGCTTCTCTTATTCTTAAGACATTTTTTTAATCTTATATTAAACTGGAATATGATTTCTTCCAACTTTAATCCATTACTCAGGATATTTCCCACATTGTTTTCAGGTATTTTTTAGGTACATTTATCCATCATCAACATTTTCTGAAATTAAAGCCGAGCACAAAAAATGAGAAAAATTAGAGCATGTTAAATTTCTATAAAATGACATTGTGATTTGTTTTGATATCTTCCACAAGGCTCATGGATATTGAAATGTCCATAGACCCACATACTGGGTAGTTTAAAAAAACAAAACTATTTTAAAATTAAAAAGGAAATGGGCCAGCAAAGCAATGCACCAGCCTCCTGAACCAGGGATGGCCTTGAAATACTTTTATTTTTATTTTATTTTTTTATTTTTATTCTTTAAAAACAAAAAATACAAAAATCTCATTTCCATTTACAGTTATTGTGTCATTGTATATATATGTTTCTTATTTTGTGACTATACATTATTTTTATCCTTATCCTTCACCCATTCGTACCACCTCTCCCATGTCGCATAGTATTCTCGATCCTCTTTGCCTTTCAGTTCCATAGTGAATTTATCTAGTTCAGCACAGTCCATTATTTTTTTAATCAAAACTTCATCTGGTGGTATTTTATCGCTCTTCCAATTTTGTACTAACATGATTCTTGCTGCAGTTAAGATGTGTACAATAAGGTATCTTTTATCTTTATTCAAATTCCCTTTGATCATACCTAATAAAAATGTTTTGGGTTCAAAATTCAAGTTATATTTTGTAATATCAAAAAGCCATCTCTGTATTTTCTTCCAGTATTTTTTGACCTCTATACATTGCCACCACATATGGAAAACGTTCCTTTCTTTTGTTTGCACTTCCAGCATTCTGATTTCAAGGTTGGATACATTTGTTGTGCCGGTGCTAAGTGCCATCTACAAAACATTTTATATTGATTTTCTTTGAATGCCATCGACAAAGTCAGCTTCCAGTTCTCAGTCCAAGTCTTTTCCCACTCAACCAAATTTATATTATGACCCACATTTCTTGCCAAGGCAATCATTGGTCCTTTAACAATTTCCTCCTCTAGTTCTACCTCCAGTAAATAATTATATGTTCGTGTTATAAATTTTATATCCTTGCCTGTCAAGATTTGGTCCAATTTTTGTAAATCTTTATCTATCCCTAACTCCTTTACATCTTTCTTAAATTTAGTTTGAATTTGCAAATATACCCACCAGTCTAATATTATCCCTTGTTCTTTTAGTTTATCCAGTGTTTTTAATTCCCCCTGTTCATCTACCAATTCTTTATATCTAATGATTTTTTTAGTGTCCCTTGTATTTGGATCTAATATAGTTTCCATAGGTGAGATCCAGTTTGGTCTTTTCAAATAATGCTTTTTTAAATTTTCTCCCATGTTTGTAAAAGTGAGTCCCTTATCAAATGTCTATGGAAATAGAACCTAAAATATTTTTAAAGAAAGTAAAAAAAGAGCTGTTAAATTGTGATAAAATAATGTATGATAATCTATACAAAATGTCCATCAATAACTTTCTCTATTAAATAACAGACCATATAGACATAAAGCAAATGTATTACAGCATTGATATTATTAAATAGTAATTAAAGAAGAAAATCTTTCTAGTCTTTAAACAAGACTTATTACTTTGTTTTGAGTTGAGGACAAATGAGTCAAATGATTGACCTGTCAATTTTTTAAAAAAATTCACCTCATTTGTTTATTTTTTTCTTTTGAGGACATACAAAACAATTATAGTAAAAGAATTACATATAAAAACCTAATTGTGAAACAAATTTCTAAGTTTTACTATAAATAATAAAAAAGTGATTTTGTCTATAGTTAACATGTTTAAACTTCATCTTTTTATTGCTATATAGAAAAGAAAGGCATGAAGTATTCCATCTTTCTGTCTGTTCTTGAAAATGGCATGAATGATGAATTAGTTATTTCAGTACAGACTTTGAAACATAATCTGTTTCCTCAAAAATAAATTACACCTAACTACTGCACAAGGTTGGGCATTCAGAAGATGTTATCTGATTTGCTAAAACAGCAAGAAATTTCTCAGGATTTGATCTTTACCGTATCATTTTCCTTCAATCTCAGACCAGACCACAAGTGGCTAGAGTCAAATACTATCAACTCTTCATTCAACACTCAGGGACTCTATGCCATTTGAGAAGGCAGAAGTAAAAGGTAAGTGTTCTCTTTCTTTTGTCATTTATAAGCAACTAGTTACAACTGGGAACACACATATACATCAGATTATATGCTTATTTTTCAAACAATTTTAATTCTTTGAAAAGAGTAATAATTATAAGCATATATTTTAATAGTTTACTTTTTAATATGAGTTAGTGGTTTCCAAGTTTTGATATAATTTATATCAAAAGAGACATATCTTTTGCAAGTCAATAGAATTATATTATGTTCTAGGTACAGAATTTGATAGGACACTCCCAATTTTAACCATCCAGCTATGCAGGTGTCCAGAGATACTGTAAGATTTTAGTTTTAGGAGTAGTTTTTCATGTACCATTGAATCAAAGGCTTTACAGAAGTCTATGCAGATTGTGTCTATTGCTTTGCCCTGACCGAGTTGTGTCATCCATATGTTTTTGCAGTGTAAGAGTTGCAGATTAAAAGATAGTTTTTTTCTGAAACCAAATTGTTTATTAGAGACTAGGTTGTTTGTCTCTAAGTGGAAGATAATGGATTGGTTAATAATTGATTCTATGACTTTACAGGTGACGCAGCATAAAGAGATTGGTTTGTAATTTTCAACTAGGCTGGGGTCTCCCTTTTTGAAGATGGGGATGATTGTGGCTTGTGACCATAGTTTTGGCAAGGAGCTGGTCCTGAAAGATTTTTCAAAGATTATGCTTAGAGGTTCGACTATGGCAGTGGATAGCTTTTTTAAGAAGTAGGCACATATTCTGTCCAGTCCAATAGATAGAGATGGTTTTAGATTGCGTAGTGCTTTTTCAACATTGCCTTCTGTAAAATCGATATATATTAGATCATTGTAGTCTGTGGTTCGACTAGGAAATACTGGGCATGATCCATTGCTGTTTACAAATACTGAGCCAAAGAATGTGTTAAAGAGGTTGGCTTTAATAGTGTCATCATTGCAGTCTTTACCATTAGGTCCTTTCAGGGTTGGGATCTCATCAGATTCAGAACATCAAATAAATAAATATCTATGGTCTCTCTATATTAATAGTTCTAGGTAACATTTATGATAGCAAAGTAGCCCGAGACTACAAACTTGTAAAATTCAATGTATGTTTTGGAATAACATAGAAATAGAGAGAAAAAGCATCTCATTTAATGTTTGTAATAAGATACTTGTTATCTTCATCCAGTCACTGGAAAGTATACTTCTTTTAGTAGCATGAAACATCAAAAGAATATTCTAAATAAAGCATTGTTAAAAAGTTCAGTACCGTTAACTTTTGAATAAAAAATGAAAGTGCAGAGATTTAGCTGCCTGTATGTTCTGCCTATTAGCTATTTCAAAAAAAAACCTGAAATACACAAGAGGAAAATGAAGGCCTTCTGTTGTTTACTATTCCCATTGGAATCTCATAGCTTCATGAGAAAATCTGCTTCACAAAGACCTTCTTTCAAACATTTAATATCAGAATGTTTGAGTCAAGCCAACCTCAACAGTAAAAGTGTTTCATGAATTTCTAATATTATAAACACAGTTTATAAATGATTTCTTTAAAAAAAAACAAAAATAAAAGCCATGAGTATAGTAGCCTGTTTTCGGACATCAGATTTATGCATACTTTTCATTCCATATCAATAATTCTTTTCTTCAGTGAACGGTTTGTAGTATTTGAGGTGCAAGTTACAAATGAGGTTAACAAAAGCTGCACTGTAAAATCAGTCATTAGATTAAAAAAATAAAGTTAATCAACTAAATCTGCTTTAAATGTCAAGGAAAGAATATCAAAGTTATTGATATGAATCATTAAAAAGACCTGCCTTTATTGGATAAATATCCATTATTACCAAATATTTTCATCCATCCCCATTGTAGCAGCTTACCCATTTAATCATGGTTGTTATGATTATGCCTCGGTAATTCTGCTGAAATATAATCTTTGTGAGTTCTTCTGCAGTATAGTGTTTGGGGATCATACTGTTCTTAGAATTTAATTGCCTCAATCCAAATCCACTTCCAGATGTATTCAATCTCACACGGTCTAGTCTTCCCACTGGAAGTGCCTTCCTGGTTTGCTAATTACTTGCCTTGGCTCTGTCTGGATATATCTTACATTCTTGCATACTATATAATAAAAGTGAAATTGAACACACACACACACACACACACACACACACACATACACACACACATGCATTGACTTGTTTGAACAGTTCTATTTTAAGTATTCAATAAATTGCTGGGGTCAGTACACAGTAAGCTAAAGTTTGCTTTAGTCTGTGACTTACAACAGTTCATTTAGTGATCATTTGATGTTACAACGGCACTGAAAAAGTGACTTATGACTGTTTTTCACACTTATGACCACCGCAGCATGCCCATGGTCATGTGATTAAAATTCAGCCACTTGGCAGCTGACTCATATTTATGACAGTTGCAGTGTCCCATGGTCACATGATCACATTTTTTCTACTTTTTTAAAAAAAATTTATTGGTTTTTCAAAACAAACATAAACAAACAAAGCATAAAAACATCAAGCTATCTTCCATATGTGTGCATACAGTGTGCTGGTTGGTTTACAAATTGTTTTGTGCTTCCATTTCGTAGTCTTCAATTACAATTATATTGCATATAATCTCATATTTACAATCAAAAATTAAATACCTTAGCATCATTATTAATCAATCATTTGACTATACTTTTATTCATTCATGTTTTACAAGATAATCATAATTTACCTAGTTTGTTTTATAACAGTTCATATTATCATCCCAAATCTATCCTAAAATCATTTTGTGGACATAATAAGAAAGAATACATCTTTATATATTTATTATTTTCTAAAAGTCTACATATTTCATTACTGTATTTTATTGTCTAACCATTGATAGAATAGATCCCAAATTTTATAAAATTGTTTATCCTCTTGTTCTCTAATTTCAAATGTCAATCTACTCATTTCAGCACATTCCAATATTTTCTTAATGATTTCCTCCTGTGATGGTATTTTCTCATTTTTCCAATTTTTAGAAAATACAATCCTAGTTGCTGTTAATACATTTACAATCAGGTATTTCAAGTCTTTACTATATATTTCAGGTAAAATTTCCAATAAAAATATCTCTGATTTCAAGTCTATATGTTTTTTTTGTCATTTTTTTCAACCACATGTGGATTTTAGTCCAGTATTTTTTAGCATCCACACAAGTCCACATTTTTTCTACTTTATGAGAAGCAAAGTCAATGGCAAATCCAGATTCACATAACAACTATGTTACTAACTTAACAATTGCAGTGATTCACTTAACAACTGTGGAACAAAAGGTCATAAAATGGGGCAAAGTTCACTTAACAAATGTTTCACTTAGCAAGAGAAATTTTGGGCTCAGTTGTGGTCAAAAGACAAGGACTACCTGTATGCTGTCCAAAACAGATAGAAGCATTAGAGACAATATAACATGGGAAAACATACTTTGAAAATCTATGGAGATTCTCAATCATCCAGGTCATGGTTGTCTCAAAGGTGCTTTTTTCCTTGAAGGCCTTTCACTTTTCATACAAAAAGCTTCATCGCCTCTGCTAGGCAAAAGCAAAATGTCTTCAAGGAAAAACAAAGAAAGTCCAGTTGCCTTTTGCAAAAGCACTTTAGAGACACACTTTGAAAATGGAGCAGAAAAATGTACTCTGGAGTCACTTTGAGTGGTAGATTAATAAAGGATGATATTATCTATTTATGTTCTTCAGAAATAATTATCTAATTATAATTATAATTAGATAATAATTGTAATTATAATAATTATCTAATTATAATTATTATAGTTGAGATAACCAGGCAGACTAGCCCCAAGCAATGGTGTCTTAAGATAGGCCCTTGAAATAAACTTTATCTACTATTTGTGCTAGGGAGATTCCACATGTGAGTATATAGTCATTGTTAGATGTATTATTATTATATGGTCATTGCTAGCTTCTAATTAGAAATCCAAAAAAAGTCTTGTTATTATGGATATACCATTCCAATAACATACATAACTCTCTCTTCCAGCAGGGGATGCCCCTTGAAGACTGTTTTGAGTCCAGAGCACAATATCTGCCCATTTTCCTTCTGTTAAATTCAGATTATATTAAATATATAACTATATTTGATAATGTTGTTTTATGAAGCAAAAATAAAGAAACAATTCTTCTGAAACATGTCCATTCTAATTTTATTTCATTTTAAATGACTAATTTCTTGACATACATTTTATTTTATTTTTAATATTTATTTTATATTTTATTATTTTATTTTTGAAACACCCTAGGGCATTTAAAATGATTCAGTTGCAACAATAATATTTAATAGGCTGTTTTCAATCAGATTGGTAATCAGCATATATATATCAACATACATATTTGTTTTCTTAAGTTTTCGCAGATACTTACATGTATGGCATTCAGCTTTGTTCGGGTATTTTCTCACATCATTGATGTGGGAAAATACCCGAACAAAGCTGAATGCCAATATATATATATATATATATATATATATATATATATATATATATATATACATACAATATACAAAAAAATATCCACACCACAAGCCAGGCAAACACCTGGGCACAAACAGATCCCCCCAATACCTCCAGCTCAAACATACACCAACCAGGCACCCAGATGAAACCTAGCTTCCTAACAAATGATAGCCATCCATTTACTCGAAGCCAATCTGCACTAAAAGCCTCCAATACAGGAACACAATGTTGCCAGCCAACCAAGACAAAAAAAGCCACAAAACAGACAGAAGATATTAGAAACACCAATCAAGCAGAAAACAGCAAACTCAAAGACCAATAAACACAGACCAAGACTCCCAAGCAATCAGGATGAAGAAAAAAACATTCTGGCACAGCAGTAGGCTAGCCCCAAATTTAAAACTGAAACAACTGTAAAAGTCTGATTCACAGACGAACACAATACAGAAGCCTGATGATGGCAGATGAGATTCTGCCGAAACGTTGCTACAACTTTAAAACCACAACTATAATGACGTGGGAAAATACTTGAACAAAGCTGAATACCATACATACATACATACATACATACATACTTTTTTCTCTTAAAAAGGTTGAAGAATGAAAGCTTTTGCAGGAATTCTCATGGGATATTTTATCTTTGATTCTATTATGGCTGCTCCTACAATGAGTTCTGTAACTTATGTTTCCGAAACATATGAAGTAGCATTTGAAGACCTGGAAAACTTACATGACCATAATGAAGAACTTTACATTGATCAAGCACAGGTAACTTAAATTATGCATATTGATTTATTTATTAAGCAACACATATTGCTGAAGGGTGATGAGAAATTTTGAATGTGGGACAGATTCTTCTTTGTTAAGAATAGATTTTAGGGAGAAAAGAAAAGAGGTGAAAGAAACTCGAATGAAGTAGAATGATTCCAGGAATAAGGCACAAGGTCCTATATGAAAACAGATTACAATTTAAATTAATCTCCCACAAGGAGAAAGAATGTGGAAGTTGATTGGAATAGAGTAAATCAGAATTATGTTACAATGTGCCAAAGAAATGTGTGAAATCAAACAAATGGGATGTATGAAAGAGAATATTTAGTGGACTCAGGAAATGAAAAAGACACTAGAATTGTCAAACTGGTAGCCCATGTGCCTGGTGTGTAATGTTCAGGCCATGCCCACTCTGGGTCCACAAAGGCAAAAACCTCACAATATATCACATTACATCACATGAAGTAGTTGAGTTTCACACCCATGCTTTAGATGAACAAAAATGGAGGGAAGAGAATAACTGATAAATATGAAACCAAAGAACAGAAATTATATAATACAGAGAAATAAATATACATCTAGGACATAGTCAAACATAGCAAGAAACTACTCACTTTTTAAAATTGTTTTGGAAATGTGTTGAGAAAGGCTAAACTATGGGCTTCCACCAGAGTGACTAGAATTAGAAATGGCAGCTTGAAGACTGATGACCATGAAGAATGCAACACTGGCCAGTAGATCAGCTTTTCAAATCTTTATGAATAAAGGACAGGATCAGGCATCACCCATTCCAGACAATTGTGACTTATGAGGAAGTAACATGAGCATAGTCTCCACCTAGTTTTGAGCATTGAGAGATGAGGGAATAGTCACCATACTCAAACCATGGTTGTTTTCCTTTTCTAGTCACATTCACTAACTGCTTGTTAACTACTTTTCAGCTATTGGAAATCTTTGGATTGAGCAGTCTGAAAACAATGAGTGAGTCTGCTTTCAGACTCATCATTGATCTGGAGCAGAACCTATCTTGTGAAAAAAAAAAACACTAGAACTTTAGCAGCTAAACATGATTTTCAACTGCTTCTAAGTGTTCTATGTTACGGTTTCTTATTCCTTGAGACTTGAAGTTGTTCTCAAGATGTTTAGGAAAGTTTATTTTCTATGCAGATTGCAACTTTAGGAAGATGATCTCAGTTTCCATTCCATTCTTCTCATTGTGTTGGTGAAAATCTTCAGAATGGGTAGTAGTCTGAAATAGTAGACTGGATTTATTTGAATAATCTTGTTATGATAACTAACAATAGTAGAAAGTGTTGAAAACTTACTGTTCCTCAAAACTAAGGATGAGATGATATATTGGCTTCAATTTCTCACTTGGTTTCCAAGTCCTAGAAACTTGGAACTTTTTGAAAAATTTTCTGCTAAGGGAGTTATTGTTCAGAAGAGAAGACTTAAGGGAAAAATATTATTCAAGTAAATAATTTATGCGGGTGTTTCCAAGCAGAGACAACTGGAAAAAGGAAATGTTATAAGGAGGCAAACATGAAAACAAGAAAGATATGGTTAGGTCCAGCAGGAGAAAGGGACTAGGAAGGAGTGCATTCAGTAGGGTAGTTTTTATTCATTTTTACTCTAAAGGTGAGCTTCAAAATGTTCCTCAGAATTACAAAATGTAATCACGTTTTCAACATTATTTCTTTTATGAGGGTTATCCGAGTAATCCAGGAGTGCCTAAGGATATGCTTATAATTGGTAGAATATCCTAATTTTTATAAATTATTAGAATGGACACAAATTTAATGTGTTTTATTAGAAGCATAAGAGTGTTATGACAGCCACTTGACCACTGAGGATTATTTTGAAATAAAAATAAGCAAAACAACACAACACAAAATATGTATCAGTTTCAAAAAGATTGATTTGCAAACTTAGCAATGTAAATATAGAAGCAAACTAAACCACAAATGGTTTTGAAAACAAACCCTTTTGTTTTTAGCCTATGCTTCACATGAGGTCTGTAAGGTACGTGCATAAATGCACCATCGTGCCTACTGTCCCTATCCTATTGTCCCCATTTATTTGTACCTATTTCCTGTATTCTTACTCATGTTTATACTTATATCTATATCTTGTAAGCAACTGACAAATCAAATAAATCAAATAAAAAAAAATGAAATTAAAATTAAAATGTGCATACTGCTTCTCAGTCATAGAAGAAGAATTGATGTATTGCTATCATGATCTAATCACAGTCCCTTCTTATGATGTCTATAAAAAGGCTTTGTCAGTCTTCAAACTTCCCTTCAATGAAAGTCCAAGAGAAGCTCTACTTTGCAAATCAGCATGGCCACTTCTCATTTTAAAGTGAAGTCAAGCAGCTGTCTTGGCTGTGTTCTGCTTCACAAGACTTTGTAGCTTTGTACTTGCTAAACTTCAGCAACTGTTTCTGAAGAAGGCACTCCTCAAAAAACCAAGCAGACCTTAACTGGCATGTTTCACTCCAAACTTTTGCAAACTGTGCTGCAGAACATATCTCTCTGCTTTCCCAGCAGGCCTTTGTCAGAACTGAAAAGGCTTCTGTCAAGCACAGTATTTTGATAGAAGGTTCTCCCGGCCTTTAGCAAATGACAGGTAAGAGGTAGAGAAGAGTTTGAGGTAACAGAAAAGGATTGAAAATTGAAGCAGATTGTCTCCTTGCAAATCCAGGTCACCTTGCCCAGGGTTGTATATAAAACAAATTAGACAGAATAGCAGAAAAAATAGCCTTTAATATTTCTGAAAACGAAAAGGTATGAAATTTCTTCTATTGGATACTTGAGTACACAAAAAGAAAAGGTATAGCTGCTTTTGAGGAGCAGCTTTGCCCTCCTCAAATTGGTAAAGGTGGGTTGGTATTATTGCATTACTGTACCCTGAGGGTCACATTAGAATATTAATTATGATGAATAGGAGTCTGCTAAAAGTGAGAAGAATCCCATCCCTTTCCTCTTTCATTCTTTAATAGCCTTTTTTTTTGTGGGGGGGGTTCAGATAAGGTAAGCAATAGCAATAGCACTTATATACTGCTTCAGAGTGCTTTTACAGCCCTCTCTAGGCAGTTTACAATCAGCCTATTGCTCCCAACAATCTGGGTCCTCATTTTACCAACCTCGGAAGGATGGAACACTGAGTCAACCTTGAGCTTGGTGAGATTCGAACTGCCAAAATGCACAATACTTAAACCATTATTTATTGTTATATGCTTGGTTTAGATTTGAAGTGAAACGTGTGAAACACAAAACCTGAAGAGCAAGCAGGCTATTGCACATATTATTCATTACAAAAGCATGATACAAATCTAAGATAGTTTTGTGTGGACATTCTGTTGCCTGATTTTGCCCATTGTGTTGAAAAGGTTAAAAAAAAGACCAATTTCCAAAAAGGACATGCAAACATCAAACAGAATTAAACCATTCCTCATATTTCACCTTTTCTTAATTAAACTTCTTGTCTACTTAAATATCAGCAGTGACTGTGACAAAAATATTCATGGAATGAATATGTGTACTGAAAAATAATTTTCACAATGAACAATGGGATTCAAATAATCAAAATACTTAAATACTAGACTTTGCTTTTGGAAAACACAGCTCCTAATAATTCTATAGGACTGCTATTGCCAAAATTAAAGGTAAAATTCTGATTGCCCAAAGAATAAGAAATATCTTTCATGACCACCAATCAGGGTAATTTCTATATTTAATTTAAAACTGTAATAACAATCCTTTTTGCCCTGACTGAAAGTGTGTCCAACATATACTATAGGTTGTCCTTGACTTACGATCACAACTGAACTCAAAATTTATGTTGCTAAGTGAGATATTTGTTAAATGAGTTTTACAACTTTTGTTGCCACATTTGTTAAGTGAATCATTGCAGTTCTTGAGTTAGTAACCCAATTGTTAAGTGAACCTGGCTTCCCCATTGACTTTGCTTGTCAGAAGTTTGCAAAAGGTGATTACATGACCCTCAAGACACTGCAACAGTCATAAATATGAACCAGTTGCCAGGCATCTGAATTTTGATCACGTGGCCATAGGGATGCTACAATGGTTGTAAGTGTGAAAAATGGTCATAAGTCGCTTTTTTCAGTGCCATTGTAACTTTGAACTGTTACTAAAGGAAGTGTTCTAAGTTGAGGTCTACCTGTATATTGTGATCTACATCATTTAGATTGCCTAGAGTCTTAATCAGGGAAGCCAATAAATAAGCAATTGAAACCACTCCAGAATCCATTTTAAAATATAGCTGCTTTCATCTGAGGGAATAGGCTCGTTTGAAAGAAATTGAAACTATCTGCTTAGTTAAGGGGAAAAAGGTTGAATGAAAAATTCATAAATAAAGCAGCAGAATTCAATTATAGAGTTTAATAATTTTATTTAATATTTTATTTTCTCAGCAATGCTAGTCACGATATGTAATGACCCTGAGTGAACATTTAATTAAAAAAACCAGGACAGAAGGGCACTATTCATATCTTGTTAATATGCAGTCTTTATCTAGAAATTGTTTCAATCAATTTCATTTTTTCTCAACTGAACTTGAGAACACTCAATTTCCCTCAATTTTATATCCAAAATAAAAACAGGAAATGCTTCATTCATATATAAGAGCAGCATTCAGGGTTTGTACAACTTCATCTTGTGCACCTTTCCTAGATCAGGAGTCCTGGAGGTCAGTTACTCAAACCCTAGTCATCTCATGTTTGGACTACTGCAGTTTGCTTATGTGGAGCTAACCTTGAAGAGTATTTGGAAGCTACAGCTGGCTCACAATGCAGTGATATAGATGGTTCTTAGCAGAAACTGATGATGTTATTTAGTTTGGTAATGAAACACCTACAAGAAAACAGTCAAGTTTAGAGAGCACAAAGGAGCCCAAAATTCGACCCTGAGCTACACATACTCTCTTCTGAAGATATACCCTACCCTCAACATAATGGTATTTAGAGAAAGGATATTAATTATCATTCTTTCCTCCCCTGGGTATTAATGCAGTTATGACATGCCCAATTTCATGCATCTGTTAATTTTAGTACATTTTTTCCTAAAATATGGTATAATTATTACTTAAAATTTATTTTTTTAAAAGAGATATTGTTTAGTATTCCACTGAGTAAAAATGAATGCTTGCCCTTCTCATGAGTACAGTATGTTGCATATTTATAATAGAAGCAATATAGTACTGTGCCAAGATATCTGAAATGCATTTTTCCCTCTAGGCTTCTTCCAGAAAACATCTGCCTTGATTTCCTGTTTCTTTGGGGGGTTTTATATATATAATTTGTCCCCAAGTCCATTTCTTTATAAACTGTCTTCCTTTCAAAATGACAGATGGCAACAATATGTTTCAGAGATACACACATATACTCTAAGGATCTCCATTCTTATATATTTTCACCCTAATGAAACGAGGACTACCATATTATCAAGTTCTTGTTTTTTATGCAAGTTTCTTGCAATAGCTTTAAAAAAGGTTTCCAGGTTAATCTATCTACTGGTTAATCCAGGTTAATCTATCTACTGTTCTAATTTACAGGTTTTCCTTTTTCTAATATCTATTGCTTTTCTGGGAAAATGTCCACAAACATACATACATGATATTGTTAAGGATCCTTATATTATGTGTGAAATAAAATCCAAATCCAAATAAAATTGAACCTTTGAGAAGATGTTTGTCTCAGAATTATTGGGTGGAGTGGAGGGTTGCTGGAACGCTGACAGTATTCACATATGTAATTAGGATTAAATTACATTCAGTGCAATGGAACTTATATCCAATTAAAGATTCATAGGAATGAATTCATTGTGTGAAGTTCAACTATTGGGAGGAAAACCCACATATATTATGATACTTCACGCATGATAATCTCACTTTAATCTCATTTTATCATATTAGTAAATGGAGATTTCTTTCCATAAATTGACAGAATGTGAGATAAAATTATTTTATGTAGAAAGTTGAAATATTAACAATGCAATTAACTAAAAGCATGCTTTAAAGCTTTTAATTGGGTCAATTGTTTTATCATATTTCCACTCATGTGACTTTTAAAATCTTTCTGCATAGAAACTCATAGACATATGTAATTGAAAAGGGTCTTTTTTGCCATTCAGCCAACTCCCTATTTATTGCAAGGATTCAATTAAAACATCTCCAACAGGTGGTTGTTTAACCTCTGACTGAACAGTCTATCAACTGTCTATGAAATGAGTTTCATTAATTAATTGCTTTTACTAATAGGAGGTTAAGAATCTGCCTTAAATCTATTAATACATGTTTTGCACTCTGGACTTGATGTAAAATAGATCTTGACCTTCTATGTGGCATCTCCGTTATATTATATACTGCCACTTCTTCATTCTTTTTTCACAGGTATTTCTGATCATCTTCAAGGCATTTCTCTAAACCAAGGATGTTAAACTCAATTTCATTGAGGGCTGCATCAGTGCTGTGATTAACCTTGGTGGGGCAGGGGGTGTGTGGCTACCTGAGTGGAGCCTGGCCAACTGGGTGGAGATGGCCAGCTTGATGCCACTCCCCAAACTGCTGGTATGTTTCCTCTTCGCACTGGGTAGACTGGGCTGCAACCATGCTGATCCGATGTTTCTTGTTTGCATTGGGTAGACTGGGACAAAGCCACACTGGCCTGATTTTTCCTCTTCTCATTGGATAGACCAGGCTGAAAACATGCTGGCCTGATCTTTCCTCTGCACTGGGTAGACCAGGATGGCCCTACGGGCTGGATCCGACCACATTGCAGGCCAAATCTGACCTGAGGGCCTTGAGTTTGACACCCCTGCTCTAAAAATTTTCACTTACTTTGAATCCTTAAAGTGTGCGTTTGACAGAATACTGTCATATTGGGTTCGATCAATGTAGAATAACATGAGACTCTTACTTCTAATTATTTTATGTTAATAAAGCCTAATATGGCATTTGCTTCATTGACAGATAAATTACACTGCTGATTTACTCTGTTTTAATCAAGTACTACATCAAGATCTTTATTACATTACTATTATCAACCAACCTTTAGTTCTGAATTTGACACCCCCCATAGATAAAAGTACACTTGCCTTCATTAAATTTCACTCTAATATTTTTCAGTCAATTTCTATGTCTTACCAAACTGTACTTATTGTTTTCCGTTTTCTGCTATATTAACTATCTTAAATGGATTGGTGACATTTTCCAATTTGTTAAATTTTCCCAGCTTCTTCATAAATCTCATTCATAAAAATGTTGAAAAATACAATATACAGGACTGAATCTTATAGAACAATTTCATGAGATTTCCAAGCCATTACATTAATTTAATATCCACTGGATCAATAGTTTATTGTCTTACAAATATGAGTATCATTTATTATTTTGCTAAATTCATTGAAATGAAAATGAAATGAAAAGATATCAAGCTACGTTTACCTTAATAAATTGAGACTAAAAAGTTTACTCTGCTAAGACTTGTTGTTAGCAAATCTATGTCATTGTTTTTGAGAGCTTTCCAACTGGTTCCCTTATAATTTGCTCTAGAATTTTTCCAGATATTGTTATTAAACCAGTATTCATTTTATTAACCTCCCTCCCCCTCTTTTCTTTTTCTGATGGCTTGGATTATGGGTCATCTTCAATTCATTTGGTACTTAAACAATTAATACATACAAGTTTTCTCAAGATAATTTATAAAGTTTCAACCAGCCATCATCAAATTCACTCAGCATTCTAGGATGAAATTTATGATTTAAGCTTTCAAAACAAATGAATATGCCCTGATCATTTTTGTATGAATCTCAATTTTTGTTTTGACCTCCACAGCTGTCTGATGAAACAGTGGTTTGTGTTTGTTTAAATTATTATACAGTGTCCACAGTCAAGATGCTGTTCAGGTTACAATAAATAATAGCACAGAAATAGGTAGCCATATTAATAAATCATATTTATAACATAATTAAAAGATTTCCTTAGTTTTTAGGTATTTGCCAGATGTCCATTAAAAAAGGGGTTTTGATATTTTCCTGAATGCCAGAAATATAAGGCCCAGGTATATTTCTGAGTACAGCATATTCCTTAAAGTGAGAGCAGCTATGGCCCTTTTAGAGCTGGAACCCTAAACCAGGGGTCCCCATCCCTCTTCTGTGGACTGGCACCGATCCACAGCATGCCAGAAACTGAGCCATACAAACAAGTGAAACCCCATACATGGGATGCAGGCAGTACACAAAACCACACCCCCTTTGGTCAATGGAAAAACCTCTCTCCATGGAATCAGTCCCTGGTGCCAAAAAGATTGGGGGTGGCTGTCCTAAACAACCCTTCTATGGATGACTTTGTGCATTATATTTTAAGTAAACAGAGCTAAAACAGGAATGGATTGTGTTGTTGCAGCTGCTAATATGTTCATTATACATTTCTGAGTTATTTGGAGCCATGCCTCTTTAATGGCTTGAAATTAACCCCAGACAGTGTGAACAATGTAAGCAGAAGATTGTTGGGATCTTTCACAACATCTAAAATGCTGTTTCAGTCACAAGGATGCTGCCTGGATTTTGAGGAGTCAAACACAGCCTCTCCTGTACATTTCCTTCTTGAACTGAGAAGCATAGATTTCCCAAGTAATCTGAAATGACATAACCTAAAATTGTGTCAAGCCCTGAAGACAAGATCCTCTTTTCACCATCCAGGTTGGAGGCTCCATTAGTCCTCAAGCATTGAGCAATCACTGCAGTGAAAAAATATACTTGTCTTCCTTTTTCTCCTCTCCCTGTACATTATACATACAAGCCTACAAGCTGGCTTCTAAACTCCTTGTTCCTGTCCTTTTCTTCCCTTCTCTATTTCATAAAGGCTGTCTTCTGGTTCTCTTTACTTTTATTTGTGTAAAATACATATACAAATGTATAGCCCTTCCCTACTTGAACATTTTGGGAGACAAAAATATTTATAAGGAGTAGCTATATGCTATGCGATTGCCTACTTCCAGGGTATTCTCTCAGTGCTACCTCTTTTAAAATGCCATTTCCCCAATGAATGCTATTTTCCCTTTTATTGTAAATTTTCACTGGATGTTACATTCCATTAGGAATGACTTGATCTTTTTTTCATCTCCCATAAGTGTCCTTTTAAATTTCAGAACTTCAATAAACTTTCTGTAGCCCCACATTGGTTCTTGTGATGGTCTTCTTCTGACTGACTTTCTGTTCCTGTTTTCCTGTTTATTTCTTCTGACATGGATTCGAATTAGTAGTAATATTAAAATCTGTTTCTTCCTTTTAAAAAAAACTATGCTTAGTTTTAGTTTTTCTTGAAATCAAGAATTACAGCATCACTTCATGCAGCTATATTATTTCTATGACTTCATTTTGAAAAATAAGACTTCTCTATTGATTAAATTGGTAAAGAATTGATTATCATATTTTACCTTTCTTTGCAATTTGTAAAGGAAAGTTGGAAGTTAGATAGATTAGGAATGTCAAGTTGTTTTATGGTCCTTTGAATGTCCTGACATCACATTCCCCTTGAAGTTATTTATTCTGGAGTATTGAAAGAATTGTATATAATGGACTTTCTATTGTACAATTAGATGTTGAAAATAGATGTATGTGTACATGTCAAAGTCCTGTTGTTTGTATATATGTCAAGTATAAATGAAATAAGTTTTCATAAAACTGATTTGAATTTAGAATTGTTGGGATAATTCATTAACTGTATTTTTTAAAAATGAAATAATTTTAAGTCACATTGAACTTAGAATACAATTCACAATTTATGAAAGCTGAATTACGTTATGCTATTTTAATAACAACAGCATTTAGATTTATATACCACTTCATACTACTTTTCAGTTCTTTCTAAGTGGTTTGCAGAGACAGCATATTGTCCTCAACAACCTGGGTCCTCATTTTACCAACAGCTGGAGAATTCTAGGAGTTGAAGCCCATATCTCTTAAAGTGGCTAAGGTTGACAAACACTGGTTTAGGATGAGGAACAATCCTTCCAGAAAGAACCTCTAAAGCAGGGGTATAAAACTCAAGACCTACGGGCCGGATCTAACATACGGGGTGCTTAAATCTGGCCCACAGGGCTTCCTTGGAAACAGTGAAGGACCAGCCTGCGGTGCCTCTTCCAGCAAAAACAGAGCTCATGAGGACTGCGCACAGCCCTTCCAAGCTCCATTTTCACTGGCAGGGGGCTGCAGGAAGCTTTTGCAGCTGAAAACAGAGCCCCCACGCATAGCCCTCATGAGCTCTGTTTTCACTGGCAGAGTGCTAGAAAAACAAACTACTAGGAAAAGTGGCATTTGATCACACAAGTGATGTTGAGCTGGCCACGCCCATCCTGGCCACGCCCACCCTGGCCCACCAAGGTAGAACACAATCCTAATGTGGCCTTCAATGAATTTGAGTTTGACATTCCTGCTCTAAAGGAAGAGGTAATGAAGAAAAAGAAAAAGCATCTGAGAAGTCAACTCATTTGGATTCTTCCTTGTTTCAAAAGCCCATTATTGCCAACTGCTATGTGCAGAGTCATAGATATTTGTTGTATGCTTATTTTAAATGCTGTAGAGTTTTTATATCTCATAAGCAGCTTTGGCAAATTGTTACCCTGAAAATTAGAATCAGCATTATCACCATTATCATAACTATAATCATCTCCTTTTCCTCTATGTCTTCCCCCTTGCCATCATAGATAATTATCAGAGTTAATATTAAAATACTTGCAAAAGATTTTTAAATCAATATCGCCTAACAGCATCTCTTGCAAGAGTGAATTATGTAATAATTATAAATTCAAACTTTATTCTTATACATATTAAATAAGCCATTTTGCATTTTCAATTAATACTAATTTATTACTTGCTGAATATTGCTTTAGACATGTGAAGAAGAGTCCTTGTAGCACATACAATAATAAAATGCAATTTGCTGTGATAAGGCATTTTCTACCATGGAGGCATCAAGATTCTTCTCATTCATTTTCTCAAAACTTCTTGACAATTCTTTAAGCAGAAAACTGTTTCAGTTTCAATTACATTGCTGGGCAAAAGGCTCCAGAAGAAAGATTCAGCCAAGAATTCTGCCTCTTTGAAGATTTGCTGTTACAGTACTTACACCACTACAAAATTTCATCAGATAGTGATAGAGTATAAATCCCTTGGTGTAATGTCATTCTATTGCAGTGCTTCTCAATCTTGCCAAGATATTTGGACATGCATCCACCTAAGACTAGTCCGTGAGAAGAGGAGATTTGTGTCAGATTTCTCTCCCCAAAGCATTCAAGGATCCCAGGTTTGAAATCTTTATGAGATCTATGGTGATTATAACAATTTTTTAAGGAATCTAAATTTGCAAGTTAGTTTTTTAGCAGCATTTATTTATTTATTTAAAATACTGATATAGCTGCCCATGCTATATTGAACTTTGAGCAGCTCCTCACCAACAATTAAAACATCATCAAAAATAAATTAATCTAATCCATAAATCTATTAAAAACTGCAGACATTAAAAAGCTACTATTATTACCATTAATAGTACTACAATTAAAACTTTCCCTACAAAAATAAACAGAAAAAAAATCATTTAATCATTTCTTTCAACAAATGACAGATTATTTTTTCCCACATAGTTTATTCTTGCTTATTATATTTATAGAACATTCTATATTCTATAAATATAGAATATTTCTATTCTAGATTTACAGAATATAGATGCCACTATACTCTGGATTAATTAATATAGTATATATGAAAAAGTTTTATTAATAAAGCTACAGTTGATGTAGAAGTGAATTGAATGCATCATTATTGATGAAAATTGAATTCTAGTTGAAGAGAAATAAAATCAAATGAAAAAATATTGTGACAAAATAGTTACCGAAGATCTACTATCTTTGTTTCAAAGCAAATATGCCATCTAGTGGAAGTACAAAATTATAAAACTATATGCTGCATTTTATTCAGAGATCTAAAATCACTAAAAAAAATAGGCATAATAACAGCATACTTATCTTTTAACAGTTCACTAAACAATGCAAAATTACAAAAGAATTTATGGAGATTCTCAGTCATTCACGTCATGGTTGTCCCAAAGATGCTTTTTTCAAGAGGCAACTGGACTTTCCAGTTTTTCTTTGAAGACGTTTCACTTCTCATCTAAGAAGCTTCTTGGATGAGAAGCAAAATGTCTTTAAAGAAAATCTAGAAAGTCCAGTTGCCTCTTGAAAAAAGCACCTTTGGGACAAAATTATAAAAAGTTTCTGAAAGTTCCCTCTATTAAAAAGGAAAAGTTTGTGATTCAACAAGATTCAATTCAAAAACACGTTGGGTGTGCAGAACTAATTGAAAAATTCTTTAATTCTGCATTTTTCCGAATTGTTGGGTTCCAGCAATTTTTTTTAAAAAAATAACATATACATTTGGTACTAGAAAAAGACCTTGAAATAAAAACATTATTTATATTTGCCAGAAATTGTATAAGGGAAGATTTAATTCTTATTCTTATAAATTTAAGTTTCATTTAAAAAAGCAAGCTTGTGCTCAGTTTAGGTTTATAAAGAAATGTGGTTTAATTTAAACATGTGTCTCTAACCTCTAAATCTTTAGGGTTAAATCAGGGGTGTCAAACTCACATTGTCACGGTGGCATCACGTGACATATTAGCACCTTTCCCCGCTTTGCTAAACCAGGCATGGACATAGCCAGCGTGTGATACATCTGGCCCATGGGCCGGAAGTTTGACAGTTATGGGTCAGATGATGAGTAATACAATCTATTGTATAAAATTCAAATATACATTTCTGGGTATTTAGGACACAAATTAATAAATACTAAGACTATTCCATTGTTCCTTTGAGCTAGTAGAAGAACATATTTTCCTTATAGAGACAATCTAACAAATAAGTTTTAATTGAGACAATCTGGATCCATCTCATTACATAAGTATGTAAAACATTTAATACAGAAGACTGCAAGAAGACTATAGAAGACCCATGATCTGCAAAAAGGATGGCATTCTTTTTTGTGGGATACAGGAACCAAAAAGCAATTATATTTCCACAGACCCTTGATTAGAGATTCATTAATACAAAATTGGGATTAAAATTAAAAGGAGACACTATATGAAAATTCTGATTTGGCTATCCATGATGGAAGCTATGATACATCCCAATAATTTGGACTTATGTAAAATGACTAAATACAAAGATGTTTTAGATGAACAGGGGAAATTAAAATCTAATCAGGATTTGCAAAGACAAGGAATACATATTGACTGGTGGCCATATCTTCAGTTACAAACCAGACATAAAAAAGAAATAGAAGATTATGGAATATAAACAGAATTACAACAATTGGATAAAATTTAATAGGCCCCAATGAAAAAAAATACTACGAAAATTTATAAATATTTATTAGAACTATAACTAGAAGAAGAAACTGTTAAGGGATGTATGATAGCTTGGACATAACCTAAATTTAACAGAATGGGAAAGTATATGGAACCAAAATTATAAATTAACAAAATCCTCAACATACAAAGAAAATATTTATAAAATGTTCTACAGATGGCATCTACCTCCAGTGAGACTGGCAAAAATATACCCCAACATGAATCTGGCATGCTGAAAATGTAGTAAGAAACACGGTACTTTCTATCATGTAGAATATGATTGTTGTTCAGAAGCCTGAAAATATTGCTTAAAATAAAACAATTCTTAAGGTACGAATTAAGTTGGAACCTGAAATATTTCTGTTAGGAATACTCAAAAAGAAATATGAAAAAAAAAAAAATATTACACATCTTAACGGCCGCCAGAACATCTTACACACAATGTTGGAAATACAAATGTGTACCCCCTGATGAACTGATTATTCAAAAAATTATGACCTTTGCTGAAATGGCCAAACTGACCCTAATGTTAATGACAAGGATAAGTCTCAATATTATAAAATTTGGGATATGTGGTGTAATTGGATAAAATTAAGACAGATAGAAAATGAAGAAATTTAAGATAAGCAATTTATTGAAAATTCTATATAATCACATAATACCGTATGTATTTATAAATACGCACAAAAGATGGAAATGGATGAAATGGATGTCACAGAACATTTATTGCTAAGATTAAGTTTTTATTTTGTTTTTAAAAGACATGAAAGACCAATAAAGTTTATATTTTTTTAAAAAAATAAAAAGAGTTTATTGTCTCCTTTAGCTTCCTCTTACTGCTGGCATATTTAAAGAAAGTCTGCTTGCTAGAATATCATGCTTCATTTTGACTGAGATGAAAGGAAATCCCTTCTATATTTGGATTTTTTTCCTTTTCTGTAGGATATGACTGTAGGATATGCTGTAGGATTTTCTGTAGGATTGACTTGTACCATCTTTACATCACTAGTAATAATTTCGATCACATACCAGTTCTACTCCCTGAAAGTCTCCGATTGCTTCATCTGCAAGTATGCCATAATTTTCATTGTATTTTGGCTCCATATGCATATACATGCCTGCCCCGTTTGCCTGTTGGAAGCTATTCCTAAGCTTGGACAGTAACAGTAGTGTTGTGTAACATTATTTCTTTCACAAGTAATATATTGCTTTAAAAACATGGCACATATTATTTTAACACATAGTAATAGAATATAGTTTCATTAAGGTAAAGTAATAAATATATCGTGACGACCCAGGGTGGGATACAAAATAAACACAGTCACAAAAAACAGGTGAAGCCCCTTTGATTCCTTCACTTTGCTTCCAAGCTCCAAATATCCCTTGACTGGAAACAAAAAACTCCCACACAACCAGTTACAAGAAGGAGGAAATGCCATTTAAATTATAAAGAATGAAAAACAACACAAGCCAGGCAAGATAAGGGCTGGAAGATGTCCACAGATATCAGAACACACACTGGGAAGGATGCCAAACTCAGAGAGGAACAATAAACTAGAGCTATTTCCATGCTTTGTTTCCAGCACTGGTCTGTACGCATGTCCGTCCTCTTAGCCAGTTTTCACAGCTGCAGCCCATGAAGAGGATCAATGCCTTCCCCTCTCCTGCAGATCATGTCTCTCCCTTATCCTCTCCTCCCTGCATGCCCTAGGATGGAGAGGGGATGGGCCTGGGTCCTCCTCTGACTGCCCAGCCGGCCTCTGCCCTTCCCCAGCTTCCGCCGCAACCTCTGGAGCCACAGTTCCACTCCCTGTCGGCTGTTCCTCCTCTCCCTCAGAGTCACTCTCCACCAGGGGCATGACATATATACTTAATCAATAAAATATGTACTGATTCTAAGTACTATTGACATACACAGAGTTTCTATATGGTCTTGTAAACAATCCAGGTAGTCCTCAACTTACAGCAGTTCATTTAGTGGCCATTCGAAGTTACAACAACACTGAAAAATGTGACCTATGACCATTTTTCACACTTCTGACCATTGTAGCATCCCCATGGTCACATGATTTACATTCGGATGCTTGACAACTGACTCACATTTATGATGGTTGCAGTGTCCCAGAATCATGCAATCCCCTTTTGTGACTTTCTGACAAGCAAAGTCAAGGGGGAAACCAGATCCACTTAACAATTGTGCTACTAACTTAACAACTACAGTGAGTCACTTAACAAATGTGGCAAGAAAAGTTATAAAATGGGGCAAAATTCACAAATTTCTCTCTTAACAACATACATTTTAGACTCAATTACAGTCATAAGTTGGGGACTTCCTGCAGAGGGGAGCTGAAATGATTGGTGAAGGGGAAAGTAGAAATCTTAGAAAAGCTAGGTATTCGTGATTACCATTTTACTATTTTTGATTGATTATGTGCCATTAAGTAGATGTCAACTCTGTTAGAGATCATATAAGTGAACCTTTTCCAGGATGATCTGCCCCAAACTAGTTATTCAGATCTTCCAATGTTGTATCCACCGCTACTGAATCTGTCCACTTTCCTGTAAACCATCACCTTCTTTTCTTTTCATCATTATAGACTTCTCGATACAGCTGTCTTCTCATATTATGTTCCAAATTTATTCATCTTAAATTAATTAAAATTGTAATAGTAAAACTATAAAAATCCAATGTGAATAGTAAATGAATCACATTATTTTGATTTTGATTATATTTTATATTCCCAACATATGCAAAACTATTTTACTTTTTTTTAAAAAGAAAGACCATAAGGGCCATGCTGGACAAAATCAAAGTTTCATAAAGTCTGCAATCCTTCATTTAAACTGATGCCAATTAGAGACAAAACTATTTTTCATTAGTTTGTTTAATATTTAACATTAAAAAGGCTTGTGTTCTTTTGTAGAATTGTGAATTCTTTATTGGAGTAAAACAGTAATATATAGGGCCAGTACATAATAAAATTCAATCATGTGAAACAAGCTTCATATATAGAAATAATAAAATCATCCATATGTCTCAGTCAACACATTTTACCTGTAACATACTAGAATGTATCTATGCTTAGCATGCTGGAGTCATATATACATAAAATGGGCCAGAATGAATTTTAAATTTGCTTAAATATGGATTTATCATGACTTGGCATGTGCCACCATAAAATGGGAAAGCCAGGAAATGTGAAAAATGTGGATAAGCAATATGTGCAGTTTTTTTTCTTTTTTTCTTTTAATAATAATAACTTAATTAACTTAAATTTCCCCAACCCATAATTCTCCAAACTCCCATCAGACCTATAATTAAGAAATGGAGACAACATAAAAATGAATAAATAAAAAAAATACTTCTCATACCTTCACAGTAAAACTGAGCAAATATATTAAATACTTATAGAAACCTAACCCTAACCAGACACATAGCATAAGCTATACGAATGTTGTTGTTCATATATTTAATATTGTAATAAGTGAGATATTTTCAAGTATAAAAGTTGGTTTCTTAAAAGCTTAAATTCTTAGAAGACCAAGATCTTTTTGTAAGGGATAGGCATGTCCTTAAAGTCTTAGTTCCTACATCCCTCATGATTTTAACGATAGTTTATCATAGTGTTAAGGATGCATGTGATATATACTAACATGTGGTGGACCAGAGGTTAGAATGCAGGTTCTTGTGAAGAAAAGAGGAGGAAGCGGTATTAGATATTTGAGTTCTTTATAAAAATGTGATAAAAAGAAGGATCTCCCTCTCTCTCTCTCTCTCTGTAAGTGTTCTACTGTGCTTCATTTATATTTATATCATGATTATTTTGCAGTCTAGTACTGCCCTCATGTGTTAAGTCTATCTACCAACATAAATTATGAGAGTTGTATTCCAACACATCTGGAGGATGGGTAAAATGCTATACTATAGGACTGTGTCAAAATTTATATGCTCTTTGATGAACAAAGTATCTAAGGTGATGTTTCTCAACCTTGGAAACTCCCAGAATTCCCCAGAGTGAAAATCCAACATCTTCAAGGCGTTAAGAGTTGAGAAACACTGACCTAGAGATGGTCTAGAAAATAAAATTAAGCAATGTAGATGAAGTTAGAAAGAGAGAGGGTGAGAGAGATTCCCTGTATGTTTTTGTAAAGTTTCTTTTTAGGGGAAAGAAACAGAATTTGTTTTTTAAAATGATTACTTTCAGTTCTAGTGAAAACTGTCAATGCCAGGACATGCTAGAACTAGAATCTTTGCATCTCTTAACTGCCAAATTAGCAGAAGTTAATGCTCAAATGTTGCTTGGAATGTTCAGAATTATACATGTCCAAAATATACAACTAAATACAGGCAGATGATAAAGGAGATACATAATGAATGGCAGATTTTCACTCTTGTTTGAAAAAAAAAATCCTATAATTTTCAAAATGCCTTGCCTAAAAATTTTGTGGCTCAAGCACACAGGATGACATAGTATTTCCATTTCAACTGGCAGTGTATTTTATTTCAACAATCTCGTACATCAAGCTTAAAAACCAGACAGGTCATGTGAATGGCAGCTTGGTTTGGTTTAATCACTCAATATTTGTTGCCTGAGATTAGTGTCTTACTTTGTCTAAATACACATCTGGCTCTGGTTCAAGCAATAAATTTACCATCTATTCTAGGGGAATGAAAAAGGTTTAGCCCTTTATTCTACTTTACATGGAAGCCTAATTACTTTAGCTTGCATTTACTGGAATTATTGAGATATTTGATCATTGTTTAAGCCCATATTCTAATGGCTTGGACCTTATGTTCCTTGTGAAAAGTCTTATTTAAGATTTATCTTCCTGCTTCTCGAAGAAGTCTCTGTGATTCCTAAACCTAAGAGTTGAAGAACAGTTTGAATGAGATGCAAGGATCTACAAAGAAGATGTCAGCAAAAACAAGGGAGAAACATATTATGCTAAGTTAGAGTTCCAAAAATTATTTTGGATTAAATTATATTCGGCTAGAACATGTACATTAACATGCCTATTATTGCAGGTATATAGGACAGATGTTATAGAGTCTCAGGCAAATAAATAGGTTTTTCTTTCACAAGGTTTCAGACAAACAATACGACTAGCATTAGTCCTATTTCAGTTTGCTGACCATTGGAATGCCCAGTTTCAGCCACGCCCATTGCTTTATGATTGGTTCCCTGTTGTCTAGGGTGATGAAGATGCTTTGTTCAATCTACACAGCAGTCCCAAGAGGAAAGAAGTCACCAACGTCAGTGCTGTGACAACAAAAAACCCACTGAGTCTGGGTTGAAGCAATACCTCAGTTCAGCATTTCATTGTGTTACAAGCACGATACAAGGCTAGGAGGAGAGTCATAAATGAGAAGGAAAACAAAAAAGTAAATCAGGAAGTGAGACAGTTGGACAACTAATAGTGGGAGCCCATCTCATTAAAAGCAGAAGAAGCAAACTGCATTATACATAACAAACAACACAACAATAACAGCATAAGAATACCTTGGTAAGGAGATCTCTGGCAAGAGAGCAAATATAAATTGTGGAGAAGATCCTATTTGAAACAAAGTTCTCACTATTCTCCACCTAAGATGTGGAGACAAGGACGGCTGTGTTATCTGCAATTGTCTTTGCAACATGGATATCATAATCAATGGCCTGTAATGGCAGGGAGAGCAGCAAATGCAGGAAAATACAATCCTCAAGTGTCTCACTGCAAGCATTATAATACTAAAATTCAGCGGTACAAAGGTAATCTATCCTCACAATGGAAGAATTGTAGATTTTCTAGAAATGGTAGATTGAGGAAGAAGAAAAGAAGCTATTGGAGGGGAAGGAGATCACAGAAGAAGAATCAAATAAAGTATTGCCACATTGCAGCTCACCAGCGAAAGCCCAGATTCTTTAAGATCTGTCAAAAACAGCATCATAAAATTAATCGAAAGCGTTTCATCAGAAAACAGCGTTTGATGGCATATATGCGTAGTGCAATAAAGGGACGACTCCGTCCAATGAACCTATGTGAGTGGAGAGCTCCTGGGATGCGAGCCCCTCGAAATACAACACAATTTATCATGCATCAGGTATATCAAGATATGCATCGGGAGAAAAAAGCAGCAGCTGCAGCAGCGGCTGCAGCAGCGGCTGCCAGTAAAACAGAAAAAGAGAAATCAGATTTACATCTCTCCCTCGGAAATAATGATTACAACATGGGCTCAACAAGTGCCAGTTGCATGGCTACCATATTGGCTATAAGCCCAGAAGGGAACATTCTCTCAGGATATGAGGAGGTTGGAGAAAATGAAAACAGGCAGAACAGTTATGCTTGTGAGAATAGTGCTCTGGAATCTCACCTAAGCATTTCATGGGAGCCATAAAGCATACAATATTGAACAAAAATGCATTTGAAGTTGGATTCATCAGTAGTTTAGAGTTGCTGTTGATGTGCAGTGTTTTAAATAAATTTATACTGTACTATCTCTATGCCACTTCATGGCTGACTGTGTCTGTCATATATTTATACATAAACATAAGAAGGTAGTCAAGTAAAATTTTAGTTTAAAAATTGATTCAATTGATTAAATTGATAAGGATGCCAACTCTTATCTTATAATTTGATTGTCATTCATGTTTTGATATGCAAATTCCACTCTGTTCAGTAGAAGCTACACATGTTGTGTTGTAACCATCTTTAATAGGTTCATGTGATTTACTGCATTTCAGGTGAAGTATACAATTTTGTTATGGAGCCAGAATCTTCTGTTGAAAACCCAGCAGTGATAGAGTGCTTCAAACTTTATGTTCGCTAGGAAGTGCCCTAGTAGTTCTCAAAATTAATCCAAGAAGCAAAATGGTGTCTTAAAATCATAATTAGGATTCTATCAGACTTAAATCAGATAATAGTTATTGAGAGAGAAACTTTACATTTCTGAAGCTGTTCCCCTTCTGCAAAGAGCTTTTGCACAGACTTATGTATCATCATTCTCTTTTAATGACCCATAATCTCTTGCAGGTTGGAGACTGGCTGGATACCCTTCCTTTTGCCAATGCGGAGTTTTATTCAGCAGATATATTCTCAGTGTGCCCAGAGAGAGAAATATCTGCCTCTACCTAAGATTGAACTCACAGTCTCCTGATTGTGAGGCTACCACACCACTCACACAGACCTATGGACAGCATAGTTTTATTAGTAATTATACTTTTGCTATGAGTTGAAAGAATAACCTTTGCATCAGAACTATTGTATATAAATAAAAAGCCCACCTTTTGAAAAGGAGTATAAAATCATGAAAAAAGTGATTAAAAAGTACAGAGAAGAGCAAGATTAGTGCAGGGATACCCACAACCATACAATAAAAGTCAAACAAGGATATAAGGCAGATCTAGAATTAGAAACATATGAACAACCTCTGATATTTAGATTTACGCAAAATGAATAAAAAATTTCCCTGATATTTCTGCTGTAGCAGGCATTCAGGAAGGTTTTTATTCAGGTTTATTTAATGAAAATGCTTTTGAAGTCAGATACCTTTTAGACTACAATATATGTTGGATTCTACCGCTCTGTAGTTCACAGTGTCTGCATAAGGGATTAACGCTTCAGTTATTAAAAAAAACAAGGCCCATGGGCATAGTGGACAGTCAGAGAATGAAAGATACAGTCTAAGAAATAAATGTACATCATTTAAAAAACAGTTAATAAATGTTCATCATGAAGAAAAAAACAGAGCTGTTCAGGTGTGATTTAAAGTGCTGGTTATCATTTATAAGACCCTACATGGCATGGGACCTATTTATTTGAGGAACCGTCTTCTATGGCTTCTGTCTGTCCAGAGCAGACAAAATGGGCATTCTCTTGATCCCTTTGATTAAACAGTGTTATATTTAGGAATCTAGGATCACTACTGTAGGATCTGCTGTGAGGTTAGAGCAGTGGTGGTGAACCTATGGCACACATGCCACAGGAGCACTCAGAGCCCTCTCTGTGGACACATGTGCCATTGCCCCAGCACAGAGTTTGCCGATTGGGGAAGCTCCAGTGGGATCAGGCATCTCGTGGGGCAGCCTGGGAGTGGTCCTTGCCCTGGAAGAAAGTGAGAGGAGGGGGAGAGAAGAGCCTGATGGAGCTGGAGCTGCAGAAGCAGAGACCGATGTTTATAGCAGGCAGATGTAAACATCAGACAAATTCCCTCACCTACCCCAAAGAAACCCAAGATATATTCTAATGGTTCTAGCACTTAAAATTAAGACTCTTTTTGCCAATAAACACACTAACTTTTAATTGCTGTAAATCATCCTAAATCCATAAATTCTCAATCAAGTGGCTAAATTGATAGGGAAGTCAGCCATTGTTAGCCCATGTGTAAAAGGACCTGAAAATACCCTTTGTGGACTCTCTAGCACCAAGTCTTACTCTACTGTTCCCTTTGGACTGCTGTTTTGCATGGGCCAGCAATGTACTCCTTGAACCTGCACTATTATCATTATTCAGTGTTTCTAAATCACTGTCTCTTCTATGAGTGTATTGTTTTTGATAGAATTACTTTGCATGGAAATTAAGAAAGTTAGATTATTTTCATGATAACAAAAGACCTGATAGATATTTCTGCTCCAGCTATGGTACAAGTTTACCAATCCCTCTATTTTTTCCTTGGTATAATTTTACCCGCTGTCAGATTCTTCACTAAATTTTCATTTCACTGTTGGTTTATAAAATTTAATTCTTACCCTATGAAAAAATATATTGTAAAGAAGACTAGGTTTATGTAGAAGAGTGATTCCTTTTTATTCAGTAAGACTTCCACAAGTAGAAAATCAATTCCTATTTCCTGTTTTTCATTATAAAGAATAGATTATTGCAACCTTCAGGGCACTTATTCTAAAGCAGACTTCTTTAGACTGTTTATAAAGGCTTTTGTTTATGTGACTACAGTTTCAACAGAATGACATTTAAAAATGAACTTTAGATAAAAGATAACTCATCTAAGTTATCATGAGGGTGAAACAATTTAAGGAAAGGGATATTGTTCAGGGGATGAATATGTTGGTAAAACAGATCAATATATCACGTATATATTGTCCACATAATGTAGTTTGGCATTCACAAAGATTTTTTTTTCTTTAATAATCTTTAATAGATAGTGAACACCCACTGAAACATTCTTGAGGCAAATAGCTGGAAAAATTAAAAATACAAAGCCAAATCTCTTAACCTGGTGACCTCTAGATATAATGAACACCAACTCCCCAAACATAGATGTTGTTCATTGAACTGGGAGCTATTGTGCAAAAAAAATATCTACTTTTCATAACACAATGTCTTGAAATATGTTTTTATAGGGGGTGGGGGAAGTAGGAAACATGGAGACAAAACTATTTCCTGTGGAAGTTTGAGATCTAATCAGTTTTGAACCCCACCCTATCAATGTTCAATGTCACATTTGGTAAAAGCAAAATATCTTCCATTAATGATTTATCTCATGAAGAAACATTATTATTCCTCTATCTAAATAGACTGATGATCATTTTAATTGGGTGACCCTGAATTATGTTGTGAAAGAGACATTTTTCTTTGTACACTTTCACTACACTCTTATTTAATAAATGTTGAGGTTTTTCTTCCCTTTTAATATTTTTAAATGTTTCCATCATTCCATGTAGGGGAATCATTTTTTAATCTCTTGATCACTTTAATTCACTTGATCACCTTCTTTATTTAACGCTCTGTTTGGTTCTCCTTTTTCCTTTTTGAGAATTTTACACAATATAATGTAATGGAATATTTACCACACTAGATGAGTTCATCTTAAACATCTTTACCTGTTCAAAGTTGATTCAGCCTTCTATCTTTCTAAGGTTGGAAAAATGATGACCTAGATGTTGGGGACAATATGCTGATTCTGAAAATGACTTAAGAGAGGTAGCAAAGCACTATGAAGTGGTATAAGACTAAGTGCTGTGGCTATCTATTCTGTCTGATTGTCTTGCCTCTTCCCTGGTGTAACATACCAGGTATAAAAACAAGGCACTCCTTTGGCATGGCCTTGTTCTCTGAATAGTTAAGACAAGGTAAAATAAATTTCTCCTTATTTTGGCAAGGCAGGTAGCTATCTTGCTAGTGACCTTTATGAAGAAAGCAAGCATTCCCAGATGTGATTGATTATTGTCTGATTTATATAAATTGGTCAGAAGCGTCTCAGTATAGATCTAACCTGGAAGGTCCTGTTTTGAGAAGGGTTAGGTAAGGTCACTCTCATCAGAATTTTCTGACAGTCAAGGTTCCTCTCCAGGGGTGGGATTCAAATTTTTAACAATGGGTTCTGTGGGTGTGGCTTAGGTGGTGGACATGGATTGGTGATCATGTTATTGGCTGGGTGTGGCCAACTCAATATCACTCACATTGAGGTACACATCTCCTCGCCTGGCCTCTCATGACTGTGGGGATACTGCAACAGTCGTAAGTGTGAAAAGTGGTCATAAGTCACTTTTTTCAGTGCCATTGTAACTTTGAATGGTCACTCCACACAAGCAAAGTACCAGCAAAGGAGGGGAAAAAATCTCCAGAGCAGTTCCTGAGACAGGAAGTCTAGTCCTGCCAAGAATGTAATAAGGGTTAACGGAGAGGCAGTTTCTGTAAGCAACACCAGAATGTTTCCTTCCTGCTTTCCTTACAGGATTAGGTCAGTAATTTCTTCTAACAACCGGTTCTCCAAACTGCTTAGAATGTTAACAACTGGTTCTAGAGAATAGGTGCGAACTGGTAGAATCCACATACACACACACACCTGGTTCCTCTCTCTTTCTTAGAAGTTAGCATTATACTTTTAAAATTTTATTGCTTCCTAGAAGTTAGTATTTTATTGTCTTTCCTTATTTTTTCATAAACAAAAGGCTTTCCTTGACACTTCTGGTTGTCGGCTTTGCTAACAGCAGGGATTCGCCTTCTCTGCGATTCCTGCTGTGCTAGCCGCCTTGGTGCCTCCGATCCTGACGGATTTGGAGGCTAAGGCTGCCCTGTTGGGGCAGCTGAAGAGAGGGGGGATCCAGACAGGGATGAGAGGCATCGCAACCCCCCCCCAGCCGGCAATAACCCCCTTTTCTCAAGACGGTTCCAGCGGTGGCCTTTTTATGGCCACCATAAAGAAGCCGGCAATTGGATCAAGAATGCGCAGGAGGGAGAAGGAGTTTTCTTTTTTTTTTTAAAGAAAGTTTTTTCTTGGTTGAACTGGGACCTTAAGGATATATTTAACACCTGGGAAAGTAATGACTTGGAAGCTATTGTTCCCGATTGATGTTTTCAGCTGCGAAGAAAAGTGACGAAAAGGGGAAGTTACTCTCCCTCCCTTATGGAATTAACAAATGGACAAGGGAAACCAGCCTTTTGGTAGAAGGTAAAACCTAAACTCCTTTGTTATAAGGGGGAAGGGAGAGGCTTGGGAAAACAAGTTCTTACTCTAAGACTTTGCTGGAGGAGATGCCTTGAAGATAAAGAGAATTTTCTTTCCCTAATTTGACTTCACCCCTAGAAGACAAACTGTAAAAAGAAAAAGCTTTTACTCTGCCTGGATTGTTTGATGACTATGGGACTTTGGGATGTTTGGGAACTGTTTTAAGCCTTGAAATAACTGATTGGTTTAAGAAGAGGATACAGAAAGAGAAGAAGAAACTTTAAAATGGCTCTATCTCTTGATGAACTAAAAAAACAATATCTAAAAACAAAGAAAAAAGGCAAAGATGTTATGGAAGAAGCCCTTTGTTTCCTAGATATGGCGCTTGCTATGTGTCAGCAAATTAAACAGCAGCTGGAAGAAATCGAGGAAGAAGAAGCCATTTTTAATGAACTAAGCGGTGTGACTAAGAAAGAAAGGAGAAAGAGAGGAGCGAAAAGGAAGGACTTAAGAAATAAAAAAATATTTATGAAAGAGAAAAAGAAGATGCAAAAACAACAGAATGCTAGAAAGCAAAAGGAAAGAGGAATGCAGAAAGGGGAAATTAAGAAGACAGAAGTTTTGAGAGGAGGGGGTAAAAAGTTTAGGCAGGCTAAGAAGGAAAGGGAAAAGGGGGAAAAAAGTTACAAAGATATAAGACAAGATGGAGATAAGGAAATTTTTTTCAGGGATAATGGGTAATATATGGGTTTTTTTTTTTTAAAAAAAGGGGGGGATTCTGCAAAGTACACATGAGTATTGTAATAGTGGTATTTGTATTATAAGTAGATAACCAGAACTTTTTAAGATCTAATAAAAGGCTAAAATATCAAGGTATAACTTTTAAAGGTTTAATAATGAATGATAATAAGCTTTAATAAAATACTAAAGGGAATGTTTAAAATATTAGTTTGAATATAGAGTTTAATGGATTAATGTGTTGATTGTTATGGATTTACTATTGTAGTATTGGTTTTTGAAATAGTAGAATGTACTAAGCAGAATCTGATTGGGATTTAGGTGTTATTTTAAATTTTAACTTAGGGGAATGATAGAAAGGCATCATACTCCGATTAGTGATTCCAGGGGAAACTATTCTTTTTTAAATTGGAAATGAGACAGATGTAAATGGAGAAATGGACAAAAGATATAAAAATATTTTTTTTTAAAAAAAAAAGCAAGATTAAATATATAAAACAGAATTAAGATGAGGCAAGAGTGAAGAGGAGTTATATAATAGATATAGAATGGTAAATAAGATGGGTAATGGTATATAAGAAAAGCGTGAATACAACTGAGTCCATACAAAAAGAGGTAATCTGGGGCCAAGTTACTTTCTAGAAGAAAGCTTTATGTTTTTTATGTCTGTGTTTTATGTGTGTGTGTTTAATTAAGAATTAAATAATAAAATCTCGGAAGAAGACTAGATGAGAATAATTATAAACAAGCCAGAGGGAAATATAAAGTTGATGACTGGATAGTAGATAAATCAGAAAGGAAATATGACTGAATAATGATTAAAGAGAAACAATGTGGAATTTGGTAAAGGGAATTTATGTGTTTATATGGAAATGGGATAAATTATAAGTATGTGATATAAAGCAATATGTTACCTGCCTTGTAAGGATCTACAATGGAAAGAGGTTTTATGTTTTTAATGTTTAATGATGTTTTGTCTTGTTTGTTTGTTTGTTTGTAAAATCAATAAAACTTGTTTAAAAAAAAAAGGCTTTCCTTGATTACTATATACTGAATCCAAAGGTACCTGAAGCAGAAATAGGCCTCCAAGACTTTGATTACACTAAATAGCACCTCATTTTTCTTAAGTTAGTTTTACCATTAATTTGGTGATTTTATTATCCCTCACTTGACACTAGAACATTTATGCATAAATTAAACAGTGTAAAACCTCCCTTGAATTTTTACCAAAACACTACAAAAAGTGCATGAATAAGCCAACTCTCAAAATTTTCATCTTTTAATTTTCACAGTTGACTTATATGAGTATTTTCAAAAAAAGTATTACCATATTTACCAGCTGACAAACCAATCTGGGGGCTGAATGTAATGTTTTGGGTGTACTTTAGCATCCAAAATGGTCCACTTATCTGTGGATATGTGAGTATATGTGATATATGACTACATGTGGTATTAAGGTTTACCTACTTACTATTTACCAATAATGAAGTAGAAGAAATATTTCTAATATAAGGCAAAATTATCTTTCATAATATACTACGTATACTCTTCTGCAGTTATAATGCTAAATTAAACTACCAGTATTCATTCATTCTCTCTTTCTCTTGCAGGCTTCTCTTCTCATTATGTTTCAGGGACATAAGTATCGCTTGACTAATGTTAGAAATATTTCTACCTCTTCAGTTTGGCCATACCAAAATTTGTATATTTATTTTTCAACTGGATGAAAAAAATGCATTTTAAGTCAAATGGGAAATGGAATTGATTTCTTCATTCAATCATAGCATTTGATTATTCATATCTTTGTTATACATGCAGAAGTGTGAATGCTTGAATACATTGGTATAGATATAAATTTCATTCTTTTTTCCAAATGAAAACATAATGCTTTTAACCATGTAGATAACTATTAACTAAATATAATTCCACTTGGTGGCACTATTTTCAAAACAAAAATAAACTGATAATTTTGCAGGAACTATGCAAGTTTTAAAGAAATACCTTCAGCCTAAAAAAGAAATTCTGAATTTGATTTGCACACTTCAGCAAGTGCACAGAGAGAAAGAGAGAGAGAGATGTCATTGGTCTATACAAATTTCAGGCTTCCTGAATCTGATACTCTCTGAATATTTTAACTTCATCTTTCTCATTGTCTGTGTATGTGGTCCATACTATGTAACTTAATTTTGAGCCAGAGCTTCATTTATTCTTTGCTGTCATCAGCTGTACTCTGAAAAGAAGGCAGGACAAACTAAAGAAATGGTCAGGAAAAGATCAAAATTAAATTAGTAAAATATTTTCCTTGCTGATGGAGAAATTATGAATAAAGGAGACCCAGACACACCATTCCTTTCCATCAATATCAATAACTTTTCTATCTATCCTTCTCCTCTTAAAATGCCCCGCAGGGAGGTGGCCAGAGGTTTTTTTTTAATGCATGTAATTCAACCTTCCTATCCTTCTTGCAAAGATATTAGTAGATTAAGTACCTTTCTATGACTTGAAGATTAATTTTAAATTAGCATGTCTCACTGAGTATTGCATTCCAAGATTTCATTTCTGACAACTCATTTTTACAGGGTTGCATTTATTAAAGGGTATAATAAATGTCCTAAACATTTGCTAAATTTTTGTTTAAATTTTTCCTTAAATTCCCCCCCCCCCCAAAAAAAAACTAAAGAAAATAAATTTATAATCACTCTCATCCTGAGGGACCCCAGGGACTCAAAAAGAGTCCTGGACTGTCAAATATAAGCATCACTATACTTTGTAACTGTATTGAAGATTATTTCATTTTCAGAAGAATCTTTCCACAGCTGGTACAGTCATTCACCAGTGTCATATTTGGTCATTGAAAAATGGGATAAGACCTTAGAGGAGGATGAGGTGAATTCTCTTACTGACCTTAGTGTTTGTAGAGGTCAAGAAGAGATGGATAATCAACTTAATGCCAATCCAGCATGCTGTACCAATTGACGAGATCAGGAACAACCAAAGTGCTAAGAATGGCCTTTCTCATGATACCATGGCAACCTGTTCTGCAGTGCTTGAGCAATGGAAACATCAGCTGTGCACTTTATTTGCATTTCATTTCACCTCCCCTTTTAATGTTCTTTTCTTTTTCAGTGAAGCCTATGCAGCACACATTTTTAGAAACATATTTTTCCCTAGATGTTGCGCTTGGTATATAATTGCCCCAAGATGTCCCACAGCTGGAATAAAGATGTTCCACTCACACATGGATTTTACAGCTTTTGTTTTCAAGTTTCTTTCAGAAGAATGCAGTATTCCAAATATATATCCCAGGCATCATCTACCTAGATACTTCAGACACCCATCTAAGATAACTTGCTGAGAAGATATAATACTTTAGCTTACAATATATAGTGGGCTAATGGTGAAGATGCTTACCTCCCATTCGGAAGGTTGAGAATTCAATCCTAGGTAGTGGTCGATGTTTCTCTCCTAGGGCACAAAGAAAAAATATCTGCTGCAAACTCTGCATAGGTGTCAGGAAAGATATCCAGCCACTAAATGCTCCATTCCATCTATCTGTCACCCTGAGTCTATCCTGAATAGAATTTACAGTATGGGTGTCAAACTCACAGCATTACATTTCATCACGTGACATTTTATAACATTTTCCCCCTTTGTGGAGCAGAGGTAGGTGTGACCAGCACACGACGAATCTGGCCCATGGGCCACCAGTTTGACACCTCTGGTCTACAGGCTCCAAAAAAGAGGAAAAAGAGGGAGTCTATTATACTATAGGATTTAATGAGCAATTAATCTCCTCTGTAATGACTCTGATTCAATGTATTTCTTTTGAGGAGACTGCTTTAATAAATATAGAGTTGTAGTCACAACAAGAAACTGTCAGCCCTGGAGCCATTTTTCCTGGCCCTTGGCATCTCCAAGACGGCCACAGTAGAGGTGGAGTGAGCTGTGGGAATGGGAAAGGGGAGGTAGAGATAACAAGGGCTTTGTAAAAAAAAATAAAAGTCTTCCCTCTGAGGACCAAGGACATTTCCACTAGATGTGAGAAGGCAGGACGCTAGTCCAGGTGAACTTTGGATTGTGACTTGATTCAGCCATGTGATGGTCTGCATGGGCAGGGGGAGGAAAAATGTATTTTTAACTAGGGGGAAACCCAAGGGACTTTAGAGTCAGGTCTCCTCAGATGTGCCAACATGACATACTTAATAAATCTATGCTTTGAGAAATATGCCTGCCTCAGAGTTTTGATTCTCTTAGGGGATGTGACTTGGAACCCCGACAGTAACATTTGGCACTTTAATGCAATTTTAATGCAGATTTTTTTTCCTGATATGTAAAAGACATTAGTAGCTGGTTATACCAATTAATGAGAGTCTATATAACATTTTTTTCAAAGGAAGTCATCTTAATCTAGTAAAACATGCTTGTATAATTTATTCCTTATCATGATTTCAGGTTTGGGGGGGCATGAAAAAAATGTCACAAATATTTACAACTATTTTTTTCCAATGATGCACTCTATTCAGAGACTTTCTTTCAGAAGAATGCAGTGTTCCAAATATATATCCCCAGCATCATCTACCTAGATACTTCAAACACCCATCTAATTAATGAGATGGAAAGTTCCCCTAAACAGGCTCTCAATAGATAAAAATGCTGACTGATGCAACAGAAGCCCATTATTTCTTAATTTTATAAAAAGCTATTTGGGAGTATATTGGAATCAATATCCTGATTCTGACAAATCCTACTTAACACAAAGAGCTATCATTATAATTATACATAGCTTAAGATGCAAGAGATCATTTCTGTTTTTTCCTCTTCACTTCCCCCCACTCTTTTGGCACCAGGCCTCATGTATCTAATTTTGTTGCATAAACCTGAGAAATGGGATAAGCAGCTAAATCTTAGAAAGTTGACTGTATTCCAGCAGACTAGATACTGCCTTATCCAGAATGCCCTGCTTTAACCATCATTCCTATTGATTTTTGTCTACTCCACCAATGCCCAGTTAGCATTCCATGTGCACAGGGAAATCAATTTGATTTTACAGTGGTATCTGAACAGGTGTTCTTCTACAACCTCGTGTCTCTCCTGAATTTGCAACATGTAAGATGTTTTGTCTTGTGGACTCATTAGATTCAGGGGTGGGATTCTACCAGTTCGCACCAATTCGCTAGAACCTGTTGTTAACATTCTAAGCAGTTCAGAGAACCAGTTGTTAGAAGACATTACTGGCCTAATCCCGTAAGGAAGGCAGGAAGGAAACATTCTGGTGTTGCTTACAGAAACTGCCTCTCCATTAACCCTTATTACATTCTTGGCAGGATTAGACTTCCTGTCTCAGGAACATCTCTGGAGGTTTTTCCCCCTCCTTTGCTGGTACTTTGCTTGTGTGGAGTGATCATTCAAAGTTACAATGGCACTGAAAAAAGTGACTTATGACCATTTTTCACACTTATGACTGTTGCAGCATCCCCACAGTCATGAGAGGCCAGGCGAGGAGATGCGTACCTCAATGTGAGTGATATTGAGTTGGCCACGCCCAGTCAATAACATGACCACCAAGCCATGTCCACCCAGTCACATGAACACCAAGCCACGCCCATCACCTAAGCCACTCCCACAGAACTGATTGTTAAAAATTTGAATCCCACCCCTGCATAGATTCATGTTAATTTTATGAGCATTGCTCATAATGCTGTAAATTAACCTAATACATTTACAAGAATAAAGTTAATTGGGAGATGATATAGGTGACCTTTCACATTTGTTTATTTATTTATTTGTTTATTTATTTATTTACTTACTTAGCATATGGCATATAATGTCAAGGAAATCTATAAATACAGTTCTCACAACCCTAATTGCTAGTTCACTCTGTTTATCTTTGGTGCACCACAGGGCCTAAACCAGCTTTACACCAGCTGACTAGCAGCTCTTGGGTTGTTGGCTCATCCAGGCTCTTGTCTCTCCTCACCTTGCCTTATGTTGTATGGCCTTGTGTTCAGCCAGGTCCAGCACCAGCTTCCACTCTCTGAACACATGAATGCAACTAGGTTTTCCCCCGAACTGATACCCATTTATCTACTTGCAATATTGCATGCTTTAGAAGTGCTGGGGATTAAGTGCAAGGGTGGGTTCAAATTTCTTAACAACTGTTCTGTGGGCATGGCTTAATTTGTGGATGTAGCTTGCTGGCTGGGCGTGGCTTGGTGGTCATATGACTGGCTAGGCATGACTTGGTGGCCATGTGACTGTGTGGGCATGACCAACTCAATGTCACTCACATCAAAGGGTGCCTCACCTGGCCCCTCCCCTCCCAGCCATTCCTTGTCATACCCAGGCTCAACTTATCTATAGTTCTGTAAAAATGTTGTTCACCATTTTTTGACTTTATTA
Organism: Pseudonaja textilis; assembly: GCF_049901715.1. NCBI lineage: Eukaryota > Metazoa > Chordata > Lepidosauria > Squamata > Elapidae > Pseudonaja > Pseudonaja textilis. The sequence goes on along the minus strand of NC_141994.1, from coordinate 40,161,753 downwards.
TCTACATATAATAGATGTACTTTCATGGGCCACTTCTACTCGCCTGTGCTTAGTCGTCACCTCTTCAACTTGCCTGAAGCAGCTGGTCCTTCCCCTCTCTCCTCCCTCCATCTCTCTCTCTCTCTGTGTTTCCCTCTCTCTCTAAAAACCATGGCTGGGCCAAGCCAGCAAGCTCTCCTTGGCACTCTTCCCTACTTCTTTCATTTCTTCTTTTTGGAATCATCTTCCTCTTCCTCCTCCTCCTCCTCCTCCTCCTCCTCGTGAATAGAAGCCTGGGAATGGCAGCTCCCGGCTCAGCCGGCCTGAGGGGCTTTGAGGTCAGACAGCCTAGAGTGGCTGAGATCTGAGTGAGCATTGCACCATGGGTTCATTTGAACACCCACTTCTTTGGTGTTGGCTTTACGGAGCCTCGAAGTGAGGCCTGGGCTGATGTGCGGCAGCAGTGGCTTTAGCTGCACTTGCTTGTAAGTGTCCAAATAATCCAGTGAAGTCACTGGAGGAGTTGCTCGGGTAGACCTCCCCATCACAGTCCTCCTGCAGAAAATGCCTGTTTCCTGAGCTAAGAAGGCAAGGAGCTGCGGCTCGGCTCATCCAATTCCTAGGCTGAACGGTCTCAATTCGGCACAGAGAGGGCGGCTCCCCCTGGCAATCCCCCTTTCCCTCGATGCTCTGGCTTTCCAATGCCTACTGGCCTGAAAGCCGGGTCAGACCACTAGAAAACCACTTTCCCGCTTCTCAGTGGCACTCCTGTGCCAGCCACTGCAGGACCCTCTGCCTCCTTCCCCATCTTCTCCCTCAACTTCAAATGATGACATCTGTTGCTGACATGGGTGTGACTGGGCAAGCATGGTGAGGCCAACCAGCAATTGTTCCAGGTCCAACAAAGGGGCTGCAGGAGGGAGAGGGAAGGGGTGGCAGGCAAAGGTGCATCTGGGCAGCAAAGTGGTCACCCAGGTTAGGGTGGCGGCAGCAAAAGGCAAGTGAGGGGGTAAGGCAACTGGCAGTGGCAGGTAGGCGACTGGGCCCTAGAGCTTGCAGAGACTCACTCACCCATGGAGATCAAGCAGGGCCACAGTGGAAGGCAGGCAGCAATAGCTGGCGTGGCAGGTGGGCAAAAGCAGGCTGCAGGCAATGCCGTGCATGCACGACAAGGACTAAGTGGGTGGGGAGGGGAGGGGTGGGTGGAGAGGGCCGGGGCCAGCCAATGGTGTGATTTACCAGTTATCTGAACTGCACAGAATCATAACAACAGAACTGGTAGAATCCCACCCCTGATTAAGTGACAGCTCACTTAATCTCACAGAGCTGGGCTCAGACTGCCAGTGTACAAACTACTTCTGACCAGCAGTTCCAGCATCATTAAGCCTCTGCATTACTGTGTCCTCATCTTTCACATATTTCATGTGTGCAGAAAGGTTCTTTGAATCCCACACATAGAAATGCTTTATGGACATTTGTTAGCAATCTTGTTTGATTGAGTTTCTCTTGAAATATTTTGGCAAGTATCACATTGCTGCTTTCCCCAGATACTAGGGAAATAGATGTAAAACATATTTAAAAGTTTGTGAGCTTCATACAGTTCTGATACTAAAAGCTAAATCTACATCTGTTACACTAATCTGAACTATTTTTAATGTTGTACTTTATTGTAAAGGTAGTCCTCAACTTACAACCATCTATTTAGCAACCATTCAAAATTATACTAGTATTGAAAAAGAGTGACTTATAACCAATACTCACATTTAAGACCATCACAACATCCCCCATGGTCACATGATAAAAATTCAGGCACTTGGCAAACAGCATGTATTTACGATGGTTACAGCATTGTGAGAATATGTGTTCAATATTTGTGACCTTCCCAACTGGCTTCCAATAAGCAAAGTCACTGTGGGAAGTGTCAGAGAAAGAGGGAATCAAAGACTCTCTGGGCCTGGGAGAATCAGTCTGAAATCCTTACATAAGCTCACTGGGGCAAGGTCTGACCCACCCTTGAACGCCATTAATCTAATCTGATGATTGTGCAAGGGCAAAAGTATGAAGTCAAATAAATTTTGGAGTGTAGATGAAGGGACAAAGGCATGCATTATTTGATCCATTGGAAAGGTTATTCAGTCTCTGAACAATCCTGGGAAAATGCCAGACATGTGGACCCTCAGATTGGTCCATCAACTTTTTGCAGAAAGGCCACAGCCTTCCAAACTTCTAAGTCCCTGCTCTGTATTAGAGCAGGCAAAGGAATCTATAAGTGAACAGGTTAACCAGATAGAGGGGACCTATTTGAGGGAAGACATGGTAATTAATGAGGCCCTTCACTTTCTGAGGGAAAGGAACCTGCTGATTATTTAGGTGTTTTACAGACAGCAGCACCTGTTCCAACAGAGGCAGAGGATTCCATTAAAGTGGTTTACTTCCATTTCTCCCACGTTCTATGAGAATTCAGTCCATGAAGACATCATGGAAGAAGGGAAGAATTGTTTTGATGAGAAGGTGATGTCTGACAGACTGGCCAAATCTGGGAGAGGAGTCAAGCAGGGCATTAATCTTGAATCCTTTACATGGGCACAAGAGGGTAAGGTCTCACCCCTGCCCCCTTGAATGCCATTGAACTTTATCTAGTCTGGTGCAGATGTAGACTATCAATCTGGGACCATTCCTGTGTAATAGACATGACCAATAACATAGCTAACTGTATTCTTCACATGTGAACCTAGCTGTTCACACCTAAAACGAAGCCAAATTCATTTAACAAATGAATGATTCACTTAACAACTATAGTAATTTGCTTAACAAGCATAGCAAAAGGATATTAAAACTGACCAAGACTCACTTGCCTAGCAATGGAAATTCTGAACCCAGTTGTGGTCATAAGTAGAGGAAAACCTGTATACTGCACCTACAGTAGTTATAGGTGCAGGAAAAATAAAACTCCTCTTTTTATTAATGTTGGGTCACAATAATATATTATGAAGAAAATAAAATTAAAAAATGAGATCTGTTCACTTCAGTTCTAAGAATCTAGAAAACATCTAGGATAGAAATATTCAATGAGTGAATGATACATAATTTTAAAATATAATGTTGTATTTTTACATTATCTTCTAAAATTCTATATTTACAGAGAAACAACTTTTAATCTTTCCAAATTCATGCCCTGAAACCAGTGGTGGGTTTCAAATTTTTGTATTACTGGTTCTGTGGGCCTGTCTTGTTGGGCATAGTGTGGTTTGATGTGCATGGCAGGGGAAGGATACTGTAAAATCTCCATTCCCACCCCACTCCAGGGGAAGGATACTGCAAAATCCCATTCCTTCCCCACCTCACTAACCTGCTTTCCAGCTCCGCTCTCCTGTACAGGGCAACAAAAGAAGACCCAGCCAATCAGCTGGGACTCGAGTGGCAAAGAATAGATGGGGGCAGGGCCAGTCAGAGGTGGTATTTGCCAGTTCTCCAAACTACTCAAAATTTCTACTAACCTGCTGAATACCACCTCTGCCTGAAACTACATTTTAGGTTCCATCTTATGCACAGAGTCCATACTTTGCTAGGTTGCTATTATTCCTGATAACATGGATATGGAAGACCCAAATTGTTGGGGGCAAATCAGACTTTGTAATCCACTTAGAGAGGGCTGTAAAGCATTCTGAAGAAGTATATAAGTGCTATTGCTATTGCTATTCCTGCATTTCCTTACTGATTTAGCTGGTACATTTCTTAAAAGAATAGTAATTTATCACACAGAGGTTTTATTGGCTCACAGCCTCCAGAACAGATAACTACTTGGCGTGTATTTGGCAGAGGAAGGGAACATTCTATTTGGCTGGCTACATTATAAATAAAGTAATTAAAATAAGAAATGTCATCCATTTCCACACCTACAATTTTATATAATAGGTCATAAAAGTTTCCCTATTTCCAAAAAATATGGAAAATGCACCCAATTCTTAAACATTTTCTTAAATTATACTTGTGGGGAAAAAATTAAGAAATCTTGGGCATACCTAGTTGTTGTGACTCCGAGACTTGAACCTGATCAATCAGCAGATGCGGGTTCGAGCGAGAAAGGTGATCTGGCACTGAGATTCGAGCCTGCATTATTAAGTGACTTAGAGGGGAGTCAAGTAGAGGGAGAGGAGTTGGATTTGAGAGATGAACCTGATTTACTGGAGGATTCAGAGTCCACTGAATCTACTTCCCTAATTACACCTCAGGTGTTAACTGTTAATCAGGAAAGTGTATCAGAGGTTTCAAGCTGTGATGAAACTGCTGGATGCTGGATGGATGCCAGAACTAGGAGAAGATTGAGACGTCAATCTCAATTAGAAAAGAGACTTCCAGAAAAGGATTAATTAATGAGACTGACACGCCCTTTCTTAGAGGATATAAGGGAGCACACAGCTTTGAAATCTTTGCTGGAAACAAAGTGAATCTTGCCTTGGAAAGACTTGCATCTGATTACTGCATTGTGAGTTACGAACTTTACAGTATTGCCGGACAGATTCTAGGAGGATTGCCAAAGGACTATGATAACAGAGCAATTGAATCTTCTGCCTCTGGTTTTGTTTACGTAAAGTATTTGAACTATATAACTTGAAGTTTCATCTGTGGATACAGGTAGGACAGAATACCTAGTCATCTAAAAATGTGGGGAGATTACTTATTAATTCTACCATATCACTAATTGGGCTACATAAAGTATCCTACAGTTTCACAGATTTAATATGTATTTTCATATCTAGTTTAAACAGATGTGAGGTAATGGCACTCATATGGAAGACCATATTCATTTTATGTTCCAGATAAAATTTAAACTCATTTACTTTAAGTTTATGTTCAGCTTTTTTGAAAATCCAAATTCTGCTTTAACAATTTCTCCTTGGAACAAAAACATGTCATGGTCTGAAAGTAAAAGATTGCCATGGACTAGCTAGCTGGACAGTTCAGACTTATTCCAGTTTGTAATTATTACTTGGTTTTGTGTAATCACAAAGAATTAAGTTTCAAGAGAACATCACAATATACATTTGATAGGAAGAGCAATCAAACTTTGGGAGAGGATCAGAGGTGATATTCAGCAGGTTCTGACCAGTTCTGGAGAACCGATAGCGGAAATTTTGAGTAGTTCAGAGAACCGGGAAATACCACCTCTGACTGGAGATTTTACAGTATCCTTCCCCTGCCATGCCCACCAAGCCATGCCCACAGAACTGATAGTAAAAAAATTTGAATCCCACCACTGGAGAGGATTCTCCACTATTGGACGTTCCAAGCAAAAGACCAACTGCTATATTTTGTATGAACACAATAAATCTCACATTGAACTCATTTGAAACAATATAAACAGGAAGCTATTTGAAGGAGAGTAACTGAAGCTAGGCTATCTCCATTCAAATAGATTTATTATCTGTCCATTACCACATTTAAATCTTGGAACTGATCAGGAGATCACTAATCATCCTAAAAATAAAATATTACATGAAGACAGGCAAGGATTCCACATATTTTTTAATCATTTCCTCAGGAATTCATAATCCTATGTTTAGGAGAATTATCCACCTGCCCTAAGTATTGATTAGTGCTTTATGTACATGGATAATATAGAGGCATCATTAAGAGTAAAAAAAAAAAAGCCTTTTAAACGAACGCTCTGGCTCAGCCTCGTATCTCCGCCGCTCCACAACAGTATGTGCTAGCATATTATGCTAGCTTTTGTTTCTATTGCTACTATTGTGTTTATAGTTTTGCTACTTGTGTGCTAAAATCTTCCCAGCAATCCTGTCATACCTACCTGAAAAAGGCATCTTTTTTTCAAAATTCTGAAGGTTGTTAAAAGTTTCATTTAAAACTCTATTGGTGATATTTTGAGCTTACTTTATAGTTGAATATTGTTAAAGCAACAAGTTTCTATTTAAAAAAGTAATAAAAAAATCTGTCACAAAGCATTCCTAGGATATGACAAAATATAAAAATGACTACAACTCTTTCCCAAGGGCTCCACATTTTCTTATAAAGAAGCCAAGAGTAATTATTTAATAATGAATTCTTTATAATCAATCCATCACCAATTTCATTATGAACCCAGAATTATCAGGTCAGGTCAGTCATTTCTTCCAAACTTATTTATAAATAACACACTGAGTAGTTGCTGGCAAGGTTGATGGAAAATTCATGAGCTTCTAAAAATTTGAGCTCCAAAAATGCAGTAAATCTTAGAACTCAGATTGTAACAATGCTATTTTATTTTTAACAAAATGAATCACCTTTACTTCTTTGCTTCATTGAAATGATTGATTTCTACAATTTTATTTGTAGTTTATTGCCTGGTTATCAGAGGGTTAACACAATTCCTTAATGATATAGAAAACTCTTGAAACTGAGAACATTGTTGTCCCATTTCTAATCTACCCAGCAAATGTTTGTATTCCTGATATGAGTAGCATTTTTACCAGCTGTCAAATTCAGAAGAGTAATACAGTATAACCTCTGGTGATGACCGTAATCAGTTCTGAGAATTTGGTCGTCATCCAATTTGCTCACCACCGGAAGTGCATGTGCATAAAAAAAAAGACTCAGTGCAGAAGAGAAAATTGCTGCCCTTTGGTCACCACCAGAGTACCCATTTGCGACCAGAGGTAAGAACTTTTGTTTGTTACCCAGAGGTTCCACTGTATTTGGCAAATAACAGGTACCCTGCCCTCTCCTTGACTCATCCATACCTTATTGGTTTGTTTTCATAGATCAGGAAAATAAAAGGCCCAAGGAAGCAGAAGAATCATCTTTGTTCCATCAAAATAATAGTTGAAAATATGGCAATTTCCATAATCTCTTGATGTCAGCAAAGAAAAGAGATATGTGAAGTGGATTTATATTGCCACCTATTCACACATAGCGACTCAATGCGACTTACAGAATATAAAACCCCATATAAAAACAATGAAACTAATAAAAGAAGTCACAAATTAATATACTAAAATCACTCCCACCTTGGTGACAGCACCTCAAATGAGCCATTTAATGGGCTTCATCCTGCTCTGGGTTCCACTGGCCTGCTATGAGAACCAGCACCTTCTGGAAGAGTGCTAGAGTGGGAGCCATTCTAATCTCCGGGGGAATGATGTTCCAGAGAAAGTAGGCCATCACGAAGAAGGCTCTTCTTCTGAGTCCCACTAGGTATATCTCCACCTCGTCATCCTAGTGGATGGCACCTGCCTCTCTGTTCTGATGGATTGGGTATATGTGACCGGCAAGAGATGGTCCCTCAGATAACCTGGTCCCAAGTAATGAAGGGCTTTAAAGGTGACAACCGGCACCTTGAATTGCACCCAGAAGCAAATTGGCAACCAATGCAGCTCCTGCAGGAGAGGTGATAGACTGGGGTCTGGACAAAACCATGCAGGCCACTGCATTTTGCACTAACTAGAGCTTCCAGATGGTCTTCAAGGGCAGACCCATGTAGAATGTGTTGCAATAGTCAAGACAGGAAGTGATTAGGGCATGTAAGTAGGGACTGTTGGTCCAGGAAAGGGCATAACTGGAGCACAACCCAGAGTTGCAAAAAGGCCCTCCCAGCCACTAAAGTCCTCTGAGTCAAGGAGAACCCCCAGATTATGCACAGGGTCTATTTGAGATAGTGCCGCCCCATCCAAGACCAGACGTGACAATTCTTCCTGAGCCAACAAACCCCAAACCCAGAGCCACTTGGTCTTGCCAGGGTTTAGTTTCAACTCATTTAACATCAGAGTTCCTCCTGCCTCCCCACCCCCTCCCCCATGGCAAAGGTCCGGTAGACAGGTTGCAGAAGTGTTCTTGTACTTGGGCTTCTTTTGCATTACGGTTGTGCTATAATAAACTTAGCTTCAAACATTCAAAAACATTACAGAAGCACATAGTGTGGCACCAATTCTGAATAGTATAAATGTCACAAATGGAAGGGTAGCTTCTTACGATAGATTCAGGCCCTGCCAAGATGACATTCCACACCATCCAATCAGAGCTGAAGAAGCTTCTTGGATGGAAACATCTTCAGAGAAACAATGTCGGACTTTTGGGGCAACTATATCCTGGATGACTGAGAATCTCCATAGACATCTGTCAAGATGAAAAAAAATCAATTAAATTCCATTTTAATGATAAAGTTCATTATGATATTGGACAGTCATACAGTCTTAATCTAACTTGCCTCGTCATGGGAATAAAATGAGAGTGAAAATGGGACCCCTTCCCTGACAAACTCTCAAGACACATTAAAGTCCTGAGTTTCATGGAGAAAAGGCTGATTAAAGCAGAATTACAAGAAAAATGTCTCTGGAGGGGACAACAAGGACATTTAATTAAATGCTTTTTCAAATCTTGTATTTAAATGCTGTGACTCTAGGATTTTGATACTCAATCAATTCATAAGATATTATATTAAAGTAAGATAACTGGAATGCCATTCATTTGAAGTCCTTAGTACAAATTAAATACATGCTATCTATTCCCACATAAAGGTGTTGAAATAGATATTGGTCAGGCAAATAGCTAAAAAAGAAAAAAAATCCATACCAAGAAAATTTTCAAGAACAATTGTTTCTGCAGACTACAAATGTTTTTGCCAATGTTTCCAAGGATGGCCTAGCAAATTTAACCGTTTTTTTTGGCGGGGGGACGGGGGGGTCATAGAGATTATAAGTATTCCTTGCTTAGTGACTGCCTTGTTTAGCGATTGCCTCATTTGGAGGTTGCAGTTACAATGGTAATGAAAAATAACTTTCTTCACAAGTCTGTACAGCAAAGGAAAGCTGAAGTAAGATCATAAGCACAGTCCCGGTTTCACCTAGCAGCAGCTTAGTTTAATGTGTTCCCAGTCCCAATTTTGATTGCTAAATGATAATTATCTATATTCATGTCCCAAAAGTGCTTTTTCAGAAGGCAACTGGACTTTCTTCTTTTTCTTTTGAAGACATTTTTCTTGTCATCCAAGAAGCTTCTTCAGCTCTGACAGGATAGTACGGAATGGAAGGATTTAGATTCCTTGCAGACAGCCGGTAATTTGCATCCTTATCCTCTACAATTTTTTCTCTGGAAATCCATTCCTACTCCCACACCATTCAGAGGGCGTTCATCTGAAATTGTACAGTTAAAAGTCTGCAAGATATTCTCAATCATCCAGATCATGCTTTTTCATGGACTTTCTTGGTTTTTTCCTTTGAATCCTGAAAAATGACCTGGATGACTGAGAATTTCTACAGACTATCTGTATTCATCTATAAAAATACATCATGATTGTTTTGGAAATGCCAACAATTCTATTTATGCCTATTATTGTTACAAATATGTATTAAATTGTTCATTTTGAAAGAAGTAATTTTCAGCAACTTTCATAGGAGTAAATTTGCATATTTTCAGAGACTTTGGGATTTATCGTTATGAGAGCAAATAGTTAATTTTTTGTTAGAGAAAGTGTAGTTTTATTTTATTTTACTGCTTTTGTATAAAAAATAAAAAGGGGAGGATAAGAAAAAAATATTAAGTTACATATAATACATATTAATTTATTTAAACTAATTTTTAAATGCATGAGATAAGCATGGCCGTGCAGAATAATACCAATCAGTTTTGTTTTGTTCTGTTCTTTCATCATATTGCTGAATCATATTGAGAGAGAACCAGAAAGTGAACATACAAGATTGAAAATCTGATGTTGTATGTTTTTGCAATCCTGAAGCACAATTGTTTTTGCTGTTTCTCATGATCGGTGCATTATGTAATTTATCAAACATAACCGTTTACATAATGATTAGCATATCAACACACATTTTATACTTTCTGCTATGAAGATGTATAAATACCTGCATAGGAAAAGATGACAGCTAGAATCAAAAGTATACATTGAAACAGTGACAAATATAAATATGCAGAAAATACAACTTTGTCATTTTTAAACATTTCATTAGAATGGCCTTAGAATAGTTGCCACAAGGGCAATTCAAGATGGAAGAGAATTTTCCATGCATAAAGCAGGACGTTGTTCAACCTGATGACACCTAACTCACCAGATAAATTTATTTTGTATCTATTTTATATATTACACATATATACACATATGTACATACCACATATCAACGTTGTTTTGATTCAAAGCTTTAGGAAACAGCTTTGCACAGGAAAAATTTTGGGGGGGGTTGTGACAAATGATTATAGTAGTAGTGAATGAACCTCTCTAGCTATGATTTGCATTAGTTAATTGAAGATAGAACCGTATTAGTTAATTGAAGATAGAACCGTACACAATTCATTGTTAGCTTTCCACATCAACTTCCTCAGGGGTGGGATTCTTAACTGGTTCTGTGGGCATGGCCTAATTTGTGGGTGTGGCTTGGTGGTCATGTGACTGGGTGGGTGTGGCCAACTCAATGTTACTCACATGGAGGGGTGCCTCGCCTGGCTTCTCGTCACTCCCCCCTCCCAGCCAGTCATCACTTTCTCTTTCATGTTGTGGTGAGAGAGGAAGCTTTTTCAAAGTCATCTTCCCCTTGATATTAGCCAATAAAATCAGATTTTGCTATCAGAAGACCTGATGGACATTTCCAAATATTGTTTATCACCATTTTCTTGGAAAGACTGAGTGGAGAGTTTTATAAAGAATAACAGAGTTGGAAGAGAACCTTGGTGGTTTTCTAGTTCAACCCCTGCTGAAGCATGAGACCCTATACGATTATGGACAAATTTCTTCTTAAAAACTTCCAGTGATGGTCTATACATTTTTTCTTGCCTGTGTAAAATCTTACTTTACTCTCCATTAAATATTTAAATTGTTCTACAGTGGTATTCAGTTTACTACAATGATTTTTGCAAAATGCATAAAAGCTTGAAGAATACATTTCTGCTTATACTGATAAAAATTATTCTTTTTGTACACTAAAGCATACAGTCAAGCAAATATTTCCAATCCTACAATTAAAAACACCATTCTTTCTCTTCTCCTTTAATTAAATCTTTCTGCTTTGCATATTTTTTTTCTTTGGCCTTATTGCAATATTCCAAAACTTTCACAGATCGTTTACAAAGAACCATTTCTAATTTAACTGAAATATAAAACAATCTTTCTGGTCTGGAATTCCTTGACTCACACTCACACCTCTCAGCTCGTCAACACTTCTTAATGTTTTCCCTTCCTTTTTGTTATGTACAGAAATGTGCTTCTCTTTTACAGCTCTTTTCAAATTAACCCTCCCCTGATGCCTACACCTGCATTTAATTCAAGTAAACCCAAAAGACAATAATTCTTTCCTAAATTGTCAAAATGGAAAGTGCTCCAAAGGATTACACAGGAAGGTGATATTAGCAATTCATAAACATAATTATCTTCCTCTCAGAAAAGATGGGGACTTAACCAACTATTTCAGCAATGCATGATTAATTGCATAGCACCAAAAGGCAGATGAGTTGCTCATTGAGACTAACAGTGATACAAGCAAAAATCAGTCTTGTTAGGAAAGGCTGTCTAATAAAAACATACCTAGGTCTTCTCTTATTATAAAATCATCCTGGACAGCTGTGGAACTTCTTCCCCTCCCTCTTTTGGGAAGAGTTACAAACAACTTCCAGCCAGTTTTGCCCTGCAGCCTTGGCCATCCCTGCTGGCAACTCTTGCCTGGGCAGCAGTTTGGCTTTACCTTGTCCAACCTTCCTCCTCCCACAGCTGGTGGTGGGGAAGGGGAAGGCCAGCCCCCTCAGCTCCAGCAATGCCCTGTTTGCCAAGTCCTGATCTGGGGCTCTCCATACCTGGGATGTGTGTGGCAGGGTGGCGATGGCATGCTCCAGTTGTTTTCATCAGCGAGAGGGCTGCAGAGCCTCTCTCACCAATGGGAAGGCTTTTGCCAAGAAGGCAAGTGGTGGTGGCGCATCCCGGAACTTCCCGGCAGTGGGGAGTTTTCTTGGGCAGCTTCAGTAGAGCAGCTGCGGCAGCAAAAGGCAAAAGGTGAGCAAAGAGGAAGGCAGTGGCAGTGCGTCCTGGAACTGTGCCGGTGGGGGGGAATTTCCTTGGGTAGCTTCGGTGGCAGCAGAACACACCAGGGAGACAATGGTGGGGTGTTCCCCTGGGGGGGGGTCATTCCCCCAACTGGATCCAGCCACAGCAGCATCGGGGTGGGTGGGGAAGAAGAACATTCCCTTCTCCCCCAGCCAGTGCCCCACCATGGCCCTGCAGTGGCTTCTTCCTGGCCAGGGGGAGAAGGGAAAGTCCTCCTCCTCCCCCTGGCCAGTAAGAAGCCATCGGTGCTGGCTGGGGGAGAAAGGAACATTCTCCTCTTCCCCCAGCAAGCATGGACACAGCCCCATGGCTTCTTCCCTGGCCAGGGGGATGAGGAGAATGTTTCCTCCTCCCCTAGCCAGCACGGACATGTCCATGCAGTGGGGTGGGGGGGGCAGCTAGATAGCTAGGTCGCAGTGAAGCAAGCCAGGTAAACTCAGGGTGGGGAGACACCACAGCAGCCTAGGCCAGCCCAGGAATCAACTCAATCGGGGCTTGCTTGTAGGCTCACTCACCCAGGGAGATCAGTGCTGCAGTGGAAGGCAGGCAGCAATGGCGGGCAAGATGAGGAATGACTGGGCGTGGTGAATGGGCAGGCAGGGAGGGGCAGGACTGGTTCTCCAAACTGTGTAGGCTCTTAACAACCAGTTCTACAGAACCGGTCTGAACGGGTAGAAGCCCACCCTTGAACTTCCTTCTCCTGCATCAAATGTAGAAAAAACAATCCTCACTTTTTCAAGTTCACTGCTCACTTCATATTCATTTCAAGAAAACAGATACAAAAAAGCTTGACTATGATCCATTTCCCAAGATTCATCCCCAAATTGCTACATTCCTAAGCTATGAAAAATACAGCCAAGGCCCTGTTGGTCCCTGGCCTTTCCAAGATTTATCCATTCATTCATTGAGGCCACCCAATTCCAGATGACTCAGATGACTAAGGCCATAGACTGCTCTACTATGCTTGCATTTTAACTTAAAGAGACATTGTAACTTATTGTAATTTATCACTATATGAAAAATTAGGAGTTTATTGAGCATGGAGAGCAGCAAAAATATTCATGTTCAGCATTAGAAAGACAATGCAGGGCACATTTACAATATTTGTGCTTAAGGTGAGACCAGAACTGATGGTTACCTAGTTTCAGCCCTGATGCCTTAACCTCTATAACAAATTGGGACTCTAGAACTTTATTACTCTGATAGATTGTGTGTGAAAGGGGGGGGGGGGGAGAGAGGGAGAATCTCAGATTGCTAATGTTCCACATTTATTTTCTTTTGGTTTCTTCTCTTTTAACAAATATATATAGGGTATTGTATTACAGTGAGTTGTGCAACTCTGTGATTATCTCCTTTTGTACTGAATCTCTACATGCTAATTCTTAAAATTAAAAAAGGACAATGGCATTTTATCATTTTTTTAAAAGTTTGACATTTTATCTTTTGTGAGATTGCTTTATCTTTCAAGAAGGAAAGGAAGAACTGGATTCTCTAATCATCATGTGTCTGTGCTACATAACAAAAGGTGTCCCTACAAAGATTAAATTCACATACTCATTAGAAAGCAGTATAAGAACACTATCTGGTACATTTGGGTTATAAACATATCTAAGGTGAAAGACATCTTAGAGATAGGTAGTGTTAGCAAGAGTTATCATGTCATAAGACCTAAAGCAGAAAGTAGAACCAGTGTGTATGAAGACTTGGCATTTCCATTCTTTCATCCTATAGATTTCAACTTTACTATAAGCTCAAAGAGGTATTTAGTCACCCTAAATGACTAGTGTAGTCATCTAAATGTAATTGTATTTGCATATTTACTCATTTGGTTTAAAAGGCACATAATTTAATATCAATAATAAATTATTATTAGTCAATGGACAAAAGTAATGAAAACATATTACTAGGCAAATATGTGCAGCAACTAGGGGTTTTTATGGTATTGAACATTAACATTTATAGTATTGATCATTGGAAACAGTTTATTCTCTGAACTGTTTAATCACATATATAATTGGTGGTAGATGTAGCTAATTTCACTGCAGTTTACATAGAGATTATTAGATTTATTTGACAGTAATGAGAGAAAGATGACTTAATTCATTTACAAACTTACAGTCTGTTCTTCATTGGGTCTTCAAATTCACTCAGAATAAGTCATTTATCCAATTCTAGATTTGAGAAACAGAAGACCACAAATTCAGCTATAGGCTTATGCCCAAAATTTAGCCCAACATTTTTGTTGCTAAGCAGGACAATTGTTAAATGAGTTTTGCCCCATTTTACAACCTTTTTTGCCACTTTTGTTAAAGTGAATCACTGCAATTGTTAAATTAGTAACATGATGGTTAAGTGACTCCGTTTTCCCCATTGACTTTGCTTGCCAGAAGATCAGAAAAGGTGATCACATGATCCTGGGACACTGCAGCTGTTATAAATATGAGTCAGTTTCCAAGCATCTGAATTTGATCATGTGATCATGGCAACATTGCAACAGTTGTAAATGTGGAAAAAGTCATAGGTCGTTTTTTTTTTCAATGCCACTCTAACTTTGTCACTAAATGAACTATTGTAATTCAAGGACTACCTGTATTTAATGGCCTCACTTCATACAAGACATTACGATTCCAGACAATAGCCAAATGCCTTAAAATTATACCGTTGTGGAGGAGGAAAATGTTGGCCATTCTTACCATAATTAGCACATTTAATTCAAAACTATCTGAAGGCTGAGTACAAGAGCTTCATACAGATTTTAAACAACATGAAGGATAAAATATAAGCCTTCAAACCCCGTATCTTAACAATGAGGACTCATGCTGAGATCCTGGAATGCTACCATTTAAAACATAGTCTGTAATGTAGAGATGAAGCCAACCAAATGCCATTCTGCCAAGTTCCCACTTACTGAGATTATTGGGATCAGAAGAACGGGCCCTCCAAATCCTCACTTGATTGGGATAGCTACCATTCTAACTACAGCTAAGATGCCTGTGTCCACACAGATATAGGTGACTTTCTCTTCAAAGTACTGAGCAAATTTGTAATAGTGATTCATCTTTTTTCCCTCATTCTAGGAATTTAGAACTCTCGGTTAGATTATATTTTCAGGAGTTAACAGAGGGAATAAATTTATGGTATATTTGTCTCCCTTATTGTCATATAGTAAGTTCAGTAATTCTTAGCTTTTCATATATTAAATCCCACACAACACATTTATCAAACAACTATTTTCTTCTTGCTTTGATTTGGAAAGGATGACTGGAAAGTTAATATCAAAGATAATAGCAACAATAAAAGTTAGCATCTGGATAATGAATGCTAATTTATTGATGTAGAAAAATAATTTAATGTATTGTTGTACCAAAGTGCTTATTGGCAGAAATGCAAATATAGTTGTAAAGTACTTTCATTTTCCCAGAACACAATTTAATTAATGTTGTCATTTACCTCTGTGAATCAGACCACCACTCTAATAGTCCTCAAACACCAGAAGATCAATGGAACCCCATAGGCTACAATAGAAAGAAATTAAAATCTGCATCAAATTTATCCTTTATGTATTTTTAAAGAAGTTCTTTTCTATTATTCCTTATAAATGGCTGCTCAGTAAAAGAAGTAAAGTATAAGGAAATAAACTCTTCTCTGTAAAAGAATTGCAGAGTTTCTAGATAGATTCTGAGCAATAATGCTTTATACTGTACTATTTGCTTTAAGCATATTAAGGCTACTGCCTCTCCTTAAACTCAAACAGTTACAATCCTTATCTTCCATTTGTCCAATCTATGTGATTCTTCTCTCTTGCATGCTATGCAATGTTATCCTTGCATAAGATCTTTGGTGCATTTCATGGCGGTGATGCTAACCTGTTGCTACAAGTTTTTCTCAATCCTCGCTAAAGGTGGTATAAACAACATTGAACATTTATTTCAATTACTTTTAACATGACTTTAAGTATATTTTCTGATAACATCACTGGGTCATTTGAAATGCTAGTATAGCAGTGCTACATTGGAACATAAGAAACAGACTTCCAAGATGGATAAAACAAACTCTTCCCACAGAGAAAGATACATCCCACTTGGGATAGGAATTTGAAATGCGGGTAGCTGAACTTACAGCTCTGAAGGCTCTTTCACTACATGAGACCCATCAAGTATGACCTCTCAAATAATCAGGCAAAAATATAATATAATATAATAGAACAACAGATTTGGAAGGGACCTTGGAGGTCTTCTAGTCCAACCCCCTGCTTAGGCAGGAAACCCTACACCGCTTCAGATAAATGGTTATCCAGTCTCTTCTTTAAAATTTCTAGTGTTGGAGCATTCACCACTTCTGGAGGCAAGTTGATTAATTGTTCTAACTGTCAGGAAATTTCTCCTTAGTTCTAGGTTGCTTCTCTCCTTGATTAGTTTCCACCCATTGCTTCTTGTCCTGCCCTCAGGTGCTTTGGAGAATAGAGTGTGCCTCTAGCAACTTCACAGAATCTGTATAGCCCATATCCAACTTCAGATGAACCCAAGTGATTTTATCTGACAGATATTTGAAATAATCCTCCCAGGAGCCTTGCAAATGTTCCTTTGTCCTTCCACAGTCAAAAGGGGCCAGGATGTCTTGAAAAGAGTAATTAGTTGGCTCTCTGATGATGCAACAAGAGTAGAGAAAAAAACTTCCACTGCCCTAACCACAACCAGGAAATATTTAAGAAAAGCTCTTACTCAGATTTAGCCAGGTTAGCGCTTTGTCTTCGTCCAGTTGAGTTGTAGGAATCTCTTATTATTCACCCAGAGTTTCTCTGAAAATTATGGGGCCTTTTGGAATCTATGTACATAGAGAGTTCAGATAGGCAAGATCCAGTCTAAGGTCAAAGTAATCAAGTGTCGGTTAAAGCCTCAGTTGAACTGGGCTCCAGAGTTCCAGGAACAACCCCAGATTACCTCTGAAATCATTAAATGACATTAAGAGCAGGTCATTGGAATAGGTTCTGCCTCCCAGAAAAGATATGTGGAAGCAGAAAGCTCCAGAAGTAATGCAGAGTGCTCTGTCCATGGTAAAGGAATAAGGATAATTTTCTCCAACTCTAGATGCCATCAGCCCAAGATAAAAGCTAGGTCTAATATATGATCTCCCTTCTTCCCTTTTCCTAATTTTTTTTTGAAAAATTAAAAAAAAATGCATATTAAATATCTGTTTTTTTTTAGTCTCATTGTTTTTGTAAATACATCTCATAATAACCCTTTTCAATAATGCTACTGCTCCTTTTGTTTTTTCAGGTTGCTTGAAACCATGACTTACATTTCAAATCGTAGAGTTGCTCAGAGCAAGAAATCAATTTAAAGCATCTAGGCAGGTGCTTGAAGGCTTCTGATAAAGGAGAATTACCCTCTTCTCAGGTAATTGGTTCCAATGTTTGAACTATTTAAACAGATAGGATTTTTCTTTTCTAACTTTCAATGTAATCTGCCTTCCTGTAAGTTAAAACCATTATTCTGCATCCAGCACTTTAGAATGAAAGAGAACAGGTCTTGACCTTCCTTCAGGTATTTGAAAAACATTATGATACCCATCTCAGTTATTTTTTTTCAATCTCTCTTCACAATGCCTAGCTACTGATAATCCCTCTAATCTGAACCTGTTCCAGTTTTTCTGAACCTTTCTTGAAATATGAGTTCAGAACTAGACATGATAATCAAGGTGGGGCCTGATCAAAGCAGAATGAAATTAAATTACACCCCACGATTTGGGGTGATAGAATTATTATTCTATGTATGTCTACAACTGTTTATCTTTTTTGGCAGCCACACCATTGCTACTTCACATTCTGTTTGCAATCAATAGCTACTCCTAGACCACTTATAGAAGGGCCTTTAGTACCTGCCTTTAGTACCTGCTAAGCATGGAAACCTGCTTATTGTTCTCTGAGTTTATTAGAAATTGCTTAAATCCAAGATACAAGTTTAACTATCCTCTATAAGTGTTATTGGTCTTTGGGTTTTATTTAGAAAAAGATGTCTGCAATATTAAGTTATGCTGTAATCTGGTTGCAAACAAACAAAGGAAAGATACATAGTGGCCCAATTAGAAATTAGTCTGGATTTGGACAAATGTTGGATTTTCGGTAAAATAAGCTGATAAAAAGTTAAGATTACAGCCTGGAATAAATTCAAAAGCATGAAAATTCAAATATATAAATACTGCCATTTTGGTGGTCCCATGATGTGCCTCTGCAAATAATTATGCTGGCCACATGACCACAGAAGCATCTTCAGACAAAGCTAATTCCCTCAGCTAGGAACCAGATATGAGCACTGCCTTCTAGTCAGACACAACTGGAACAAACCTTTACTTTTTTACATGAAAGGCAAATTAGTTCAAATGACAATATTGCTCCCACTTCTTGACTTAGCTTAAAATAATAAAGTGAACATAATGAGAATGAACTTTTCACAACATCATAAACAGAAGTGTGGTAGTCACAGAGCTTCTACAATCTCAAGCTTGATTCAACAGAAGCTTGATTCTACAACTTTATTTTGCAATTCAAATTTCTTCTATTAAGTGAGTTAGGATTTGTAATAGACAATCCCAAAATAAATATATTCCTGTTTTTCATACAATCATCCAAAAGATACTGTGTAACTGTTTCCTTTGCTTACATCAACAACAATTCAACTGAGCATGGGAAAGCTTGATGCACTTCCTTCTGTTGAAAAATGACACACAGTTAAGATTTGTACCCACAACATTCACTTCATCACGCCTCTTGACTACAGACCTCTATAAATTCTGTGGCAATGTGTCTTTATTATGTATAAATCAGAGGGTTTGATTCAAGTGATTCTGTAGGTGGAAACTAAGAAATCTTTCATTTATCAAGCTCTGTGAATAATGCTTCTATATAATTAATATTAGGACTACTTTGCTAATGCTTTTAGTTTCATCAATCATTATAGAGAAAACATTAGTTAACTTTAGTTCCTGGCTTGGAAGTTTAAAATACCATTTCTGGTATAATGTGAATCATTTCATTTTGTTTTGATGAGTGGGTGTATTGTAGATGGCATAATCCATTTTCACTTTTTTTTCTTACTGAATCCATTTTTATCTGGCTAACACAGTAAAATGTTCAGACAGTTGCCCTTGTAAGCATTGCTTTCAGATTTATTATTTTTGAATAACCAGAATGCAGTGAATGTTAGACTAGTTGTCACCCTTTCAATGTACAGCTAATTCCCTTGAACTAAAACAATATATGAAGCAATAAGTTTCAACTGACCTAAAAAGAATGATATCATTGTGTGAAGACATTAGCATCTGATAGTTCTTGTGGTTGATATCCATGTTTCTTTGTACAATGAGCATGTGCATGTGCAGAAGCACTTGCAAAAATTGTAGCTGAGAACTTTCACAGTGTTTGTATTTAGATTAAATGGTGAAGATGTCATGGAATTCAGAATTATCCTTAGCCACATCTTGGGCAATTACATATTTCATTAAAAACTCTGGGGAACTAAGTTAATATGCCTATAAAAGCATAGGTATTTTTCTAGTAGCAGTTTTAAAATAAACAATAGACTTTCATACTATGATTTAAAATAGAAGAACTTAGTGTTTCTTGACTATAAAATCCATGGGTACAAGCATTACAATGAGGATTTTATGAAGATGCTTATGTGTACACTTTTAAACATTACCAAAGTTCTGACTTTAGAAATAAGAGAGCTATCCATAAAATAGATTACGTTTTTGTCTGTAGCAAGAAGGGGCGGAGCTAGCGTGGCCATCTTTGGTCTGTGCGTCCGCCGCTCAGTCTGCATCTAGTCGTGCTAGTGGGAGGTTTGTATCGTTGCCTGTTATTTCACAGCAAATGTTTGAAATGTGTGCTGCAATTGAAAATCCCGCGAGTTGTGAAGTGCAATCAGTGATAAGGTTTTTGTTGGCAAAAAAACATAAACTGATTGAAATTTTAATTGAAAAATTGAAAAACTAAGAAAAGCAATTCAGAACAAGCGTAGAGGAAAGTTAAGCTCAAAAATTTTGTTTTTGCATGACAATGCCTGACCACACACAGCAAATTGGACTCGAGAAGTCCTGAATGCTTTCAAGTGGGAGATTTTTCCTCATCCACCCTACAGCCCCGATCTTGCACCAAGCGACTACCAATTGTATCCGAGGATGAAGATCTGGCTTGGAACAAAATTTTTGAGCTTAACTTTCCTCTACGCTTGTTCTGAATTGCACGACCTAATGGTAAAGGAAAAATTTCAGTGACTCTTTAAAAAGTGTTTGGTTCTTTAAAACTGGAACTTGATACAAAATAAGAGGAACTTTGTTACAATAACACAGAAACCCCGAAAAGTGAAAAAAATAGAACACTATAAAGATAAAAGAAAAAGAAGTGTAAAGAAATTTCCCTGGGATTACTTGGTGACTTTGGAAAAAAATTAAGGACCCAATAAGAAAAACCTAGAAATAAAACTTATGGACATTGGATTATTTGATGACTCCAGAAAAATTTAAAGAGGAATCAGCAAAAGTTGATTGCTGGAAATAAATATTAAAGATTGCTGGAATATAAATATTATAAAATATAAATATTAAAGATTGCTGGAAATAAATATTAAAGATGCTGGTTGAATTAAATTACTGGACAATTAGATTGGACTAAAACATTAAACAAGGAATAAATAAAAATTAAAAGAAGTGCACAAAAATGGCAGAACTTTGTTTGGAAATAAACTTGGACTTAAGTATAAAGGAAGTGTTATATGAAAGAATGGAAATGTGCAGTATTGTTTTACATAAGTTAGAAATGGTGATACAGGAGAACAAAGAAGAACAAAGAGAGCCAGAAGGGAAGGGGGTTGATCAAAGAAGAAGCCAGCCTCAATGAACAAATGGAACAACGAACACTAAAATGAGGGAGAAAAAGAATGGAAATTAAAAACTGGAGGTTTGAGGGGATAATTGGAAAGTCAAACAAAGAAAAAGGAAACAGCAGAAAAGGGAATTACAAAAGAAAGCTCAAGAGAGGGATGGGGATAAAAACTGGAGCAAGAAATGGAGGGGAAAAAATCAAGGAAAAAGAGGGAATAAGAGAAAAGACCAGAAAATAAAGGGATATAGAATGAAAAGAAATCGCACAGTTAAGAGATTTAGAGATAATAGGTAGATAAAGGATAGGAAAGGGGATTCTGCAAGGTAATGTGTGGTGATATATAAGAATATAGATATTAAAAGTGAAAAGATTGGAACTGATATTTCCTTTTTATTTGAATTTCTATAAGGATTATTGTCAAATCACGTATAAATATAACTGGAATAAATGTGAAAATGGGAAATTATGATAAGAA
The DNA here is from genome assembly GCF_049901715.1 of Pseudonaja textilis. NCBI lineage: Eukaryota > Metazoa > Chordata > Lepidosauria > Squamata > Elapidae > Pseudonaja > Pseudonaja textilis. Next base: position 40,140,384 of record NC_141994.1, on the reverse strand, counting down.
TACTAATTATATTTAATAAAATGAAGAATATAGTTAAAATGAATTATGAGGATTGTAGTAAAAAGATTAATATCAGTTTCTACAATTAATTGAATTGATTAATATATTTGAAATAATAAATGTTTAGAATGTAATTGAGGGAAAGAATACCATGTGGAATCTATCTTAAAATAAATATATGCTTATGTGACATGTAGTAGCTAGGAGATTATTGTTATTAAAGTAGAATGTGATAATTAAAAAGCGATTATACTATGGTAAATTTTTACTATGAATTAAAGGGGAGTAAACTGAGTGATGTATAAGACAAAGGGGTGGCACACTCGAATTGGTAATTAAAGGGGGAAACTTTTGGAATTATTAGAATTATGATGGAATTTACTGAATAATGAAATAGAAGTATGTGATAAAATTGAAAATGTGACAAATAAAAGTATAATGAATATAGAATAAGAAATAAGAATTTTAAATATAAGAATATTAGAGAATATGATATGAACTTGAATGTACAAGATAAATACGTAACTAAAGTCATGTTTGTATTGAAATGTTAAAATCTGGAACCACAATGTTCACCAAAAGAGATGTTTTTTTTTAAAGATAAAAATAAAAACTTATTACAAAAAAAAAAAAGAACCAGTTCCTGGTGCCCAAAAGGTTGGGGGGAATACTTATTTGTAAGACTGGAAGGCTACAAACTCTTACTTAGATCTCACAAATATATCTGACGAATGATGCAAGCCTGCTATTACTTTGTCCCTTTCATTTCCATCCATATTACTAAAAATTGTTTTAGTTACCTATGGGATCAAAAACCCAGATCATGCAGAGAAAGAAAGTTGCGGCTGTTCTTCAGAAGCCAACGGTGAAGGAAGAAGAATGCATTTAACCATTTTTACCTTAAAATGTCTTTCAAAATGAATAGAATAGAATAGAATAGAATAGAATAGAATAGAATAGAATAGAATAGAATAGAATAGAATAGAATAGAATAGAATAGAATAGAATAGAATAGAATAGAATAGAATAGAATAGTATTCTTTATAGGCCAAGTGTGATTGGACACACAAGGAATTTGTCTTTGGTGCTCATGTATAAAAATAACTGTTTAGTCCAGTTATTCGCAGTGACCAACTAGATGCCACAAGCAGGGGAAGGAGCTATGCCCCTCTCCTGTTATTGTTCCTCTGCAACTGACATTTGGAAGCAAGCTGCTGCTTCCCAAGAATAACAATGAGCCTCCAAGATGAATAGAACTTGATAGTCTTCCATGTCTTCCATGAATTTAGCCAATTCCATTAGTTAATGAATATCACTTGGTCTTGAATTGCCTGGGTTAATTATGCACTATGGACAATGAACTGCATCTGTTAATTATGTACTATGTCAAAAGTCTTCTCTTTCCTCTGTACCAAACCTACTTTCAACCAGTTATATTAGATGACCTCTGACTCAAGTGTTTTAGAGAGGAAATGATTAGGATTTTGTATATTTCTCTATTTAGTTGTCTTTTTAAAAAAACCAAAGATTAGCCTTTTCTCATACGGCAAGTATTAGAGTCCCCTGATTCTTTGGGCTACCTTTTTAGTACTTCTTCTACTTCCATTGTATCATTCAAGAATGCAATAATAAACTGAACATAATACTTCAGAAAAAGTAATGGGTTTCTAAAGGGGCATTAATACTAATTGGTTAGTATTTATTTTCAGCCCCTTTTCTAACCAACCCCAGCATGGAAATTGCCTTTTCACAGTTGCCACATATTGAGTTCTTTTTTTTTTTTCTGATTAGTTACAGACGGCGTGGATTATGTTAGTTTGGGTATAAAGCTGTGAGAGTGAAGGGGTCTCTGTCTCCATATATGCCACTTTACATTTTCTTAAACTGAATAACATTTGCAAGCTGGTTGATTATTCACCCAATTCAAGGAGATCTCTTGGGATTTCTATGCAATTACTTTTGACAGTTATCAGCCTGAATAATTTAGTGTCATCCACAAACTTGGCTAACTGCTTATCATTAAGTCACCATCTGATAGTGGTGCCTTCTACATTTTCTTAAATGGTTGTGTTCTTCCTTATAAATTGTACAAGGGGAGTCAGGTTAATCTATGATAGACAAAAAACAGCAGGAATCTGACTGTTCAGACTTTAAAAAAATTAGAAGGTATATTCTTTTATGAACTGTAACTTATTTTATTAAAAGCATGAGTGGCTAACCAATGTAGGAAGGCCATTCCATGCATCTGAACTGTAGTTTTTTATTAATATTTGTAATTCTGAAAAAGTACAAGACTGTTGAGGTATTCCATGTTAGGAGAATGAGTGCACTCAGGGAAACGTAGTTAAACAGTAAACAGTTGTCTGTATATGGTACTGTGTATTCACACTAATTCTCAGTTATCTGGGCCTAGGCCCCATAACCAGTGTTGAGGTATTCCCCATTAGGAGAATGAGTGCACTCAGTGAAACGTAGTGAGAGTGGTGTTGAATAACACTCAACCAGCATACAGATACACTGAATAGCAAAATGTAGGTTTTACTTCCAGTAAATGGGTAAACAAAGTCCAACAAACAGTCCAAATCATACACAGTTAAAACAGTTAGTATCAATCCAGGGATAATCCAAAAATAAACTCTAGTATCATAAACAAAGTTCAGTAAACGGAGTTTGCTAAGAGTTGCAAGACTCACAGCAATCCAAGCAGAACGACGATCAGGCAAAATGGCAAAACAGGAAATGCAAGGAGAAAGAAACCAGGTTTCTGGCTCCATCTTATGGCCATTGGCAGAACCTCGGCCAATCACAATTAGAGCATTTTCTTAAAGATAAAGTATTAAATTACTATCCTGGTTTATATATTGCCTACCCAACTATTAGGTGACTATCATTCCTAACATTCTCCCCTTTGGGTAGGACAATATATAAACCTTACATTTTAAGTCCATATTCCTCACAGCAAGCCTTATGTTTTACAGTGCCTTGTGCTTTCGTAAAATGATTTGCTATGTTATTCTCTGACATACAGTACTCCAGTGTAATCATTTTACTTCGAACACATTGTCTCACATTTAGATATCTTAGATCAGTGTGTTTTGATCTTGCCTACCCAACTATTAGGTGACTATCATTCCTAACAAAGACTCTTCATCTTTACGTAGTAATTGCTTTAATAAGAATTGGTTGAATGTAATGTGATTAGCAGGGACAATGCAACTAAGCGTGCAAATTAATACAATCATATCATTTATTATTTTTTCCTCAATGTAGCTTCAATGCCAATATTAATTTTAGTAAATGTACAAATAGATATGATGTAAGGCAGACTATATTTTCCTTTGTTTGAAACTTTTTATTCATCAGAGATGAAAAAAATATATAATTAGCTTTCCTATAAATGAAATGTATAATTGGTTTATTTTAAATAAGAAAAAAGAATCGTTCTTTAACCTGAAAACAAAATATCAGTAAAGCACAATGATATATTGCTATCAGTGTGAAATTTTTGATCTGTCTGACTTCAAAGCAGAGACTTTCATTTTAATTTAAAAATGGAAATAATGGAATAATTCAAAAAGTTGTTGTCCCAGTTTCTTTGAAAGATATATCAAGAATCTAAAAAGAGATCTATTGAAAAACATGCAAAGAAGTTATTTTTAGAATCCAGAATGTCATAAGAAAAGGAAAGCAATTCTTTCAAAACCACAAAGAGAAAGGATTCACTATCTTCAGAATAATGCTGCTTAGCAACACATATGGTTTTATCATCTCTAGTTTTTCAAGTTCCTTCCTCCAGATAATGTTGATTAATCAACAATTTAGAGTCCTAGAACTACCAGACTTCAGACTCTTCAGTTTCAGCCTACACTGGATCAAATTTACATAAAAATAAATAAAATATGTGACTTTGTGAATTTTGTGACTTTGCTATATCTATGGAGTAGATATTGACACCTATTGTCCAGTGGCCTTACTTAAGATAACTTTTTGGAAATGATACATAAAAAGATCTATCCAAAAGCTCTTATGATATATTTGTGAATCACTCTGTGATAAAATCACTTGTATTCCCACATAACTGTACATATATCATGGATGAATCTACTGAAATGATTAAAGCCATGGTTTGTTACATTATGTGTGATACTTTTGAATCTGTAAGTGTGAAGAAGTGGACAGGATCATTTTTTATTTATGTAAGCCACCAAGGAAAGAACAGATGTCTGCATTTGAGGGATTGTAAACATGTCTTTTAAAGAAAGAGGCGGGCATGCTCCCTCCTGAAGAAGGTGTCTTTTGATCCAGAGATCTAGACCATTTTGTTTCAGTCACCAACTTTCTGGAAAAAGCTATTGAGGAGGTGGTGGAAAGGAAGAAGTACGTACAGACAATTCTGGAAAAACTGGATCGTCTGAATCACTTGCAGCTAGGCTTCAGATCTGCATAGGACTGAAATGATCACTTTTGCAAATTCTTAAAGTGGACCTTGGATGGAAGATGAAGAAAGGGCTCTTGGTCTTGCTTGACTTCTCAGTGCCATTCAGTACCTTTTACTGTATTAAAGTATACTGAAGGCCACTTCTGAGACACTCTATTACATTTCTTTCATTCCTTCCTGATCAAGCTTGTCCAGTTTGTGATAATATGGAATGAAAGGTTGACATTGACTTGAAGACACATGCACACACATTACAGATCCAAGAACAACATTACTTTTATGAAGATTAAAGATTTGATTTTGTTCTTTGTTAAATTTATTTATTGCTTGCCTATCTACCAAAAAGTATTATGTAATTTGTTCCCTAGTATTAACAGTTTACCTTATTTGGATTTTCATAACAGTGGAATTGTTATTGGGAGCTTCTTGGTATTCTTTGAGCTCAGTTGTTTTCTTGCAGATGTTTCATTACCCAAACTAGGTAACATCATGAGCTATAAATATTTGTAACCCTTAGTTACAAATATTAAGAAAAAGATAGTTTAGGTAAGTAACTTTTAAAATAATAACAATTCCAATAAAGCATGTGCTTTATTGGAATTGTTATTATTTTAAAAGTTACATACCTAAACAATCTATTTCTTAAATAAATATGAATCTGCATTAAACAACAGTGATGATCATATTTACCCTCATTACATCCCTGTTTTGAGTAAGCAAAACAACTGGTTTTGTCTCTATGCATTTTAACCTTGCAAAAGGTGCTCTCATAAAAGACAACAATGACTTGGACAATACATTGGAGTTTTCAAGTACTTCTCTGACAATGAGAATCTAGTCTATACTTCTAGCCATAGCCTTGTCTAAAGCCACATGGCTTTTCCTAGAAGATTTATAAAAGGTTCTTATATTGGCTGTAAGTGTGCTCTGAACAAGGCCACCTTTGAGACACTTTCTCTGTAGGAACAGAAGGCTGATTCTTTGACTGTTTTTACATTTTATTTTATTATCCTTTTAAAATGAAGGCATAATGTCAGCAGGTCTTTGCACACATACTGTTGAGAGTAGACTGTGAATGTAATTGAATACTAAAGAGCCTTTCCCTCCTCCCTCCACAATGACTCCATCAGGTTTTTCAGATTTGCCATTTTTAAGCTTTTTGATAGCTTCAGCAATCTCTGTTTCACCTGACTCAGCTTCATATCCAGGGTGGTCCTGGATCATCCAGTCCCTGATCTAATGACACTGATGAATCATAATTTGAGAACAATAATAATTTAATAATAAGACTATTAAATCTATGTGCCACTGAACTCTCAATGACTCCCCACAACAATAAAACAAAGAAACTACAGTAAATTCAATAAAAGATAAAGATAAAAGATGACAAGTGTAAAAGATGGCCAGATGGAATGAAGTGAGGGATCCCCCTCTCCTTTGCCAAAGGCCTGAGTGAATGTGAATTGAATAGACCCAGATGCTATTATTTCCAGCACTGCAGCTTTTCATCAATCATTTTAGCAACTTGTACAAGCATTATGGATGCTTGTACTGAATCAACTGTACTTACTTCATGGTGATTTTCAGGTTGGCAAGAAGATCTTCTGGTTACTGCACTCAGCTGCTGCCTCCATTTCTGCAGCTACAACAAAAGTCTCCTTTTCCTCTTTTTGCTAATTGTTTTGTCTTGTTGGAGTTGCAAGCTTAGCTGTATTGCTTTCTTGTATCAAGTCAAAGGGGTCACCCATTTTGACACCATCTTTTCTCCTTGCGAGGGCAGAGTGTTTCTGTCACTGAGTAATGGTGTCTGCAAATTCAGATTAGTTCTATCTATTAATAGAACTTAATTATAATCCAGTAATTCAGAAGACTTAGCAGGAGTTAGAGACAATAAACCAAAAAGTTTTCATCAATAGATGGTATTACTAAATAAATATTTGCCACATATGCATATTCTAAATTCTAATAATTATACTCAGAATGACATACAAACTAGACATAGAAACTTTGTTTTATTTATGACTGAAAAGTATTAAATATTTGTTTATGTGATATTTACTTTAGCAATTAACTTAATACATCACATGACCCTATTCTTTAGAAATTCAGTAGCCAAGTTTTTCAGCCACTTGGACACTTTTACAGAGTCAAAATCATAGTTTTATATAGTACTCTAACATTTATATGCCTATGCTAAAGATGTGGAACAGGTACAGAGCAACAATTTGGGCCAAATATAAGACTAACATCAATAATATACTGTTCAGAGATTCAAGTAACAAAGGCACAAAGCAATTTTACACTTGGCTGGAACATAATGTGAGTGAAATCTAGAGTGATTTCACTAAAGAAGGAACAATTATTTCTTTTAATGAAATGATTCATAAGTCTATTGGTCAGTTTGCTCTAATCTCTCCAGATACAAGTTGTTTAGAAGCTTTGAAAAGTTTCTTACTATTACAATTGTTTAAAATGTTAATGTTCTTTACACACACACACACACACACACACACACACACACACACTAGAAACACTTTTAGATATGACCCATGTTGTTTCTTTTTGGGGGTAAGCAACGCTATGCAGAAGATGGAAAAGTAATAAAAGTACAATCAACGATACAAGAGGACGTGTTAATAAAGAGAATAAGAAACAGTTAATTTAGCGTGCACTAATGCTATCATTTACATTTCTCCAAATATTTGTAATTTTTCATGAAGTGAGGGTTCTCCTTTTCTTTTGCCAAAGGCCTGAGTGAATGTGTATTGAATAGACCCAATCCTTACTTTCACAAGTCCATGCGCTGCTTCAGACATTGTTCTTTTATTTAAACAGCTCCCTTTTGGGGAATATCATTAACTCCATCAAACCATGACTTTCTCAGTCTTCTTTCTCTTAAGTGTTTGCTTTTCCTTTACGTGTTTGTTTTATAATTGTATTTCCTTGCATCCTCTTTCATGACCAAGCCATATCAATGGTGAGCACATGGAGGGCTGTGTGGCCCCCTAAAGAAATGCCACCCCACACTATTACTGACCCACTGCCAAACCGGTCATGCTGGAGGATGTTGCAGGCAGCAGAACATTCTCCACGGCGTCTCCAGACCCTGTCACATCTGTCACATGTGCTCGGTGTGAACCTGCTTTCATCTGTGAAGAGCACAGGGCACCAGTGGTGAATTTGCCAATCTTGGCAAATGCCAAACGTCCTACACGGTGTTGGGCTGTAAGCACAACCCCCACCTCTGGATGTTGGGCCCTCATATCACCCTCATGGAGTCTGTTTCTGACCATTTGAGCAGCCACATGCACATTTGTGGCCCACTGGAGGTCATTTTGCAGGGCTCTGGCAGTGTTCCTCCTGTCCCTCCTTGCACAAAGGTGGAGGTAGCAGTCCTGATGCTGAGTTGTTGCCCTCCTACAGCCTCCTTCACGTCTCCTGATATACTGGCCTGTCTCCTGGTAGTGCCTCCATGCTCTGGACACTATGCTGATAGACACAGCAAACCTTCTTGCCACAGCTCACATTGATGTGCTGTACTACCTGAGCCACTTGTGTGGGTTGTAGACTCCTTCTCATGCTACCACTAGAGTGACAGCCCTGCCAGCATTCAAAAGTGACCAAACCATCAGCTAGAAAGCATAGGAGCTTAGAAGTGGTCTGTGGTCACCACCTGCAGAACCATTCCTTTATTGGGGATGTCTTGCTAATTGTCTATGCTTTCCATTTGTTGTCTATTCCATTTGCACAACAGCATGTGAAATTGATTGTCAATCAGTGTTGCTACCTGAGTGGATAGTTTGATTTCACAGAAGTGTGATTGACTTGGAGTTACATTGTGTTGTTTAAGTGTTCCCTTTTTTTTAAGCAGTATATTTCCCATATCTCATGCCAGAAGGAAAAATGGTACTTTAGGAACACTGTAATTTGTAGTTACTTATTTCTTTTTCTTAATGATTTATCATAAATTTTATCAGTGAACATTTCCAATAAATACGTTTTGAAAAATAGTGACATTTTTGAGAAAGGAGAATCAAAAATATAACTTCAAACAAAGCCCTAAGATTAATTGACCAAAATTATTAAATGCTTTTAGTTATGGTTATCCCCAAATAATTTGACAACAAATATATTATTCCCATATTAGCCAATTAATCACAGCCCAGTAGATAACATATATGTCCTGATTAAAATTATAGTAGATTCCTGGCATTCAGTGCTCTTTTCTTTCCACTCTGACTTTAATGGAGCCTATCCAGTGAAGAGGATTTTAACCAGAAATACATTTCCAAAGATTAAAGCAAGTCATTTAATTTCAGTCACAATTTCCTGATGCTACAGTCTTTACCTCTAATCCTTGGATGTGCACAAGAAAAATATACATCTTATGTCAGTGTTCCAAGTAATGCTTCAGAGTTGACATTTTGTACATAACCTGTAATAGTTGCTCTTCTCTTTTACAGATAATTGGTAGGTCACTATTTTGTTACTTTCCAATAAGCATTTTTGACAGCTATGATCTCATCTTTGCTACATGGAACAAATAATCTATAATAACTTTTATAATACTCTGTTTTTTAGTTAGCACATGAAATCAATATTCTTAAAAATGGATCAAAGTCCAGGTGGGAATTGAATTTTCTAGTCAAAGAAAATCTGAGCTCAATTTCTTCATCCATCGCTCATGTATAAATATCATATTCTATAACCCACCCCACCCCCCCACAAGCCAACCAAATGGTGTCTAGTTGTGAGTTCTAAGCCTAAAATTACAGAATAGAAATGGCTATTCCACTGAATAAAACTTTAGTCATAAGGGTTAAGACTTGAAAACAGATACCAGTGAAATTGGGGAATTTTCATCCAAAGATTACTTTTTTCATTTCAAATTCTGTAGTGAGCAAAAGAAAAAGGAGGAAAAAAATCAGATCACTTGTACAGTCATCACAACTGCATGATGATTTAGTCTTTCTTTCTGTAAAATCTACATGCATGATTAATATGTAACAGAGTTCCAAAAATAGGATTACATGTTCTACTATCACAAATTCTACTAGGTCTCTAGTTTGTTAACATTTCCAATTTTTACTTTTTTCCCATCAATAGCTATTTTAAATATAGTGAATGATTTAATAGAAATAATGCATATATTTATCTAGATCTTTTCATAGAATTGGTACGGCTTCAACACAGGAGCTACAGGACTATGGATGACCATTATATGGCAGCAAATATTTTTCTTTATATACTATCTAATCACCTTTTTTATTTTTACAGCCCAAATATAGGAGACCTACAATTAATTATGTTGTGATAGTAGGTGGAGACACTAAATACATTATGTGTCATTCAATTAATGTCAATTTTCATTATCTGTTACACCATATATATTGAAAATATACTTCTGGTTAAGCATTCTTTCAGCTGAAATCTGATCACAATAGAAAGTTAATCAGATTGGAAGTTCCAAAATACCAATTTATGTCACTTTTAAAGAAAAAATGTTCCCATTAAGTAAAAAAGAAGGAGAACGGCTCCAACTAACAACCAAATAACAAGAACCACAAATTGTTTCTCATTCAAGAACTTCTGGAAGTGAAAATGGTGAATGTTTGGGATACTCTACCGGACTCTATGGTTCCTTCCCCAAACCCCAAAAACTTTAACCTTAGACTGTCTACTATTGACCTCATCCCCTTCCTAAGAGGCCTGTAGGGGGCATGCATAAGTGCACCAATCATGCCTACCGTCCCTGTCCTGTTATTTATTTTTCGTATAAGTATCTATCTCATGTATTCAAAACTATATTTATTCTTATACCTGTATCTTGTAAGCGATTGACAAATCAAATAAATACTAAAATGCCACCATACTTGAAATTCTAGACCTAGAAAACTTAGAACGATACCGCCTTCAGTCTGATCTAAGTATAGTATATAAAATCATACATTGCAATGTCCTACCTGTCAATGAATACTTCAGCTTCAACCATAACAATACTAGAGCAAATAATAGATACAAATTCAAGGTTAATTGCACCAAACTTGATTGCAGGAAATACGACTTCAGCAACAGAGTGGTCAATGTCTAGAATACTTTACCTGACTCTGTGGCTTCTTCCCCAAACCCCAAAAACTTTAACCTTAGACTTTCTACTATTGACCTCACCCCTTTCTTAAGGGGTCTGTAGGGGGCGTGCATAAGCACACCAATGTGCCTACCGTCCCTGTCCTATTGTTTTTTTTTCTTATATGTATCCATGTATTCATAACTATGTTTTTACTTATACCTATTATCTTATAAGCAATTGACAAACCAAATAAAATAATAAAATAAAAAATAAAACTATATTAGCCTGAATTGTAAATAAATGTCAAAACTTCTTCTTAGCTGTAAACAAATGTTATCCTGGTTTTCCATGCCAGATGTCCATTTGGTTATGGTAACATGGAAGTATTCACACTACTATGAATTTTAAAATAGCAATCAATCAACACACAAAGTCTACTGAAGTTATATGTTCAGAAGAAGTAAGGCAAAACAAAACTATGGCAAATATGTCTCAGTACATGGGAAGGAATATATTTAAATCATTCCCATGTTAAAGTGAATCATAAAAAATGCACATTAAGGTAATTGTTTCATGTGGAAAAACAAATGTGAGAATCCAGGTCCAGATGAAGGCAATAAACTGACAAATAATACTGCCTTTTCACAATAGTAGATTTGCAAATGTTTAGCAAAAGGGGAATAAAACACAGCATTGAGACCTGAAAAAAATAAACATAAGAAAAGTAATTGAAAGAAAATTCATTATAGGAAACCATCACATTTCTCCGAATAATTCAACTTTTTTTCTTCCTTCAGGCAGATTAGAGGAACAGAAGAAAATAATAGAAGAAAATAACATCTAATTTCCACAGAAGAAACAATTTAAAGGTCATTGAACTGATTCTACATTAATGTGTCAAGATGAAATATATGGTAAGGATAATTTGACAATCTAAAATGACCACAATTGAGCCCAAACTTTCTGGTGCTAAATGTGACAGTTGTTTTTCCCCATTTCACAACCTTTATTGCCACATTTGTTAAGTGAATTATGGGAGTTGTTAAAATTAGGAACATGGATGTTAAGTGAATCTGGGATCCCCATTGACTTTGCTTGTTCGAAGGTCACAAAAGATGACCCAGGACAGGGGTAAGGAAACTTGTCTCTTTTATCACTTATCAATTTTTGACTTGAATAGGACTGTTTAATATACAAATGTACGATATTAAACAGTCCCAGTCAAGTCAAAAATTGATTTCCCCCACAACTGAAAAACCAGTAGGCCAGGGATGGAGAACTTTTTATGGCTCACTCAGGAATTCTGGTAGTTGAAGTCCATAAGTGATAAAAGAGCCAAGTTTCCCTACCCCTGACCCAGGACACTGCAATGGTAATAAATGAAACCTGTTGCCAAGCATCCAAATTTTGTTTCATGAGACCATGGGGATGCTGCTGTGACCTTATGAAAAATGGGTATAAGACATTTTTCAATGCCATTGTAACTTTGAACAGTTATTAAATGAACTATTGTGAGTCAAGGACTACCTGTATTAGAAAATACAGAAAATACTACCTTTATTAGGAAATCTATTAGGACTACCTGTATTAGGTTGGATATATGAAAGAACATGTCAATATTTGTACTTGCCGTCTCTTTCATTTTTTGCCATTAAGTTATTAAAACACAAAACACGAATCCACATTTCCCCATACAAAATTATATATTGGTATTTTATTCCAAGTTAGGGCTGCACATTTTCTTGATGTCTAATTTTCAGATACATTCTTCAGAAAAGGGTGGAATTCTTGGAATGGCCAAGATATGTCATATCAATGACATATATGTGAATTGAGTTCACTTAATTTATCTTGAAGCCTATGTATAAAGTTCAAAAATACCTTGAGTTTAGGTGAAGTTTGTATTACAGATTCTCCATTGCCTTTGTTTTTAGCTGACATGCTGACTGCAACTGCACAATAATTGGTTGAGTTATGGATCTTTCAAGGTTTATAATGATTCATTTACAAATTGTTACAAACTGGGATGAGTGGATGTTAACAGCTTCTCTCCTGGAATAAAATGACCATTTCAAAAAATGTCATGTTACCTTTAAAGCACTTGAACAATATGTGCTGATAGGTGATTTAAACTATTGCAATTTAACACAAATGTCAAGCTGATTAATTCAGGACAAGCTATATTAGGTACTGAAATAGATGGAATAGCCAGAGAAATTAGAGTCATGCAGGATATAATTTATGTCTGTTGAAGTATTTAGTCAGTTAAAACCTTTGTCTCACATAATGCCCATGAAGAAAATGAAATCACATTTTTAAAACCTGTGTTCCTGAATTATCAAACAAACAAAAAATCCCCCCCCAAATTAAAAAAAATAGAACACCTCAATAATATTTAACAGTTTGGTTGACATTCATATTTTTAATGATTATCCCTGAAGATAAAGATAGATAGTAGATTAAAAACAACAACAATTCTGGCTGCATAAGATTTAGTACTACCTGGACTGGGATAAATGGTACAATTGGGTAGAATTTACTTTCTCCAAAATTCTTTCACTTTGTTATCACTTTCTGAGCAAGGTTTGGCAGATAGATTGGAAGTGAACATTTAATTTGTTCTTACTGCCTGCTCCATCTATTACACTTCTTTCATAAACCTATACTTTTAAAGGGAATTGGATTTCTGCATAGATTTTAGCATATTTGAACTTCAATAGTTATTTCCTTGCTGCATATTTCCTATAATGAACTATTTAATACAATTTTTGCTATAAAATATATTATATTCAAATATCTATGCCACAGTCAAGACCTTAAAAGCTTTCCCCAAGTTTAAATAAAAGCAATGTTATCAATAAAATGCCTCAGAGAAGATATTAAAAATATTTTCCCTGAAAATATTTGGGAAATATTCACTTTCAACATGAAATGAGATATAATGAAACCAAGAATTTAAGCTGCAGCCTTTCACTGAAATTTCTTTCTAAAAATTGGGCTGCTTTCTACAAGTTCTGGGGTGCCTTTGCTATTTTGTCAATTCTGTCAACCATGTCAAACTGGGTTTTATTAAAGAGACTATTTGGAATGACAAGACTACTGTATACAAGTGATGAAAGGCTACAAGTTGCACCTACTATTTGAAGTGAAGTGAATGTTTGCTTAATCCCTACTAATCTTTTCCCCCACCTCTCAAAAAAGGATCTATTAGTGGCAGAAATATCTCAACCTAACTTGTGAGAATTATTTATACGGAAGAGAATAAATGCAGAGAATGTAAACATGCAGACACTTCCAATAGACAGGATGAGGATAAATGATTTTTATTCATAAGGAACATTTGCATCCTGCTTACTCAAAAACTACCAACTGTTTGATATGGCTGATGTGCATCCTATATAATAAGGAATATTTTCTAGCTGAGCAGCCCTTGGTTTTATAAATAGTCAGAGAGATGGTTTGTCCTGCTTATATTTCTGGTTTGAAATCTGAGTAATAGAAAAATCTGAAACAGAGGTTATATACTTGGGTACAGTTCACATTCAACAATTAGATAATAGCCACAGTACCTCTCCCCTCTAATATACATCCCCCATATTAGCATTTGGGGAGGTAGACAAAAATTACTAACTCCATAGACTGGCTAATTCTTCTCTCCTCTTGCTATTAAAATGTGTCTTGGATTTCTACAGTGGCTTAGAGTAGAAAAGGAAATTTATTAGGAAGGAACCACTAAAACCCCGAAACTTATGTTCTGAACTGAAGGAATGATGATGATGACAGTGAAGATGATTATAGCTTGTTCTTGAAAACTGCTGATACTGAAATGTCTCTTTAATTATCCTCTTCTGAATTTAAATTAACATTATCACTTAGTGCCATAAAGTAGCTCTAAACAGCCTAAATAGCTTAAATGCAATAATGCTGAAATTTTTGGACAGAGCTATTAAATGTTAAACTAGATAAATATTTCCTTAAAGTAATTTGAATGCATGGGAGGTGGGGACTCAAACAAGTCTCAGTGAAGGGAATAGCAAATAGATTGGAGGCTAAGAACACTGCTACTGGGAATTATAAATATTTTCAGAATGGTCCAGTGACATCAACAATTGTAATGGACATTTTATGGAAATGCTATTTTCACATACTGTGCCAGATATTAATAGAAAGATTTCATGCACACTTTCAGACAAATAACAAAGCTAGCTTTTAATCTGCAATTCTTAACAGTTCATTTGATAAAGGACAAATTCTGTTTCACTTCACCCATTTGGAAATTATTTCTGTAGACTTTCATTTGCCATAATTTAATTTCTTTAGAAAATTCGACCAATAAAAGGTTAGTTTGTTGCTTGTCCAAGATAACTATGATTGCCACAGTTAGTATCTACATATATTATCCCAAAAAGGATAATATGTGCCATTGAAATTGTTTGTTAAAAAATAATTAGGAGGTTCTACTTATACTATGTATATTTTTATGACCATTCAAAAGGAAGTGTCTATGAAATCTACGTATGTTTCATTGTAGTCATTAATTAATATTGAAGTAATAAAATAAGATAAAATAAAATAGCAATATAGCACATCTGTATATTCATGGAGATAGTCAAGAGTAATATAAACTGCCAACTGCCAATGAATTGATTTCTACCATATTTTAGAGTTAGACCAACATAAGAAGTTGTTCCCCTGTAGTTTAGTCTACTGTTAATAGAAATCATATCTCGTGAACTACTAATACAGATTTGGCAGTAATTAGCATTGTTTTAATGTTTTTGCCCAACAAGAGTTGATGTACATAAAATTAATTTGGCTGCTAGAAATGTAAGAACATCATAATGATAAAGGCCAATTGTTACAAAAGTCAAGATGGCAGTATGTTCAAAAGCTTACTCCTTTGTTCATGCATGTAATGTTGATTGATATATGTACAAAACAGGCCTATGCACTGCTACAACTGCTTTCCTGATTTTTTGACACTCATGGCAGATGCATGATTAATAGCTGTAGGAATCATAGTAATGTTTGATGTGAACAAATAATTCAGTGGAATTTAAACTACAAAGACAATTCTTTCTGAAAAGGAGATATTTCTGAATTTACCCTCAAGAACTGCTGATACTAAGAATTATGTGTGTTACATGAGGTGCTTTGGTAGTTTAAAACCATTCATTTTCCAGCTCAGATCATATACTGTCAAAGTTTTATTAATTTCAGTTTGAAATTACATGTCCAGGATCATTGTTTTAGCTTTGCCAAGGCTGTTAACCATGTGGTAATATTGCAATTTAACTGGGTTCCACTTTTAGAAAGTTTAATAGAAGTCAGCCATAATTAAAAGAATTATGTGTTGTGTTAGAACATTTAGCTTTAACCATCTGAAATTTGGTAGTTATTCATATTCAGATCTTTGTTTTATTTTACCTCATTTCTTTATGGAATGGTGCATTAAGCATATCCTGAAATAGATTCCTTTAAAAATTGGTTGAACCGTGTAAAATAAATAAAATCAATGAATGGGTATAGCTGTGCCTTATAATGGAGTTGGATCTGTGTTTCAGGTCAAAATTTAGGATATACATGGTTCACAAACTGTCTATTCAATATTTTCCACTAGTGAGATATAAAGCTGATGTTCTTCCACAACACTAGGAAAAAAAAAATTAGCAAGGTAGTTGCTAATTCTAAGCACTAATAATTTTAATGCTACTGAAAGATAATTTATACTGGAACAGTAGAGTAGAGTAAAAGAGAAGGATAATTGAATGGGCTTTTAAAGGTATTATGGATTTTTTCAGGCCCATGGATTGAATCATAATTTTTGTTTTCATCCTCCCTCTATCTTCATGGTAGATAGGAAGCTGCAGTTGATAAAATGATAGCACTAGGATCCACAAATATCTAGAAATTGTACAATTTATCTAAAAGAGATACTTTCACTATCTAACATACCATATGCAGAGTTTCCCTACTACTCTGTGATTGTAGGAAAAATACACAACCTAAAATTGAATGTGAGACAAAAGCTTCTGTTTGTCTCATTTATGTTTTATATTGCCAATAGAATAAAAATAATTATTTTTATATTCTTCATGTGTAGTTCAAGGAAGGGGCAATATATCAGTAAAAGAAAACTATGATTCAATTACTGATATCTCTCTTTTTAAGAAAAGCTCAATTCTACTTGAGACAATAAACGCTAGTGGCAGTAAGACTATTGAACAATACAAAGAAGTTTGGTTCATTTATTGGATTTGATATCAGACAGTTTCATATATCATCTATTCCATTAATCATTGTGATCCTCAGTAATATATCATTTGGGAAATTGCTATAAGCATAATATTCAGGGGATTTCCATCTTCACAGAATATAAACTTTTCACCAATATTTTACTATTGAAGTGTTCCTGTTTTAAATCATGAATATGTGTCAACTTGTAAATATGTGTCAACTTCTATGCCTGTTTTCAAGTTGCCTGACAATATGACATGAAGCAATAAAAATATAGTATATTATAAACAATAAATATCCATGACATGTATATAATGATATGATCATGGAAAAATTGCAACTACATTAAAGAGAAGAATCTTTTGAAAATATTTTTCCTATTTTTCTACAACTCTTCCTAAAGATGATCACTTTTGATGAAAATAATTAAGATGCACACATACTTACAAGATAATTTTTGTTTTTATAAAGTGTCTTTTCCATTAAGCAATATTAACTTGATTCATTTCTAACAAGTAAAATCTATAAACTGTTTATAATTCTTTACTTGCTTTTTCTAGCAGAATATCGTTTCCCAGACAACTGTTGCTTCTCTTTTGTTCTTTCCTCTTTCCAGATAAGATAGCAACTGCTCGTATTAGAATCAGATCCCACCATAAATACAGCCCTCTCTTGAAAACATATTCACAGAATATGTTTCCAAGGGTTAATCATTTAAAAATCCCAGCATATGAGAAATATCTTTGTAAGTGGAAAACCCATTAACCCCTTTTTCCTCATCCTGGAGCCAATGACTGGATGAAAATTTGGGGAGCTGAACCTAAAACACTTGCAGAATATCAGAAAGAAGAAAACTGAATTTAGCTTTTAACCATAAGAAAGATTTCTAAAGAGGGTGTATTTTCCAAGAAATGCATATGGAAGTAGCAAAATTCCCATGAGAGCTGTACAGGACATGTAATAAGCACCTATATGTTTGAATCAGTCTTCAATTGACAAGTATTTTACATATTTACCATCAATTAACTTTTAGAGTTATTTTAAGGAGCTGCTTCCTAAATGCTTTTTTCTGTTGTCCCTTTTACTTACTAAGAGTCTCTACATGTAATTATGGATAATAAAATGAGTCAGTAGATGCTGGGTGCTGGTAGGATTATTTTTAAACCAGACCTACTGATTTATGGAAATGCAGTAAGTGGGTGCACAGGGGAGGAGATATTTCTCCCACTGGAACTTTTGTAATGTAACTTCAGCTGAAATTATCTTAAACTCAGTAGCTCTCATGGACGAGGAGGTAACTGTCTTTTTATAGCTCTAGAGAGATTGCCTTTGGGACAACCTCACAGGACATAGAAATTTGCAAAACTAACACAAGGCTGCGCAATTATTGGCTTCAAAAAGAGGATGCCTGAATCAAATATTCCATGTACCAGCTGGACCGGGACTAGAATAAGCATATTAGGATGTTCTTGCCCACATAAAGTGAGGAAGGAGGATAGAATTAGGGAAGAGTCAAGTTGTCTGAGGTTACAAAACACCAAGAAGTTCATATAAAGTTTCTACTAAAGGAATTATCAAAATCAATTTATGAGTCAACTAATAACAGAATTATGAACTCAAAAGAATCAGATATGAGTGAAATTAATATGAAAAGTTGTATTATCTAGAAAAATAAAAAAATATTAAGTTTTTCTGGATAAAAAAAAATGAAATAGCTTGCTAAAAACATTGCCAATAAGGTGCTTAATTTGATATGCAAGTTCTCAAGTAAAATTTCTCCTTAGTCATGTTCACTATCACTTTTCTTAGAAATACATTTTGAAATGCTATTATTGGATGATGGCTACCAAATCTGGATTGCAAAAATCCATCTAGTTTTGAAGAATTCATCCTTGTGCTATGTAGTCATCATCTGCAAACTGAAAATCACTGGAAGCTGCTCAAACATGGCTTCATCTTTCTTGAATTTGTTCATTTGACATAATATTTCTCCAGAGTCACATCTCTTGTTATCTCATTTTTCTAAGTAGATGCAGCCAGGAATCATCATCCAACCAGCTGTATACAAAACATGTGATGTATCAGTTAGGAATAAGAGAAATAAGTGAGTTATATAAAGGAATTGTCCTTATTTGAAGGATGAAGTGGAAAGCTTGGTAATATACTTGAAGATTTTATAGCCATCCATTTATAATCATGATGATGCAAAAATGTATGCTGACGTGATGTAAGCTTCATCTTTTTGTATGTGCATCACAACATTACATGAAGGGATTTATCTTGAGTCATCAAACTATACAGCACATTTCATCATGTTCCACTTTACCATTCCAGCACATGTTTATTGGAGATTTGGCTTTTTCCTTTTAATTCCTAAGTCTAAGTTTTGATCTGCAGAGTCATTTTTTTTCAGTAATGATTTTAAATAACAGATACTCAAGCACGTGGAGAACATGAACATTCAGGAAGTGAACTTGAATAGGCAGATGAACTAGACACCAGATGTAAGTTTTCCTTATGTTGACTGCATATTATGAAGTAGAAATAAAAATAGAAGTATGCTTAGTTAAAGATAATACTATCAGAATTATGGAGGAAGTAAAATAAGGTGTCCTTGCATTTGCTTTCTGTCATTCAATTTGGCTTCCTAGGTTGGATTCAATAATGAAGAACTTTATCAGTAAGTCACATTTGGAAAGTGATTTTGCAGTGATGGCAGACACATTATTCTTTTTCAGAGTATGATTTTGTCTTGTATTTAATAGTGATCATTGGTAAAGCATTGCCCTTTATGTAATTATAGTTAACAAATTGTCTGTTTGAGCAATATCTGCAGAGATGTGAAGTAATATTTGTCAAGTGTGTATATTGCTTATTTTCAGGCTATATATTTTGCAGCTCTCTAAACTGTCACAAAATAACTTATAAATATTTCATCATTTTCAATAATAAAAAATGTAGAATTTTGTTTCAGCTAGATGGCATAATGGCTGAACTGTCTGTGATGATTATTATTAAACAATTACCAAGCTCAGCCAGGATTGTTTTAAATGGGGTGTTGGGTTTATATCAGCAACTGTTTCTGTTACTGGATATGATCTAAGAATATGCTTTAAAGCATCTGCACAAAATATAACATTCTCTGTAATTATGAAACATAATCAACAACACTGAACATTTAGAAGCCTAACTCTTTCTATTCACATGCCACTATTTTTAAAGGCACTCTAAACATTAAATGGTAAAGATATTAAAATCATTGAATTAAGTTATCTTTAGTCTTGCAGGGTTGAGGGGAGCTGCATCTCTCCTCCCCAGTTGGCCATTACTCCCTTTCCCGAAGGCAGTTGCAGCGGTGGTCAGAAATGGCCACCTCAAAGAAGAACTCAACCAGAAAAGAATGTGCAGGAAGAAGATGAGAAGAGAAAGTTTTTGGCTTACCAGGTCGAACTGGAAAAACAACAATACAAGGTACCCTGGTATTTGAATTATAAAGAACAACATTGTTCCCAAAGAAGACTTTGAAACTGCAAATGAGAGTGGGAAGGGAAAGGATTTGGTTTTTTTTTTCTTTTCTTCCCTATATTGACAACTAAGAGATTTAATCAAGAAATCAGCAAAAATCCACTTTGACATTAACAGGTATTTAAGCTGAAAATAAAATGTCAAAGGGATAATAAAGATTTCTGGATTCTCAAAAACTTTTAAAAGAAGGAAAAAAACAAAAGGGTGGGATCTGGAAAAAGGGAGGAGACCACCTGGAAATGAAAGGAATTAACAGTGAAACTTTAACAAGATTCCTAAAAGATACATTTTAACTGAAATTTTGTAACAAGATAAGAGAAACCCAGGAAGGGAAAGTGAAAAAAAGAAGCAAGAAGAAACAGCTTTGGATTATTTGGATTATTTGGTGATTTTTGGATTTTTGGCTATTGGATCTAAAGGACTAAAATTAATCGGGTTTTTGTTTAATTTTTTTTAAAAGGGTATCACTCTTGGAAGAATTGAGAATGGAACTTAAAAAACAGAAAGAAGATACACAAGAAGGAAGAGGTTCTTTTGGCTTCGTACTTCAATTTTTAGAAATGGAGATCCTGAACTATGAGAAACAACAAGAAATGCCTGTAGAACAAGAAGGCAGGACAAAGAAGAAGCCATCTTCAATGTCCAAGTATTCCTATGTGGGGAAAAGAAGGGAAAGGGGGGAAAGGGAGTGAAAAATTTAAGATCCAAAAAAACTACCCCCCAAAAGAATAGTTTGAAAAGTAATTATAATATTAGGAAGAAACAGAAGAGAGGATTACAGAAGAGAGAATCAGAATTAGAGAGAGAAGGGGTCAAAAAGAGAAGGGAGAAGAAGATGGAGAAGAGGGAAAGGAAAAGAAATTATAAAGGACAGAATCAGGACATAGGGAAACAGGGAAAACGTACAAGAGACAGGGTGAAAACTTAATTGAAAGGGGGATTCTGCAAGGGTACATAAGATAGTATTGTTATATTAGAAATATAAATGAACTTTGAAAAAATGAAACAAGTGTGATTAAAATGACAGATAAAATACTCATTGTAATGGAATGGAATGTTTAATAAATAAATGAAATAAAGAGAATGAGAGAATGAAATTAGGAAAGGAGGGGAACATTTTAATTATTATAAATGTGTTATAAAAATTTAAGTGAAGAGGAATATGAAAAACATGAAAAAATTATGGAAATATTATAAGTGTTTCTAGAAGTATGATATCCTATTGAAAAGGAATGTTAAAGTTGTTAAAAATCATAACTAACATTAATGATAGAGCTGAATTGGAATAGAATAAGTATTTTATTTATTTTTGTTAGATGTATATATTTTCTCTTTAAGAACTTAGTGCGTATTTTAAGAATGTACCAAGCAACTGGAAGTTATGTGTTATATTGAATGTTATAATTGTAAAGGCATAAATTGAAGTTTAAATAAGAGTTGAATGGATAAAAATTAAAAGATACAAAGGTGTCATACTCCAATTAGTAACTACAGGGGAAAATTTTGTTTAATAAGAAAAGAAAATATGAAATTGAAACAGGACAGACAAAAGTATAAAAATGGTGAGTAGAAAGATATTGAAACTTAGAAAAATGTATGTATGTATGT
The DNA here is from genome assembly GCF_049901715.1 of Pseudonaja textilis. NCBI lineage: Eukaryota > Metazoa > Chordata > Lepidosauria > Squamata > Elapidae > Pseudonaja > Pseudonaja textilis. The sequence continues at coordinate 40,118,506 of NC_141994.1, read as the reverse complement.
ATGTATGTATGGTATTCAGCTTTGTTCGGGTATTTTCCCACGTCATTGTAGTTGTGCTTTTAAAGTTGTAGCAACGTTTTGGCAGAATCTCATCTACCATCATCAGGCTTCTGTATTGTGTTCGTCAGAATACAGAACACAATACAGAAGCCTGATGATGGCAGATGAGATTCTGCTGAAATGTTGCTACAACTTTAAAAGCACAACTACAACGATATAATAGAATTTAGAAAGGAATGAGATAATTAAAAGTAAGATTGAGAAAACTAAGGGAAGGGAAAAATTATTGAGAAAATGTTAAAATATTAATAAGATATGGAATAGAACACAAAGATGAATATGAAATTGAATTTGTGTCTGTATGGAGATGTGATAACCCATGCTATTCTCAAAAAAAGAAATTTTACTTGTATTATGTTTTGTGAAAACCCAAATAAAATTTTTATAAAAATAAATATTGAAACTCTGCTATCATGTCTCCCCTGGTCCTTCTCTTCACTAGACTAGCCATGCCCAGTTTCTGTAAGTGTTCTTCATGTGTTTTAATCTCCAGTCCCCTAATCATCCTGGTTGCTCTTCTCTGTACTTTTTCTAGAGTCTCAACATCTTTTTTTATAATGTGGTGACCAAAACTGGATGCAGTACTCTAGGTGTGGTCTTACTAAGGCTTTATAGAGTGGTATTAGTACTTCCCTTGATCTTGATTGTATCCCTCTGTTAATGCAATTTAGGATTGTGTTGGCCTTTTTTTGGCTTCTGATTAGGGTTCCAATGTTATGAACAAATTGGTTTTAACAACTTGAAATGTTTAGTTTCAGCTAGTTGGTGAGGAGGTAATCTGTCTCTATTATATTGCTTTTTAAGGCTAAATAGCTGTCTAATTATGGGATGACCATTGTTCCTTGACTGCTACTCAGTTAATGAGTTTTCTTTACTTATTCAATTTCTATAGTTACCCATGTCAGTCAATGTCTCTCACCAGCTTACTATTCCAAAATGCAGTATATATTCCAATTGAAATATTCAAACATTTAAAAAAAAACAAAAATAATAAAAGCGTTTGGACTATAAAAGTTTTATTTATTTATTATGACATTTATATGCTTCCCATCTGACCAAGAAGTAACTCTAGGCAACAAATAAAAGGAACAGAAAAAACATTAAAATATTACAATAATAAATGTAACGAAACCTTATAATTAAGAAAGATGATGAAGAAGGCAAGAAAGTCCTCATGGAATGAAAGCAGAACCGTCTTTTAGTCCATTAGCCACCTTAAGTATGATGCACCCCCATCAGGGGAAATTGGCAGAGCCCTTAGTTAGAGTTCTTATTCCCATTTTTAATTCAATAATATGTAATTTTCTCCATTTTTATAGAAATAGTTTGTGGAAAGCCAGTTTAGTGTAATTGTTAAGGCATCAGGCTAGCAACCAGGAGACCGTGAGCTCTGTTCCTGCCTTAGGCACAAAGCCATTTGGGCCAGTTACTTTCTTTCATCCCAAGAAAAGAGCCAGTGACAAACAACTTCTGAAAATCTTGCCAAGAAAAATATTGGGACTTCTCCCATCTCCAAGAATCAGACATAATTGAACAGAAGGAGAAAAAAATCTGAATAGCATCTTCAAATAGATTGGATTTGTACTTTCCTTTTCCTGCATATTTTCAAGATACTTTCATATTATGCCTTTTGTCTAAGGTTCCTCAATGGAACCATGTCCATTAAAATTGTATAAACATAATCCTAACCTCTACAAAAGAGAAATAATGGGAATTTCTTGAAAAACATGCTGCATTATGATATTATACTTCCTATCGTTCCCTTTTTTTCAATCCTGCCCAAAGTTCTTTGCATACACTCCTAAACTGGTTTATGTTTCATAGTGCGTGTTTATAGAAGATCCCATTATGATTTGAAGATAGAGTTCAAATGATAGAGATATAAAATACTGTTACTACCACTCTTATGTCATTAAACTTCAAGTGCTATATATTATGTTAGAAATATATAAAGAGACATGGTAATGCACTGTTACATAGTGCATTTAATGCATAAGGTCTGTATCAGATAATTGATCTGTCTTTTGATACTGTACTTTCCCCCTTAAATTGTCGCCTAAATTCATAATAAAGGGAAAGACATATATAAGATGAAAGGGCTTTTTTAATCCAAATATTTATTATTAAATGTCCTACAAATATGACTAAGTCAAGTTCTTGCACTAATCATGGCTGTCTTCCATGGTATGGAAGGCATGCCATTCTGATTAACAGAAAATCAGAGTTGGAAGGGACCTTGTAGGTCATCTAGTCCAACCCCCCACCCAAGCATGAGACCCTACACCATTTCTGACAAATAGCAGACCAATCTCTTCTTGAAAGTCTCAAGTGATGGCGCTCCCACAACTTCGGAGGGCAAGCTGTTCCATTGGTTGATTGTTCTCACTGTCAGAAAGTTACTCCTTATTTCCAGGTTAAATCTCTCCTTGTTCAGTTTCCATCCATTATTCCTTGTCTGGTCTATAGGTGCTTTAGAAAATAGCTTGACCCCTTCCTCTCTGTGGCAGCCCCTCAAATATTGGAAGACTGCTATCATGTCTCCCCTGGTTCTTCTCTTTACTAGACTACCCAAGCCCAGTTCCTGCAACCATTCATTTTAGCCTCCAGTCCCCTAATCATCCTGGTTGCTCTTCTCTGTACTTTTTCTGGAGTCTCAACATCTTTTTTATAATGTGGTGAACAAAACTGGAAGCAGTAATCTAGGTGTGGTCTTAATAAGGCTTTATGGAGTGGTATTAGTACTTCCCTTGATCTTGATTGTATCCCTCTGTTAATACAATTTCGGATTGCATTAGCTTTTTTGGCTGCTGCTGCACATTGCTGGCTCATATTTAGCTGTTGTCCACTAAGACTCTAAAATCCCTCTCACAGCTACTGCTATTGAGCCTGGTTTCACCCAGTCTATATGTGTACTTTTGGTTTTTCTTGACTAAGTGTAGGACTTTACTTTTCTCTACATTGAATTTCATTTTGTTAAATACAGCCCAGTGTTCTAGTCTATCAAGATCCATCTGGATCTTGAGTCTATCTTCTTGGGTGTTAGCTATGCCTGCCAGCTTAGTATTACCTGCAAATTTGGTAAGTTCCCCTTCTATTCTCTCATCTAAGTCGTTAATGAAGATATTGTAGAGTACTGGGCCTAAGATGGAACCTTGTGGCACTCCACTGCTTACTTCCCTCCATGTAGATTTAGACCCATTAAGGACTACTCATTGAGTACGGTTTGCCAGCCAGTTGCAATATTCTAATATATTATTATTATTTGGGTTACAATTTGGAAAAAATCCCTTGAAACAAACTTATATTTCATCTTTCCCCCCATTTTGTGATAGTATATTACGTATCAGAACTTCATACAGATTAGATTGTTGTCAACTCGATGTTGCCTTTACTGTGAATTCTGCAAATTATATACAGTGATGTTTATGTCACTGAAATCAATACACCAAAAGTCACCTATTGATTTAAGTCATCTGGTCTGCTTTGATTAAGTCTGTGATGAAGCCATAATAAAGTAGACTGTTTTTTTTAATTAAATTTTATTTTCAATATTTAAAAACATAAAACGTTATACATCATTATATCAACATCAAGACAACTTTTACATTTCTTTGTCATCTTTCTATATACATTTCTTTCATTATACAATTTCAACTTAATATATAAATAAATATAAATAGATATTAATATAGATATAAGTATTTATATAGTTTCTTATTCTTTACCTAATTTGTCATTTTGATTTCTTTTTATTCTTAACCATTCATACTGTTTTCAACTATTTCTATACAAGACAGAATGTGCAAAAAGAAGAAAATTAGGATGACAAACAAGATATAGAATAACATAGAATAAGCAGGTTGGGAAGAACAATGGAGGTCTTCTGATCCACCCCTGCTTGAGCAGGTTGAAATCAAAAATTACTAGGAAGAAATAAATCTTCAATGTAATTGTTACTATATAATCCTATACAAATTTTCAAGGACTTAAACTTTGCAGAATAAAATGTGGCTTATTTGAAGTTAGTTACAGCTAGTCCTTGATTTATGATCATGACTGAGCCCAAATTTTTCTTTCTTTTTTTTAAAACAAATTTTATTCAATTTTTCACATAAAAACAAAAATCTCATTTTAGTGGACAACATATTTCCGGGTCATCACTTTTGCATACAAATATGACAATAGTTATACATTCATATATGCATACTTAATTCTATTATTACCTTTTCCATTCCAAACTTTCAGAAAGGAGAGAAACAAGCAAATTAATCCTAGTCTCTTACATTGATCTCAATCCAAACATCCTTTCATTTCATTTCAATTATTTCAAATATAATCCTTTGATATTTATTTTAAAAACAAAAATAACAATATATGTTTGCCTAATAAAAAAAGTTACCAATGTCTCTCCTTCCTTTTAATAGTCTGTATTAACTTATTAATTTAGATAGCTCTTTAATCTGTCATATTTTCTTTCCATCACACATTCTTTCTACAGTCTACTTTCTTGCGATCTACGGTCTGTCAGCGAGGAGAGTTCAACCCGGAAGTCTCAGCCCAAATTTTTCATTACTAAGTGAGGCACCTCTTATTTTATGACCTTTTTGCCACAGTTATTAAGTGAATCACTGCAGTTATTAACCGAATCATGCCTTCATTAAGCAATTCTGACTTCCTCTGTTGACTTTGCTTGTTGGAAGCCAGCTGGGAAGATTACAAATGGTGATCACATAACTCCAGGACAGTGCAACTATCATAATACAGTTGCCAAGTACATGAATTTTGATCATGTGATCATGGGGATGTTGCAACAGTCATAAGTGAATAGTTAATAGCCCAACCAAAGAATCTCTAAGACCAACTCCACCAATACTGGAAGGTCAAGACACTAAAATATAAACTAAGAGCAAACCCCACTTCTTACCAGCACTGATGATGTTACATAGTTTGGGTAATGAACAGTCTGCAGGAAAACAAGCAAGTTCAAAGAGCACTGAGGACCCCTTAGTCAGAAGTGTGAAAACTGGTCATAAGTCACTATTGTAGTGATTTAATAGCAGTGTTTCAATACTGTTGTATCTTCAAATGGTCTCTAAATGAATGATTGTAAATTGAGATTATACATATATACATAAAATATTTTGCTTAACTTAACCCATTCCAAGCTATATAATTTTCTTTCCCACCAAAGTAAATTATAGAGTTAAACTCTACATATGGATAGTCAAAATGAAGTCCAGTTGAGTTCAATGACATTTATTTCTGGTTTAAGTTAGACAGCCATGACCTAGGCAAATTCATCTTGGAGAATAGAAGAGTGGGACAGAAGAATAATGGCTGAGAGAATATAAATTCCTATATCCCATTGGCTTAAACTGAGATAAGAACACATTTTCAGGCTTCCTGTTCATCTATATCTTTAATTGTTTCCTACTATTATTACTAAAAGAAGGTTTAAGTGTACTGCTTCCAAACCAAGGTTCTAGGAAAGCTTCCTGAATCCATTCTTCAGACCTCCAAGTGTCCTCTTTCTCCTCCTCTGCCTGTGGACCATTAATACTGAAGAAAAACTAACTATAAAGATTTCCAGTGTGGAACATCTAGATGCAGGAAATCAATATTGGTATATTCTAAAAGTGATCTCTTCCTGAGAAGAAAACACTGCAACTTTAATCCAAGGAGGGAAATAGTAAAAATTGTAAAAGAAATTATAAATGTATCTGTTACGGAATTACGACAACCAGGTGATTTCAAATCGACAGGGATAATCACTAGAATTAGAAGATGTGAAAAGGAGCAGATTGATATATAAAGATCACACTTAATTTGAACTTGTGTTAACCAGCATAGGTTTAACATTTCTAAAAAAAGCTTTTCTATTTCTATGCAATAAACAAGAAAAGGGGACCCAGATGCTGGCTACCACTTCAATGGATGGTGACAAGAAATTGGACCATATTTGAATGGATTTGACAAACATCCATGACAGGATAAGCAGCAAGAACCAAGGCATCTATCTTGGGAATCCATTATATAGTGACAGCAAAATCAGGAAGAAAGAATATGAGAAGCTGGAGAAGTACCAGGATTTAAAGGAGGAACAAGAGAGGATATGAAAAGTAAAGACAAAATGGTCCCAGTGGTGGTAGGAGCAGTTGAGGTTGTGACTCCTAAGCTGGGAGAATGGCTCCAACAGACCCTAGGAAAAACATCAGATCTTTCTGTCCAGAAGGATGTATTATTAGGAACAACTTAGATCATGCACATAACTCTCAAATTCCCAGACCTCTAGTAGAACCTGAGTCTGAGGAAGACACCTACCACTCATATGGGTAAGAAGGGATTTTTTTAAAGCGTCTCTCTCTCTCTCTGTCCATATTCCAAATCTACCATAAACTTTTAAAGTAAGAAATGTGCCAAATGAATCAAAAAGTATGCCAAAATCTCATCTATTCAAGCTCTGCAAAGTTAATGTTTGAATGTTTATAAATTTGCATACCTCTTTCTACCAAATCATTCATTTCCAATGTGATCTAAAGGCAGGCAAAATATACTAAAAGTATCTTTTTAAAAATCTGATCAGTTTAGGTTGACAATATCTCATTTCAAAAAAAGCTCTTTTTTCTATGAAGTGAAATAGAGTGAGCTATGATTAGAGTAAGCCTCATTTTGTTCTTTGAGTGAATACATTTTGATCTTTGCCTGTAAACAGATTATGACAACTTTTAAAGGGACAATTATATGTTACTTCAGTTGAATGATTCATCAGTTCAAGGACTTTGTCATGCTCTTTACATTCAGAGTCTAGAAATGGGACTGGCTATTTGAAAATAATGCAGTGGTGCTTTGGAAGTAACTAGTGCATGACTAGTCTCATACCCTCAAAATGTATCGGAATTCCAGTTCCCAAAGTTTTACGAAATATGGACAATGATAAGATCAGATGAAAAGATTCCATTAATGCTACCCTTCTCCCTTAAATAGCCTTCAGTCACAGCTGGAGCTTGATGTAAAGCCTCTTTATAAACATGTGGAAGGAGAAGTTCACGGCATTTTTTCCATTGTTCAATACATTGAATACAAGTATGTAAACACCAGGATTGCACAGTTTTTCCAGGTTGGGCTTGGACTTGTAATGGCATGGCAGAAACAGCATTCTAAAAAGCCAGGACAAATTGTAAATCTGACTTGACTATCAGCAACTTTATCTTAAATTTTAGATATATTAAATGTAATACTGAATAGTTTTCTCTTTTCTCATATTCAAATTCGGTTAGCAAATTTGGAAGACTCTGAATGTTTGGATGCTTTACATTGCCATGATGTGGGCACTAAATTGAGAGCCAGCTATTATTAGAGTTAACCAATTGTATCAACAACTAATCATTATCCAGCTTCAAAATTGAACTGCAGAGAAACAGTCTGTTACATAATTCGGATGGGAAGAAAAAAAAAGAAGCAAGCATAAAACTACTATGAATATAAAAAGGGAATTGCCTCTTCTTGATAAAGAAACATTTTAGTGAGTTTTTCTTTTTTGTTTTGTTTTAGTATACAGTAAAAAAAATATTTAGCCCTCCTATGTTGTACAACTGAGAGTGTAAGCTGAGCTCAAGCCTAAAGCTTAATCAAACCATACAAAGTTGACTATTCAAAAACTTTTGCCAAGGTCTATCAGTGAGGCTAATATCTGGGATCTATGTATCTTTCTACTAAACTTAACCAGTCTAAGTGCAGGTTAATATCAGCATGTGCTAAATACACAGAAAAAAACCCCTCATACATCTTGTGGCTTGGTCCTGTTATCTACTTATGGAAAGGACATTTGTGTAGGGATCCCTTTACAAAGATGAAGAGTAGAGTATATAGTAGCATCAAATTATGGAAACTAATCATCTTTATGGAAATCGTTAGGCTACATATACTTGAAATAATTAAATAGGGATAAAACTAGGATAGCATGAAGGATGCTATTGTGAAAATAAGCTGAATAAACTGTTGTGGTTGATAAAGAGTCTTGAAATAAAGAAGAAATGAACTTAAAGATAAGGAAATTACTTGATCTGTACATAAGGAACTGTTTTCATCTGGCTGTTTCTTTGTTGTTCTTTTTTAAAATACTGCCTCATAATTTCTCTAATGTTCTCAAGTTATTAATACCAAATCAGTCTAATTCAGGGCTATCAAACTCATAGCCCCAGAGCTGAATGTGTCACACACTGGACATACTTATGCCTGGTTTAGTGAAGGGGGGGAGGTGTCACGCGATGCCACCGTGATGCCACAAGTTTGACACCCCTGATCTAATTTAATATATATCAAAGAATAATAGTAAAAAAATCTTTATATAAACATGTTTGGAAGGAAAAAGAGCTGTTAGAAAATAGAGATTTCATAATATTGACTACAAAACTAGTTAGCTTTTAAGTGACCTTAACCAACACAAAGTAATCAGCTCCTTATTTCCACAAGACTCTGTAAATAAAGACATTTAGTAAAGGCAAATTGGGTCTTCTAAAGTAATCCAAAAACAATTATGGGATAATGTCATTGAACTAATAATTGGCATTAGCCCCTACATTTAAATAGGTCACCATGACCAAACTGCTCACTCGAAGGAATAATCAAACAAAAATAGTTTGACTAACACATGTGAAGGCAAATATCATTGGAAAAAGATCCTGATACTTGGAAAATATGGGGGGATTTGAGAAAGACCTGACAGAAGAAGTAAGGAGGAAGTAATATATAGGAAAATAATAGTAAAATTCCGCCTGTAAGGCCAAAAAGAGTCAGTGTAAGTGAATCAATGAACAACATGTGTAGGAAATCTTTTAAGAATTAAAATGTGTTATTTTAAATATTTCTAGATACTGTCTAAGAAAATAGGGTCACAGCAATCCCTTGACTGCATTGCATATATGAACTTGTTCCTGTAAGATTTTTATTGTTGAAACATAGTTCCTACTAAGCTTATGTTATCAATTTGCTAATAATATTTGAATCCCACCTTGGTTATCAGACCAAATACTGAGCCTGGCATCTCACTGCCTCCTTGGGATAGTGGAAAGTTTAAAAAAAAAGGTGGGGGGGGGATATTTGATAAGGGTACTTTGTGTGTAGAAGAAAGGATTTCATTTTCTGATCTCTGCAGGTTGGCTTGAGAAATGAACCAATGAATTTCCAATTACTTGAAGATGAATATGGCATAGGGAAAAAGAATGCTGAGCTTGCTTATCTTTTTAGAGTGAAAGTGAAAGTTCATAGTAAGAGCATGTAATGATAGGAATAGTCTTTTAATGGTACATTGACAAATAGTGGTACCTTGGTACTCAACTGCTTTGAAAGTCATCAAATTTAGTACTCAATGCATTTTGACGCAAAAGTTTTATCCCACTACTCATCATTTGTTTGGTATTCAACACACAAGCTGGAACTTGTTGGTGTTGGCTGCCTTGTGATTCACTACATTATTCCTAATAAGAAAAATTTGTTTGGTACTCATCATTTTGGTACTGACCGTGTCTCCTGGAACCAATTAATAATGAGTATTGACATACCATTGTATGCAGATAGGGACCTCTGCGATAATTCACTTCTAATGATGGAAAGATCATTCCTATTTCTTTTAAATTAATTTTGAAAAGCATGTGATTCTGAAATAAAAGTGTTCCCTAGAATAACAGTGCTAAATTTTAGTGTTATAACTGCTAAACATAAGTTTCTTACAATTTTATTATAAAAAACATGTAAAAGCAGCTTACAATAGACAGTGCTTTTTAAAAAAAAAATAAGATGAAAATTGTAAATCTCTCCAAAACTGGAGGTGAGGGGTGGGTGGGTGGAAATCTCAGTTTGGGTGACACAGCTGTACTCAGATTTTATCGCTGCTCCACCCATTACAGATATTTTCCCCTCTGCTATTAGCATTAGCAATTCCTGGCAACCAAGCTTCAAATCTGAGCCACAAACTAATTGGAAAAGGACAGTTCTGTGTCCTGCTTTGATTCAACCACCTATTTCTCAAATCTGCCGGTGATGACCGTACAACATTAGACATTTCTGTTACTTAATGGTGATTAATTATTAGCCGTTATCTAGTATCCATCAAGTATTTTATTGCTGGTTTTTATTCACATTTGTCCATATTACAGTTTTTCTGCAAGACTCTACAAAAAATACCAAAGTGTTAGCAAGTAATCTGCATTTAGGGTGGGAGTAGATGTACTATAATGATTATTATGCAAGACATAAGTGGATAATTTTCTTTCATTAACTGACAGGTTTGCCATAGAAATGAATAAATAGAAGCTAGCAAATCTAAGAACAATAATTAAAAAAACCACTGAGTTTCAGATAGGATTAGGAGTCATGCTATTCACTATTTTTGAAATTGCTAACCGCTTTTTTAAAAAAAATAAAAAAAATTATTTGCTTTTGCAATTCTCATGAAATATAATGCCTTTTTTTCATCATTTATACAATAATGCATATATTTTTCAGTAAAGAAATAGAGAAAAAGATTTGGAAACAATTGACAAGAGATTCTGTCATGGCTATTCCAAGTATATCTCTATCCAAGGAGGAGAAAGAGATTGGGGAAAGATAGATACAACAGCAGAAAGACCATATCCTATACAGTCAGATCAGAGGCCTAGAGCTCTGGCAGAACTAAGACCTGTCATTCTAACTAGCAGACATGAGATTGGTGGACCATCTGACCAAAAGATAATTAACAGTGATATATTGAAATCCAAAAGGAGTGGTGGAGAATGCCATACTGTTTGGAAGAGCATCTTGACAGTAATTGTCTGCTCAGGAATAAGCTGTTGCTATCAAGTAATTGTTCATGTAATCCAGCTGACTGGTATTAGATATGTTCAAATGAAAACTAAGAGCTTCCATCACAAAGGCTCTTCTGAACAGTAACAGATTCAATAATATCCCTGCCTTATATGTTCTGTTCTTTCTTTCTTTTTCTTTTTTTCTTTTCTTCTTTCTTTCTTTTTTCTTTTCTTCTTTCTTTCTTTCTTTTTTATTTATATCTGTGCCACCATCTCATTGATACAGTGACGGAGGTTTACAATATAATAACAAGTTAAAAAGTGCTAAAACAGTTTAAATTGGGGGAGGAGGAATAGAGAAGTTAAACATTAAAAACCAAGATGTGGGTAGGAATCTTCTCTAACCCATCAGCCACCTCCAATGTAGCAGCGCTCTGTTGGGTCCCCAGGCCAAGCAGCAGAGCCACATTTTGAGGCTCTTCTGGAAGGCCAGGAATATGGGAGTGGACCTCACCTTCAATAGAAGAATATTCCAGAGGGCAGAGGCCATAGCAGAAAAGGCTCTTCTCCTGGATCCTGTCACGAAAATTCTTTGGCTGAGTGACCCAAAGTAGGTTCCTTCGACTGAAAAGAGGGGTGCGTGGGTTAGTCCCCTTGGGCTGAGATGGTTCCTTAGATACCCTGGATCCTTGCAATAAAGGGTTTGAAGTGAATAATCAACACCTGGAATTGGACTCAGAAGAAACTGGCAGCCACCGCAGCTCACATAACAGTGGTGTCACATGTATCACCCAGAACTTTTCTTGCCACTGGGTTCTGTACCAGTTGTAGTTTCCAAATACTCTTCAAAAATAACTCCGTGTAGCTCATATTGCAATAATCCAACTGGGAGATGACCAGGGCATGAGTGACTGTGTACAGTCCCCTTAAATGCAGATTTTGACTGGTTACCTGGAAATCCTGTCTTTAACCAATATTTAATGATGCCATGTTGCTTAGTCTCTGATGGTGATATAAAATTGTGATTGCACATGCCCTGGTTTGGAAAGAAACAAATTTAATAAGTGTTAACAGAAGAAGAGATACAATAGTATGCCTATTAGATTGCTTATTATTACATTGCTATCCTGTCTTTCTTTATTTTATCCCTACATCTATAAGCCCACACAGCATGTTTGACTGAGAGTTAGCAACCAGTCCAATAGGTCCCATAGTCAAGCAGGAAGTTAAATTTACATCTTCAGCAGAATTCTTTATCAGCATAAGTTTTCTTCTACCCTTATAACCGACTCTTGTTCCCAACTTGTTTCCTGTGGAGGTTGTATAGACCCTTTTTCACCTCCTTAGCGAGAAAATCTCTGCTTCAATGCCTAACATTTACTATTTTTAAGAAGCAATAAAAGCTTCTAAAACATTTCCTTTCCAAAACAAGCATTTCGTTTCTATATAGCATTGAAAGTGGTACTGTTGACTGATATAAAGTCTAAATTCAGCCAAACAATTAAATGCCTGATGACCGATGAGTATATAACTATCTGGGCATGTCCATGTTTTCTTGCATCAATTTGGAATTGATTTGATGTTGTATTATTTTGAGATTTTTAAATTTTTCCCTAATTAAAAACCTGGTAGTCTCATACCTTGGTACTGTTTCCTCTTTTCTGAGGTTAACCAAGGTCACGCAAACATTGACTCTTGTTGTGACTTTTTGCCAGGTAATGAAAGAAGCTGAAGTTGCCATACACATCATCATAGTGAAGGTCTAAATCATCAAGATCTAATATTTTATGATCATGATGAGATATGTTTGCCACAGAAGGTTTATTGTGCAGCTTTTAAAATATAGATCAATGTGGAAGACAATAACACTTTGCTGTGAGATCAGTTTGCTGCATCACAAACAGTTTGGCATTATCTACTGCAGCATGTGATTATATTATTAAAAGACCAACTACCTTTCCTGCAGACTAAAGTCTTTGTGCTCAGATGGATCATGATTAGCTTTTAAGGCACGCCTTTCTGAGAAGACAGAAAACAAATCAAATTTAGTTATCTTGAAGTAAGATTTTATTTGTCTCCTTGTTTTAAAAAAACAGTAATTCAATTTGATTTGATTCTGCATATGGCAGAATAACTAGCTAACTGGTATTAATTAACTTTTTTATAATGTACACCAATCTTTAAAAATACCTTCCTAATGCCTTTACAACCATTTTCTATAGGAGCAATAAAGCTAGGGGGAATTAGGAATATCTTCCAAACTTTTAGATGTATTATTCTTTGGAACTGGGAAAGTTAAAAAAGATTTCAAAAATAAATAAAAGCTGAACTGAGAAAAGTTCTCTATAATTTGGAAAGGTACACTTCCTCTTTTGGGGGGGAGACTCATTCTGAGCACTGTCTGTTCTTTATTTTCTTCACTTTCTGTTTTTACTATTTTTATGTTTTCGTTGTTATTTTCTCTTGTACTCAGAGCTTCATTTCCCAGTTTGTGGGTGACTTACAGGATCGTCTAGGCTCATCTAATTATTATTCTGCAAGTAACAACTTTAAGGAAAGGTTTTACAGTGAAGAATAGAAGATGTTCTGAAGATACTTGATACCCTTAGTGGCAAAATGGCCATGTTGATGCTTAGTGGCAAAATGGCCATGTTGTTGCTAAGAATGGAGCAGAAATTGATGGGTAAATTGATTGCAAAAAAAATAATAATGCTAGATTTAAAATGGGCATTATTAAAATAAATATGCATGCAAATATATACCAATTTGGGAATGTATACAAGTCATATATACACACCGTATACATTTCCAAATTGTCAAACTGATGCAGTAAAAGTTCAGAAATGAATTTATGTCATAAACATGAAAAAAAAAATTCAGAAAGTTTCACCAATCCTTCACTGTCCTGTTTCAGATGGAAGGAAGTTACTCCAAGCTGCTTCTTAACAAGCCAAGAGAAATGTGTGGAAATGGTGGAAGAAACAGATTCCATTATTTTCACTTTTGGGGATGAAATTTTATATTCACAGTCCAATATTGGACAAACTATTCTGGATATTTTAATTCAATTCAGCTAAACCCCGAGAAGGATTAATAAGACCATTGGGGAGGAATGGTTATGAAATAGATAAAGGCTAGAAGAGGTAAAGGTCCAGGAGCCTGTCTTTAATTAGTCAGAACTAGCCCTACTATTAGGCAAAATGAAGCAATTGCCTTTGGATGCCCATAAAGGGGAATGCAATTATTTCCAAATGTTACATGTGAATCACTATCCCAGGAGCAGAGAATTTTATTTTGGCTGGTGCAATCACACTTTTACAACTATTATTATTTCCAGTTTCCAATTACTCTGCAGAGGTCTTGGCAGTGTTGTGAGGATGACATTGGAGGAATCAGGGCTGAACATTTTGTCTCATTTTTCAGACTGTGTTGTGGTGCGGGGAGAGAGATGCTTTTTAGAAAAAGGCATAATAAGTATTTTTCCCAGTAGCAGTGGTTTAATATACCTATTATATTATACGTATTATATCTATTATCAAATGTAAAAAAAATCATACCACCAAAATTTCCACCAAATTTCAGCAATATAATTTGGTAGTTTCTTAGAGCCACTGGTGGCTCATGAAAAACAGTATTCAAGTCTAAGTTGATTTCTTTAATAAATAATAGAGTTTAAATGGAAGCCAATGATTTTTCTTAAGTCCATTAAGTTCCATAAAAATTCAATTATCTAGTCTATTTCTACATATGGAAATGAGAAATGACTAGCCCTCATGTCATTCACTTCAAACTCCAAAAATTGCTGCGTCAACCCAGTGGTTAATCTTTAATTAAATGCTATTCATATTAAAAAAACACCCTTAAAGTAATGGACAATCAATCATTATAGTCTTTTTAAAAGAAGCATGTATACTGCATGTTTTGATTTGTTCTACTTTCCTGAAAATGCTTATAAAGGATGTACAAAAGCACCTATTTCCAACATTATGTTTCAAATAACATATCATTACAAAAAAGAAAAGTGAAAAGGCATATTCACTTCTATATTTTTCATCTTTCAATTAATTCTGCCCCTTCTTCTATCTCAGGTTACTGTTTATGAACTAACAGAACAATTAGTTGTGAAAATGAAAAATACCTAAACCTTGACATCTCCTGCTATAGTCAAGCATACCAGTTCATCAGGCAAATACAAATCTCTGTGCATGTTACTAAAATTATATTCAACCAAAAAATGAAACATTATTATTCACTTAAGTAGAAGTAGCCACCTCAAAATGAGCAGTGCTATTTATGGAATAATGTCCTTGCCAGCACGAGGTAGGTTCCTGCAATTTTCAGCTAATGTACAGCATAAGTAGTCTAAGCAAAAAATATTTATAGCATGCCTTACATAGCTTCCATCTCTCCCTAAATAGTCCATTAAATTAAATTTTCACTGTAATGCAATTCCCAAGAAAAGAGAAGAAAACCCTTTATCAACATTCTAGGTGTGTTGATCTTAATATGGGCATCTAGATAGTTGGGATCATTATGTTTGACTCTTTGTCATAACATAAAAGACTATCATAAGATAAAAAAAGCTAAGAATTGCTTGTTGCTCAGTTTGTTGAAATGCTAATAATAAAAGGGCTTTTTATAAGGAAAATGGAGAAGTATGAAGTGATATGTAATTACCCCTGTGTAATATAGACACTGTGGGAATATTTCATAGCTTTCATAGCTAGAGGCCAGCTTTTGACATTTAAAAATCTGTATAAATTGATCTTTTCAATAAAGACCAGCTTATCTACTGTATCTGCACAATTATTTCAGCTAGAAATATTCCTGTAGTTTTATTCTCCATAACTGTACTTTCTGTATTTTATATAAAGGTAAAAGTTTCCTGTCCAATCATGTCTGGCTCTAGGAGATGCTACTCTAGGAGATGTCAGCACTGTCCAAAGATGTTTCTGAGTACTTGTGGTCAGCATGACTATAAGCCGAAGCACATGGAACGTTGCTACCTTCCCACCAAAACAGTACCTATTTATCTACTTACATTTAAATGCTTTTGAATTGCTAGGTGGGCAGGAACTGAGGAGAGTAATAAGAGCTCACTCCATTGCTTGGGTCTCAAACCCGGGCTGTCACCTTTTCAGCTGAGAAGATCAGCATCTTTAACTGCAGGGCCATCATACATATAAAAGAAGATAAATACATTGTAAACTTGTATCAGCGGCTGTAAATGCATTGATTTATGTGTTTCTCATAAGCAGTTTGTTTCTGTTACATACATAGTATCGAACTAAGAACAAAGAATGGACAAATACATGTCATCTGTACTGAAGCAACCACAAATTTGCCAAATTTCAATTTCACAGGAGTCATGAGTTCTACATTTTGGATTATACGTTAGCCCATTTGAGATATTTTCATTTAAAAAGTCTTGCTTTATGATGCACTGTTTATCCAGTTAAAGATTACAGATAAAAGAGTTTTAATAATTTATAAATAAGCAGACACAATGTGAAGAACAAGATATCAGATTTTTGCCAATTTGCTTCAAAGCATTATACTGATACTTGCTCATTAATTTCATATTCTACTTCTGTGCATAAAGTGTTTATAAACACTAGTGTTAATACTAATTCAGCCATACAAAGTACTTTTAAAAATTCAGAGTTAATTATAACTGGATTTTTCAAGACAGTAAATTGGGAACATGTTTTAAAAAATATGGTGGTTGGCTTTTGGTGGAGCAATTCTATTGCACAGTTTACATTTTCCAAGGTTGTGTTATGCTGAGACTGAATGGCATGCATTAACTGGCTAACTTAGGAAGGAGCTGATTATATCACACACCTACTAAATCAGGGGTCCCCAACCCCTATTGGACTGCGGCCTCTTTGAAACTGGACCACCAGAGAAATATGCAAGTGCAAAGCTCCACTTGTGCAAATGCAGCTTCAGACATGAGTATCCTCTGCTTGTGTGAGCACAAGCACAAGTGCAAGTACCCTCTGCTCAAGTGCCCTCCACTAATGGGAGAGAAGCTTTGCATGAGAGTGCAAGTGTCTCCTGCACATGCTCACATGTGAAAGATGCGCACATACAGCTCATCCAAATGGAGTTGTGTGCACACACATGGGCCTGCCACTCACATGCTCCCTACCCCCTGCAAGGTCAGGCTGCCAAGCTGGAAAGGTTGGTAACTGCTGTACTAAATGATCATGAGGAAAATAAGTCACTTTCTTTTCTTTATACTTATTCCAGATCTTGATTTTTTTTTAAAGACCATTTGGTCTTTTATTTCTCTATCACCAACCCACAAATTAACATTACATAAAATTCAGAATAAGTTGTTTCCTGACTGAGAAAAGGATACAGAAATGCAAATTGCTAATTGTTTTGTGATGTTTTATTATTGTATTGGAAAGTCCTATCTTGGTTAGACTTTTAATTAGCTATTAAATTGAACACATTAAACATATTTGGGTTTTAGTAGGATTTTTACATAATTTGCATTTTAATTCTTTGGGTCTTTATTGAATTTATTAACCTATACCATTATTTTAATAAATGTTATAATATTAATCTACTAAAAATAGCCTATAACAATTACAGATTGGACATTCATGTTATCTATAATACAATAACTTTGACAATTTCATTGTACTTCTAACAGAAACATTCTTCTGTTATTGAAGAGTTATTTTCCTTCATTTCTGAACAAGAAAGGAAAAGCAACAGCCAGATATTGCAAGGTTCCATTGAAAGGATGCCTTTCAATGTTTTCTACTGCACATATGATGGATTCTGTGGGGATTTTTTTGAATCCAGCCTAACTAAATTAAATACAGATGAAGCTGATAGAATAAGACACCAAGTTACTAACATCCTATGCACAAGCAAACCACCAAAAAGCAACTTGCACAAAGAAGAACTAAAAGTGCTGCAACCCCTAAAAAAGGATAGCAGCATAATCATACTTCCAGCAGACAAAGGGAATGCCACAGTAGTAATGGATAGAAAAGACTACGAAACAAAATTGACAGACCTACTCCAAGACTCCACATACAAACCCATAAACACGGACCCAACCACATATCTGGAAAAATTAACCAAGAAGAAAATTATAACCAGCCACATGAGCAAAGAGATCCAACAGACGATCATCCCAAGAGAAAAAATTTCCAGATGCCCCAAACTATACGGCCTCTCAAAAATACACAAAGAAGGCATACCTCTCAGACCCATAGGAGCTCCAAAGGAGCACCACTACAAAACCTACCTAAACACTTAGCAAAACAGCTACAGGCCCATGCTGAAACAGCAGCTTCATATGTACAAAATACCACATCATACCACTTCCTGGAAATGATCAAAGATCTACACGTGGAACAAAAAGATCTGCTTGTAAGTTTCGACGTGGTTTCACTATTCACTCAAGTCCCGATAAAAGAAACTCTTGAAATCATCAAAAATAAATACCAACCAGCTAAACACCTCATGGAACTAACAGAACACTGCTTAACCAACACATATTTCATATACAAAGGACAAAGATACAAGCAAATTGAAGGAGCCCCTATGGAATCACCACTGTCACCCGTCATTGCCAACCTGTTCATGAAAGAATTCAAATCCAGAGCCCTGGCTAATGCCACCCACAAACCCAAACTATGGTTAAGATACATCGATGACACATTTGTGATTTGGCCCCATGGAAAAGAAAACCTAAACAATTTCCTAACACACCTAAACAGCACACACCCCAAAATCAAATGCCTGGCAGACAAGACACACATAAAGACTGAACTATGCACCCTGACTAAAGTACTGACAGCCAATGGCTTCCACAAAAGCAAAATCACTGGCTTGATCCACAAAAACACACTGAGACATAATAGAGACCTAGAAGATGAACAGACCTATGGAACAGCTGTCCTGCCCTATATAAGAGGTACTACAGACAAAATCAGTAAGATACTACATAGGCATCACATCAAGACTGCCTTCAAAACAGACAGAAAAATAGCAGACATCCTTAGAAACCCCAAAGATAAAATTGACCTGGAAAACCAAGGCATATATGAAGTCCCTGTGCATCATGCCCGGCCACATACATTGGGCAGACCAATAGAAGAATTAGTACCCGCCTGGATGAACACAAAAATGCAGTAAAAAAGCTGGAACACACTTCCTCACTAGTCCAACACATGAAAGCCACAGGTCATAGCACCAACTTCAATGGCACTAAAACCCTAGCCACTATAGAAAACCCCAACCACAGAATTATCAGAGATTGAAAAAATACTTGAAAGCATGAATAGAAGAGATGATTGCACCAGACTGTTCAATTATTTGGAAGCCTGTACTCACAGACAAAAAAATTCTCCACACCACAAGCCAGGCAAACACCTGGGCACAAACAGATCCCCCCTGATACCTCCAGCTCAAACACACCCCAACCAGGCACCCAGATGAAACCTAGCTTCCTAACAAATGATAGCCATCCATTTACTCAGAGCCAAGCTGCACTAAAAGCCTCCAATACAGGAATACAATGTTGCCAGCCAATCAAGACACAAAAAGAGCCACAAAACAGACAGAAGATATTAGAAACACCAATCAAGCAGAACACAGCAAACTCCAAGACCAATAAACACAGACCAAGACTCCCAACCAATCGGGATGAAGAAAAAACCATTCTGGCACAGCAGTAGGTTAGCACCAAATTTAAATCAGAAATGACTGTGAAAGTCTGATTCACAGACAAAGACAATACAGAAGCCCGATGATGGCAGATGAGATTCTGCTGAAACATTGCTACAACTTTAAAAGCACAACTATAATGATGTGGGAAAATACCCGAACAAAGCTGAATACCATACATATAAATACCGGCGAAAACTTAAGAAAATATACATATAAACATATATCGCCAAAATACTTCCAATTTTACGCGGGAGAAAACCCAAATAACCATATATATATATATATATATATATATATATATATATATATATATATATATATATATATATATATATGCAGGTCATGTAAATTCCTCAGTGGTGTTCTGACACTGGTGTATTGGCCACCCTTTGCCCCTGAGTTGGCAGATATACATACAGAAAAACAATCTTAGTGTTATCATTCTTCCCATAATTCAGGAGATTTTCCATCCTCTAAAGCATCATCAGAATAGCGTTCCTTGTCCAGTTCTCCTCTATTAAAGTGATTTTTTTTTAAAAAAAGTATAAATTGATAAAATATATAATCTAGCAGGAATGGGGAGTATCATGTTTCTATGACATCATAATACGGTCAATCAACACTGTGCACAGAATGTGAATGGGAAGCATGAGCATTCAAAGACGTTTACAAAATGTGCCAGAAAGAGGATTTAATTTTTTCAAAGTATAATCTCCATATATTCTGTAAAATTAACTTGATTCATTCACACTATAATTCAGAATGGCTTCTGTTCTGTACAGGACTGACTTCACATTTAAAGATTATATAGTACTTCTTCATAGTTAATGTGGTCATGCTGTCTTAAAACACTTACACTTACATGACTATGCAATTTGATTACTTGTTATATCAACTGCTGAACCAATGTAGCTACTGACATTTATAATTTTTTCCCATAAAGCAGCATTTATTTTGGCCTTTTCCCAAATTATGGGGTAAACTGCAGTACTTGGATGTACTACACAGTGTTTGCCGTTGTATAATGGAGACACGGGAAATCTTTTAGCCAGCTACAAAATATATGGGCTGTAAAGTACTTCACATACATGTTGGCAATGGTTTTAAAAGTGGATTTCTCCCCTCCCCCCACTTCTCCTTAGAATCCTTGGGTAACAGCCTAAGTAAACCCTCCAGAAGTAGGTGGGAATGCAACTCTTAGAATTCTCATCCAATTTGGGCATTACAGACTAAAATATCTGGAGGGACCAGGTTAGGGGAAGGAGCAAAAAATTGGAAGAAGGTAAAATGTCACACACGAGTCTGGCAAAAAAAAAATAGCTTCTGACATCCTAAAGCTAATGGAGCCCTGTCTTCATCATTTAGGATAGGTCTCCATTTAAGGAACAGCGATTGTTATATAAACTTTGAATAATCGGGCCTGTGGATAGCTGCACTCAGCAGCTGTTTGCAAATAGCTGCCCACACAGTTGAATAATTTGAAGGCACTTTTTAAATCCACAGATTGTTTTTTGTCTAAAGGAAAAGGGTGCTACTTAAGGCAACCTATCCCCCAAACTGGGAAACATAAAGTCTATTCAAGTGGAAATATATTTAATAGAATATTTCTTCATCTCTGAAAAATATATTGCTATAACCTGCCTGAAACAGTGGGGGAAAAACATTTTTTGGAGTTTGCAAAGTGACTTTGCTGTGAACATAGCTATCCATTTCCTGTCCTGGTTTCTGACTGATAATTAAAATGGGTTAAATCAGAAGAGGGAGCTCTCACTGCATCTTTCAAGGAAAAGAAGAGCAAAGAAAATTAACATGCCAACATGCCTTGTGATAATGTTTTAAAAAAGAAATAAATATTTTTACTTATACAGTATATACTTTTTATATACTTGTTTTTTGGAGAACATTTTGTAGGAAGAAAAAGAGGCAAGACTTTGCACTCCATGTGAACCTGAACAAACTGTTTTGCCTAGCTAATTCATCTACTGGGATACTGGCAAATACTTGAGGAATTTAAGAGAAACCATAGCACTATATTTCAAAGGAAGACAATTTCACAAATTTCTAAGGCCAATTTGGAAATCCTGTATCCATAATCCTTTGTAGCTTTGGGAGCATTGACAATGCTATTACTGACATTGTTAATGAGGTATTAAATTCTATTATGCATTTAAAAAAAAAGTATTTACACAGGCTTTGTTATATTTTTAATAATATGAATATATGTAGCAGTGGTTATTATCATGAGCAACATATAAGACTGGTCTGCAACATTTGATGTACAATATGTAATTTCAGTACAATAGAATGGAAAATGTATGGGAATAAATGTGTGGCATTGATACATTTTTCTTTAACTGGCATCCATATCTCAGGAAGCATTACTTGTCTAAGCAGGCTTCTTTTAAAATAGATGACATAATAATTTACAAATAATTGCAACTCAATTGGAATTAATACTAAATTTTAAAATTAAATCTATTAATTAATTTTTAGGAGAGAAACAGTAGAAATGGGAAATTTACTTTTGCTTCTACAGCAAATAAAAATGTTCTTTATCCCTTCATTCCTCTTAACATACTGTTTTAGGCTTGCCTCTACATCTCATAATGCACTCTTCAATGTAGTGGTCCCTGCACCATTCTTTTATTCTCATATTCAACACCTCTCTCTTCTCCTTCTCTCTCTCTCTCTCTCTCTCTCTCCTTATCTCTCTTTGCCCTCCTTCCATAAACTTACACACAGATAGACACACAAGTGTGTGTGTGTGAGTGTAAATGTATATATAGTTCTCTGGTCTATGACTGTTATAAACAAAATTGATTCATATGTATACACCCCCACACACGTATGCATAATGTACTCAATTAGTGGTATCCTTAGAGAAAAAAATTATGCATATCCTTGTAAGTTAAGCTTGATGAGTTGTCAGCATGAGATTGATAGACACAAAATAGGACATAAAACACAGAGTCATATGGCTGAATGGGATCCCGGAGGTCTTCTAGTCCAGTCCACTGCTCCAGGCAGAAGCCTTATACCATCCTTGTCAAATAGTTGTCCAGACTGTTTTTGAAAACTTCCAGTGGTAGAATACCAAAAGTTATTCCATTGATTATTGTTCTCTCTGTCATAAATTTTATCCTTACTTCTAAGTTGAATCTGTCTTTAACAAGCTTCCACCCATTACTTCGTGTCCTGCCCTCTGATGCCTTATATAGGGAATAAACCACTTCCCTCTTTTTTGTGACTACCCCTCTAGTACTAGAAGACAGTTAGCATGTCTCCCCAATCCTTCTCTTCGTTAAGCTAGATATACCTTCTCTCCCAACAATTTATCATGCATTTTTGACCCTTTATCATCTTTGTTGGTCTTCTTTGTACACTTTCCAGAGTCTCAACATCCATTTTGTACTGTGATGTTCAGAACTGGATGCAAAATTCCAACTGTAGTATTACTAGTGCTATATAAAGCAGTAATATCACTTCTCATGATCTTGATGCTATCCCTCTGTTGATGAAGCCCAGGACTGTGCTGGCTTTTTTGGCAGCTGCAGCACTTTGCTGACTAATATTTAAGTTGTGGTCCAGGACACCTAGACCTCTTTCACAGTTACCATTGTTGAGAGTCAGGTTTCATCTATTATGTATCTATGAATTCAGTTTTTCCTGCCTAAGTGCAGGGCCCTACTTTTCTCACCACTGAACTGCATCTTGTTAGACAGGATCCAATGTTCAAGCCTTTCAAGATCTTCTGGATTTTGAGCCTATCTTCCAAAATATTAGCAATTCTTCCACCCCAGCTTGGTGTCATCTGCAGATTTGAAGAATTGTCCTTCTATTCCTGCATCTAAACCATTATGAAGATGTTGAATAATCCTGGATCCAAAACAGAACCTTCAGGTACCCCACTACAAAGCATGCTTCCCACCATGTTGATGTAATTCCACTGAAGACTACACGCTGGGGGCAATTGGTGCAATTGGTCAGCCAATTACGAATCCATCTAGTGGTGGTGCTGTCTATTTCACATTTTTCTATCTTACCAAGAAAGAGGCTGTGTTCTACTTTGTCAAATGTCTTACTGATGTCCAAGTATACTATGTCCACAGCATTTCATTGGGCCACTAATCTAGTTTTACATGCAGAACAGAACAGAATTTCCTCACATTAAAAAATTCAGCCCGGCCAGGCAATTACATTGTTCTTCAATGCCACAGCCATTTTTCCTATATAGAGTGGGCTTTTTCTATTGAACACCAGAATCTGAAGCTTGAGATAATTCTTTCCTTTACCTGGTGGTGGGCTATCCTCATTGCTTGGTTGCTAATAATTATATATAATGTTAATTAGGAGTACCTGTATCCCTGGATTCCCATACCTTTGAAAAAAAATTAGTAAATAAATCGAACGAGGAGTAGATTTTCTTGGAATCCTATCTGAATATAAATATTTCTTTAGCCTCCCAGACTAAAATTTGGTGCTCAAGGGAAGTAAAGAAACTTTACTTCCCTTGAGTAAGTTAAGTAAATAACTTAAATAAGTTAAATAACAATCAGTTTCTACAGAAAATATTGCCACCAACTTTATAATGACAGCAGAGGGTAGCACTTAACTGACCTTAACTAATTCCAAAAAGCTAAGCCGAATTGGATCTGGTTACCACTAGGATATTCTATATCTATAGGCAAGATTGGGGTGTGGGGGGTGGGGGAGGCCTAGAAAAAGACAATATCAGAACTCTTCCATGTTGTTATTTAAAAGAAAAAAGCTTACAAAGACATGTCACTGAAGTCACCAACTCAAGTAAATTTGATTTGATATGCCAATCTAAACAAAAAGCAATTCTTCCTAAAGCTCTCTCACTCTTTTTTTTTTTTTTTACTATTTATCAATCCTATTAATGCTGCTTGAAGATCAAATTGGTCAATCTGGGGTGAAATTGTTAGACATTTTCTTCCTATTCCATTTAATCAGCATCTTACCATCTGTCATTAATTCTATAGAAAAGTTAAACATAAATTCAGCAGATCTTTGAGGAAGGTATGAATCAGAGAATGTGCATGTATTACATATTTGTTAGTTTAGAAAAGCTTATAATAAATTGAATAGGCTTGAATTATGGAATAGTTTGAATGAATATAGCAGCAAGATTAATTATTGAATGCAGGAAAGAGGTATATTAATGAAGTAAAGCAAGAGTAAGAATAAATGAAATGCTTAGAGAAAGCTTTCAGCACTGAGCGGTAAGGCAAGGTATACAACAACCGTTGATTGTTCAGTGTAGCTATATTTCTTTTTCTTACTTCTTGCACTAATTTCTTTGCCTTATTATTTCTTATGCATTTTCTGTATTTGGCATAACATTGTTTACTTCAAACTGGAATAGCATTATGGGTGTGTATGTATAACTGAAATGAACAAGAAAATACATTTGCCATCATCAATAACAATAATGATTTAGCTGCCTGTATGTTCTTTTCCATCACACGGTTACTAACAATAGTGGTGGTGGTGGGGGGGAATAAGGGATAGGGAAAATTAAATATTATCTGCCCCACTATCTCCTGCTCAGAATATCCAGATGGAGTTGCTAATAACTTTCCTTTTTAAAAGAAATGGGTTTTGTTTCGTGTTGTTTTTTTTTTTTTTTACTAAATCTGCCTTATCATGCATGCAGCTTTAATAGAACAAGCTGTTTTCTGGGTAAAGGATGAGGAAGGATGGACATCTGGATGGTAGCTCAGTGGCAGAATATACCGGTAGTACTATGGTCGTTTGAGCTCCAGTGATAGTTGCTAGTGTGCAGGCAGCTCAAACAAACCCAAGAAATGCTGGGGATGTAACTGAGTGGATAGCAAAAAGTCAGATACCCTGACAAGATAAATCAGAAGGGCACCAGTCCAAGATGTTAGGTCAAGGTCACATTGTTAGGAAGAAAATATAAGGAAAGTCTGAAAGATTTCATAAATGTGTAGTCTAGTGCAAGGAACATAGCCTTCTTTCTCCCCCTCACCCCACTTTGCTGCTGTGCATAGTTAATCAGTCCACAGATTAGTCATTTAATCCAATCTTTTGATGGAGCATTTTATTACTATTTTTTTTAAAAAAGGATTACTTTACTCACTCTGACCTTGCATTTGGTATAGATATATTGTATGCACCTGTTGTTTATCTCTGTTTCCTGTCCACAGATTGAAGAGTGCAATAGTCAGTGCAACAAATACAACCTAAAAGATACTCCCTTTTATTTCTTTTGAACGTAAAGAAAATGATTGTTTACATCATAGCTCCGAATTCTTTATTACTGGCAGAATGCAATGTTAATTGCAAATTGCAGGCTCACATTAAAGACAGAGAACTTCAAGCTGGACACTAATTCAAGCAACAATAATCAACTATTACATCTTGAAATTATTGTGGTAGATGATATGGTTTCTTATACCTGTACAAGGCAAATAATGTGATAATTGGCATGCATATATCATTTTCAAATCTTAGATTAATAACATGCCTACATCAAACCTTTGATGATTCAGGCACCAGCATCTAAAATGTTTAATAATTGAAGAGCTGAAAGGAACAGGGCAGTGAATCAAAATTGGCCAGCCATGTTACTACATGAGTTGAGCCTCTATTTCCCTGAGCTCTGGGGTTGTTGCAAAGTTTTCCATTTAAGTTATATTATATATATTTTAAGGCCTTTACTAGTGATTTCATGTGATTGTTCCTCAAGGAAAAGGTATCACTAACTTTCAGCAATAGTGATTAGAAGTTGAGGCAGAATCTAGGAGCTAACACAATTAGAAAAAGATTTAATATACTACAGGCAGCCATGAAGCCATCAATTGACAATGTAATCTACATCAGAGGTGTCAAACTTGTGCCATCATGTTGTCATCATATCACAACATTTTCCCCCTTTGTTAAACCAAGGGTGGACATGGCCAATGCGTGACACATCTGGGCCATGGGCCATGAGTTTGACTCCCCTGACCTTGATGACCAATGCAATAAACAAAGTAAGCTGGAACTATTGCAGGCAGTTCATTGTCAGTTGTCTTGGGTTGTTGCTTAAGTTACCGAGAGTTGCATTAGTGAAATGAATGACCATATAAATTGTTTAAATGAATACTATATAGGCCTGCTAGACAGATATTTGACAAGGATCATTATGACAAAGATCCAAGTTCATTTCAAAGTATGAGTTAAAAAATATCTCAGGTAAAAATACTACATAGTGGACTTTTATCACAAATATTAGTAAGACAGACAGGTGGCCAATATTTATTTATTTTTATTTATTTATTTGTCAAGCATGCATTTGATTATATATATGAGTATAAACATGATTATTAATACATGAAATAGATACAAATAAAGGAACATTAAGACAGGGATGGTAGGCACGTTGGTGTGGTTATGCACACCCCTTACAGACCCCTTACAGATCTATAGATGCCAATGTGTTCCAGTCAGTTTTAGTTTGCTAATAAAAATGAAATAAGCAGGAAAAAAAAGTAATTCTACATCATTATTGGAGCCCCAAATGAGAAAGATTATACTTTAATGATGCCCATCCTCACAGAGCTATCAATGTACCACAAAACAATTTCACAAAAAAGATACAGAAATAAAAAAGGGATAAATCATAAGCATCCCATAAAAAGAGAAGGCAAAGATACATGGCCAAAATCCAATTTGGTTCCACATGTAGTACATCAAATGACCACAAGGATAACAGCTGGAATATCAAGAACAGAAACAAGGCCAGGAAGTAATTTACAAACATTTCTTCTAGATCTGCCTCCTGGAAAACTGAAGGCTTTTAAATCAGGGCTTCCAGTAATTGACCCAGGCCACAGCTGTCAGCAATCATAGTCCTTTGGAAAGGATTCTTAGTCAGCTTATTCCTGGGTAGCCCCTTTTTTATCAATTGTTTGAATTATGCAAAGATTTTAAAGTCATGTGAGTATTTCAACACAGAAGACATGCTTCTTTTTGTCTGTTTCTTGTTTTAGACAACATTACTAAATTTTAGAAAGAAATAAAATACAAATTAACAGGAAAAAAGTTGGAAAGGGAGGGGATCAGAAAAAGGAGATGAAAGGAGTAACTTCTGACTTTCTTAATTACAGATACAAATATACAAAATGCAACTTCTTACTCTGTTAAAACAAAAAGACAAAAATGTAATAGAAAAAGTATATAAATTAAACTATCAGAATGACACTACATTTTGTACTACACTACATATAATGAAATATCCTCTTACTCTATGTTTAAACATAAACAAATTTAGGGTAAACATAGTAACAACAAAAATACCCAGGAATTTTCTAATGATAACAGATATAATTATCAAATCATAAAATTGAAATTTCATTTTTATCTTTCTTAAGCATACTTCTAAAGCAGGGGTCTCCAACCTTGGTCCCTTTAAGACTTGTGTACTTCAGTTCTCTGGGAGTTGAAATCCACAAGTGTTAAAGTGGCCAAGGTTGGCTGAGGAACTCTAGGAGCTGAAGTCCACAAATCTTAAAATGTCCAAGGTTGGAGACCTCTGTTCTAAAGGTTAAGAGCTTCCTTGTTTTAAATCTGACCTGAAACGATTGCTAACTCAGATAATGTTATTCTTGTAGATTGGAGGAGACAGAGACTTCTTTTCCATGTTTTATGATTCTCCAGAGGAATGGTATTTCTCAGGCTGCTACCTCTTTACTATATTAGCTAAATGAGATTATGTTTGAGAATATGGGGAAACATGCATCCTTCCTCCAGTGTAACTATTGTTCAGAAATTGTGAAATATATTTCAGGTTATGATACTAAACTATCAGGAATAGGCCAAGAAGATAGGCTCAAGATCCAGATGGATCTTGACAGACTAGAACACTGAGCTGTATCTAACAAAATGAAATTCAATGTAGAGAAAAGTAATGTCCAACACTTAGGCAAGAAAAAGTACACATATAGACTGGGTGAAACCAGGCTCAATAGCAGTAACTATGAGAGGGATCTTGGAGTCTAAGTGGACAACCAGCTAAATATGAGCCAACAGTGTGCAGCAGCAGCCAAAAAAGCTAATGTAATCCGAAATTTTATTAACAGAGGGATACAATCAAGATCAAGGGAAGTACTAATATCACTCTATATAGCCTTATTAAGGCCACACCTTGAGTACTGCATCCAGTTTTGTTCACCACATTATAAAAAAGATGTTGGGACTCTAGAAAAAGTACAGAGAAGAGCAACCAGGATGATTAGGGGACTGGAGGCTAAAACATACAATGAACAGGTGCAGGAACTGGGCTTTGCTAGTCTAGTGAAGAGAAGGACCAGGGGAGACATGATAGCAGTCTTCCAATATTTGAGGGGCTGCCACAGAGAGGAAGGGGTCAAGCTATTTTCTAAAGTGCCTGTAGGCCAGACAAGGAACAATGGATGGAAACTGAACAAGGAGAGATTTAACCTGGAAATAAGGAGAAACTTTATGACAGTGAGAACAATCAACCAGTGGAAGAGCTTGCCCTCGGAAGTTGTGGGAGCACCATCACTTGAGACTTTCAAGAAGAGATTGGATTGCCATTTGTCAGAAATGGTGTAGGGTCTCCCGCTTGGGTGGGGAGTTGGACTAGATGATCTACAAGGTCCCTTCCAACTCTGATTAGCTGTTATCTGTTATCTATAATCATAATCGTAATCCCAACCTACAGAAAGATCCTGAGCAGGGTTGATCCCTGGAAAAATATAAAGAAAGAAAAAGGAACCATTTTTAAACTTCATGAAGATTGAGAAAGCAGGTATAACTGGATATCAGTGTAAAAATGCAGGAATATTGTGGAAAGCAACAAATATGTAAAGTGATTGTTTAATTTGGATTTTTATTAGCATTGTTGGAAAAAGCTGAAGCAATTTTCAGTGCAACTAAAATACAGAAATTTGAGCAGACCTTGAATGCAATAACTTGAAACAGTGAGGTAAAACGTTTTCATAGATTTTCACGGGTACAGGTATGCAGGTCTTGGCATGTTCAGGTCTTTTCCCATGTAAGATTGAGAGTATCTTGGCAATGTTTCAAGAGGTCCCACTTACCTCCTGCCTACCAGACATCTGGAAACTAGCCCTTATCAACAAATGAGTCCCAGCCATGAAAACCAACACCGGACCCAAAACAACACATGACGCCACCACCAGTCTCCCTCATCAGACTCAAACCCACCCCATAGACAAAAGGCAATCACCATCCAGAAATCAGGCCACAGCTGCATCACCAGTTGCCACACATCCCGACCCCCAAACCAAACAAACTGACACATGCCATGAATACAAAGCCAGGCCTCAAACTCAGAGCCAAACCAAAACCCAGAATGTCACATCACAGCCACCCGCTCAGGATATCACATCATGGAACTCAGGAGGTTACACCACAAAACCTCAGGATGTTACAACACAGCCAACAACTCAGGAGATTACAGCACAAGACCCAGGATGTCAAAATAATAGAACTCAGAAGGTCATCACACAGCCCATTACCCAGGTTGTTATAACACAGGAGGCTGATAGACACACAGCCGGTACCTCAGCCACACATGTTCTTACCAAAAAGCCAACCAATTGCCAGCCAATCTGCAAACATCAACTCCATCAACCAATCAAGAAATGACAACACAGCTAACCTCCCCACCAGTATTTATAGAGAGGCGGCAGTTCTGATCACGCTTTGCTCGCTCAAGCACGAAGCCAAAAGCACCAGCCTAAAGATGGCATGTGGGACCTCGTCGAAACATTGCCAAGACACTCTCAATCTTACACGGGAAAAGACCCGAACACACCAAGACCTGCATTGAGGTAAAATGTATATATTTGGTAAAAAAAAATGGCAAAAAATCCTTAAGAACATTGGTATTGGCAAAAAGAAAAAACTGGGAAATCAAATGACTGAGATGAGCAACTAATTAATAAATTCTACTGCTACTTTCTGAAGATATTTAGTGGAGTATCAGAGAGGACAATTCCAAATATCAGCATCTTGACAATAAAGATTCTACCTCAATGGATTCATGATCATCAGGTGAGCCATAAATCTCAAAAAGATCAAATGAATCAGATATCCTTGTTACATTTTCCATTTATTTTTCTACAAGGTTAATTATGTTGTACCATGCTTGTCAGACTAAAAATATTTTAGTCTGTTCCTTTTGGGGATGTTTCCTTTTTAGCCATCATCAAGAATATTTATTGATTTGATTAACAAAATTGTATAGCCACCCAACTCACACATAGATGATTTTCAGGCAGCTTACAACATTTAAAAATCCACCCCAAAAAACCACCATAAAAATCCCCCCATCCCCTGGCACCAGCAACTCAACTAAATCACCTTACAGGAGAAATAAGTGGCATGGAAATTTAATAGACAGAGAAGCAGATCTGATAAAACTATGATTTTAGGTCCTTTCAGAAGTGCAATAGGATAAGGGCCAACCATAGATCAAGAGAATGTGTTCCATAAAGAAAGGGTCACCCCCAGAGAAGATATTTTTCATGGTCCCACAGATGTATATCCCAAATTGATAGGACCCATAACATGCTCTACCTTCCCATCCCAGTAGGCTAGATGGATGTAATAGAGGAGAGATCTAGTTCCAAGCCATATAAGACTGTAAAGGTGATATAACAGCACCTTGAATTGTATCTAGAAACAGATTGGCAGTCAGTACAGCTCCCACAAAAGAGGTGACACTTCTAGTCTAATACAAAATTGTTTGACCTATTGCATTATGAATAAATAATGGCATCATTTAGACTTAGGGATTTTCTAAGGTAGTTTGTTTATCAAAACAGTTGACAATGCTAAAAGAAGAAAGAAGCAATAAGTTGTCCGAACAGCTGATTGCTATTGATTGCTGAATGTCTATGGACATTCTCAGTCATCCAGGTCATAGCTGACCCAAAAGTGCTTTTTCAAGAGGCAACTGGACTTTCTGGTTTATTTCTGAAGATGTTTTGCTTCTCATCTAAGATTCTTCTTCAGTTCTACATAGGGAAAAATCCTGCAAATGATAAAAGTTTTATTTCAGCAATGAAAGTTGACTAAAAGAGCATTGAATCTTTGATGTAAGTGGAAATATTTAAAACAGTATTATCTTACTTCCAAAATCCATCAATAACTAGTCTCCATGGTAGCCAGAAATTTTAGATTGACAAATATTATCAAAAAATAGATATTCAAAAAAGGTGGCAAACAATGCAAGTTGATGGTATTTCATAGATATTTCATATATGCCAAGTTTCCTAAATCTAAAATATATGCTTTTTATTTTATTGCTTGAGAGAAAAACAATTCAATGGAAATCATATTTCGCACACTACATATAAAATGAACTCAACTGCTGGTGAAGATACTGTATTCTCCGTGTCCTTGAGAATTTTCTTTCTTTCAAATTTCTCCCTGTAGTGTTTTGAATTTGTTTGAGGGAGGAAGGGGAGGGGATGAAGAATCCTACTTTTTGTTTTGTCCCTTGTTACACCTCTTTTCCACTCCCATTGTTTCCTGTGAGAGTTACTCTATGTGGCAAGCAGAGACAACAGTGAGCATGGGAGAATGATCAAGTGCGTTTCATTCATTCTATCTGAACCCTCCCTAAAAGGAAATGTGCTGTTTTGAGATATTCTTTGGAACTCAGCCATTTTAATCTACTCACTGTATCAGGAGACAATATTTTAAATACTAAAAGAAAGCAATACATTAAGCATTGCTTACTGTATTAAATGAAAAAGAGGGGAGAGGGAACTTCCCCGTCTAAAAGCTCTATGCAAACGTGCCAAGCTCTGATCCCCTCTATTACTTTACATTTGGCTGAACCCAAAGCAATTTCATTTAGCCTGATAGATTTATGTTAATGTAAAATTGTAATCTCTTGTGACAGTTAAGATCAAACACCCAGGGTTCAATCTAGGTGTTCTCCCAGGGAAAGTAATGTAGAAATTCCAATAGACTTAAGCAGCTTTGCCAAAAGAGATGAGAAACAATTCACACCTTTCTCCCCATGGCACATAACCAGAGAAAAGGCAGAAGAGTAATAGCTATTTCTGTTTCTGTGTTTACAGAAGCCATAATTGGAGTGCCTTATTCAAGACAGTAAACCCTGTTCACCAACTAATGTGTGTACAATCTATCAGTCAATTGACAGGAGGGGAAGACTGGGAACATACTATCCTGCAATTCAAAGCAATCTAGCATTGCACATAATAATCCTCCTTTTCAAAGACAATTAGAAGAAACCAGAAAAGTTACATCTGCTCTTGCCAATTACTCTAGCATTATTTCAGGTTATTCTCAAAATTGCAATCTTGAGCAAAATTATTCTCAGAGTCCATTTATTTCTAAAATATTGTTCATACATGCCCATGTTTACTTGGTAACCATTGAATGATGTGGCAGCTTATAAATGTAAATGAGCCAACACTGGAAGTCAGTATGTATTTCTTCACAATACAATATTTTTATTGCTCTGGGATATTTCTTGTCTAAATTAACTTCTTGAATTCAGTTTTCCTCTCAACTTATTCAAATTATCTCCTAGCTTCTATATTTTCCTGACATAATCATATCTCTTAAAATGTTCTACCAATATTAACTATTTGTTTCTTATTTCTATCTCATTCTAGGATGATAACCTGATCTAATCATCTACAACTATGTGTTCTGGTCTATTGTACACCTTACTGTTCCAGCTACTAAATTCAATATCCTAATAATCTCATCCTAGTTTCAAATCCTGCCTTACCTCTTTCCCTAAAGTCTTATGGCACTAGATTCCAGGGAAAGCATCCAGTTATTAATTATTCTACCATAATTAATTTCTCTTCAGATTTCTATGTTGAATTTACCATTGTATTTTAAGAATTCAAGCTATCAGCATTTTTCACGGATGCTAAAGTCATATTATATAAATATCAAATTATGGTTGTACTGTAAATATGGTAATCCATGAAAATAGAAGATATATATATAGAAGGTTTGTTTTATTTGATCTTTAATAGTTTATGCATATTAAATATGTTAAAACTTGAATTCCAAGAAAACCCACCATTCCTATCTGCAAATTCTAAGCACTGTAATTTTAATCCATCTGGAAGATGGGAGATTGGAAAAGGCTTTATAAAAGATAACTAATTTGCAAGGGTAGGACATACCCCTTGGAAGGTTTAGATGGAAACTTTTATAGGTAAAAAGAATTTTTTCTATGGTCAATCAAAGTGTGATTCTGTATTTAAAATGATTAGTCAATATATTTCATTCAAAGAACTAAAAACAAATGAAAACGTAATACTGTTATTACAATATTATGGATTTTCCCAGCACACTATTTGCTGAATCACCAAAAACAATGGACAAGAATCAATATCTCAGCTACACAATGGACTACATTCTGAAAAAAAATTCTAAGCAACATTCTGCATCACCAAAGACTATACAGAGAATGATTTAAAAGTAATTCATAGGTGGTATTATACAATACAATTGGCTGAAATTACTGGGTAAAGCATAAATAAATGTTGGAAATGTGGTATAGCAAGGACTTCAAAGAAATCATTGGCTCCACAATATTTGAGAATCTTAGAAAAGTTGAACTAAGGAGATTCACCAATCAAATGTAGCTAATAAAGTTATTTTGTCTAGTTTTGATTCACCTTTTTAGTTTTCTCCAAGGCTAGACAGACTTCTGAATCTTGAGCTTCATCTGTCTGGTTTAGAAATTCCACCTCTTTAAAGAAGGACAGACAGGAATTGGGGAAAACTTGGTAAGGGAACTGTTGTAGAGCGATGGAACAGATGAGGCTTAGACCAGAGCATACAAGTAACAGTCTTTATTCAGGGAATAAAGGGTTGTCGCATCTGCCAGCTAACAAGGCAGACTGCAAGCGAACAACGGCTGGCTCTGCTCGACAGCCAGCTTTTATAGCCGACTGTCAAACGGAGCCAACCAATGGGAGCTGCTGGTGCTCCCGCTCAAACAGCGGACCTGGTTGGGGACTCCAACCAGTCCTAAAGACATAACACTCCTCCCCCCTAGCTGGGAACATGCATAGTCTTTGAGATACGTGGGTGGATTGCGCTGGCGACCGGAACGTCGTGGTTCGGGGAAACTGCTGGTGGGCATCGAGTCCATGGAACAAGGCTCCGAGGTCGCCGGGGTATCAACTTGGCTTGGTGTGGGATCTTGGGAATGGAATGACTCCCCTCATTCGGGCTGGCTCGGAAAACCGTCTCGGTCCGGATGACTGGTGATCCTGCTGGGTGGACGAGGTGGAGATTCGGGTTGGCAGTCCGGATCCACTCTAGGCTCACTCTGTTCGATTGGGAATGTCTGGTCCCTCAGGGAGCTTCCTTCTGGAACTTGGATGGGAACTTGAGGGCTGGCTGGTGGATTCGGTTCAGCGTTGGTCAGACTGTTCCGCCGCCTCCTTAGTTGGTCCAGGTGTCTCCGCCACACGCGACCATCCTCCAGTTGGACCCGATAGGATCTTGGACCCGTGATGGCCACGATCTGCCCTGGCACCCACAACGGATCTCCTGCGTAGTTCCTTGCAAAAACTGAGTCCTGCAAGGCAAAGTCTCTGACCTGGCTGTCAGACCCTAACTGTCAGGACAGTAATGGGGGTGCAGTCTGTCTAGGGTAGTCCTTAAGCGTCTCCCCATTAAAAGTTCAGCCGGGGATTTATTAGTGCTTGTGCATGGTGTTGTATGCTGGCTGAGGAGAAAACGAGACAACTTGGAATGCCAGTTTTCCTGACCGAATCTGGCTAGTGCCTCCTTAGCTGACCTGACAACTCTCTCCGCCATCCCATTGCTAGCAGGGTGAAAAGGGGCCATGAGGATGTGTCTGATGCCCAGATTCGCGACATACATACTAAATTCACAGGATGTGAACTGTGGGCCATTGTCGGAGACCAGCGTGTCCGGGAGCCCATGAGTTACGAAAAGCCGGGTCAGAGCTTTAACAACTGCCTGTGTGGTGGTTGTGGGAAGTAAGGCCACATCTATCCACTTAGAATAAGAGTCCACAACCACTAAGAATGTTTTGCCATGCACAGGCCCGGCCAGGTCGATGTGTAACTGCGACCATGGGGCATTGGCGCTCTCCCACTTGGTGGGTGCGGCGGCTGGTGGGGCTGCCCTGGACTCTTGACAGGGTTGGCACGAGCTTACCCACTTGGTGATCTGATCGTCCATCCCGGGCCACCATATGTAACTGCAAGCCAATGCCTTCATTCGCACGATGCCCGGATGGCCCTCGTGCAGCACCTTCAATATGGGCACGCGAAGAGTGGTTGGGATGACGACTCTGGTACCCCACAGCAGGCATCCCTGGAGTTTTGATAATTCCTGTTGACGTGTTTTAAATGGGGTAAAGTCAACTGAACACTTTGTTTCTGGCCACCCCCTCCCCACCCAGTCCAGAACCTGGGCGAGTATTTTATCTTTTTTGGAGTGTGCTGCGATGTCATCTGCAGTCACTGGCAGCTTGAGTTAGTTGACTTCAAAGATTGCATGCACCGGAGTGGGGTCCTCGACTGGGGTCGGCAAGGGGCAGCGGCTGAGAGCATCTGCGTGGCTTAAAGTCTTACCTGGGCGATAGACCAATTTGAACGAGTAGGCTGCCAGGAACAAGGTCCATCTCGTCATCCTGGGGGACAGTACCTGTGGAGTTTGCCTGTCCCCCGATAAAAGTCCCAAAAGTGGCTTGTGATCAGTAATGAGTTCGAAATGGTGGCCGAAGAGAAATTCGTGGAATTTTTTAACTGCCGCTACTGCAGCCAGGGCCTCTTTATCAATCTGGCTGTAGTTTCTTTCAGTCATGGAGAAAGTCCTGGAGAAAAAGGCAATTGGTGCCTCGGAGCCATTGGGGAGTCTGTGACTTAGGACAGCTCCTATCCGAAAAGGGGATGCGTCAGCGGCTAGGACCAAGGGAAGGCGTTCGTCGAACTGCATTAAAACGGCTTCTGAAGTGAGTAGAGATTTGACTGCTTTAAATGCATGGGATTCTATGGGTCCCCAGTGCCACGGAGTGTCTTTATCTAATAACCTGTGCAAAGGTTCAGCGACTGATGCTTTGTGGGGTAGGAACGAAGCGTAGAAATTTAATAACCCCAGGAAGGCTTGTAGCTCCGTTTTGTTGGTAGGTGTGGGTGCCTCGTGGATGGCTTTTACTTTTGACTCCACTGGGTGGATGCCTGAGGTGTCTAACCTATATCCTAGAAAGTCCACCTGTCTAGTGGCGATGGTGCACTTCTCCCGTTTGAGCTTGAGACCATGCTGTCTAAACTTCTCTAATACTGCCCTGACCCTCTGCAGGAGTTGGGGCCTATCCATAGCTGAGACCAAAATATTGTCAAAATAGGGAACTACTCCTGGAAGACCTTGGAGAATTCTCTCCATTAGTGACTGAAAAATACCTGGGGCTACACTGACGCCAAATTGTAGACGTTTACACCTGAATGCCCCTCTATGTGTTATTATGGTTTGTAAATCTGCGCTAACCTGAAGATAACGGTTGAGGGTCGTCTTGTAGTCTGCACAAATTCTCAGACTACCATCCTTTTTTAGTGGGGTGACTATGGGGGTCTCCCATTTGGCGAAATCTGTGGGTTCTATTACCCCTTGTTTGAGAAGTTTGTCTAGTTCCGCATCCAATTTGGGGCGGATAGCGAAAGGTACTCTGCGAGATTTTAGGCGGACGGGAACTGCCTGGGGGTCTACGGAGAAAGAGATGGGTATGCCATTATAGCAACCCAGCTCGCTGCTAAAGACGTCGGAATAGTCTGAGAATAATGTGTCTACATCCGAAGTTGAGACAGCATGAATCCCTGTTACACTAAGGCCAAGAGAGGGGAACCAATCTAACCCCAAAAGACTAGGGAGGGCACCATTAACCACCACTAAAGGCAAATGGCCTTTGAAGGTTCGGAATTTAACAAGGAACTTGCCTTTCCCGAGGACAGGGATGTTCTTGCCTTGGTAGTCTCTCAGGGTGAGGTGGCACTTTTGTAGCTGCTTCCTGGTCAGTCTGGGTTGAATCTCCTTCAGCGTATCCCAGGAGATGATTGAGAGCGCTGAGCCCATGTCTACCTCCATGCTGCAAGGTTTACCTTCTAGGGAAACAGAAAGTTTAATTTTATTTGGCGTTTGGGAAGTGTGGTTAGCGTGGTAGCAAGTATAACAGTCTTCTGCTTGCCTTTGGAGGCCGGGAGATGAAGAAAGTTTCTGAGGAAGAGCGCGTGCTGCCTGGCAGACTCTTGCAAGGTGGCCTTTCTTGTGGCAGTTTAGGCAGCTGGCGTTTCTGAACCTGCAAGATGCCCGGGAGTGGGCACCTCCGCAGGTTAGGCACAAAGGGATCTGTTGTGGGCCACTGCTGTTTCTCTGCCTAGCTCCTACCTGTGGTTGTTTCAACTGCTTGAGGCGATGGATGTCTGAAAATTCTGTGGAGTCAGCTTCGGTCATCACCTCTTCCGAGTGGACGGTGGAAGTACCAGGCTTGGGTGTGGTGCCCTGAATCTCAGCTGCTGACTGGGCGGAGAGTTCAGCAGCTAGGGCTTCATCTACTGCTTGGGAAAGATTTAAATCTTTCCTAGCCAGTAGACGTCTTTGGAGCCTCAGATCTCTTACCCCACAGACAAGTTGGTCGAGAAGCATGTCGTCTAAATAATTCTTAAATTCGCATTGTAGAGCTGCTGTCCTCAGGGCGGCCATGTACTGGTTGATGGACTCCCCCTCGGCTTGCTTCCTCATCCTGAACGCGTAGCGTCTTGCAATCTGGGAAGGTTTAGGGGAGTAGTGGTTTGAAAGTGTTTCTTGTAGTTCGTTCCACGGAACGCTTCTGATGTCACGTGGTGCGAAAAGTGCCGTGGCAGTGTCGAAGACTGCAGCCCCGCAGTAGCTAAGGAAGTACGATTTCTTCCTATGCTCTGCGGCGTCAGCTAAACCAATTGCATCGATGTAATGGCTGAAGCGATTCTTGTAGGAGTCCCACGTCTCCTCGTTGGGTTTGAATGGTTGAAATGCCGGATTGGCGTTCATCTTGGGACCCTCGGTGTCATTGGCAGACTGAACTATCTCTCTGGGTGGTCGTGCCCCTAGGGCTTGCGCTTATCGTGAGAGATGGCGGCTGCGGCTACAGCGCCCTAGACTCGCTCAGTGACTTCGGCTCTTGTAAGAGCAGTCTGTATTTCGCGCTCTCTGCGCTTGTTGGCGGCTGCGGCTAACAGCGCCGTAACTGACTTCAGCTTAGTGACAGCAGTTTGGATTTCGTGCTCTCTGGGGAGCGTGGGCGGCTGAGGCTTCAGCGCCGTGACTTTCAGCTCATATCGCAGCGGTTTGAGCTTGAGCTCTCTGTAAGCGAGGTGGCTGCGGTTCAGCGCTGTGGCTTCGCTAGAGCGATTTCAGCTCTTTTGAATGCGAGTGCTTCTGGCTAGCCTGTGGACATATCCCATCCTCGTCGCCAGTGTTGTAGAGCGATGGAACAGATGAGGCTTAGACCAGAGCATACAAGTAACAGTCTTTATTCAGGGAATAAAGGGTTGTCGCATCTGCCAGCTAACAAGGCAGACTGCAAGCGAACAACGGCTGGCTCTGCTCGACAGCCGGCTTTTATAGCCGACTGTCAAACGGAGCCAACCAATGGGAGCTGCTGGTGCTCCCGCTCAAACAGCGGACCTGGTTGGGGACTCCAACCAGTCCTAAAGACATAACAGGAACAATAAGAGACCAGTGAAATACAGCCCCAGATAGAATACCATTTGATGGTAAAGAAGGCTAGGAGCAACTCTGCTTCCCTGCTTTCACCAGAAGCATTTTGTAATTTGAAAACACACAATTTCCTTTTAGGATATTTTGGTTTTCTGAAAACTTTATTTTTATTTTATTTTTATGCAAAACATTATACTTATGAATACAGTGTGAGCTTCCTAGCCCATATAGATATCATTTCCTTGTTTTTAGATAGATCTACACTTTCCTAAGATCTATACTTTGGCATTAGAAAGAATAATTTTTGGTTCCCAATAATAGGCTACCAGGATTGATTGTTAAGTCAGGATGTTAGCAACATAATGACTTTAGAAAAATAAGAATAGCAATAGTCACAATGAATTCCAGTGCATATATAGAAGCAGGAACTTCATATCCCCCTTACATTGATTCTTAGATAGTAAAGTCTGTGGCGTGCAAGGCATTTGAATGGGTGGCACATATTTATGTTGATAATAATCAAGCAAACAATCACCCTCATCCTTTTATCCATGTATCTGTGGTTGGAGGATGCCTGCCAGGGGTGCCTGGGCTGTCTCATAGATTTGGAATCGAATGTAAGAATTAGTCCTAGCAAAGAAGGGAAACAATCAGGTTGGTTTATTTCTGAGAGAGAAGGTAATGAATCAGAACTTGACTGAGAAAGAGAGAACATTTTTAGAAAATGCGTGTCATGTAGGAAGCTAAGGAAGGATGGTGGACTGCTCATAGGAATAGCTTTGAGTCTGGCATTTGAGAGGCTGTAAAATAATCCCTGGGATTTCCAGCATGGCATATTCTTTGTAGGAAGTCCCTCTGAAATGTTGAGTCTCCTGCAGGTGGTATTAATATGGAGTGCTCTTGGCTTCAACAACTAGAAATCCCCAGAGCAGATGCCATTTTAAGCCAGGCCTGCTCACATCTCCCACTCACGGTCACTAAAGGTTAACATGGAAGCATGAGTTGTCTAACATAGCTCACAGTTGAAAGTTGCAAGAAAATTATTATATTGCCAGGTGTTGTAAACAGATCCTGACCTCAGAAAACTCTCATGTGCCTACATGTAAAATGACCTGCTTTTGCTTTCAGATGTCAGTTTTTGTATGTAAAAAAAAAAAAAAATCCCTCAATTTTTACATTCATGTCTGTTTATGCTACATTTACTTTCCATACTATCTCCCCAGCTAGGCAACTGCTGAATAATATAACCAAATGGAAACCCACTATTCAGTAAATAGGAAACAATTATGAAAAAGAGTCAGTTTGTATATCATTGATTAATAGGAGAATTTCCTTTCTTTCTGGGCGAGAAGACATATGTGAACTTTGAGAAAATGTTATTTATGCTTTCTCAAAATAATGCCATCAGAGAGATTTGCCTATTCACAAAGTTCTTCCATATTTGGCAAAGCCTCTTACAACATACTTTAAAGGCTGGTGAGATTTCATATTGTCAGTGTATTTCATCCTATTGCTACCAGCACTCAACTTTCTCTTGATTGTTTTTGTCTTCATTTTCAGTAATTCTGTAATACACCTTTTCTCTACTTTTTCAAAATATTTTTATTAAAGAATTTTTTCAAAATATAAACAATATAATTTTTAGAGATAAAATAAAGAAAAATAGTAAAGAGATTTTAAAAAAGAAAACAAGCAAAAGAAAGAAAAAGAGAGAGGTTATAAAGAAGTAGATTCTAATCTTCTTAGCCACAGTTAATATTTTAACCCTCTCTCTTTAATATTGCACCCTAATTTCCTTCTTTCCATAGTGTACCCTTTCTTATCATCAAACCCATAAATCACAAGTTCATTTTTTTCTTTACTTCAGCAAAAAGTCCATAAGGGGTTTCCAGTCACTAATAAATGAAGTTATTGTCCTTTTCCTAATCAGAAA
The DNA here is from genome assembly GCF_049901715.1 of Pseudonaja textilis. Taxonomy (NCBI): domain Eukaryota; kingdom Metazoa; phylum Chordata; class Lepidosauria; order Squamata; family Elapidae; genus Pseudonaja; species Pseudonaja textilis. The sequence continues at coordinate 40,077,277 of NC_141994.1, read as the reverse complement.
ATCAGTTTTGCTTTCTCTGCACTTTTCTGCTACTTTTTAATGACATGGCTTTCATACCCCCATAGTTTAAAGCCTCAGCATGTCTTAATCCAGACCTGCCATTCAATTGGAGTTTTAGGGAGATGATTTGGGAAGGGTTAGGGAAGAAAAACTTATCAGCAGAGAAAAGCTTAATTACCCCTTTGTCACTCAAGATTATGTGGCTGTTTTTTGTAAAAAGAGTATAAGGAGAGAGTCCCTACATGGGATAATGTAATAATCTTTGTGAGACAAATTACAAATATTATGCTATGTTCTTTATTTCATAGTTCCTAAATCAAAAACAGATTCAGTGCACTTAAACTGACAGACCTGCACTGCAATTAGTTGATATTCATCCACTTTGATGGAAATAAGTAAGCTTAAGCATGATGGCGCCAACTTTTGCAGTCAACCATGTAAGATTCCATTTCTTTTCTGCTAACATTTTTAATAAAACTGTTTTTGCCTCAGCTCAGAGCTGAGCCTCAGCACTTAGCAGCTGAATATTCTTGTGAAACATGTGAGAATTTTGTTAAATAGATACAACCATAGTCTCTTGGGTACTAATAGATGGCACATTGAGCTGCTTGCTGAACCATTGCATATATGAAAGGAAATCTTTTTAGTATATTTTGATTTTACAAAAAAAATAGAATACAAGTTTTTCTTTCATGATAAAAACATTTTTATTTGGATTGCTTTAGGATAAAGTGGGATTCAGATTTTTTAAAAGTCTCCACTACTAGCTGTAAGAAATAATACATTTTATAGCTATCTTGTAAATATACCTAATGTTCCATCCTCCTATTTTCCGCACAACAACCCTATGTGAATTGGACTGGGAGAGAAAATGTCAGCTTCATATTACCCTAAGGATACTACTATTTTCCTATAACTTTAAATCACTGATTTACAACTAACAAGTAAAAGTATGAGTACTACAAAAAGAATGGTTGAAAGTTGTCAAGTCTTCATAGAAGTCCTTAAGTAATAGACATGCAAACACACACACAAATGACATCCACGCATGCATATTTTCACTAGATGGACAGATGGATGGATAGAATGGATGGATGGATCACAACTTTGCTAAAAGGTATTTGAAAAAGCATTTGTGAGATATTTTAATAAATATATTATTTAGCCAGAGGAATAATTATAAGTTCAGCTGACCAACAGCAGTTGTTGCTGCTGTTATGCATTAAAAGAAAGTGGAGATGGAGGATAGCTGTGAAAGTGGGGAGAGAGAGCAATTAATACATTATCAAATACTTCCAGTATATTCAGTTTATTGCCAGTTTACAATACCAGGCTGCCCCCTCTTTGTTTTAACTTTAAACAATTTTTGATATTGCAAAATACAATCCAATTTAAATAATAGAAACCTGTTTGCAACATATTGTAATTGATAGGTTTTCTCTAGAATTTTGTTAACTTTTCCAGAAGGGAAAAAATGCCAGTTTGTAGGTTTATGAGTTAATATTTTATCTTATCTGTCAATCTTATAATTATGTAAAAGAACAATAAAAATATGCTCTAGATAAATGTATGGATCTGTCTTTCCATCAAGTGCCATGGTGATGCAGTGGTTAGACTGTTGATTCAATTTTCCATCCTTCCGGGGTCAGTCAAATGAGAAACCAGATTGTTGGGCTCAATAGGGTTTACTCCTTTCATGAGATGTAAAGGAAGTATAAGGTCCTAACTGGGCACCCAAAAATAATTGTGTTTGATCCTTAGAAAAATATAGCTTCAGTGATACTGGGATATGCTATGCTCCTCTGATGAAATGAAAAACTTGAATTATGACCATTGTTTTTTGAGCATTTTTGATGATATAATGTGGGTGCTCACTACTTTTGGTAGAGCCAAGGAAAATGATGCCCAAATATTTAGAAGATTTAATTCATTCAATACTCTGGCCTTTAACCTCCAGGAATTAGATCTTTTTCATAAATATATATAACGATTAGATCTTTTTATAAATATCATATATTAGCATAACATAATGATATAACAAGAGATCAGGCAAAGACTATACCTAGTCTGACATTCTGTGTCTCATGGTATATTCTCTTAAATTTACATTTTAGTAGTTTGGGTTTTTTATTACTGTATTAAAAGCAAGGAGATTTATAATCCCCAGAATACAGAATTTACTAGAACATTTTATCTTCTCTATCTTACTTTTGAAGACATAACTGCTTCACAAAATAGCTTTTCAGTATAAAGAACAATGGATTTGTTGTGTGTCTTGTGGGTATAGATTGTTGCTTTCCATACATCAGTTTCTTGCATTAACAAGGAGATATGAATATGAAATACTTCATTGTACCAGCCTATCCACATTACATATTTGATACTTTTAATTTTAAGTTTTAATATTTGCATGAAAATTATTGATTCATATAGTCTTCAGACTAAGTTGAAAATAATGTTTTGGCAATGTGGGTTTGAAGAAACCATATGATAAAATGATGCTTCATTGAGCTTTCCAAATCCCAAATTATTTCAACATAGGTTGATTTTATTTATTATAATTTATATATGCTACTTAATTCATAGACTAAAAGATGGTTTACAGTAATAAAAAATCTTTAATATCATAGAACATCTACAATAACAAGTCAATCTCTTTTCACAAATCCAACTCCAAAATCAAAATTTCTAAACATGTAAAAAAATGGCTACTCATCCATCCTGCCAAATTGAACTTAATTATTTTAACAGCCTTCTAGAAAAGATCATGTTTCATCCCTGAATTTTAAGATGTTCCACAAATCCACAGAGAAAAAGTTTGCCTCCAAAAGGTAACTGAAAGCTAAGCTCTAAAATACTTATTAGATTAAAATCAGCACATTGAGTTGGACTCAGAAACCTTTTGAACTGGCTTGAAATGGTTATGTAGTGCTGAGTATCATTAATATATTGATAAGAACTCTCCCAAATATGCCAACATCCAAATGTAGATGTTAAACATTGAGGGATCCCACACTGAAGCCATTATAGGCTTGATTGCTTTTCCCCTCATGCTGGTTGGCAGGGACCATTCATTCAGGAAGCAATGGAACTACTATAAAACAATGCTGCCTATTCCTACTTCTGGCAGACAATTCAGAAAGATACCACAGTTGATGGCATCAGATGCTGCTGAGTGTCCTAACTCATCATATGTTCCCCAGTAAAAGAATCAGTGTTAGTTCTGTTCCATGACCAAAATTGAATCCTGACTGGATTCATCTTGAATCTTTTATAGATAACACCTCACTTATTCTTCCATTCTTCCCTAAAAGACTGGAACATTATGACATATTACCACAAAAATGTTTTGCAAGGTATTATAAAAGTACCCTATTATATTCACAAAAGCCAACTTTCATCTGAATCATATTACAGCTATAAGAAAATTCAAATGAAGAGCACCCAACAGGACTGAAAGTAAGTCAGCAGAGTAAACTAGAGCTTTGCCTCAAGACACTTGATACTACCAAGTATCAAATGTCAGGACGGCATTGGTGGCTGAAATGGAGTATCTTGGAAGAAGATAGCATGCCTTTATTATTATACTGAATAGAAATATTCTTGTAAGGAATGAGTAGTCCTTAATGGGTCTAAGTCTACATGGAGGCAAGTAAGCAGTGGGGTGCCACAAGGTTCTGTCTTAGGCCCAGTACTCTTCAATATCTTCATTAACAACTTAGAAGAGGGAATAGAAAGGGAACTTACCAAATTTGCAGATGATACTAAACTGGCAGGAATAGCTAACACCCAAGAAGATAGACCCAATATCCAGATGCATCTTGACAGACTAGAACACTGGGCCATATCTAACAAAATGAAATTCATTGTAGAGAAAAGTGAAGTCCTACACTTAGGCAAGAAAAACCAAAAGTACACATATAGACTGGGTGAAACCAGGCTTAATAGCAGTAACTGTGAGAGGGAACTTGGAGTCTTAGTGGACAACCAGCTAAATATGAGCCAGCAGTGTGCAGCAGCAGCCAAAAAAGCTAATGCAATCCTAAGTTATATTAACAGAGGGATACAATCAAGATCAAGTGAGATTTTTCTCAAAGTCCATTGGGACTACTGATTTTAAATAGGAAGATAAATTTGTAAACACAAAGAGAGGGGTGAAGGAAGACCACTCTATGAAGCCTTAGTAAGACCACACCTAGAGTACTGCATCCAGTTTTGGTCACCACATTATAAAAAAGATGTTGAAACTCTAGAAAAAGTACAGAGAAGAGCAATCAGGATGATTAGGGGACTGGAGACTAAGGCATATGAAGAATGGTTACAGGAACTGGGCATGGCTTGTCTAGTGAACAGAAGGACTAGGGGAGACATGATAGCAGTCTTCCAATATTTGAGGGGCTGCCACAGAGAGGAAGGAGTCAAGCTATTTTCTAAAGCGCCTGTAGGCCAGACAAGGAATAATGGATGGAAACTGAACAAGGAGAGATTTAACCTGGAAATAAGGAGAAACTTTCTGACAGTGAGAACAATCAACCAATGGAAGAGCTTGCCCTCGGATGTTGTGGGAGCATCATCACTTGAGAATTTTAAAGAGATTGGACTGCTATTTGTCAGAAATGGTGTAGGATCTCCCGCTTGTGCAGGGGATTGGACTAGATGACCTACAAGGTCCCTTCCAGCTCTGATTATCTGTCTGAAATAAGAACTATAACATTTTCTGCTGATTGATTTAATTGTATGCTTGAATTTTTCATAAAATTGAACATAGATTAAGCAAGAGATTGTCTTTTTCATAGCACTAGGTAACCAGTGGGAAAAAAAAATTAAATTCCTTGGTAACACAGATGTTATATTCTTTTTTATTTTTCTGGCATGTATTGCTTTGATATTTTTTGTTAGCAAGCTGGGATGTATCTTATATAAAACAATCTCAATGAATCAATAAACTATTGAAGCAACTGATATGGGAAGCAAAGGGAGCAGATGTAATTTTAATAGCTACAACAACTTGTTTAAGCTGATATACCAGCTACAGCCCCATCTGAACACTCTATAAGCCCTAATCATATCTCAATTTGGGCACTATAATAAGATTCAACAGCAGATACAGACTGCAACTACCAAGATGCTTGTGGGAATAATACTGTATCAGTTATATTCCCTATATGTAAGTAAACAAATATTTATTCACTTATGAAGTTTTAAAGTAGATTGTTTGTAGTGCACGAAAATATGAATAGAATATGACAGACTTAGAATCTTTGTTGTTAACCTACATAGGATCAAGCCCATCATGTTGCAAATATATAAGACTTTGATATTGATCTCTCTTCTTTGGGACTTTCTATTTCTGCAGAAATATGTGTGGCGTCATCTGTATGTACTTGGGTAGATCTTGAAAAACTTTGCTTTCAGTTCATATAACCAACTCGTGTGCAAATGTTTTTAATTTCTGCTGTTATTAGATGATTTGGAGTTGCATGCATTTTGATTTATTATTCCTTTTGCTATTTCAAAGCATTCATATAACCTTCTTAGTAAGATCCTTTTGTCTTGAAATAGAGGTTATCACATATTTTTAATGAAACAAATAAAAGGATAAAATATATGCATGCAGCTGACCAGATGAAGAAAGCAAACTCACATCTTCTGGAATGAACTTCAACTTCATTCTTAGGTTTGGAACCCTTACACTTTATTTATCAGGGGAAAGAAGGATAAAAAAGTCTAATAAACTGACAAAGTTAAGTGACCTAATTTGATTACTTGATGAAACTTCATCTCAAAGTTAGACTCACATCTGCTTTGTAAAGCTCTGGAGAAAATGTTTCTACAATGATATAAAGTATTATTTACTAATGAAAAACTTTAATTAAAACAAAAACAAAAACAAGCATAATCTGAAGCCTACTTATTATTTGCAAGTTCTTTTTTCCTGTACCCTTTCTAACTTTCATTTTCAGACTCAGTATCTAGAAACAAAACCAGTCTGAACATGCTGCTTGAAAAAAAGTGTTGGTTCCTAGCTTCTAGTTATGAATAAAATATGTGAACCAATTTATTCAAGTTGTGATGAGCCAATTCAGCCCTGTGTTATAAAAATTACAATAACAAAATAAATAATAACTATTACCCAGAAAATATTATACATATTGTTAATATATAGCAAAGCCAAAATATCACTTTCTAGATAAATCTGTCCAGACGAGGTAAAACCCTCTCTCACTTTCTTTTATCTTATTTTATTATTGTTGTTGTTTTACTAATTTTAAACTGTAATTATCTGCAATTAAATGAGAATCTCATAACTCTGAGTCATTCAGAAAAGTCCTGGAACATCAATAGCTACAACTTGAGTTTCCTGAAGGAAGGATGCCATAATTCTGACAGGAAACCTGATCTAAATAGTTATTTATAAAAGTTTAACTGGCGACAAACTCCACAGAGCTAAGAGAATGCTGGACAAAAATTATTAAACCTCCCACATTCTTCAGCACTTCAGTGCAGCCAGTGTCCCCATCAGCAATGGAGAGGCTATATTAAAACAGAGATATAAATCTATGTCTAGCTGTGTAAATTAACAAGCAGCAAATATTGCAGCTTCCTTCTTTATGGATTACCATTCGCATCACTCTTTCCATGCCAATGGAGATTAGTAATAAATGCCTCACGTGAGTTAATTTCCAAGTATGTCACATGCTTTATTCACCTCAGTTGAAAGTAGAGGGAGTCAAGTACTTCTATACTAGAATATTATATTTCTGGCTATCAGAATTCAGAATTTCAAGTTGACCTTCTTAGCCAAATGTATGGACATTGTCAAGACATTATCTTTTTGAACTGGAATCTCTATGCTAACAAAACATACAAAAGGAGAATTTCCAAAATACTGCCAGTAAGAGAGATTACTTCATCATGGAGTTTATTTGATAATCTATGAAAGGTAGGAAGACAAGGACCTATACTCACTAGATATCCTTACAGTCCAAAAATAAAGATGAGCTAAATAGAACAGATACCCAGAATTTTATTTGAGTATTAACTATCCCTTAAAATAGAAGAGAGGAAGTTGCTGAGGGGATACCAGGAACAAAAATACTTTAGAAACCTAAGACAGCCTTCTGAACAGATGGGAGATATTAAGTTGAATATTTATCCTGTTTATTATTAGGCTGTTTGGTATTAAACTTGTTTTCCTGAATTGTTCTTTAAAAGATGCATTAAAATGTAAGCAAATAGCCCTGATTCATATTTATATTTATTATTTATTACATATGGAATGTTTCTTCAAACTCCAACGCCTGTGTTTATTGGTTCCCCTAGTGTAATGGTTGCCCTGATGCTGTAAACATGTCCCCAGAGGCTTGTCCATTTTGTTCATTATTAGCCTTCCTCAAGTGCAATTAAACCATTTTATTTAAGGTATGTTTTTGAAGAATGATGATAACCTGGCTTGCCATTGTTGATAGGAATTGTCTTATGCTGTTCTGCTAGTTTTAATGGCATATTGTAAAATATTCATAGTCTTGAAATTGAGGTGGTATGTAAGTAACTTGAAACAGCACATCAAGAAAAACTCTGTTCCAGTTCTACTTGTTCCTGGAAAGTTGTCTGTCCTTCAGCAGTATGACTTGTTTTACTGGAAGAGCAAGACCATTGCTATATAAAGTCCAACTATCCTGTTAGTGAAGCAGAAAAGAGCTATGCCCTTGCTGTAATATGGCTTTCAATTTTTTCAACTTATTAGTTCCTTCTAAATCAAATTTCTTCTTCTAGGTCCGTGATGATGAACCTATGGCACACATGCCAGAAGTGGCATGCAGAGTCATCTCTGCAGGCATGCGAGCCGTCATACCAGCTCAGTTCCACTGCACATGCACACACACCTCCTGCCAGCCAGATGATTTTTGGATATCTACCATGCATGCATGGGGGGGGGGGGGGTGAGGCACATGTGGGAGACATGTGTGCATGCAAAGTGGGGTGGGGGAAGTGCGGGGGGTCAGGCATGCATTGTATTATGGGTGCAGGCATACATGTGTGCTCTCGCGCATGCATGTGCGCACTTTCAGCACATGATGACAAAAAGGCTGGCCATCACTGTTCTAGGTGAAGCATAGCCTGTTGGCTAAGGTCTAGACTAAAATCACCTACAAAAGGCAGAAGAATAATTACAGTGATGGGTGTCTTTCACTCTCTCCTCAAAACCACCCATTACTCTTGATCCTGACGACAAGAAAAGAAATAAGTTTATCTGAAATAGCTTAAATGCTAAATAAATTATTTTAAAAAATGTAGTAGGTATACAACTCTCCCAATCTCCTGCCCTGCTACCATGTTCCCTCATTGTGGTGGTGGCATTGTTGGTGGGTGCTCCTGGGAGAGAGGAGCAAAGAACATTGGGATTATTGGGAGGGTATGCCAAGAGCAGATATTCCCTGCAGATCACCCTAAATGTGAAAGTTATGCCAGCTGTGCTGTTAAAGTAAGCATACACTGGATAGCAGTAATATTGGTAGATGCTTGCACATAATCACTGTAGTAACAATAGCAAAGGCATCAATTAGTACTGTGCATGAGGAGGCAATGGTAAACCACTCCTGTATCTTCACCAAGAAGATCATATGGATACAAAATGCACAAATATAATGTATGCTTTCTCCTTATTTAGTTTTAGGACTTGAATGGAGAACACGTCATATTTATGCAGACATGTGAAAATTCAGAAAGGTTGACAAATTTTTAAGCATCACTATACATTTTGCTCATTTCCATTTATGGGCTCCTGTAACTACCAGAAAAAAAATAAAATAAAATAATGTACACTTCAACCAAGTTTAGGACCACCATTTACTCCTTAAACTTCCTTAAAAGTCCCAGAAAAAAAAAAAACCCTACGAATTTGGCTCTGCACATTCCAAAGATGGATAAGGGAGACATGGTGTTGTGCTGAAGAGCTGCCTGCAGTCCATGGCCTGTGTTTGACCTTTTCTGTTCAAGAAACAAACTGGCTTTATCATTGTGATAAAAGTGAGCCTATCTGGAAAAGGCTCTCAGTTCTTCCTTTTAAGTACTTTGCAACTGCCTATGCTGAACAATAGAAATGAAACAATTTTCTGGATGGGAGTCCTTGGAAGCCTGACTATCCCAATCAGCAACAAACTACAAACAGCAAGTAACAGAAATATGCCTACTGATAAGAGACTGGTTTTAAAGAGATAATGGTTTTACCATCTGCATTTCAAGAAATAGAGGCCATTCTTAGCCAGATACTACAGTAGATATGTTGATGTTTATTGATAACTGACACTATTCATCAAATTGCTTACATTTTATTTTACCACAAATTAAAATACAAAGGTACTCTTTGGCTGGCCATGACTATAAATGCATCCTTAGAGTTTTCTCTTCTTTTTTCTTCCCCCACCAGGGACAACAAGCCTTATGAATCTGGAACTTATTCAGCACAAATTATTGAACAAAACGTTCATTTGCTCATGAATAATTTTGCATGAACAGAGCTAATTGTTACACACATGCTTTTTTGTTTTTCTATAATAGCCATCTGTGACTTCCAGCATCATTGAGAATATTTTGAGTTGTTGTGTTTTTTTTTTTGAAAATGTGGGTGCAACATACATGAAGATGCTTGGAAAAGGCACATAAAAAGGTTACCAAATCACCCTCAAGTAAATGCTCTAAAATATGCCAGTAAATGGGACAGTAAATGGCTCAGTGGTTAAAGATGCAAGCTTGTCAGCAGGAAAGCTGTCAGCCTGTGTTCAAGATCTGAGTGCCAAGTGATGTTGTCCCAGCTCCTGACCGACCAGCAAAATCAAAAGATTTAGCTGCTCATGCAAATGTTATGTTATGTTTTATTTTATTTGGTTTGTCAATTGCTTACAAGATAATAGGAATAAGTAAAAACATAGTTATGAATACATGGATACATATAAGAAAAATAAAAGAAATAATAGGACAGGGACAGTAGGCATGTTTTTGCGCTTATGCGCACCCCCTACAGACCTCTTAGGAAAGGGGTGAGGTCAATAGTAGACAGTCTAAGGTTAAAGTTTTTGGGGTTTGGGGAAGAAGCCACAAGAGTCAGGTAGAGTATTCCAGACATTGAGCACTCTGTTGCAGAAGTTGTATTTCCTGCAATCAAGTTTGGTGCGATTAACCTTGAATTTATATCTATTGTTTGTATTGTTATGGTTGAAGCTGAAGTATTCATTGACAGGTAGGACATTGCAATGTATGATTTTATACACTATACTTAGATCGGACTGAAGGCGGTGTAGTTGTAGGTTTTCTAGGTCTAGAATTTCAAGTCTGGTGGCATAAGGTATTCTGCAACAAGTAAAGGAGTGGAGAACTCTTCTTGTGAAATATTTCTGGACTTTCTCAACTGTGTTATTATCAGATACATAATGTGGGTTCCAGACTGATGAACTGTATTTGAGTATTGGTCTAGCAAATGTTTTGTATGCTCTAGTTATTAGTGTAATATTACCAGAGAAAAAGCTATGTAAGATTAGGTTAACAACTCTTAATTCCTTTTTGGCTATGTAGTTACAGTGGGCTCTAGCACTTAGATCATTAGAGATGAGTACTCCAAGATCGTTGACAGAGTTTGGACCATCAACAAGGTCTTGACTATTCAGTATTTTATTTTCTGACTTTTTTTGCCAATATGTAAGACAGAGCATTTATTTGTTGAGATTTGAAGTTGCCATTTGTTTGACCATTCTGATACATAGTCAAGGTCTTTTGAAGGGTAGCAGTATTGTCTGTGGTGTTTAATAGCTTTACATTGTCAGCAAAGAGAACGCAATTGCTCTTAATATGATCACAGAGGTCATTTATGTAGAGTATGAAGAGAGTTGGTCCTAGAACACTGCCTTGGGGACACCACTGTTGACAGGTACAGAATTTGATAGGACGCTCCCAATTTTGACCATTTGTTGTCTGTTTGACAGGAATGCTTCAATCCAGTTATGCAGGTGTCCAGAGATACCATAAGATTTTAGTTTTAGAAGTAGTTTGTCATGTATAACTGAATCAAAAGCTTTACAGAAGTCTATGTAGATTATGTCTATTGCTTTGCCTTGATTGAGTTGTGTAATCCATATGTTTTTGTAGTGTAAGAGTTGCAGATTGCAGGATATTTTTTTTCTGAAACCAAATTGTTTATTAGAGAGTAGGTTGTTTGTCTCTAAGTGGAGGATAATGGATTGGTTAATAATTGATTCCATGACTTTACAGGTGATGCAGCATAAAGAGATTGGTCTGCAATTTTCAACTAGGCTGGGGTCTCCCTTTTTGAAGATGGGGATGACCGTGGCTTGTGACCATAGTTTTGGCAAGGAGCTGGTCCTGAAAGATTTTTCAAAGATTATGCTTAGAGGTTCGGCTATAGCAGTGGATAGCTTTTTTAAGAAATAGGCACATATTCCGTCCGGTCCAATAGATAGAGATGGTTTTAGATTGCGTAGTGCTTTTTCAACATTGTCTACTGTAAAATCGATATGTATTAGATCATTGTAGTTGTCTGTGGTTCGACTAGGAAATACTGGGCATGATCCATTTCTGTTTACAAATACTGAGCCAAAGAATGTGTTAAAGAGATTGGCTTTAATAATGTCGTCGATGCAGACTTTACCATTAGGTCCTTTCAGGGGTGGGATGGACCTTGAGTCTTTTAGTTTGTTGTTTATAAAATTGTAGAAAGCGCAGGTCAAACTGGTGCATAGAAGGTTTTCCTCTTGTTTAATGTGATAATTGGTGCATTCAGTCTTTATCTGGTGGCATAAATTTTTGTATTGGCTTTTGAAGTTGGCAACATGACTGGATTTGTTTTTCTGCCAAAGTGATCTCTTTTTGGATTGAAGCTTCCTTATTGTTATGGGTAATCTGTTTTTTCTGGTTTTTGGAGTTGTTATTGGTACATATAGTTTGATGACTCTTTTGACTTCAAGTAAAAATATGTTGTAATGGTCTTCAACAGTATTGCATCCAGTGAATAGAAATTGCCAATCAAGGGATGAGAGAGCGTTGTCTATAAGATCAAAGTTGCCTTTTTTGAAGTTATAATTGGGGGTCACATCATTGTGTTGATTTTTGTATGGACGTATGTTGAGACAAAAGTCAATCATGTTGTGGTCACTGTTAGAAAAGGGGTCTTTAATTTGTATTCCATAAACTGAATTCAAACTATTGCAAAAGATGAGATCGAGGCAGTTGTTATATCTAGTATTGTTGGTTATTAGTTGCTCCAGTCCCAGTTTTGTTACGGCATTGTAGAAGATTGCATGTATGGGTTCAGTTTTACATTCATTTAGGGTCCAGTTAATGTGAGGTAGATTGAAGTCACCAAGAAAAATAAAAGTGTGTGGGCAGGATGTTGCCCATATTAGTAGTGAATTTAGCTTGTTTACATGTTCAATGTCATAATCAGAGGTTCTGTAACATAGTAAGAATCGAAATGTGATATTTAAGTACAGTTCACAGAGGATGGTTTCAGGAAGAGCAAGCTCTTGGGTAATTTGGATGTTTTTTAGATATAAGGACTTTTTATAGAAGATAGAAACACCACCTCCTCTATGGATTTCATGATCTGATCAGTAAACATGATAATCTCTTACTGTGGTAATGGAGTCAGGGAAAGATGCATTGAGCCATGTTTCACAGACAAATACGATGTCAAATTTAGCCATATTTAGTAAGAGGAGAAATTCAGGTATTTTATTCACAAGGCTTCTTGCATTGAGTAGCTTGCATTTAAAGCCAGTTGTAGTTGGAATTGAGGTAGTTAGGGGCATGCATGCCTAGTTTTGAGTGATGGTGGGTTGGATGAGGTAGAGTTGGATGTGGAGTTGTGGGTTGTGTGGCTTACTTTTGATACAATCAGCGCGGTAGTCAATGTAGAGATCCTTCTCTCCATTGTCTAGAAGTGTTTTGAGTTCTTTGCGGAGTTCACAGGAGTGGATTCTTTGCAGTATGGATAAGTCTGGTCTTGAGCCAAGTTTTTTTGTGGTTCGGATTGGTTTTTGCAATGGCATTTATTGTATGAATGAATATGCATTTGCTGGACTCATTTTTGCAAACTCTACAAAATTTGGGGCCCACCAAGCCATTATTGTATTTGGACTCAGGGCCATCTCTGGTTATTTCAATGATATCTTCAGGAGAGATGTTTGTTGTATTTGAGTTGCTTATGATATTACAAACTTTGGTGATGTCATCTGATTCGTTGGTGTCTTCAAGACCAAATAAGATGGCATTTGGACATTTCTAATCATGTTCAATGGTGTCTCTGATGAGTAAGGAGATATCATTTGTGGAATTATTTTATGGGATAGTAATTATTTGTGGTTGTGGTTTGGTGGTTATTTTTGGTTGTAGTTGTGATTGTAGTTGAGGTAGTAATTGTGGTAGTGGTTGTTGGGTTGGGATTTGATTTTGAGCTGATAGGTAGTCGCTTATCAGTGCTGTATTTTTTTTTCAAGAGAAATTAGGCTTTCTTGTATAATTGTTTCAAAATGTGTTGCTAAGCATTTTTCTATTGAGTGCATGAGTGATTCTATGCTGTCAACTCTGTCAGGCAGGGTACTTGGTTTGTTTAGCTTAAGAAAACATGATGGAAATAGACAAGGGAATGTATCTGATGCTTTTAGGAGATTAGCTACGTCTTTCTTTAAGTTTAAGCAGGCAAGGTGAGCTTGATTGTCACATAGGTAGCATTTGATGTTATTTTCGCTTCTGATGGTTTTAAGACATCTGAAGCATGTACAGGAGTCTGGGAGGTCATTGGTAGAGATATTATTTGTTGTTGTTTCGTAGTGGAAGATTTGGAGTTTCTGGAGTTTCTGACTGGCATGGTCAATGAAAATAGTACACTAATCAATTACAATAGCTAATTAATGTGATAGGTAGACAGTTACTTAATGAATGTTGGTAATTAATAAATGTTAATCGAAAGTTAGAGAACAAATCAAAAGTAAGGTTACTTATTACTAAAAATCAATCAATCAACTTATTACTAAGAATCAATCAATCAATCAATAGACTAGATAATCAATGATACAGTATTAAATCTCTATCAGTTCAACGAATCAGTGGTCATTTAACAATTAATTATTATACTATTATATGATACATAAATTATTATAGACAAAGTATTATCTATAAATATTTGATCTTGAGGTACTAAAGTAGTGTAGGTAGTAAAGTATTGGAGGTTTGTTGTGTAAAGTTCCTTTGTTTTTCCTTAAAGCCACATTTGTTGTTTTTTGTTTTGCTTCGTTTTTGTTTTAAAGAGGAAGCGTTGCTGTTTGATAGATTTGAATGGAGAAGATTTGAATGAGCTCACCAATCAGCTACTTTGGAGTTTGGAAAGGATGAGATTTGGGTGGGGGTTTAGTGAAGGTTGTCCAATCAGCTGAGTGGGAATTTAAATTCCGGCTGACTGATCAGCTGGGTGATTTTTATGGAGACTATCAATTTTCTGTGAGTCTCCTTTGTTCTCCCCAATTAGTGGCCGTTTAGAATTATTTTTGGTGATTTGATTTAAATGGAGACTGTAGACATCATTCCAGTTCTTCCATTATCGGAATTCACACTCAATCTCAGTTTCAAAAGGCAGTTTTCCTGAATAAAAACCTTCTTCACACCTCTTCTTCTCATCTAGTCCCCCCCCCTTTTCCCTCCTTTAATCACTCTTTGCTCAAGCTGCCATTTAACTTCCAGAATTAGAGGGTAAAAAGATAAATTAAGCCACTGCCACTTAATCTCCACACTCAGCCCTTCCGCTCTGGAGTCTTCGCTTTTTAAGTTGTTTCTGACTCAGGTCCACAGTAAATCTTCAAGCCATTTAGCTGCTCCTTCCTCCCACTGAAAAATGCACCACCGGGAGATAAGGAGCCAGGGGAGACACTTACCCGAAAGTAAGCTTGCAGTTCTTGCCGGCAGTTGCCGCAAACCCACAGCTCATTCGTTCCCCACATTGGCTTCTCTCTCCTGAGACCAGACAGATTCTGCGGACCAGGTAGCTTCTTTTCACTAGGCAGCTTTTTCCTCTCCAGGCAGAACTGAAGTTTATCCTTTTGTAGCAAAGTGAAGGGAAGGGAAGTGATTCATAGGAAGAATAATGTAGATGAAGCTGCTTTGGGTCCAAAGCCCACTTTGGCCAGGGCTGTTCCATGCACCTTGGCATATTGTCATGTTGGCCACAAGACTGGACAAAAAACAGATTTATATCATGGAAAAGAATATACAATTAATTTATTCTAAAAAAACCCTACATATTCGAACTGTGAGAATGTGTGTGTTTGTGTGTGTGTATATCTTCTTAAGATGCAGTTTATAGCTTCAGAATGCATTTATATCTAGTTCTTCCTCTGAATGCCCATGTGACATCTGCGTTTAAAACAAAACTTACCAATAAACAAAACACCTCCTTTTACCAACTGAAGTTAGCGTACCAGCTGTGATATTTTTAAGAATAGCTATGCCTCATGCTCTGCTAACCTTCAGTTTAGATCACTGCAAGACACTAAATTTGGGCTGCTTTTAGAACAGCTCTTCAAAACAGTACTTCAAGACAGCTGCAAGCAGAACCCATTTGAAGATACATTATCTCACAAGAAGCAAGCTTATTTTAGGGTCAGGTCAAAGCAATCAAGTCCAAATTTTGAGTAATTTGGTGCCTGAGTCTCTTGATCAAGAATGCAAAACCTGTGATTGTAGAAGAAAATGTGACTACCAATGACACTGAACATGTCCTGGCAAATTATGAATGTTAATGTGACATAGTAAGCTACTAGAATTCCTGTTTCAATTCATTACATTTGAATTTATTTATACTTAAATCAGTTTCAGTTATTATTCTCCTGGCTCTGCCTACTTTTTTTTTTGCCTTGTACCATTCATTTGTTATAGTGTATGATGAGGTTCAAAGATTCTCAATGCCAAAAAACAATCTATATCCCTGATTTAAAATAACTTGTTATTTTTTAAGATGAATCTCCTTAACCATGAATAGCACAAGGTAAGAGAACATCTTTGGAATCACCATCAACCTAAAAAAGATGGGTATCAGGAATCTTTCCTAAAATGGCAAAGAGAGAAATCTCATGGCTCTTGTACATTTCAGTCATCCTGATTGTTAGAGAGATTAATCAATCTCATAAAAACTTAAAAATGAGAGAAATATACAGCTAAAGTTTCAGAACTGTCTAGTTTTAGAATTATAAGTCATTGGTTGGGAAGGCAGCTATAGAATCTGATTAAATAAATTATAAATAGAAAAAAAAGCACTCTGTAGCTTAATTTAAACTGGTTGGGAAAACGGTGTATGTCATAAACTTACACACACACATGCCAGGTTTTAAGTTTATCCTCAGAAAATAATTGGAATCAAGAATTTTTTTTCTATTTGTATGGTTAGTATAAATTTGTGGGGGAGGAGCCTTCCTTGGCTTATTTCCTAGGAAGATAAGGAGATTTCTTTAATACTGGTGATGATGATTTGGGTAGGATATTAGAGAGTGGAATTAAGGCTCAGAAAGATGTAATTAGCATTGCTAAAAACTGGTGGCACATGACAGGGTTTGAGAAGTTTGAGCTTGATTGCCTACATGACTCTTTTAGTTTTGTGGCTCTGTCACATCTTTGCATGCACACACAAAAGCCGCAGGCTTGTACCATCATGCTTACCATCCTGTAAGTTTTGATCCCTGACTTTCTTTCTCCATCAGTGCTGCTGTTCACATAATCATACAACTGAGGTAAGCTTCAGAATAGAATTTCACAGTGACCCTTGATGGTAATGAAGTTAATTTATTCTTTAGAGAGATGAATTAGATATTTTGACTTTAGATAAACTTCAGTAGAAATTAACATTTATCATTTTGAAGGTAGTATACCATATTACAGACACTGTCTAAATATATAGAATTATTCATTAATTATTCAATAGTCTAATAAATTTTAAAATAGCTCTGGGATACATCTAATTAATGTGCTCTGAATCTTCAGCAGCATTACAACATTAATGCTGATGAAGGTATATGAAATCTTTTCCATAGCCATCATCATAACTGATGTCTTAACTGACTTATCAGCAAACTACATAAATCAGAAGCTACAATTTATGACAAAACAGAACAAAGAGATAGTAATCAATCTATGTTTGGTATAGATTGCAAGATACATTGTGTGGTGCAATGATTCACAATACACAACTGTTTGCACTTCTGGAACTGAAGCAGAGCCAACGACTGTGGCAAAATGAAGAACTGACTAACAGGTTAGCTCTTTGAAATTCCCTTCCAGACAAGGAAAGGACTTGAGATCACCCACAAGTATTTCATATATTTGCTACTCACAGGAGTAGCCATTTTAGCCATGTTAGGGAAGAAAAACAAATTTTATTGGACAAGGCTGACACTAAATGTGAAAGTAGATTTAAAAATGACTTGAAAGTAGATTTAAAAATGATTTCTAAAATATGCTACACTGGACATACATTTGAAACAAGCTGCTACCTTAATTATTAAAAGGGATATGCAAATAACAAAGCAAAAGAATGACCTAAATAACTTTCCTAGATTAAATTTTCAAAAGAGATTTGTCAGGACTTTCATGAGAAAGGATAGAAAAAGTAAAAGGAATTTAAGTTTTTGATTTCTCAATCGCTTACAAGATAATAGGTATAAGTATATACTTAGTTATGAATACATGAAATGGGTACATACATGAAATGGTTTCTAGGATATAATTTGAAGGGACTGATGATCAAGATCACTCTGACAGTTTAAAGTTTGACCTGGACGTGGAAGAAGAATCAAGATTGTTAAAAGTAAAAGGAAGGTATATAAAGCTGGTTTATGTGAGCAAGATGAAAACAGATATATTGTTATGTCTGTAACCCTTAATGTACTTTTGCTGATCAGGATAATGAAGTTTGTTTATAGATAACAGATGAGATATATTCATTTGTTAATTTTAAGAGAAGGCAATCAGTTGTTTATATGTATTGTGATGAAGTCATTTCTTTATAGATTTCTTTTATTTTTCTTTACTATATTCTTATGTTTTCTTTCTTTCTTTCATAATTTTCTCTCTTCTGTACTTTCTAGTTTTTCTTTTTTAGTTTGTATAAATTTATTTTTAATTGTAATTTTTTAATCAATCTACTATTAAAATAGTACACTACTGCTTGTCTTACTATTCTACTTAAAGTAAATTATTTATTTTAATGAAGAATGAATTGAATGAACAGCCTTTGTAAATTTATACCTGCCAAATATATAAATAGCACAATAATGTAGCATTTTCAAAGTAGCACTGCTAATCAAGAAAGAAATGATGAGTACAGTTTTCAGAAAGACCAAGGAACAGAATTCATATAACTGGCTAATTACAATATTAGAACTGCACATTTCACACTCTAGACAGAACTGGCAATGTTACATGAATTATTATAAATAAACAACCCATTAGAAAAGAGTACATGATGCATATAATAACTTAAAGTTTCCTTAAATATAATGTTAACAATGAAATCAAGGGTTAACTGAATATCCAGACAAAAAGATCAGGATTCATCCAAAAACTCATACATATGATTAGTTGGGAAAGTTGGATTTTTTTAAAAATTACTTTTGAAATTAAAATTTACTTTTGGTAAAGATCTGTTTTCATGATCTAAGATTCATTATTAATTAGCATTATTGCATGAATTGGGAAGGCAAATTCAGACCACAACATATGTTCTTCCAGTACAATATTAGCTCTCTTACATTAGTATAAGACATAATAATATAGTATAATTATAGTAAAGTCAGTGAGTAATTTATCTGCCACCTGAGTAATGTTTAACCTTATGTTGAGCTTTTAAAGATAAAGAATCTGTTTCTCTTTTTGGAAAAAACTATTGGATTCAGCATTGTTACCAAAGCTAAATGGCTGATATAAAACCTGTGACTCTATACAGAAAAGAAATAGAAAAGGAATCTTCAAATGCTTCAAAATAGAGGAAACAGTTATTATTAAAAGAAGCAGGATGAAATTCTCACTAGGCCTATGAAGCCTGGGTGGCAAAAATCCTGACAATCATTGATAGCAACAAAGTGTTTCCCATACATCTAATGTTCTCCCAGAATGATTCTGGTAGTGTTTAGGATCATATTCCACCCTGAAATGGTTTTTAAACTATATGACTTCAGTTCAAAATGCCAGTATTCAGTTTTAAACTGAATACTGGCATTGGATCTTACTGAGTGTACAACCAACTCAGCAGGATAACAATAGCACTTAGACTTATATACCACTTCACAATGCTTTACAGCCTTCCCTAGGTGGTTTACCGAGTCAGCATATTGCCCCCAACAATCTGGGTCCTCATTTTACTGACCTCGGAAAGATGGAAGGCTGAGTCAACCTTAAGGCGATGAGAATCGAACTGCCAAACTGCAGGCAGCCAGCAGGCAGCAAAAGTAGCCTGCAGTCCTGCATTCTAACCACTGTACCACTACAGATCTTTTTCATTGTTGGCCTGCCAGCTGTGGAATGTTCTGAAATATTTGCTTCAATACCCTCCCTTATTTTACAGTTTTTTCATCTAAAAATGGAAAATAAAAATTAAGCCATCTTTGGAAATCTAAATTAGTGCGATGGGGGGAGGTTCTTGTTAAATATATTGCATTTCTTAAAAGCTTGGGATGTGATGGTTTGGGTTATTTGACTGTTCTGCCTGTTACTGTTAACAAGGAACAAGGATCTTTATAGGAACAACTTTGGGAAGGACTGAAGGAAACTATCAGAAATTAGTTAGAGCTTTTTAAATTAGGTTCCTGTGGTTAGAAAACTGTTCTTCCCACTGGGCAATTCTTCAAGGAGGGGAGTAGCATCTGAAATCCCTGAGAAAATCAAAGCCTGCAAAAGCCTTTGGTGCAATCCCCAGAGTGCTCTAAAAGGTGTTACCACCTCATAATTTGGATGCAACGAATGGAGAAAGTTATTGCATACTTGACTGGCAAGTAATCACCCTTACTATATTTCATTTCAGTTAAATGGAAATTAAATGCAATTGAGCTTTTTGAATGTGGTCCCTGGCACTCAACTCAATGACCAGCAAAGCCCTCAGCATGGAAAAATTGTGCAGCCTTCGTCTGTAGGAAGCCATATTTACAAAATGCCACAAATTGATTGTAATGCTCTGCTGCAAAATATTTCAATTTCTTTGGTGACAAAATAAAGTACTTCCTGTTATTTTCTTACTTTACTGATGACCATTTAAAATATTGGTTCAAAGTATAGAAAATAGAAAGAACATCTATTCAATCCAAGGGAGTTTCTTGATCTTCTAGAATAAAGATCTTTGAAATAATGACATCTGACCTCATAGCCATCAATATAGCGGAAGTAAATTAAGTAAATTGCATTTTAAATAATCTATTTTGATCTGAAGAGCGTACGTGAGATCATCCCATGATGATGTCCTGTAAGGCATTGAAAACTTGGTTGTTTTCACAGGCCTTTGATAAAGTGGGTGAAAAGCCTGTAAAACATTGTCTGATATGCTTTGGTTCTCTTTTACTGATATTTCTGTATACAAATTGTTTCTTTGTTATTGCTTTATGTATTATTGTGTATGCTGCAATTTGGATTTTGACATTTTAAATTCTTTTAAATAAATAAAGACTTATCTTAATGTAGCCTGGCATGGTTTCTCTCTCTCTCTCTTTCCTTCCCTCCCTCTCTCTCTCCCTCCCTCCTTCTCTCTCTCTCTCTCTCTCTCACACACTCTCTCTCTCTCTCTCTCTCTCACACACACACACACACACACACACACACACACACGGAGACAGAGAGAGAGAGAGAGAGAGAGAGAAAGTAACCATGCCAAAAGAAAAAAAATACCTAGAATATCATACCTTCTTATAAAATGGAACCATTGAGATAGTCATTATCTCAGTAAAGCAATCAATTCAAATACTTTTTAAAGCTTGCCTTTTTAACGAGTCACAATCAAAAGCCTTATATTTTCTTTATAACTAAGATTTAGAGGATGCCCATATGCTTCTAAGGTATAGATTAAAAATGTATAGACATTCATTTTCCCTCACAAGGTCCCTTCCCAAAGTTGTGACAGAATGAGACACTGGGCAGCATATTATGACTATTTATATTAACTATATTAAGTAGCTTTTTTTACTATGCATATTACTCAAAAGCCAAGTGAGTTATATCATCTGAATAGTTTGATTAAATTGGAAAGAGATCTGATAAAATTGAATCTTTGAACTGAACTTCCAAGGCTACTCAAAATGTTGAATTAAATCAAATACTTACAAATTGCTTCAGAGAGATATGAGAGTGACTCAGAAATTCAGTGGGCTTCTTTAGCAAAATCTCATGTACTGTTGTCACTTTTTTATATTTATGGAGAAAAGTATGAAGAAGTTGAATAAGTATGAAGTTTTGTTAGACACTGGCCAGCCAATGAGTTTTATCACCTCTACAAATTATGTCTATCAAAGTGTTGCTGTGCTTTTCTCACTTTGACTAGAACACCAAGGAAAGTTTTCTTATAAAAAAGGAAAGAAAACTCAGCTTAATTCTACTGCTTTAAAAAGAAATATGGATTGTGTTTCCTGTCCACTTCCTCTTTCCATATTTTTTACCTTTTTATCATTATCCTTCCTTAATTCTCAGTGCATTAGATTCTGTGTCTGGCATATCAGCAGTTCTTCAGTGCTAGCAATTCCACTTTTTTTTTAATAAAGTTTTATTTGGGTTTTCACACATACAAAATACAAGTAAAACATCTTTTTTGAAAATAGCATGGTCCCGGGTTGAACTTCTTTATACAGACACAAAACTCAATTTCATGCTCCTTTTTATATTCTATTCCATATCTTATACTATTTTACATTTTCTATATAGTTTTTCCCCTCTTTTGATTTTCTTGATTTTAATTTGATTATCTCATCTCAATTCAAATCATTATATTTATACTTTTGTCTGTTCTTTTCAATTTCATATTATCTTTTCTCATTAAACAAGTTTTCTCCTGTAGTTATTAATTGGAGTATGACACCTTTATATCTTTTAATTACATCCATTCAACTCTTATTTAAACTTCAAAAAATACCTTAAGATTATGACCTTCAATATAATACATAATACATAACTTCCAATCGAATTCTGCTTGGTACATTCTTATAACACACACTATATTCTTTTTTTTAAAAAAAAGATTGTAAATATATGTAATTATAAACCCTCATTCCATTCCAATTCAGTTCTATCATTAATAATCATTAAAATCTTAACATCTTTAACACTTCTTTCAATTAAATATCATACTTCCTTAAAGACACATATAATCTCCATAATTAATTTTTCCCTTATTTCTCTTCACATGTTTTGTAAATAATTAAGTATTCATTTTGTTACATTTATTTATTGACAAGAATTCCACAGAATTACGATAGCTACTTAAGCAAACATTTTAATCATACATTGTTTCATATTTTCTAAAATTATTTCTGTTTCTAGCATAACAACACTATCTTTTGTACCTTTGCAGAATCCCTTTTTCCATTAAATTTTCACCCATTATCTCTAAATAGGCCCTGTTTCTCTATATTTTGTTTTTGTCCTTTATAACTTCTTTTCCTTTCTTTCTTCCCTCTCATCTTCTCCCTCCCCTTTTTACCCCCTTGTCTCTCTACATCTAATTCTCTCTTCAGCATTTCCCTCTTCTGTTGCTTTCTGATTTTATGCTTATTTTTCACTCTGGGTTTTTTGGAGTTGTTTTTCCCAATCTTAAACTTTCTATTCTCTTTCCCCCCTTTCCTTTTTTTCCCCCACCTAAGATTACTTGTTAATTAAAGATGACTTCTTTTTTGTCACAATCTTCTTGTTCTGCAGGCATTTCTTGTTGTTTCTCATAATTCCAAATCTCCATTTCTAAAAACTGAAATACAAAGCCAAAAGAACCTCTCCCTTCTTGTGCATCTTCTTTGTACTTTTTAAGTTCCATTTTCAATTCTTCTAAAAGTGGAGCCATTTTAAACAGTTTTAAACAACCACCAGATTGATTTTAGTCATTCAAATACAATAACCAAAAATCCAGAAATCATCAAGTAATCCAAATAGTCCCGAGTTATTTCTTCTTATTTCCTTTTCCACTTTCTCTTCCTGGGGTTTTTGTTGCGATATTTCAGTTAAAATGTATCTTTTGGAAGTCTTGTTGAGATTTTGCTGTAAGTTCTTTTTTAATTCCAGGTAGTCTCCTCCCTTCCAGATCCTGCCCTTTTATTCTTTTTTCTCTCCTTTCCTCTTTTCAAAAGCTTTTGATTATCCAGAAATCTTACCCCTCGACTTTTTATTTTCAGCATTAAATGCCTATTAATGTCAAAGTGGATTTTTTTCCAATTTCTTGCTTAAGTCTCTTAGTTGTCAGTATAGGAAAAGGAGAAAAAAAAATCTTTTCCCTTTTCTCTCTCCTTCAAAGCTTAAAACTCTTTTTAGGGAACAATGTTTTTTTTTTTAATAGTTTCAATTCCAGGATACCTCATTTGTTGCTTTTGCTGTTTGACCCAGTCAACCAAAACTTTCTCTTCTTATCTTCCTCCTGCACATTCTTTTCCAGTTGAGTTCTTCTTTGTGGTGGTCATTTCTGACCACCGCTGCAACCGTCTTCAGGAAAGGGAGTAATGGCCAGCTGGGGAGGAGAGATGTGGCTCTCTTCAACCCTGCTGGCAGTCTCCCCCCTCTTCACCACCTCTATGGGGTGGCTTAGCCCCAAAACCAGCCGGCTCGGGGCGCTCCAACAGTGAGCATGGATTGAAGCCTCGCAGAGATGAGATTTTGGTATGTCGCCGAAGAGGCTCAAACCGGAAGGCCAGCAATTCCACTTTTATTCATTTTCCCCACTGTTTCCAAAATGAAACAAAAATCTTTGTTTGCTTTCCATAATATGTTTGTACCCTGTCTCATCAAACAAGTGGATTTAATTGTATGTTTGCTCTTAATGTCATAGTGTCAACTGTCCAGTTGGCGAATCCAGAAAAAGGAACTCCTAAGACATTATTTTATCAAGAGTATAAAACTTTACTGAATAAACCACATTGGCACAGAAGAAGGAAAACCAATTCTGGGTTTCCCGCACAAAAACAAGCATAGTTAATTGCCCATTTTTCCCTATGGGCCACCCACAATCCAAAACATCCACCAATCCCTCCTGTTCATTGTTTTATGAGAAGCACCCAGGCATGCCCGGGACATCGGCTCGGTTTGTCCTTGAGATGCCAGCAATGTCTCATAGTGCTGATGGATGCTCTCCCAACCTTTCATCTACCTTCTCCCTGTTATTGTCAAGCTGCGAAAGAAGGAAAATGTAGGTGAAAGTGCAAATCAGTCTTGACACACAGTCTATTTATATGTCATCTCTCTCTCACATACACAAACACTTGTATGAATCTTTTATCATTGTTTCATAAACAGCACCTAATTTTCATGGCAGAAGAGGCCAAACCTACCAAAGAAGTTTAACTTTGAAAAGCTATTCTACTAACAGACCATTTCAAATACAACAAGTGCTTAAAGAAGTAACAGAGAATTCAGTGACTTGTAACTATTCATAGCCTGAATTTCAAAAAGAGAATCTAGATGGAGAGTGGGAACCAAAAAGGCAAAAAAAAAAAAAACCTTCAGGAAGACCTCACAGAGAACATTCTGAAGAATTTAAAGAAAAAGCAAGTGATCAAAAGACACACTTTAGCAAGTCAAAGTTATTTCTCTTTTTTAAAAAATTGCTGAAACTATTGTTGTTCATCTGCCATTTGGACTGAAGTATTATGTATTTTGTCTGAAACATGTGCAGCATAGCACAAATAGGACTGAATCATGAAATTCATCTCCAGCCAATGGATCTCAAACCCATTAGCAAGCATTTAGTTAAAGCAGATTCAAGATCATTTGAAACCTCTGTGAAGACTACTTGATCCTCACATCATATAGACTTTTCCCAGTTGTCTGAAAAGGCCACATAAAAAAGGCAGAGTTCTGAGGTAAATCCTTTTGTAAATGTCTATTAACTTAACAAAGCAACTTGTCCCATGGACATTTCTTTGCAGCTGTTTAACATTTTCATGCAACCATTGGGAAATTGAGCCATTGATCACCATGGGACATCTTCCTAGATAGAATTCTCATCCAAGTCTATTGAGATAAAATTCCAAAATGATGGTTCATTCAAGTAAATTCTGCTTGAATTTAGTTATCTACTATTACCATGGCTAAATATTCACTAGATGAATTATCTTAAAAAGTAGTGATATTTCAAGAAATATTGGGAAAAGCACATTTGAAAGATTTCCCATTTGAAGTAGCCTCTTAATTTGAAGACAAGTTTTTAAACATTCACTATGTGAAGTACTCTAAAATTCAGAATAAAGGCAAAATATTTATAGGAAAAAAACAAGAGTATTATCCTAGAATATAGAAATGAAAGAATTCACAGAACACATATAAGTATAAATATTAAGCAAACTATATTGAAATATATGGGTGATTTTAAGGGACAAGAGAAAGAAGAGCTGCCCAGAAAATAATCAGGCAAAAGAAGGAGGACCCCCATAGTCAGAGAAAGAAGCCTACAAAGAACTTGCTCAAATTGAACAGAAGGCAGTGGGAAATTTCTACCTTCAGACTTGCGAAATTCTGTTAATCTAGCCCTACAATAAAGTTGATTTAGCTTATATAGTTATGTTTCTTGCCTGTTTACTCAACTATAATGTTTCAAAGTGTCAAAGAAGCAGTAAAGAAACATAGAACTAAAAAAACCCAAGCCCAATAGTGACAGACTAAAATTACAAAATGTAGAGGAGGAACTTGAAAAACCATTACATATTAAAGACAATGAATAAATTCAGACAAGAAATACAGATACAAAGACATCGGAAAAACTAGATGAAACAGAGCTAAAAAAAAACCAAGCCCAATGGTGACAGACTAAAATTACAAAATGTAGAGGAGGAACTTGCAAAACCATATTAAAGACAATGAATTTATATCTACAGACCAGATGGATTACATTCCAAGAGCTAGATGATGGATAAAGGCAGATTTGTTATAAATGGTTTAGAATATATTAATAATAAGAAAAGTAAGGCAATGGAAATATTTTTAGACACAGACAAAGCTTTTGACAAGTTAGAATTCACAGCAAATAGAATACTCTCTACAATCTTTCAATATATAAAGACACAAGACAAGGTGAACATTTTCTTTTTTATTATTTATAATTGATTAAGAAGTGGCAGGCAAGAGCTGAAAAGATAAACAAATATTTCAGATCAAGACTCAGGTAGAGAGATATAAGATGAAATGCTATGCAGGTGATATAATAGTATAGTTATGCAAACACAAAGCTCCATACTAATGGCAGAATCCAAAGATTTTTGGCTACCTTTTCAGATAAAAAATTAAATAAAAAATAGGTAATTAAGTATACAATTTCCAAAGAAAAAGATTTCATGAAAAAGGAAATTGAGATTTGGGAAAAATATAGTAAAATATCTAGAACTCTTATTTAATAGGATATAATAATGATACATTTGAAAACAATTATAACAAATTATAGAATGAAATGAACAAGTTCTGTAAGATAGAAATATATTATCTAAGATAAATGTTTTATTTCAAATGGCAGCAATTGGAATCTGGGAGGAAAAAAAGCAAGATTCAAAATCATACAAGACTCAAAAAAAAAAAAAAGATATAGAGTAGCATTTCCTAATCTTAGCCTGGATTACAAAGCAAATTGTCTTAATCTTATTTAAAGAGTAAACTGGACAATCATCTCTATGATCTCTTACAAACTTGTAATTCTATGGATTTGGTATATCTACAAATGATTGGCAAATCAATCTTTTCCAACTTTCAGTATTTTAAGTTAAATGAAATGTTAAAAATTAAGAAAGATCTCTGCAATAGATACCATTCTGATAATTGCTTGTCTTTTAACTTCAGTATAATGATTAATTCATTGCATTTGAATTAATCTATTTCCTTTGCCACTTTGATCTCTAGTAACTAAGATATACATTTGTATTTTTTTTAATATAGAATATGTGATTCATGATGAGGTGTAATAGAGACTGAGTATTCCACTATAATCTTCCTCTGACTACTTCTGATAAGCAAACTTAAAGTTCTAAGGGTTTTTGTTTTTTGTTTTTAAAGAAGACTCCAGAAACCCAAATTCTCCATATCTTACTTGATGCTAATTGAAGAAACTGACAGTTAGTACATCATCAATTATCATTCCGTGCGCCAGCCTTAGAAGGCTGGTGAAAGCTGCTACTAAGTATTTGTGAAACTTTAGGAGCTGAGAGACAGAGTTTCTTAGGGTAGAGTTGTCATTATATCAACAACTAATGATCCAACTCAAGGCAAAGAAGTGCAAGTCAAAAAGTATGTTTAATCGTGGGATAAGCTAAAGAAAGAAGCTCTGGAAATAAACCAAAGTAAAGAGGAAACAGCATCTTCTTGTCTACCTATTATTTCAGTGGTGTTTTCCTACTGTGCAAAAAATTCTTATTTAGCCATGCCATGTTATGTCATGTCATGCCATATTGTGTCATATCATGTCATGTCATATCATATTATGTTAACTTAATTCATATGACCCTAGTCAAACTGCTGAATCAAGTGCAAGAAATTCTATCAAGATTGTAAACTTGGAAGAAATAATTCTGCAAACATTAATATAAAGCAGGACAGTCAAACTTGTGGTCCACGGGCCAGATGCGTCACGTGCTGGTCATGCCCACACCCGGTTTAGCAAAAGGGAAAAGTCCCAATATGTCATGTGACAATGCTGTGAGAATGCAAGTTTTACACCCCTGATTTAAAGCATCTGATCTCAAAGGAATCTAGACAATACAAAATGAATCAACATTAAGTTGTACCATAAACTAGTCATATGAAGATATGCCTAGTTTAGAAGCTCAGCCCAGGAAATATTAATCAGGAAATATATTAATCAGGATGTATATTAATCTGCACAATCACATTATTGCATCAAAAGGTATAAAACATTCATTATGTATAGGATTGCCTGAATAATAGGGAGAGCCTTTCCTTTCATCATAAATTGCCATTTTAAAATTGTCATCCATAAAGTGACAACTTACAATTTGACCCATTACCTCTTAAGAAAGGAGGAACTGGAGCGGGGGTGGGGAGGAGGAGGCACTTGCAAGGCAGCTATAAGGATTATACTCAGTGTCTGTCAGATAAAGTCACACAGATCTGGATGTGTCACACAGGACCTCTCTAAGGCAAGGTCTGGGAAGAGTTTATGGCTATTAAGCTGATAGGGTCCTGGAGACTTTTAACTCATCCACCTAATTTCAGATCTATGCTCTTCCTGGTTGGTTAAGGGTTCCTGGGAAGTGAATGTGATCCAATATATGTTTGGGTGAAAGTGTTTTTGACAGGAAAAAAATGATTCTATCAGCTTTGAAGGAAGCAATCATCAATTACTTGTTCAAGAAGCTATTACTGGATCCAATAGAGCTGGACAATTTTTGTCCAATTTTCTCTTCTTAATGAAGGCTGTTGTGAGGGCTATTTAGCTGAAGCTTTGAAGGACTCTGGAGGAAATAGATTATTTGGATCACTTTCAGTCAGATTTCAGGTTGAAATATACTTAGATTCTATTGAACACACTACTAAATGATCTATGGCAGAGCTGGGATAGGGAAAGTGCAACCTTCCTGGTTGTTCTTAATCCATCAGTGTCCTTCAATACCATTGATCATGATATCTTTTGGGGATTGCAACTGGGGCTAGAATGGATGGTGTTGTACTGATTCTCCTTTTTCCAGGGTTATTTCAAGTTGCTGTTGGTGGACAGAGAAAAGTCTAGCTTTAGGCCTCACTTTACATAGTGCCTCAATGATCCATTTGCTCCCTGCTTTTGTTTAAAATCAACTTGAAGACATGAGCATAGGATTAAGTATAATATAGTAATGAACCTCAGCACTTGGCTAACTATCGCAGTATCTGAAGGCTGTTGGGGTTCTAGGTAAGACCCTAGAAGTATTACCAGGATTAATAAGACCATGTGGCTGTGGGTTTTGCCCATCTCTATGCCTTCTCTTCTCCCAGGATCCAGTTCTAGAGATATTTCACCTTTGGTTCCAGATGGGATTTCATTTCCCTATTTGCAGCCAATGGTAGCAACTGGTCCAGAATATAGTGGCTCAGATATGTACACTTGCTATGCCCAAGTAACATTACTACTTTCAGAGCTGCATTAACTTTCTGTAGGCTTCTGGGTGAAATTCAAAGTGCCTGATGTCACCTATACAGTTCTATATGACACAAGATAACTCTCATTTATAGGACTACCTCTACCTTGTCAGTTCTGCCATAGATCCCACAGGGATTGCAGATTCCCTTTCTAAAACAATAATGAGACAAAGGTAGGCATCTCTGTTGCTATGCCTACCTTTTGAAATTAGGTTCAAGGTTCAGGTTGCCTCAAACCTATTGGTCTTCCTTGTAGACCTGACTTTTCTCCCTGCACTGCGGTTGCATGGTAAATGAACCTGTTTGGTGATATCTGTGCATATTTTTAATCATCTATATCAGGTATGTTGAGGATATGGAGGTGTTCTGTATTTATTCTTTTTTTTTCTTTTTGTACATCCCCCTGAGCCACAAAGAGTGAATAAATAAATATAGTAAAATAAAAATCTGGCAGAAACTCAAAATCATTCTTTGCTATATAACCACCTGTGGCCATTGTGTTTTCTCCAGCATAATAGTTCTATTACATAAAGAAGCTGTTGTTTGCTCAATGGTATTGCCACAAATGTGGCAGAAGGAATAAACAGCAATTACCTAATGGGTTACCAAGTGGATTATAAATGTCACTGCTCTTTTTTCCTCATGCTATTCAGAATGCTAAACATCTGGATGCAGCATCCGCTTATTATCACAGTTGTATGTTTACTATAACAGTCTGAGATGATAAAAGAGGTATAGTTTTCCAATGTTATGTAGGTCATATTTAGATGCATAGTTTGTATTTTGTGTTGATTTAAGATTTTTTTTTAAATGAAGCAATTAATAGGAATGCAAACAACTGATTTGCTCACTACCCCACAGGAAGCTTGCAACAGAAATAAAACAAAATGAATCTGAATCTATCCTTGTTTTCCAAGGCCTACATCTCAATCTAGTAAATGTTGAAGTCAAACAATGGAAATTATTGATTCAGAAAGAGTCAATACAAAATTGGTTCTGACTTAATGTGGAAAAATTAATAAATTTTGGCCAGAGGAAATACAATTCCACTTATCATAAATTTGCAGAAGATAGACTTACATAGGGCTATTGGGAATTTAAGTCATACTAGCAGCTTTCTAAATGTCTCCCAAATTTCCCAAACTTCATTAACCAACACTTGAAGGGGTGTTCTCTAAAAATAAAATAAAATTCAACTGTCTATGACATAAAACTTAGAGCCCTGTGTATACAAGCAAGAATTTTGCCATTGTTTAAGGGCATGGGCCTGACACAAAGGTGACTCTACTAATAAGTTTGGAAAATAACACCCTGCTACCCTTCAAGAAAGCCTTACAGATAGGGCTTTGTCACTGGACTTACGGATCTGAATGTGTATCAAACCCTGTCCAATAGTCGTGATGAGTTGATGATGTCTTTTTTACCTTGGTGCTGATATATGGGTATTGTTTCTTTATTTTATTTTTTTTGTAAATTTTATTTGAGTTTTCACAAAGAGAAAAAAAATACAAATAAAACATCTTTTTTGAAAGTAGTGTAATCCCAGGTTACATTTCTTCATACAGACACAAATTCAGGTTCATGCTCATTTTTATATTCCATTCCATATCTTATTACTATTTTACATTTTCTGCATAGCTTCTCCCCTCTTTTAATTTTCTCAATTTTATTTTAATTATCTCATCTCAATTCAAATCATTGTATTTATATTTTTTTGTCTGTCCTGTTTCAATTATCTATTATCTTTTTTCATTAAACAAAATTTCTCCTGTAGTTACTATTTGGAGTATGACACCTTTATATCTTTTCCCTAAAGTTGTAACATTCAATATAATACATAATTTCCATTCGGATTCTGCTTGGTACATTCTTAAAATACACACTGTATTCTTGAAAAAAAAATTATAAATGTATATAATTAAAACAACATTCCATTCCAATTCAATTCTATCATTAATATTAATATTCATTAAAGTCTTAACATCTTTAACATTACTTTTCAATTAAATATCATACTTCTATGGGAACAATTATAAGCTTTCCATAGTTAATTCCCCCCCCTTCACTTATATTTTATAAAACATTAACTAATTAAAATGTTCCCGTTGCTTCCTAATTCAATTTTCTCATTTATTTTATTTCACTTATTTTATTCACAAACATTTCACTAAACTACACTATTTTATCCCTCATTTTAATCATACATTGTTTCCAATTTTCTAAAGTTATTTCTATTACTAATATAACAATACAATCTTATGTACCTTTACAGAATCCCTTTTTCAGTTAGATTTTCTCCCATTATCTCTAAATAGGTCCTGTTTCTCTATATCTTGCTCCAGTCCTTTGTAACTTCTTTTCCTTTCCTTCTTCCCTCTCTTCTTCTCAATCCCCCTTTTACCCCCTTGTCTCTCTACCTCTATTTCTCTCTTCTGTATTCCCCTTTTCTGTTGCTTTCCAGTATTATATTTATTTTTTGAATTATTTTTCTTTTCTTTGGTTGTTTTTTTAAGTCTTAAATCTTATTACACTATATGACCTTGTTGCAACACACCAGCCTCACAAGTCTATCATACTATGTTGACATGAAGTTATTTTCCGTTCAGAAATCTGACAGCCCATGGGTAGAAACTGTTCTTCATTCCTCAATGTAAAGTGGGCGGGTTCCTTTCTCTGCTTCCAGAAATCTAACACCATCTCCTTTGTCTTGCTCATGTTTAGGTGCAGGTTGTTTTCTAGGCACCATGATGATAATTTTTGAACCTCCCACTAGCCCATGTGTTATGGGCTAGCCATGCGCATGCCCAGTTTAGTGAAGGGGAAAAAAGTTCAGATGATGCTGCCCTGACGATGTGAGTGACACCCCTGCTCTTTGCATTTTAGACATGTTAGTGATTTTACCACAGTAGGCCTTTAACAAGACAATTAACCAGGGAGATATTTAAAGGAAGAGCCTAACTGACAAAAATAGTCATGGGAGTTTACCCATATACTATAGTATTACCTGGTCCAATTCTAACCACGAGGCCTTCATTGGGAAGCTGCAACTTGAGTAAAACAGAAAGCCATCTTAGCTGACTTCTCTAACTACTTATTCAGTAATTCAATGTTTTTCAACCTCAGCAACTTTAAAATGTGTAGACTTCATCTCCCAGACGTCCACAGCCAGCAGGTTGAACAACACTGCATGATTTGTGGGAAGATCCAAAGATGTTAAACAGTTGCCAACTGGATCTGGCCCAATTGCTTTAAGACTTCTCTACTACAGAGCTACATACTCTTGGCAGTTGTACTGAGACTTTATATCTGTGTATGAAATCAGGCAGAGCCACATGGCAACCATCTTGCAAATTTATGGGATTTAAGAAACTGCTTTCCTTTTTTTAAAAAAAGAACAAATTTTATTCAATTTTTCACATAAAAACAAAAGGCTTATTTTAGTGGACAACATATTTCCGGGTCATCACTTTTGCATACAAATATAACAATAGTTATACATTCATATATGCATACTTAATTCTATTATTACCTTTCCCATTCCAAACTTTCAGAAAGGAGAGAAATGAGCAAATTAATCCTAGTCTCTCACATTGATCTCAATCCAAACATCCTTTCATTTCAATTATTTCAAATATAATCCTTTGATATTTATTTTAAAAACAAAAATAAAAATATATGTTTAACTAATTAAAAAAAGTTACCAATGTCTCTCCTTCCTTTTAATAGTCTGTATTAAGTTATTAATTTAGATAGTTCTTTAATCTGTCATATTTTCTTTCCATCACACACTCTTTCTATAAATTCTAGATTAATGCAAGTTTTAACACAAAAGAAAAAGAAACAAACATAGGTTTCCCCCCTTTTTACTGCTTTGAGTGTGACATCTCAGTAGTTAAAATATACCTTTATTTCCTCATCTTAATTCCCAATAAACCTTTATTTTTAAGTAATTACAATAATAATCATTACATCTTTTCATTTGGATTCCGCAATATATTTTCCCCTCTTAATTTTATTTCTAATTTCAAAGAGGTAAAAGGGAAAGATTGACTATTTAATTCCTGGTCACTGATATTGACCTCATCCTTAAACATCTTCACATTCAATTCAATTATTACAATTTCTTCAATAGACCTTAACTTTTCTTTTAAGGATAAAAATAAATATATATATTCATCTAATAAGAATTTATCAGTATCTATCACTCCTTTAATAATCTATATCAGGCTTGTCCAACCCGCAGCCCACGGGCTGCATGCGGCCCAGGTCGCCTCGTAATGCGGCCCAGTGCCCACCCCAACCTTCGTGGCAGAGCCAGCGAGGAGGAGGAGGAGAGGCAGGAGTGAGGCGGGGTGAGGCGAGCGCCAGGCCAAGCAGCAAGAGAAAAGGCGGGCGTCGTCAGATCGCCACCTCCTGCTGTTGCCGCCGCTGGCACCGCCGCCTCTGCTGCCCCCGCCACCGCCACTTCCCCCTCCGGTGCCGCCACTTCTTCCCCCGCCACCGCTTCTGCTTCTGCCCCCGCTGCCGCTTCTGCCCCCGCCACTGCCGCTTCTGCCCCCGCCGTCGCTGCTGCTTCTGCCCCTGCCACCGCTTCTGTCCCCGCCGCTTCTTCCCCCACCACCGCTGCTGCTTCTGCCCCCGCCATCGCTGCCGCTGCTGCCCCCGCCACCGCCACTTCTTCTTCCCCTGTTATTTTATTTTATGTGCGGCCCAAACCAAATTTTCATCTTCTAATGTGGCCCAGGGAAGGTGAAAGGTTGGACACCCCTGATCTATATTACCCTATTTTCTAAATATTTTTAATAACAAATATATTCTTATTATCCCTTGTCACCCTCAGAACCCCCTTTTTAATTCATCAACCAATATCTCTAAAAAACCAATTCCTTTTCATCATTTTACTATTTCTGTTTCTTTATTTCCTGCACCTGTTTCTTACTGCTCTCCTCCCCCTCTTTTTCCCATATCTTTTCTCATTCCAGTTTATATCCTTCTCTTTCTTGATATCTTCCTTTCCCCTTTTCTGCTGCACCTTTCTACCTTACCAGATTTCACAGGTATTCCCCTTTTTGATTATCTTCTTAAGCCTCAACTTTTTAGCCTTCCTCCTTTCCCTTTGTCTTTGTAGTGTTCTTTGTGTTAATTGTCTATTTAAGATGGCTTCTCCTTGAGTCGACTCCTTCTCCTCTGAATTTCTTTCTTTTTGTTCTTCAATCGCCATTTCCATTTCTTCTAACACAGAACAAAGTGATTCGCCTCTTTCCTGTAGTAATTCTCTCATATTTTTAAGTTCCATTTTTAATTCCTGAAGAGATATCATCATTACACACTCTTATATTTTAAAGTCCACAAAAAACACTTTTACTTTCGTTCTTTCTTCTTCAAATTTTCCAAAGTTCTCAATTGGTCCAACCCAGGGTCTATACCAAAAGCATCAATCAATCCCACAGTCAGTCTCTCCCTGCTTCTTTCTTTATTCTAGTTCCGTTTTCACTTTCTAAAATTCTTACTTTGTTTCAATATTTCCTTAACATTATATCAACATAAGTTCATACAGAAACAGGATGATTCCCCTTTTGTTTGAGTTTAAGTTTTTGTCAGAAGATGGCACTCTCCATTATGCAAAGTCTTCACCTTCTCCCCCCATTTTATTATTTAGGGTTTTTCGAACCTCAATGCTCCAATACAATCCTGTCTCCAATTTGTAAATTTTACTATTGTTATTTTTTGACAATCTTAAGTCCAGCTTTATTTTATGCCTGTTTATTGCCAAAATATTTTAGTCCAATTTAATTAAGTCTTTAGTTCCAGCTTCTTCCTTTCATGGTTCGAAGCCCCGCTTAGCTGTCAAAAATTATTTTCTTATTTTTTTCCTGTCCCTTTGTATTTCCACCGCTCACTTTTCTTTTCTTAAAAGTTCGATGTTACCTAAATCCCAGGCTACTTTTGGTTAGTTGTTTCACCCAATTGTCCCAGCTCAGGTGTTATCCACCTCTTTCTTCACTCCTGCACAAATTTTAATCCAGCTGAGTCCTCCTCTTCGGGGTGGCCATTTTAGACCACCGCTTCAGTCATCTTCGGGGAGGGAAAGACCAAGCCCAGGAGGGGAGATGCAGCTCCCCTCAACCTGGCTTTCAGCTTCCCCTTACTCCACCACCCCTCCAAGGCAGCTTCAGCCCCTAATCACAATGATTGGGGCTCTCCAACGAAAGCCACGCACAGTTGCGATCTATGGTCCGTCAGCGAAGAGGGCTCAACCTGAAGTCAAGAAACTGCTTTCCTAAAGGGCTAAGATTTTTAAAATTTGCTCATGACAGCCATTATCTCTAAATTGGGTGTCTCTATTTCTTTACTCCTAGTTTAACAAGGAGCAAATTTGTTCTGTGTTGCTTTGGAGCAGGGTTGAAGAACATGTGGTCTTCCAGATGTTGTTCATTGCTGGTCATACTGGCTAAGACTGTGGAAATTAAGAGACTGGAAACAATTGGGAAATCAGAGGTTACTTGCCCCTATTGTAGGGGCTAGGAATTAAACTAAATATTTCAAATTACATGAGAAAGTATAATTTGAGGAAAATCAGCTTGACTGATGAAATTACAGATCATTCTAACCTATATATAATATAACAGCATATAATTGAAACAAGACAGTATGGTATTTCAACAAATTATGATTTTAAAACTGTCTCAGTAAATGTATGAAGGTTTTGAAGCTTTTAAACAAAGATGGATGGGCAACTGCTGGCAATACTTTGATGGTGGAGTTTTGCTTTGGTTCTGGTTGCTTTAATGCAGGGGTGTCCAACCTTTCACCTTCCCTGGGCCACATTAGAAGATGAAAATTTGGTTTGGGCCACACATAAAATAAAATAACAGTAACGATACCTGATCATCCCAAAAAAACATAGAAAACATAGTTAACATATTAAATTTATTTGGAAATGAAGTTAGTGAGATGTTTTTATTATTTATTATTTATTAAAATTATTTATTTTTTATCACGGTTTTTTTATCACGTTTTTTTTATCACAGTTTATTTTCTGGCCAAATTTTGCGGGGGGGGGGAAGTGGAGGGGGGGAAAGCTTGCCCGCCTCACGCCTACCTCTCCTCCTGCAAATGGCCCGGCTGGATCAGGCAGGACTGGAAAGCAGAAGCAGCAGCAGCAGTGGTGGGGGCAGAAGCCTTCCCCGCCACCGCTGCTGCTTCTGCCCCCACTGCTTCTGCCCCCGCTGCAGCCGCCGCTTCTTCCCCCGCCACCACTGCTGCTTCTGCCTCCGCCACCGCTTCTGCCCCCGCCGCCGCTGCTTCTGCCCCCGCCGCGGGGGCAGCGGCGGCGGGTGCAGAAGCAGCAGTGGTGGGGGGGAAGAAGCGGCGGCAGCAGCGGGGGCAGAAGCAGGTGGCAGGGGCAGAAGCGGCGGCAGCGGCGGGGGAAGAAGAAGTGGCGGCAGCGGGGGCAGCAGTGGCAGCGACGGCGGGGGCAGAAGCAGCAGCAGTGGTGGGGGAAGAAGCGGCAGGGACAGAAGTGGCGGCGGGGGCAGAAGCAGCAGTGACGGCGGGGGCAGAAGTGGTGGCAGAGGGGGCAGAAGCGGCAGCGGGGGCAGAAGCAGAAGCGGTGGCGGGGGAAGAAGTGGCGGCGCCGGTGGGGGAAGTGGCGGCGGCGGGGGCAGTAGTGGCTGCGGTGCCGGCGGCGGCAACAGCAGGAGGTGGCGATCTGACGACGCCCGCCTTTTCTCTTGCTGCTTGGCCTGGCGCTCGCCTCACCCCGCCTCACTCCTGCCTCTCCTCCTCCTCCTCGCTGGCTCTGCCACGAAGGTTGGGGTGGGCACTGGGCCGCATTACGAGGTGACCTGGGCCGCATGCGGCCTGTGCGCCGCGGGTTGGACAAGCCTGCTTTAATGTAATGCTCCTCTCTGGTTCCAAAACCTGCAAATGCTCAGATCATACCAGGATATTCTTAACATTACAGGAAGATTATTTTTTAATCCTATTGTGAAAATATGATAAAAGTTGCCAATGTACAAAGAGAACCTGAAGAAATCATTTTAGATGTCCTTTGGCTTTTCTGTAGTAATATGGATAAGGCTTCTTCTTAAATGGCCATGAACACATGAATACAATTGAAGCTTTACATTTGTGTTAAGCAGGGTAGAAACAGAAGCTGTATGTCAGATTGATTTAATCTTGTATCCTCCAGCTGTGTTGTCCTAAAACTCACATCCCACCACCCCCCCACTAACATGAGCACTCACTCTACTGGACAGAGATGATGAAAACTATAGTCAGACACAGTCAAGGGTCGCCATGTTAGGGAAGAGTAACAAGCACCTATGTATTGGAAATAAAACCTTACAATCATTTGTTTAGTGACCATCTGAAATTACAATGGCATTGAAATCATAAGAAGTAGTTGCAGCTGACATAGAATTTTTAAAAATAATACCATCTAGCCACCTCAAAAACAATTGATTTTCTTACTCTGTTGAATGGCTACAATGCTTTTTGAACCCAAACCACAACTACGAATGGTGAATTCCTACTGTGGTGGAAAAAAAGAGAAAATGGTATTTGGGATCAACTTGGCACAGGAAACATTAATCATTTTTGTGGCTTTTTTCTTCTTTGGCCTGTGAAGACTTAATAGGTGCAAGAAGCTTAATCAGTGTGGCAATTCTAACAATTTTGGAATATGGAGCTATCCCTTATACCAGGTTGAAGTACTATATCTGTCTTTCTGCACTTTTTCAAGCTGTTTTTACCCATGGCTTCTTCCAGTCTTCCTCAATATTCCTTAGATGGTGATTGGTATGTTTTTTTTTTGTTGTCAGCAAACCATTAATTGCACTATTGAGCATGTGCCAGTGCGTTTTCCACCATTACACGTTATTCATCTGTGACTCTTGAAATATCTGAGACTCTCAGACATCCAAATGGTTTGCAATTGAAAACTATTGCTCTTACTGGGCATGGCTCCTTGAGGTTTCTGAAGATTCTTTTCCTTCATCATATAAAATCTAACTTAAAAATAATACCAGAGAAGATATGCACACATAACTGAATAGAGCTAGAGAAATGCCTTCATTAATCTATTTCTTTTAGTGGTGATTGATGAGAAGGATGTTGGTCCCATGTGTGCTTATGGATCCCTTCAGACATACAGCACATTTAGATGCGTGCATATACTTTTTCTTTTCCTCATCCCACTTTCTCAAAAAAAAAAATCCTGAGTAAATCAGATGCTTCCTATCTTAGTGTGGGAAAGTGGTCACTTGGTCATTGATAGTCAGATGATCAGGTTACCACTATTAAAGGCAGTAGAACACCAGCAATCTCTTTCAGTTGGACAAGTGCCCATATGGTAAGACATACTTTTACCCAGTCAAAGATTCTGTGAAATTCTTAGATCACACACTGCTCATCCACAAATTTGAAAAAAAATAAGGTTTCAGTCTAGTTTTCTGCATCAGGGCCTGCATCCTGCTACTAAACTGTTGTCTTCTGTTTCCCATATTTGAGATTGTGGCAAAGCCCAAATCCCTTATTAAAAGAGGGATTTTAATGGCAGGCAGCTAAGACCTCAGAAAATCTCTCTAAAAACAGGTGATAGGCATGGAGGGTGGAATAATAAGGAAGGAGCTCTCCACCACACTATCCAACTGTCCTCTTGCTATCAGCTGTTTTTAGAACTATGTTTAGTATTTTCAAAAATAGTTCCCAAACATCCATTTCACTGCACCCTTCCAAAAGAGCCTGTCACCTGCTACTTGGATCCGCTGGTGCTTTTTTGCCACTTTTGTCATTCTCCCAGCCCTGGAAGCCTGCTGGAAAATGTTGCAAGGACAACCA
Source organism: Pseudonaja textilis (assembly GCF_049901715.1). Classification (NCBI taxonomy): domain Eukaryota; kingdom Metazoa; phylum Chordata; class Lepidosauria; order Squamata; family Elapidae; genus Pseudonaja; species Pseudonaja textilis. Next base: position 40,038,097 of record NC_141994.1, on the reverse strand, counting down.
TGGTGCTGGGTGAAGAGTATTTCTTTCCAATAGAGGAGATACTGCACTGCTGCCAGGACATTGAGGGAGTGGTAGAAGAAGTAGGGAGATGTGCTTTAACTACCCAGTCTCCAATCCTCTAGAACAATGTTTCTCAACATCAGCATCTTTAAGATATGTAGACTTTAACTCCCAGAATTCCCCAGCCAAGAGCCCTGGTCTGATCTGAGAATTGGCGGATGTAGGAACAAAATAAGTAGCTTCCCTACTGCCAAAAATATAATATACTTGGGCCAGGGACAGGAGAGGCAGTGACATGGCAATTACAACTTCATTCAACTTACCTACATCAACCATGATTTACAAATCACATTGATTGTATTAAGCCACAGACATGTGGGTGGAGAACCACTGCACTTTTTTTCTGGCAATTTCTCACTTAATAGAGACCTTTAAGGGTTAACATCTTTAAGGGTTTCCTTTGTGTTGTCAAAGTCTTCTTCACCAAAGTTCAGTTGATATTGATAGTTCCACTGTTTCCCCTTCCCTCTCCAAAAAAGGATTGACAGAATGAGAATATTTTGCAGAATGCAAAATGAACAGTTCTCGTTGAAAGGGATAGTTTGAACGTAGAATTTTATGCATCAGTAATCTCAAGACTGAATTACCGAATTGCCCACTATATGTGCTACAACTTATGCAGAGCATAGTTTCCATATTGCACTGTTCCACATTGAACATCACCTGCTCTTAGTTGGAAAGCTAGATGGCTTCAGACTAGGTACAATATATTTTCATAAATACACAAAGTCTTAAATATCTCAGGATCAACTTCCTTAAAGAATATCTCGCATTGCAACAACCCAAGCATCTACAATTTAGGGAGAAGTTCTCTCTCTGCTGCAACTTCCACATTGCCACTCGGTCATGGTAGAGAAACAGGTCTTAGCTATAGTGACACTTGCCTTGATCTCTTCTTAGTGGCATGCCAGGACCCAGCATTGACATTCTTCAGATGTTGGGTATCCCATCTACTTACTCCATGTCTTTCTTTATTATTGTTTTTATTCTAAATGCCTTTATATTTGCTGCAAATGCTGCTAGATTTTCTGTAATTTGAAGCAAAAATGCTACATTACCATGGGTAGCATTTGTTTGATTTATTTGTTTACCTTATAGAAGCAATTATAACAATTATAGAAATCACATTTTACTCAATCACTGGTAGGTGCTGATAGCTGAGATATTCATAAACTTTAGAGTTTAAAAATAATTGTGTGTTGGTTTACTTCAATTAGACTTTGATTTGCAGGATGCAATCTGGGTTGGTCACAGGGACCAGAGGTTTAGTTTTCGGAGCTTTCCGACTTGTGCTGGAGCCCATCCTTAGGGAAGTTCTCTCTCACCAGAATGTGTCACTTTGATTAGACTTTGGTTTGTCACTTGTCTTGAATTATTCAATTACTTGATGTATTTGCTTAGTGAGGAAAACGGACAACCATGAATTTGTACCTGAATATTACTTCCTTCTGATGCAGGCCTTGTGGCAGGTTTATTGCTTTGCCATCAAACAGATTCTGAGTCTAATCTGCCACACTTGCAATAATCTTCTTAGGCTAACCACCAAAGCACTGCAGAACCCAAGGTTTAAATCCCTAAAAATAGAACAGGATTTACTCAGCTTGCAGAACTTGTAAGTTATTTTTTCATTGGCAAATTTGCCATTTAGGAAAAGATTGATGGAAAAAAATTGGCCGACTTAGCATTAATTACTCAACTGACACTGAGAGTATTAACACCACTCAAATAAATCTTGTAAATTAGATACACACACACACACACACACACACACACACACACACATACACACGTTTAAACATGGCCTTTTGGATCTCAGATAGGATCTCCATGTCAAATTACAACTTTTGAAAATATGTATGTATGAATGAATTGATGAATGAATGAACAAACAAACTAATGAACGAATCATTGTATGGTTGAAGAGGCAGTGAGAATGACACTTGATTAAAACATATGTTTATGCAATGTCCTAAAGGTATTATGTTGTTGTGAAGAAGTGATTTACATATGTTAATTTGACTCTCAGAAAAAGTTAATATATTCTGTCAGAGTACATTCATAAACTGGAATAGATCTTGGTAACAAGGTCAGCCATTGAATAGGCATAGCAACTAAATTAGCCAATGAAGATAGTTTGGAAACTGAAACTAGAAGTAGCCTAGGCTGGAAACTGAAACTAAAAGTGGCTATAGGTGTGGCTATATGTTAAGCTCTGCAACTCTGCAGCTATGGTTTGAGCTCTGAGTCTGTCTATTGAAAATGAAACTAACTTGCTTTCTTGCTGAAGACTGGAGCTCTGCTCTGAACTTGCAACATGTTTCTGTTTGAGTTTGCTCCATGTTGAAGAAATCTACAACTGGTTTGTAAAATCTACTTATGTTTATAAAGATGTTAAATGAAGCATCAGCCATCTGTGTTTACTTTCCTGGCACTGAATTATCACTGCAAAACTCTCAATATATTCTTTTGAACAACAAACCTATTAGATGGACATTGACATGAGCACAACCTAAATGTAGCAGGTTCTCTATTCCAGGGGTCACCAACCTTTTGGACCTCAGGGACCACCAAACTCATAATTTTAGATCCCAGGGACCACTAACTGGTTCTGTGGGCATGGCCTAATTTGTGGGTGTGGCTTGGTGGGCATGGCTGGCTAGGCATGGCTTGTATGTAAATATTATAAATATTTATATAAATATAGATTTTTTTTATTAAAAAAGAGCAACTTTTACCCCAAATCAGGCAAAGCAAGCAGGCAGATTGAGTTGCTGACAGAATCACAGATTCATTCAGAAATCTATCTATCTGCCATTGGCTAGCTCACATAAATTTTGCTTGCAAGCAAACTCACAAAATTAACTCACAAAATTAAACAACATGTATGTAAATATTGATTTTTTTTAAAAAAAACAATTTTTACCCAAAATCAGGCAAAGCAGGCAGGCAAATTGAGTTGCTCACAGAATCATTCAGTGATCTATCTATCTGCCATCAGCTAGCTCAGTCTCTCAAATTTGCTTGCTGTGGGTCTGCACTGAATTTGCTTGCAAGCAAACCTTCAGTCCTAAGGGAGGTTTGGCTGTGCTGAGCCAAATATCTAAAGACTATCCAGAAAGCAAGAAATCCAACCATTTCCTGCTTCCTAGCTAATGTAAATCTCCCAGCACAGCAGAACAGAATATGGTCAGAAAAATAGCAATTTTAGCAGGCAAGTTTGCCGGGTAAGGAATGAGTGGGCGGGGAGCGTTCCTGTGGGCCATGGGGGTGGCTCAGCCTTGTGTTTCTGCACAGCCTGGATTAATTGCTTTGGGAGGGTGCTCTGGGGGTGAGATTTCTCTGCAGCCCACCAAATTTTTCTCAAGGCCCACCAGTGGGCCACAGCACACCGGTTGGCAAACGCTGCTCTATTCCCTTGATATAAAGAGAGTGCTCTTCCAAAATTGGAAAGGACCTTTGTTGTTTTGGTGCCTGCCCTTTGGAACACCATATTCCCTGAGATTAGATTGTCTCTGATCCTGATGATCTTTTGTAAAGCATTGAGCACCTGGGTGAGTTTGGGATACTTGATAATCCATTGAGACATCTTTGTTGCTTGTTTTGTCTTGAGTTTAAACCTTGGTGACACTGCATGTTTTTCTATTACTGTTTCATTCTTCACCACAACCATTGTCATCTTTCTTTTTTCCCTTCTCTTTCCATATTACAGGTAGTCCTCAACCTACAACAGTTTGTTTAGTGACAGTTCAAAGTTACAACAGCACTGAAAAAAGGGAGATATGACTTTTTTCACATTTACAACCATTGCAGCATCCCCATTTTGACATGATCAAAATTCAGACGCTTGGCAACTGGTTCATGTTTATGATGGCTGCAGTGTCCCGGGATCATGTGATGACATTTTGAAACCTTCTGACAAGGAAAGTCAATGGGCAGCCAGATTCCCTTAGCAACCATGTTGCTAACTTATCAACTGCCATGATTTGCTGAACAACTGTGGCAAGAAAGGTCATAAAATGGGGCAAAATTCACTTAACTGTCTTGCTTAGCAACAGAAATTTTGGGCTCAATTGTGGTCATAAGTCAAGGACTACCTGTACCAGACAATAGCATTGACATGTTTTCTTTCTTTCTTTAGTTCTTAAAAAGATGAAAAGGCATATAGGATTTTTTTTTTAAGTGGATCTTATTGTTTTCATGGATCTCTCAGAAAGGTGAAAAATTCCAATAATCCAGCCCGGACAGCCTGCTCTATCCACACACTAACAGAAAATAGTGTCACAAAGTGTGTTTTGGATGGGGTTGCTGAAATCTCTGGAGGAAAGAAATCATATCATATTAATTAAGTCCATATAGCAATGGCTATCCCGTGCCAAACACTAAGGGATATTCATAAAATAAATGATTTGTTTTGTTTCAGCTAATGGTGCTGTTAGGGAGACAAACATTCCTGGCATTTGGAAAGCTATAAACAATGGAAATTAAATTTCCGATGTTTCTGAACTTTACCCTTACAATATAAACCCATGAGTTTTCCAAAGCTAAAGTCAGCTAAATCTTATTTTCCAAACTACTCCCATTTTCCCTCTGCTTAGTACTAGCCAGGTTGACTCATAAAGTGACAACAATTACAGGGATGGAAATTATCTCAAAGTTCACCAAGTCCTAAACAGCATGGAGTTTCTCAAACTTTGTCCTTGGGAATCCAGACTGGGAATTTGTAAAATCTTCAAAGGAAGGAGATGCAAAGCCTATTCTGTTTTTGAAAGATTGTCTCATGCTGTCTCCCATTTGGACAAGCACATAATGAGAACATACTGTGCAAATAGCCCTAAGAATATAAGAATAATTTCTTATATTGCAATAGAAACTAAGAACAAGATCATAACAATCAGTAACTAGGTTCAACTTCCTGCTTAAACAAAACAAAATGAATCCACCTTGAAGGAATCTGAATCCAGATCTGAAACCCACAACAAGATGTAACTTCTCCATTCCATTCAAATTGAGAGCAGAGGGTACAAGAAGTGATATAGAATTTTAACCTGTATGTAACCACTGTATAAACATGCCTGGGCAACATTGCTCCTTTCTGCCATGGCCCCGCAACTTTATTTCTGTCTTGTCCCCAGCCCATTGTGGGGTCTATTTTTAACTGCATTGGTTCGAAAAGACTGATGCCCCCTCTTAGTCCAGCACCTTCTAGGGAATTCTGAAAGTATGATCTCTTTTAGGTTTTGTCATCTTTTACATTGGAGGAAAATCCAGTGCCTATATTGACTTGAGATAGGATAAAGGCAGGATAAGGACTGGCAATAGGCACAGCAAATATGCTGGTATCATTTTCTATGACTCAAGAAAAGGTTGAACCTAGCAATGACAAAAATCCCTTATTAAACTGAGGAATTCCATGTGTTCATTGAATAACCTTGGAAACGCTAGTCATTTCTTTGTAAGGTTGTACAATTTTGCTGAATGTTATGTTTCATTACAAAATAACAGTTCTAAAACTGTAAATTTAGATGTTATATGTGTATGTATGTACGTATGTCTTGATCTTGATCATGATAAGAAACTATTTGGGTGCAACAAAAGATAAAATAACCAGGGAGGAGATGAAGGAAATGTTAATTAGAGATATTACGTGGCCTGAGCTAAAAACAGCAATAGAAAATCAAAAGAACAATAAAACCCCAGGACCTGATGGGATTCCAGGGGAACTATATAAGAAAATAGGAGAACAAATAGGACCTCTCATGGTGGAAGTATATAATGAGGTTCTACTTGCAGCTAGAATGCCAGATTCATGGAAAGAAACACTGATCTTGTTGATCCTGAAAGAAGACTCAGATTCACAACTCACACAAAATTATAGACCAATCTCTCTGTTAAATACTGATTATAAAATATTTACTACAATTATAGCAAATAGACTAAAAAAATACTGAATGAATATATACAGTACATAAAGATCAAAATGGATTTCTTCCCAATAGAGAAATAGTGTTAAATGTCTTGGAATACTAGGAAGCCCATCTGGAAAAACAAATAGCTCTTGTATTCTTGGATGCACAGAAGGCCTTTGACAACCTAAATTGCCAATTTCTAATTCAACAAATTTACAATATGAACTTAGGCACTAAATTCGAAAACATCGTGACTACAATTTACAACTCACAAAAGGCGAATATTATAATTAACGGAGAGTATACACGCTCAATAAAAATAGAAAAAGGAGTTAGGCAGGGGTGTCCATTATCTCCCCTGCTCTTCATATTATCTTTGGAAACATTGCTTACACAAATTAGACAGAACCCAGGAATAAAGGGGCTAAAAATTAAAAGAAGAATACAAACTGCAGTTATTTGCGGATGATATGTGTTTTTTTTTATAGAGGAACCAATTGAAACAGGTCAAGAACTACTGAAAGAGTTAGATCAATTTGGGAAAGTTGCAGGACTTAAAATTAATAGGGAAAAAATGAAATTAATAACTAAAAATCTAACAGAAAAACAGAAATTAAAACTGGAAAGGATAATGGGACTACAAGTGGTAAAAAAAATTAAATACTTAGGAATTTGGCTGACAGCTCATTGCAAAACCCTAATGGAAAATAACTATAGTAAATTATTACAAGTCAAAAAAGACTTAGAGCTATGGGATAAATTGCAAATCTCCCTATTAGGGAGGATTGCTACTATTAAAATGAACATTCTTCCTAAATTTATCTATTTATTCCAAACAATACCAATAAAAATACATAAAAATTATTTTGTGGAAGTTAGTAGGATAACCACCAAATTTATCTGGCAAGACAAAAAACGGGGATAAATCTAAAGGCAATGCAATATATGAAGAGCAGGGGAGGCATGGCACTCCCAAATTGGAAACTGTGCTATAGTGCAGCCTCCTTACTTTGGTTGAAAGAGTGAGTAAACTTGTCAAATAAAAGAATCCTATTCCTAGAAGGCCATGACTTACAGTTGGGGTGGCATGCATTTTTATGGGATACTGGAAAAACCAAACAGAATTATTTCCACAGACATATAATTAGAGACTCTTTATTGGCTAATTGGAATAAAATAAAATAAAAACATTATCTAAAAATTCCAATTTGGATCTCAACGATGGAGGCGATGATACATCCAAATAATTTGGATCTTAACAAGTTGATAAAATATAAAGACCTTCCAGATGTACAAGGAACTTTAAAATCTTGGCAGGATCTCCAAGAACAAGGGCTATGAGTAGACCAGTGGGCTTCCCTGCAAATTCAAAATAGATACAGTCAGGATAAGAAAAATTTTGGAATTTACGGTAAGCTACAACAACTAGATAAAATCTTATTAGGTCCAGATAAAAAAATATAACCAAATTCTATAATTATCTATTAGAGATAGAATTAGAAGAGGAAGTAGTCAAAGGCAACATGATAGCTTGGAGTAGAAATATAGGACATAGCATCAAATTATCAGAATGGGAAAAGAACTGGATCAGGAATAATAAAATCACAAAATCAGCAATATATAAAGAAAATGCCTATAAAATGTTTTATAGATGGTACCTCTCCCCTTCGAGAATAGTGAAGATGTCTCTTAACATGAATCTGAATTGCTGGAAATGTAAAAAGAAACACAGAACATTCTTTCATATGTGGTGGTCCTGCACTGAAAGATACTGGCGTAGAATAAAAAAATGGTTAGAGGAAATAATGACAGAGCAAACTGAATTAAAACCAGAATTCTTCCTATTAGGGATATTTAATAGACAACTTTCTAAAAAAGCTAAATATATAATATTGCACATTCTTCCTGCAGCCAGATTAGCCTTCGCACAGTGTTGGAAACAAGCTGACATTCCAACAGAGGAAATGTTCATTTAGAAGATAACAGCCTGTGCAGAGATGGATAAACTAATCCTACCACTTAAGGATAAAGAATCATCAGAATATTATAAAAGCTGGCAGTGTTGGTATGATTGGATAGAACAAAAATAGAAAATATATTAGTAAATATTGTTAAATTGTAATAGAGGTAGTAATTACACATTCGCAATAAGACTTATTTGTAAATATGACACCACTAATGATAACAAATAAGGAACCACAGACTATTGATAATGGAATTGTTTGTTTTTATTTTTTTTCTTTTCCTTTTCCCTTTTTATGTTGTGTATGTGCTTATTTGTTATTTTAGTTGTATAATCAATAAAGTTTGCTTAAAAAAAAATCACCAGTCTACATGGACAGATTACCTATCTAGAATCTGTGCTCTCCAAATAGAAATTAGGTGCCCAATCCAGCCATCTCTTGAGCTGCCGTGCTACCAGCCCCCACTACCACAAAGATCCTACAGGAAAAGGGCAGTATGGACAACTGCGGGATCTGGCAGGGTGAGAGTTGTGGACCATAAATGCAAAGCTTTTGCTGTGTCCCGCATAACCGATACAGTGCCCTTGCTGATCTTAATAGGGACACTAAAGTGACAGGTCAAGGTAGTTGTGATAATGATAACTCAAGTAAGCTGGGGATCATGGTCCTAGAAGAAGAACTTACTTTGGAAAGGAGAAAGTGTAAATCGGATATTATGCACCAGTCACACAAGAAGAGCAAGACATCCAAAAAGAGAAGCCACCTTCTGGTTGGGGACTCAATTGTAAGGGATGTAAATTTAGGAAAGGATACTGAGGTTTTGAAACGAGGTCAGGTGTCTACCAAGTGCTACTGTCAGCAGAGACAAGAAGCATATTCTTAAGATAGTCAAGAATGCCAGCGAGGACTGTGATGTTGATGCTATCATACATCTTGGTACAAATGATCTATCCCAGAAGGATGTACTTTCTGTTCAGAAAGACTTCCAGAGCTTGGGGTATGAACTTAGTAATATGGGCTGTAGGCTTATCTTTTCAGAGGTTCTACCAGTATACAAGGAACAAAAAGGGAAAGGGCAGCAGGTAGCGGAGGTTTAATGTATGGCTAAAGGAGTGGTGTAAAACGGAAGGCTTTGGTTTTATTAGTCATGATGTCTGCAGCTGGTCCAATGAAAAACTGTACAAAAGAGATGGTTTCCATCCATCAAAGAAAGGGACTGAGTTACTTGGCATTCGATTCACAGATTTCCTGGATAAACATTTAAACTGAACAGCGGGGACAGAGAATTAATGGATTCAGAACATTTCTGTCCCCAGCAACCTAAAACTAATAAGGATACCAGTGCATGCAAAATAGATGTTTGTGCAGGTAAGATTATCAACCTTGATGCCAACCAAAACCAAGCATTTAATAGTGAGTGCCATACCATGTGCACTAATCAAACAGGTGGCAAGAAAGTAGGGGCACGCAGGCACAACACAGGTTATGTAGACAGTAAACAGTGTCAGACATAAAGATCTCAAGTGCCTATATACAAATGCCCAAAGTCTGGGGAACAAACAGGGTGAACTTGAACTACAAATACATGAAGGTAAATATGATATAGTTGGAATAACAGAAACTTGGTGGGATGAAACCCGTTACTGGAATATACTGGTAGAAGGATACAAACTATTCAAAAAACAAAACAAAACCAGACCCCATAAAAGAGGAGTTGGAGTTGCACTGTATGTAAAGGACCACTATATTGCTATAGAAATTCATGAAACCAAAGATGAAAGCCTCCTAGAATGCATATGGGTCAATCTAAAAGAAAAAAAAAATGACATAGCCGTAGGTATATATTATAGGCCACCCAATCAAGCAGAAAATATAGATGTCCTTTTTTTAGCCAACTAACAAACATATGCAGGAAACACACAACAATAGGAATGGGAGACTTCAATTATCCTGATATCATTTGGAAAACTAATTCTGCACCAAGTGAGATATCAAATAAGTTCCTAACCAACCTAGCTGACAACTTTGTTGTCCAATAGGTAGAGGGTGAATCTAGAGGGACAGCCATACTGAACTTAATTCTTACAAACAGAGAAGAAGTGCTAGAGTGAGTTGAAACTGCAGGAACCTTGGGTGAGAGTGACCGTGTCATACTAGAATTCAACATAACACAAACACAAGCAACAGAACATAATGACACCAGACTCTTGGATTTTAAAAGAGCTGATTTCAATAAACTCAGAGAGAACTTGGGAAAGATTCCATGGATGAAAATCCTAAAGGGGAAAACAACTCAAGAATCTTGGGAAACTCTAAAAAGTATGATCACAGAAGCTCAGACCAGCACAATACCACTGAGAAAGAAAAACAAGAAATCCAAGAAGAAACCAGCATGGCTGCACAAAGATCTCTCTGGCAAATTGAAAGAAAAAAAGGACAAGTACAAAAAATGGAAAGAAGGACAAAGAACTAAGGCAGAATATCAGCAGATAGCCAGAATCTGCAAAGACGAAGTCAGGATAGCAAAGGCTCGGAACGAACAAAGACTTGCGACAAAAGTCAAAGATAATAAAAAAAGATTCTTCCAACATATAAATAACAAGAAAAAAAATCAAGGAAACAGTCGGTCCACTAAAGAGAGAAGATGGCAAGGAAGTAACAGGCAACAGAGAGAAAGCAGAACTACTTAACTCATTCTTTGCATCCGTCTTCACGCAAAAAGAAACTATAGCTCAACCCACCAAAACATAACTGTAAAAGACCGACCAGAAATAAAAGTTAAAATAAGCAAAAAAATAGTAAGAGAATAGCTGTCTGATCTTGTTGAAAACAAATCACCGGGGCCTGATGGACTACATCCCAGAGTTTTAAAGGAGCTGGCAGAGGTCATCTCAGAAACACCACACCATATCTTTCAAAAATCCTGGAGTACTGGGGAACTACCAGAGAACTGGAAAAGAGCTGATGTGGTTCCCATCTTCAAAAAAAGGAAAAAAAAAACAGACCCAGGAAACTATAGACCAATCAGCCTAACATCAATACCCGGGAAGATACTGGAAAAGATAATAAAAAAAAAACAGAACTGCCAACATCTAGAAACAAGTAAAGTAATAACTAGCAGTCAGCACGGGTTTGTTAAAAACAGATCATGCCAAACCAATCTTATTTCATTCTTCAACACAGTGACTAAATTAGTAGACCAGCAAAATACTGTGGACATAATATATTTAGATTTCAGCAAGGCATTTGACAAAGTAGACCACAACCTACTTCTTCGTAAGCTAGAGAAAAGTGGAAGAGATAGCACCACCACTAGATGGATTCGCAACTGGCTGGCAAACTGTACTCAACGAGTAGTCCTTAATGGGTCTAAGTCTATATGGAGGGAAGCAAGCAGTGGGGTGCCACAAGGTTCCATCTTAGGCCCAGTACTCTTCAATATCTTCATTAACGACTCAGATGTGGGAATAGAAGGAGAACTTACCAAATCTGCAGATGATACTAAGCTGGCAGGAATAGCTAACACCCAAGAAGATAGGCTCAAGATCCAGATGAATCTTGACAGACTAGAACACTGGGCCATATCTAACAAAATGAAATTCAATGTAGAGAAAAGTAAAGTCCTACACTTAGGCAAGAAAAACCAAAAGTACACATATAGACTGGGTGAAACCAGGCTCAATAGCAGTAACTGTGAAAGGGATCTTGGAGTCTTCGTAGACAACCAGCTGAATATGAGCCAGCAGTGTGCAGCAGCAGCCAAAAAAGCTAATGCAATCCTAAATTATATTAACAGAGGGATATAATCAAGATCAAAGGAAGTACTAATACCACTCTGTAAAGCCTTAGTAAGACCACACCTAGAGTAATGCATCTAGTTTGTTCACCACGTTGTTTAAAAGATATTGAGACTAGAAAAAGTACAGAGAAGAGCAACCAGGATGATTAGGGGACTGGAGGCTAAAGCATACAACGAATGATTGCAGGAACTGGGCTTGGCTAGTCTAGTAAAGAGAAGGACCAGGGGAGACATGATAACAGTATTCCAATATTTGAGGGGCTGCCACGGAGAGGAAGGGGTCAAGCTATTTTCTAAAGCCAGACAAGGAATAATGGATGGAAACTGAACAAGGAGAGATTTAACCTGGAAATAAGGAGAAACTTCCTGACGGTGAGAACAATCAACCAATGGAACAGCTTGCCCTTGGAAGTTGTGGGAACATCATCACTTGAGACCTTCAAGAAGAGATTGGACTGCTATTTGTCAGAAATGGTGTAGGGTCTCCCGCTTGGGTGGGGGGTTGGACTAGATGACCTACAAGGTCCCTTCCAACTCTGATTATCTGATAAATCTGTTAAATGTCACCCCTGTACAATGTGTGGCTGATAGTAGATCCACTGTTGAACTATATTCATATACAGTCTTTGTGATTATCTGGCTAAGGCGGGGGTTCAAGTCTATGCATTATAGCAGCAGGGACAGTGCATCACCTTGGTATATGCCACACTTGATGACCACTGGTGTGAACTGTTTTGAGTCGATTTCTGTAGTTGTCTTCTACAGTCCCATTGAGTTCTTGAGGGAACTGTTGTTCAGTGTTCTGTTGTCTTTGTAAAGAGCCATGCTTTCATAGATCCATGTGGTTGTGACATTGATTCTTCCCTGTAATCAATCTATGCTGTTCTGTCTACAGTTGACTGTTCTTTGTATGTTCAACTGGTGTTTGGATGCTCTGATAATGTTCCCAATGCCCTTCCAAGCTGTACTCATATACTGGCTCATATGGCTCTATAGCTTAGTGGCTATAAAGCCTGATTAAAATTGTCCCTTGTTTGGAAGGCTGATTATGGCTGGTAGTTGACTGATGTTCCCTTATAGGATCCTAAGTGTTGACATTTGGAAATAGAATTTTTGTGAATAAGGGATAAGTGGAGAGAAATAACATGGGCTAAACAATTTTTTCTTATCAGAAAAAAGGGAAAATATATAGTATTTCTTTACACTTTCCTATAGATCCGCTTGTTATTAGAAATGGAATATACTAGCCTCTATTTAATCCTCAGAGTAATTAAATGTAGAGGGAGTTATTAAATCACAGGAAAAAAACAATCACAGGCTGCTATTGCAGAGGGGGAACATTTGCCTGTTGAAGTATTTTCCTTTATCAATAGCTTAGGTCTACTGATTACTTTAAGCAGTATTTCCTGCTCTCATAGGTAATTAATATCTATGCAGCAAAGCTATGTGATAATTAAATGAGAGAAAACACAGAGGCATCATTATTGTTGTCTGCTATGTTTGAAGCATTTAAAGGTCAATGTGTTATTGTTGTTTTCCTCCCATAATGGAAATGAATTAAAATTATAGTACTTTATAAACTGATACAATCCTAGCTACAGCTGCCCTAAACGTTCATGGGCAAGATGCACAGCATGAAAGGAAGTCAGACAAACGGTGAAAAAATACAAGTACTTCTCAATTAATTAGGACCAATATCTCTGTTGCTAAGTGATACAGTTGCAAAGTGAAAACTCACATGACCATGCTGACTTATGATGGCCATCCTGAAGTTCTGGTTGTATTCTTTAAATGAATCATACACGTGACCATGACTGATGACTTCCTGCCGGCTTCCCCACTAAATTTGTTTGTTGAAAGCTAGCATGAGGGTGACAAAGAGTGACCACATGACTGTGGGATGCTGGAATTGCTGGAACTGCAAGTCAGTTGCTCAGCACCTGAATCATGATCACATAACCATGGGAATGTTGCAACAGCCACAACTTTGAGGGCCATTGTCACTCTGAATTGTCAGTGAATGAGTGGTTGCTTAATGAGTTCTACCTGTCATAATTCACTGTGGCCTAAACAGGACTTCTATCAAGCTTAATAGACAGCTATGGCAAAACTAGCACTAGCCTTCTTTAGCTTTCTGTTCCTGTAAGATAAGCTGAAGTGAAACAGAAATGTTGATAAGTGGTCCTCCCAAAACTCCCCAGTAGGTAGAATAGAATAGAATAGAATTTTTTATTGGCCAAGTGTGATTGGACACACAAGGAATTTGTCTTGGTGCAAATACTCTGTGTACATAAAAGAAAAGATACATTCTCATTGACGCTGCGACGAGAGTCCAGGAATGGGTTAAGGTCCTCCTTCTGATGTCATCAAGCTGAGTCTGCCACTATAAAAATGCCAGCCCCTGACTGGCCCGCCCATCTTTTGGCTCAGCTTCTTGTCTAAGAGAATCTGGAAGGATTGCTTTAACAGAGCTAAGAGAAGGTTTGAAAAGTAAAATACCAACGGAGAAGTTGTTGCAAAGAAGAGAGCGGGGATCCATTCTCTTGCAGCGTCGAGGCTTTGGTGCTGCCTCACAAAGGGCTGCAGACCCAGGAAGACTTCTTAAAAGCTCCAGCATTTGTGCAGATCTTTGCCACCACCGCCGACCGAACTGCTCCACAGCTAATTTCGGATTTTCATTCTACCGCTTCTCAGCTGTTTCGCTGTAATTTGATCACTCAGGGCCTGGTAAGAGCCTATGACCTATGGTGAAGGAGGTAATGAAGCCATTCCAGAGTTCCTCCACATGGTGGGTGGCCATTTTGAATCAACCAGCAACCATTTTGTTGGGGGAAAAAACATTTCCTCAGGGCCTCACAGTTTTTAATTTGCTTGGCTCATTGCATTAGACAGCACCTCACGGGGGAAGCTCACAGCACACTTGGTGTCTGTGCTGTTTGCAATATGGAAAGGGAAGTGCCCCAGCCTACTACCAAAGAATTGGAACAGCCCCAAGAGGTAAAAACAGAGAGCTCCTTCTACCAGCAGAAAAGTTGCTGCAAAGATCAAAGCCAGAGCCCTAGCTCCCAGAAAGTCTTCAAAAGCTGAGCTTAGGCCTGAGAAGAGAAGACATGTTGATCTTGAAAAACAGTTTGAAAAAAGGTTAGCACAAATGCAAGCCCAGATCAATCAAGTCGCTCACTCTGGGGAGGTGCATATTAGCCCTGACATTCCTTCTAAGGGAGGGAAATCTGCTTCCAGTCGTATGTTAGCATGGTCCCCTGAGGGAGTGGAGGAAGAACACCAGGAGTTAAGCAGGTCAGGGCCTTCCTTTACACAGGCTACATGGGGACCTGGCCCTTCCTTCCTGGGTGGTCAAGGGGTTCAGGGTGGATTCAGGCCTAAGCCTGAAGCAACATACACCCCCACTGCTGTGGGCCTGTGCTTAAATAACAGGCTTGAAGATCTCAGGGAAATAGTCACAGTAGCTATTAGACAGGGCCTAGCAGAAGGATTCAAACATTTCCTTCACCCTCAAGGAGGGGGCCCAGCCTTGGTAACCCAGGGGTTTCCATAAGGGGTCCCCCAGTATCAAAAGGGTGTGCCTAGACATCGCTTTTCCTCTCAGCCCACCCACTCAGAGTGGAGGGAGGAAGAGGAAGATACTTATTCCAAATCCTCTGACCATAGCCATTCTGGTCACACTGGTGTTGGTCTCCAGCAGAAAGGGCATGACCCATCAACTGGTTGGAGCTCAGGGTTATCTTCCTAGCCCTGAAACACTTTCAGAACAGGGTGACAGGTCAATATGTGTTGGTCATGACCAACAATGTGGCTGCAAAGGCCCATGTCAACAGGCAGGGGGGTACCAGGTCCAGGGCCCTGATGAAGGAGGCAGAGCTCCTAGGGAGGTGGTGTAGAGACACCTTTTTTCAATCAAAGTGGACCATATCTCAGGGGTTGACAATGTCCAAGCCGACTGGTTGAGTCGGTCTGCAGTCAACCAAGCAGAGTGGAGCCTTCCTCATTCCCTGTTTCTGGACTTGTCTCATCGATTCGGTCTCCTGACCGTAGATCTCTTTGCCTCCCCTCAGAATGCACAGGTAAGCAGGTTCTTCACCAGGTTTCCAGCCCAGGGGGCAAAGGGTACCAATGCCCTTCAGAGCACCTGGCTTCCAGGTCTCCTCTATGCCTTTCCCCCGCTTCCCATCATTCCAGCAGTTATTTGGAAGTTGTTGGAGGAGAAGGCAGAGCTCATTCTACTGGCACCCCATTGGCCCAGGAGACCCTGATTCATGGACCTGGTGAACCTGTCAGTTGCCCCTCCTTGGAGGATCCCTGCTGCCAGGATCTCCCTACATCAGGGGCATTATTAACCTCAACCCTCAGTGTTCAATTTAACCGCTTGGCGTTTGAGCGGCAATCTATAAGGGCTTCCAATTTTCCAGAAAGGGTGATTGACATCATCCAAGCTTCCCGGAAACTGTCTACAACTCACATCTATGATGCAGCTTGGAGGACTTTCTGTACCTGGTGCATGCCTTTGGCCATAGATCCCTCTTCGGCTTCTGTGGTGGAGATGCTCACGTTTTTACAAGATGGCCTGGATAAAGGCCTGGCCGCTAACACATTTTGCCGCCAGGTCGCAGCTCTTTCCTCTCTGATTTCCTGGGACAAGTATGAATCATTATCCCACCATCCTTCAGTGCGTAGGTTTTAAGGGAGCATCTAACCTCTGACCTCCTGTTGTTCATAGGTTTCCTTCTTGGGATTTACAGAAGGTTTTACAGGCTCTCATGAGGCCTCCTTTTGAACCCCTCAGGTCTGTCTCTCTCCACATGTTGTCCCTCAAAGTAGTCTTTTTATTGGCCATTACCTCGGCCAGGAAAGTGTCCGAATTAGAGGCATTTTCTGTATGACAAGACCTGTGTCTTTTCCATCAGAACAGGGTAGTTCTTAGGTTAGACCCCACATTTGTCCCCAAGATAAACTTGTGGTTTCACCAGTCTCAAGGTGTTGTGCTTTCAGACTTCTGTCCCAGACCACAACATGAACTGAAAAACAGATGGCACATGCTGGATGTGAGGCGGGCACTCCAAATTTACATCAAGCGGACGGTGGTTTTTTGAAAAACTAAAGCCATGTTTATGTCATTTCATCTCTCTACCTTGGGAACAAGGTGACTTCAGTGACTATTTGTAGGTGGATTAGAGCTTGTATAGCCAAGGCATACCAAACGTTGTGCCAGTTCCTAGACATATTACGACCCACTCCATGAGGAGTGCGGCTACATCCGCTGCTTGGGTGACTCAAGCATCACTGGAGGAGATTTTCAGGGTAGCTACCTGGACTTCACTGTCACTATTTGTATGCACTACCACCTGGGCTCCTTTGCTTCAGCCCAGGCATCGTTTGGACAGAGGGTACTTCAGCAGGTGGTTCCACAGTCGGAGTGACTGACCAGCCATGGGCCCTCCCATGGACATGCAGGCTTTGGTGTGTCCCATTCCTTGAGAATGGGCATTGGTATAATTACCTGAGAATGCCCTTTCTATCTATGCTGCAAGAGAGCCCAGTCCCAACCTGTATGTCTGGTCATGATGGTTGGGGAAGTGGGTATGTTAATTTCTTCTTTATCTTCCAGAGACATGTTAAGTCTGTCAAGTATCTTCGCCTAAAAGATGGGCGGGCCAGCTAGGGGCTGGCGTTTTTATAGTGGCAGACTCAGCTTGATGACATCAGAAGGAGGACCTTAACCCATTCCTGGACTCTCTTGCAGCGTAGATAGAAAGGGCATTCTCAGGTAATTATACAAACGCCCATTCGTCAAGAATCATCAGGTACAACACTTAATGATAATCTAGGGTACAATACGCAATCAAATCATACTAGGAAACAGTCAATATAAATCATAAGGATTCAATGACAAAGTTACATTCATACAGTCACAAGTGGGAGGGGAGGGGTGATAAGGACTGATGAGAAGATTAACAGTAATAGTAGTACAGACTTTGTAATAGTTGAAAAGTGTTGAGGGAATTATTTGTTTAGCAGAGTGATGGCTTTCAGGAAAAAAAACTGTTCTTGTGTCTCGTTGTTCTGGTGTGCAGTGCTCTATAGCATCATTTTGAGGGAAGGAGTTGAAACATTTTATGTCCGGGATGTGAGGGGTCTGCAAATATTTTCACAGCCCTCTTTTTGATTTGTGCAGTACACAGGTCCTCAACAGACAGTTATTTAAATTTGCTCAAATTGCATTTCTATTACTTGGAATTCTAAAACATTTCTTGGGGGTTCAAATAAAAGTATAATATCAGGGTACTCCCAATTTGATTTAGTCATAACCACTTGCCAGTTTAAAATTGATATAAAATATGGCTAAATCTATGTATACTCCTACTTATGTGTTTTAGGAACAACTTTATAAAAGGGAGGAACCATTATGAAGTTTGTTGAGTGGATTCTTTCATTTTCTCACTTTTTGTTTTCTTTTGGATATGAGGAATAGAAAGTAATTGAACCAGAGTTTGCTCTACAGCTTCAAGTTCACCAGCACATTCTTATGTTACTGTAACCATAAAAATAAGATTGAATGTTGCCCAGTGATCTAGGCCTGCTATGAGTTGGGCTCAATTGAAATAACATATGATTAGCTTTCTTTCCCACTTATAACCACTTCCCATTTGTGCTGGTGGTTCAATGGTTAGAATGCAGTATTGCAGGCTACTTCTGCTGACTGCTGGCTGCCAGCAGTTTGATTCTCACCAGGTCAAAGTTGACTCAACTTTCCATCAATAAAATGAGGACCTAGATTGTTGGGGGCAATATGCTGACTCTTTAAACCACTTAGAAAGGACTGTAAAGCGCTGTGAAGTGGTATATAACTCTCAGTGTTAAATGCTATTGCTATTATTAAAGAGCATCCCATCTTCCTCAGGATTAGCTTGGACAATCCAATGAGCATTAATGAATGTAGTCATTTATTGCCTCTATATGAGGGCTTTATTTAGAATTGTAGAAAGGTTGTGCAAGCGACTTTCCATTTAAAAGAGGGACTCCAAGGTCTCTCAAAGACAATTCAGCCCCTCTCCTCTTTAGTTCAAATTGCAAATGACAGCAGGAGATCCTTTTACTCATTATACTCCAATTAGCTTTGCATTGTCAGGAACAGTAGACCCATTATATTCAAACTGCTGTCATTTTTTAGATACAAAGTATTGCCTGAAAACTATGGCCCTTGTCAAATGCAGCTGTCTGTTAGCTGCAAGAAGACCTCTGCCTTCTGAAAAGAAAAAAAGTGAACTGAAGATGGCAACCTTAAGTGCTTTTATTCTAATTTTGGAAGGTTGCACTTGAGTGATTCATTTCTTTCCTTTCCTTTCCATTCTGACTTTGTGAGGTAACAAAACTGTACTGACAATAACCTAGAGAAATGATAGAGTTTGATAATATTCACAGCAGCTATGATTTAGCATAGAAAACATGCAGTTTCAAAAATTCCAGGTCCCAAAGAATTATGTTAATCAGGCATGTCAGCCAAACTGGTGCCTTTAAGATCAGGATTGTAAAGAGTATAACTTCTTAGCTGTATGTGACCAAGTTGGGTGGGAGGGAGCGGGAGGTTAATGCAATCATGCCCCATTGACTCTCCCTGTTCCACTGCAATTCTGGACTTTCTACCTATTCACCTCCATGCCTTAATACAGCATTACTCTTGTCTACTTTTCTGTCTTTTATCCTGCATTCTCTGTGCTGTTTCCCCTCAATCATGACACTATTCATCTTTCTGAACTACAGTTGTACTTAAAATCTGAATAAAACATTGCGGAAAAGAAAACTGTTTTAAATGAGTCAGATATTAGTCCAGTTTTGTCTACACTACCTAGCATCACTTCTTCAGAGTTCCAGGTTACAATTTCATTCCAGAACTGCAAAAAGCTAGGACTTTCTGTATGTGACGTGTGGACTATGCCCTTGAATCACAGTGCTTTTTTACATTTTCTAATTAATAATCCATTTTTACCCACTGTCATTGTTTAAAACACTTATAATATATTGAAAGGATTCTGGCTTGGCAGTCATTTTCTATGCACTTAGCATAGTCACACGAGAAACTGAAAGGAAATCTATCACAAAGATATCATTCTCTATCCATTACACATTTCTTACATCAATTTCTGTTGTTTAAAATTATTATTTTGGAATGGCACTTTAGAGGTAAAGATGGGAGAGATATTTCACATTCATTTTCTTCTTTTACTATGTGTCAGAATTATATGTTTGTTTAATATGTAACCATTTACGCTATGAAAATAAAATGGAACATTTTACTTATTCAAGATATTTTTATTTATTTATGTGATGTATACATTTTCAAAGTTTTCTTACATTTCCTTCTATCACAAACAATTTCAGGGGGCAAAAGGGGATATATACACCATCATATCACCAAGCAATGACATGAATTTTATCATGTGACTGATATAAATTTACCTGATCATGTCACCACAATACACATGACATCATTGTGGTTCATCCAGGTGCCTATGTCTATTATAAGGAAATAGCTGTGGAATAGTTTCAGCCTATATAAATGTAAATACGCTGCATGATGAAATCCTGTTTTGGGGAAGGAAAAAAAATACATTGAAGGCAGAATTTGTTGATATTTAATGAATTCATAAGCTTTTATATCTAAATTTCAAACTCGTAACTAGAGGCAAAAGTGGTCCAGATATTAAATATTAAAACAAGATATTTAATATTAAAACAACAGTACTGTAACCACTCCTCTGACCTTTCAGTTAGACCACTCTGAAATTCTGATATGCAGCCTGGAACTCTAGCTGAATTGTGATAGCCTTTCTTTTGTATAGGGATACTCAAAATATTTCATTACCCTGATTCATTTCTGGGTTTGTGGTTCTATTCTCGGAGTCAACTTGCTCCAAATCTGTTGGAATCTGGGTCAAGATGTAAAAATTCATGTTGTACAAATTAAGATCTACTGTACTTAACATATTGTTATCTTTTATAAGAAATCATCAATTTCAAATGAGAGATTAATAGATGAACAAAACTATGTATAAGCATGCTGGAAGATATTTACAATTCAGCCTCAGCTACTGTTGTTCTCATTGCATTTTACAGGATAATTACTGCAGCCTGAATTTGCTGTCTTCAGTATGCTTAGAACCTGGGAATAGAAAGATAAATCAATTTAATGTAAAATATATTTTACAAATGAATCATGCCACAAAATTTGGATTGTAGAAAATTCAACAGATAGATTGCTTCCATTTTAGAACCCAATTTATTCAGCTAAATTGTTAGGGTGGAAACCTCTTCTATTATTTTTAATATCTTTCTGAATCAGAAAGCTGGGTGCTCTTTACCCGGGTAAAGGACATGGAGGTGTATATTAATAATGTTTTCCCAACTACCACCTGAATATTTTTCAGGAAGTGAATATATCATTACTAGCAGTTTGGTAGTTTCTACTGCTACCACCTATCTTTACTAAATGAAGGAATATATGCTCATCTGGCTTTCTATTCAGTGTGACAGATAGGACTGTCATATAATGTGTTGTTTTCTGACAATTGAAAAGAAAAAAAACAAACAATTTTAATTGTCTAGCAACTTGCCTATGTCGCAGTGGTGGTATTTTACCAGTTCGACCCCATTCTTCCAAGTTGGTAGCGGTGATGAGCAGTGGAGACCAAACCAGCTCTGTCCACTATTCTGCTGTTGGGCCCACCCACCCGCCTGGGCTCCTATACTCACCTTAAACCTCTGTTTTTGAAGCACAGTTGCTTTGCACGGCACAGCAGAGTGCTGCATGGCAGCTGCTGAAGCAACCGGGAGAGTACAGGCTTGCAGGAGGTGAGTTGGAATGCTTTTGCGCCTGCACATATGCCTCTGCACCTGCGCAAAGTGCACATTTGGTGTACACATGCATGTAAAGTATGTGCATGCGCGCAAAGTGCGCCCACCAAGCCATGCCCACTGAACTGGTAGTAAAACTTTTTAAATCCCACCACTGCTATGTAGCATAGAAGCATCTGAATAAATGTTTTAGCATTTCCTTCCCAACTTGGGAGATAGAGCAATCTCCCCAGAGATAAACAAAACCAAAGTTAATTATATTTGTGGCAAGATAAATAGAATATCTATACGAACCTATGAATGAAAGGTTCAGGTTAACTACCCAATTTCATAATCTGTACAGAGAAATTTTTTAATAATGTATTTTTTTTTAAGAATTAGCAACTTCTTGAAGTAAAATTTCTTCTAGTCCTGCAACTTTTTTTCCAGCTTTTTCAGGGTTTTCCACATTCAGAAATAATTTCTTAGGATTTGATAAAACTCCACTCTTTTTCAGCATTGATCTACACATACTTCTCTGGATTTCTTTCTTTTAAAACAAAGTACAATATTTTTATTACCAACAGATTGAAGGTCTGGCAATCTGGTTCTGTACATGACCAAGAGTCTTTTCTCTCTTGAGGGAATATGGCTTGAGCCCACAACATTATTTTAACTGATCCTTTTTTCAGTCAAAGAATGGTATAGCAAATCTCACAAGAACTTAACCAGAGATTAGTGGTAGATTAGTAGATAATAGTTAGAGGAATTAAAATACCTATGCGTATGCTGTATAATACACTTCAGAATACAGTGCTATTGTATTCATTGCTTTCTACAGAATAATAGCACAGCTTGAGTTAGTTGTCTTCTGGATGCTTAAAATCCATGAACAGAAATAGCAGAAAGAAAAAAGAGGAAACTTTTCCATTGCAGACTTAATTAGATTATTTTATCTTATCAAACAAATAAATGAGGAATGTTTCTAAGAACAGGGCTAAATTTCTCCAAACAGATTAATGGATTAATTCTTGGGAAATATTCTTAAATAGGATTAAGGATCCAGAAATAGGATCAAGAATAAAAACTCACAGAGACTATTAGTGTCAGTACCATTGGCACTACCATAGAAATCTAACTATCACTAATATTAATTGGAAAGCCAAGATATAACATTTTGACTCTCAGGCCAAGGAGAGTTAGTTCAAATGGCAACTTGTTCATGTTTATTACATTGGTTTTTCAGACTACATCTCCTTTTGTCAAAGTTTAACTCTAAGATGCATCTGAATCCACAAAGCAGATTACAACACACCTAGAACCTTCTGTTATTTCCACATGATAGAGGCAGAACTCTGGCCGAATGCTTCTGAAAAAGGGGAATATGGCCACTCCAGGCCTTCGTTGTCCAGATGATGCAAATGACACTTTCAACAGTTCTATACAAGAGACAATTTCAGCAAGACTAGTGAATTCAAATGTGTTATTTAATTTAAAATATATGTCCTTGGAAACAAGCAAGCCAAGGTTGAAATCTACCAATATTCTTTGCATAACTATTTCAAAAGAGTTTTCTAGCTTCGTTTGCATCTGATTGTCCCCAAAACAAAGAATTAATTGTAAAGTGAGTGTTAAATATATTTTAAAGTTTTTTGCATTAGATCACTAAATCTATCAAAATATTGCTACTTAATCCTCAGATATGAGCATCTATGGTTTTTCTGCCTGTCCCACAGACCAGGCTGAGTGGAATGCTCTGGGGCCCTTCAGCAAAGCAGGGTTACTTTCTGGGTCCTAGGAAATGTGCAATCTCTTGTCATGGCACCTGTCTTTTGGAACAGCCTCTTCCAAGAGATTTAAGCCAGTTAGACTTCTGGAAGACTGTGAAGACCAGGCACTAAACCTGGGATGCTACTGGAACTTTGGCACACAGCTGTATGGCACACTCCGGTAGAGCTTTATCTTAGTTTTTAATTGATCTGGATTATATACTAAGTTTTTACTTTTTGTTCAGAGTTCCACTAATTAAACAGCCGTATATGTATGTATTAAATACATACACACATGCATATATACATGCATATATTTATTAATGTTCAGATCAGATATTGACCACAATAGTTTCTCAGGAGCAGGCTGGGAAAAGTTCTTGGATTAGGAACAATTAGGTTCTCTGACTTGAGTGAAGCAATGTATAGTATCCATTTACCAAAAAGCTTTTGAAAATTCCTGTTACCTTGTCTCATAAACATCTTAGGGAATAAACAGTCCAAAGATAATTTCCAGTGTCAGCCTCTCTACAGTAAGTATTTAAAGGGCTTATCTTCATGGTTTCATAGCAACCAATTTAATAAGCTGTATGGAAAAAACAGTAGACATTTAAAGTATGCAGAACCATGCAAGAAGGCACTATATATCTGTTGTAACCTAAAAATATCTCTACGGTCAAAGCTAATATTTCTTAAACATTTTTCTTAGATGGATTTTTCTTTGTTTTGGGTGTTTTTAAAGGAAACTATTAAGCTTTGTTAATGAGTTTATGAGAAAATCATGAGCAACTGTCTTAAAATAATTATTTCAGCTTAAATGCAGCAGTTGCCTCAGATAGTAAAGAGTGGAGACAGCAGCATGGTTTGTAGAGTGGGAAATGAAATGCCTTTCAATCTGTTTTGTGTCCTTTAAGTTCTCACATTATCTGTAACTACAATAAAAATCATATATATACAGTACTGCACATGTTTTGACAGACTAAATTTGACGTTGAGATACTGCAAGATTCTGTGTTAGGCCCATTAGTCTTCAACATCTTCATAAGATAATTAGATGAAGGGAGAGAAGGGAAACTCATCAAATTTTTAGATATCAAGCTGGTCGGAATAGCCAGTATTCAGAACATAGGCTCAAGATCCAGAAATATCTTGACAGACTTGAACACTGGGTTCTATCCAACAAAATGCAATTCAGTGGTGAGAAGTAAGGTTTTATACTAAGTCAAGGAAAACTAATGCACAAGTATAGAATAGGTGGTATCTGGCCCTACAACAGTCAGTGTGAGAGGGATCTAGGAGTCCTGGTGAACAACCATTTAAATATGATCCAGCAGTGTGCTGCAGCTGCCAAAAAAAGCCAATGCAGTCCTAAAATGCATCAAAAGAGAAATAGTATCAAGGTCACATGAAGTGTTAGTATGGCTTTATACTGCTTTGATAAGACCACACTTAGAATACCACATTCAGTTTTGGTCACTATAATATAAAAATATGTTGAGACTCCAGAAAATGTGCAGAGAAGAACAACAGAGATCATTAGGGAGATGAGGCTAAAACATATAATGAATTGTTGCAGGAACTGGGTGAGTCAATCTAATGAAGAGAAGGATGTGCGGTGAAATGAAAGCAGTCTTCCAATATTTAAAAGGTTGTCATTCGGAAGATGAAGTCAACCTATTTTCCAAAGCACCTGAGAACAGGACAAGAAGTAACAGATGGAAACTAATAAAGGAAAGATCCAACCTATAACTAAGGAGAAATTTCCTGACAGTAAGAACAATTAATCAGTGGAATGACTTGTCTCCAGAAGTTGTGGTGTTCCATAATTGGAGGTTTTTAAGAAGAGATGGACAGCCCTTTGTCTGAAATGCTATAAGGTCTCCTGCTTGAGCAAGGTGTTGGACTAGAAGCCCTCCAATATACCTTCCAACTCAGTTATTCTGTTATTCTGTATTATGAAATGTAAGTTACTCAGTCACAGAAATAATAAAAAAGATTTAAAAAGTCAAGATGGGCAACACATATAAAAAGGGGACAAAGCTTATATTTCATAGTCATGGCTTTTATCTTGACTTTATTTATGCCCTCACCTACATCAAACTCAGACCCCCTTCCAATTGGAACATTAGCAGAATGTGAGTTGCTATGGCCAAGCACTGCCTATGCTGAAACAGTCACAAAATAGTCATAGGCACTCCTATATCAAAGAAGCCATTTTATGTCCTTGGATACTTTTAATTTAGATCAGTTTTCATAGGAGTTGAAGCAACAGAATATTTCTTTTTGCTTTATTTTTGTATGTCTTGAAAGTTCCTATTATCTATCTATGACCTTGTTAGCATTTATTTTCTAAAATCCCTCCAAATCACTGATTAGCCAGGAAGCAACCAATGCCAGCCAATCAGTCTTACTTACCTGAAAAATTTCTTCACTGATTATATATTATTTATCAATATAATGAAGCATTTACAACTCTGAAACCAAATTCAAAGAATTCCAAAAGTGCAATGTGAAATATTTATAAATGTAAGTCTCTTGTCAATTGGTAATTGCCCCAAGAATTTAAACACATTAGTTTGAGTTCAGAAGGTGTTGAACAGCCTATCAATTCTGGTCAAGATTGTAAATACTTAGACAAAGGATGGCTGTCTAAAGCCGTCTAACCGTGCTTAGTGACTGATTCTCAAATTCATGTTACTTTTGGACATATAAATGGTGCAGAACTCAAGAGTATATTCAGTCACTCACTTCTGTTAAAAACAAAGCCAGGAACAGTAAAACAATAATAATAATAATTGTGACAGTGTTAAACAACATCTTCCTATCCCAGAGCTTTGGGAAGAATTCAATAAGGAAATAAAAATGCCAAATCCAATCTAAACATTTGGCTGACTGTGCAACCAAACATCGTAGTAACAATAGTGCATTGGAAGATCTATTAGAAATAGCATATAACTTGTGGGAGCATAAAATAGAGAAAGTCATTGAAAATGAAAAAAACCTAAAGTACTCTGGGACTTTAGAATTAAACAAGAAAGCTGCTTGCCACATAACATACCAGACTTAGTAATTATTGATAAGAAAGACAAAAAAGTCTGGATAGTGAAGTACTTGATAGTAGTTGGGGATGGCAGAATAGAAGAGAAAGAACTGGAGAAAATAACAAAATGTAAAGCCCTGCAAATAAAAATATGCCTATGACTAAAGAAAGCAAAGGTAGTACCAATAGTAATAGGCACATTGAGTGCAATTCCCAGTACAACTGGAGCAGCACTTGAATACCATCAGCAATGGCAAATTCACCAACAGTCAATTGTAAAAGGCAGTTTTATTCAGAACTACTTATATCCTGTGGTGATACTTCTAACACATCAAACATCAATATCTGCCTATCTCAAGTCCTTGAGAAAGATTCGATAGGTAGACAAAAATGCCAAATCCAAACTGAACATGTGGCTGACTATGCAACCAACAATAAATATCAGAAGCCTTCTGCAAAGATCAATGCCACAATGGAAGACACAGTTGCTGGTCAATGGTGATAGACTGGGAGAAGTTAATACCAAGAGAGGAATCTTTCAAGGAGATTCACTAGCATCACTACTTGTCTATGGAGATTCTCAGTCATCCAGGTCATGGTTGTCCCAAAGGTGCTTTTTCAAAAGATACCTGGGTTTTTTAAAGACATTTTGCTTCTCATCCAAGAAGCTTCTTCAGTTCTAAAGAAGCTTCTTGGATGAGAAGTGAAGCTTCTTCGAGGAAAAACAAAGCCCAGGTACCTTTTGAAAAAGCACCTTTGGGATAGCTTCACTAGTGTTTGCCATTGCACTTATTCCTCTATCAACAAAACAAGTCAGGCTATGGTTATCAAACATCAAAAACATCTGCCAGAGTATGTGGATAATTTGAAGCTATATGGAAAAACACTAGAATTGCTGTTCAATATGGGCACAGTATTGCAATGGAGTTTGGAATGAGAAATGTGCCATGCTCACCATTAAATCACACTAAAGTCAATAAGAATATTAGAAATGAATATATCATGATTATGAAGATCTTAAAATCCAAAGTCAGTGGAGCAAATACTACCAAGGCAATTAACACTTGAGCAATTTCACTCATTAGATACACAGCTAGAATAATGGACTGGATTCAAGCACAGCTAGAAGTTCTGGATAGGAAGCAGTGGTGGTATTCTACCAATTCGGCCTGGTTCTGCTGAGCTGGTAGTAGCAATGAGCAGCAGATACTGAACCTGTTCTCTCTGCCTCTCTGCTGGGCTCTGTTCTGGGCCCACCCACCCACCAGGGGTCCCATACTCACCTTTATCCACTGAATTTTTTGTGTGGCACAGAATAGCACCACGCAGCAGCTGCTGAAGCGACCAGGATCATGCAGGCTTGCAGGAGGCGAGTTAGAACGCCTCTGCACCTGCGCAAATGCCTCTGCTTGTGCAAAGTGTGCATTTGGCATGCACATGCACACAAAGTTTGTGCACACACACAAAGCATCCCCACCAAGCCACAGCCACTGAACCGGTGGTAAAAAATATTTGAATCCCACCGCTGATAGGAAGACTAGAAAAATGAAGAGTAATGTCCTTCATTTTCACAGTTGTGTTGACAGATTCATGCTAAGGAAAATAGGTGGGTATGGAATGTTGTAAGTACAAAGCTGGCTGGGGAATTCTGGAAGTTGAAGTCCACCAGGATTAAAGCGGCCAAGGTTGGAGACCTCTGCACTAGACAGTTGAAGTTGAAAAAGAGCATTGGAAGAATATAACTAGCATGCAAACAAGTAACAACAGGGCCTGGCAAGGGCTAAGAAAGGATTCAATAACTGGCTTTTGATTTTCCATTCTCAACAATTATCTATTTTGAGGTAGTAAGCAAAGATCATTTTCATCTGCTCTAATCTCTAGTACTGAACTAAATAAGCTCGAGATACGTTGTGTGAATAGTAAATACAGTGAAGGAGAAGAATGTTCCACTGGTTTGGCAGCATGCTCAATGTTGCAATAAAACTGAAAAGAAAAAACTCAGAGAGATAAAGAGCCATTTTATCACATAAAATTAATTGTTTAGCAATGCTGAGCTCTGGTGAACAGCTGAGAGTGACTCAGACTTGAACACGTGTTTGCTCTCTCCGCAGTGTTTCTTTTCAGTATGAAAACAGATTGCAGATTCTCTTGTGTGATTGACAATGACTAAGCCCCAAAGGCACCAGAGCTTGAGTCATTTTAGACTTGTTTGTCTCAAAGTGATAGCA
The DNA here is from genome assembly GCF_049901715.1 of Pseudonaja textilis. Taxonomy (NCBI): domain Eukaryota; kingdom Metazoa; phylum Chordata; class Lepidosauria; order Squamata; family Elapidae; genus Pseudonaja; species Pseudonaja textilis. The sequence goes on along the minus strand of NC_141994.1, from coordinate 40,009,485 downwards.
AAATAAATTACTTAGGGCATGGGGGGGCACAGATCAAAGGATCTGCAAACTTTCAAAAGGATTTCATTTTTAAAATACAGACTTTTAGAGTAATTAAAAATCTTGAGAGACTACATTCTAAATAAACTTTAACAGTACTTAATAGTTCAGTCTGTTCAGATGAGGGATCCCCCCTGATCCTTGCTAGTGCTGCCTCTGAAAAAGATTATGAGCTCAGTTCAAACATTATCCTAAATTAGAAACAATAGTACATGCCCACATCCAACTTCCCCACAGATGCTAAACTATCTCTCCCTCCTGAATCTTTCTGCATTGAGTAAGAATTTCTGAAGTTAGGATCATAATGGTAGGGTAGTTGCCGTACTGTATATGTACATGGTAAACCCAAATTCAGTCTTGAAACTCCAGTTAGGCTTCAAAGAGTCATTCTATCTCAGGGCTGATGTGGAATTCCCTCACTTTTTGTTGTTCCAAAAGTGCTCTCTCAATCGAGTCCACCATTCGGCCAGAGATGACAAAGTTTCTTGGATGAGAAGCCAAACATCAAGGAGAAAACAAAGTCCAGTTGCCTTTTGAAAAAGCACTTTTGGAACACCCATGACCTGGATGACTGAGAATCTCCATAAGCACTCACTTTTTGTTGTTGGGTGATTTTGATCTCCATGCCCCAGAAAAGCATGGGATTTCATGAATCCATGGCAACATACTTCTGCCCCAGGTTATTTCTGCACCATAACACTATGGTGGTCCTCAATGAGTCTCAAAATGCTTGTGTGGTCTGGATGTGAATGACATTTCATTCATCTTTTGATATAATTTGGATTATTTCCTGTTCCTGATGGGTTTATTACTACTCAGGATTCCAGTGAGGCAACCAGTTTGATGTCTTTCACAGGAGCATAGTGGATCCATATGTGTTCCACAAGATGTTTGTCATTTTTTCAAAATACAGTGTTCTGTAACATCGTTCTATACAGCAATAGGAAGAGACCCTGGCTCTTGATGTAGTTGCTTCAGGTTGGTTCCTTGTTTATTGTTTATTGAGAAACAACAGGGGATGGAATGGCTCTTGAGACTTTCAAGAAGAGATTGGACTGCCATTTGTCAAAAATGGTGTAGGATCTCCCCCTTGGGTGGGGGGTTGGACTAGATAACCTACAAGGTCCCTTCCAACTCTAATTATCTGTTAGATCTGTTAGATGAACTCTGATGTCTAGAGCACAGGAAAAAGCCTAAAATTAAACCTGCCCATGCACAACTATGAGCCCATGTCTGACCCTATGTCATGTCAATAAAGAACATGATTCTACTTCTTTGTTATTGTATTGGCAATTGTTAGCCAATAGCCTCATTTAAGTTTGCTCTAGTCTTGATTCTTTATGGATAGGGACTGATGAGCCGTGTAGGGTAATATCTTACAGTTTTATCTGATCACCATGAATAAAGCTTGTTCATTTTTATATTATTTATTCAGGGACAAAATTGTTCAAAAGGTGTTCCAGTATCAGAGAAGTAAGATTGAAGCTGATTAGATTAAGTATACATCATGTTCATTATGAGTGATGGTGACTTGGAACATTAGGTCTCATTGTTCCTTCATCAAGAAAAGATCTTAATAGCAATGAATTGTTCTGTTCCTTGTTTTCTGTGATGGGTCACAGAAATCATAAGCCAAGACTTTTTGACCTTTATAAGGTATTTTGACTATCATTGCTGCCTTAGTTTTGTAAATCCAGGCTATCAAACCCAGAGATTAACACAGCTGTAAACTTTGTGAAGAATTTTCTTGAGCAATTGTGAAACAAGAATTACAGCTGATAGAACAGTGGAAACAAAATACACAAAAAATATCTTCCCAGTGTTTTGGAATTTTGGAATGGGACAGTAAAAGAAAACTCTTTCATTTATCTTTCTTACAAAGCTTGCCTTTTCTTAACTAATAAAAATTGTTAACTCTGTGTGCCTTGATAAATACCTTATTCTTATTTAGTTACAATGTATTCTGACAGTTTTATAAATTCCTCCCAGATTCTAAAAAACTCTTTTCAGCATTGTAGGCATATGTGGGTGGCGGGGATGTGCAAAATTTTAATTTTAATTTGGTTTTCTTTTTTCAGTTTTAGCTTACTGAGATTTTTAAATGGCAAGAAATGGCCCGCCTCCTCTTTATCCTCCTCTTTCTCCTCCTTCTCATTTTAAAGGAATACGGTGAATCAGAATATATATTAGAGGCCCTGGGATGCATTCACTACATTTCAAAAAGGTTTTGAGAGAAATCCAAGACCTGAAATATAGTTGTGATTCCTTTCTGTCTGTACTATTAATTTTAAAGCACTTATTAACTCTCCATTATGGACCATTCTCCTCCAGCTACAACCAGAAAATGCCCTGTGTGTTCCCAGAAAAGGCATCTTACATCTTGTTCATTATGCTGGTGGAATATTTCTTATGATTGCCAGTTGCTTAGATCTATTGCAAAGCTCTTCTCCCGTGTATTCTTAGATAGCTTTCAATGTATGCTAATGCATGGCCTTTAAACACTAGTCTGCAAATATTCAAACAAGATAGAAATGAACTGATAGCCAAGAAAAACTGGATTCCATTATTTATGATCCTGCTTTCCATGTATGAGAGTATTGGAAGCCTATTACACACAGTACTCTAGAACCATGATGGCGAACCTATGGCATGCGTGCCATAGGTGGCACGCAGAGACATTTGTGTGGGCACACGAGCCCCAGGCAAACTTACCTCACTGCGTATGTGCAAGCTCGTGCCTCCCAGCTGATTTTCAGGACTTTTTCGGCCTGCCAGAGGTTTAAGGGAAGCCTCTGCAGGCTTTGCAGGCTGAAAAATAGGCCTGTTTCATCACTTCCTATATTTCCGGAAATACTGGAAGTGATGAAACGGGCCCATTTTCGTTCCTGCAAAGCCTGCAGAGGCTTGCCTCAAGCCCCTGGCAGGCCGAAAAAGGCCTCAAACAGGCTGAAAATCATCTGGGAGGCACAGTGCAGGTAAGGGGGGCAGGAATCGCATACGCATGCTCAGGGGGTGTGGGGGCTTGCGCATTGACTTCTGGGTACTGGCACACGGGTGCATGCACACAAGCGTGCACACAATTTTTGGCACAAGAGCCCAAAAAGGCTAGCCACCACTGCCCTAGAATCTCCTGGTTCTACATTTATTAATTATGCATTTAGAGTTAATTATACAAATCAATAAAATTACACAAATCGATAAAATTTTGGAAAGATGTGTTCAGAATTGTTGTTTCTAGATTCAGATTTTGGAATCTCCAACTAAAAAATTCAAATGTTGTAAAAGATGTTTGCTAGAGTTTCTAAAGCTATTGCCAGTAGGGTAGACTGGAAATAGGCAGCTTGCCTTCAGAAGTTTTGTGTACTTAATCACGGAAGGTTTTTAAGAAGAGACTAGACAGCTACTTATCTGAAATGATAAGTCTCCTGCTTGAGCAGGGGGTTGAATGAGGAGACTTCCAAGGTTCCTTCCAGCTCTGTTCTGATTAGATAACAATTAAGAATTCCAGAGGTCTGCAAAAAGTTATTCATGATGCTAAGATGTAATGAGAAAGCGTAAGGCCAATAGAAATATCTTAGCATGGGGAAGGAAGCAGGAATTTTCTAGAAAGCAATTTCTTAATTGTCCTGAAATGTATAGGGGGAAAAATAGTCCAAATTCTCCCCCAGCCTCCCAAAAATGTGTTCCCTTTGCTGATGAATTTTGGTAATGAAATCTAGACTGCTAAGAGCTTTAAAGGGGAGGTTGGTTGGTTTCATGCAGCCTGCCAGTTGCTCTACTTGGGAACAAGATTACTGAGCTAAATGGACAAGCTAACTGACATGCTGGATGACAACATTCATTGTACATTCTCCTTTGTACAGCTAAATGACAAGCTAGAATCATTTAAGAAATTAGCTATAAGACTCAGTGAAGTCAGTGAAGTTTATTTCAGAGTGCAGATGTTTTGGGTTGGATGTTATATTTAATCTGTATTAAGTTGCCAGACTACAATAAAATCACTATGGCCTTTGATGATCTATTCACTATGCTCCACAGAATAGCCTTGCTTCTACTGTGGAAGAACTCTCAGATTATTTTGGCAATAAAAGCTAGACTCTGTAGCTTGTTTTATACATAATATAAAATCCTTCAAAGACCCCTATCAGCCAGAATTTTGTCTCTATGTTTCTGAGTTGAGAATAGAATAGAATAGAATAGAATAGAATAGAATAGAATAGAATAGAATAGAATAGAATAGAATAGAATAGAATTCTTTATTGGTCAAGTGTGATTGGACACACAAGGAATTTGTCTTTGGTGCATACTTAAAAAGTAGTCTCAAAAAGTAGTATTTGAATTAGATTTTCAAGTTGGATTTTTCAGGTTAAATGTTCTCCTGGATGATGCTACAGCAGATGGAAAATGACCCTAGAGAATTTTGTGCAGTGAATTACTCATACATTTTGGCAGCAGGAGCAGCAGAATTCCCAATGATGTTAATGCTACTTCACTGACAATTCATTTGTTTATGCTACAATTTTGACAATCATTTGACAATTTTGCTTAGTAATAAATGATCCAGAACATTGTCCTTTGTTTTAATTTACCTGAATAATTGGATCAGTCATTAGTAGACACACAGAGATAACCACACGTTCAAAAGAGATAATAAAAAAGGAGCATATACTTTTCAAATAACCAAACTGAATGGTAAGATTCCATTCTTTCTTTATATATCTTCTGCTGTGCTATATGAAGATTTAAAGGTAATTAGTTATGATGGATTGAGACAAAAGTATCAGGATGCTAAACCATTATAGAAAAAAATAACTGAGTCCTGTGAAGGTAGAGGCATGACAAAGAAACTCAATACTATTCCACCTTGATGGCACCAGGTATAAGTTGAAGAAGACATGAACTTTGGCAGACTTTCAAAATTCTGTGGCAATTTCCTAATCACATTAAAGTACATTCAAAGAATCCTAGCAATTCCTGTTTCTTGATCTTGCCTATCTCAAACTGCGTAATATAATCAATTATGCCTTGACACTTACTAGTAACCAATGAGGTGATTTCAAAATTGATGATATTCTAGCCTGGTGAGGTTGCTTCACCAGTAGTCTCACTGCCATATTCTGTACATTATAGGTTTCTGATTGTCTCCAAAAGCAACATGGCAGTCCAGCAGCTAAGAGGTGATTACAGCAAGATTTATCATTAGAAAGACTCTTGGTTCAAGTAGGGATGTAACCAGTACACCATGAAAGTTACTTGAAAGTGCCCAATGAATTCCATTTCCTGCTTCATTAGGAACTGAGAATCCAGAAGGACTCCCAGGTCACAAACCATTTATTTTTATGAAGAGCATAACCCTATCCTAAATTGGGGGCAGATATTGAATTATTTATTGACTAGTAACTCTGTTTTAGCAGGATTTAATCTGATCTTGTTAATCCCCATTCAAATCCTCACAGCTTCCAGGACTTCTACTGCATATCCAGCTTAGCCAGGGTGGTGATATAAAAGCCTCCCATAAAAGAATATATCAGTTCTTTCTCCATTTATGTTGCTGTATATCTTCCAATTTATGCTGCTGCATCTAATGAAGGTTCAAATGAAGAGCCCATCTGAACTTCTGCTATGAACTGTGGCACCCTTTTTCTAAGCTTAAACTTTGTTCAGCAAAAGTAGCCATTGTGCATGTGAATAAACCACTTCCACTGAAGTGAAGTAGCTGACCAAGTTAATCCAATTGTTTCACCACTTTGCAATGCACTTCTGTGAAGTGCTTTATGCCATTGAGACAGAACAATGGTTCCTGGAAGAGAAGTACCTCACTGAAACACATGATGTTCATTATTTTTAATCTCTAGGAAGCAATGATGCTAAAGCCATCTCCATTTCAAAGGTTGGAAGCTATCAAAAATACATGTGTTAACTTTCAAAAAAAAGTAAGAGAATATAAATGGGACAACAAATAGAATTGAAATGCACCCTGCAATGGTGGAATAAGGAATGCAACAGTAGTATGTGGTAAATCCCTCCCCCCAGCAAAAAATGCTAAATCTTATTAACTGCACCTGAGTCACCTCCTTCCAGTTATAGGTTCCTGTGTTTCTATCAGACTAGAAAACTGATCACCAGAACTATTATACTTGAGCCAGCACTCTGAACTTTCTGTTCTGAATTTTGAATAGATAAAGTAATGTCTGGTAAAATACATTCAAGTCTGGTCAGTGCAGAGTATATGAATATTGTTTAAGTTATTGCCTCAAGAGAAAAAGGAGAGAAAGGAGAGGAAACATTTATTTCATATGGTTACCCTTCCAATAAGGAAACAATTATAAATAAGGTAGATAAGAATCATGCAATAAGACAGCAATACTTTCTACCCCATTCTATTATTACCCTTAAAAAACAGCAGGCAAAGCTCTAAAGTTTGCAGTTAAAAGTCTACACATGAATTCTACTTTATGCTGGTAATAATATGGCATAATACAATGTAATAATTTATATGACAGTTTATATATGAAGACTTAAGTGCCAGAAAATACTGGTGGACTAGGGAGACATATATGTACCAATATATATTTATTTATCATATTTGTATAGCCACCCATTTCACAAAAGTATGATTCTGGAGGTGTACAATCTAAAGACAAGAATAAAGACAGAGCAAACATTTAAGTAGAGCAAACTAGAGAGATATGATTCTGTACAGTGATTTCAGTAACAGTGGAGAGACCAGGTTAGGGAAGGGGTTAATTACATAGCTTATGTACTAAAACAAGAAAGGTTCAAGAATGAAGGATATTAAAAGAACATGGATTGAATGTAAAGAGTCCCAAAGGCCCCAACCCTGTTGGCTTTCTGGAAATCTCTTAAAACATGGTTTGTGCAAGTAGTTTGGGATCCCATGATGGAGAGGAGCCTGTTAGATGGCTGAATGGCAGTTAATGAAATCCTGTACAACCACTGTATGTTTTGCTGATGCTTTGATTATTGTCTTTATCTTGTTTTTATTTTTAAATTCCAGCTGGTTGAATTGATAGTTTTTATATACTTTATATAATTATTATTATGTACACTGTTCAGAGTTTGCATGTTTGATGGCAGTTGTAGAAATGTGAATGAATGAATGAATGGTACAGATAGTCCTCAACTCATAACCACAATTGAGCCCAACATTTCTGTTGCTAAGTAAGGCAGATGTTAAGTGAGTTTTGCTCCATTTTACAATCTTTTTTGTCAAAGTGGTTAAGTGAATCACTGCTGTTATTAAGTGAATCATATGGTCACTAAACAAATCTGGCTTTCTCCATTGCCTTTCCTTGCTGGAAACTGGCTGGGAATAGCAATAACATTTATATACTGCTTCATAATACTTTGCAACCCTCTCTAAGCAGTTTACAGAGTCAGCATATTGCTCCCAACAATCTGGATCCTCACTTTACCAACCTCAGTAGGATGGAAAGCTGAGTCAACCTTGCATTGGTTAGGACTGAACTTGTGGCAGTGGGCAGAGTCAGCCTGCAATTCTGTACTCTAACCACTGCTCTGCCACAGGAAGGTTACAAATGGTGATCACATGACCCCAGGACAGTGCAACTGTCATAAATGCATGCAATTTGCCAAGCACCTGGATTTTGATCATGTGATGTGGGGATACTGCAATGGTTGTAAGTGTGAAAACTGGTCATAAGTCACTTTTTTCAGTGCCATTGTAACTTCAAAAGGTCACTAAATGAATGGTACTAAGTCAAGGACTACCTGTATAAAGAGAAAAATGTTGGGATAGTTAACTCACACAGAGAATGAAGTTTGGCTTTAAGTTTCCACATATTAAGAAAAACAGGTTTCTTTATAGAAATACAGATGAAGAATGCCATGCAACATTGAAATATATCTGTCTTGTAAGTGAAAGGTTGTGATTCTCTTGAATAGAGTAGGACAGACTCCTGGCAACATCATGGACATACCCTTTGACTGTCTTAATTTCCATATACAAGTGATTTGCCATTGCCTTATTCTGCTTTGCTTTGTTTTAGTTTTAGTTTTCACCTACTTCACTGACATTTCCGGATGGCCTTATTTGACCCTGTTTAGCTTTGGGAAATGAGTTAAGCTTGGCTAGCTAACTGTTAAAAACACATTTCACTCATTTTGCTATTTCAGATTATTTGAATTTCAGCTTCTGCATTTCCCTCTAGCAAAGTTTACTATATGGAAACAGGAAGGAGATTACAAATGGAAAATCAGCACATCTTTACTAGAAACACCATTTCTAAAGCAATAGAAATGATGTAAAAATAGTGTGTTATTCAACTATGAAAGAGAAAGGAATATTTGAGTTTTACACTATTTCTTAATAACTTTTTAATCATAGTTCCCAGAATAATTCTCAGAAGCCTATTTGTTCATACATTCATTTTGAAAATTCAGTATTTAATTGTTGCATCACTAATATAAATAAATTATTTAATAAAATAAAATAGAATTCTTTATTTGCCAACTGTGATTTGGACACTGAAGGAATTTGTCTCCAGTGCATAAGCTCTCACTGTACGTACAAACAACAAAGCAATATAATCATAAGATACCAATCATAGAAGGTAAAAGGAAAGATGAGAAGGATAATAGTAATGCTACATGGGTAAATATCCTTAAACATAAGACAGGACTGTAGTAATTAGGTGTTCAGCAAAGTGATGCCATGAAGGGGGAAACTATCTTTGTGTCCAGTTGTTTTGGCATGCAATGCCCTATAGTGGCATCCTGAGGGGAGGAATTTAAACTGTTTATGTATAGGATGTGAGGGGTCTGTAGATATTTTCTCAGCCCTCTTTCTGACCTGTGAAGTATACAGGTCCTCAACTGAAGACATGCTGGTTGCACTTGTTTTAACTGTCCATTGAAGTCTGTACCTGTTTTGTTTGGTTGTATACTTAGATACATAATGATAAGATATAATCTGTTATATATAGTCTGTTATATATATATAATCTATAAAATAAATATATAAAAACAGCCCTATTCACCCTGCAACTAGAATAAACAAATGGAAGTGCTGTTTTAACTTTCTTCTCATATCTCTTTTGTGAAATGTCTGGATGGATCCTGTAACTATGCACTATAGCTAGATAAGCCTTGTAGACCAGAGAGGACCTTGAGTTTTCTCGAATCCAGCCTTATCAACAGAAAAGACATGTTTATATAGATATGATATGTTCAGAACTCCAGCTGGATGGTAGGGACAGAGCCAGGAAGTGTCATCTGACTTCTTCCCTCTAAATGTCTATTTTAGAAACACATCTGTTGTGCAAAGTGAACTTCAGTCATTTTTCTTCAGTAGAAAAGAGTTCTTATGTTTTCAGAGAAATAGAGTATCCTATTCAACACTGATGCAAAAACTACAGTGATCTAAAGGCCAGATAATGCATTTGGGAAATATGTTCACTAATAAAATTTGATGCATGTTTTTTAAACAAAGAAGCAGAGAAAAGCCACAGGAAAAGTATTCAGTGTCATTGTCAGTGTTATTGGCTAATATGGCTTCCAAAGCTGACAGTTATGTTTGTACAGTGTTCAAGACATGCAATCTGAATCCAAGCAATATGCCTAAAGTAACAACAGCTGCTACTATTGCACATTTAGGAACACATTAGGGTTCACCCTTACCTCTAACTAACCACTGCACATCTCACCATTTTTTTAATCCTCATGATTTTGGTTTTATTCTGCTCCAGAGGTAGCACAAATCTATTTTTTTCGGTCTTGACATATGAATAGTCTGCAATGTGTCTTTAATAATATTGATAGATGTGGCTGGGGGAGTTGGATGTCTCCAGTTCCAATGGGATTTTTAAATTGCTATAGGAAACCCACCCCTTTTTGATCCATTGGTCCTTAGCGATCATTTTGGCTTGCATAAGAGATTAGATTTCAAACTCTAGTATAGGTCATCCAGCTATAGGCTCTCTCTATACATGGCTTTAGTTCTTTTCTGAAAGACCACTTGTTAAGTCTGGGCGGTGGGTCCCAAGGAGAGACGAGACTCGAAATAGTGACAACAGCTCTTTATTAGGAAACCAGATACTGAGACAAGACTCCCAGCCGAGGTAGCTCCTTTTATAGAGCTGGCTGCGGCTAGGAGCCTATGACATGTATTTGAGCTTGCCGCGCTTGGTTTTACCCAATCGCGGCACCTGAATAAGAACCAATCAGAACGCTTAGTTTTGTCCAATCACAGCCCGGCTTTTCCGGACCAATAGGAATGCAGGCCTACAAGCCTGCTAGTATGGAACACCACTAAACCTGTGTTCCAATAAGAACCTGGCTGACATATATGCAGAACAGAGATATATGATGCAGTAGGAGCACTCCATTACCTTTCTCTTCCATTCCATGTGAGATCTATCAACTAAATTATTTGGGGGATGGGATCCCTGATAGGAGAGTGCTGGATATATATTTAAGGAAACTGCTCCAAAGCTCTTTAATAAAAATATCAATCCCAAACTACAAAGTAGCATAAATGACGTGTCAACAGAGTACAAAGTCCCTAGTCTAACAACCCATCACTCAGACAAATTCCAAGTAGCTGTTGTTCCCGCCTCTCCATTATCTCCCCTCTACACATTAAGGATGGCAATGCTTGTTTTGTTTTTTTTTTGTCAGGTAAAACTGAGTGGGAGAGGAAATGAAGCTAGAACAGACCACTAACTGTGATTATTAACTGTAAGGGCAGCATCAAATTTCAGTTTTATCCCTAAAGTAGAATAGTCTATCCATCAGGCCAGTAGAATTTATGCCCAATTTATGCCCATCTTTCAACGAATGGAGGGGGAAAAGCCATGAGGTAGACCCTAAGCCCAATGAAATCATTCAGTAGATTTAATATTCAAAAGGTACAACACCCACTCAGAAGTTTCTGAAGTGTATAGCATCTGGACTATAAACCGTTTGTTTAAAATTAGGTTAGTACAGCTACTGTTGTTATTACCTACCCATCTCAAATAAGTACAGCTTGAGATGGGTAGTATAAAACAGACAAGTAGATAGCACAGTTGTTTCTGGCTTGGTCAAATTGTTGAAGCTACAATTCAACACAGTTGAACAAGATCAAGCAAGCAAGAAATACAGATTTCAGTCAAATATTTTCAGTACTAGTCTTGGGATAAATATAAAATCTTGGAAATCATAACAGCCACTGTGAAGGATTTGAAATGCATCTTTTTTGCTCTCTGGGCAGTTTCCATTTATGAGATAAGGAGGCTGCTGACCTGCTAGCTATCTCTATATGCCTTCCATTCCTTTCCTGGCCTTCCCCAAATCTCTCTTAATCGCCTTTATATTCTCCGTCAATACAGAGGCCTAAAAACCAATGCAGACATTGACAACGCTAAGTATACAATTATGGCTGTGAAGGCTGAGTAATGGATGGGGTTATCCTTCAATGCAGGCAGAAATCCATGGATATTTATTATTTGCTGAGCTCCATTCTGGCAAAAAGCCAGACAAAAGTGTAAACTGAAACCAGAATAGAGAAGAGAAGAGGCTGAAAACAGCTCTGCTGTTTTAAATGTTCACTTTATATTTTTAGCACAGGGAGGGTGAGGGAAATAGGAGAAAGAATAGAACACATTTGGAAAAATAACAGGAAGTCAGACTAAGGCAGGGGAAATTGTCTTGTTCTATTTGATTGTGTCACTTGCAGCAGAATTGTTTTATTATCAGCAGCATGGGAATCACAAACAGCTAAGCTCACACATTAAAATGTATAAAGTAGCAGAAACATGCCCTGCTGCTCATCTATTTATTACACAGAGGTATTATTTAAGCTTCCCTCTCTCTTTTTCTCAATGGTTTAAGCTACCGGCTTTATCTAATCATACCAAATAGAGGGTGAACTCTATTTGGTACTGCTTATAAAATAATAATACATTTTACAATTCAAAGAGGTCTTTTTGGTGTTGCTATGTGTGGAAGCAGACAATGAATCACAGAATTCTAGAACAGTTAAGAAACGATTTAAAAGGAAAGGAATTAATCTACAGTTAATTGGTTCCCATAAAAACATCTTTTCTGTGAAGAAACTGTAACATTCATATGATGCTCATGTTGTTTTTCCAAGTTCAGTCCCTGAAATCAGCTATGAATGAATCTCACAAGCAGTGGGTGCTGACAAATTCTTCTGCTAAAAATCCTAATAGCTCCATTCGTCAGAGATGACAATATGGGTTGGAAGGAACAGATCTGACAACTGCATAAGATTTCTTCCTATTGGGATGAAACACAAAATACAGGTGTTAAATATCAGCCTCATTTGCTTTATTGCCTTAACAGAATCACTTTGTAAATATTCTTGTTTTGAAAGATTTATCAGCAAGGAAGGCCAGGAGCAGAGTTCACAAAGGGTTGCTACCTATTCAGCATAGCTGATTTTTGTAAAGAAAAAATGGGTAAGAAAAAGGCTGATAACAGTGGAAAAATAGATCTTGGAAAAGAACAGATTATTCAAACACATTGACTGTCAGCAATGTTTATTAGAGCTCAGGAACGTCATCCATATATCAAAAGAAAGGGGGAAATTTAAATCTTTCAGGATTGCAGAAACAAGCAATCACCCTTGTTACACGAGTAAACAATAAACAAGCTGTATAAAAATAGAACTATGGAATACCTTCCCATATTCTCTCCTGTAATGTCTTCTTCCACTTGGAAATGTCGGTAGAGAGGCAAAGGGTACTCTTTTTGAGACTCTTGAAAATTTGAAAAAATAATATTTAGAATTTTAGGGTTATACAGGATGCAAATTAGTAATTGTGATAGGGATAGTAGTGATATTTCCCAAATTATTATTTTAGTTTAAATGCAATATGCATAATACAATTTCAGAAGAATGGTAGGAAAAGAGAAAAGAAATTCAATTCCAACCAATAATATGAATATAAATGTGAGACAGAGTAAGCATTCTACAAAGGATATTTTTATTCAATTTGGCTTTCAAATATTTGGAGCAATATTGAAATCTCTCTTTTTATTTCACAATAAGTTCACAGGTAACATAAATGGTAGATATTGTCTAAATCAGGATCTCAACTGATTCCCTGATCTCTTTTAAAATTAGTGCTACAGAATATTGTCACAGGTTGTTTTGATTCCAGGGTAGAATCAATGCATGCAGGGTTGATAGCTAAATGAGGCAACAAGTTTCAACAATAATTCATTTATCTAGCCTTTGGTTCAGGGAGGTGGCAGAGACTGGCTGCTTTTGTGCTGTCCCACTCTCACACAAATAACTGTGGTTTGGTGGTTTTATTGATTTTCCCCAGCAAAGTCCTTTTACCAAAAACCCAGAACTGTTTCAATTAAGTCCAGCCACAAGCAGACTAATGCTAGTTCACAGAATGGCTGTGAGTCCACAAGACTCTTGAAAGTTTCCCAATCAAAATAAAATCCACCAGGCAAAATTAAATCCACAATACAAAGAGGGTTTGTGAGGCAACAAAAGTCCAGAGTTCACAAGGCACGATCCAAGTCAAGGCACGCTGTCAATCCAAAGCAAGACAAGAATCACTATGACCAGAAAACACACAGCTAGGAAATGAACACATTGTTCCCAGCATTGCTTCCATCCTGTGCTTCCATCCTAAATAGGCAGCTTCTGGTGCAACCCAACAAGAATGGTGAGGCTTTCTCCTCATGAGTAATCTGGCTGACCTTCTCTGCCCCTGCCTTTTCTTTGCCCTACATGTGCAGAAGGCAGCTCCTCTTCCTCATCATTTGACTGGCTGCAGCTGCATGCTTTCTCTACCTGAAGCCTCAAGCTCTCCTGCTGCAGCCGTGTTTCAGCCAAATCCTTCTCAGATGGCTGCTTGGAGCCATTGACCAACTCCCCTCCAGATGTCCCTAGAACTGGTTCATCCTCCCCGGAGGTGACATCTAGAGAGGTATCGGGGGAAGTGTCCAGGGGAGTCATCACCGCTTTTCATTTTCCCACATATCCTGTTGCTATTACTATATTGGACTCTGAGTGGAAGAGGATGAGAATGGTGGAGGGCAGAGTGGGCAACAGGGAGATGGCAGCAACCGGGGGCTTCCCATTTTCATCCCCTTGCCACTGGCATGGTGGCAACTTCATAGCAGCTTTGCACCCAGTCAGGGAGTGGCATCTACAGCAGCGCTATGCCCAGTGCAATGGCAGCATGAGCTGTGGTGCACCAGGATCATAGCCACCATGGGGCCAAAGGGAGTTGTGAAAATGGGAAGCCGCTGACTGCTGTTACCTCCCCAACTTCCTCCCCAATGTGCTCTGCACTCTGACCGCCTGCTCACTGCCCGCCTGCCTGGCTCTCTTTCCGGCCAGCTACAGCAAATTGTTCTCACAGCAAGTTGGCCGTGTGGAGTTGTCCTGTGGCAAGTTGGCAGTGGCAAGTTGGCAGTGGTGAACTGGCCATGGTGAGTTGGCCACAGCAAGTTGTCAAGTCACTAGTCTTTCTATCTTTTTCTTTCTTTCCTTTTCTTGCCTGCATAGTTCTTTTTCTTTTAAATATGTTTTTACATTGGAGAAAGAATATTAGATGTATTTGAGAGCCTCGTGGGAAAACATTCCTGGCTGATCTTTTCCTTATACCATTTCACCAAGTGTTATCTTTCCTTATATCCAATCTGACTATTCTGTGACTGTCCCTCATTGGAAACATGAATCCGGGTGATCATTGTATAGTCTTTCCCTTGGAATCCCTTGATCTGGCATCTGCAATGGGGCAGAGAATAGTCATTAGAATGGAAAGCAGAATATTTAGGCATCTGCACCTTCAATTTGTTTCAAAGCAATAGTTTTAACTCATCCATCTGTAATATTTGCCTATGTGCACTCAATATTGAATATTTTAAATGTATTATAATTTTATTTGTTTTATTTTATTTAATAATGTATTTTTTGTTTTAATTGATGAGCATGGCATCCAGTTATTTTAAAATAGGAATGCCACACATATACATAAATAAAAATAATTCCTATTTCCACAACATGCTTAATCCCTCTCAGTTTACTAAGTTTTGCTAATTAAATATATTTCAAGGAAAGGATGTGGAGGGTCTTTGTATGTCATTAACAGCAGATTCACCAGATACAGAATATAAATCTAACTATAATCTCACAAAAGTTTGAAATAAGGAGTCCAGTTTTTTTAACATGAAGTGAAATAATAGATTTTGCCAGCTCCATAAGAATCTGTTTAAGTACATTGTCTGCTTCTTCTGGCTTTTTTATTTTTATGTAATATTATATTTTTATAATGTAAAGTACCCAAAGTCATTCTGAGACAGATGTTTTTAAATGCTATGTAAATCAATCAATCAATCAATCAATCAAGAACTACAGATACTATCCTCCTATCTCATACATAAATCTAACATTATCTCCTCACAGATGCATGCTTTTGTATACTGACAGCAAATGATGCTCTTTCCATTCCAGTATTGTGTGACCACTAAGCAATTTATTTAATTGTGTAATAGAAGTCTCAGAGAAGAGGAATTTGGCATGAGAGTCTGAAACTACAATGTCATGCTTCAGGAAAAATGAGTACTTTTGTTAGCCAAAAAACAAATTGAACTGTTCACTACTGTAGCCTTAGAATCCAATTTAGACTGTGATAAAAAAGTATTGGGTTCACTTAAAGATTCCTAGCAATGAAATCTTAAAATGGGACACCAGCTCCAAGCTGTGAGCCTGAACCCTTCCTGCTGAGATATCAGCAGCCATCTGAACTTCTGATAACAAATAAAAAAAGATGCCCCAGAAGGCATAGAGAACTATTTGTAGTACTGCAGGGATAACATACTGACATAGTCATACAAAGTTTCTCTACACTTCTATTGAATGGATACCTAAAATTAGACTTGTGAAAAGGTTAACTAAGGGCAATTGCCAAAGAAGTCTTCAATGTACTCAGACTGAGATCCTATTCAGGCATGATTGAGAAGTGAAGAATGTATTTCAACATGGAGTTAGGAATGGGGGCTATCCAAAAGGGCCTGAAAAGAATCAAAGAAGATAATGTGGGAGGTTAAAGCAGGGTTGAATGTGCAAAATGGCAGAGGTTGGACCATGGTAGCACAATACTACTTTCATCCTTTTGACCAAAACCTCCAATCCTGATACATGCACCCCACAGAGAAGATCAAGTGATCTCCTTAAGACCTATATATATAGTAAGTGAGCTATTATTTTATGCACTGGTGTTATTATACAAGCACTTACTGTAGATTATTGTGGGCATAGTGGTTAGAATGCAGTATTGCAGGCTAATTCACTGCTTACTCCCAAGACTTTGATCCTGACTAGCTCAGTGTTGACTCAGTCTTTCATCCTTTTGAGGTCAGTAAAATGAGGACCCAGATTGTTAGGGGCAATACAGAGGTGGGCTGCACATTTGTTGACAAAGGATTTGCTGGTCGTGAGCATGCGTGTACTCCCTTCACTCACATGTACTGCTTTGGAGCTGAAACGCAGCTTCAAACAGGCAGCTAATTGACTCAGGCAGCTCTGGTGAGTATAGCAGGGCAGCGTGGAACTTACCTGGGCAGCCTGGGCAGGGGAAAAGTTAATTATTTAGGGAAAGCATAGCACAAGGGCAGGTGGGCAAGCCCTGGCAAAGATCACAGCTAGGGGTTTGCCTGAACCCCGCCAACCATCCAGCAGTCCACCACTGGGGCAATATGGTGATTCTGTAAACCACTTAGAGACGGCTGTAAAGCACTGTGAAGTGGTATATAAGTCTAAGTCCTTTTACTATTGCTATTATCAAGGTTTCTATCTAATGAAGCTTCCAGGCATTTGCAATATTTGCATGACTATCAAGGAAGAAGCACCTGGATCAGGGGTGGGATTCTACCAGTTTGGACCAGTTCTATAAAATCAGTTGTTTTGATTCTGCGCAGTTTGGAGAACTGACATATTGTGCCCCTGGCTGGCCACGCCCCTCTCCACCCTCCCCTCCCTGCCCAGTCAGTCCTTATCATGCTTGTGCAACATTGCCCCACCCAGTCTACTCCTTAAGGTATTTCTTTTTGTCTCCATCCTGACCATCAGCTGTTCCTATGATTAGCTGTGCTGGGATTCCCCTCGCTTACTTACTGCTTCACCCATGAGGCTTCCCTGAGGTGTAGAAGGCCCTAAGATGGAGCACAGGGGGTTGCTGCATGCCTCCCTGGTGCTCAGTTTTTTTTCCTTCCTGAGCCCCAGGGAAGCCTTCTGGGAGCAAAAATGCCCCCCCAGGTAGCTTCCCTGAGGCCCAGAAGACCCAAAAAATGTGGGGGGGCTGCAAAAAAAGAAGCCACACCCACCTAGTCCCATGGTCACATGCACCTAGCCATGCCCATCTAGCCACACCCACAGAACCAGTTGTTAGAAAATTAGAATCCCACCCCTGACCTGGATCATAATCTACATACAAATGGAACTCTAATTTTAAATAGTGTTCAAGGCATAAGACTCATTTTAGTGTAGAGGTTAAAGCACTAAGCTAGAAGCCAGGAAACCTTGAGTTCTAGTCTCACCTTAGGCATGAAGCCAACTGATTGATCTTGGACAATCACTCTTTCTCAGCACTATAAAGCAAGCAATAGAAAACCACTTCTGAAATCTTGCCAAGAAAACTGCAAGGACTAGTTCAGGCAATTTCCAGGAAACAAAAACTAACTTGAAGATGTGCTAATACACATGTATACACACACACACACACACACACACACACACACACACACACACATACACATGGCATCAAAGAAAATAGTCAACTATTCATACCCACCCACTCACCCCCTGAGTCATTAATATGGGACAGACCATCCAACAAAAGAGATAGTTGTCATAAGTAATGCTGTCAGACAGATTTTAGGATCCTGGGTCCTCTTTCAGTAATGCTGTCAGTCTTTCCCTGGATTCTCTTTCAGATAATTCTCTTCCTGTCCAGAGTAAAACAGCAGGTTAAGAGGATGCACTCTGATAATTCCATTTATTTCAAAAGAAATTACTTCCACATATCTTGTAAGATCATAAGTGTCTAAAATTGAATGTCCATAACTTTACCTTCTCCTTTTTCCTCCCTTCCTTTATGACATTGCTTTATAGAAATTGATGGAAATAAACTAATTTCTTTTTTTGCTAAGAACAGTTTATTCAGTGACTGAGCTATGCATAGAGGATCAAAACTAGCCTTTTCAGAGATGTTTTAATGCCTGAGCTGGCCTCTATTTTACCACTAGATGATGATGTGTTGCCAAGATGCAAGGATGGTTGCTTAATGGCATTCTTTTCCAGAGACTGACACCCACAGCTATGACATGGTTCCATTAATTAAAAATGAGTAAGTTACAATAGATTGTATTTAGCATGTCCTTGTACTCCAGCCTCTTATAAAATTCTACTATTTAATTTCTTCCTTTTCAGCTAGGCTGAAACCATTATGGGGGGGAGGACAGGGTGCTAAGAAACCGCTTACCATTTCCCTGTGATTTTTAAAGTCTTTGATGTACATCCCTCTGAGGACATCAGAAGCAAGAGTCAAAGAACAACCCCTTTATTCCCATGTCTGTTAATAGGCTGATATATAAACAAGAACATAAGGGAAATGTAATTTTCCTAGGAAATTGGTCCCTGCCCCTAAATTTGGCTGCTAATAATCTAATACCCTTGTGCCCTTGTGCTAGATCTGGCAGTCATGTTTCTACAGTTGCATTTTATGGAAGCACTGTAGACTATACAGTTTATTTCTAATGAAGATTAAATGGCCCATGAGCCCCTTTGTTTCTAATTGAGGAGAAAGCTTCAGGTAGAGGAATCGCTTGGTTAAGCTAAACCTTTGTTTGTTATGTTCACATGAATAAGTTATTGTGCCATGGCATCATGAACAGAGTGCTGACATGGTTGACATGACAGCATTATAGACTGAATCCTGATCTGCTCTCCAAGGAGAAGATGGAATATTTGTTCGCTTCACGTTTCACTCAGTCAAGCTATTCAACTATTTATAAGATGAAGAGAAATTTCCACTACTTCAGCTAACACACCTTGACCCAGAAGGTGATCGGGCCGGAATAATTTGATGGCATAAGGGCCAATGATTTGCATAGCAGTCCAGATGAGTGAACTGGCACTGCACATCGTTTATGTCATTGCCTTGATAGAAGCATATTGGATTATATTCCAGCCTGACCTGAAATAGTTTGGACAATTTATGAAAACTGGGGGAAAGGTGTTGAATTAATTGTAAAACAAATGAGATGTATTTGTGCAAGAAATGCACTCAACACTGATGCAGAATTATATCTCCACAAATGCACAGAAAACTGTTGTGTGCTCTGATTCAACACATTCATTTCCTTTTACTTTGAATCACTTTTGTTTCTAAGAGACAAAGCATATATCCCAGCTCTGCAGCACTCCAGTCTTTAGAATCTCTGTTGAAATAACGCTGTATTATACAATATTTCACTGTTTTAAGGTACATAACATAGTTCTGTTTAATATTTAATACTAGTAGGTAATATTTAGTGTTATATTTTGCATGTGAATGAATGCAGCCCACCGAGCAACACATTTTATATGATATGGCTTCCACTTTCATTTCAGTTTGAGACACCTAATGTAAAAGGACAGCAGTTTGAATGGTTCTTTTAATTGTTCTTAATTAATCTCATTTAGTTTTCCTGGCTTAGGTTTCTTGGATTTGTATTATATCATACTACTTATCCAGTTTTAAAATTAGAGAAAGAGTTACAATATTTTGTTGTTTTAACTGAAGATATTATATGTGGCACTAGATGAGGAGTTACATCATTATTCATAGCCATTGCCAAGTTTTAAAACTGTTAAAACCCTGAAAGCCATTTCTCCTACCCTCTAAAGACATATTTTCTTTACAACTAAAGCCTTGTCCTATGTTTTTTCCATCAAAAGCCCAAAGTTTGCCTCTTTGAAATGCTAGAAATAAGTTTATATGTATGCATCCACTCTTTTTGCAAAGCTTTTTACATAAATATAAAAGTTATATTTACCTGTTTTCTTTCTCCCTTCTTGTAGCCTGTCATTTTATTTTTGATTCTCAGATTTTAATTCAAACTCTTCCTGTCTTTCTCACATTTTTGTCAATGAAAAAGCTCATTGCATCTAATAGGCCCTGGCAATATCCATTTTTCTGCTGTATCCTCATGATGTTGCCTTTCTTTTATCTCCAAGCTCCAACTCATTATAAACTGTGTCAGTGTTAAAGCAGCCACAAGATTTGCATAGTCTGTAACATTTCGTCACACATTATTTGGAGGGAAAGCAAGTGATTAGCAGTGGATGGGATCATTGTGGTATTTGGGCACTATTTCAGGCTGAAGCTGGATTGCCACCCTTCCTCCCTCCACTTGCCTATTCATTGGCCAGCATTCTATTATTGTCCTCCTAAAGAGCTGGACACAGCAGCGCTGCACTGGTGGTTGAGCAGAATTATGCAATAGCATTAGATGGCTCAGACAGCAGTCGTGTTATCTGCTTTAATTCTATGGCTATTGCCACTTTAATACAAGGCTAATAGAGTGAAACAATGGAAAAAGATGACCAGCCTCTGCCATTCTCTTCCAAACATTGCACAGAAGAATATGGGAAGCTGGCATTTGCTGTCTTTATAAGCAGAAGAAGGACAGAATGTTATAAGTAGGAGTTCTTCTTGTGACTCATTCCCAGTCATGATTCTATTTTATTTTACTTTATTCAACTCAGATTATGACAAAACAGGTACAGAAAGACAGGCATAGGAAGGAGATGAGAGATGAAGTATGTAGCCCCATGACTGATGCATGTTTTTCCTGCTGACTGGTGACTTACAGAAGAGTAAAGAGAGCAAAACCTGAGGAATCTATTAATTGTTTTGCTTATCACACACAGCACATGCAAAATCAGGACAGCACAGTTCAGCAGTGAGTCAGAACACATGCAAGATAGGGATCAGCAAATAGAGCAGGAATTTCATAACAGTTCAATAGTGGATAGCAGGGTGGATAGCACTTTAACAGGTGTGTTATCTAGCTGATTCAGTACAGTTTGTGAGAATTGGCTATTGCATTTTTGCATACCCTAAGCCAAAAATGTAGACTGCTCCAGTTATCCACGCAGAGGACAAAAGAAAGCCTGGATTGAGTTTTGCTTTGATGGCCCAGCCAGAGTACTAACAAGGTCATGCTTTGAGCTTCCCAGAGACAAGAGTCCAGAAAGAGTAGGGAAAACATGAAGCTTTGGTTTGGTCCTAATTGCATTTAAAAAGATGGATTTAAGCATCTGATAAAGAGGTTACTTCTGTTGATTTGTTAGCATTTGATGTGCATAATTATGACTTGTGAATGATAACTTTTTTCCAAGTTTTATGTGTACTTACACAGGTGTGACTTTGGGCACAGAATTATACTGAATCAAAATCTAGCATCTAAACATAGGAGTGATCAGTGAATTTAGCACTGAGTTATTAGACTGATATTTTATTTTGTACTATTAGAGCATAGCACTCCTTCAACCTGCAGCTGATGCATCTTAACTAATAAAGCATTTAAAAGTGCTTTAATTATCTATGTACCACATCGACGATATTACAATAAGTAGGATAAAGTTAAATAAGAAAAAAAAATCTGAGCATTTCTACTTTTACCAATCATACTCTCAGAAAATATCAAACTATTCATGTTTATGTCTTCACTTCTTTGACTAAAATTACCAGGAGCAAATTTTCTAACGAGAAACACCATCCAATTTAAAGGAAAATCTTCAAATGGAACTGAGATATATTTTTCTTTCAGTCTTATATTTTAAAATATTTGTCAGTATTTTTAATTTATTTTTTAAAAGTATTATTTAAACAAGGAAATAAGAAACTCAGTTCTGTTTGCAATATTCAGAGTGTTTGGGAACTCTTTCTTGAAGGGTGTTGTTATTGATATGAGATGACATCTTTACCTCTTAAATAAAAAAGCTTTTTAAAATATACATTACTTCATACAATACTGATTATCAACTATTTTGATATTTCTCATTTTGAAGAATTAATGTAATGATTTACTGACAAAAATGTTGTCTATTGTAGAAAATATGCTTGACTTTAACTCTTTGGTTAAAGCCCTTGTAATCCACTGTGCATTTGATACTTGGACACAAATGAGAAAAACTTGAGCTGGTTTCTGCTATCAACAATTGTATGCTAAATTTTGCTAAAAGGGTATGAAGCGTAAGATTTTTTATTACATATTGCTATATTTAAGATGTCTAAAACTCACCTCACCTGAATTTGAATACAATGGTATGCAGATTGTCATCTTGCAAAACCAAGCAAATATCTTTCTTATAAAACCAAGCAAATAGTTTTATAAGAGAGATATAGCTCAATTGTTTTCTTTCCAAAAGACAAGAATACAAATCCTTGATGAAGCATTTTGGATCCGGTGTACATACTGTAGCTGATCTATTGCATTTATATCCCAATTCTTTCTTGAAGGATTCAATGAAACACACATGTCCTTGACTTCAATCCAACATTCATCCTATTTAAGTCTGAAAATGAATCACGAGCCTCAGATCACTCAATGCCCAAATCCAAGAGCCCAGAAAACTGATTCGGTATAGGAATCAATGATGGAATAATTCCGAAAAATTCTTGGTATTGTTCTCAATTACTTTTTCCAAAATGTTCTTGGCTTAGAGAAGCTATATTAAAATCTAGCTTTGGCATGTTAATTATGCATGAAAAGAGTGATGCGGTCCTTCTAACTATCACAATTAGTGAAACACTGTAATCAAATATGTGCAATGCCTTTATAAGTGAAGGTATAGATTCCTTAGTTTTTGTATCATATTCTACCAATTGAATTGATCCTACTCTTCAGAGAAAAAGAATTCTCTGAAAGTAGCGTTAGATATAGAATGTTTATAGAGAAAAATCTGTTTGTGAACTCATTCTTTGTTATTTGCATATATAATTATATAACCCCTGGCATGGCAAAAATGTGCTTTTAGAGAAATTAAGTAGTAGTATGCATCTTATGGAGCAAGTAAATACAACAGTAGTCATCATAAACTAATTCTTCAATGTCCACTAAACTGTGATGTACTCAATCAAAGCCTGATCACAATATAGTATTGGCATTTTCATGAAAGATTTTTGGGAGCATGGCTGTTGTGTCATAGCACAGCTTACATATGCATTATCATATTCCAGATCATACAAAGGCAAGCAGATGGTATAAATCCAGAATTATTCAAATGCTTGTCTAATACAGCATTGTTAGTGAGTCAAAAGTATCCATTAATAACTCACGTGGTACACTTCCTTGTAAATATAAACATGGAAACATCTGGATGTGAAAAATAACATGATTATTTTTTTCCTTTTTCTTTATCATGGCCACCTGATAACAGTCAATGAAATCCCCCCCTCCAAAAATGTTTCAAGCTTCATTACCCTATGCAGTAGATGGCCACTATTAGTCCAATTGTTTTCAATAAAACTGGTTTTGCATATTTGCTAAATCCTCTGTACAGATGCATGCCAACCAGCTGGTTTTGCATATTTGCTAAATCCTCCATATAGATGCATGCCAACCAGTAGGCTAGAAATGATCTGGCAATAAAACACTAGCATTTGTTGGTACAGTCTGTTCTGTTCTTGCATGCGAGTGTGTATGAGTGGGGAGAGACGAATAGAGAGGAGGCTGAATCTTTTAAAGCAAACAAAACAAGCACCACGCTCAGCTTCTTCAAACAGCAAGATTTGGGAAATGCAATTTTTTAGGGGTGAAGCAGTTCAAGAATCAAGAATTGTATAAGGATACAATAGCCTTGAATAAGTCAGGTTTTCAGAAGAGAATGGCCACTTGCATTACCAACATCTTGGATTCAAAAATTTAAACAGATTTAAGAATATCTGTTTAAACTTTTTGAAAAACTTAACTTGAGCTGCATGTATAGCACAAAAACCAGAAACTATTGGTGCAGATAGATGACAATCAAACTGGTTATCCTTAGAAAATGACAGCACTTTCTGTACCGTAATTCAAACATGTCCTGCCTTACCATCAGATATGGCTATGGATAGTGAAAAATTACTCCCTGCCCAGCAGGTGTCATTTTTCTGCATATCAGTGAAGCCACTAATTCCACAATTCCACAGTTGTTTTTTATAACTACAAAAATGTTGTTCAACTCCATTCTCTTCTAGCTTTGACAGCTGAATGGTACATGACCAGCTAAACAATATTCCCACTGCCAACAGTATTTTATTTCCCAAACACTGACTGTAGTAGATTGTTTATTAATTCTAATTCCACTTTAAGCAATGAAATCAAAGAAAATCAAGCTAACCTTGAATGACAGTAATTATTATTCTCTAGCAGATTTGTATAGCAATATAATCAGCCATTCACTTTGAAAAGCTTACTTTGATAAAGGTTAAAATAGTAAGATTGTGTCTACTAGATCTACCTATCCATAGACAGCACGCCCAATAATCAATTAAATTAGAATTAGAATTCTTTATTGGCCAGGTGTGATTGGACACACAAGGAATTTTTCTTGGCACAAATGCTCTCTGTATACATAAAAGAAAAGATACATTCATCAAGAGTCAAGAATCATAAGGTAAAACACTTAATAATACTCATAGGGTACAATAAGCAATCAAATCATACTAGAAAACAGTCAACATAGATCATAAGGATACAAGCAACAAAGTTAGTCATACAGACATAAGTAGGAGACGATGGGTGATAAGGAGTAATGAGAAGATTAATAGTAATAGTAGTGCAGACTTTGTAAATAGTTGAACAGTGCTGAGGGAATTATTTGTTTAGCAGAGTGATGGCGTTTGGGAAAAAATTGTCCTTGTGTCTAGTTGTTCTGGTGTGCAGTGCTCTATAGCATCGTTTTGAGGGAAGGAGTTGAAACAGTTTATGTCTGGGATGTGAGGGGTCTGTAAATATTTTCACATCTCTCTTTTTGACTCGTGCAGTATACAGGTCTTCAACTGAAGGCAGGTTGGTAGTAATTGTTTTTTCTGCGGTCCTAATTATCCTCTGAAGTCTGTGTCTGTCCTGTTGGGTTGCAGAATCAAACCAGACAGTTATAGAGGTGCAGATGATAGATTCAATAATGTGTTTTTTAAATTTTGCATAATTCTGAATTTATATGAGGAAATTTTATAATGGTATAAGTGAAATGTAAAATAGGAATAGATAATTAAAGATATTCCCTGTACATGATGCCTTTGATTTGGATGAACACCATTTGCCTTTCTCCTGAGATCTCATAAAATGTGATTATAAACTGATATTTGGATTTGGTCCAACAATAATATCAGTTATACAGTATGCATCTTTACAATGATTCAGTTGATTACAACAGTAATCATTAAAGGGTTTTACAAGGTTACAAAATACTTTTTTTAGAAATTTTATTTGGGTTTTCACAAAAATAACATCATACAAAGAAAACATTTTTTTTTAAATAGCATGGTCCCGGGTTATCGCTTCTTCATACAGACACAAACTCCATTTCATGGAGTTTTCTTTATGTTCTATTCCATATCTTATTACTGTTTTACATTTTCTACATAGTTTTTCCCCTCCTTTGATTTTTTCAACTTTATTTTTAATTATATCTCAATTCAAATCATTGTATTTGTATTTTTGTCTGTCCTATTTCAATTTCATATTATCTTTTCTCATTAAACAAATTTTCCCCTGTAGTTACTAATTGGAGTATGACACCTTTTTATCTTTTAATTTTATCCATTCAACTCTTATTTAAGCTTCAATTTATACCTTTAAGATTATAACATTCAATATAATACATTACTTCAAATCGAATTCTGCTTGGTACATTCTTAAAATACA
The DNA here is from genome assembly GCF_049901715.1 of Pseudonaja textilis. NCBI lineage: Eukaryota > Metazoa > Chordata > Lepidosauria > Squamata > Elapidae > Pseudonaja > Pseudonaja textilis. Next base: position 39,983,535 of record NC_141994.1, on the reverse strand, counting down.
CACTATATACTAAAAAAAATTATATATATATATATAATTTATATATATATATATGTCTGTGTGTGTGTGTGTGTGTGTGTGTGTGTGTAACTAAAGCACTCATACCGTTCCAATTCAATTCTATCATTAATATACATTTAAATCGTAACATCTTTAACATTTCTTTTCAATTAAATATTATACTTCCTTGTGAACACTTATAAACTTTCCATAATTAATTTTTTTCCATATTTCTCTTCACTTATATTTTTATAAATCATTAATAATAAAAATGTTCCCATCCTTTCCTAATTTAATTCTCTCATTCACTTTATTTCATTTATTTATTAACAAACATTCCACTAAATATTTTATTCATCATTTTAATCATATTTTCTAAAATTATTTCTATTTTTAATATAACAATACTATCTTATGTACCTTTGCAGAATCCCTTTTACAATTAAGTTTTCACCCATTATCTCTAAACAGGCTTATACTTTCAATTCTTATACCTTTTCCCTGTTTCTCTATATCTTGTTTCTGTCTTTTATAACTTTTCCTTTCCTTCTTCCCCCTCTTCTTCTCCCTCCCCTTTTACCCCCTTGTCTCTCTACTTTTAATTCTCTCTTCTGTAATCCCCTCTTCTGTTGCTTTCTAATATTATACTTATTTTTCAAACTATTCTTCTCTTTTGGGGTTGTTTTTTCAAATCTTAAACTTTTCACTCTCTTTCCCCCTTTCCTCCCCCCATAACATTACTTGATCATTAAAGATGGCTTCTTCTTTGTCCCGATCTTCTTGTTCTGCAAGCATTTCTTGTTGTTTTTCATAGTTCCAGATCTCCATTTCTAAGAGTTGAAATATGAAGCCAAAAGAACCTCTCCCTTCTTGCGCATCTTCTTTTTGTTTTTTAAGTTCCATTCTCAATTCTTCTAAGAGTGATGCCATTTTAAACACTTTTAAACAACCACCCGATTGATTTTAGTCATTTAAATGCAATAGCCAAAAATCCAAAAATCACCAAATAATCCAAATAATCCAAAGCTGTTTCTTCTTGCTTCTTTTTTCCACTTTCTCTTCCTGGGGTTCTATTATTTTGTTGCCAAGTTTCAGTTAAAATGTATCTTTTAGGGATCTTGTTAAGGTTTCACTCTAAATTCCTTTTAATTCCAGGCAGTCTCCTCCATTTTTCCAGATTCTGCTCTTTTATTCTTTTTCTCTCCTTTCCTGTTTTTAAAAGCTTTTAAGTATCCAGAAATCTTTATTATCCCTTTGACATTTTATGTTCAGCTTAAATGCCTATTAATGTGAAAGTGTATTTTTTTTCAATTTCTTGCTTAAGTCTCTTAGCTGTCAGTATAAGAAAGGGAAGAAAAAAAAATCCTTTCCCTTCTCTCTCTCCTTCACTGCTTGAAAAAGTTCTTTGGGAACAATGTTGTTTTTTATCATTTAAATTCCAGGGTACCTTTCATTGTTGCTTTTTCAGTTTAATCTAGTCAACAAAAACTTTCTCTTCTTATTTTCCTCCTGCACATTCTTTTCTGGTTGAGTTCTTCTTTGAGGTGGCCATTTCTGACCACCGCTGCAACTACCTTCGGGAAAGGGAGTAATTGCCAGGTGGGGAGGAGAGATGCAGCTCTCCTTGACCCTGCTGGCAGTCTCCTCCCTCTTCACCATCTCTATGGGGTGGCTTAGCCCCGAAACCAGCCGATTTGGGGCGCTCTGGCAGCGAGCATGGATCGAAACCGTGCACAGTTGTGGATTTCAGTCCATCGCTGAAGGAACTCAAACCAGAAGTCCCAAGCTTACAAAATATTGGTGTATCACACCTTTGATTTAATTGTTTGGTTTACTTGCCTTTCAGAGAAAGCATTAATATTCTGTACAAATGACTTGTTGCAGATTGGTTTCACTGCATTAAAATTGGTTTCACTGCATTAAAACTGAGGGTTTTTTTTCTAAAAAATGCTCTATGTGCTAACTAAGAATAGTGCTCACATATAATCCTGCCAGTAGTACAAAAAAGATTTAGAAACCCACATTTCCTTATATGTGTGGAGAAAGGGAAGGGGAAGGGGAAAGCAAAGGGGAAGGGGAAGGAGAGGAGAGGCGAGGAGAGGACAGGAGAGGACAGGAGAGGAGAGGAGAGGAGAGAAAAAGAAAGGAAAGGAAAGGAAAGGAAAGGAAAGGAAAGGAAAGGAAAGGAAAGATGTCTATGTAACTTTATAAACTATGATCTTAATTAGGGAAATGCAGCTGAAATATTTTTAAAGAAATACTTTTAAAATCATTATTAGTGTATAACTTTGATTAATATGTTAACATTCTTCAGGCTACCAAGGTAAATATTGATATGGCAATTGAATACTTTAGTACAACAGATTTCTGTAGATGAAAATGAAAGACAGGTATTACAACATTCCATTTCAATGTATGCTAAGTTCTCAACACATCTCTCATATTCCCTGTCAGCCTTCAAGATTTCTTTCCTTTGCTTTGCATCTTTCAGCTGTCATAAGTAACGGGGGGAGGGGTGAAATAGTTATGGGAAGCAAGCTGGAGGTTTGAGAGAATAAAATGTATAAGTTGGGGGGGGGAGTTTCTTGTTTATGCTTCTTTTCTATGCTATGCACAAGCACACCTCTTTATCAAAGTAGGCCAAGGTCAAAGGACAGATGCCTCATCACCACCTGAAGATGCCCACATGACATTACACGCAACTTTTAATTAGATGGACAGTTTAAACTATTGTGGGTGGAAACGTTGCCATCACTTTGTATCTGTGATTTTTGCGCTCAATTTCTCAGATTCAGAATTCCTTTGATGCTACCACTTGATTTCCAGTAAAAGATATCTTTTCTCTAATTAATGGAGTCTAAGTGTTTTTTTCTTGGATTTTGAATGGAGCACCAGCAGACATTCCCTGAGGATCAAAGAGGCACAGATGCCCTAAAACCCTTTAAAATTATAGAACATTCAAAGAGCACTATAATGTAAAAACATTGGCCCCTCTTGCAATACTTCCAAATTCAACAGCTGTGAACTTAAATACTACCTCTTCTTTATGAAACAACTGTTTCGGTTATTAGTCAGAAAAGGGAGTGTTCTGAAAAGTAACTTGAGTAAAGTTCTTAGTGAATGAGGAACCATTTCAGTGATCAATGCCAGTGATAAATTTAAATTAAGGGTTAATTAGAGATGTAAAAAGTAGCTCACATGATGAAATGAAATCAAGATGCATTTAAATTGATGCATATTATTTTCTCTTCTATTCTTATTCTAGTATGGATAAATATATTCAGGCAATATATTTAAGATAAATTTAAAAACTATTATTATGCATTGTATGCAAGCTACATTCAGATAAATTTAATTCAATTCAGTGATCTAGCAAAATATGCTTACGCCTGATTTTGATATTTAGGTATGAAAAAATAATATAGTACTATGTAATAGCTAATGTTAACTATCTAGCGGTGGCCAATTGTTTTATCAGTTTTATGCCTTTCTCATTATGTATTATGAAATTACTTTTATAATAGCAAAATGTCTGCCTGTTTAGGATTATGAATCAAGCTTTATGTATAACAAATGCTTAAAGTTTGAATTTTTATTAGTTGTCATAATGCTGTCAGGCCTCCTAGGTAAACCAAACAGAAACATGACTAGATGAGTTAATTCAGCTTTATTGTATGGCTACATTAATAGAATCTTGCAAGCCTCAAAGCACAAACTTCCCACTGACACTTTTAATGACCTGAACAATAAGGCAGATCCTTCCTTAATTTCTTCATCTGATTGTTAATCCATTGGGGCTCCTGCCTCTCCTATCTGAATTTTAACTAGACAGCATCTTTTCCACCTATCTTCCAATCTTTTGCATCCCTATACTATTTTGGTGTCCAAAATGACACTCTGTAGATGCAATTATAGTGAAAAAAATGATATTTTTTTTCTTAGCAGAATTTTAAAACAATGTTCCTTCTTGTATCACTCAGCCAAACCTTATTCTTCATTGGACATAAATCCATTATATGATCAGTGTTAGAATGGCCAGATATTATCAATTTATACAATAAGAATGTTTTCCATAGTCGTAATAGCTTTCTACACTTTTGAACAAAGATTTGTTGAGTTCTACCTCAACAAGGTGTTCTACCTCAACAAAGTGGAATACAAAAGATTCTAAGGTTAGAACTTAAATTCAGTGTGGATGTTTTACTATTAAGCTGCAGAGAGTTTGGTGTGAAGTTTGCTCATTTGATATTTCAAGTCATAAAAGAATCCTAAAATTCATAATTTGTTAATATTAGGAAGTCCTAAAACTGGATTTTTGATATGAGAATGAAATTGATGGAGGGCGTAAAATGCAGGAAATGAAGCTAATATAGAAACTAACACTCTAGCATATTTACATTTCTCAATGGCCATCATGTTTTAATAAAGGAATCCATTGATCTCATCAGCTGGAAACTAAATGTACACAGACACATAGACACACTTTATAGGATGTGCAAAACTAGCTTTCCACAGAGGTAAGCAGAACATAGTATTTTATCATTGTTTCTAACTATTTTGCAGTGATAGCTTGATTGGATTACAAACATATAACAATGTGCTGTCTAGTGGAAAATCTTTTTAATAAACACTTGTGGATTCAAAGGTCAGATCATGTGCAATGATTTGTACTGAACTAGATAAACTCCTTTTATAACTCATTTGTAGCTCCATGTGTAAACTATAGAAACTAGTTTGTTTAAGGAAGTAATAAAATCAGGCAAAAAGTAATAAAGGACACAGTCAGATTCAGTAATAGAAAAGGGTCTGAAACATTTCAGGTTTTTTGTCTCTGTATAATCATACACAAAACTGCTTGCTTGCCAAGAGGATATTTCTTCCCAACTACAAGTTAAGCACAGAGCTAATTTATACATGATGGGAAAAAAAAACCCCTAGGATTCAGATAACTACATAAACATTTGTAAAATTCTTTACTCTGAACACAGATCCCATCATGAGCCTCACTTACAAGATGCCATGCTGATTAGTTACAGTATTTGAGGGCAGGGATGAGAAATTAGAAGATCAATGTTTCTAAGGTACACCCAATTAGTCATAAGATTTTAATCCTGGCCTACGTAAAGAGAACATTATTTTTAGGCACAGAAGGAGACATAGAAAGCAGAGATAGGAAAATCCATGCCCATTCCAATATTGCAGGATTACAATTCTCATCATCCTGATGATTAGTCATTATGGCTAAGATTAATGGGAGTTTGTGTTTATTAGGGGAGTGCACATTTCTCATATTTAAAAAGAAATCTGTAGCACTCTAATTTCCAGGAGTATTAAGCATATAAATTTAGAGTTACATCAGAATATGTGCAGCACATTTGTGGCTGGATTAAAAAAATAAACAGATTCCAATAACCAAAAATAGTTACAGCAGTCATTTTCTTCATAGCAGACAGAACACTTTAAGTTTTGCAGAGACTAGAAATAGTGTTTATAGATTCCTGAAGATTTTAGTGAACTAGTTAAGATTATTTGCAATTTCCTTATATGAACTACAAAGAGGCAAAAATACGGAATCAGTTATATTTAACAGCTGCATTTTATCAGAGTGTATACCATGTGCAGGTTGTAGATGACCAGGAAATACAGCAGAATTTTCTTCCATGCTTGACTTACTAGCAAATTGCTTATAATTCAAACAAACAAAAGGAAATTATAAAACTCATTCAGTTCAGAAATTGGCTGAGTAGAAATAGAAAGCTGTAGGGAAGTGCTAGATTTTAATTCCTGACAAGAATTCAATTCTTAATAAGGAAGGAAAGAGAAATTTCTTAAAGAGAATTTTAAAAATTCATTTAGCCATCTAAGTTGTGCATAAGTGAACATAAGTAACATAAAAATAATGTCCCTGCTTTTTGTACATTGAAGTTGCCACCTCTAAACAGACCTACACATATCAATTCTAATATATTTAAGGAGGCAGTCAAAAGATAGAATTCATATAAAGGACTTACACATTTGAGGGATATAAATGTATAGAGAATGGAAATAGAAAAAACACTGAGCAGCATTTCTTATTCTCAGTAACTTTAACAGGTGTGGACTTCAACTCTCAGATTCCCCAGTTAGTATGGGGAATTCTGTCCACACATCTTAAAATGTGTAAGACTGGGAAGCAAATCCAAATGAAGATGGGCTGTTAAAGCTCCACACCTGGCTGCTTGTTTTAAAAAAGTTTTCTACTCTCAGGTGGAATTTAAGAGACAGAATTTAGCCAACAAAGTTGTTAATTAGGAACTGTCCAAGGTCCTACAACTCAGTCGTATGTCCTATTGCAGAACTCAACCTCTTGTGCTTTGTGATTTCTTCTATGGTCACAAAGGACACTTCATTGATTGGAACTAATTAGCAAGGAAGAGTCCACACTGATGTGAACTAACTAAATTCTATTCGGATCTAATGGTAAACAGAATGCATTTGTTAATATGACTGGATCTGCTGCTTTCTCTAGGTAAGGAATTTTTGAAGTGATCTTGTAGCAAATGACAGACAAAACCTGCAACTTCTCTAGTTAAATGAAGATTAACCATCTTGACTATTTATCTCAGACACTTTTATAACTGATAGTTTGTAGGGTTTTGTTTTATATCTGAAAGGGGAATTGTGGGTGGCTGATTCTGGGGCTAAGACTCAGTTTTACCAACACATTTACATGTACTCAGCCCTAAGTACAAAGGACAGGGGGGAAAGCATCAGACAGGATTTAACAGACATACTCCAGAATCCATCTCCTTATCTAAGGGCAGTAGTTAATCTGTATTCAGTTGTGGGTTCTGGGTTGAGATGATATTGTAACATCTGAACCCAGAAATATTAGAGATATTATAATGACTTGCCCAGCAATTAACCAAGTACTTTTATATTAAATTGATTTATCTCCTAACCAGAAAAAGATGTTTGGATTTGTGTGACACCATGCTAATCATGGTGTGTTGGGGTAACCGAAATCACAATTTACTTCCTCTGATCTCTCTTGAGTATTGAGTATACCAAAGTATTCTTCCAATCTTATTCCCTGGTTGGGAAGAACTCTTATCTTTTTCTCTTTTTTCACCTATCATGGTATCCACTGCCAGTTACTATATAATGCACTATACTTGAAGACTGATTCAGCCAAACCTTGTTTAATTTTTTTAAGTGATATGTGGCATAGTTGAAAATAATCTAGAGAAGGAGAAAATGTGCATTTTCTCCTCCATTTGAATGTCTATCAATATATTAGTATAATGATACCTGTTCATTAACACACATCTTATTTTGCCAGACACATAAAATAGTAATTATGATGAGTTTCTTCAGATTCACAAAATGTTAGAATTTAATTACAATATTCTTCATAAACATTTGCACATAGATAGTTCCTGTCCTTATACTCTCATTTTTCATGCTAATTTTTAACAAGCCAAAGTACAGTAGATGAAACAATTTTCTTTTTGTTACTTAGCATAATTCTTCTCTGTCCAGGGAAAACCATACTGATGCCATGTATTTTTAGAATTCATTTGTATTGAATTCGTGGAATTATTGTCATACTACTTTTCTGACATATACTTCCTTCTTTTGTTCAATAATTCAAGCGCATACTTTCTTTAAAAACTTAGAACTAGAAATGGTTCTGTTTTCTTTTTTATTTTAGTCTTGTAAATTTTTTTGGAATCAAATCCTGAATGGAAGTGACTCATTTCTAATATTTTGGGAATGCAAGGAGTTATTATTCCAACACATCTAGAAGGCATCTAGACTGGAAAAAGCTGGTATACTCAGTTCTAAAAGATGTAGTTATTTAGATCTGACTTAAGGTTATGGTAGAAAATTAGGGGAGAAAATACATTCTCAAACAAATAGATTTTTCTTTTCAAATATTTCATGATGTGGTATCTCATGATTATCATCTTCATCAATATCCCTATTCTTTATGTCTCCATACTTGGGCAAGCATTGTAATTTGTAGTGACAGCATAGCAACTACATATCCACGCCATGGATATACAGCATATGTTACAAAATGATACCAACTAATATATTAAATGGACAGAATAGTGCTGCCATGTTATCCTTACTAATACAATTCACCTCCCCTTCCCCTTACATTTAATATGCAGTCACACTTATTTGCAGCAGGAAGAGCACATCCATCCGGTTTTTCACTTTGTCCTTTCTCTTATCAAAGTGAACAATGCTGAAAGTGAGTCATTGTCATCATGCCATACCTCTCCAGTTTATTATCACGCAGATAATTATGTGAAGCAGAGATGGAAATCTCTATCATCTAACATTTATGTTAGATCTGATAAGAATATGACAGAAGAAATGCAGAGCAATACTGGGTCCTTTGTAACAATATTTTGATGCACAGCTCCATTGCTTTCTGCGTCATAATTTTCCTTGACAAATGGTGCAAATACATGAACAAGAGATGGTTGAGCAAGCCTACATATTGATAAAATAAGTTTCTTTTTCACATCTGTACAAATTATTAATTTGGAGGTGGTGGACATAGACAACATTCAGGTTCCCTCCCCATTTGCTCCTTAAGAACCAGCTATGTGTGTGCTGTTTGGGACTAATGAAAATAAGCTGCTGCACCATATGTCCTTAAAAACACTTTGACTTTTTTCCTCTCTAATGATTAAGCTTCTTTGGTGGCAGTAAGCCAGTAAGAAAGGATTAGAGAGGTTACTTTTTGCCCCTGCACCCATGAAAATCTCTTGGCGACTGCTGCACTGCTTGGAGTGTCCTGAAAGATTTAATGTAATCCCTGCTCTATGGCTGCTACTGCCATTACTGCCTTCATTCTATTTAGATTCATGCAAATGCCAAGCTGATATCCAGCTGTTTTTGTACCAAGAAATATGTTCTAATACAGTCATCAGCCTGGTCTTGTATTCTCTAGATGTGTTGGATCCCAGGAACCTTTAAGTCAAAAATAGCTACTACAGAATGTTTACATTCACAATCCTTTTACATACTGTCATTCTGGCCAAGAGTAGGAAGAGTATAGTGTAGATAAGTACAAATCATATGCCTTCTATAGGTAAATTGTTAACAGAACATCCTAAGCCTCATCTTATCAAAATTGAGGCATATGTTTTCTTTTGTGGACATGTACAGTAGATATCAGACTTTCATTCAATACAAGTTAGCCCAAGGGCTGCATACTAAGTGGAAAATACAGAGTGAAAATTAAAATTGGTTTTAAACTAGAGAGTTGCAGCTTCTTCTAGGCTGAGGGTTATATTTAACTTTTGAGTGGCAGGCAACAACTGTAGTATAATGGGCAGGACAAGGCCAAAAACTATATTCCATTTCAACTAAGTGTTATTATAATTATAGTTAATGTATGTCACATTAAATGGCAATTTAATAACTTTTAGAAGACTTCCAAAGCTACATTGAATTCCATGTGGCCCTGAAGCCTTAGGCTGTTTATGTTAGACCAATAACACTGAACTGAGATTCTGTTGAGCCAAACTATGAAAACCATATATTTATGGATTAACTATAGGAATACTGACTTCTACAATACCTTCATTTTTCTTAGTACAGACATCCAAAGATTGAGATAATTCATTAGCGTTAATATTTATTTAAATCTTGATTTGCAAGGATAGATATAAAAATACTGTATATAGCTGGCTGTGATATAAGAAATTCAAAAACAGATTATTATTTTTATATATTCAGAAAATCTGGAAAATATTAATTAGACTAGAAAACCAAAGAGCCCATTGGTATAATCTATTGAAATATTTTGATTGCTCTTACATCCATAGGTATTAAATATATGATGAAATGGATCTACATACTAAACTAATAGATAGATAGATAGATAGATAGATAGATAGATAGATAGATAGATAGATAGATAGACAGACACATACACATACACACACACATACATATAAACATATACATATACATACATACACCTATACATACATATTTCCCATGAAATCAGTATCAAACATCAGCCATCAATTCAATCTCACTGATTTCTTATTCATTAACTTTATATGCTGACCATCTCCCCAGTAAGGCAACTCTAGGCTTCTTACAGTTCATAAAAAATAGAGAAACAATGAAAATTTTAAAACTATGCAAAATGAAAAATGTTAAACTATGAATGGAATCTAAATGCAAATAATCCTGAATTTAAACTGGCATGATTTTATTCCTATTCTAAATTTTCAAGGGAAGTTATCAAAGGATGGTATACTTGCATATGGAATTTCATAATAGCTGCCAGAATTTATCTTTAAAAAGAATAATCAATTTCTTACACTGAAGCAATAAAACAGAAAGTGAACTTTTACAGGTCAGTCTTTTCTTACACTTAACCACATATTATTGGCAGCAGCTTAATCATATTATTGTTAACTTGCTTTTTCATAGATAAAACCAAAACAAAGAAGGACCTTGAATTAGACTGGGTTGGGTTTTGCTGTTTTATTTTTATCTCTTCAAATATTTTGAGTAAATCAGTCTAGATATGAAGTATGAGATATTTAGGGTGCTTCTGTTTATATGACAAAAGATTGAGTCCTGTATTGGGTTGGGTATTTTAAACCCTGTAGCTATTCACCCTAATTTGTGCAATATTTGATTGCTGTGCAATTAGGCCTTGTCAGCTTCTGCTGTATTGTCATTTTTCAGTATGGAAAATGTATTTAACTTTTCTCCTTTCTTATCACTTTCTACCTAACCTGCTTCTTTATTAAGATAGGAGAAGATTAATTGGATAAAAAATGTGGCCTGACAGAGTATTGCTCCCAAATGCATCTCCCTTAAGAACAGGCCAGACATCAGAATAAAAATGGAACGTGTTAATATCTTAGGCAGAATAAAGAATGGGGTATTGTCTTTTCCTAAAACCAATTAAAGAGCAAGAGAAATCAGTCTCTCTCTGCCTTTCTAAGTATACAGACGCTTAATCCTGTGTACTGAATGTGGTCAAATCTGTGGCAGCATGGAAATAGGTTCCTGTGAAAACTACAGGAAGAAATTGAGGAATTATAGCAGCACTACACCAACAAAAATAATATTACTATGATGAATACTATGCATAACTTAATTTTGTTCTCTTTTGTAGGGGTTGGAGGGATTCAAAAATGTGGGGGCAACTATGTGAATCTGGATCTGTTGGCAGTGTTCCCTATTTTATAGTGTGTCAATTTGCAGCTTGGGAAGACTCAAGAGAAAGTGCCAGGTAGCTGTTCCCATGCATGCTCAACAGGGCATTCCTAACAGATTTCTTCATCAATGAGCTCAAGTTTACATCCTCTCTGAGCTGGCCTGGCTCCACTACATATCAGAGAGATTGCAGTACTATAATTGACCTTGTGCTGCTCCCAAAATGGAACAGAGGGAGGTCAACAACAGGCATCCTTGAAAATAATACTCCAGTGCTTGGGAAACAGTGCCTGAATCTCTTCCAATCTCTTTTGAGAAGTTAGCTGTAATACCAGATGCCATCCTGACCATTGACTCTTTAACTGTATTGCCTTGAATTTTAGGAGAGGTAATATTCATTGTATCCATCTTGAAAAGTTAGTTTCACTAATCAGACTTACAAACAGGAGTTGAGAAGAATGAGAAGGGGGGGGGGGGAATACAAGTGAAGCTATCAGCCTGAACCATTGGTAGCTAATTTCAATAATCCTATTTTTATTACCTTTCCATTATTTAATGCAAGTCCTCATGTATTCCTTATTGTCCACATTTTACAATCCTACTATCTTTTCTGCTTATTCCATTTATTAATTATTAATATACTTATTCATGTTTACACAGTATAATAGTATAAGAACATAATAATAATTTGCACATAATTTGCATGTGCACACATTTATATATATTAATGTTCTAACTGATTAAAATGCTTATATTCTTTTTAAATATTTAGGTTGGAATATATTTTTAAAAACGGTATCCAAATCAAACACTAAATAAAAAATAGAATCTATCCACAATCAAAATTATTAAGCCAGCATTGTTTATTCTTCCACATTGCTGTACAAAGAAATAGTTCTCAACAAAAGTCAATGCACTGGGTTAAGGCTATATAATTAGAAAACTGCTCACTGTGGATAGCAACTATCTTCTCTTTAGCCTTGTAGCAACTCTTGACAGAATGGGTTGATCCAGAATGATTTTGCAGATATCTAGCTGTAACTTATTACAACATCCAAATAGGAGTTAACAGCATTTTACAGGTCATGTAACTACAATTCCAGTCAGTGATGGGATTCAAAAAAATTTACTACCAATTCTGTGGGCACGGCTTGGTGGGCGCGTGGCAGGGGAAGGATACTGTAAACTCTGCAGTCAGAGGTGATATTTGCCGGTTCTCTAAACTACTCAAAATTTCCACTACTGGTTTTCCAGAATTGGTCAGAACCTGCTGAACACCACCTCTGACTCCAGTGCTAAGTAACAAGTGCAAAGGAACTGAAAAATGACACAAGTCTTCTTCACAATTCTTAGACAGATTATACTTTCAGGTTTCTTAAAAGTCATTTCTGATTATTAAAAGCCACCTACAAGACAGACTGAAATACCAAATAAACAAGATTGTTCTAAACCAGTTTTTTGTAATAGGAATCCTCATTTGTAAAGAATAATTCCCACTACTCAGAATATATATATATATTTTCTTAAGTTTTCACAGGTACTTACGTGTATGGCATTCAGCTTTGTTCGGGTATTTTCTCACGTCATTGTAGTTGTGCTTTTAAAGTTGTAGCAACGTTTCGGCAGAATCTCATCTGCCATACAGAAACCTGATGATGGCAGATGAGATTCTGCCAAACGTTGCTACAACTTTAAAAGCACAACTACAATGATGTGGGAAAATACCCAAACAAAGCTGAATGCCATATATATATACATACATACATACATACATACATACACACACACACACACACACACACACACACACACACACACACATATATATATATATATATATATATATATATATATATATATATATATATATATATGGATCTTTGGTTGTTCGGGTTTTCTCCGTAAGATTCAAGTATCTAGGCAACATTTCGATGAAGTCTCATTCATCATCTTCAGGCTTCTGTCTTCGGCTCTTGCTTCTCAGAGTGATGTGAGATTGCAGCTGCTTCTTCCTTTTAACTGCTAGTGGGGGTGGGACTTGATTGGGTGGGGGCTTGGCTGTGTTCTGATTGGATGGGGGTGTGTTCTCATTGGTAGGGGGTTTGGCTGTGTTCTGATTGGTTGGGGGTTGGCTGTGTTCTGATTGGTTGGAGGCGTGTTCTGTTCAGGTGGGGGCTTGGTTGTGCTCAGGTTAGTCTTAGTTGCTGGGGGATTTGAGTTGGTGAGCTGTGATCTTGCTGTTTGGCTTCGAGTTCGTGGTCGTGCTGCATTTTCATGAAGATGATGAATGAGACTTCATCGAAACGTTGCCTAGATACTTCGAATCTTACGCGGGAGAAAACCCGAACAACCAAAGATCCACATACAAATACCCGCAGAACCTCAGAAAATATATATATATATATATATATATATATATATATATATATATATATATATATATATATGGGGGGTGTGGTTTGTGGGTGTGTGGGTGTGGGTGGGTGTAGGTGTAGATGTGGGTGTGTGGGTGGGTGTTTTCTGAGGTTCTCGCGGGTATCACACAAGATGCTACCACCACACTTCCACGTAGAAAGCAGACTCACACCCACACAGAAGATGAGACATGACCATGGACCAGAAGCTGCACCACAGCTGCATCACTACCTGCTTCAAACCCCTCAGACCCATACATGAAGCGAACTGACGCCCACCATGAAGAGGCAGCACGACCACGAACATGAAGCCAAACAGCAGGATCACAGCTCACCAGCTCAAATCCCCCAGCAACTAAGACTAACCTGAGCACAACCAAGCCCCCACCTGAACAGAACACACCCCCAGCCAATCAGAACACAGCCAACCCCCAACCAATCAGAACACAGCCAAACCCCCAACCAATGAGAACACACCCCCACCCAATCAGAACACAGCCAAGCCCCCACCCAATCAAGTCACACCCCCACTAGCAGTTAAAAGGAAGAAGCAGCTGCAAGCTCACATCACTCTGAGAAGCACAGAGCCGAAGACACAAGCCTGAAGATGATGAATGAGATTTCATCGAAACGTTGCCTAGATACTTCCAATTTTACGCGGGAGAAGTTAAGTTTTCGCGGGTACTTACATGTATGGCATTCGGCTTTGCTTGGGTATTTTCCCACATCATAGTAGTTGTGCTTTTAAAGTTGTAGCGACGTTTCAGCAGAATCTCATCTGCCATCATCATCACCAGAACACCAGAAGTGTTGTAGCATTGCTACATTATACACAACCAGAAAAATAGTTGCAGCTATTTTCCATGCTTCAAAATACAAGACTATGTAGAAGATTTAGCTGTGCAAATCATCATGCTAAAATTAAAACACCCTGGGTGTTTGGATGAATAGCACTGACAGAGTTTTGCCAATTTTTAAAATTGTTCAAGGCAGTTTTTAAAATAAATCAGTTCTAGAGGTGATATATTTCAGCCATAAAAAACTTTTAGTGCTTATTCTGCTTTTAACTGTAGGCCAGGGAGCAGCTGGTATTCTGTGCCAGTACATGTAATACATGCAGCTGCTTGGGTGTCCTTTTTTTTAACCTCTGCCTGATCACTAGTAAATTCTTTTTTCGCTATTCGTGGCCAGAAGTGCCATATGCCTCTTCCGAGCCCTTCTGAAAGAACAAGTGGAAAGGATCTCCGCTTCATACCGGTGGCTGCTTTGGGAAAAATGTGGGGAATAACCTTTGCTATTTATAGATAATCCCATTTTAGAAAGGTCAAGCTTTAGAGTATATTTGTTTGAACCTTACTGTGGGAGGGGGAGAGAAATCACTGCTCGCTTGATCATAATAGTTATTTTCAAGTTGATAAAAATTACATAAACTAAAGGCCAGAAAGACAAGGAACCACTGCAAAAGAATTGTTTTGTTGTCTTATTTTGTGTCATAGATTTCAATGAATTTCTCTCACACACATACAGCTTAAGTGCTTGCTCTACCAGGTTAAGGCACTTAATTCACACATTGTGTGCTTTTGATAATATTGCAGAGAGAACTGAATAACTTTGCTTATCACACATGGCTTATTGAAGACAAGAGGTCATTATCAGCACACCAGCAAGCCAGAATCTCAACATGGCCTGATATATGCATGTTTTCTTATCTCTGGCAGAGAGCGGGGGAGGGAGGGAGAGAGAGAGAGAGCTTCTTAGAATGACTCGCACAAAGTCTACACTGGCTTAAGTCCGGTCTGTACACATACAAAAGTGCAATTTAAAATAAAACCTGATAGGATAGTAATTCGCAATCAAGCTGTCAGT